>NW_026623222.1:1239747-2479494 GCF_028827675.1 Penicillium lagena | reverse complement strand
TTCCATGCTAGTCGTCGTCGACTGCTAGCAACGGCCATGTCGGACTCGTCGCTAACGCGCCATGAACCCTTGGTCCATATGCGAGCCAGCATGGCTGTTGATGGAATCATGAGAGAACTCAAGACACGGGGCGTGTCCGATGTTTTCAAGTGGTGGTTATTCCTTGCGACTGATGTCATCGGCGAGCTGAGCTTTGGGGAGTCGTTCCAAATGCTAGAGGCGGGTGAGGTAGGGAAGCAAAAGAAGTTTAACTGCACCAGCTACTAACAGGTCCTTAGAAAAACCAATATTCTATGGATCTAGAACAGATCTCGGCCATCCAGCCCTTCCGAGTGGTCTTCCCTAATCTGATCAAGATGGGACGCTATCTGCCTATCCCGTTTTTCAACAAAGTTGCTGCATCCGGAAAGAGACTCGCTATGTATCCTAGGAAATGCATTGAGCGATATAAAAAGATTCTCGCGGAGCACCCGGAAAACGCAAAGCTTACTCTGTTTACGAAGGTGTTTGACACTGAAAAGAGTTGTATGACCGAGACAGATATCCAGAACGAAGCTCAGGGTTACATTATCGCTGGTAGTGATACTACCGCAGTTTCCCTCACGTATCTCACTTACGCCGTCTGTCGTGATACCCGCATCCGGGACAAACTCGTAGCTGAGTTGGAGAAACTCCCAAAAGAGTATACGGACAAGGACCTCCGAAATCTTCCATATCTCAACCATGTGATTGACGAAACGCTGCGTTTATACTCTGCTGCTCCTGGTGCATTGCCAAGAATTGTCCCACCAGAAGGTGCTCAATTCAATGGATACTATATCAAGGGTGGATTGACGGTGTCGACCAGTGCTTACTGTCTTCATCGTGTTTCTGGGGTTTACCCTGATCCAGAAAGGCAGGCCGCTTTCTTCCTCTCAAATCTACTATTCTAAGTTACTAATTGAAAAAAAAATGCAGCTTTACACCTGAAAGATGGGAAAATACTACAAAAGCAATGAAGGAATCGTGGATGCCATTCGGGGGTGGATCACGCAGTAAGCCATCCATGCTGCCCGAGAAAGAGCCTATCAGATTGGTAACATTCATGTCAGTTTGTATCGGCATGCACCTTGCTCGAATGGAATTACGCCTGGCCACGACCCTCTTTTTCCGTGCCTTCCCTCAGGCCTACATTTCCACAAAAGAAGGAATGACGGAAGATGACATGCACATCAAAGCAGCCTTCTTGATGGGCCCGCAAGGCCACCGTTGCCTTATTGAGGCATGATTCTAGTTCTTTGTACTTAATAAACCGTACTGCGATTTCTGAGAAATTTTAGCAATGAAACAGTCCATCAAACTGTTTACAATTCTCCCGGGAGATGACATAATTGCTTCCTCTTGTCCTTGATAATCCAATTCATGCGGACGACAGAAAAGGTGGAGACGACCTTCGTTCCCAATTCCGGGGACCAACAGCCACCCCGAATCAAGAGTTCCAGGCAAACCCCACGCCGATACCTGACTCAATCTCGCCGCTGATTCTGATCGCACACCTCGCTTACAGCTCTCTCTCGCCGGCTAGGCCATCCAGTCTGCCGATCTCCAAGTCCACCACCATAAATTCGGCGGCGACGACGAAGATAACGATCATCAGGCTAGACTAGATGAGTGCTGGAGTCTGTCTTTCTTTTGTGCTTCTCTTCTGTAGCGATCGTAATTGCACTTATCTTGAGAAACATATCATTCTTGTAGGCTTAGAAACTTGACTATCTCACTGCTCTTTTTCTCTGATACATCTGAAAGCTGAGGCTCATACCCAAAAGTGGCCAGCCCTGAAGCGACAAGTGATGCTGCAAACCTGAAAGAGGCCAACACCAATGGATTATCCAGCAATGATCTGTGCAGCAATGATCTGTGCAGCAGTATACTGAATGCTACGGTCCTCTGACAAAGGTCAATACTGCCGAGTTCCGTCTCCCTCCCTTTGAGGGGAGAGTTCCAACCCGATCTTTACCGTCCTGTTGAGAACCGGAAGTTCGCTAAGAGGTGTCAAAATGATGCATTTACTAAGGTGCTTTGGGGTGGCTCACTCGCTTGTGGATTACGTTAGGGTGAAGTCACCTAGCCCGGCCCATATCAAGGGGCCCTCCCTCGACTTTCTCTTGTTCTTTCGCTCTTTATTTCCTTCTTTGCTCCCTACCCAAATTTCCCTCGAGACCCTAGACAATGAAAATTTGGGAGAATGCTGAGCCAAGATTTTGCTTTCGCAACTAGAATGAATACATAGTCAGCGGTGGAGATCTCAGATGCAAATTTAACACTGCATTATGCTACAAATATCTGAAATTTGATATGAGTAAATGTTAAATAAAGATCCAATCCATCCCCCATCCATGAATATCGCCGATCCACGGGCCAGAATATCCTCTTTGATCGTGTCGAGCCCACAAATCCGTAAGCACATTCAATGCATTTTTCACATTCTGACAACGCCAAATAGTCCAAAGGTGCTCAAACACTTGAATAATTGCCACCCTTTGGGATTCCTGCCGCGCTTCCGCTCCAATAACAAATGCAGGCCATACCAAGCACTTAAAATGAGCATCCTCATGACAGAGAGATCGGATATGTAAAATGATTGAATCAATTGAAACCGCGATGGGTATTCCAACAGAATTCCTTTCACATAGCTCATGCATAACCTGATACATGTAAATAGCAACGGCTTCCTTATACGCACTTGCAAAATGATATCTGGGCTTCATGAGACTAGGGCTTTCACTTGCAATTGCCCATTTCATCGGCGAAAAATCCTCGAAGGTAGACAAAAGGTGTGTTTTGAAACCAGAAGTTACTGGCTGGGATCCTGTAATGTTGTTGAGAAGGGAAATGACGTAGAGAAGCTCTGCTGGGCATCCGGCCCATGATTGGCCATCGGAGAGTTTCATGATTTGAATTGTAGGGGTCGTAGAAAACAAGGGATGATAAGATTGTTTGGTTCTCACAAAAGTCGTGCCTAGAACTTGAAAACTGTGATAGTTAGGACAAGGCAGCAAAGCAGGGTTTTTGAAAAAAGAGACGCATACGTTGCATACGTCATTTCAAAATGCTCATAAAGGCTTAGAGAACCGAAGCCCTGCATTTTCGTATTCTGTTTTTTTGAAGAGCAGTTCCTTTTCTGCACAACTCCCTTCAGTGCATCCAAGTGATATCTCCATGAATCTATTCCAGATTCCATCAAGTCCTGCCACACTAATAACAGGATTGAAGCAATTGTGCCATCGAAATTGCAAAAGTCAGAATTTAGTAATTCTTTTTGCATATGTCTCAAAGCATGTTGCTTATGCATCAAAGCGTCGTATATGGCAGATGGTTGTTCCGACGTGGTCGTCGCGCGTTCTAGAACAGTACCATTTTCGATGTATAGTAGCTGCTGAAATTTGATGTAACGGCCATCAATTTTTCGCTGGGCTTGGTGCAAGGCTGCGATCGATAAGATCGTATGAAGGAGCGCCGAGCTTGATGGAATAAGCCGCATAAATTCCCTGAAAGAGTTGGCTGAATTGGAGTCGTAGAGGACGCTCTCCATGGAGCAATGTTGATCAACTGAAGTTCAAGTCAGCAATTCCTATGAGAGATCCTCACTATTTCACGTACAATATTTAATATAACGCCGATCTGTTGGGGATAAGTCTTGAAGAACCGGGTCTAAAAGCAACATTGCAATCGGAGCAGTTGCTCCATCAGTAATTGGTAAAGACTTTCCCGTCAGCTTGCCTCGACTAGCCACGCCATTGGTCCATCTCAAGGGCTTTACTTCGCTGTATCCTTGGCAATATTCACCCGAGAAGGAACACTTATGGCATCTGGGAAGTCGTCGATCACATTTCACGCGGCGGCGGCGACACGTCCAACATGAAGTAGATGACGGGGCTGCGCTGATTTCTTTCATAGATTTCAATTTCCAAAAAAAACTTTGTCACGAAAGCCAGGAAAGTACTCATGGGAGGGAGAAATTCTTGTCGAAATTCTAGTCTTAAAGATTCTTTAACTTAGAGAAACGACGCTTCGGAAAGCCAAATCCCCTATTCTCTTTTAGGAAGCCAAGAAGCGGTCGGCCATCGCCAAGAACGATGATTGGTGTATATTATATTCCAGTGACGACCTTGCCCACTCACTCTGGAATGACAAATCGGGAATCATTCCTTGAAGATTGGCCTGATGCATATACGTTATGAAGATCGGACTCTGTTCGCCGACCTTGGCTGCCCTTGAAAGACTAGCGCGATTACCCTCAATTATGTAGCTCTTCCCCCTTTGATATACTTGCTGATTAATAGTCCCAGGGTATGATGGTATGTGGTTTGCGTGACACGTTCGTGGCGAGATTTATAGATGTAGCATTCTCGACCCCCTATCGTGAACAATCACAGCCATGGGTACAATACAATTGAGATTGGAGTCCCCATCACAGCATGATATATACTTCAACTTGATAGGAGACAGTTATCCTCGACCTATCCCTGCAACAGTAGTGCTCACAAGTCACACTGAGACAGAATTGGCTGGCCTGAGTCGGCTCCGAATCTGTCTTGTTCGTGTGTTGTCGAGCACAGATCGAGAAGACATACATGGCAGTGTCAGTTTCCTGAGTCGGTTAAACCGCTGGCTCTCGGCAAGTTCAAAATCAAGTGTCCCCAACACTACGCGAATCTGCTCAATTATTGAAGAATTGACGCTGCATGTGCCCCTTCTCGGCGGTGATAGCCAAATCGGTTACTCTCTAGAGGGAGGAAAAATCTACAAGATTCCCTTCTATATGCCCATCTCAGCCAACATACCTGGCACGTCAGCCACGAACTTGGGGCACATATCATATTTCCTCGTCGCTTCTATGAGCACAGCGAATGGGACAATCTCTAGTACGAGTCAGGAGATCACCTTTTCCCGTCGAATCATACCCGAGCGCCATTCAATTCAGCACACTCGCACGTATCCAAAGTCATCTCTAGTCACCAAGATTATTCTTACACAGGATATCGCTTCTATTACGAGGTTAAACATTTCTCTCAACGTGAAAGTGTTCGTCCGACCGCCTACGCCTGCCGTTCGCTCTACCGAATACACGTGTATGGCAGTCCGCGGAATTCGATGGCGCGTAGAAGAAGTTACCAAACTCTTCAATCGGCCCGAATGTCAAGACAGAAGCTCTCCGGAATATCACCCAGTCGAAGACCGATCGTCCGTACGTGAAATATCCAACGGATTCCAAAAAGGGTACTGGACAATACAACAAAACCTCACCACAACGGAACATTTGCCACGGCATATGGATTCCTCTATTGAAATTCCGCTTGAGATAGCGTTCTTTAGGGCCATAGCTCCAACATCTGAAGTTGATTTGGGCTGCTACAATTCTTTCTTCAACCCAGCGGATTCATTACCAACTACTCTCCAAGAATGCTTTTTTCTACGACACAAGAACAGATGATGCTCACTGTTGAACATCGACTGAAACTCGATATCTTGACAACTGAGGATACATTCAGCGTCTACAATCATTACTTGGTAGACCGTAAACCGCCACGGACTGCATTAAATGCATCTTTTCCTCTTCAAATTATTGACAAAGCCGATGGCGACATAGACGAGGTGTTAAGTCAAAGCAATCCACCGCGCTATGAAGAAGTCCCTGTGTCACCTCCCAACTATGAGCACTATCTGTAACAACTGCATGAAATTGACTCTCTTTGTGACTCCTGTAATGCGTAAGACCGGCTCTATTAAATAAGTATGTGAGGTCTTGTGTCAGTAGCGAAGCTAAATTGGTGATGTAGGCTCCCTCGAGGCTCCTCAAACATGCCGATAAATGGCTTGAAATTGGCTTCATTCGGTTTGATAATCCTTAATGTTATTAGCCAGGTGTCTCAGATGCTTCTAATATACTAATCTTTTCTGGAACTTGAATCTGATATTGACTCACTCCTTATCACCTATAGTTGTTCGACTCTGAAAGTGACAATAAATCAGTTCTTATTGGGACATAAGCACCATAACAAGACCCCTGGTGGATAGTCCCCGGGTTCTGAGCAACCCCGGCGCACACAATCTCTTCGCCTGCCCAGAAAGCTAGCGATGCCACAATGTGTTCCTCGATGTGTCAAACCGAGAGCCCAGAAATATCGATTCACTAAGCTGAGCTGTAAGGTATCTTCGATGGTTTCCAAGTTCCCAGAGATAATATGATGAGTCCCAGATGGCAAGCAGCCTGAAAGGGACTTCGTTTTAACACTATCACTCTTGCTGTCCACTTCATTGTGCTGTTCGATTCTAGCTGCCTTGCTAGAATGATTTTGAGGAGCCCATTTTTCAGTCGGCGTTTCGTATACTCCAAATCGTCGTCCTCGTCTTCCACTTTCTCTCCCGGGACACCTTCGACATGTTCATGGCTGGGCACGTGTCATCAGTGGGATAGTAGTCTGGCTGGTCACACTCAATTCACAAACCTGTGTGGTATCACAGGAACGGCAAGAAGAGGCACTAAAAGCGACGCCTTCTGGCTGAGGAGGCATTCGTGGAGCTTTTCGAGAGGAGCAGTAGTCTCCTTGCGATCTAGAGAAATGGTCTGCCAATTCTGGTCCATCTTGGGATCCTGTCCGGAGCCTGTGCGTCTTGGGCAATCTCGCTGCTCTGGAGTGAATGGGAAGCGGGAAAGGGAGATGAGCAGTCGACGTCAAAAGTACGCACAGTCCATTCGTACTTTACCCACCAAAAACTAGTATTCCAAGGCTGCTCACTTCTTTCTTTCTCATGAACACCAGGAGAAGTATGTGTGGTGCCAAAAGGTATTTGATGGTCTAGGGCACCTCGGCGTGGGGTTGGCTTAATCCCTCAAATATTCGACCAGGCTCAGTTTGACTAACAAGAGTGGCCAAACGGTGGAGTTATCATGAGTGTCATAAAATTCTGTTTATAAATAGAATCATCCATCTTTTGTACTGTTCAATATCTAACAGAGGCTTCCATCACTGCAGGACTGATCACACTTGTAAGTGCCGATCCAATCATCAGACCCGTACACATCCAATCCCATCAACCACCCATTCAGAACCTGATGCAAGTAATCCAGGTTCTGGGGCTCACCATTGGCCTGGCCTTCTGACGAGCAAGGGTAATCTTGAGTAAGACCCTTGTTGCCATTCAGCCCACTGCCCGCCGTGAACCAGCCATTATACGCGCCAAAGGCCTGAATGGCATTCCCGCCAGCCGCGTTGATCTGCGATCTAAGATAATTTGTACCCGCATCCACGTTATCCTGAGTCGAGTTGGTGCATATGTGGTTGGGATAGTTGGCGCAAGAGACCTGCATGAGACCTGGAGTCGGCCCACCAGCATGCGCGTTGCATGAAGATTCCTGCATCGCGATCACGGCCAAGATGACAGGGTCAACACTGTACTTGAGTCCTGCGCTCTGGAAGAACTTATCATATTGTGCACACCGCGCTCCAGTACCATTATAGAAATCCTGGAGCGAGATATGATAGATGTCTTCCAGAGTCATGAAGGGAGGGTTCCAGCCATCGCCCTTGATTCCAGTATTCAGCCAATCCTCGGATCTGGAGACTCAATTAGCGTTTGAATTTTAGGTTATTTGCTTTAAAACATGTTGCTCATACCCATTGGGACCGGTGCTTTCCGTCACGTCGGTGGTTGCGCCTTGGGCTTTGGGGTTTATGCCTACACCAGGGTTGGCAGATTGGGCACTGGATGTGGCTGCAAGGGCCACGGCAACGATAATACCAACTTTGAAGACGACCATTTCGGAAGTTAGTGGGGAATTATTTCTGATGCAGAAATGTGATTTGAACTTACAGGCCGGGGCATGGTGAGCCTTTAAATCCACTCACATGGTCAATCTTGCTAGTCCAAAATGAAAAAGTAAGCTAATAGCCCAACCTCATTGTTTTTCAGACGAATTTCTACATCTAGTAACTGCTGTCATGCAAAAAGGCGTGAGGGGCGAAGAACGTGAAGAACCATTTTCTCGATTAGGAAGCATTTTAACTAGGGCTTTCCCCGCAAGGTACGACGATCTTGTTACAGCCAGAGTCCCTGTTACAGCAGTACCATCCCAAGAAATTTTCATTGGCCCAGTTATTCATGGGGTTGTTTATATTGCAACCATGACCGGGGAGCAGCTCCAGTAGATGATGGTTGAAGGCCACTGATTGGCGATTTGATGCAAGGCGAAGCTACTAGTGTTTGGGCTAAAAGTTAAAGGCGCAATGTCTGTCGATCAAATCTCTCGGTCTACAACAGTAACGAAGCGGCGAGTCTAGAGGCAAGATGCTCCTAAGAGATTATTTTTGCCGAATAATTCATCCAGGATTACGGAACTGATGCATTTTTTCTTCTTGGCGGGTGGCAAGGGTCAGTCACTGTCCACACAACGACGTCAGGAACAAGGAATAGTGACAAATATGACAAGACAAATAACCAATACTGATATCCTTTATATTCCAACTTTCTATAATATCAAACCTCGTTTTAGTAGTGGCATCAACTCATAGAGCCGTCAGACGGAGAGGTGGTGTACAGTCTAGCGAAAAAGAGCGGAAAATAAATTTGCGCTGCTGTTGTTTCGAATAGGGAATGAAAGTCACTCGCTTCCAAACGTGCTAAGCTGAGACGCAGAGTGTATCAGCAATTGAGAATCAAAAACGTCGGACTGGGCACCAAGGTTTGCTGTGTATAGCAGCACGTTTGTTGAAAGTGGGTATCTACATTGGAAAGGAAATCGCGCTACATGAAGATTATTTCGTTTTGAATGTTTAATGATTCAAAATCTTCATTCTGATAATTCCTCTTGTGTTTTCTTGTCAACAATAGCAGAAAAAATATTGTATGAATATCATTTATCAATGTCGACTGGGATTTCAAGTACAGCTCATATGTGCGAGGTCCAATTATAGTGATGCCTCAGCGCAAAAGATGGGCAAACTTGGCTCCCACCACAGGTTTTGATTTCTATAATACTTCCATCTCAGTTCTCCTGGCGCCTAGACTACAGTCGCCAACGCCTCGGTGGGACCATGCGGAGGCCAAGTCTACGAGTCACCCCCACCGAGGGAGACCAAGACCATTGACAAGATAAGGGCTGTCGGGGAGCTTCTAATAAATCGACAAGACCGCTAATAATGTGTGCGACACACAGAGGCTCACACCAGCCCACCACCGGGCGGACTACCTATCTTGGTATCCACGGCCTTTGTCTAGAACTTTGTAGCAAGCTAGCGATACTTTATTCTTCGTTCCGAACTGTTTCTATTTGTAAGTGTCGCCAAGCGCTAGGGCCACGACACGGGTCCAGGCACAATCAAACCGTCCATGGGTCCTTTGTCTTTACTGATTCGTCGAGAGGCGACCTTGCCCTGCCAAGAATCGGAATTGTATTCTGATTGGTGGCTATTGACGACACTTACCCACTTTTCTTTACTACAAGGCCAATAGCATTGCTTTTTCCCCAACTGGTCCTGGACCGCCTCTAGGTCAACCATGGAACGGCAGCCAATTTCACCCCCTTTTGTGTGTTTTTTTTGTGTGTGAGTTTGCTTTGTGTGTGAACTCCAGTCAAAGAACATTGAGTGCCGGGGAGCACAGTCCGGGCATAAATAGTCAAGACTCAGCTGCTCGGTGGCCATGAACGCAGGGAAAAACTGATTTTAAAAAAAAAAGAAGAAGACAAAGACTGATTATATCGCCAGCCCCATCGCAGCCAAGCACGACCCCACTGCTGTGTCTGCTTTGATCAAAATTTGAGTTCCGGTCAACCTCCGTGGCCATCAAAGGACCGCATTGTAAACGGTCACTTGTGGTTTCTTTCAGCCCAGCCATCGACCGCGCCTCTAACGTCACAAAGCCCCAGTTCGGCTGCCAACCGTCGAGTCCTGCCGAACTGAAATGCTTTCAAGTGGGATCTTGGGTCCATCCTGTGCCTCTGGACCGCCGCCGGGCCCACATGATGACAGGGCGGCGCTGCCAATGATGAACTGCCCATCTAGAATTGCATTTTGCTCACCCAGGGCCAATCACGCCTCTCACCGTTGTAATTCTCGCGCCAATCCTTGGGACAACTGCCTCCCCTTATGAAGCCTCCAATGGCACATCTACAGCCACGCCTCCAACCGCGGTGTCGGCCCTTCTGGACCCAAGGGCGTCCCCTTCTACTTTCTGGCGCCGACGGTGCTGTCCCTCTCTATCCGCCGCTCTTGACCCAAGGATGGAATGTCCAGGCACCAGGCACCGTGGAAAGCGACTGGGTCATATCCTCGTGTCTTCGTCAGCGAGGCAATGGTGGTGGGCCGGCAGATTCTGTTCTCTCCGTCCAAAAGGTATTTATTTCTTCGATTGGTCTGCCTTTGGTTTCTCTTGTTCAACCACACTCTCTTTGACAACAAGTCAGTCACTCTTTACACTCATTTTTTCAATTCCTTCAAGACACTCTTTCTTTTAGGGCTTCACCCATCCACTCTCTCTTCTATTACACACTCACTTTCGGGTCAATCCTTTCCAAAATGCAATTCTCCAAGTCTCTTCTGCTGCTGGCAGCCATCACCACCGGCACCCTCGCTGCTCCTAAGGGCTTCGAGCGCCGCCAGGCCAGCGCTACTGCCTCTGCCACGCCATCTTCCTCATCTTCTGCTGCTGGTGGCTCGTGGTCCTCGACCCCCTCGAGTGGCCAGTACTCAACTTCGGGCTTCGGCGGCCAGACTAGCTCTTCCGGCAGTGGCGTGAGCTACGCCGGTAACGTCGGCAACCCCTACGGCAGCAATATCATCCAGGTGTCCGAGTCGGACGCCAGCCAGTACCAGTACGTTGCTCAGTTCAACGGCCCTAGCTCTGGCACCTGGACCGTCGCCATCTGGAACAAGATCGGCCCCGACGGCCAGATGGACGGCTGGTTCGGCAATGCCGTGCAGACCTTTACCATTTCCTCTGGCGAGACCACGTACGTTGCCTTCGATTCCGACTCCCAGGGTGGCTGGGCTGCCGCCTCCGGCTCTTCCATCCCCACTGACTCCAATGGTGGCTACGCCTCCACCTGGGGTGAGTTCGACTTCGGCTCTACTGGCAACAGCGGCTGGTCTGGCTTCGACGTCTCTGCCATCGCTGCCCAGAATGCCGGCCTCGAGGTTCAGGGCATGCAGATCTGCGACATCCTCTCCAACACCTGCTCCTCCATGACTGAGAACGCTGCCTCCGTCGACAACGCCTACACTACTGCCCAGACTGATGTCGGTGGCATCGGTGGCAACATCTCTGGCGGCGCTGTCCGTCTCGCCGTCACCCTCGACTACAGCGGCTAAGCGGTTTTCTTTCCCTTTAACATGAAAAAAGATTGTACTGTGGATGTTTGACCCCAGCTGGTATGGATTTTGTTTCGATTTGAATATATATCCTTGAGACTAGGCTGGTCCTTTCGCGGGTCGATTCTCATTTCTTGCCTTTGGATCTTTATATATACCAATGTCGTTCGCTTTTTAAAGAGAATATATCCTCTTTTTTCTTGGGAGTATTGTCTCAAAATTGATACAGGCTACTTAAATAGACTTGCAATATCCAAACTTTCAAATATGGCGCTTCATGACCGCATCGCATACGCAATCATTACGATAAGAGGCAATGCACTTCAAGTAGTTCCAAGGTTAATTCCATTGGCCTGAACCTGAGACGATCATGAAGTAAGCCGACTAATGTTTCCATTCCAGGAGATATCTCGACATTTATCATAATGCTCAATTGCCAGATTCATCAATGACAGTTTCGTATTTGCTGATGGAAAAATGAAGATTTATTGCGAAGGGGCATATTACTTCTGCCGGGGGCTGACCAGACCATATAAATCCAGAGGCTTGATGCTGAACGCACCGTTGGAGTGCAAATCATATTTCGGATCTGCCAGCTCGAACGAGACCTCCTTAAGAATACTGGCAAGGGTGAAGAACGACCACCGCCACGCCCAGAGCTTGCCGATGCACTCGCGCTTGCCGTTACCGAAGCCCTTCTTTGCTCCGGCGGGGAGCTTGTCCCACTTCTCGCCGAGGACACGCTCAGGCTTGAACGCTTCGGGGTCTTCAAAAACGGCTGGGTCGCGGTTCACAGAATTGAGGACGGCAATCATAGCCTGGTCGTGGGGTATCTGGTACTCACCACCCGCGAGGAGTATGGGGCTCTTGTCCTTTGAGGGAATAGGCTCGATGTTGAAGCCGGGTGCTGTAGCAGAGAGACGGATCGACTCGCGCAGGATGGCTTCGACGTAGTTTAGCTTCTCGAGGTGAGCCAGGTCGATCTTGTTGTTCGGTCCAACCACCGAATCGATCTCCTCGCAGGCCTTGGTAACGCAGGACGGGTTCTGCATGAGGTAGTACAGAGCGTAGGATACGAGGTTCGGTGCCGTCGCAGCGCCGATGAAAACGGTAACAATCTCATCGATCACCTGTGAGTCCTCAAGTTTCTTTCCGCTCTCGGGATCCGTGCCATTTATTAGTGAACCCAGCAAGTACTTGCTAGTAATCTCCGGGTTTTTTTTCCCGGTCTTCACAACCTCGGCCGCGAAACCGCGCATGATCTTTGTGTCCTTCTCAAAGCGGCGCTGGTACACCAGCCAGTTTAAAAGTTTGGGTCGAGTAGGCCGCTTCATCGCCTCCATGGTGGCACCGTCCATGGCCTTGAGCAGGGGAGGTTCCTGACCTTCCAAGACATTGATTCGCTGGCCGAAGAAACACTGCATGCAGGACGCCATGAGCATCCGGTCCAAGTCGTTTGTGAGCAAAACCTTCTTCTTGTTTCCCGAGGACCACTTTTTCGTCAAGTCCGAAATCACATCTGCCATATCGTTGAACAGACCGTCGGTCGCGGACTGCGTGAGGTGCGGCATCATGATCCGGTGTGCGATGCCCCAGCTCTTTTCATCATCGTATGCGGTGAACAGACTGTCGTGTACGGAGTATCGGATTTCCACCACGGGTCCGGTCACGCACTTGCGGAATCGCTTCTGGTCGCAGATCTCTTCAAGAAGGGCCACGCTACCGACAAAGACGATTTGCGTGCCCAGGGCGTTGATTTTGAAGATAGGGCCTGTCCGATTAATCGATTGAGCCAAAGATGGTACGAAATTGCCACTTACCATATTGCTTGGCCAACTTGTTTAGCGAATTCCATGTTTCATTGGGGTTGACATCGAACACATTGCCCAGAAGCGGGACACCAGGCGGCTGTGGGATTTCACTGGGCATAATGTGGATATGGGAGACTTTTTTGCTCTAGAATACAGACTGGGGGAGCAAAGACAACCCAATCGATGTAGTAAACTGCAAGTAGCCAGGGAGGAAAGGGGGCGGGCAGGCCAGCTTAAAGCGCCGGCAGCTTTTCACCGATCTTCAGCTGGCAGGCTGACCCGATCGGCCACAGATCGTGACAGCCTCGTTGATTGGGGGACGAGCGGATCTGGCGCTCGGCTGGGCTCCATCGTTCATCGACAGGTTCGGCCTAGCTAAAGAGATCGGCGCGATTGTGGTGTAATAGCGCAGACTGGCGGGCGCTGATCTAGCCGGGATTGGCAGACCATCAGACTATCCGAGGGCCCATCTGCAGCCATCTGGAGACACTACGGGCTGTAGTACAACCACTGAGACAATAGGGTTCCTCACAATTGTCAGCCGTCAGATTCTGCAGAGCTAGGCCTCGGGTTGCACGAGGGATAGCTCTCCACGGCTCAAACGAGTCCTGACCGCTCACATTCACACCACGTTGGCCCGATGGGGGTAATTCGATTTATCAGCATCAACCCGTCAAGGCGTGTGTGGGCTGTCGACTATGAGCTCGGACTCGGTGGGTCCGGTGGTTGCTAGGAAACTGACATCATGGTGATATGTGCCGGCGGAGGCGAATCATAATGTCCATTCGTAGCTCATCTTATGCCGCCTGCAAGGATTTCATCGTCATGGCGCAGCCATACCCATACCCACCTATCCCCGCCGATTGTGTGGACCGACAAGGGACGCTGCCGGTGGGTTCTAGCCACTCGCCGCGGGAGTCGAGTCTGGTGTCAAGTCGGTTTATAAAAGTAGCGTATGTAGCAAAATAAATCAGTGCTCACTCTCCGTCCTGATCTGCAGAAGCGACCTCCGACGAGTGATGCGCCATAG
The DNA here is from genome assembly GCF_028827675.1 of Penicillium lagena. Lineage (NCBI taxonomy): Eukaryota > Fungi > Ascomycota > Eurotiomycetes > Eurotiales > Aspergillaceae > Penicillium > Penicillium lagena. Next base: position 2,465,305 of record NW_026623222.1, on the reverse strand, counting down.
AAGAGGCGGCCGCCAGAGCTCTGCAAGAGGGCTTTGTGACGCTGAGCAATCAACGCCTGCATCGCACGCACCACCGCTCGCCGACGCCGTGTCCCTTTATGTTCAAGACGACCAAGACGACTGGCAACAAACTCTGGGTGTCGATTTCCGGATTCATGATCGTCTTATTCAGAATCGCAAGGATATCGAAGCGTCGTGGTTGGAGGGATATGTGCCCTCGTTTGGCTTCCTGCGACTGGGATATGATGTCGCCGTGCATTATTCCACCAAGACAGTGGTGAGGAGCGGCAATCCCGTTCGCAAGGAGTTGCTGTGCTCACACACGGATTCATTGATGTGAAGACGCCCCAAGAGAAGACAGTGCACAAGGTTTCAGGATGGGAAGCCCGGTTGAAGTCCATCTTGTGCAGGTCCGCATCGATGAATGTGAAAGACGTGGTGAAGATGAAATCCACCGAGAACTCGCCCCTAGGTAAAAGCGTGTGGCTCGTCGAGGAGCCGAAAGAGGTATGACTATCGAGCATGACACCTCGGTCGTCACCAGCGACCGGCTGCCCAAAGGGTCGAATCCCCCAGGGGCAGCGAGATTTGTCGGCTGGGGTGACTATCGCGACGGCCTGGAAGGTCATTTTGCTTTCGCCATGGCCCTCAATGCTGTCAGCGAACAGCCCCAGGAGGAGAATCGACGAGACCCATTTGGCACTTTGCAGAAGGCCTTTGTTGAAAGGACCGAGTATCTATGGGATCGCAAAGCGCGTACCCAGTCCTTCGCCCTTCTCTGGCGGGCCATGTTCGACGACACCGACATGGAAGGCCTGTCGGGCTCGGTGCTCTGTATGGGCCAACCCACGGATTCCACTTGTCGTGCGGTCGTCTTCAAACATTTTGAGACGCCGATCTGTCCATAGCACTTCTGGGTGGCGGACGTGGCGTCAGCTCGGGGGGGTTAGTCCCTGGTCGTGTATTAAGGGAGGTTTTCTGCTCCCGCCAGACATCCGGCGGAATGCTGAGATCGGGTGTGAGACCGATGCATCGTCACCGGTCCCATCAGAGGGCCAAATGTGGGACATAGAGTATGTCCAATTAATACAAATTTTATCCGCCTAGCATCTGAGCAGCCGGGCGGTATATATATAGCGAAAACTGCATAACGTTGCTACTTTTCTAATTAGGCCGTATCCATATCTTCAATAAAGATGTCGCCCTGTTCTTCTGAACTCACTCTCTGACTGTTTATATCATTGAAGCCATGATCGGCGGGTTTAATAATGTCTCCTCCTATCATCAACGGATTGTATAGGAAGGCGACGTTTCGTACATCGTGAATCCGTTCTTTATCTTGGACACATAATTTTGGGTAGCAGGGACGGTCGTTAAACCCCGAGGTCGTAAATCTAAGAATGCCCAACAATTTAAGGGCGGAACTAACTACTGTAATCATCGGCTAGTCAAAATTAGGAAATGCCGTGAGGGCCCGAACTTTGACAATAATAACTCTTGTGAAGTCGTCGTCGTCGTCTCCACCGGTAGATAAGTAAGCTTTTGCTCTAGTTTCATTTAAATCCCGCGTTCCTTTCCCTTCATTCTCCCCATCATTATTGCCCACCATGACCGAGCACAATATGGTCGCCAAAATCCTAGGCGAATTGGGCCTGGTCACCATGTGGCAGTCGTCGCGCGACATCAAGCTGCTGTGTGCCCAGCGTTTCGTGCGCATGTTTGCCTACTTCGGCTCCACGCTGATTCTAGTTTCATATTTGTCGGCCATGGGCAATTCGGACGACCGCATCGGCCTCTTCATGACGCTGACCCTGGCCGGTGATGTCGTGATCAGTTTTTTCCTCACCCTCTGTGCCGATGCCATGGGTCGCCGCGCGGTTTTGTCGCTCGGCTCCATCCTCATGGCCGGCAGCGGGGTTGTTTTTGCACGATTCAATAATTACTGGGTACTGTTGGCGGCCGCGGTCCTTGGTGTGATCAGTCCCAGGTATGTATTGTCATTGACTATTTTTTCCTTGGTGGTTGACTAATGGCTGATGCCTGGCAGTGGAGGTGAAATTGGCCCCTTCCGCGCCATCGAGGAGTCCACGCTGGCGCATCTCACGCCGGAGGAGCATCTGAGCGATGTTTTCGCCTGGTACTCCCTCATCGGCACCGCAGGCTCGGCCTTGGGCAGTTTGATCTGCGGATGGATCCTGACTTCGCTTCAGTCGATCCACGGTTGGGAATTTATTCCTGCGTGTCGCGCCTTCTTTCTGGTCTACGCGGGCATCGGCGTGGTCAAGCTCCTTCTGACCCTGACCCTGAGTCACAAAGTGGAAGCAGCGCCGAAAGCAAAGAACCAAGAGGCGCAGGCCCAGACACCAGACCAGGGACAGGAGAATTCGGAAACCCGACCGTTGCTGGCTGACCAGAGCCAGTCTGATCAAGCCCCACCGAAAAAGAAGAAGCTCTTCCAATCGATTGAGAAAGACCTCTTGTCGCTCGTGATCCGGCTGTTTATCCTGTTCGGGCTGGATGCCTTCGCGTCCGGTTTGGCAACGCAGTAAGTGGAAACACTACAATACGTTTTTCCTGCTTGCTAATAAGGGCTAGGTCCTGGATGACAAGCTTCTTCAAGCGCAAGTTCTCCCTGCCCGAGGGCGAGCTTGGAACCATCTTCTCCATCAGCAGTCTCATCTCGGCGGCGTCCATGCTGGTCGCATCTTCCATTGCCAAGCGCATCGGCAATGTCAAGGTACGATAGTTGACTGCCCTTAAAAACCTTTGATTCTAATTCACTACAGACCATGGTCTTTACGCACCTGCCATCGGCAGTCTGTCTATCTCTCATCTCGGTGATGCCCTCACTGCCGCTGGCACTGACCTTCCTGATTCTGCGAGCATGCTCACAAAGCATGGATGTGGCCCCGCGGTCCGCATTCCTGGCCGCCGCGCTGCCCGCGGACAAGCGCACGGCGATCATGGGCGCCGTGAATGTTGTCAAAACACTCAGTCAGACCATGGGGCCGTTGATCACGGGCGTTCTGGCACGCAACCAGCTCTTCGGTGTCTCGTTCATTATCGCGGGTTGTTTGAAGGTGATCTATGACCTGGGGATGCTCTTTAGCTTTGCGGGCAAAGAGGCCGCGAAGCGCAAGCCGACGGAGCAGGATGAGGAACAGGAAGGACGGTAGGACCCTGTTGGTTTTTGGGTCCAAAATAGAAACCGAAGGATTCGTTACCCTCTGACATTTTCCAATGGTTCGAGCCACCCACGTAAGCACGTTATGTTTGGGATAGTTAGGCAGACGCTTTTTAGAGTTTAGGGGCCAGTATGTATAAGCCAAACGAAGCTTTGTGGCCGCGCTGGGCGATGTTCTCCAGGCCATGGCTTCCACTCATGTCTTCATTCCCCTAGAGCGCATCTCGGAAGAGCCGGGGTCAATGGAGATGAACCCGGTGCCGCTCTGGACGAAGCAGCCGCGCTCCTCGTGGTGGAAATGCTCCCATGAGCGCTGCAACTCCCGACCCTGGTCGACCAGAGCGCTCTTCTGTCGAGCAGTGCTGCGACCGCTATGTGCTCTGGTGTTCTTTCTGTATGTTATTTCCCTTGTGAGAAGGTCAGAAAACTCATCTTCAGCAGCGGCCTCCTCAAGATCTTAGCCCTAAGTTGGCACGGCCTCGTCTTTCTCTTCCCCGTCCTCGACGCTCACCTGGAGCCCTTGTTTCTTTCGTACGACACATCCATATTCCCGCATTGGTCGACTCACGGCGTGATCCCTGTACCCTGTCACTCCCACAATGACTACTGGCGTCGCGTACCGCTACAATCCGCTCTCGCCGCTGGTTGTATCAGTGTCGAGACTGATGTCTGGCTGTCCGACGATGAACTATTGGTCGGCCATACCCAGTACACGCTCTCGTCAGAGCAGACTTTGCGCAAACTGTATCTCGAGCCACTAAGGCGGATGCTCTACAAACACAATGCGATGGCCGAAAATGTTACCCGGAGTACGAGTACCGATGACATCGCGGGTGTGTTTACAACGGATCCTGCCCAGACCCTCTTGCTTCTGGTCGATGTCAAAGACAATGGCGAGAAGACCTGGTCTCATCTGGTAAAGCAGCTAGAACCGTTGCGACAAGACGGGTTTCTTAGCTATGTAAATGGCTCAGACCTGATTCAGCGGCCTATCACTGTTGTCGTAACGGGCAACGCATCATTCAACCATGTTTTAGAGAACACTCCGAGAGATGTCTTCTATGATGCTCCCCTCGATGAGTTGAGCACTGCACTGGATTCTCCACCAGCTCAATCGAGTGCAGCTTCTCGCTCCAAAATCGCCCCCGGGGTTCCTTACACCCCTCTCAACAGTTACTACGCCTCAGCGGACTTCCGCGAAACAATAGGCTCCGTCGCGCTCAATCGTTTCTCACAAGGCCAGCTCGTGCGACTCCGCAGGCAGGTGAAGGCGGCGCACGACCTTGGACTGAAGGTACGGTACTGGGGCACGCCTAACTGGCCTCGTGGCCTGCGGAATCACGTTTGGCAAGTCCTTGTGCAGGAGGGCGTCGATGTGATTAGTACGGATGATCTCAAGGATGCTACCAGTCAGGATTGGAGGAAGCATCGTGGATGGTGGGGTTGAAATTTTTTTGAAATTTTTTTTTTCGCTTTTGGAATTTGAGCTTGGGGTCTGGCGCCGGCGCTTGTTATACATAGTTCCATGTCAAATCTCCTTTTCGACACCTACCTACACTTACACCACAGCAATAATTGATGGTAGATAGGAATAGATGTATATGAACAAATTCTCGTTCGGCACCGTCCGACAATGTCAAGTCCCCACGCGGCAGGTGGTAAAAAATCCGGGCCCCACCCAGCTCCCCGGAAGGCTTTCTTCAGAATTTTTCTTGGCTTAGCCGGGATGGCATTGTTGCATACATTTCTGCAGAAGCCTAGTCTCTGAAACATCGGTGCTATTGGCTAATGCTGGCATAATTCTATCACTTTATTCATTCGGGCTGCCATTCGCCAAAAATCCGGACTTAAAGAAGAACTGGAGAAAGTTTGCCCAGCATGAGTGACGAAGAATCAAATGGAGCCGAGGAATTCCTCAAAGAGGATGCGGACAGAAAGTACTTGGAGCCTTTTGGCAATGAGGAGACAGCAGAGGTCAAGTACCGGACTATGAAGTGGTGGTGAGTGGCCAGCTCCTGGTTGACCGAAATATTGTCAAGGCTAATCATGGATAATAAGGCACTGTGGAATGCGTGAGCTCTAAGAATCACCTGCCATTGAACCCCTGAATTCTAACAAAAATCACAGTCATGATCGCAGAGAATGTCTCGGTGGGAATCCTTTCTCTACCCTCTGCAGTGGCCACCCTTGGAATGGCTCCGTATGTATCTTTCTCCTCTTTGAAGGCACATTGATTAACATTTCAATACAGCGCTGCAATCATGATTTTGTTCATCTCAGCTCTTTCATGGTACACTGGCTATGCGATTGGCCAATTCAAACTCCGCCATCCCGAGATTCACAGCATGGGCGATGCTGGCGAGCTCTTGATGGGCCGTTTTGGCCGCGAATTGCTGGGTCTCGGCCAGCTACTGTTGCTGATCTTTCTCTGCGCAAGCAACATCTTGATGTTTAACATTTTGATGAATGTACTGACAAATCACGGCACCTGCACATTGGTCTTTGGTGTCGTTGGACTGGTCATTTGCTTCCTAGGCGCCTTGCCACGTACAATGGATAAAGTCTACTGGATGTCTGTTGTTTGTGAGTGCAGCCTTCAAAAGTCCTCATCTGATAATGCAGTCTGACTGACCTGCATTCAGCATTCTTGAGCGTTTTCGTTGCGACGGTGGTAACCATGATCGCTGCGGGTGTCGAGACAAAAGGTCATATTCCGCTCCAAGCCACAACGACAGTCGGCTTCCGTGAGGGCTTTCTGTCGGTGACCAACATCATTTTCGCTTACCGTAAGTTGAAATACTCTGTACTATTGCCAAGTGGACCAAGTTAATCTGATCTTCTAGTCGCCCATGTTGCGTACTTTGGCTTCATGTCCGAGACGGAAGACCCCCGCACCTTCAACAAGTCGCTTGCAATGCTTCAAATTGTCGACACAGTCCTGTACTTGATTAGCGCACTGATAATCTATCGCTACGTGGGACCCGATGTCCAGTCGCCTGCCATCTTATCTCTGAGTCCCTTGATGAGCAAGATCGCCTGGGGTCTAGCCATCCCGACGGTGAGTCCTTGACCAATAATCTGCATCTCCCCGGCCCATTAATTGAATAAGTACAGACCATCCTCTCCGGTGTCGTTTTGGGTCATGTCGCGTGTAAATACATCTACGTGCGCCTTTTCCGCGGCTCCGACAAAATGCACAGCCGAAGTTTCCTATCAATTGGGTCCTGGGTTGCGATTTGTCTCGCAGTCTGGGTCGTCTCTTGGGTCGTTGCGGAATCGATCCCTGTTTTTAATGACCTTCTGAGTCTCATTGTATGTCTCGAGATACGTTGTACCCCGACTTGAAACGCTGGCTAATGTAGAGATTACCCACAGAGTGCACTATTCGGAAGCTGGTTCAGCTGTATGTTCGAGACCCCTTTCGATGTATAAACTAATGCTGACTTGAACTGAATAGTCGGACTTCCTGCCATCTTTTGGTTACATATGAACCAAGGCCAATACTTTCGGAACATCAGGAAGACTATTTTGACGATATGGAATATTCTGATCTTAGCCATTGCCTGTGCTATTGTGAGTCTCTTATTGCTTGTCTATTTTCCACCCCAGTTCATGACTGACTTTTCTAGTGCGGATTGGGTCTATACGTGTCGGGAGTCGCGATTCACAACGACTCCGGTTCCCAGAGTTGGTCTTGTGCTAATGATGTGTAATGATTGGAAAGCATCACACCTTGCAGGAAGAGGGCTTGTAATTTTTTTAGATCGTTACCGGGATACAGCCAGCCCTCGATTCGTACTCAGGTAACATAAAAGATAGAACATAGAAGAGAGAACATAGAAGATAGACATAGAAGAGAGTCAACAACGGTACATTCAAATACAACGCTTACCATTGCTTGTCACTTGCTTCGTGCTGCTCTATACCGAAACATAGTTCACGGTCTCCTTTTCCTGGTCATTATAGTTCTTGTTTCTCTCGGCCTTATAGGACCATGATGAACTCTGGGTTGCGATCATCGTTATACCCTGCATATTGATCATACTTCCCGTTCTTCTTGTCACGGTTGACCTTCATACAGTAGAGCACGTTGAATAAAATCCTGTTAATATCAATTGTCAGTAGACGATCTATTGAGAAAGTTGCAGCAAAACATACATGAACCAAGCAAATACCAACAGTCCCAGAATAATCGTATGGCCCCTGTGGAATAGTGGGGCGTCTTTAGTTGGATAGTTGAATGCTGTGATAGAAGAGGGAGTCAGAACATCTGATCACGTTTCTGGAAAGGAATACGCATACTCGCAACAAACCCGCCGCAGTTCGCAATCGCCAGCTGCAGCGCCGATGTGGTAGCCCGCTTGTAGTGGCCCGCGGAGTTGTTTGCCATCCAGACCAGAATGCAGGGCACGCTGGCGTACATCCCCGTGGCCATGAGAAAAGTCATTCCATACTGAACGAGAGGTGAGTCAATATTGGCAATAACGGCATAACCGATAATGGCGATTGGGAGCGTGAAAAGCATGACGATTCCTCGGAGGCGAAGTCGATCCGAGACAATTGCGACGACAACTGCAAGCGAGTGAGTATGCCGCTGAATCTAAGTCGACTTAGAGATTCCTACCTGTGAGGACAGATGCCACGGCGTACGGAATCACAGACCACAATTGGACGTCATTGGCGTTCCCAGCAAACCCGAGATTTTCGATTATGGTCGGTAGCTGCCAAGTATTAGACATGTTCCAGAAACCTCAAGCCGGGACACATACAAACAGGCCAAATGAGTAAAGTCCGGACAAAACAGCAAAATACGCCGACGCAGAGAGCCACACTTGCGGCTCTAAGCAGCCACGCCGCACTTCGGACCACTTGAAAGCTTCTTGCTCGGCGACCAGGACCCTGTTCTGGTTAGGAAGGAATTACAATAGGTTTCTGGGCTTAGTCACCCATCCGGAGTTCGAGGACTATCCATCGATAACCTCTCCCGACCAAACTCACGCTCTTCAGCCGTCAAGAAAGAGGATGTCTCCAAGGAATTGGGAAGGAGGATGTAGCTCAACACGCCACACACAACAGTCTGTCAATGATCAGTACAAGGATTCGCCTTGATAGCACAATAGCTCACTCACCAAGAGTCCTTCTATGATGAAGATCCTATCGATAAATTAGCGAACGCTTTCACACAATCTGCTTCATTACCGCACCATCTCCAACCCTCCGCCAAGCCTCTAGGGGCAATCGCAGCCAGCCCGCGCGCAAGAAGCCCCCCAAAGGCACCGGACAGCGAGGCTGCTATATAAAACAGACCAATGCGTAGTGCGAGATCGCTCCGTTTATAGAAGGCAGACAAATATAACACCTATGCAAGCGGTTATTTTCCCATCGTGGAAATCCCTTTAGGAGACGCATACTATGCCGGGAAGCAGGCCACCCTCCGCAATACCCAACATAGCCCGCACCGCCACGAACCCGCCATAATTCCGCACAAACCCCAGGCACATCGTAATGATACCCCACGCGACTGTCAGGAATGGAAGCCAGATCTTAGGCGAAGCCTTCTTGAGCACGAGATTGCTCGGCACCTCACTAGTTTGTGTGTCAATTGTTAGCGCAAGTCGGGGAAAACAAGAAAAAAAAAGGGGGGGACAGCTCACCTGCAAATATAGAACAGGTAGTACACCGTCAAACCAATATCATATTCGTGGTCCGAGATATGGATATCGTCCTCCAGCCCGATAATCTTGGCGTTTCCCACATTCGTGCGATCGAGAAAAGAGCACAGAAAAAGGAGAGCCAGTATCGGAAGGATTCTGAAGTCGAGCTTCATCAGAAGCCGTCGCGTCAGCTTTTCCTGGTGCGCGACATCACCGAATCGCTCCAGCGGCACTGGCGCCTGCTTGGCTTCCTCCAGCTCCACTGTTCTGGATTTGCGCTCCATTGTTCAGAACTGATTTTTTGAGACAGAGGTCCTTGGGAATACAATCAGCAAGGGAGGGAATAATACAGAGTGACCAGCAGCAGGAGTGGAGGAGTTGAAGAAGCGACAAATAGTGAAAACCCCCCTAGTTATCGGCGGCCACTTCTAGAGCCCGCGCAGCTTGCCTCGGTGTGTGGTTATTGGTGCTTCCCCGCAAAACCCCGGGTTTTGTGTTGGGAATTGTCGGGGCCAGATCTGCTACCCGTGCCAAGAGGCAAAGAGAAAGTAAGAAATTGGAAGTCCGAGTAATATGACTGACTTCTAGGGAAATATTCGGAATGCAGTCTGATTCTATACGAGCTATCTTAACACGATATACATTTACTCCATGATCTCCAAGTTCTCAGCAATGCTAAACTTGGCCCCGGTCTTCTGCTGCACCTCCTCGACCTCCACCCCCGGTGCCAGTTCGGTCAGAGTGAGCTCTCCAGTGGCCCGGTTGACCTGGAAGACACACTGCGATCATCATTAGTGACTTCTTTGACAATTGGGAAATTCTCACTTACCAAGTCAGTAATGATAGTGCTGACCACATTGGCACCCGTCAACGGCAGGCTACACTCCTGGACGATCTTGGGGGAGCCGTCCTTGGCCACATGGCTGGTGGCCACGACAATCTTGGTCTTTTCCGGGTTCGATATCAGGTCCATGGCTCCACCCATTCCCTTGAACACCTTGCCGGGGATCATGTAGTTGGCCAGGTCGCCGTTGGCGCTAACTTGGAGAGCCTACGAAGCGTCCGTTAGTTCAAGAGCTTCACGCTTGGGGTAATTGACATACACCGAGTATAGACACGTCCACATGGCCACCACGGATCATACCAAATGATTCAGTGCTGTCAAATGTTGCGGCACCGGGAACAAGTGTGACGGTTTCCTTTCCAGCGTTGATGATGTCCCTGCCTCTCATGTTAGAAAATTGAAGCCAATAGCCAGACTGGAATACCTACGGATCTAATTCTTCTTCTGTGGGATATTCGCCCTTCATCTAGTTAGTGTCTGTACTCGAACCGATTCCGATAGTCATCGGCTTACCATTCCCAGGATACCATTCTCCGACTGAATCCAGACCTTGACATCCTTGGGCAAGTACGACGGTGCCAGTGTGGGAATTCCGACACCCAGATTGACATAATACCCCTGCTTGAGCTCCTTGGCCGCCCGACGCGCGATTCGGTTTCTCTCAATCAAGGCTGCGTCTTGAGTGGGCTCAGTCGCGCTGTGTTCGTTCGTGCGCAGCTTCTTAATCTCAATGTGCTTCTCGTCGGTCGCCGGCACAACACGGTCCACGAAGATGCCGGGAAGATCCACATCATTCGGGTCAATAGAACCAATGGGTACAATATTCTCAGCTTCAACAATAGTCAGGGTCGCTGCCTTGGCCATAATGGGACCGAAGGCCTTCGTTGTATACCTGACCAAGCAGGTGAATCAGCAATCATCAGCCCATTTACACTTGTGTACGTACCGGAACACGCAGTTTCCAGCCTCATCTGCCTTCCACGCCCGAATAATCGCCACATCACCCGTCAGTGCGGTCTCCATCAAGTACGATTTGCCATTGAATTCTCGCGTCTCGCGCGGCTTGCCATTTTCCAACACCTTGCCCGACTGATCCATGCGGACAGGGATTTTGCCTTCTTGGATAAATGTGCCTATGTGTGAATCAGTATGAGAACTTTATTCGCGAGATGACACGACCACTAACGGACACCAGTCGGAGTGTAGAATGCCGGGATACCCGCGCCTCCAGCCCGCAAACGCTCAGCTAAGGTGCCTTGGGGACAGAGCTCAATGGCAATATTTCCCGATAGGTACTTCTTCTCCAGTGCCTTGTTGTTCCCCAAATACGAAAGGATCAGCCGGTTCAGTTGGCCATTCTGTGACAGCGTCGAGAGGCCGCCCTTGCCCGCGGCACCGGCATTATTCGAGACCGCGGTCAGCGAGTGTAATTGATCGGCACCTCGGCGGTGCATCGCATTGATCAACGTTTCTGATTCCGGTCAGTTCTCTCTCGTGCACAATTTCCACTGACCATACCTGCCACCCCGCACAGTCCAAACCCGGAGCTGAGGATCGTGGATCCGCTCTTGATGTCGGCGACGGCGGCGTCAGCATCCTTGAACAATTTGGAGCCACCGCGTTCGACTTTTGGCGCTAGTGACGGAGCTGGTGTGGTTGTCGAGTATTTGCGGTCGCCATCGCGCGCCTTTGCTATCGGCGCAAAGGAATGCCCGCTTCGGCACCGAACGCCAAGATACAATCGAGGTCGGCAGGTGGTGATCACTCTTTGCGACAGAGATGCAGTTGAGATGCGCATGGTTGCCATATTTACGACTGGAGGCAAAAGATCATCGAAGCAAAAAGAGAAATTCCGCGATTTAATATGTTGCCATGCGCGGACGGCGGGGCCAGATCTGGGTGCCGAATGTGGGACCAGCACATTCGGCATCAAGATTTACTTGACGTCATATCACCAAGGCATAATAAATCTCCTTGCCGTATAATACAGAGTATATTCGAGGTAGGCTAGCTAGCACACTCTCAAAGACCAAAATCCGTACTGACAAAGTCAAGCCAATCCCAGCTAAGCATATTATCCATAGACACATCGGGAATAGATGCTCCAAACGCAGTACCAGCTCGATTGACCGCATCAATGATCTGACCATCTGACATAGCAGAAAACTGCAACGGCTCCGACCAAAGATCTTCGGGGGGTAATAATGAGGACTGAGCGACGGGCAATGTAGGATCATGGTTATCATCCAAGCAAGCGGGCTGGAGAACAGTTTCTGGTTGATCGAGTCGGGGTTGAGAATTGGGGTTGATTGCAGGTGCGCGTCGAATCAATTCCCTCAGAAACCTTCCATAAAGCACCGAAGCCCCATTTCGATGGCTTGGTGTGGCCCCAATCCGTTCTAGGACACCAGCTGTTTCTTCAATGAGAGTTCGAACGCTGGGTGCTAAGCTGGACCTGCTGTCGCCTGGGGTGACGCTTAGACTGAGAGCTGAGCATGCAGCAAAGGAGATCATGATGACAGTATTGTTGGGCATAGACTTGAGTCGGGATTCGCCCTGTATAGCGGCTCGGAGAACATTCAACGCGGAAGAAAGCCCGGCAGCCCGGAAAAAGCGCTTCACTTCAACGGGAGCCGTGGGGTGGTTAATGACACCGCCGTATGTGGAGAGCTGAGTATGGGTAACCAAGATCTCAACGTATGGCGGTAGCGACCGAGCTGTTTGTTGATGAGCACCATGTCTTTTGAAGGGAGCATCATACTCACATTCCCCTTCACCAATGGCTAATGCCCATGTCGCATACCACTGCTCGTAGAAGCTCTCAATGGTTTTCTTGATTCTGTATCATAATCAGCAACCATCTGGACATCAGAATGTAGAGCATACGTTTGCGCCGCCTCAGCCCCGGTGTCAACAACACGATAACTATCACAGCTCGACTTGGCTTTTCTGAATAGATCATCCAGGTCTCTTCTTAGAACAGCCATGGAATTCATGGGTCCATCGCGTAAATCTGCAACGTCGGAATCATGCCAGTGATCGCAATGCTCAATGAGTGCCGTTGGAGGCACAGTATAGCTTCTTCCGCGAGCGAGACAGACACTAAATCTGTGTTAGAGAAAAGTTATTTCGCTGATTGGGAAGAAGGCCTACCCCCTTTCCACGACAAATAAAGCAATCCAGGTCCGTTCTCGTCGTCGAAGCAATCGCCTCCCCCATTTCGAGGCCGGATCGATATCATCGAATCCATCCATATGCAATGCCCGTTTAGCGTCGATACAGTCCGCTTTTGCGAGCCGGCTCAGCAATCCCTGGTCAAAGCTCGAGGACGGTACGACAATTTTGTTCAAGGACAGATCCAAAGCCACAGTGAGTGCCATGGCGAGATATGAGCAAGTATCATCATCCCCCAGGCTATCACCGGGAGCCATCCATGGAACATGCACCATGAAAGCCAAGACAATCTCGACGGATCGATGTCGATGCGTGATCACCCGCTCTGCGAGCCATTTGCAATGTCTCGACAACCTCGTGGACAACGCAGCTGCAGATGGCAAAAACAAGGCTGATGCGGCTAAAATGGAAGTAAAGAGGAATGCAGACTGAGAGCGCACGAAAGAAGCACTGTGTATTAAAGGATCCAGGCCCCATCGCGTATGTGCCAGACTCTGATAGAAACTGCTCGAGAATCAGCGTCATCATTCCAAACACCGGGGGAGATACTTACAATGAGAACAAGGACTCTGCTTCATCAAATGTGACGAGTCCCAAATCCACAGGGTCCAGCTCCGGACCTATATCCAAACTCGCTCTCGCTTGAACAAAAAACGGCTGTGCGCTCGATTCCGCAAGCACGCCGGTGGTCTCCGGTGGCAGTGTCGGCAGCGCCACAGAAGGCAATGGTGATGTGTTGGGTACATGGTGCCTCTCTGATGGAGAGAGTTGGAGATCAGAGGCCCGCGCAAGAAGCTGCAGGGGGTTCTCTGCATCATCGAGAGTCAGACTCTCATCTGCATGGGTGTCTCGCTGGGGAGAGGGCAAATTGCGCAGATGATGAGAACTGTCGGCAAATTCACTGGCTGTGTTCTGTACTAGATGGCCCTGGACTTTATCTAGTAGCTCTTGCAAACCCGAAATCGCCCTTTGGGCATCATCGGTCCCAGGACCATCCCCAGAATCCACCCGCGGCCGCTTGATAGCCTGCTCGATTTGGTGGATGGCCTTCTCCAATCCTTTTCGTTTACTGTAAAACCATCAGCATTCATTTATTTGCCAACTACACGAGAATCATACTTCTTGACTCCCTTCTGCCGCCCTAGGTGGTGACTAGGAACAATGCAGTCGGCATTGGCGTGTCTGCATTTCTCGCAGCGCGCCTCGCCGGGCAGGCGGTTGCAGCGGATTTTGCTCCGGCGGCAGTTCAGACACGCCGCTTGCTTGCCCTGCTGCGATTGTGGTGGCCGTGCTGTATCGGCCTCCATTATAGGATGGGCGGTGTCTCCGCGGGCTCCATCCGGCCGAGGTGGATGAAAATGGGGGCTGCACTAGCAAGGGACGGGAAGAATAATCACAATAGTCAGGCCCGACAAATGACTTCGTCGGCGTACTCCCGGTTGATTCCTGTTCAACTCCGGCCTTGGGCTTTAGTGGGTAACGAGTATTGCTCGGATATCCACCAACATCATCATCACATCCCATCTAGCCTGATAATTGAATATCCCTCCCATCATTTTCGGTAGTTGGATCATGATCCTCAGTTTGCAGCTAAGCCCTGCCGGGCTAGCTCAATCGGTAGAGCGTGAGACTCTTAATCTCAAGGCTGCGGGTTCGACCCCCGCGTTCGGCTATTCCTATTCAACTTGAGATCTTTTTTTGGTTAAAATTTTTTAATGCTGGAGCATGGTTTCTCGATGCTGGGATGAAATTATTAATAGCTCTAGTCAGTTTCTTGTCCTTTGTTTCTAAGAGACAGTAGTATTGAATGGACATTTGAGTTGGTAAGTGAGAAGTCAATAATGATGGGATGGACACACAATATATAATACCAAAGCCGTCCAGCAAATAATTACTCGATCTTTTTGTATAAGGAATCTAGTTGACTCGAAGTTAGTGAAATTTGTTTCTATCCTTGATTAAGATTAAGTACACTTTTTATACTATGTTGTTGGGACAACATCGGTTCCATCTGATCTCCAGCTCCATGCCTCCCATCAACGATTATGGCATCGATCACTGGGCACGCCCAATTTCCTCGTCGGACCGAGCCCCGGACGCCTCGGGCCTCGCGGACTGGGCATGCGGCACCTCACCCATCTCAGGGCGTGTACTTTCAGACGGACCATCAGCCGATCCTGTCCGCGATGCCGCCGGTGTCTCCTGCAGCAAGGGCGGGCCAGATGTTTTGACGGCCTTTTTGCTGACACGAGCAGGAGGGCCGCCAAGCATCGGCGGATACTTGTACCGGAATCCCCACACGAAGAACAGACGCAACTTCGTCCATCCACTCATAGCATCCCACTTCTTCTTCAGCTCCGCCGACTCCGACTGCGTGCGAGCCCGGAAGCCCCTCCGCCGGAAAATGAGCAACAGGAGTGTGATGGGGAAGATGAGAAAGGCCCACATCACAGGCAGACCCCTGCGGGTCTGCCAGCCCGTCATCATGCGTCGGAAGCGGACCCAGGCCTCGATGAACCCAATGATGAGGATCAGTCCGAACCAGCCCAGGATACAGATCATCACGATCGCAAACCAGGAGATGCCCATCCCCCAGGGGTCGAAGAACCAGTTTTCTTCGTTGTAGTCTCCATCATAGCCGGAATAGTAGTATGGGTAGTCGTTCGGCGGCGTGTATTGGCAGCCCGAGTCGTAGTAGAGGCTAGTGGGCGCGTATTCGGCACTCAATGAAGCCAGGGTGCGGGTGGGAACCTGCGTGGGAGCCACCCACACCTGGTCGATGGTCCATGTCGTCGGCTGGAATGGTTGGGCATTGTCCACCGAGGTCGAGGTCGACACCGAGGTTCTGGGCAGCGCACTGCCCACCAGGGCCGGAGGAGTCACCACGGCAGAGGTGGTCGTAGTGAACTGCGTCGAGCAGCCTGCAGAGGCAGTATAGACCAGGTTGACATAGTAAACGGTGGTACGGTAGAAATTGTCCGCGGAGAGCTGAATATCATTCACTGGCACACCGGCGCCGGTGGGATACAACTGTTCGATCACAGTGACGTCTGAGGCATAGTACCCGCTACCCGTCGAAGTGATAGTCGAGAGAACATCGGGCATGACCGTCGCCGTCGGGCTGATGGATTCGATGGAGGTAATCACCTCGACCTCGGTGGACGCCCAGTAGTAGGGGTGATTGGTCATGACCACCTTTTCAAAGTCGTCCGTCACAATCCATGGCGCAGCAAGAACGACCGGAGTCCAAACGAGTGACAAGAAGCAAAACAAAAATGAGCGTGAGGGTGCCATGGTGCAACCCTAGGATGTGTCCGGGAGGAAAAAGAGAGAGCGGCGGCAGGCGTAGGCCGAACTGCCTGAGTTATAAATAAGTAACAGGATGAAAGACTTGAGCGCAGGGCCCGTCGTGATTCGCAGCGATCCATCGCCAAGGGTCCAGCCAAGCCCGCTAGCCGGAGCTGGCCTGGGGGCGTGTGTTTCGGGGCAAAAGTGCCGACGGACGAGTCACATCATCGCTTAACTAGTGAACTGGACTTGTCGCGCTCAGCCAACATATACAGATAATGATAGTAGTACGCCCTCCCACAGAAGAAACATAGCAGAGACCCCAAAAAGAAAAGACGAGAGCATAATGTCGTAAATGCGGGAGATCAGTCGCCGGCCCGTAATGCACGCAGTCTCACATCCAGTCCATCTTCGACCTCGGCGTTCTTCGCCTCCGGTTCCTTGGCTGGCTGCTCTTTGGGTACATTATCCTCCTCCAGAACCATGCGCATATCCAAGCCTGCATCATCCGCCAACTGTTCCATGAGCCGATCCACCTCGGTCTCGCCCTCTGCCCCATATTCCTGCATCGACACACCCTGAGCCACATCCTCGATCGCGCTGCTGGCGATCTTGAAGTCTTCCGACCGTGCTAGGAAGTTGTTGGCGTGCGCCACCAGGTGCTCCAAGTTAACACTCTTAGAGGCCGCGTCGAGGCCCCGCGAGGCCAGAGCGAGCGTCCGCGAGGTGTCCCGCGTGCTCTGGGCGGCTTTAAGTTCGTTGATGATCACATCGGCACGGGCGGCTTCAGATTTGAGGGTGACTTGGCGTCGCTTTTCCCGCACGGCGGAGGCGGCATGGATGCGGGCGATCTGGAACTCGCGATTCTTCATGGCCTTGTCGGCCTTGGCCTTCTCAGCTTTGAAGGTCGCCTCTGCGCGGACGGCCTCCTTCTTCAGCCGATTGGAGTGTAACTGGACGAGGCTAAAGTCAGCCAGGAAGCCGAATCGGGCAGGACAGGACAGGACGGTGGCGGGGGAAGAGGGGCAGATAGGCAACCATACACACCTTAACATTTGTGCGGGCTTCGAAGATGGGATCTTTGCGGACCATGATGATACAGGGAGGGGGGGAGGGACACAGTACAGACACCGCAGGTGTGGTAGATTGTTGATGTTGATATTGGTGTTGCGCAGTCGGGGAGGTGGAGAAGGAAGAAGAGAACATGAGTGGTGGCAACGTCACTGACCGCATTCGGTCTGGGCTCCAGACTGGGTTGCCTCGCTCTGAGGATGTCCCACCTCTTTACGAAAATAATACGATCATAATACTGGGGGGAGTTTCCAAGGTCCAAAAAAGCCAATCAATCCTGGATGCTAATCTAGACACTAATAATACAGCCAAATAAAAGCCTCACAACGGCTTGCCCGTGAGCCAAGACGCCGACGTCTCGCTCGAACGGGAACGCCAGGAACTCCGTGTACTCCGAGTCATCTTTCCGTAACTGCGTCGCCGACCCGATGTTTTTCTTCTTGTTGTTGTCTGCCTCTGTCGCGACCGGTCGAGACTATCGATCGCCCACATCATGGTCAACAACGACGCCCAGGTTGGCCGACCCTCGGGGGCATCGGTCGACCAGCCCTGCAGAGAAAACGACTCACTAACCGCTCGCTGCAATGCTCTGCCCGTCGCATCGCGAAGTGGACGCGCCAAGGCTGGGCTGCATGCGAGCAGTCTGGTGAGTAGTTTCATCCGAAAGACCGGCCGGCTCGACGCCTTCGAGGGCGACAGACTCGGGGTCGAAATCAACCATAGAATCAAAGGGAAATGCTGATAGATCTCCTCCGTCGAGAACATCAAAGGCGAGCCCGTCTTCAGGGAATGAAGAATGTGGCTCAGCGGGTGAATCACCGTTGAACAGGCGACGGAAGTCATCGTCAGAAAGAGGAGCTGCAACGTCATTTGCAGCGGGACCCTCGAGGTCAAAGAGGGGAAGCGCGCTTCCAGCTCCTTCGAGGCCAGCGACGGACACGGCAGGTCGCACAACACCGCAGCAGGATGTTGTGTCACGTCGGAGGCCTCAGCCAGAGTGGAGGGCTTGAGGGTCGGGGAGTAGTCGGTGGTGGAGGGAGTGGGGAACGGAATGCGCTCCATGGGGAGGTCGTCGCCTTCCTGCTTGAACAGGGTCGGCGTGAGGGTGGGCGAGTCCGCCACGGGGGAGCCGGCCTTGGTGGGTGTGGCGCTGCGAGATCCGCGGACCTCGGCGGAGAGCTGGGCCACCTGTTGGCTCAGGCGGTTGTTCTCGGCCTCCATCTGCGAGAGCCGCTGGAGCAGGAACTGGTTCTGTTGCTCCATCTGGATCTTCTCGGTCTCGAGCTTCTCCATCTCGAGCCTCTTGCGCTCCCGGGAGGTCTGCGCGGCGGCGCGGTTCCGCAGAACCCGCTCGATCCGGCGCTGCTCCTTTTCATCTTCCGTCTTGGCCCGTTTTCTGGTATCGTTAGTGCCTGCAGTCGATCGTCGAGTGGTGCTGTCGTACCTTGGGGGTAAGTTGGTTTTGGGGACTGGGAGCTCCTGGCCCCAGGACTTTCTCTTCTTCGTCGGCTTCTTCTCCGCCTCGTCGTCCTCGTCATCCAGCGGCTCCACCTTGGGCTCCGGCGAGCTCAGCGAGGTATCTGCTGGGGACACCGTCAAGGGCATTTGGGGAGCCGGGGTGGATGGCAGGGAGTCGAGTTCGGGGGTGAGGGATTCCATCATGGCCAGTGGGGGTGGATGGATGGGTGGAGGGAGGATAGCGTGTAGTGGTGGGATGAAAGATGAGTTCAATCACGCACGTCTACTAGAGAGTAGTCACGCCGACAAAGGCCACGTTGGCATCCTGGGGATGATACACCATAAAGAAGGAGAATGAGTCAGCCGGAGGGAGGATGGTGAACAAAGGACAACTGTCTGGATGGGGCGACCGACCCGGTTTAAGTAGAGGCCAGCGTGGTCGCAAGGGGTGGTACCACCGGTACCGGTGTGACCCACCGTACCCATAGTCCACGCCGGTGGTGACGCGACCCGGACGTAAATTACAGCATTCTCAGCTGATGGTCACATACCGGGTCGGGGGCTGAAACACAGCCCTCTTTGTTGTTGCCTCGCCCCCACATGGGGGTCTTGGGGCCATCGTGGTTATTCTTGGATTGATGCTTTTCCGCCCGGTGGATCTCGTCGTGACACGCTCTGGAGTCGATGGCCGCCGTTTTGGAGGTGATGCGATTGGATTGATTGTGGTCTTGGCCAGGGGAATGGTTGCGAGCAGAAAGGAGAGGAGGGAGGGTGGTCTCACTCTGTCTGGAACCCAGCGGTGGATTCGTTCAATCTCCCCGCCGCAACGGGCTCCCCAAAAGGCGCCCCGCCAAATGCCCGTGGCCCCCCCCTGAGTCCAGATTGGCGGAATATCTTCTGCTAATAATAATAGTACGACCGAAGTCACCAGAAGGCGAGGGAACGTGCGGATCCACCGAGGGGCAATCCGATCCTACACTACCATGCAGGTACGTCGACTAACTACTCACGGACAGGGGTCACTCCTGAAAAGGTATACAGGTGGATGAGGGGCAGAGAAAGGGGCCAAGGGGCTCATCGTCGTCGTCATGCTTTTGGGATTGGTTTCGAGACAGGGTGAAAGGGAGGGAATAAGGAGTATATACAACCAATAATGCAGACATCAACGCAAAACGCCATTCCCAAAACAAAAAGGAAACGAATCATGAATCGGATCGGGTCGGAGTCCTTTCCACCATCTACATGGTCACATCCATCGTATCATCCCCGGCATCCAGTGCATTCTGCTTCTCCGGGTCCGGCACCACCACGCCGCGCCCCCGACCAGCCAAAAGCTCCCGCCGCACCTCCGGCCCGATGTCCTTGTGTCCGCGTACCAGAAGCAGATCCAAAAGGGCCTCGCGCTGATCCTCCGTGATATCATTGCGGTAGCGTTGGGCGAAAACCAACAGCGACTGGTGCCACAGCACCGGCAGCTTATATGCCTTGGAGTGAAGCCCCGTCGGTCCGTCCGTCATCGTATCGTCGTCCGTCGCGCGGAAGCGCAAGAAGTGAAACACCAGGGCGTCGATCACCTTGTACGGCAGCGCATACTTTTTCTCCAGGAAGACCCGGATGAAGACGTTGACGGCTCCGGTGCTTTCCAGGGATCTCAGCGACTGCTCGGCGGCCAGATCACACATGCGCAGCAGCGCCGCGGCGGAGTGCAGCACGGGGATGGAGACACGAGCAATGACCGATGAGACAATGTGGGCATCGCGCAGGGTGCAGGTACCGCTGGACACCAGTGGGAAGAGCAGTCCCTTGAAGAAGCAGGCCGGTTTGTAGAGAGCCTTGCGCAGCGCGTTGTAGGTATGTACGTTCAACTTCTTGGTCTCGTGGATCTCGTCCCGGACGCGGTCCAACAGCACCGTCGAAATAAACTCTTGGGCCACCGCGGGCTTGGACGAAATGAAGATCCGGGTTGCAGCATAGACGGCATTGGGGGTCCAAGACTCGGGCCGAGTGATGTCCAGGAGGGTCGGCCAGTTCGGAACGGTGGGGAGGATCTTGAACGGTTTGGGAAGCGGGCCGGATTTGTAGCGAGAGAGAATCATGCCGACCCTAGCAGAGATAACCGTTAGCTTCGCAGGTAGTTTCGACGGCAAGAATGGCTCACTTCTCGTATACTTCCACAGCCTTGGCAGGAATTTGAACCGCATCCTCGGGCAGTCCACCACCTTGAATAAACGGCCCGCCTTGGCCGGACTGCTTTGCTTCATGTTCGGCGATCTTCTCCAGAATTAAATCGGCCAAGTTTGTGGTCTGGCCACCGGCGCCAGGCTCTTGCGGGTGGAAAATAGGGTCCTCCTCGTGGCCAGGCATAAATTTGTTAAACATGTCGAGATCGTTGGGATCAACTTCCTGTATGTCCGATTAGAACTGCAACCAACACCGGTGACCGTCAAGGAACCCTTACCACTTCCTCAACCTCCTCATCAATCCATTCCTCATCGCCAAACTTGTCTTCGTCGTCGGACATGGGTTCCTCATCGTCAAACCGGGAGTCAAAGTCGAATGCGGTGTTGACTTTGGGCTCCGTCGAGCCCATGGCTTTTTGCTCGGCAGCATCCTCGTCCGCCAAATCCTGGCCAATTTGCAAGATCTTCCGTGACATCTTCGCATCGATGTAGCGTTCGCCATTTTCGCCATCCTCCTCGTCGTTTTCTCTGCGTTTGCCTTTCTTGCTGCTCTGGGTCCGCAGATGCCCCGCGGACACAATATCTTCAGCCAAAGGGTTGTGTCTGCGTGCCGCCGCAGCAGCACGAGAAGTTGGGGTCTTGGGCATATTGAATCTGATCTCTGGCTGTTGCAAGAAATGCCAGACCGACCGAAGGAGCTCTGTGGCTGTTTGACCGCAAGAAAAAGTGCGGATAATTTTCTGGGTCAGGTGATCCGTGTTTCTTTTCTTTTTTTTTCTGCCTGGCGGTGGCCTCTAATCCATCCACCGCCTTCTGATCTGCTGGTGTTATCTATTGACCGCCCATGTTTCCTGTTCCTCGACCAGAGCTGGGAACACCCATTATACTCAATACTCTGTCACCAGCCAAGTTCATGCCATGGCTTCCGGCACAGCTCCTGGGTCTTCTGCACCCTCGTCAAATATCAATTCTCCGACCTTGGCACCTGGGAATGCGCCGGTACTCCCCGTTCCTCTCTCAGATCTCAACGCCAGATCCTCGCCAGCCCCAGCCAGCACTGGATCGGTCCAAGGCGACACGGCTCGCGCCAAACGCAACAAACGGGACAGTCGCAAGAAGCGCGAAGCCAAAGGCTTAGATCCGGACGCACCGCCGCCCAAAAAGCGGGCGACCGCCGCTCCCAGCACCGCTCTCCCCAGCTCCGATCTCAGTATTCTCCGCCCACTCCTTCTCGCCGAACCTCGCCAGTCTGATCGCTTTCCTCCTCCTACTCGCCAATTCAATCTTGTCACCAGCAAGAGGTCAGAGGTGCTGGGCCAGAGTTGGGACTTTTATGAAGTTGTGGATAAACTCACAAACAAGAATGGATTCCGATATACCTACGCCATTGCGGATCCTGGATTTCCGCATATTAAGTACCGCCAGACAGATGTCCGGCCATACCATGCACGATTCAGCTTCGAGGATTCCCCAGCCGCGATCTCGTTCTCGAAAGACGCCACGGCGGTGGCGACAAACGATTCATGGCACACAGCTAGGGCCAATGTTTGCGCACGAGAGGGTACTTTCTACTACGAGGCGCGAATCATTAGTGGCATGGTCAAAGACTCTGAATCAACACCGCACAACGGCGGTCCTGGTACTGCTCCGCGAGGCCATGTTCGGTTTGGATTCGCTCGGCGCGAAGCCGATCTCGACGTCAACGTCGGAGTGGACTGCTACGGGTATGGAATTCGAGATGTGAACGGAGAAGTGGTGAATCGGATGCGGTGCGAGTATTTCTTCCCCAAGGGTGAAGCCATTAACGAAGGCGATGTCATTGGCATGCTTATCACTCTCCCGCCGCTGTCTCTACACAAGAAAATCGTCGAAGGCACCTTCGACCCCGCTGTGGATGGAGACGGCAGCTCCAGCTCTTCAACAAAGTCTCCCGTTGCGTTTAATCTCATTCGAGATCGCATCCCCTTCCATTGGAAAACCGACTTTTGCTGGCAACAGTCCAATGTCTTTGCGACCAAACAGCTCCGTGACTATGCGTTTAATCTCAAGGAAACTCCAACTTTCGGTCCGCCCTCTCCGCTGAATAGTGAAGATGCCTCCCTTCGGACACTTCCCGGCTCTAGCATTACCATCTTTAAAAATGGCGTCCAGATGGGCACGCCGTTCAAGGAACTCTATGCATTCCTACCTCCAGCGAGTCGTCTCGCCAATGGCACGAATAATCTTGGGATTGGCGAGCGGGAGAATGCTGATGACGGTATGATTGGCTACTATCCCGCTGTGAGCTGTTACGGCGGCGGTGCGGCGGAATGCCGCTTTGAAGGCCCGTGGTGGGTTGGTCCCCCTGAGCGCACCGAGACTGGAGAGCCTATCCGAGCCATGGGTGAGCGATACAATGAGCAGATTGTTGAGGATGTGCTGGCCGATATTGTGGATGAAGTGGAAGCCATGTTCACCTGGGGTGGTGTCGACGGCGACGTGATTGGGAATAACGGCACCGAGGGCCCGGACGGGCCTGGGTCTGGTGTGGTCGGTGGATCCGAGGTTTTACAAGGTGGTGTCGGCGCTGCGCTCGACTCGGCTGTGTCTGCTCCCACGCCTGCTGGGGTGTCCGACTCGGCAGCCAACAGCAATCACCAGACGCCGACGGCCACCGGCGACGCTGCAGGGAACCCGCCACTGGAAGATGCGATGAGCGCGGGCACTCCCCACCACGCCGTGGATCCTTCTGTCGGTGCGGACGCTCCTGTAGCAACAGAGGCTGACGGCGACGTAGAAATGTCTTAGTGTATGGATGAGGCGTTCGGCAGGAATATACCAATTGCAAGGCTTCGAATATCATAAATTTAGTCTCTCTCATCGTAGTCATACATATAGGTATCGAAAGAGGGTGGGTGCTATACAAGTATCCAATTATTTCAGTCTCCGACCCTCCAGCAGCTCGCCCACGCTCATCACCAGGTCATCGTCTCCGTATTGGCCTACTACCTGAATACCCGCCACATCCGGATCCTGACTGGAGCCATCCACCGTGACCGGCACAGAAATGGCGGGCAGACCAGCCAAGCTGGCTGGGACTGTGAACACGTCGTTGACATACGCGTCCAGGGGTGACGACTCGGCGGCCGGTCTCGTGAAATCCGATAACCTTGGCGGCGCAGAGGGGGCCGTCGGACACACGAGCACGTCCACATCCGGCTGCTCAGGACGGCGCTCTGTGTCCTGCGTATCGGTCGCGGCCAACGGATGCTTGGCTGTAAACACGGCATTAAAGTCCTGCTGGACCAGTCGACGCACCCGTTGTGCTTGGATGAAGTAGTTATCGATTGCATCTGCGCTTAAGCTGAAAGTGCCTAGAAGGATGCGTCTCTTCACCTCTGATCCGAACCCGCTGCCCCTCGTGTTGGCGTAAAGGTAGCCATCTGGCTGGCCATCGCTGTCTGGGCCGTTGGCGCGAGTCCCGTAGCGCACACCGTCATATTTTGACAAGTTCGAGGATGCTTCGGCAGGTGCGAGGACATAATAAGCCGATAGGGCGTGTTTCGTTGCTGGTAATGAGACTGGATAGATGGTGTGACCTTGATCTTGCAGGTGTGCCAGAGAGAGAAGCCAGGCACGGCGAACGGAAGGGGCCAGTTCGGAAATGTTATATTCCACCGGCACGCCGATTCGAAGGGGAGCAGATGTCAATCGGGAGGCCAATCGGGGTGTCTGGAGGTGCGACATGATCCGTGACCGAGAGAAAGATGAGAGGCTCGTAGGATCGCGCGCATCATATTGGTTCACGATGCCTATCGGGAATTGATTAGTGTGGGAGGTCCTCCACATCGAAACGACCTAGAACCCACCGAAGACATGCCGGACAGTAGATACATTTCTCCCCAAGACTCCAACCGTGTCCAGAGAATTGGCATATGCGACCACTCCCCATCGTGATATTAGTCCGTACGATGGCTTGAACCCAACTGTCCCCGTGTATGCAGCGGGCAAGCGGACAGAGCCTCCCGTATCTGTTCCCAGTGCGCTGTAGACCATTCACCCAATTAGCCAATGTGGCGAAGAGAGAATGCGCATCACTCACGCATAGCATTGGTCGGCAGCGACAGCAACTGCACTTCCCCCGGAACTACCACCGGCGGAGACAGCCTGCCCATCCCCGCCTTGTCGCACATTCTTCACTGGACCAAACCGTGAATGAACTGAGTGTGATCCCATGCCAAACTCGTCTAGATTCGTTTTCCCCGCGATGACGGCCCCAGCGGCCTCGAGTTGCTCGACAACGGTGGCATTGAACGGACTGGAGAACTTGTCCAGGATCCCCGACGCGCACGTGGTGGGGAGGTCGCGGGTGCAGATATTGTCCTTGATAGAGACGAGACGGCCATCAACGAAAGACCTTGGGTTCCCTGAATCACCATGTCTTCGTTAGCTATGACTGCGCCAGGGAAAGTGGTGGTCTCGCCAGTACCTTGCTCCCTGCGCAGATCAGCCTCCTTCACGCGGTCCAGCCATTGGCCTGCGCGTGGCAATGGAGTGATAAAGGCATTAAGGCCGAGGGCATGTTGATTAGCGACACATCTCTCTGCCTCGCGACGAAGGGACATTGAGAGTGGGTGAAGGAGTTGGTTCAAAAGAGTCGGAGAACAAGAACGAGGTGGATTCCCGCGGTGGCCCGTGCTTCATGTACACACAACGAGGGGTTAGTATATACAATATAACTAACTACAACTAGCCCTTGTATATATAAGCTCTGTGTTTTGGAGATGGAACAAACAATATGGTTTAGAGTCAAAAATTCCCTGTAGATATATTTCGAGTAGATGGTCTTTGTATATACTCGGGTATAGATCTATATCCCCCCCCCGGGCCGGGAGAGTGCTAGGAGGTTGCTCCTCGGATAATTTGGAAATCAGGAGATCCTGTCGGTCCAGCGGGCAACTCTGGAGAAGACTGCACGACACCCAGCAATATTTCTGGGGCGCCCCTTTCAGAATCCCTCTCGTGATGGCCTGCTCCAAGCTGAGCGGCTGCCGTAACCGCCACAGCTGGAGAATCTCGTAGCCGTATTTGGATTGCTTCCGGCCCGCGTTGAAGTCTGCATTGCCGATCCCGCCATCCTCTGGGACTTGCCCAGGAATTTTCCCTGGTGAGATGTGGGCGATATATTCAAGGCGCTTGACGGGACTCGTGCTATAGAACCAGATGCGACGCACGCTCGATGGGAGGAGGTAGCCCCGATATTCATGGTTCTTGGCGCCCGAAGCGATGTTGTTCATGTGCTCTGGCTTGATGCTCATGAAGATGTCGGAGCTCGATTTGGCCATGGTGGAGGGGTGGAAGAGGGAAGTAGGTGGACAAGGGATGGTGGAAGAGAGGAAGGGGAGCAAAGGGGACTGACAGACGACATCGGATTACATACTGTCTATCGACATACCCCAGGTAGTATTATGGTGGTTATATGTTCACTATTGATTTATTACATAGATAATACTACCTATACACTGCAAACTACATATTAACCCGGTGGATCTCGGACCGAGCGCAGTAACGTCATCTCGGCTGTTTCCATCATTCTCTTTCCATTCCTCCTCCCTCTCCCCCTTTCTCCATCTTTCTTCAATTATGCTCTCGCGCGGTGTTCTTCGAGCGGTCACCCAGGGCGCTCGCAGCCCGGGCATACCTCGAGCTGCAGCCTGGTCGCCGCTAATTGCATCCCGGTCCTCCCTGGCCGAGGGCCGGAGAGCGATCTCGACATACGGCTACACACAGGCGAAGGCGCTCATCTACTCGAAATACGGCGAGCCGAAGGATGTTCTCTCGTAGGTATTGCCCGACCCGATAGAACACCAAACGACTGACCGTCTACGATTAGTCTACACAAGCACTCGATCTCCGCTCCACATGGCACGCAAGTCAACCTCCGCCTCCTCACGGCGCCTATGAACCCGGCCGATGTCAACCAGATACAAGGTGTCTACCCAAGCAAACCGCCATTTCAGACCACGCTTGGCACATCCGAGCCTGCCGCCGTGGGCGGCAACGAGGGCGCGTTCGAGGTCATTTCCGTCGGTGCGGGCGTCAAGAACCTGAGCAAAGATGACTGGGTCATCATGAAGCGGACGGGACAAGGCACCTGGCGGACACACGCGCAGCTGGAGGAGTCGCAGCTGATCAAGATCGATAACAAGGAGGGATTGACGCCGCTGCAGATCGGCACTGTCAGCGTCAACCCCGTCACGGCTTACCGCATGATTCGTGACTTTTGTGAATGGGACTGGATGCGCGCCGGGGAGGAATGGCTCATCCAGAACGGAGCCAACAGCGGTGTTGGTCGCGCCGCTATCCAGCTGGGTCGGGAATGGGGTATCAAGACCCTGAATGTTGTTCGCGAGAGGAAGACGCCCGAAGAGACAGAGGCGCTCAAGCAGGAGTTGAAGGACCTGGGCGCGACTGCTGTCGTAACGGAAGAGGAGATGCTCACGGGCAATTTCCGGGCGATGGTCCACGAGCTCACTCGCCAGGGCCGGGAACCTATTCGTCTGGCGCTGAACTGCGTGGGCGGGAAGAGCGCCACGGCCCTGGCGAAGACCCTGGCTCCCAACTCCCACATGGTCACATACGGAGCCATGTCCAAGCAGCCGGTGGCCCTGCCCTCGGGCTTGCTGATCTTCAAGAATCTTGCCTTTGACGGATTCTGGGTCAGCAAGTGGGGGGACAAGCATCCCGAGCTCAAGGAGAACACGATCAAGGATGTGCTGCAGTTAACCCGGGCGGGCCGGTTCCAGGACATCCCCGTCGACGATGTCAAGTGGTCGTGGGACACCGAGGGACCGGAGCTGGCAGAGAGTGTCCAGGGTACTCTGGGTGGCTATCGCAGTGGGAAGGGCGTTCTCACCTTCACTGGCGGTGACTGAAGGGAGATGGCGCGGCTGTATTATATCTAGAGAACCTTGTCTATGCGACATTTATGTGATTCCCACTGCAGAGCAGCTTTCTACTTGATCAGGAAAGGAAGTAGATACCGCGTTCAGATGCATTATACCATCCAAGATGGCTCGATATAGATGGACTATGTTCGGTCTAGATCGCACTCACTCACATTTCCAATACGTCTTCACCCAGTCCAAGATGAGGTCCGTCAGGGTCATGGACGGCATGTACACCTCGCTCTCCTGCGTAAAATTCACGTCCAGACCAGCGAACTTGGCGGCCAGCGCCACATGTCGCTCGATAAAATCAATGTAGACCAAATCAACCGTCTCTGGCACCGCAGAGGCATTGGCAGCCACCAGGGCCTGGATGCAGTTCGGTACCCGGTAAAAGGAGATGGGTGAGTGAACGGTATCATCGCCATCAGTGCCTGCATCATCTTTTGTTGTGTACCCGGGGATGAGCTCCGGTTCCTGGCCCGACAGCGGGACCTGCAGTGGATTGGAAGCACCGACAGTCAGGTCGGCCACGATATCGTTCGAGTAAGCTAGTTGCTCGGGAGGCGCCAAGGTGGTGAGAGGCGAAAAGTGAGCAGTGCGCAAAATTTGGGGTTGTTTGTTCAAGATCTCCACAATCAGCTGTGCCTTGTCATATGGGACATCCTTCACATAACGGAATCCACTCGTGAAAGGAGAGACAATAAATGTTGTATCCTGTGTAAATGGGCCTTGAAAAATGTCGAACCGGATGGCTCCCGTGTTGATAATGGCCAGCGCGGGTGTTTCACCACGAGATTCGTCCTTCAGCGAATCCACCAACACTTGCGATTCTAACCAGGTATAAATACTGTCATTGCTTGGGTACTTGACCCGTGACATCCATAGGTCTCGCGGAGCGCAGCCGTGCACCTCATCCAGATGAAGGGCACTGCGCGATTCGGCTATGAGGCGCGAAACGTTTCGGCCTTGTTCCGTAGGGAACTCATATTCATCGAGCCCACTATGATGACGGAGGGAGAAGAGATTGTTATCAATATACCGGCGCTTGAACACAGGCTTGGAGGTGGAGAGCCCGTCGATGGACAGGAAACCGATGGTCTCCATGAACCGGCCGCTTGCCACACCAACCGCTTTGGCATCGTAGCGAGCGTAATCGCGGATATGGAGATGTCCACCGAAAAACTGGATTGGGATACCCCAGCGAATGCTCCGAATTGCCTTGAAGATTGCCTGATACTCCTGCGATTTGACCGGCACATGGCCGATCACCAGGAACAAGTCCACGTCCTTGTCCCGAATGGCTTCTTGGAACCAATCTTCTTTGATGGTCTCCTCGACTAGCTGTACCACGGTCCGGTTGTTGTTGCCGGTAAAATCAAAGAGGAAGCCGAACGCCGTGATGCGGATGCCCTGTTGTTTAGTGGTGAACTTCTTGTATCGCGGGGCCAGTGGAACCAGCTCCTCCGTTCCGGGACGGAAGATATCAATATTCGACGCGATGTAGTTGCCTCGGAAGTTGGGGATGGTGGTGAAAAACTCGGCCTCGGATGTGTTCTGCTTGTACAGTTCATGGTTTCCCGATGTCAACAGGTCGATGTGCTGGTGACGGAGTATCTCCGAGATGTAGACGCCTTTGGGTTCGGACGAATCATACAGGCCGTTTCCTTCTACTCGGTCGCCGGTGTCGATGACCAGCAGGTCTTGACCCTGGGCCTCCACCTTTTCCCGGATGCGCGTTGCGAACGATACATAGTCTCCCCAGTCTGCCGCGTACGATGGTCTGCGACGGGGATCAGTAGGGCCTTAGGGGGTCAACCCTCGGGAGCATACTCCTGCAAGTGGCCGGCCAACCAGCCATGGGTATCGGTGGTGTGGAGGAAGTTGAGTTGGCCGAACTCGAGCCCGCGCAGGGGAGCGGGAATGGGGTCGGGCGCCGAAGGCTGGGCGGCGAGCGCCGACGGGAAGAGCGGCAGCCACAGCAGCAGCAACATCAGGGCGGCAGGCTATGGGGATGACATTCAGAGAGGGAGCGACCGTACCTCCTTCCTCGTATGGGAATAGGAACAGGTAAACGGAGAAGAAGGAGAGCAGACAGACAAGAAAGGGAGATGGTAAGTGACATTACAATCCCGAAACGGAAGCAGCGGCCGGTGAGCTGCGGCTGAGTCAGCGGGCCCAACGGATTGTCGCCAGAGGAAAGAAAGATTTCCTCTAACTATTATTATTCTATCTACTATCGACCTCCCCCTGCCACTTCTTTCTGTCTTTCTTTTTTTCTCCTTGGTAGACGCCTTTGCTCTCTCGTCTTCCACCAATTCATTGCCATGGCTGCTCCCCGGCTTTTCCGCCCAGCAGCTCGCCTGCTGTCTTCGCGCCTTGCTTCCTCCTCTCTCCGCCCGGCCCTGCCTCAATCCGCCTGCGCCCATTCGGTTCTGCGCTCCCGGGGATATGCGACCGAGGGTGGTGTCAAGGAGGTCACCGTCCGCGATGCGCTGAACGAGGCCCTGGCGGAGGAGTTGGAGAGCAATCAGAAGACCTTCATTCTGGGTGAGGAGGTTGCACAGTACAACGGAGCGTATGTTTGATGATCTTATGGCCGAGTTGGCGGCAATACCAATAGTGGAATGACTGGATCGCTGACATTGTGCATTTGCTACAGGTACAAGGTGACACGAGGACTTCTGGACCGTTTCGGACCCAAGCGGGTGATTGATACCCCCATCACGGAGGCCGGTTTCTGTGGTCTGGCTGTCGGAGCTGCTCTGTCTGGCCTACACCCGATTGTGAGTTCTCTCGTCTGGGATTGAACCCCAGGGTATTCCGGAAGAGCCTGTGCTAATTGCGGACCGCACCTAGTGCGAGTTCATGACCTTCAACTTTGCCATGCAGGCCATTGACCAGATTATCAACTCGGCCGCGAAGACCCACTACATGTCCGGTGGCATCCAGCCCTGCAACATCACTTTCCGCGGCCCCAACGGGTTTGCCGCCGGTGTGGCCGCCCAGCACTCGCAGGATTATTCGGCCTGGTACGGCAGCATTCCGGGATTGAAGGTGGTTTCTCCATGGAGCTCGGAGGATGCTAAGGGTCTGCTGAAGGCTGCCATTCGGGACCCCAACCCGGTCGTGGTCCTGGAGAACGAGTAAGTGACGGGCCCTTTCCGAGATCTGCTGGACCGGGGAACTAATTTCCGCCCGCTAGGCTTATGTACGGCCAGGTTTTCCCGATGAGCGAGGCCGCCCAGAAGAGCGACTTTGTCCTGCCCATCGGCAAGGCCAAGATTGAGCGCCCCGGCAAGGACCTGACCATTGTTTCCATCTCCCGCTGTGTCGGCCAGTCCCTGGCTGCCGCCTCTCAGCTCAAGCAAAAGTACGGTGTCGAGGCGGAGGTGATCAACCTGCGCTCCGTCAAGCCTCTGGATGTCGAGACCATCATCGCCTCGCTCAAGAAGACCGGCCGCCTGATGGTCGTCGAGTCCGGCTTCCCCATGTTCGGTCTTTCGTCCGAAATTCTGGCGCTCTCCATGGAGTACGGCTTCGACTACCTGACCGCCCCGGCTGTCCGGGTCACTGGTGCTGAGGTGCCCACCCCGTACGCCGTCGGTCTGGAGAACATGGCCTTCCCCCAGGAGGACACTGTTGTCGGCCAGGCTGCGAAGCTGCTGCGGTTGTGAGTGAAAATGGCGGAAGGGCGAGTGAGCGGCTCGCCCTAATCAAACCCTGTGCCTAGTACCCTTTCCTCTGTCCTTATTATTTTTTTATATCGGTTGTGTGTCTCATTATGTGCGCGTCGTTTATTCTCTCCTAGACAGATTCTTGGAAAGCCGTGTACGATTACATCCTTAGGATCTGTTTCTTTCCGCGCAGCGTAACGGCCCTGTTGGTTCTTTGATTTTTGCAAATATAGACAATCCGAACCTTGATTGCAAAGAGGTATCCTATCCATAACGCCATGCTCCCATCTAATGCCTGTGCGTAACTCCCCACGATGTATCTGCCCATCCTTTTCACCGCGCCGCTCCAGCTGTCCGCATGCTTGCACATCCGGCGAAACAGTCCGTTGGCCGTCGAGGATCGTAGTAATCTTCGTCGGTATCACTCTCCGCGTCACCAGCGAGATTGGAACCTACCGCAGGTTTAGATGAGGCCAACTGTTTCTTTGCTAGTTTCGTTGAGTCATCCCCATCTCCGTCGTCGCCGAGTACGTTCTTCCTCGTGACAGATGCAGGTGCCGCGGTGCCCTTGACAGTTGCGAACGAGCTCTTGAAGCCCCCCTTCTTGAAGCCACCACCTCCTCTGCCACCACCGGCGGATTTCCCATCATTTGACGCCGCAGTATCCCCGGGTTTATCAATGACTCGCAGCCCGGCGTCGGCGTCGGCTTTGCGCTCCGCTCGACGGGCCTTCTCGGCGGCGTTGGGGTCGCGCGAGAGCTGCTTCAGGTCCTGCAGGCGCTTGCGGTGCTGGTGGTCGTAGGAGGAAATATGCGCTTCATATTCTGGGTGGCGCGAGTAGGATTTGTTGCAGAGGGTGCAGGTGAAGGAGCTGAGCGCCGAGCGCGCGGACTCGGTCTGTTTGCGGCGGTTAGTTAAGTCAGGCTTGATTGGGGTGGAGAATGTATACCTTGGGGGCAGGGTTCGTGAAGCCTCTCTGTATGCGCAGTAATTAGCAGCGAGACAACTAATGATACTAATATCACATACTGGGGGCATTTTGGGGTGGTTGGTTGTGCTTGTTGGCGGTGGAGCAAGAGAGAAAAGTGAAAGTCTTCTGTTTCCCTTTTTCCCTCCCCAACCAACAAACAACAACAATAATGCACGACTGACGAATTTCCTCTTTCTCTTCTTCTTCTCTTTTGTTGAATACACAATGGATCTCAAGAAACTCTCCACCGACGACGGCGATGCGCGGTCCCTCTTCTCCATGCAGGAGCTGGATCCTTCGCCCGTCGACGACCTGAGCCCGGATCTGGAGAGCGGCGAGTACTTTTCAGAAACCTCCCCCGAGCCAGGATTTCCCATCTCCAAGCTCGGCCTGCGAGGGAATAGGTGGGATACCTGGTGTATGTGCAATTCCCACTCCCCCAATCGTTTTGAAAACGCTGACCATTGAATCAACCAACAACAGTATCGGCCCTCCAGAGATACTCGACATACCCTCCCACCGCATTCTCCGTGTTGCATTTTGTCAATACCTCGCTCATCCCATTGGCAACTCGCTCGGTCCCTGCCAGCGAATCGTACCTCTTGCTCACACGGCCCGTCTATCAAGCCCCCGGCCTCGAGCATCTCGTTCTCACCATCCCCATCCTGACGCACATTGCCTCTGGAATTGCTCTGCGCAATATCCGTGCTTCACGGCGAGCCCGGCTCTACGGTGCTGAGACTCGCGCGCAGCGGCACCTACTGTCCTTCTGGCCGAGGATCTCTGTCCAGGCCCGTACGGGATACTTTCTTGCGCCGCTCATCGGGCTTCATGTTCTCGTCAACCGCGCCACCCCATTGATTGTCGATGGCGGCAGCTCCGGCGTTGGACTAGGATATGTCGCCCATGGCTTTGCGCGCAGCCCTACGTTCTGGAATTTGTTCTATCTGTTCTTCGTCACGGCGGGCGTTTGGCACTTTGTTGGTGGATGGGCGACCTGGATGGGCTGGAAGGTGACTACGGCGCGGAGGGAGCGCGGCAGCAACGAGGGCTCTCTGGGAGGCTATCTCGGCCACTCGGACAACCCGGAGCGTGCCAAGCGGCAGCGCAAGATGTGGTGGATGGTCAATGGCATCACGGCCCTGGGCGCCTCCCTCTGGCTTGCCGGCGCGCTGGGGATTGTCGGCCGGGCAGGCGATGGCGCGGGCTGGGAGGCCAAGGGCTGGAACGAGATGTACAGCCAGGTGCCGGTCATTGGCGACTGGCTATGAAGGGTGTGATCTCTGTATTTATCTCTTATTGTTATTATTGTCTGTGATAGAATAGTTAATTAATCTTAATACTAAATACTACTAACTACTATATACTTGTACTCTCGATCCACTTGGTCGGTCCGTTCTGCCGCCTCTTTTTTTTTTCCTTCCCGCAACCAACCCCGGCTCTCATGCTCACTCAACCTCCGAGTCCATGAGCCTTATTGGGTCCTTGTCCGCTGCCTCTTGTTTCACCGCACGATGCGTTTCTAATTCCCGCAGTCTCATCGGCCTTGCGCATCCTTGTCATCTCTGTGCACTCCAATCCTCCATTACCGCATCCTTCACGACGAGATCCTTCTTTTCAAATACCGCTCGCACCATGGAGAATCCTACGGTGGAAACACCCAGCAAGATGGTGCAACACAAAGGCACAGAATACCGTGCCATCAAAGAGGGCCTGGCCCATATCCTGAACCCGCCCTCCCAAGAAGCCGCCTCCAAGGGAACAAAGAAAGACCTCAAGGACGATGACGAGGTGCAGTCGGTCTTCTACAACCCGATCCAGCAATTCAATCGCGATTTGAGTGTTCTGGCCATCC
The DNA here is from genome assembly GCF_028827675.1 of Penicillium lagena. Taxonomy (NCBI): domain Eukaryota; kingdom Fungi; phylum Ascomycota; class Eurotiomycetes; order Eurotiales; family Aspergillaceae; genus Penicillium; species Penicillium lagena. Next base: position 2,431,024 of record NW_026623222.1, on the reverse strand, counting down.
GCGCCTACGGAGAGCACCTGGTGGATCTGAAAAAGCAGAAAGCAGAGCAGAGGCAGAAGTCGCGGCCGGCTGGGAATGAGACAAAGGGGAAGAAAAGGAAGCGAAGTGAACAAGAGGAAGAGAATCAGACTTCGAAACCGGTGACCGAGGGAGAGACTAAAGCCGGCGAGCAGCCAGCTCCGGCTCAGAATGACCCCGAGATCCAGTCCGATCCCAATCGGACCAGCTCGTTTACCATCCTCGATGCCCTGTCCGCAACTGGTCTGCGTGCGCTCCGCTATGCCTCCGAACTGCCATTCGTGACGACAGTCGTGGCCAATGACCTGTCGGCATCTGCGATCCGTTCCATGAAGACAAATATCGAGTACAATGGGCTTGAAAACCGCATCCAGCCAAATCTCGGTGATGCACGCGCCTATATGTACAGCCGCAATAACACGAACAGGTTCGATGTGATCGATCTGGACCCTTATGGCACCGCCGCCCCATTCATGGATGCCGCAGTGCTGGGAGTCAAGGATGGCGGCCTGCTTTGTGTCACTTGCACCGACGCAGGTGTCTGGGCTTCCACGGGGTATTCGGAGAAGGCATTTTCTCTCTATGGTGGCATCCCACTCAAAGGCTCACAGTGTCACGAAGGCGGCCTGCGACTGATCTTGAATGGCCTCGCCATGTCCGCCGCCAAATACGGACTGGCCATTGAGCCTTTGCTCTCGCTATCCATCGACTTCTACGCTCGGGTCTTTGTGCGCGTTTATCGATCTCCTGCGCAGGTCAAGTTCCTGGCCGGAAATACGATGGTCGTTTACAACTGTGACGCCGGATGTGGTGCCTGGTCGACGCAGTCCCTCGGTGCGACTAAGAGCAAGCTCGACCGCAAGGGAAATCCCGTCTACCACTTTGGGGTGTCCCAAGGGCCAGTGGCCGGCCCCAACTGCGAGCACTGCGGCTTCAAGACGCATCTGGGTGGCCCCATGTGGGCAGGTCCGCTGCACAACCCTCACTTCATCCAGAAGATGCTGGACATGCTCCCCAGCGCTGACCGCGACCTCTACCACACCATTCCTCGGATTGAGGGTATGCTGACCACAGCCCTCGAGGAAGATCTGGACTTGAGTTCCTTCTCTTCTAAGCCTTCTCCAGAGCAGACGCCGGCTCCTAGCGCCACAAATGCGGAATACCCAGCGATTATTCCCCGTATGGACCCCGCTGTTTCAGAGCCGTATCCGTTCTACTTCTCTCTGAGCTTCCTCTCCAAGGTCCTGCACACATCCACTATCCCAATTAATGAGTTCAAAGGCGCTCTCCGCGGCCTCGGCTACCGCTCCACGCGCAGCCACGCAAAACCAAACTCGATCCGCACCGATGCGCCCTGGGACGTGATTTGGGAGATCATGCGTGAGTGGGCTCGCCAACGATCGCCCATCAAGGAGACTTCCCTGAAAACCGGAACCCCTGGCGCTGCCATCATGGGCAAGAGTCGCGATAACCTGCGCAAGCTGCATGACGAAGACCAATGGCTTTCTCTGCTAAAGAAGGACCTTCTTTCTGCCATTGAGGCAGGAAAAGATGTGAAAGATCTGATCACTCACGTGGAAGCTACTCTGTATCGTTCTGGGTCGCGACAAGCTTGGGCGGGCGCTGTCTCGAAGGAGACAGGTCCCGATCCAAAAGTCCAACCGACTACTGAGGCCGGGGCGCCGGTTGTAACACGGGGAACGAAGCGGCCGCATCCAAGCGAGCTGGACGTCGTCTTCGATGAGGCTCTGGGCCGGGAGGCGTCAGAGAGGCATACCAAGAGACGGCTGGTGCGGTACCAGATTAATCCCCGAGAGAACTGGGGACCGTTGAATCGTGCAGCGGTCACGGCGAAGAAACCTGAGTAACGTCTGTACATGTAACCCATCTCAAATGCAAAGAAATGAATTAAAAACGAAATTCGATAGTAGTTAACCGCAGGCTGGAGGCGACATCATACTGATGCAAAAATCTATGTGGCTCCAGGGGTTATTGCCTCTTTGATCTACGTCCAGATTAATATAGATAGAACACGAAGAAGAAAATGTCATTACTCCCATTATAAACAAGCAGGCCAGGAGACGGAACTGGCCCGCAATCTAACATAAATCACAATCATCACGTCTCAAAATAAAAGTCACAAAACATCTCTATGGAACACGAATGTACGCGCATCTCAAAGCTGCGAGACCGCCACGGCAACAGCCTGCGTGTCACTGTGGCTAATGCTGACGCTGACCTGCTTCACGCCCGCCTGTTTGGCGGCAGCGGCAGCGGCGCCATGGAGCTAGAAAGAATCGGTCAGTCACTAATTCATTAGGAGACACAAGGTAGTCATCACTTACATTGACCACGGGGGCGCCATTGGCGTCGCTTCCAATCTCAATCTCCTTGAGGGCAGCTCCAGCACCCTTGCTGCTCACGCCCAGGGACTTGAAGACTGCCTCTTTGGCACTCCATCGACCCGCGAACGAAGCCTGAGGGGAAGGCGCCTTGCGGCAGTATTCCTGCTCGCTCGGTGTGAAATTCCGCTCCACGAAGGTCTCGTTCTCGATGTTGATGGACTGGATACTCTCCACATCAACACCAATCTTCGAGTTCGGCGAGGCGTTGGCCTTGGTCAGGGATTCGACCATCTGCCGGGTGCTCTCTTCGCTCGGGCTCTCCATCTTGGGGGGCGTGGCCGAGTACTTGAGCTCGGAGGTCTTCTTATCGACTGACACGCGGTAGTCTGGGTTCAAGAAGACCTGGCTCTGGATGTTGTCCTCGTAGGGCGCCTTGCTCTTGGGAACGAAGATGCTGTTGTTGATCAGGCCATTGTGGAAGAAGCGGTAGGCCTTCTTCTGGCGAGCTTCCACCTTGGTCTTGTAGGCTTGGTATTGGGCCTGGTCAAGAGTGGCGTACAGGTACCTGGGGTGGATACCAATGGCCTGAGCACCCTTCTGTCCGAAACCGAAGGAGGTAACGGAGAAGGCCTTGATGCCGTCGGTCTGGATGCTACGACTGGGATACACGATGTAATCGAATTTCTCCAAGACCTTGTCCACATTGTCGGCGTTGCGGTTGCCAGGAACCAGACCAGTATCCAGAACCTGCAAGGCGCCATTGAACATCCAGGCACCGGCAGCACCCTTAGGGTGTCCGGTGAGGTACTTCTGGAAGATACCCAGCACAGCATTGCCCTTCTTACGGCCAAGGTGCTTCATCTGCTGGCAAATCACATCGGATTCGTTCTTGTCGTTGGCAACAGTCGAAGTACCGTGGAAGGAGGCCACACCGATATCATCAACCGTGAGACCCCAGGTGGCCAGAGCTCCGCGCAGAGGAGCAATGCGTGAATCCTGCTTCCAGAAGTTGTTGCCAAGGCTGAACTGGGCATCCTTCTCCTGGCGAACAGCCTCACGCTCGATGTGTTGAGCACGCTCATGCATGTACTCCGACTCGTTGAAGGATTCGCCGGCCTGAGCCTTCATGGCCTCCACCTCTTCCTGTAGGTAGAGGAGTTCGGACTCTTGCCATTCCTTGATCTGCTTCATGCGCAGATCCAACTGGCGGCGACGGTACTTGAGATCCAGCAGAGGCGAAGGGAACTTGCCCGGGTTTTCACGAGCGGTGGTGAGGACACCTTGACCCGGAGCAGGAACGGATCGGCCAATCTTGTCAGTGGCGGTCGTCGTCAGGGCGATGATACCATGGATGGGCACACCCATGTCAAGGGCGAGCTGAGCGCTCATGATAAGCTGCATACCGCAACCTTGCGACTCCATGAAGCCAGCGCGTGTCGTGGTGGTCGGCCGCGACATCTCCTGGGGAGTACGGCCGTGGGCGAACTCGTCCTCGGCGTTGCTAGTGGCCCCCATGTTGGCGAACTCATAGGAGCCCTCCTCCTGGAAGTCATCAAAGCCACCAACGAAGCACACACGGGCTTTGCCTTCGACAATGGTTTCATAACCGATATCGATAGACTCCACGGCCGTGGCACACGCACCAACTGGGGTCTTGATTGGGCCGGTGGAGGACAGGAGCAGCATGTTGACCCAGGCACTCATGGTGTTGATAAAGGACTCTTGCAGAATATCCTTTTGTAGGGGCTTGTCCAGGTAGCGGTCCTTGTACATGCCACGCAGAGCGTGGGTACCTCCAATACCTGAACCAATGCAGTTGCCGACCTCGGAGAGATGGACGTACTTGTAGAACTCGTACGGATCAGTAATACCGGAAGAGAGCATGGCCTCGGCAGTGCCGACCAGGACGAACAAGGTGACAGGGTCCACCTGCTCAATGATATCTTCAGGGATACCGTACCGTTTAGCATCCCAGCCTGTGGGCACCTGACCGGCAACAAGGCGGTCGAATTGAAGTGCCTTGGGGATCAGAAGCGTAGCGCCCTTGCGAAGACGGACGGTGAATTCGCCAGAGTCAGCGATCTCAAAGATCTCGACCTTCTCACCATGTTCGCGCTTGAACTCCTCTGCCGTTTCCTTGGAGGCCTCGAAGGGATCCAGGTCCTCTTGAAGGACAATCTCCTGGAGCAGCTGCTTCTGCTTCGGATCGTAGCCCTTGAACAGCTCCGGCTCAATCAAACGAATTCCAGTGTGCTCCAGAATGTACTTCTCGTACTTCGGCTTAACGTCCTTGTCATCAACGGGATCGCCCGTCTTGGCGTCAACCCAGCCAGAGTAGGCCTTGCCCTTGAGTGGACCGTTGTGGTGCTTGATCAGGCCCATGATCCACGCCATCTCAACGCAGCCTTCAAGCGAGAATTTACCATGGGCCTCCATCTCCCATCGCGTACGAGAGTTACCCCAGGGGCCGATCTCAGAGAAACCAGTGACGACGACCACCTTGTCCAAATTGACCATGCCTTTGAGCGATTCGTTGAGGGGCTTCACTTCCTTCTCCCAATCAGGAAGGTGAGGGAATTCGAACTTGATATTGGCGCGAGGCTCCGCAACAACCTTCTTGTACAGAGCTTCACTGTCCTCGCCGTTGATGACCTTGTGCTCGATGGCGGTCTCCTTGATGACGGCCTTGCGGACATCACTCGTTTCCATGATGTCGGTCCGGAGCTTGGTCATTAAGCCCTTGAGATCTGGAATGAACTGAAGACCGCCGTTGAGATCGGCCCAGACCGGATCGAGCTGGCAGAGGTTGACGACGGCAGGGGACATCAGTCCCAGAAGGTTGAAAGCCATCTCCTGCTGAGAGAACGTGCGAACACCCAGCTTCTCAACACCTTCGGCGACCATATTGTTACCGCCCATCAGACCCGTTCCACGAGTCCAGCCGATAACAGCACCACAGATGGTGAGGTAGTTGCTCCAATTCTCAGAGTACCAGCGGTTGAAGAGGGTCTCCAGGGCAAGCTTGGACTCGGAGTAAAGGCCGTCGTTACCAAAGGTACCGTGGTTGGGGGACAAGGGCAGGATGACCTGGGCAGGACGAGTCTCGAAGCCATGGGTCTGCTTCTGGCTTTTGATCGAGCCCAATAGACGGAGTAGGTTGGTCAACATGATCCGGTGAGCCAGCTCGGATTTGGAATCGATCGAGTCAATCTCACGGCCGTTTTCGGGAATGGCGGCGAAGGGAACGACCAAGTCCAAGTCCCAACCAAGGCCCTTCTTGGTGTCATAGATGTAGTCGACCAAAGCCACCACGTCCAGCTGGCTGCCCTGGTTAAAGGGCACGACGACCAGCTGGGAACCGCGGGCACCGTAGCGGGCGTACATGGCCTGGTAGTATTCGGTCACTTCACGTGAATATCGGCTCGTAGTGACGACGACCTTGGCACCACCACTAATCAGACCCTGCAGAACCTCAGCGCCAATAGAACCTGCACCGGCACCTGTCATGAGAACGTTCTTGCCCTGGAAACTGAGGCCAGCGCGAGCGGCCGTCTCCATCACATCCAGATAGATCCCGGTAAGCTTCTTGTTGTAATCCCAGCCGTGCTCACTCTTCTTCTTTAAGTGCAAGAAGGGAATCGTCTCCACCTTGCCTGTGCGTGCCGTATTGCGCTTGATGCCGTTGCGGCCAGGCTTCTTAGCATGCCCATTCTCCTGGGGCATGATCTGGTTCTCATTCATGCTAAGCGCGCGCAGAACATCCTTATACAAGGCATTGAATTCAAGCTGCGAGGCCGTGGAGAGACGGTGTTGCTTGCGGATCAGCTTATAAACGTTCTTCAGATCGTTCTGGACCTTGGTGCGGTTGCTGTACTCGGAGATCGGACCACCCTCCGCCATTTGCTTGACATAGTGCTCCAGCTTACGCGCACTAGCACGAGGAACCTCTTTATAGCCAATATTTCCTCGAGCATCGATGGTAGTCTGAGGACCAGTGGGAATGGCGACATCCTTGTACACGGGGGCCACTTCCATCACCTCCCGGCAGTTCTCGATGAGCTGCTGGCCCAATTCCTTGGCCAGCTGGTAGGTTTCGCCCCGGTTGGTCGGGCAGTTATCAATGTGATATTGCATGAAGTCAAGGAGGAGAGGGTTGGAGCGGTTCATGATGCGAATGCATTGGCTGACAATCTCGCGATCCACCACCTGCAGTCGGCCAAAGATGATATCGTAGTACATGCTCAAGGCATCCTGGCGAGCCCAGTTCCACGAGGAGTCGTAGACACGGGCCTTGAGTGGGTCAAATGAAGGCTCAATGCCGGAAGCATAGAAATCGCCGTGCTCCGCCTGCCACAGGTCCAGCTGGGCCTGCAGTGCTTTTTGAGTTTCTTGGGAGGTGATGAAGGCCTTGTCTCCTGCGCGGAGATCCATCTTTAGATAACGGGCAATAATTTCGAGCTGCTGCTTGAACAGAGCCCGCTGATCCTTGGTCAAGGCGTCGATGGCTGCGGGGTCCATGAGCATACCACCGCCACCGGCACCACCATCACTACCAGTGGCTGGGGCGGAAAGATTAATCCCAGCACTGGCGGCATACTTGTTGGTGACATCGTCGAGGTAGGCCTTGGCGTCGGCCTCCGATCCGAGACGGGAGGCGGGCTCCATGGTGATGGCGAGCAGTAACACTCCATCCTGACGGCCGGATTGCAGGCCCCATCGAGTTTCTAAGTATTTCCGAACGGCAGTGATGTTGAACCCACCGGGCATCTTCGACGAGACCATGCGCGCAATGAGAGAAGACGACTGTTTCCCCAATTGGCCGTTGAAAGTGGCCTGCATCGCGGCACCCAGCTCATCCAGCGGTGTATCTTCGGGCTTCTCTGGTGTGGAGCCAAATTCTTTACCCAGGTCTCCCAGAATTTCGTTTTGTAATGTGGATTTACCTGTTCGAAGCGCGTCGTGTTAATCTCGGCGATCTCTTCATTCCTGGCAGGAGCTTGACTTACCTCCAACTAGATCCTTGATGGCCTTTGACAGCGGTACATCCGCGAGGCTCTTCTTTAGCTTCTGTGCTACTAGTGTGCGCAGCACATCGACTGCCGTCACCGGCACATCTTCCACAGCCGCAGCGGGCCCGGCACTAGGAGGAGGTGCGACAGCTGCAGGAGCACCTGCAGCGGGCGCTGCGGCTGAGGCCGGGGTACCGGCCGGCTGTGCTGCAGGAGCTTCGGGCTCCTCTTCAATCGGGTCGACATCGTAGTAGATCTCCTTGGCGTCTTTGTTGTAGCAGAGAATCTGGCGTTGCACCGAGGTGGCTGCATCGTAGGCTTCATACTTGGACGCTAGAGTTCTCCGTGCCATTCCACCCAGGGTATCTGCGGGACCGATTTCGACAATGCGCTCGGTGCGCTGCTCGGCGAGGATCACATCTTGTGTCTCGATCCATCTGACGGGAGAGGCGAATTGGTAGGCGAGCAGCTCCACCAGCAAGGTGTGAGCCAGCTCTTGCTCGACTTCAGGACGCATAGTAGCCGCCGGGGGGTATCAATTGATCAGAACAGGTGCAGGCGGCCGCAAGCACGTCCTGGAGCGATTGCGGACGCGACGGAAGGGCGGAAGGAAAGAAAAGAAGAACCGACAATCAAGAGTTCCGCCAGTGCCAGAGTGGAGGGAAGGATATGAGAGGAGAAAGAGAGAGAGATAATAATGGCCAGCAGGGATCAATCACTCAGACTGGAATGGAAGGTGTCGAGGGACCGAAAAGAAAAAAAAAGTGGGATCCTTGATCGGGTGGGCCGTGCGATACGGTACTGTGACGAATGTCTGGAACCGGACCGCCGTTGACTTTGGGTGGGCGGATGTGGGAATTGGAGTGGGTGTAGAGAGGTGAGAGAGAGAGAGATAGAGAGGAAGGGAGAGAGAAACAGAGAGAGAGAGAAAGAAGATCCCTACATAATTTCATCGTTTGTAATACTCATCGTAGAAGTGGTGAGGCCGTTGGGGTGGGCCACCATCTATTGGGCCCGGCAACTGATTCGCCCGCGCTGGTGCAGGCGGGAGAGCTACAGATGATCCGGGAGCAGCAACCACTTCGAGGTATGCATCCTCCGACCTGGTACCTCTTGTCACGATGCGGAGGTTTCTTCCATTGGTCTGAACCGACGAAGAGTCCTGGGCCCAAGGTGGCCTTCAAGAATCCCCGGAAGTATTCTTCTGGGTAATACCAGTACCACCCAGCCCAACCGTTTTGGCCATTGGGGCGGGTCTCATGCCACGCTAGACCCCATTGGGCCCGATGCGGTTCAACAGCGGATCGTCTTTTTTTTTCTGTCTCCGTCGACTCTCCGGATTCCAGTATTATTCCCACCACCCATGTCCCAATAATCCTCTTTCTTCTTCCCGGCAATCCTCTTTCTTTCCCTCTGTGATATTTCTTGCGCGGTTGGACTTGTGTGTGTCCGGGCTGCGTTGAGTTGAGTTGAGGATTCCTACAGTACGACTGGTCCTCTGCCAGCTTGTTCTTCCCCCAAGACTGACTTCCAGTGATCAATCAGCCCGCCCATCATGTACGGCACCTCGACCGGTCCCCAGACCGGCATCAACACCCCTCGCTCCTCCCAATCCCTCCGCCCTCTCATCCTTTCGCATGGCTCCCTCGAGTTCTCCTTCCTGGTCCCCACCTCGCTTCACTTCCACGCCTCGCAATTGAAAGACAGCTTCACCAGCTCATTACCCGAGCCCACAGATGAATTGGCTCAGGACGACGAGCCATCGTCCGTGGCGGAGTTGGTCGCCCGCTATATCGGTCATGTCGCCCGCGAGCTGGAAGAGGGCGAGGACGACGCCCAGGGCACCTGCCTGGAGGTCTTGAAGCTCGTCCTGAACGAATTCGAGCGCGCGTTCATGCGCGGTAATGATGTACATGCGGTTGCTGCCGCCCTTCCGGGAATTGTCGCCAAAAAGCTTCAAGTGGTCGAGGCCTACTACGCTGGTCGAGCCGCCGCTGGTCGGCCCACCAAGCCATACGACTCGGCCTTGTTCCGGGCTGCCTCCGACAACGCGGCGGGCATCTACACCGTGTTCGGCGGCCAAGGAAACATTGAGGAATACTTTGATGAACTACGCGCCATCTACACCACGTACCCATCCTTTGTCGAAGACCTCATCACATCCTCGGCAGAGCTCTTGCAATCGCTCTCGCGCGAACCCGAGGCCAGCAAGCTGTACCCCAAGGGCTTGGATATCATTCAATGGCTACAGGATCGGGATAATCAGCCAGATACCGAATACCTGGTCTCTGCTCCCGTGAGCCTGCCATTGATCGGATTGGTCCAGCTGGCCCACTACATGGTCACTTGCAAGGTCCTGGGCCGCCAGCCAGGTGAGATCCTCGATCGCTTTCGCGGCACCACGGGTCACTCGCAGGGCGTGGTGACTGCGGCCGCCATCGCAACTGCCACCAGCTGGGAGTCTTTCGGCAAGGCCGCCCGGGATGCCCTGACCATGCTCTTCTGGATCGGCCTGCGCAGCCAACAAGCGTACCCGCGCACCTCTATTGCCCCGTCCGTTCTGCAGGACTCGATGGAGAATGGTGAGGGCGCTCCCACCCCGATGCTGTCCATTCGCGACCTCTCGCGTGCTGCCGTGCAGGAACACATCGATGCCACCAACCAGCACTTGCCCGAGGACCGGCATATCGCCATCTCCCTGGTCAACAGTGCCCGCAACTTCGTGGTGACGGGTCCGCCCATTTCTCTCTACGGGTTGAACTTGCGTCTGCGCAAGGTGAAGGCACCGACCGGCCTGGACCAGAACCGCGTTCCGTTCACGCAGCGGAAGATCCGTTTTGTCAACCGCTTCCTCCCCATCACCGCTCCCTTCCACAGCCAGTACCTAACCTCGGCCTATGTCCGGATCCTGGAAGATCTTGAGGACATCGATATTCCTGCCAAATCGCTAGCCATTGCCGTCTTTAACACCAAGTCGGGAGAGGATCTCCGGAAACTCGGCGATGAGAACGTGGTGCCCGCCCTCGTGCGCATGATCACGCACGATCCTGTCAACTGGGAACAAGCCACAGTCTTCCCGGGTGCCACCCATATTATTGACTTCGGACCTGGTGGCATCTCGGGTCTGGGTGTTCTCACCAACCGGAACAAAGACGGCACTGGCGTTCGGGTCATTCTGGCCGGTGAGATGGATGGCACTAATGCGGAGGTCGGCTACTCGCCGGAGCTATTTGATCGTGATGAGCATTCGGTCAAATACGCCGTGGACTGGGTGAAAGAGCATGGCCCGCGTCTGATTAAGACTTCCACCGGTCAGACTTATGTGGATACCAAAATGAGCCGCTTGCTGGGCATTCCCCCCGTCATGGTGGCTGGTATGACCCCCACTACTGTTCCATGGGACTTCGTGGCAGCCACAATGCAGGCCGGTTATCATGTTGAGCTCGCTGGTGGTGGCTACTACAATGCGAAGACCATGACCGAGGCCATCACCAAGATCGAGAAGGCCATTCCTCCGGGTCGTGGCATCACGGTCAACCTGATCTACGTCAACCCCCGTGCCATGGCCTGGCAGATCCCTCTCATCGGGCGACTCCGCGCTGATGGTGTGCCTGTCGAAGGGTTGACCATTGGTGCTGGTGTTCCTTCCATCGAGGTTGCCAATGAGTATATCGAGACTCTTGGTATCAAGCACATTGCCTTCAAGCCCGGCTCCGTCGATGCGATCCAGCAAGTGATCAATATTGCGAAGGCAAACCCCAAGTTCCCTGTCATCCTTCAGTGGACCGGCGGTCGTGGTGGTGGCCATCATTCGTTTGAGGATTTCCACCAACCCATTCTCCAGATGTATGGCCGCATCCGCAAGCAAGACAACATTGTGCTTGTCGCTGGTAGTGGCTTCGGTGGTTCCGAGGACACTTATCCCTACCTCTCAGGTACCTGGTCTGCCAAGTTCGGATATCCTTCGATGCCCTTCGATGGGTGCTTGTTCGGCAGTCGCATGATGATCGCCCAAGAGGCCCACACTTCCCGCAATGCCAAGAAGGCTATCGCTGATGCCCCGGGTGTGGATGATGCTGACTGGGAGAAGACCTACAAGGGTGCTGCTGGTGGTGTTGTCACCGTTCTGTCTGAGATGGGCGAGCCCATTCACAAGCTTGCCACCCGCGGTGTCTTGTTCTGGCAAGAAATGGACCAGAAGATCTTCAAGCTGGACAAGGCCAAGCGTATTCCTGAGCTCAAGAAGCAGCGAAACTACATCATCAAGAAATTGAACGATGACTTCCACAAAGTGTGGTTCGGCCGCAATGCTGCCGGAGAAGCGGTGGATTTGGAGGATATGACCTACACCGAAGTGGTTCACCGCATGGTGGATCTCATGTACGTCAAGCATGAATCCCGCTGGATCGATGACTCCCTAAAGCGCCTTACGGGCGATTTCCTCCGCCGCGTCGAGGAGCGTTTCACCACTACCGAGGGCCAAGCATCCCTGCTGCAGAATTATTCTGAGCTCGATACCCCGTATCCCGCTGTGGACAAGATCCTCGCCGTGTACCCTGAGGCAGCATCTCAGCTGATCAACGCACAGGATGCGCAACACTTCCTGCTGCTCTGCCAACGCAGGGGACAGAAGCCTGTTCCCTTCGTTCCGGCGCTTGACGAAAGCTTCGAGTACTGGTTCAAGAAAGACTCGCTATGGCAGAGTGAAGATCTCGAGGCAGTTGTCGGCCAGGATGTCGGCCGAACCTGTATCTTGCAGGGTCCCATGGCTGCCCGGTTCTCTAATATCATTGACGAGCCCGTGAAGGACATCCTCGATGGCGTCCACAACGGGCACATCGCTGGTCTAATCAAGGATGTTTACGGAGGTGACGAATCCAAGATTCCCTTGATCGAGTACTTCGGGGGACAGATTCCCACCTCTGATGAAGAGCCAGAGCTGGACGGACTCACCATCTCAGAAGAGCCAACCAAGATCAGCTTCCGGCTGTCATCCTCCCCCTCCGCCGCCTTGCCAGACTCCGACCGTTGGCTGCGCCTTTTGGCTGGCGACTCCTATTCATGGAGACACGCACTTTTCCTAGCGGACGTTTTTGTCCAAGGCCACCGCTTCCAGACCAACCCGATGAAGCGGATCGTGGCTCCTACCGGAGGCATGTACGTAGAAATTGCGAATCCCAGCGACCCGACCAAGACCGTCATCAGCGTGCGGGAGCCTTACCAATCTGGCAAGCTGGTGAAGACTGTCGAGGCTCGGATGAACGAGAATGGTCAAATTAGCCTTACTCTGTTCGAAGGACGCACTGCTGAAGGTGGCGTGGTGCCCCTAACCTTCCTGTTCACCTATCACCCGGAGACGGGATACGCTCCTATCCGCGAGGTCATGGGTGACCGCAACGACCGCATCAAGGAATTCTACTACCGCATCTGGTTTGGCAACAAGGATGTGCCGTTTGACACCCCCACCACTGCCACTTTCAACGGTGGCCGAGAGACTATCTCCTCTCAAGCTGTTGCGGACTTCGTTCACGCGGTTGGTAACACTGGCGAGGCTTTCGTTGACCGCCCAGGCAAGGAGGTTTTCGCTCCCATGGATTTCGCTATTGTCGCGGGCTGGAAGGCGATCACCAAGCCTATCTTCCCTCGCACCATCGACGGCGATCTCCTCAAGCTGGTCCATCTGTCCAATGGATTCAAGATGGTCCCCGGTGCTCAGCCCCTGAAGGTTGGCGATGTCCTGGACACAACTGCTCAGATCAACGCCGTCATCAATCAGGAGTCGGGCAAGATGGTCGAGGTGTGTGGCACCATCAAGCGGGAAGGCCAGCCCATCATGCATGTCACGAGCCAGTTCCTGTACCGTGGTGCCTACTCGGACTTTGAGAACACCTTCCAGCGCAAGGATGAGGTACCCATGCAGGTCCACCTCGCCACCAGCCGCGATGTGGCCATTCTCCGCTCCAAGGAGTGGTTCCGCATGGATGAGTCTGAGATCGAGCTTCTGGGCCAGACCCTCACGTTCCGCCTGCAGAGCTTGATCCGCTTCAAGAACCAGACCGTCTTCAGCAACGTCCAGACCATTGGTCAGGTTCTGCTAGAGCTGCCCACCAAGGAGGTCATCCAGGTGGCATCCGTGGATTATGAGGCCGGCGACTCCCATGGCAACCCGGTGATTGACTACCTCCAGCGCAACGGCACGTCAATCGAGCAGCCGGTCTACTTTGAGAACCCGATTCCGCTCAGCGGCAAGACTGCTCTGGAGCTGCGTGCCCCGGCATCTAACGAGACGTATGCCCGCGTCTCCGGTGACTACAACCCCATTCACGTCTCGCGTGTCTTCTCCAGCTACGCCAACTTGCCCGGCACAATCACCCACGGCATGTACAGCAGCGCCGCCGTTCGCAGTCTCGTGGAGACCTGGGCTGCAGAGAACAACATCGGTCGCGTTCGTGGTTTCCACGTCTCGCTGGTCGGCATGGTGCTGCCGAACGACATGATCACCGTCAAGCTCCAGCATGTTGGCATGATCGCTGGTCGCAAGATCATCAAGGTCGAAGCCAGCAACAAGGACAGTGAAGAGAAGGTCCTGCTAGGTGAGGCGGAGGTTGAGCAGCCTGTAACATCCTATGTATTCACCGGCCAGGGCTCTCAGGAGCAGGGCATGGGTATGGAGCTCTACGCCAGCAGCCCCGTGGCGAAGGAGGTCTGGGATCGGGCCGATCGCCACTTTATTGAGAATTACGGTCTCTCCATTATCGACATCGTCAAGAATAACCCCAAGGAGCTCACCGTCTATTTCGGTGGCCCACGGGGCAAGGCCATCCGCCAGAACTACATGGCGATGACCTTCGAGTCCGTGAATGCTGATGGCTCTATCAAGTCGGAGAAGATCTTCAAGGGGATCGATGAGAACACTGCTTCGTATACCTACCGGTCGCCGACAGGCCTGTTGTCCGCCACTCAATTCACCCAGCCCGCTCTGACCTTGATGGAGAAGGCCAGCTTTGAGGACATGCGCTCCAAGGGCCTAGTGCAACGCGACAGTAGCTTTGCCGGTCACTCGCTTGGTGAATACTCGGCCCTTGCTGCCCTAGCCGATGTCATGCCAATTGAGAGCTTGGTGTCCGTGGTGTTCTACCGCGGTCTGACCATGCAGGTCGCGGTCGAACGCGACGAGCAAGGCCGCTCTAATTACTCGATGTGTGCCGTCAACCCCAGCCGCATTTCCAAGACCTTCAACGAGCAGGCGCTACAATACGTGGTGGAGAACATCTCGGAGGTGACCGGTTGGCTTCTGGAGATCGTCAACTACAACGTCGCCAACATGCAGTACGTTGCTGCGGGTGATGTAAGCTTTTCTCTCCCCTTTCTCCTATGATTCTCATTGCTAACTGTCTTGTAGTTGCGCGCTCTCGACTGCCTCACAAACCTACTGAACTTCCTCAAAGCCCAGAACATTGATATTCCGGCTCTCATGCAGAGCATGTCTTTGGAGGACCTCAAGGCTCACCTCGTCAGTATCATCCAGGAGTGTGTCAAGCAGACCGAGGCCAAGCCCCGGCCCATCTCGCTGGAGCGTGGATTCGCGACCATCCCGCTGAAGGGTATCGACGTGCCCTTCCACAGTACCTTCTTGCGCTCCGGTGTCAAGCCTTTCCGGTCCTTCTTGCTGAAGAAGATTAACAAGACTACGATCGATCCCAGCAAACTGGTTGGCAAGTACATCCCCAACGTCACGGCCCGTCCCTTCGAGATCACCAAGGAGTACTTTGAAGATGTCTATAGGCTCACCAACTCGCCTCGCATCGCGTCGATCCTGGCGAACTGGGACAAGTATGAAGAGGGCAACGAGGCTCGGGCCACGGCCTGATCCTTTTGTACTTGCGTCTTGATTAACCATCGTCTATAATGCCTGCTGTGTTGTTCTTCCCATAGAGAGACCTGGTCAGTGGGTCATGATGTGATATGTCTAAAGCTGGCGGAGTTATTTTGTTTTTTTTTGCAATCCATGTACATGTTTCTAATTCTGAATAATTCAATTCCTTCTGTCAAGTGACTTCCTTGCTGTAAACAATCGCTAGAGTAGAATGAAGGCAAGACGGTAACAAAATCTATTTCCTCAAAATGTGGGTGTAGAAGTATGTACGCATATCCAGTCTTTAAGTCTCTCTCCAAGGACCAGGCCGCAGCATCCGGTCCTCCTTCCCATAGACGCTGACGTCTTTGACAATGGAGATGAACTTCTTGTGGTCGTCTCCAATGCGTGGACGGAAAATCCTCAGGAGATCGCTGCTGAGAATTCCTGTCGGTGGAATGGCCGCATGGATCTCCGCCGGTGTAGGGAATGTTCCAGCTGGTACCGGGGTTGACCGACCTTGACCTAACGTGGAATCAGTATGGAGTGTCCAAGAGAAAGCTCTCACAAACAATATCTTACCAGGACTGCTTGCACGGCTACCAGAGAAGCTTCGGCCACCGCCTGCAGGGCTTCCAGCTCGTGATCCCTGGGGGTGCCACCTCGGGATCCTGGGGCCGGAGGGTTCAACTTCAGCTTTTTAGTCTTGCTGCTCTCGCTCATCTCCCCTGCAGATCCGGCGCCTCCATCCACATCACTCCCAGACCCAGATGCACCAGGTGGGATGTTCCGGACACGCTTTTTGCCAGTCTGGTAAGGGTTAGTGGGGCCAAATTAATCTCTCCGAACGGGAAACAAAACACGTACCTGGACTGACGAAGCATTAGAGGGAGACATAGGGCGCGATGCAGGCTGAGAGGTCTGGTGCTTGCTCTTTGCCTTCTTCCGCGAGGTATCAGTGCCGCTAGCATCGGAGGCATTTGGTGATCCAGGACGCTTGCGAGATGCAGCAATCTTTTTCAGGGCGTCCGTATGCTTGGGGCGGCCAGAAGGGGTATTGGTTCCTTTGGAAGACGACGCCGATTCTTTCTGGTTCTTTTCCTCCTCTGCTTTGCGCTCTTCTTCCTTCAGCCGCTCGATTTCACTGTCATCGGAGCTCTGAAATAACAAACTCGTTAATATGAGTTGATCCTTGGTCATTAAGGGAAGTAGCCTTTACCTCGTCATCAGTATAGGGGTTTGCATCCGACCCACTGCTGTAGTCGTAGTTTCTCTCTCTCTTCTTAAGCGCCTTTCGCACTTTCTTCCCTAGCACGCGACGAGCCTCTCGTTCCCTCTTTTCCCGAAGCTCTTCGTTCTCGTAATCCTTCTCCTCCTTGAGATCGAAGACATTCGCTTTGAGTTGGTCTTCCTTGATCCGCTTTTCGGCAGCCTTGGCATCCTCGTCATCATTGAAAAGATCGTCGTGCTCTTCATCGTCGGCAAAGCGGTCTTCCTCGAAGTCCATTTCGCCGGCCTCCAGGCCCTCCCCACCCCCAGCAGCAACGCCCTGCTTACCGGCGTACACCTTGCGCTGTTTCGCAAATTGCTCTAGTTCCTTCTGTTGGGCGATCTCCTGCTGCTTTTCCATGAACCATCTTGGATCTTTGATCCGTTTGGCCATGTATTTTTCTGCCTCCTCAATCGTCAAAGCCTTGAAGTTGCTTTTGGCGTTGAATTTGTACCATTTCTCCACGGGGACCATCCTCATTTTGCCTGTATTTTCAAGGACAAACATCGCGTGGGTCTCGGACAGGGCTGCCTCGTAATTTCCTACCCAAATATTGCGGTTGTCAAAATCCTCGAGATGCCAGGGCAGCGCTTCTTCGTACTTGAGTCGCGCCCTCGCCACCTCCTCAGGAGTCAAGTCTGACTTGTACACCTGCTGTGTCTTTTGCTTGGGGCCATTCGATCGTTTCGGGCCCATTCCAACAGCGGGGGCGATTTGGGCCAAGTTTTCAGCACGCTCTTTCTCGCGCGCTACTTTTCTCGCATCAAGAGCTTCGCGTTCCGCTTCGTTCAACGCTAACGGCTGGCCATCCGGTCCAACATCCCCAAAGCCATGGCCCTTGTCTACTTCACTGGATCTGGATCGCGGATCGCGGCGGTGAAGTCGAACTGGTCGCGTAAACTGAGACTCATCTCGAGGGTCAACACTCTTCTTCGAGGCAAACCTCGCAATGTGATGCTTCAGCCCCTCCCGTAGAGCTCGCTTAGTTGTCACAAGCGGGTAGTCGACATATTTTTCGGAAATTAAGGGGCCACTGAATCCATTCACAGCGGCATTGTTCTGCGTAGGCGGAAGACGAATCTTCTCCGGCTGCGCTGGTGGCTGGGCATTCGATGCGGGTGGGTGCGTAGGCAGGGTCTTCGTAGCGGTCGCGTTACCTGAGGGTGCAGTCCCGGCAGGTTTGGCAGTGGGCTTTCTCTTCGGTCGAACCAAAGGGTCTGCCACTTTCGGGCGGCGAATTCTCATCGGCGGAGCTCCGTTAGACCCCGTTGGGGTTCGACCATTCATGGGGTTTTTAGGGGTCGACATTCTCCTTGGTCAGAGAAGGAGATCAGGCGACAGGCGGTGCGAGGAGTCGAAGGCGACGTGATCGCCGGGGCGCATCGACGAGTCAGCCCTCCAGGGACACGGGATGGGAAAGGGAGCAGGGAGAATAGAACCAAGGGAAGGGTTGATGCAGCAATCGGGGTATGGAGGGAACAATTATGATTTGAGCCTAACAGAGAGAAGGCGTGGAAGACAAGAATAATAACGGAGGGGGGGAAGGTGAATGAATGAATGAATGAATGAATGAGGTGAGGTGAAGGCGAACGGGCCGGATGGCACGCTGAGTAAGCAGTTTAGGCGTGGGTGGTGGAGTGAGTACAGTAGAAGTATAAATAGCTGACCTAGACGGATAACTATATTTCGGATTCTACAAAAACATGATATTTATTGGGCTTGATTCGCTCGGCTATTCAAGATGAAGGTCCGAATTTTTGGCCCGGCCCGAGTGGTTTGTACGGACAGGCAATCCAGTCACAGCCCTAGTTGTATCCCAGATTTAGCAACAAGACAGGACAAAGACATGGATCAACTCACCTGTTTGTAGATCTCAGTACCCCACCATTGGAGCCCCTCGGCCCAGCCGGGGTAGATGAAGGCAAAAAAAACAACCACAACGGCAAATGCCAGCCCGGAATCGAGGGCGGCCGATAGCGTCATCGCGTACTTTTCCCACCAGGCAGTCTTTTTCCGCCGGATGACAAAGTTGAACACGAAGCACACCAGTGCCCAGATGGAAAAATTGAGCCCAGTGGCCGGAGGGATCCAACTGAGGCTACCGAACAAAATGGGGAAGTTGACTTTGCGCCAGAAGCTCTTCTTGCTCCGACGCCCGAGCAGCCATGCACCGAAAGGAGCAGCTGCACCGACCAGAAACGCCCACACAAGAGGTCGATATAACCCTCCGGGTCCAAAGAAACGTTGCGGCCCGACAACGCCCCAGAGAACGCTTCCGTTGAAGTGGACACGAGCAATGGGGCAGTTAAAGCCATTGATCGCCTGCGCAGTGCACAGTCCCGGGATGTAGGTAAACATCCAGTTCAAAACCCCAATCTGTGTCAGACTTGAGATCAGGGTTGCTGCCATCTGCACACCAAAAAGAATGCGAGGAGGGATCTTCATGTAGTGGCCTAGCTTCAGGTCTGCGGAGAATTTGATCCCTTGAGCGGAACTGATATAGGAGTACGTCACAAATATCATGTTCGCCACCGGTCGTCCGGGAAAAACAATTCCGCAGAGAAGTTGACAGATCAGATAGAGACTACTATGCTGGTTGGTGATTGCCATGATGATCCCAATCGGAACATAGAATGTAGCGGTGACGCCCAAAGCCAAAAGCAATCCGTACCAGGGCAGATGCACCGGGTAGCTAGTCACATCTCAGTCCAAGATCAAAGGATGGATGGGGCAGGGCGTACGTACTGTTCGACGGTGAAAATAGCAATTGCCACCATGGAGATAAGCACAATGAGGTACCATGCCAACGGAGCATCTTTGTAACGGCGCATCAAGCGGCAATGAACATCCTCCACGCCTAAGCTCTCCCGAGGATTGTCGCGAGAACTATTGCGGGAAAGATCATAGCTTTGTCGACCAGTAGCAGGCCCGCGGTTTCCACTCAACGGCTGGTATGTTTCCAAGTTCGGTAGGTCTTGTCGTTCATTAAAGGCTTTTCTGGTTTGATTCCAAATATCTTTTCCATACCAGCAAATTGTATGTGTGACCAACGATGTCAACGCTGCAAATTGGACAGCGTAGGAGAGCACGTAAGTGATTGGAAGGTAGACCGGAGAATATTTTTCATATGCTTCCCAATTGAACAAGAAATCTTTGGTCAAGATGCGGCTCACGTTGTATGGCCGCCCAGTGTTGTCAAAAACCGCCGTTGAGAGGATCGGCATGTATGCGGAAAAGAGAACATTTTTATAATCTGCCATGTGGGCGCGTCAGTCCTACTGGTCAGTCTATGGTAGACAAGGAATTGATACACTTACACAGTATCGGAGAGAGAAACCAGACGACCACGACCAATCCCGTCACAATATTGGCGGCCGCCCACCACGGTGTCAGCAAAGGAGAACCTATGTACGCAATCTGTGCCCAGTCGAAGGTTAAAGGGAACATGCCGAGGCCCGAGGCCACGCCAAACTGAGATGGTCCATCAGAGATGATCTGCGGTGGAGGATCGGGAAAGCCTTACCAGGTTCGACACCACGACGTTCTTCGGAGCTAGCCAAGTGATGACATTGAAGTAACTCAGCGCCGGCATGAGCAACCCCGGGACGAAATACCAGAGAAAGGCACCTCCCCACACTAGGATGAAAAACCGGTATCGAGAAATTCGCCATCCATCTGCTCTCTTGTTGACGGACTTGTGCATGGTGGAGAACATGGCCGTGGACATTAGAGTCCCCGGCCAGATCATGGCCGATGGTCGTACCAGAAATCGCCTAGTGAGGCCCGCAAAGGCATAGCCGAGAACTTGGGTCGAGATTATGAGCAGAAGTTGGTATGAAATCGGGACCTCTTGCTTGTAGAATTTGTGCTGTTCAATAATGACCTAATACGGAAGTGAGATGGTAGGCTGATGTGAAAGGTATGTATAAACACCTACATCCGTTGCAAAAGCAAATCCGAAGGAGACATTGCTGCTGATATAGACACAGGCGTGCTCTTTTTCGTTCCAACAGCCTTGGGCGAGCCAGAGTCTGAAACGAGAGGTCCAGGTGATATTAGAGAGCTCGAGGTCAGTCGCAGGCGATTCCCGGTGGTGGAGAGTCCCATTCTCAAAGACCTCGACAGGGTCATCGGTCCGCTTGAGAAGCAAATCCCAGAACTTGCCCAGTGGATGGACCAAGACCAAAGCAATAATCGGGGTAATTGCGACACTCGGATAGCGTAGGGAGAAGAACAGGTTGGCCGCCGAGCCGGTTAATGAAAAGATCAACGCGAGGATCCACATGCGAGGGGCTATAAATTGTGACTGATATTAGACAGGTGATTCTAGGAAGGGTTTCTTGGGCAAGGCATAGTTACTGTTGATCGAAAGGGTAATGTCATCTGTCGCCGGGACCGAAGCACGCACTTGGGCATAACTAATGGTTGTCAATTAGTATTCACCACGAGACACTCGGCAGAAACAGTCATACGGGGAATTGTCTGGAGGATCATCATCCGTCGACTTGTCATCCTCGTCATCAATGTCTAGAACATCCTCATCGTCGTCACTGGTCATGTCGGGCGACGTGGACGGGGTCTTTTGAAAGGCGGAATTACCCGGCATGGCCAGCCCGGTCGCGAACGAACACTTGGAGTCGGCGCCCAGGCCCACGTCCGATGTGGCCGACGAGGGTCGTCGGTGGTGCGCTTGGGCATGCCAGCCGCTGTTCCGTCGGCGGCGGGACGAACGCGATCTTTTCTTGGCGGGGATCCTCGTGGCCGAGGGGCCGGGGTCATCGGGGTCGTATGGAAAACGCACAGCACCGTAGGACGAGGCGCCCAGGGCTGGCGAAGAGCGCAGCAGAGGGGCGCGCGACATCAAGGCCCACAGGCGCTGGGCCAGGGTGAGGGAGGGAGGGCAGTCGACAGAATCAGAGCGTTTCCTTCATCATTATCGTTGTCGGCGGGAGGACTCTGGCCCAGACATGCTGCTGCTGCTTGGGACAAGAGGGCCTCCGTGGCTGAAGGGGGATGGCCGTGGTGAAAGAAAGAGGACTACTCTGTTCCTGCAGTAGTGTAGAGAAAGCAAAGAATAAGAATGTGCCCGTGCGCCCACGCAGCCAGCCAGTCGGCCCCACTATGAGTCCTTGCTTTCTTTTCTCTCACGATGTAGACAGTATGGAGGTATACCGATATCCTGATCTCTATATTTACCTAGGTATACGGTGTATGATTATCTAAAACAGCTCCACCACCTTCTCATCCTCGTCCGCCGCCGCTGGTGGCTGCCCCTCGACCGCTGCTTGCGCCTGCGCCAGCTCGCCCTCGGTCTTGTCACCCTCGCCCTCCTCGTCACGCATCAACACCTGTACCAGCCGGTCGCACGCCTCCTGCAAATTCTCGTCCGAGACCTGCTGATGGCATTCGCGGATAATCGGATACACCTTTACCGCCCGCATCTTGTCACGTCCTTCTCGAGTGGTGGTCAGCAGCAGCAGGGTTTCCAGGTGGGTGGTCATGATGCTGGGGTCCTGATCCCGCTTCTTGTCCGGCGGCAGCAGTTGCAGATCTGGCAGCATCTCCATCGAGTCTTCCTCCGAGAACTCTTCGGGTCCGGTGATCGGGAGCAAGAGGTATGGAAGGAGATTGACCTCGTCTTCGGCGAAGAGCATGGGATGGGAGGGTACGTCGAACGAGATATTTTTGATAGTGGACGCCACGCCCTTGCGGCGAATGTCGCTTTGGTGCTCGGTGAACACCGTCAGCTTGGTGACCGGAACCACCCCATCGTACTCCTGGCGCGTGACAAAATAGGCCCGGCCCGCTTCCGATTGCGCCAGGTCGGCAAACAGGTAGGACAGATAGTCGTAGGTGGCATTCTTATTGAGGGCTCCCTCGGCGCCCTTGACAAAGCAATCCATCAGCTGGTCAATGGCATTCTCGGACGACGACACGGACTCGGGGGCTTTGCGCTTCAGCGTGAGCAACTTCTGTAGCCGATCTGACTTGGCCATGTTGGCCAGGAGCATCGTAAATTCGTCGGCATTGGGCTCTTTAACGTTCTACCGCCCTCTCAGGTCAGTGTCACGACCGGAGATGAGGGAGTACATGCCCACCGTCAATTTTAGTAGCAAGGTCTCCAGGAACGTCTCATCTTCGACCAAGTTGGCCAACACCTCCTCATCGCCCGCGAGATTGATGAGCATGGTCAACGCATTTTTGGCGATCGGCTATCCAGGCGCATCAGTGGATAGAGTCACCAGGGCTGGTTTTTGCACGCACAGGGTAGTCACGGGCCAGGAGTTTCAGGTCGCGCACAGGCAGCAGCTGGTGTCGCTTGAACAGGTCGGGCTGAGCGGTGGAAAACCCAACGAGGTTCTCGCAGGCTAGGGGGAGTCAGGTCTGGTCGGAGTCGGAGTCGGGGAGACGCATACCGATCTGTCTGATCTGGGTGTTGCCGTGGTGGAGGAATTCCACCAGCTGGTTGATTGATTGATGTTAGTGACTCGACAGTCAAACTACCAAGAGGGAGAACTGACCTCCTCCAGTTCGGTCGGCATGGTGGGTGGGCGTAGTGTTGGTGGTGGTGGTGATGGAGAGAGAAGAGTGAACAATAATGTACATTATAATTTTTTCCGCCCAACCGCACGTCATATCCTTCCGTCTCCACGCTTCCCTTTCCCTTTCTCTTTTACTTCCCTACTTCCCTTCTCCGTTGCATGTACTACCAACCTATCTACCTAACTTAGGTAGGTATCATTATCTATACCTAGCACCTCTTGTTATACATAGGTCAGATCTCTCCCCACCATACAGGCCCTCCATCTAGCGCGGATCCATCCCCCTCCCCCCCCACGTTTCCTCCTTTAACCGCCCGCCATGGTCGACCACACTCCAATCCTGCCCGAGATCCACGACTTTCTGGTGTCTCTTGCCTTCCAGGCGGGCGAGATTATCACCAATGCCCTCCCCGACACCAGTGGCACCGGCTCGAAGAAAAACAGTCCGTGTTCCAAATCGAACAATCAACAAACCAGGCATGAATGAGCTGATCCCGCACCAGGTGCCGATCTGGTCACCGAGTATGACCGTGCAGTGGAGAAGATGATCTCGACCTCCCTGAAGGAGCGGTATCCGGACTACGAGTAGGTATTATTCTCATCCTCTCCTCCGCGGGAAAGAACTGATGCGCTCCTCTTGCGAGCTCTCCAGGTTCCACGGCGAGGAAACATATGACCCGGCGCGTCCATTGACCGACGCCCCGACATTTGTTGTGGACCCAATCGACGGAACGGTCAACTTTGTCCACAGCTTCCCCTACGCCTGCGTCTCTCTCGGCTTCGCGGTGGGGCGAATACCGACAGTAGGTGTGGTGTACAACCCATCCACCCAGACGCTGTATTCTGCCATTCGGGGCCAGGGAGCCTTCCTCAACCGAAAGACTCCCCTGCCCCTCAAGGGCGATAATACAGAACCCCTGACCGGCCTAGAGAATGCGCTCATCGGCGTCGAATGGGGCTCGGATCGCAATGGGAAAAACTGGGACACCAAGATCCGCACGTTTGAGAAACTGGGCAAATCCAAGGAAAATGGCGGAGCCATGGTTCGGTCAATGCGCAGCATGGGCTCTGCGGCGCTGAACCTTTGCGCCGTTGCGGACGGCACGCTGGACCTGTACTGGGAAGGCGGCTGCTGGGCGTGGGATGTCTGCGCCGGATGGGTCATCCTGACCGAGGCCGGGGGGATCATGGCAGACGGAAGCCCCGGAGGGTGGGAGCCGCGCCTGGATGGGCGCAAGTACCTCGCTGTGCGCGGCGCTCCCAATGGCAGCGGACAGCGAGAGCTAGTGGAAGAGTTCTGGAGCCATGTACAGGGTGAACTAGAATATTGATCGAACATCGGATTGACCTAAACCATAGTATTTATTGTGTGCACAAATATATAGAGAAAAAAAGTATGTACAATCCCCAATCAGGACAGTCTAGGACCAGCGAAAGGTAGTTTCCTCAAAGCCGGACTCGCAGTCATCCTCATCGACTTCCCGGTCAGTCCACCGCGCCGAATCTTGTCGCCAGACCTCAGGCGGATGAGATGCGCCGTAAACACTGGCCGTTTCCTGAGATTCATCAAACGGGAATGTCTCCGACCGCCCATGAAAAGCGGAGTCTTCCGATGGCTCGAAATCTGAACGGGGATCCAGCCCCAAGGCCTGTCCGGCCCGGCAGGTCTTATCGACCGGCGTGTCAGATCGCAGAGAGTCGGACGCGCCTTCAATCTCATCTCCGGAGCTCGTGGGCCCAATGTTTGGTGATTTCGCCCGCTCCACATTCTGTTTCAGCACATCATCCAGCTCGGCGACAGGAGTATGGCCAAAGTGCGTGTCCACCAGATGTTTGACCACTGGCCACCCATAAGAATTGGTGAACATACGGCGCACAATGATGTTATTGTGTGCATCGGGTTCGAGACGGACGAGCACTTTCCGCCAAGGGAGATCACGGTGATAGGCTCGCGCGATCTTCTCCTCCACCTTGAGGCCACTCTCGCGGTGCTCTCCATTGGCACTACCACCAGAAGGCAGTTGAGTTGCGGATGCTGGGACTGCACTTGCCTTCGTCTTGTTTTGCAAAGGGCTGAAGCTCAATGTCCGCCGCTTGACGGGCAGCGGGGGTGGGATGTCGTCGGGGTGGTAGATGCGATCATGGAAGATCGTGCGGGGGCGCGTCGCGGGATCTAGGATGAAGTCCGTGGGAGGCAGTGGCGGCATGAGCAGATCTCCGGCGGACTCAAAAAAAGTCGTTCTGGGGGGCGTATGGACCCCATCATCTTCGTATAAGGAGCTGCCGCGCACGATGGCCGGCGGTTGATCAGAATCCATCGAGCTGAGGGTCTGGCTACGTTTGTAAATCTTGGCCTGCTTGCTGCTGGATGGACCCCTTGTCTCTTTCGGGCGAAAGAGGGAGAAGATGCTGTCCAAGGGACCGAGATTGTCCTTGGATTCTCCCTCTCCCGCACCACCGTTGGCAGATAACAATTGGGGTCTGGCCAGGAACTGGTTAGGGGATGGGGAGAGCGAGAGCCCATCGACGTCCACCTCGCTCTCGACGCCTGCCTCTCCACCAGAGCGAGCGATCTGTGGGATTTTCGAATTTGCCCCCGTCAACTCGGCCCAGCCCCATTCGGCCATGGTTCCAACCAGTCCATTGTCTCGCCGTGCCTTCTCGACTCGATCAAGGCCACGCCAATCCAGAAAAAGCAGACAGGAGGTCCGAAGCGGAACGATCCCGTCATTAACCACATTTGAATAGATAGTGCGGTGCTGGAACTTGTGAAGAACTTCGTGGGCAGGGCCACAGGGGAGAATTCGTAGCAGCGGCTTGGAACCGGGATCCGCATGACTTTGATCATTCGTCGGCTCCCCTCCTCGGCCTCCGATGAGGGCGCCCCAGCCACTGCGGACCTTGGGTGCCGTCCAGCTGAGCCCGAGATCTTGACCGGTGCGGCCGACGAGGCCGAGATCCAGGGCAAATCGAACGTACATTGGATTCTCATTGCTGAGACCTAGGAAGGGAGTGGCCAACGCAATGAAATTGACGGGCCGAATGCATTCAAAGAATTCGGGAGAGTGTTTCCGGATATATGCAATGGCGTAGGTCTGAACCAACCCACCCAAGGAGTGTCCGATGAAGCTGATACTGGTGATCTGATACGGGTGGTCGTCAGACTCCGGATCGTTGGGCTCAGAAGCCCGATGGGGTCCCAGGGGCTGCTCGGTCTGTTTCTTACGAGACGTGAATGGTCGTGAGAAGGGCCCAGACTTGGAGGTCTTCAGGGGAAAGTAGGGCTGATCTGGGTATGTCATCAGCAAGACATATTTGGCCAGACGTTTGCCGAGATATTGGATGCCGCGCTCGGTGCGCACTGCGTTGCCGGAGAAGCCTCGGACAATAATTTCCTCGTCATTTTCATCCTCAACGGAATCACGAAGCTTTTCTTCTTTGGCTTTTCTAGTAGCGGCATCGATGCTTTCCTTCATATATAGCATGTCCGCGCCCAAGTTACTGTGTAGGCCATGCGTCAACACAACCAGATGGATCTTCTTCTTTTTTGGAGATGTTTCCAGCGCGTTCTCGGATTCCTGGGTGTCCGGCAAGGGTTGATCTGAATCGTGCCTGTCTGGCCCTGTACTCGTGGCCACCTCCTTGGCCGAAGGTAACGGTGGATTGTTCCATAGACTGCTGGTGTCATCTACGCGTAGCAAGATCGACTTGGAGAAAACACCTTTGGTTGCCCGCACCTGCTGACCCCGTGTCTCGGGGGACCAATGTTCATGCAACTTGGCTGCCGGGCCTCGTCCACCGGTCCACGGTCCGCCAAAGAGGTCCACGGACTTCTTGTCGCGGCCAACCAACAACTCGAAGTGGACGGCAGCGCTGCTTGAAAAGAGCACCTGGGAGACAATCTCGATCACCCATGTCACGCTGCGGGCAGGCTCGTCCTGGAGAGTTGGCGGCACCTTGACGACCGCGTCCCAGTTACCGCCGGCCTTGAGGTACGGTTCGAACTGCGGGCTTCCCTCGATCTCTGCGCGGTCGTACCTGTGATTGGGATCGAAGGCAGCGGGATAGCAGGCCGTGTAGAGCGTGTAGGGGCCATGGAGGTAGGCGGCGCGCAGGGGGATGGCGGAGGTGTTCTTGATACGCACATGGAGCTGTGACGGGATGGGCTGGATCGGGTCCGCGGCGGGTGTGTAGGTGACAGTGTACCGAATGATTTCGCCGACGCGGACGCTGCCCAGCTGGTGGACGAGCAGCATGTTGGCAGGGGAAGAGCGCCAGCCCGCAAGAGCGTAGAAGCGCGGCAGCAGGCCTTCACAGGGTTCGGACTGGGCGGCCACGTAAGTTCGAGGCGTGACGAGCATTGGAGGACGGGGCCATATTTATTTAGGGTGGGGAGTGGGTGCGTGAATGGGTGGGTGAAGAAGGGAAGAGTTACTAGTGTAGGTACAGTACGAACTACCATCACTTGACCACCACCTACGACAGCTACAGCACCCGCAACACCTCCAACATCCGCCGTGGCTCCTTTCGCACCACCATCCACCCGTCCGGCTCTACCGCGACGATCTGGCCATCGATACACACCCGCCGCCATCGCTCCTCGTCCTCCTGGAAATCAATGCGCAACGCGTCCACCTCGACATAGGTCACCGTCTCGTCTTGCACGTGCTGTCCGCCTTGATACGCCCGCGTCATGAGGCTCATGGCCTGGTCTGCGCTCACCGGTCCGAACCGGATCAGCTTCATCTGCCCGCTCAGTGCCTCCGAGTCCGGCGAGATCAGGAACTCCTTCTCCAGTCGCGGAACCAGCGTCGCCAGCACATACATGTGCTCCGGGTCCGGTAGTTCCTCCTGCCTGCCTTCCGCCGAGGTCAGCGTGATACGGCCGCGAAACGCATGAGGCACAGAGCCGTCGGACGGGTAGAGTAGCTCTTGGGCTGCCATCTGAAATCGCTGGGCCCCGAAGGCCCGATACTCGGCCG
Organism: Penicillium lagena; assembly: GCF_028827675.1. NCBI lineage: Eukaryota > Fungi > Ascomycota > Eurotiomycetes > Eurotiales > Aspergillaceae > Penicillium > Penicillium lagena. The sequence goes on along the minus strand of NW_026623222.1, from coordinate 2,403,003 downwards.
TGTCACTGTCGGCGACCAGCGCCGCATGAAACCCCCAGCTGGCAACGACCGCTCCGTAGAGATGGGAGTCGTCAATGCGAGCCCGTCCACGGCCCTCGTCAATCACCAGCCGACTTCCGGGGGAGAACTGGGCGGCAAAGACGGGGAGGGAAGATGGCTGGCCCCGGAGCAGGGCCGGTAGACCTGACATCGGTCCAGATCGGAGCCCAATGGAGCTGGCCATAGCATTGCCGGTCCCACAGGGGATCAGGGCGATGGTGGGCGGCACCGACACCGTGCGGTCGGACTTGTAGAAGACGTCGACCAGGTCTACCAGCCCGCCATCCCCGGTGAGCAGGACGATCGTTTGCGCGATCCCCTGGCAGGCGCGCTCGAGGAATTTCGTCCGAGCCAGTTCCGAAATCGTGTTCTCGGTCTCGGTCTCATAGACTTCGTAGTCCCGCCCCAGAGAGGCAAGAAAAGGCTGGACCAGATCTGAGAATACGGCGGGGGCTGTCCCCGTACCAGACCGCGCGGAGATGACGACCTGGAGCAAACCGTGCTGCAGGTGGGCGGGAAGATCGGTGACCAGCAGGGACGACAGCTCCGAGGGTAGGGTGGGGATAACCACCGTCTTCAAGCGAGTATGGCCGCTGTCGAAGAACAGCACCCGGTAGGCCAGGTCTGCCGTGGGCAGGATTCCCAGAATGTCTTCCCGCGCAATCCAGTCTTCGCCAGATCGAAGCGCCGGGTCTACGACGTCCGCCATCGTGGGAAGGATGGAGGGGGAAAGATGTGTTATCGGGCTCCCCGGGCGATAAAACCTGCACATTGATCACGACATACATCTATGATTTGTCCTTTTTGTTTATCCTTCTTCTAGTAATAATACAACAAGACAGAAAGAATTAGAAGGAAGAAAGAAAAACTATTACAAAACTAGGGGCTGCTGGGCTGCGACACATGTTTGTCGCTGAGGTTGACGGCAATGAATGACTGGGGTAGTTTGACCCTAAACATTCGGTCAGTAGGGGAGAAAAAAAGAAGCAAGGACAAGAAGAGTAGTCACTGACGTGTCAAACTTGGCCTTCAGGGTCTCAATGACCTCCTTCCAATCCTGATGGGCCGTCAGGCTACGTCGGGGCGTACAGCCGATCGAGTGTCGGGAATCCAGTTGCACGTCCAGCGGGTCGAACGCATGGCATCCAGGGCTGATAGAGATACGGATCGAGTAGGAATTGATCGACGACTCGCTGTCCCGGGCCTCGTACAGTTCAAAGCAGATCTGTGACAGATAGTCGAGCTCGGGGATGGCGCTTCTCGCAATCTTCGTCTGGATGCCGCCCTCGAGAATGCAATTCAGCAGCGTGTAGATGTGGGACTCCTTGGTGAAGTAAAAAAACGATTTCGCATCGGGGGAGGCTTGCACCTCCTCCAGGTCTCGCACAATTTCCCGGAGCAGAGGGAGAGACGTGAGGAGGCCGATCTCCAGCTTCTCGCTGTCCGTAATGCCGTATTCCTGAGGCGTCACGTAGTCAAACAGAACTTTGGCCAACTTGTACAGCTCCCGCAGCTTGGACAGCCGCTCATCCATCTTGGAGTTGGTTGAGTTCGAGCCCGGGAACAGCTTGAAATAATGGCCATAGGAATCATCCAGTGCCCGAAGATGCGGTAGAGAATCTAGGGCCTGCGCGCGCTTCTTCAAGCCTAGCCGGTGGGCAAAGGTCTGGTTCTCTGAGCGCTCTTCGGATTTCTCGGTCGTGGCCTCATAGGGTGGTTTATCCACAGCCAGATCCGATTTGGTGGAACCCTTGCCTTTGGTGCTGCTCCGTTCATCCTCTTCCCGGTCATCATCCGGGGGCACAAAGACCCATTCCAGGAACTGTCGGTTGTGCAGCGCATCGAATTTCATGCTGTCATAAAGCTCAGAGAGTTTGCTAGGGTCAACCTTTTCGGTGTCACAGAACTCTGCGAAAAGCTTCTCCCATCGCTCCTTGAAGAGTCGTGGGTCCTCACCAGCACACCAGCGACCCTGGATAGAAGAAATATGGGAGCTATCCGTCTGCGAATCCACCTGATTCGACTGACCCGGGGCTTCTGGGCTTCTGTCCGGTGAGCCGCGAGCAGAGCTATTGAGCTTCTCGAAATTATGCCGCATGACGCTGCGGTGGAACTTCATCAGTTCCACCACGGTAGCAAGGACCACTGAGGGCTCTGGAATATTGGTATCCTTGGGCCATGCAAATTGAGACGGTGCGGATCCTTCGCGCAGGAGTAGCTTCAGCTTCTTCTTGACCTTGTCCATGACATCCTTGGCAGCATTCGAATCATCAAGCAAATCTTTTCGCACTTGAATGAAATCATCAGGCAAATCGTTCTGATCAAGAAAAGAACAAGCCCAGATTTGAGCTACTCAACCATGATCAGCAAACATTTCAAGTAACAAGTAGACTGAAACCTACCACTCGTGCTCACTCTTCTCTCGGAGCTCGTGAAAAGACGAACGTTATTGAGTGCCTCCTTGTTCATCAACTTGAGATCATCCCGCATGTTAAGCCCCAGGTCCTGCGATTGATAACGTGCTGCATGCGTCGGCTCTCCTCCCCACTTGATGACCAGCTGCAGTTTGTCCAGGATGAGGTCATTTTCAGCAGCCGAGAATCGAGAGAATGTGGCTCCAGAGATAGAGTCACTCCGGGTCTGTGACCGGCGAAGGCTCTCGTTGTCAACCGGGGGTTCACTTGATATGGGCGACGTTGGTTCCTCCAAGGGAGCATCTCGTGACGAGGCTATCGGAACGGTGGGGATTTGCTCTCGCATCTCCTCCGGTTTCCGTTTTCGAAACATGGGCTTGATCTGGACTTTGGTCCCTGGCCAACCGCCTTTCTTCTCCAATGAGGTTTGGAGCAGTTTGAGCTTATCCCGATCCTCCAGCCCTTGCGCTAGTGCTATTTTAACGGCCTCCGAGACACTAGACAAGGCAGCCTCTCCTTTGATCACGACCTCCTCCTGATGGCCCTTCAACAGATCCACAAACGGCTGGCTATGGAAGGTGAACTTGAATTTCTGCTTGGGAGTGCGGTCTGCATGCCGAATAACTGCTACCATGCCCTTCAACTTCCATGAGTGCTTCGAGGCCGGAAGAGGCGGAGGGGCTTCTTCGTTGGCAATGTGCAGTGAAATGGCCGGGGATTTCGTGTTGGAAGGACTGTAGCCACGCGAACTAGAGCGTCCTTCCGATGGATTCGTGGTGCTGAAATGAGTTCCTTGGTCGGGATTCTCAAAACCTGATGAAGAGGCGAGGGAGGGAGCAGCGGTAGATGTATCTGATGATGGGACATTGTCGGCTGCTTTTGAAGTACTCTGGCTGCCGTACAGCCGGGATGTACTCGGGGACTTGAGCAACGTCTTCAGTGCTTGCCTGTGGGATCCAGCGGTGCTTCTTCGGGATTGTCCTAAGTCCGGCGAGGGTGGTTCGGAGGATTCGATTTCCTCAAACTTGCGTCTCTCGCTCAAGAATGTGTGGTGGAGGATGTTGGCACATTTATCATAGTAGTCATTGTTGTCCTTGACGAAACTCCAGCCGTTGACATCAATGACATAACTTTTGTCCCCGACACGTAACATATCAAAACCGCAAATTCTCTGACCAAATCCATTGGAGATCTTCGAGGCAATGGTCGCCTCCTCTTTGCTCAGCTTGGTGATGTATCGGAGTTCCTTTCCATGCGTATTACGCCGCACAAGCCCATCAACCACGGGAGACTTGCGAGTCTCGGCGTGACAAAAGTCAGGTCCAACCGTGTACGCCTTGACATCCTCCGCATTGTCAACCCGGAGGAACTGCTCATACAGGTAACTCGTATCCTTTTCGGTTACTGATCTCGGGATGACGAGGTCACTGTCATATTCTGAGCTCTTGTTTCCAACTTTTCGGAAGAGCTTGCGGCCTCCGCCGCCATATTGCTGATCGTTGGGGAAGTAGATATGAATGTTGTGGTCTTCGCCGTTCACCGGTTTTTCCACAAACGGCTTCTTGAAGACTTTTCCGTCCACAATGAGAGCTTCCCCGTCCTCGGACATGGAAACGTCCTGGGTTCGAGGAGCGCCACCCCCAGTCCCATCTTCTGGGCCGTCCAGCCTGACGCCGGTGAGCTTGTAGATGTGCTGTGCGAGTTCCGGTGATTCCAGTACGGGGCCGCCATCCCGATTGACTTCCATTCTCCTGGGAGTCGGCACCCCCATGTGGTCCAGGATCATTAAGCACAATCGCCGGTCCCACAACACCTTCTGCATCGGTAGGTCATTGACGCAGAACGGTTTCCGGAGTTTGACATACGCGATCGCTTTGTCCAGCGGGAAACCATCAGAGAAGAAGGCAATGAGAAAATCGCATACTGGCCAGTTCTCTACGGCTTCGTCCAAAATGACTTTATCTCCGAACACAATGACTTCGAAATCTCCTTTCGATTGGAGACGAGTGAGGATGTTTTGACTGGGCTTGCTGCGTGCTTTGACATCCAGTGCGCAGACTCCAATGCGCCATGGCTTCACTGAGGAAGATTCCAGTTCACTGATTGAGCTCGCAGCAGTGCTGGCAGCCGTACTTCCACTGAACCGCCTCAGTGCGCGACTTGACGAGCGAGTCGAGTGTCCAAATCGACCTGCGGGGCGAGGATCTGAGACCGAGTCCGTTTTAACAGATCTGGAGGATTCTCCAATAGGGGGAATGGGGGGATAAGTCCCGTGGGCGTTCGTTCATTGGGCTCGGAATCAACAGTAGATTGGACGACGGAATTGTGTTCGACCACGCTCTGGAGGGGATCGGCGGAAGGCCCGCTGGTGCTGCTGCGATCCATTGAGGAACAGGGCGACCAGTAAAGGTCGTAGGAGGAAGTTGATCGATTAAGGCAGGTCAGTATGCAGTAGGGGGGCAGGCATTCTGGAAGATGAATGGATTGATCGATTGATTGGTCAAGTGAAGAGGAATGAGGAAGCAGAAGAAGATAAGGTCGATAACGGTGGGATTCACCGCCTTAGTGACTAATCGTGGCCGAGCGTAATCCCCGTACGAGCCACCCGCCGTAAATGCGATAAATTACAACTTGATATCTCAGCAACAGTAGCTTAATATGAGATTGATTATATCGGAGTGCTAGTTAGATCATATCTAACTTAATTCTGATGTTTAAAAAAATATGTGATCTTTACTGCTTCAGATGTATATATCTATAGGTTGTGTAGCTATATGTTCCGGTAATACAATCAAATAATTCTTTAGTTTAGATTTAAGTGAGTTTCCATTATTTTCTATACCGAGTAATCGCATTTTGCCAATAAATATATCCACAAACGAGCGCCGCACCCAACCAACTATAACCTATTTAGATCGATTTATTAGACCATGAACGCCACCAAACAATCAATCAATGTTCATTTGCCCGATGTAGCTTGCTTTATGTATAGCCGCTATGCGGGAGTGCTGTCAGGCCTGTCTGACAGCCGAGAGAGTGACTCCCAGAAGAAGGCCACCAATTTCAAATTCCTACCTATCAGGCCTATTAGGGCAATACGTTCTTTATGCCCAACTTGGTTATAGTCACTGCATCGTGGGGGAGAGGGGGGCGAGGGGCATCCCAGACATTATTAGCCTGCTTTAGACCATTGAATGCCTCCCTACCCTCATAACTATCAAATCCCTAGAATCGAGTAACGCGCTCTGTAGACCTCTCACGCTTTTCTTTCGTATCTTATTCATAGCCAGTAAATCGTGGATTTACTAGCGAAGAATTGCCATTTTGTGCATCGCGAATTAGGTAGCTCTAGTAAGCTAGTCGACCTGCCTCTCTATAGGGCTTAGGGAGCTTTGTATTCGTCGAATAATCAGGGGTTTATTGATAAAGCTTGTTGATCCAGTTGTTTAAAGTTTGCTAGCGTGCCAGGGCTCTACACGCTTGATCGACTGCCTAGTCGACTACCTAGGGGAGTAGGTGTCCGAAGTTGAGCATTATGTTTTGAACTGACTCCCCCTAGATGAAATAGGACTGAACTAGCTACTTCGAAAGCATCCTGGATAGTTGATGGGTTAAATGCTTCTACGTGAGCCCATAGGAATACTTTAAGGGATCAAGCTTATCGATATGATTAATATTGCATCACCGTTTTAGCCTCGATCATCCTTCCATATACGCGCTTTAGGGGCAAATAGCCTACATCCAAGGGCTATAATAGATACGACATATGCGGAGGCATATAAATTGGAATAATGTCGTTTTGAGAACATAATCAATCAAAATTAGGCGATAGATAACTACTATAGCTATTAAGAACCAGTAGTCGATATTTATCCCTAGTATGACTCGTAATCATAGGGATAGTTTAGTCTATAATCTAGCTATTATCGGTGATTTCGACTCTGTAACTAATCGTTAAGTTATCATACTAAGCCTCTTAGTAGTAGGTTCTAGCTTTGGTGATAGTTAGGGGAAGTACAAATCCCATCGTACCTACACATTCAATCGGTATAACCTATTCACGATCCCATAGTTGTAGGACCAACCTCTAACTATAGTATTAGGCTATTACAAATGACTTCAGCGGTCGCTATTAGCCCTATTGCAAAGCTAGTTTCATCAAAATTGTAGATATTCTCCGTTTGGATACCGTTTTTGTCGATTGTGCCTCGTACAATGTCAAACTATGGCATAATGAGCCGTTATAGTTATGATAATTATAAAACATTAGAGGAATAATTAATTCATAATCGCTTCAAGAACTGTAACGTTAAATGATTTATATACTACCTTAAAACAAATAAGTTCAGTTTGTAGTTAGAACTCTTGTAATTAAGCTATAAGGACTACAAAATGGATGAAATCTTTTCGCCTTTAGATTTCTACGTCAATTCTTTATAGGCGATAAATAGCCTAATAAATTTATACTAAAATTATTATAGTAGTACAGAGGCTTTTTTATATATACTGAATTTATTACTATAGTAGAGATAGATGACTTATAATGTAATCCCTAGTTACTAACGTTATAAGTTATAACTAGATTAATTATCTAATTATATTTCTAACCTCTTAAGTGTTTAACACTATATAAGTGCTAGAATTAGGGCTTTCTAATAAAGACTTCTTATTAGCTCTTAAAACTAGGATTTCTAGATATATAAGTGTTTAACAGATCAAGCTAAGATAGTAAGATAGAAGTAAACAACTAGCGAAACGGTTCTAATAGGTTTATACTTAATCGGGCCTTCCGTATTGGTTATGTTGGGTCCTCCTAGCTAGAGCCTATCTTTTATAAAGGGCAAATAGGTCTATTTTTCTGCTATAGTGAATTAATAGTTAAAAATATACCACTCAAATATACATAGAGCTAGATAGCTAGATAGAATATAATCTAGTAAACTTTACTTTTTACTTCATTTATAAGTCTATGTTAGGCGAGCGTAATTCTCGGGTGAGTGGGCCAGCCCAAAACACCATAGTAAATAGGATATTTTACCACTCAATATTCCAACACCATAGCTTAATATGAGGTTTTATAAAATGATAGTACTTTTTCGATCATAGGTAGCCTATTTATTATGTTTAAAAGGTTTATAATACTTGTGGGTTCAGATATATATGTTTGTCGTCTCCGGAACTGTATTTTTTGGTAATATAAGGTAACATTCTTTTAATTCAGGTTTAGGGCTGTTCATACTATTTACCATGCCTCTTAATATTACCTAACCGAACATCCAAAAAGAATTAACTTGTGGTTCTTGAGATATCGAGTTGTATGATATCCCATTTACTATGGTGTTTTGGCCCACTCACCCGGGAATTACATTAAATCAATATCTTCCTTTTTCTAATCAGTGAACTATAGTTATAGTAATTTCCTTAATTGATATAGCCTGGATTAGCCAAAGTCTACGCTTAGCGAACCCCTAATTTCTTTAAAGAATTCCTTACTATTTTAACAAACCTTTAATGATTCATAAATCCTTTCTACCTTTCCTCTTATCCTACTACTTAGTTCCTCGATTTAGAGAGGTTATAAGACCTACTTTTATCTCACAATAATGCGTAATCCTCTTAATCTAGCTAGCTCCCGGCCTAAATCGAGCCGCGTAGTATTTCAATTAGCTTATACTATTTATTACGCGTGTTTATAGTTCTATACTAATAACCAAATAAAGGTAACTTGTGGTTGTTGAATTATTGAGTTACGAAAATAATGTATTTACTATGATGTTTTGGGGTGCGGCGCTCGCTGGTGGATTACATTGGTCGTTTTTAAAGTCGCCATAATATTATATCCCATACTAAATCGAGTCAAGATGCTCTAAATAGAAATCTCCTTTTTTTATATCCTATTTTAGTCCTACTATGTTTACAATTATAATAAAACTAGCCTATATTAGGTAGTACCTAATCTAGAACTACTACAGAAATTTCTAGGTTTAAGAAATCGAGATAGCGCATAACCCAGTATTTCTACATAAATCTCCATAGCTTTCATAAATTACTCGCTTGAGTAATTAAAGAAGTAGCGAAGTTATATATTTAGAAATTTAGAAGGGCTAGTAGTAGCATTTCTAATTTAAGAATTAAATAGTATAATGAGAATAACTGGATAAATGTGAGAACTATAACGTAATCCACATGCGAGCTGGACACACAAGCGAGCTGGACACTAATTCAACTACCAATATTTTGAATCGATTTATTAAACCACCAACGCCAATAATTTCAAATTTCTACCTATTAGACCTATTGGGACAACTCCTTCTTGTATGACCTATTTGATTGCAGTCACTGCATCGCGGGGGGGGCGCGTCTGGTTGGCTGGGAAGCTGACGCATCGGGTTCCGCGGGGGTAGTCTCATTAGTCTGATTAAGACAACTAAATGCCTCTAGACCCTCAAAGACCTCAAATCCCTCTGTATGAGCTGTGCGCCTATTCGATTTCTTACGCTTTTGCTTTTTTGTCTCATTTGCTGCGCGAAGGTCCTGATTATCCTTGAGAAGAAGTGCATTATGATGTAGTGAGAGCTGGTAGCCCTTAAGAAGCTGATCAAACAATAAGTTTGTAGGCGTCGGAGGACTTTGCGAGCGCCTTTCTAGCAATGCCTTAATCGATGAAGCTTGTCGATTTAATTGCTTGATATTATGGGGCGTCTTAGGGGACCATGCGCTCGATTGGCTCCCTGGTCGACTTCCTGGGGGAGTAGGGGTCCGTAGTTGGATATTGAGCTTTGAAATGACCTGTTTAGGATCATATGGTACTAAACCAGCTGCGGAAAATGCATTTTGGATAGTCGCTGGTTTAAAAGCTTCTGCGCGAGCCTGTGGAAATGCCGCAAGGAAATCAAGCTTGTCGATATGATTGATATTGCATCGTGCTTTGCGCTCAATCAACCCCCCATATGCGCGCTTTAGGGGGCAAAACAGCCTATATCCAAAGGCTGTAGTAGATGCGAGGAATGTGGTGGCATACAGATAGGAATAATATCGTTTTCAGAGCACAATCAATCAAAATGGGGGGTCAAATGACTACCATGGCCGTCAAGAACTAGTAGTCGATATTTACCCCTAGTATGGCTGCGAGTCTTAGGGATAAAGTGCTTTTCGAGCCATCGAAGCCCAATTTCGTCTGTGGTCCACCCATTTGGACTAATTTCGATTCTCCAATCGTGGGGTAGATCGGTATACCACGCTTCTTGGTGGTAGGTTGTCGATTTAAAGATAATGCATGGTGGGAGTACAAATCCTGTAGAACTCACACATTCGATCGATGTGACCCATTCGCGATTTCCAGGCTGTAAAATCGATCTCCGACCGTAGTATTCAGCTCTTGTAATCACTTTCGCAGTAGCAATAAGCCCCATTGCAAAGCCAGTCTCATCAAAATTGTAGATATCCTCAGGTTGGATGCCATTCTCATCAATCGTACTTCGGACAAGGTCGAACCATGGTTGAATAACCTTTATGTCTTCACATTTTGCTCTCTGATAATTGTATCGACGGGAATCGCGATTTGAGCTCGTCATGGCGCTTAGTATAGTTGTAGACCCAGTTTAATCCAACTGTCTGACTACCGCGCTCTGCCAAAAGAATATTGGCCATTTCCCTTACCATACTAGGTCGGGGAGCTGCTCCACGCGTGTCCATAGAGAAAATCCACTGTAGGAGCGATTGCTCTTCAGTTTCAGTCAATTTATGACTATTGGCGCGTACAGCTTTTCGAAATGTAGTCCCATGTAGTCGCGTCGTAAGAGTCGAGTTGGGATTTGAAATCGACGCGCAGTTTCGCGAATAGAGTGTATTTCCTTATTCTGATAGGCTTTGTTCGCGAGTAGGATCCTACCCTCTTGCTCAACAGAATTTCTTGGATTTTGACTTCGAATTGGGGGCATGGTGGGTAGTTGAGATGAAGAAGTTGACGCGTTGGGGCGCGATCGCGTTTTAGTGTCCAGCTCGCTTGTGTGTCCAGCTCGCATGTGGATTACGTTAGTTGTGCTGGTTTAATAAACTTATAGACTCCTCAGCCAATAGGTAGCTCTAGTAGTAGACAATCTCGCTATTTATAAGACTATAGTTGAAGTTATATAAGAGTTTAATACCTCCCTCCCATCATATACGTATATTACATGGCTCCTATTAAATTCTACTAGTCGATATTAGCCCCTATGTTAGAAATAATTTGAATATAGAAATCCTACTATAGAAGAGAGTAGATAAGCTATGTTCTAAATATAAGGATAGGCGAGATAGTACAGTAGCGATAGGTTAATTAAAGGTTATAAACTACTAAGGAATATATACGTACAACAACTAGATACCCCTCAAGATAATCGCTCAGGCCTTAACTACTCCATAAAGCATTATCTATAGGGATAACGGTAAATGAGGATTAACTACTGTCTTCCCCAATTCCTAAAATCTAATGCAGTATTATACACTTCTAGTAACTATTAGTTATCGACGTTATACAAATTTAGATGAATTTCTACTTCTAAATAGAAGATTGTTGAGGGTAATAGTGATCCTATAGATAAAAGGGCTCTCGCCTAAATATCCCTTGAGGGCCTTATACTATAAAAGAGTAGGAGAGTAGTAATAATTAGACTAATTTAGAGGTTTTCGAATAGCAACTATAGTAGGAACTATTAAAGGGCCTTACGTTGTTAAATTGAACTGAGTGGCCAAATTAGGGAATTTTAAGACTATTTAGATATCAGGGGGTCTAGAATGGCTATCAATTAGCTACTAGGTTCAATCTCCTTATTGGACTAATATACATAGTTATTATAGTTGGATTAAAAATACATATTTTCGTATACTAAATTACATTATATAATAGCGGACTATACCTTTATACTAACTACTAAGGACTTAATAAAATTATAGTAAAGAATCTATACACTCTACCTCTTTTTTAGAAATTCTACATATGATTATAGAAACTAAATACTTTAGGAAAATCAATATCTAAATACCTATTATTGGATATCCCTCAAGGTAATAAATACATAGAAGATAGTATTTCATATACACCGCCTATTAGGTACTTTGGAAACTTACTGCAGTCAGTGGTCAAAAGTATTAACGAAATTCACAAGCGACTCGCCCACCCCAAAACACCATAGTAATTGCATTATGTTTACAACTCGATATTTCAACAACCATAGGTTAAATTTGTTTGACTATTAGGACGATTCTATTAATGGGTATAAGGAATAATATGAACCAACTTAATTTCAGAATAAATTATTTGTTTGTGGCTTTACCAAAAAATACACATACGTAAGGTGCAGATAAATATATCCAAATCATGAACAACATTATTAATATTCTAAATCTTATAAACATTATCAGGAGACGTGATATGATCAAAATAATACTAGGATATTATAGGACTCCATATTAAGCTATTGTTGTAGAGATATTGAGTTTTCATTTATTGCATTTACTATGGTGTATCTGGTGGGCGAGTCGCTTGTGAATTACGTTAGTTAACTAAGACGCTCCTAATTTACATAATCACGTACCCATTTCAAAAATCTCTCTCTTCTACTACTAGCAGTAAATCAACCAAATTAATTATAGTAGTTAAACAGGTGTCAAATCTTAATATCGTGTATAGCAGCCCTACGTAGCTCTTACAGCCGCGATTTTACGAGGAACAGAGAGCATAAGCTAGTCTATAGACCCTTAACCTATATGATTCTATGAATCGATTAGCGTATTCCGGAATTAATTTCTCCTAATTAATTTCACGAGGTCTACTATTCGCTAAACTAGGGTATCGCTTAAAATGCTCGCGTTTTAATAGCGACTAGACAACTTCGATAGGGTTTAAATTAAGGGAACACGGAGGCTATTCAACGACGTGAATCCTACGACGCTTAAACCATTCCTATGTATGCTCTAACCTATAGATTTTCGCATTGTCTTGGTAGAAGATAGAATCAGATACATAGATTTTAACTAACCTATCTCTAAGAGCGTTGATACAAGAGATCGAGGATTATCCGTTGCGAGGAGCTTCGAGATCGTATTCTATAATCACTAACTTTGACTAGTCACTAATCCAAATTATAGCCTAAATTTTTTGCGAAATATCTTGCTCGTAGCCAGTTAAGTTCACAAGCTCTTTTAAGAAAGCCTCATTCTAGAAGCGGAGGATGAATTAGATTAGAGAATTTAATCCCGCGTTATACGCTACGTTAGAAAAATGAACGTTTCCTACTGCCTAAAGCCCCCCCCTACTTATAGGAAAAAGCGACCTTTTTTTTTAAAAAAAAATCTCCTTATTTAATAGTATTCACTTCTTTAACTTCTATTTCTGAAGTCTGTGTATCCGTACGAGGCGTCTAACCGTAGATCTCGACATTCTTATATCTATACTAGGTATATTTGCACCGAGCGCTATATATGTCTACCGAGGGTGCTAACGCGTAAGCTAAAATATATAGCGCCTTATAATAGTATTAAACTTTTAAGGCTAACTACTCTAGGGCCTTTATTTGACTATAGTGTTAGTAAAGAAGCGTTTATTTTAGTAAATTAAGCTATAGGAGACATAATTCTCGCGCACAATTCTTATTAGCGATATCCCTTTTGCAAGGCTATAAATGATAGCTAAGCGTGTCTCACAGGATAATTCAGCCTTTAGCCCTTGATTTCCACTAATTTTAGTTCCAAAGCGACGCATATTAAGAGAGAGATAGGCAGTTGAAATTAGTGGGGCAACGCGACGCGACTGGGCTAATACTTTGGCCCCCCATGCATATTATGTTAAAAGCTAACCTAGCTAGTGCGTCCTTAAATTCATATTAGAGGTAGAAAGTTAATCTTTCAATTATAGTGGTTATATTCTAATGTGGATTATAGAATAAATTTAATCTCTCTTCTACGTAGTGAAGGTCTTTAGCTGGTTTCTTCGTAACGTTTTAATGACCCTTTAAGATAAAGCTGTGACTGGGAAGTCAGTTCAAGAAAAAACAATGAAAACGATAGTATTCAGTCTGAGTACTATGGTCGACGGGACTTCCAAGCTAGAGATGGAAAGGAAGAAGAGAAACAAAAGAGAGTCTCAACTATCTACAGAATCCATATCGCGCGCCAGGCACAGTCTTGGCGTTTGTCACCTCAATCACGCTAGGCTGGTCACAAAAGTTATTCTTCTTTCTAGTACTCTTAGAGCTAGGTTATCATTTCTAACGTTGTAATAGTATTAGGAACCCATGAGCTATTACCTGGTATTAATAGGGTTAAGTCTTAGTACCACTAGCTTATTTAGGCTAAAGGCTAGGCGTATAAGGATCCCTAATAGAGGGCTTAGTCCTAATAGAAACGTATAGAGGCTTAGGCTGTAATGATTTAGTAGTTAATATCATTGGTAGGTTTTACTATCAATTCGTCTAGGGTTTGTTGTATTAATCAGGTCTAGGGAGGTGGCTATAGGTTTAAGGGGCTACCTTGGTTAGGAATTTGATGAAGAATTAGAAATATGAAGAACAGAGTAGCTACTTATTAGGCCTAGAAACCTATTTATTACGTAGGTAAAGAAGAAGACTTCTTTAACTAGTACTAAAAAGTATAGACAATAGAGCGACTTAGTATAAGATAAAAGATATAATGATTTTATTAAGCTTTAGGACACGACTTTCGTTTGTTTAGGCTTACAAATAAAGAAAGGTATTAAGGTCACGTTAGCCTCCTAGATCTTTTACTTAGTATAATATTATATCTATAACAAGTAATATAAACTTGAATTAAGATTAAATAATTATTTTACTATAGGTCTGAGCTATTATATCTTAAAACTACTCAATCTTTATACGTAGGCTAGAAATCTTAGTCTATTACTGAAGATATACATACTATTTTACCATAGTTGAAGCTTACACAGCGTATAATTAATAACAGTAGTATCTAATTAGAGGATATCTACAATTTTGACGATATAGGCTTTATAGTATACCTGACCGCCAAGTCATTATAAGAGTCGAATAGTACGATTAGAGGTTAATCCTACGACTACGGAACGGCGAATAGGTTATATCAATTAAACATGTAGATATGACGGGATTTCCCTCCCCCCAAATAATAGTCTTTAGACCGTTATTATACTAATAATATACATGGTATAATAATTTACCTAAGTATTAGCAAATTGAAATTAGTCCTAATAGGAGGACTATAGAGAAAATTAGGCTTTAATAGCTAGAAATTTATTTTTCCTAAAAGCTAGTAGTCACATAAGGGTTAAATTGCAACTACTTACTCTAGGTAGTTATAACAGTCATTTAACTACTATTCTAATCTATTACACTTCTAAAGCGATATTGTTCTAGATTGTGTACTAGTATAAGACAAAGAAGATAGTTAATCTGTCGCTATTTATCTAAATTTAGCATTATATACTAGACCTTTATAAATGGCTTTACTTATCCAGCTTAGATTAAAAGCCTTGTAGCCCATAGCGCATTAGATAGGAGAGTTTTATCTTATCCGGATATCTTCGACTGAAACTAACTTTTGCTCAAAGGCCAAAAATTCCTTAAGTTCTCTCTTCTCTACGGCTCGTGTTAATAAAAACCGCAAGATCACGGGGCTTATTCAAAGTGTTTATAATATCTTACTGGTTAGATCTCTACTTAGCGGTTTTACTATGTTTTTCAGTCTGAAATATGACTAGAGTATTATTTAAGGGTTTCCTTTTCTCTCTAAGTAGCCAGTTTAGGCTAAACTAATTAATTAATTTGCGCTATATATAGAAATTAGATAAAACCGGCATATTGACGGTCCCTTCCTCGGTTTGCGATTCTTATACCATTATTTAATGCATTATTAATAGTAAAAGCTTTAGTTCCATTGACAATCTAATACTCCTTTAGAATTGCAGTAAAGTAGCGTTATAATTTAGACATATAGCCAGCCCCTTTTGCCCAAGAAGGACGCTCTCTCCTCTTATGCTTTATCGTATATTAAATTATAAGCCACTATTTGATAAACTTAATCTTGGAGATGTTAGATTAAAGCGCCTATTATTATTCCCCGTTGGGTATAATGCACTTAATCGATAGTGGGGTAGCTTATAAGTAGTGGGCGTAGTAGACTAGCTTTCAGAGTATTCGAAGGGAAAGTAATCATATAGAGAAGGGCCGATATTATTATTATAAAGAGATAAGGTGAAAGAGGATAAAAGGAATACTTTAGTAACGCGAAAATAATAAGGAGAAAAATTATTATAGAATGAGCAGCTGTCTTTACTCTTTACATAACACCCCCCCCCCCCCCCCCCCCAACCCACAAAACCAAAAAAATCTATAGAATTCAAATTTTGCCCAAGTCCGTCTTTGGTCTAAGCCCTTATACCCTAACTATGCAATTAATTACATATAAAGATCGAAAGAATGTATATAGATAGAACATAGTATAAACAATATAAATATATTAGAAATGGGCTTAAACGACGTAGTTTAGACAGATGAAGTATAAAAGAAGAATCTCTAGCAGAAAGCATCAATAGGTATATAGAGAGAATTATAATCTTTTCTATTTTCACTATACAAACCTTAACTACTACCCCTGAGATTAAGAAGAATATACTTGTTTGCTTCTACAATTAATCAATTAAGTAGCAAAAGATCTAGTGAACAAATATATTTCGTAAAAAAAAAAATTAATAGAAAGGTAAAGCACGTGATAGTTCTAAGCGTTTAGACTGAGATAATAGTACGAAATAGAGAGATAAATTGGCGAGTTATATAAAAATTTCATGCAAAATTAGGAATCGAGAGGCCGCCTGTTGACGTTTATAAACGTACATACCTTTTTCTATAGACACAAAAAAACTATCTATAATAGACCGCGTTAATGTCTTTTATATGCGGGACTCCAAAGACCCTTATATAGTCCTAGGATACTATAGACGGAGAAACAAAGACGAGAGGTAGGAAGAGGCTAAATAGAAGTAGGCTAAAATTATCTGCTAGGCGGAAATTGTGACCGGATGTCAGATCAAGAAAGAAAATCAATAAAGAATTCAATTTGAGTACGTAGTCCAGGGGAGATCCAAGTTGAGAAAGGGAAGAAGAGACCGAAGAAGAGTCAGTCAGTCTGGAGATACGTATCTACAACAGTCTATGTCCTGTGTCACCTGTCAAACGCAGTCTTCAAACGCAGTGATGCCAAACGCGGTCCCGTCATGCGCAGTCCCGTTAAGATCCCATCAAGTGTGGTCACAGAAATTAGGGATCAGGAAAATCGGGGGAGAGCAGGGGAGCTTAAACAGGTTAACAGAGATATCTGATGGTTAGCCACTTTATCCTATAGACAGATAGGGGATAGCATTTTAAATATCTTCAGAAGTTGGTAGGTAGAAGAAAAATTTTCATTATTAGGGAGGACCCAACGCTGCGCAGCGTTTTGGGTCCGAGTCCGACTTTAGGGGGCGATTAATAGAAATTCGCGAACCTAATAAAACTTCCTACTTCTTAAGTTGCATAAAGGACTCCTCTCCTACGCACGTATCACATTAACCTTTTTAGGGTCAGTATAGAGGTTTTCCCCTACGCATATAATGAATAAGATATTAAACTTCCGATTTCTCGAATTTAGACTTAAAATTATACTAAAGTCGTACATCCTAGAGTTTCTAAAGGGCCTATCCTATTTTCCTACGACAATCTATAAGGGATCTATATAAGTAGATAATGATGGGTGGGTGCCTGAGGTGTCAGCGCCCACCGCCGTAGATAGATAGGATTTCCCTTCTGGGAGATCATGAATCATGATCAATACAACTTCACTACCCGTTCGTTTCCTTTCCATGATCTCTCTCCAGGTCTCCGCTGTGACGTCCGACGGCCTCCCCTGAGTCGACCGGCCATCAGATAATAGTATTATTATTAACGTACGCTAAGACGAAGTCGTGTAGGTACTCTTGTAGTACTTAGACAATATGTCTCTGGAAGGTGATAGGTGCTCCTATAAGCCGACAGGGGTAACTATCTGTTTGAAAAGGCCATACTACGTATGAAAGGCGATTTTTGATTCCTCTCTTGGCTTTATACAACTCATATGGAATACTACCATGACATTGAGCTTTATGAACCATACAGGTAGCTTATATTCTATACTATCTCTTTGATAAGCGGAAGGGGATGACGATCCTTTATACTAGTCGTACTAAGTCCGACCACTTATTCTAGTCGGCTATAATAGTCATTTAATGCCTGGCTTTGATCGATCATGCTCTGAACTATGGTCTGAAAGGGATATTATTACAATTTATATGCCTCTATATTCATTATACCTATTATAGTCTTTGGATGTAGGCTATTTTGCCATCTAAAGCGTGTATATAGAGGGGTAATTGGGGCTAAAGCCCGAGTAGGAGTCAACTATATCGATAAGCTTGATCTTGTCTATTACAATATTCCTATAGGCCCATAAAGTAGCATTTAAACCATTAACTATCCAAAATACTGTTGAAGTGGCTATTTTAGTACTATATTATCTCGCTACAGCCATGGACAAGCGTAATGTTCGACTTCGGACACCTACCCCTTTAGGTAGTCGACTAGACAGCTGATCAAGCACATAGAGCCCTCAAACACCTACAGATCCTAGAAAATTAGATTGAATAGCTCTATTAGTCAAGGCCCTAATTAGTCGTCGATTATAGAGTTCCCCTACGTTTATAGATAGGGTGTTTAATCAAAATGTTAAGGCATGCAAGCTTGCGATGTATATCATAGCAATTCTTATGGAGGAAAACCGTACTTTGCATATAGAACGCGTAGTATAAAAACTAAAGTGTAAGAAAGGACTAAGCCCATAGCCTATATAATGAGCCTTGGTAGATAGGAGGCTATATATAGAGTTAAGGAATCAAGCTAATGTAATCCACAAGCGAGCGCGCCACCTCAGAATACCATAGTAAATACATTCATTATTTTCGTAACTCTTTATCTCAACAACATATGTTAATTTTACTTGATTATTGGTATGAAGCTATCAATGTGTGTAATAAATAGTATAAACTAATCAAAATCAAAATTAAAAAAATTATGCTACTGCATTACTAAAAAGGACAGATGTATATGCGACGAATATATATATCTTAAGGGATCACCCAAATGAAAGAATTTCCCAAACCCTAGCCCCACTTCTTCTATCAACCACCCTCATAAAAATGCCCAAAACAAATCAAGACATTGAGGCTTAAACAATTAAGCTATGGAATCACTATCCTAGCAAAAAAAAAATCCACATATCGCGAAAACTGCGCGAACATTCGCGGTTCTTAATGGTCGGCTTCGCCGGAGATGGTATAGAGGAAAGCCGCTATTTTAAAGATCACCCAATGGTCGGAAGCTAAAGTTATACTGCATAAGAAAGGGCTTTATGTGACTATATTTACTACTTTGATGAAGTGACAGCATTGATAGATCGAAGGTAAATTAGTATTGTAGCCAATTGGTTCTCGAAAAAGCCTATTCGGACGCCTTAACTAATCCTCCTACGATCGGCGACCGTTGGCTCAAACACTTTTTTAAAACGACATTCCTAATACTACCGGCGACGTAGGAGAGGCCTTTTGATGTCGAAAGGAGTGCTACATTGGATAGAACTATGGCTGAGAGATAGTTTGAAGACTATAAACGCGTTGCGAAGCAGAGCGGGCTTCTCCCTAAGGATATTCACAAATTTAATGAAACAGGCTTCCAAATTAGGGTCAGACGAGACTAATTCATCATCATAAGAGAGCCTAAGAAGAAGATGTTAAATAGATCTGTGACAAATCGCGAATCTGTGACTATTTTAGAAGCCGTTTCCACTAATAGTTTTCCTACTACTTATTATCCTTAGTGCTAAACAGGCGTGAGTATGTTAGGCTAATGCTATTTAGGATAATGAGCATATTGCCCTTACTAATACTGACTAGTTTGTGACCACACTTGATGGGATCTTAACGGGACTGCGCATGACGGGACCGCGCTCGACGGGTCTGCGCTTGACGGGACCGCGTTTGGCATCACTGCGTTTGAAGACTGCGTTTGACAGGTGACACAGGACATAGACTGTTGTAGATAAGTAGAGACTCTTCTTCGGTCTCTTCTTCCCTTTCTCAACTTGGATCTCCCGTCGACTACGTACTCAAATTGAATTCTTTATTGATTTTCTTTCTTGATCTGACATCCGGCCACATAGTTAACTAACGTTAACCTATATGGATGACTAATTAGCCTACTAATAGGTTTAGCTATCCTATAAGTAGACAATCAGTCGTATAGTAGGGCAAAGCAGATTATTCTATACGATCACTTTAGGTCACATTCATCGCGTTAGCTCATCTGATTTTATGAGAAGAATCTATTCGTCTTACTACCCCATATAAGTCATATCTTATTCTCTCTCGAAGTTGGTGTTTTTAGCGTTTATAAACACTAGTATAGTGAGGCAATTATAGCGTTTGACTATAACTAGATGCTTGAATTTTACAAAGGATGAACTCCTCTATACAATCGGCGAAATTCGGGCTAAAACCTTTCGTCCCCATATGGTAAAGCTTAGCTTTGAATTAATTACAGAGGATTTGACGTCATATAACCTATGCTGGTACACCGCTTCGATCTAACACACTACTATCAATAACCTCACAACAAACGGAATCCAGCACTCTGAAAACAGCTAATAAAGTTAGGCGTACAAGCGACCGTATTAGGTTCTATAATCGTAATTCAAATCGCTTCCAAGAGGCATTAGATAAGCTTGTGAAAGGAGCTAAAGCATAGGCTACATTAGCCTACAAATTGTAGGGGGGATTCGATCGGATAGAAGCTATTATGGCAACCCGCCACGCTCGCTATAATATTAGTCGTCAGACTATGCAGATTATAGGTATCAATCATATCATCAGATTCTATCAAAGAAATGAAGCGAAAAGAGTATAAGCGTAGCGAGAAAGCTAATTACGAGAAGTGAAAGCGGAAGTAGATCTTAAAAGGTATTAGTCAAATCAGGAAGCTTAAGAGGGCTAAGAAATGTCGTCAGAAGTGAAATTCTTAGCTATACCTAAGTCCTGTTTCTACTACATCTATACACTATGCAAATAATCTATATTTCCTGTGTGTTAGTTTCATAATTGATGGTTGAAATCGTACAGTGGGTAAATCTTTCAATTTGGGGTGGCGGGCCCTCGTTACGAGGGCCTGGAATTTGATGTAATAAATGCAAGGCCCGGTTACATAGTAAATAAGACATTCTTAAAACCTAGAAAAGAAAATATTGAGAAATTGTATGTAAATTAGCCCTACAATATACCTATAAGGCCTTGATTTTTATATAGTTGTAATGATGTCTATATAGAACGTCTATAATTGCAATAATTGTAGCCCATTAGGCAAGGAGCGGCTTACTCTACCATTATATATTTGGTATCGGTTATAGTCTAAAAGAAGGTATTTTTAGATATTATCTAATTTAGGTACCTATCATCGCTAACTAGGAAAAATAATTATCTATTCATTATAAATACCGTTCTATAAGACATAGAGACTAGGTTAAGTATTATTATTTTATAATATTAGATATGTAGTATTACCGAGTAGTAGGAGGCTATAAAGATTGTCGTAGCATAGCTTTGAAATCAAAAAGATAATATTCCTCCATATATTCAATCTATATAATCCATTAAAGCACGTAATATTATATGACCTACTTATTATATTTACCTTATTATTTTTATTTATAAGCCTAAACGAACTATTGTCGTATGCAAATTCCATTAAGATTTAGTATATCTTTATCTTATACTAAGTCGCTCTATTACCTCTTTCCTATCTAACCGGGGCCTTTCATAAATTACAATTTTTTAAAAAGGCCGGTTATACCATTTCAGTACTATTTTAAGTCTTCTTTACCAGAGTAGTAGGTTTCTATCTTAAGTGGTTATTCTATTCTTTATAGTAAGACTTATGTGCAAAATTACATGGTCATAGAGCCTTATAGAAATTAATTCATGTAAAAACCTAATCCGTCCGTAAAGTCGGACCTCCAACGCTGCGCGGTTGTGGGTCCTCATAGTTTAATGAAATTTCAGTCTTATGATAATGTTGACTTTTTGTATGGGAACCCAATATAATAATCATTTTCCATTTCCCCTAAATAACCCAAATACCCGCCCCCTAGAAGTCGGGCCCTTACCGCTCTCTCCGGTGAGGGCCTTCACACTCAGTTTAATGGAAGTCCCCCCTCACCCCCCGGGTCTATCGATAGAATAAAGTGGCTAGCCGTCATCTCTATTGACCGATTCAAGCTCTGCCTCTCTTCTCTGATTTTCTTGCTCCCTAATTTCGGTGCGGCGTTCATTTAATCTCCTAACTGTTTAGCTTCACGTTCATACTTCCGCCTGTTACTCACCCTTCACGATATCCCTATTCCGGATGAGGATATTCGAGTCCCTGACTCGTAGAGCACCCCATTTCGATGACTAGGCCTTAGACTTTTCAGCATTAACTAATTCCTAATTCTCTTAGTAGCGTATAAGATCGGTACATACCTAAGCCGCTAGCTAGGCCTATAGAAGACTTTCCTCCTGAATCCGCTTAACCCGACACTTTATTTTATTTAATTCGGGATAGCATTATCTAGGAAGCTCTCCATTGCCTTTGCGGTATTTTTTTCTTATAATTTTGCGATAGCTGTTAGTGGGGATTTGATTGTAGAACTTGAAGCGGGGGGTAGTATTTCTAGTGTTTCTAGATCCCCTTCGACTTCCCCCTTTAACTTCTCCTTTCCCTTGACGACTATAATTGAAATCCTACTCTAGAAGTTCATATTCCTCGCCCCTATTATGGACGACTAGATCTAGCCTATTATCTAGTCGAAGCTCTTAGCAAACGACCTTAGGATCGAAGGGCTAAAGTCCGTAGTGTTTGAAGGCATACCGTATAGTTAAAGTTATGAAAGTCTACATTTAAACATAGATTTTACGTAGAAAATCCCTCTTATCTGTGACTAATCTACCCTACCGTTTAGTCCAATTATTCTCCTTCCGATAGTAGTGCTCATATACGAGGAAAGTCTTAGAATTGAGAGGTTGAAGATAGTAAGATTAGAAGGGAAATAGTATAGGAGCATCCGATTCTATTAACAAAAGTTCATGAAACCGTACGTTATATAGGGGGTATAGCTATTAAGAATCAATAATCGATAGTGCGTGCGATATAGAAGCCGTGGTTTTATATAGTCGTTAAAAATTTGAAGCTATTAGTATACATATACCTAAATTTAAAAATTTGTTAGGCTTCCCCCCTAAAATAATATAATTCCTTACTTTATTATTATAGCCTGTTGGGATATCGTAATAGTATGCATAGTCTTCTAGAAAATTTTTCTGATATCGATACTAGCTCTTAAAATAGACTATGCCTACGAATAGAATCATTAGAGGCATTACCTAACCATTTACTACGATAACAGTTAACTACACTTAATTGCTATCACTAACTCCCATATGCCACTAGTTAGGACATTCTTAACCTATCTGGAAACTTAGTCACAACGTTCTAAGATTTTACTTGGCCGAGTTAGAAGCTGGTTTCGTCGACGTTGTAGATATTGCTCGGTCCGACTTTGATAGCTTCTATCTCATTAACCAATCTGTGAAACCACTCAATTATTGTTAGTAGTCTCTTAGCGTCTAACCTCTTCGCTTCGATAGTTTTTTGGGTTTGAAATTTAAAGGATTTAAGGAGGCGTTTTATGAAACGATATACTCAACTATTGCTAACGCGTCGATCGGAACCACTACGCGTCAAAATGTCATTTGCAGCGTACTCAATCTCGTACGGAAGAGGTGAGAGATTGGCACGGTCAAGTAAACGTATTTAGGCAATTAATGCCTGCTCTTGGCCCTCGTCAAGTGCCCTATTTGGTCCTATAGGAGCCGAACGAGATTGGCGGCCCTAAAGGTGTCCCTACAACTGTTTGTAGGGAATGTCAAATTCTTGGCCTAGGGGGGAGAGTTTTGGCTTGCCACGATCATAATACGCGCTCAAAGCATCAGCATTTCTTGCCTCGACTTCAGGACTAAATTTGGATATCGTGCTGGTTAGTTATTTAATACTAGGTAGAAATATTGGGGGGTAAGAAATGACTATTAAACTGAATGCCCGTTAGACTGATCTTGGCCCTCAGCAGCGAGAGCGGTGAGGGTCCGGCTACAGCGGGCGGGTACATCAGAGCTTACCCCATCTCTCACCCTGATCGTCGTCCTAATTTTCCTTAATACTAACTAGTTACGAGAATCTAGTAGAGAAGAACTAGGTCGTTTATTAGTAAATTAGTTATCTCCCATTATGATTTAGAAAATTGTCCATATTCATAGCATGATCAATGAGCCCAATCCTGTAGTTAGATATTAAATGTCCTTAATAATATCATTCATAGATAGCGATTAATCTTCAATATACCTGTATCTTATTGATAATTCTTTAGAGGAGTATTTAGGGATTATCTTCTCTAATATATCGAAACTTTATACTCATATAGTCTAACGAATAGTGTAGATAAGGTTAATCGTTGATAGGTATCTCATCTAGCTTTATATTTAGCCAGCATAAATTATCTCCTATATATTCAAATTATTCTATGGTTGAAGAGCCAATATTTACTTATAGGATTTAGTAGACGCTGGATAATAAGGGCATTTCAGAGAAGACACCCTATTAGAACTCTTAGATAGTCGAGATAGTAGATTTATAAGCAGAAAAGATATTTATTACCTGATAGAGCTACTTTTCGTCTACGGAGGCCTATTTTAGATAATAAGCCTATTTAGAAGAACAGCTACCCTAGTTTAATATTTATGATCAAAGTATGTATGTTAGCTTTATTATTAGCCTGCTAGATAGCCCTAAGGCTCCATCTAGGCCTAGAAACTAGGTCGGCCGATATAAGAATTTTATGCTATACGAATTAGATATGATACTAGTTTAACTAAACATCTATATACGTGCCAAAGTAGACCTAATTTCCTTACTTGTATATTTAACGGTCTGCTTTCCCTTTGTCTTCTCTCTCTAGTTTGAAGATTTTTATAGAAGAAGTGAAAGTCTATTACAATCTTCAATCACAATTATATTATTTTCTAAGATTAGTAAGACAATGAGAAGGATAATACTATATAGATAGCTATTTGGGGTTTTTAAAATCGCTATATAGCATCAAAGCCTGATCTATGATATAGATATCTACCATGGCCACCTCACTCGGAACATCAAGAGCGAGGTGGCCATCATCATTGGTCTTTGCATCAACAACAGTGCCGTGCATTGAGCCACCCACAACAGTAACCCTGTCACCATCTAGATACGGCATCAGATCCGGAACAACGGTGCCACTGCCCGGTTGACTGGAAATACGAAGATAAAATGCATCGTTCGTGGTCGTGTATCGGAAATCGCCTTGCCCAAAGCCATTCGGCTAATACTTGGTCCGAAAATATTTTCTTCGTGGGCTTTGATCCAAACTCTACACTAGAAGCAGTTACCTTCTTGATAAAACATATTAAATGAATGGATGAATATGAATCTTTTGGTATATAAAAGGCTAAGCCTAACAGATACCAAGTCAAAAGGCTATAATTATTAATTATGTTAATACTATAAGCATAGAGGGGAGCTATTTAACGCTACGAGATTTAGAAAATAGTCATATGTCATATGTATGCGCATAAGATTAGATAGCGGCCCTATTTGGTCAACATATTGTAGGTTCATATGAGTTTTACCTTTACTAGAGTTTGAACTATGTAGTGTAGATACACTAATTATTACCACTAAGACTTGACCAGTAGATATGAATTTTTAAATAATTAATTAATTGAAATATAGTAATAGTAGGCTAATATGTTATTTTATGATCTGTCACCACTTATGTTAGTCTTTAATGGTTCTCTTCCTTTAAAGCTAGCCCTTCCTTACAGAAGTAGTAGCTTTGGATACCTATCGTTTCTCTACCTCTAATACACAGTATAGTACTTTAAAACTAAAAGTAAATTATGTCTTAACGGGTTAGAATGAGGTCTGTATGACAATCTTAAGGATTATTTGAGATAATAGCCTAATGCCTAACCGCCATAGAGAGGTAAAGTCTTAATATATAGCAATAATAGTTTTAAAGGTCTTTAAGTAAAGGATAGACTAAAGTACTACCCTAACTAAAGACAACTTAGTCGGATAAGCTCAAGATTTATATAAACCTTTACTATAGCTTATACTAAATACTTACTAGCGTAGGAGTAGACGTATATCTCGCCTAGCTTAGGATATCTATTACTATCAATAAGGCTTTTTAAATATAATAGCTATTTAAGATTGACTATTACGCTGCTAAAGCTAATTATCGAAGCTAAATATGAATCTAATACGGCTAACATGGACATTCTAGAAGACTGGGAAGAGAATGATTAAGCCAAACATCCGTTGCCTATAGTCTATAAATGGATCGGAAGCGTCGTGGGAATATTAATGAATACGATAAGTATTGAGTCGTATTAATTAGTAGAAACACTCTCTAGTTCGATCTTAAATAATTAAATCTTTACCTTGATTATCAGCTAAATTCTTCAAAAAATAGGGCAAATCCGCATCACGTATAATAAGCCATAGGTTTCTCAATGTTTCACTATGTATAGTCATATGGGAAATGTTACGGCCTAATGGCCCACTAGGAAGGAGAACCGTCATCCCGATAATATGCCTAAGTTGGCCCTTGAGGCGTACCAACAATTTGCCTGTACCCTGCCTACTCAGTAGGGTAGTCTGTGCTGTAGGCGCATTCCTCGCAGTAGTATCACTCGTTAAGACCAAAAGATCATTACGACAAAACTCTCTAGCTTCGCCTTGAGTGGGACCACTGTATGTATGTACTAGTGCATGGAGATCCATCAGCTGCACGCTGCACTCCTTTCAACCATTGACGGGAACTGGCGGGACTAGGCCCCGATCTCGACAAATGGCGCAGCCGTAAGTACTCTAAAAGAGAGAGCCAACAACACTATATGGTTGCGCACTACAGAGTGAACCATCAGGCGATTCTGGGTGAAAAAAGTTGGTTGGTGTCCTGAAATATTCCGCCCCAGCATTCTAATCTCTTATCTCCCCGGATCTGCAAATCACCGTGCAATAGTGTAAGCCAGAGAACGGCAATAATTATCCCCGAACTGCCGCTCATCCTTCAGTATTCCCTCTACAGAGTCCCACCCCAGTTGGATCTTGCTACCACATACCTGATCAGACCTGCTCGCCGTTCTCTTCCAATAATCAATATCGGGATGGATGATTCAAAACTAGTGACACTCAGCCAACTACCAAAAGAGTTACTCCGCAAGTATATCGATGGCTGCCATATCCTGCATCACCATGGGCTAGTTGATGCCTATGGACACCTCTCGGTCCGACTATCTACATCAACTTTCTTGATGTCGAGATATCTCGCCCCTGCGCTTGTGGCGTCAGTGGACGATCTAGTCATCTACCGGATTGAAGATGGCCAGCCGGCTGCTACAGATGCTCCAAGAGGTCAGTAAGTCCCCTCAGATTGGCCAAATAATGATCTGACTTGACCGTATAGGATTCTCCGAGCGGTTCATCCACTCTGAAGTTTACAAGGCCTACCAAGGTGTCCAGGCGGTCGTGCACTCGCATTCGCTTGAAGTGGTTCCATTTTCTATCTCGGCCACGCCACTTCGGGCCTGTTTCCACATGGCCGGATTTTTGGGTACTGCCGTCCCTGTCTGGGATACCGCATCGGTATACAAGGATCATCCAGACGACAACCAGGATATGCTGGTGAAAAATGTGAAGTTAGCATCCGCACTTGCCCGATCACTAGGTGACGGTGCTCCAGGTATGCCCAAGCATCCCGTGGCATTGATGCGTGGACATGGCTTCGTGGCAACATCAAATAGCCTCGAAATGGTAATCTTCAATAGCGTCTACACGGCTCAGAATGCCAGAGTACAACGACAGGCACTTAGTCTGGGCACTGAGGTACAGGTCTTTACCGAGCGGGAAGCGCACGACACCGGCACAACAACGGGTCAAGGGGCTGTGAAGCCGTGGCCGCTTTGGGTGGCAGAGGTATCTAAGTCATCGCTGTACCAGAACCTAATTTAGACGGAATTGACACGTGAATTGAAAATCCAACTGGAAATTCTGTAGTTGGAGAGGAACTCCCGGACTACACTGAAAATGTTTCGAGGGGGGCAATGAGGACGTGTTTGTACGTTCTTGTCCAGCGAGGCAACCTTTGTCGGAAATCAAATGTCGATACGGAGTTGCTTAACTCCCTGGTATCCCGTTTAATTCGTCCACATTTAACCCAGTTCTGTGATAGGTAATCAGTGAATCATAGCTTAAAAAACCCGTCTCCGCGTGTTTTCTATGATCTTGATAGGTACATACAGCAAGAGAGGGCCTGGTCAAACTTGGCCTTGATCAACTCAATGGCTCCTGGAATCTCTACCCAGGCGTCATAGCTCAACTGCAATGCCGATTGTACCTCTTCCACACTGTTCCTCGCGTATGCCATCGGCTCGGTCATCAAGCGATGATACGGATTCAGCAGAGCTGGCCAAAAAGTGCTTGTTCACCTTGCTAATCCCCCGCAAACTGAGACTCAATCTGTGCCCTCAACTTTTGATTTCTGCCGGTCGAGTAGTATCCGTCATGAGATCGCGGTTGGAAGAAATAACAGCGACCCGTGGCACAGGTTGCTGGATCAGATCGAGAATTTCCCGAGGCACTTTTGCACCAAGGATGGAGGCCGACTGCTCCAGTTTTAGCAGATTAAACCAGTTTTTTTGGCTTGAGGAGGCAACGATAAATACATGGCTGAGGCTGGGAAACTGCCGAATAAGTAATCCACCGACTCCAACACGTCAGCATTTTTGATATCGAGAACGGCAGATCGGTGTCTCTCCCGCCATCTTTGGAAGCGTGGCTGATCAGGGGCAAACCACTTCACAAAATCGTAGCATTCCTGGTCCCTATTCATACGTGGCATGAGCGACGGCTCTCGATCCAGGACCCCCATTTTGTAGCCCCGACATACCCGTAGCATATCCATAAAGTGGACCAGCCGGGCTCCTACATCCGCCAGCCCGAGCCGAGCCCGCATATAATCGCGCGTGTCGGCCAGGCCCCGAAAGTAGCCGACACCGGTAGTGAAGGGTTCGCCTCCATAATCAAACTCCCTAGATGGTTGCGTAGGGTCTGCTCTTCTCTCTCCATGTCCTCCAAGTGCCTTCGGCTGAAGCTGCACGCGGATTTATGGACAGTGAGTCGATTGATGGTCGCTGGCGCAGTAATACTTCATTTTTCAACTTGCGTACCGAGAAATACCTTTTTGCTTGCCACAAAGGCCGCAGCCCGAAGGGAGGACAGTGACCACCATAATGTTGTAGTTAGTTTTGTACGTAGGATCAACAAACAACAACCGGCAGAATAATCCGCGGAGACAGACCGCCTTCCGACAAGGCGGTCAAGGTACTGCCCAAGAAAAAAAAGAAGAGAAGATCATCTTTCGTTTCCCCGTATCACCAGCACCAGAACCATGCCCTCCGTGGTCAACGAGACCTTCGATTTGCCTCTTGCAAAGAGGCAAAAGCGGTCTGAAAATCAATATGGCCATCGTCTCCAACATGGATCCAAGATCTTCTCTCCATTCCGAGTATGTTCAACGAATCAATTGGCCTACAGTCGTCCTCGAGCTAATCAAGTCGCGCGAAGACGTTAGGCCTTGTGTCCCCGACTGCGGTCCCATTCACAAGTATTCGTCTAGGGAAATCCACCTTCCAAATCACCACCTCCGTGGGTCATTCTCTCCAAACATATGACTTACGCCGAGGCCTGAATCTGGTCTTTCTAAGCCGGCCGCAAACCCCCGGCGTGATCACGGCAACCTGTGCATGGCAGGACCGTGTTTTCGCTGCTTGGGGTCACCCTCGGCCAGGAGCACCAGGTGGAGTGTGGGTATTTAAGCGTGGAAAGAAACTGGCATCTCTCGAAGACCCTCCGGCTCTCAATGAGCCCATCCAGCAATTGGTTGTGTTTGGGTCGTGGGTGGTCGGCTGTTGGGCAGAAGGTATTGAGGTGTGGAAAACGGAAACCTATGAGCATTATGCAAGCCTGCGACCCCGACAGATCGAAGGTTTCTCGGGAAACCTGATTTACACCGGGGTCCTCTGTAATATGCCGACGTATCTCAACAAGGTCTTTGTTGGACGATGTGATGGGGCCATCGACATATGGAATCTCCGGACGGGCAAGTTACTCCATTCACTGCTTCCAGCATACCCTGATCCCGGGCCTGTGACTGCCGTCCATCCGACCCCTGCCTTGTCCCTGATTGCCGTTGCCCACAAGAGTGGTGCTCTGTCGATCCAGAATGTTGATTCCGGACAGTTGGTCTTGTCCCTGAGAACCCCATCGTCTCAGGCTCCACCAGTGACGTCGATTACATTTCGGAGTGACGGTCTAGGTGCCGGTCATGATGGCCGGAAATCAGGTGTCATGGCTACCACAGCTAGTGGTAGTGGCGATATCACCATGTGGGACTTGAACGATGGGGGCCGTGTCGCGGGTATCCTCCGTGGTGCACACCGCATCTCTGGCGCGGAACTGGACCAGGGCGTCAATCGCATTGAGTTCCTGGACGGACAACCGGTCCTCGTATCATCGGGGAGCGATAATTCTTTGCGCACTTGGATCTTTGACGAGACTCCATTTTCGCCAGTCCCCAGACCTCTCCATAGACGAAGCGGACACTCCGCTGCTGTCAGTGCTCTGGACTTCTTGCCCGCATCTTCCGACGGATCCGAGTCCGGGGGTAAATGGCTGCTCAGCGCTAGTAAGGATTGTAGCCTCTGGGGCCTCAGCCTCCGCAAAGACAGCCAGCATGCCGAACTCTCTCAAGGCAGTGTGGAACGCAAGGCCAAACAGATAGGGTCCGCGGGCAACTCCAACTCCATGCCGCTAGACAGTCTCAAAGCTCCAGAGGTGACTTGCATCGCGTGCTCTCTCAACCGCGACGGTGGAATGGGCACTGCAACATCAGGCCCGATCTGGTCCAACCCCAAGTCCACCAGCACCGATGCTTCCAATGCCACTGGTTGGGAAAGCGTCGTCACCGGCCACCGAGGTGACAAGCTCGCGAGGACCTGGTTCTGGGGAAAGAAGAGAGCTGGGCGATGGACTTTTGAGACTGGCGATCGCACCGAGGTCAAGGTATGTGTGCAGTATAGTCTTCTAAGAAGAATGGGCACTAATGAAGAATCACAGAGTGTTGCGATGTCGCAGTGTGGAACTTTTGCTCTTGTTGGGTCGGCAGGTGGTTGTATCGATCTGTTCAACATGCAGTCCGGGCAATATCGCCAGAGTTACCCACCTCGGGCACTGAAATCCCGTGGTGTGAGGGTCAACCCCAGGGCCAGCAATGCAAAGCATACCAAAGCGGTGACAGGGTTGATGATTGACAGTCTGAATCGAACCGTCGTCAGCTGCAGTCTGGATGGCAAAGTCAAGGTATCGCTATCATCTCCTTCATCGCGTATACATGACTAACTCTTACATTTTAGTTTTGGGATCTCCTCTCCGGTACATTAATTGACGAGTTAGATTGGCACCCCATGGCTGCCGTCACTGGTCTTCGTTACAGCAAGGGAAGCGAGCTTGTCGCCTTCAGTTGTGACGATCTTTCGATCCGCGTGATTGATCTTGAAACCCGCAAGCTCGTCCGAGAGTTCTGGGGATGTGTCGGCCAAGTCAATGACTTTATATTCTCGAATGACGGGCGGTGGATGATCGCGGCTTCCATGGACTCGGTGATTCGAATCTGGGATCTGCCTACAGGTCATCTAATTGACATTTTCCGGGTGTCCAGCACCTGTGTCCGGCTCGCCATGCCATCTACCGGAGAGTTTCTAGCTACTGCACATGCTGGTGATATTGGTGTTAGCTTGTGGAGCAACCGCAGCCTATTCATGCCTGTTTCCACCAGAAACATTGAAGAAAGCGCTATCCAGGATGTCATCATCCCCACTACATCTGGGGAAAGCGGCGCGGGACCTGTTGAAGCTGCCTTTTCCGATGTTCCTGAGCAGATCGAAACAGAAGGTCCAGTGTTGACGACTGAGCAACTTCGCCACGACATGATGACTCTCAGTCTTGTCCCCAAGAGTCGATGGCAGGCACTGCTTCATCTAGACTCCATCAGGGTATGCATCTTTCCTCTTGTGTGGACGACAATTCATTCTGACCCGAATCACAGGAACGAAATCGGCCGAAGGAGGCCCCCAAGGCGCCTGAAAAGGCACCCTTCTTCCTCCCCTCTCTCTTGGGTACAAACAGCTCCGAGCTCACTAATGGAAGCAACGAGGCTGCTGAGTTGGGTTCGCTGGCCACCAGCGCCGAGGCAGAGCGTTCTCGGGTTGCCAAGTTGCAGGCCGCTACTCAGACTGGCCTCTCGAACTCTCCCTTCTCGACGCTACTAAATTCTGGTCGGCAATCTGGCAACTTCGATCCCTTCATTGAGCATCTCAAAGCTCTACCTCCGGCCAAAGCGGACCTGGAGATCCGCTCATTGGATCCTCGGGCGCGCGATAGCCATTCCGAACTGGTCGATTTTGTCGTCGCTTTAACTGGGCGTTTGAAGCTCCGGCGAGACTTTGAATTGGTCAATGCCTGGATGGCCGTATTTCTCAAGATCCACGCTGATACTGTGTCGCTGAGCTCTCACCGAGATGAGCCTGAGTATCGCCTTCTGCAGGCAGCTCTGGCTTCGTGGACGCAGGAGCAGCGGCAGGAAGGAAAGCGACTGGCCGACCTGGTGGGATACTGTCGCGGCGTGGTGGGCTTCCTGCGTTCCGCCCGTTCATAGAACCGATGTGTATAGATATAGCCTGTACAGTACATAGTAGCTAAATCCTGACTAAGAATCTCTTGGAGTGGATCTTTCATAGTTTTTTAAATCTCTCTCTCTCTGTCTGTGTGTGTGTATGTGTCCGAATTATGGGCATTCCCTACCTGACGAAGCACCTGCTCCCCTATGCTGACCCGGTCGTGTTGGGCGTGTCGGACTCTGAGTGTCCATCGGTGCAGGATGTGGTGATCGATGGACCCAGTCTGGTGTACCAGGTCTACCTGCGCCTCCTAGCCTGGTCCGAGCCAAGCACCGATGTGCTCGCCGTCCAACCGACCTGCCACCAGGTCAGTATCGGCGTGCTGGGCTATCTACTTCAATTGGCCAAACTGGGCGTGCAGGTGTAAGTTCTCAATTCCCTCTCACCATCTCAGTCTGATCCGCCCCAAGGCACGGGATATGCTTCGATGGCGCGTTGCCCATGTCGAAACGAGAGATCCGGCTTGCGCGGCTCGAAAAGTCGAGGCACCGCTTGGAATTGTTTCGTCGCACAGACCTCCGTTCTTCTGGGTCAGAGTCCTGCGGAGAGGCCTCGATCCAGTCGGCCCAGCTCTGGCGGAGCCGGAGTGTGCCAACTCGATGGAAGAACATCCCCGAGAATCCATTCATGGTCTCGGCGGTTTATGAGGACCTCCTGTGTCGCTGGACCAAGGGCAGCATTGCGGATCTCCATGGCGAACTCCCTTGTCATCTAGCGGACTTCGGAGAGCACCCGTGGGCTGACATCACAGTGATGGCTCCCGGGGAAGCCGATGCCATGTGCGCCTTCGTATCCAAACAAACGGGGGCCGCAATCTTGACAAATGATTCCGACCTTTTGCTCCACGACCTGGGCCCCCATGGCTCCGTGGTCTTCCTAGACTCAGTACACATGCCGGGGGCCACCTGGGAGATGGTTGAGTCCGATATTCAAGGGCTGAGATTATGCCCACATTCTCTCGCTGGTCGATTGGGAATGCCGAGTGTCCAACGGTTCGCCTACGAGTTGAAGAAAAACCCCCACCTGCATTTACCGGAACTTATCCGAAAGTCCAAGGACGATTTGGGAGCTCAGTCACTACCGAATAGCTATCATGAATTTCTCCAAGAATACCAGCACGACCTCGGCCTATCGTCTTCTAGGACTGGTAAATTTCTGGATCCTCGAGTATCTGAATTGTTTTGGCAGTACGAGCTTCCTGAGACTTACTGCACAATGGACCAACCACACGTCTACCTGGGCATCCTGAACGAGGATCATGCCAGACGGTGTGCATGGGAAGAGGGTCGGTTCTATCGGTCTCTGGGTTACTCTCTTTTCAATCTGTCACGTCCGTCTTCCAATCGATTTACAGTTGTCTGTGAATATGTTCGACGAGGTGGGCGAATTGTGGCGGATCAGATTACTCTTGCCGGTGCGAAGACAGTTGACTCGGACCTGGATCTTTTGCGAAAGCGCTTGAGCTTGGCCCGGTCTGTGTTTGGCAACGGCCTGTCCCCTTTAAGTTTTTGGGCGCTTTTTGCTTTGTCGGATATCTACCAGCACACCTCCGCCTCTTCGACGGCTCCCAGTGCGGCGAGCTTGGAGAGATTCCTGGTGCGAGGCTTTATGGCCCAAAGAGCCGAATGGGTGGACCATCACCTCCTTGCCCAGATCCAGGCCGTGCTGTATTCGCTCCGTATCCTTAGGCAGCTCCTGGAGATGACAACGCGGGACTCTTCCACCAAGTCCCTGCTCGCCGACTTACCGCCGCTCCATATTCTGGCCCGATCACGGCACGAGATGGTTGGAAGTTTCTCTGACCAGGACCTAGTCCATCGTCTGGTGGGTTGCATGTTCCATACGTACTGTTGAAAGGACACCTCAGGGGAAAAAATACGGTGCAAAAGAGGTTCTTGCTATATCAACTTCTGGCAGAATTCAACTCTGCGCCGACAAATCCCGGACTGACATATCACAAACAAAGGGCGAACAGCTCTGATGTACAAACCCAGTACTCTGCTATAAGCGCGCCGGGAAACCCACCCAGACCCGCGGTTCCTCTGCGATGCTTAGATGTGTATTGTCCATCGAATGGTAACGCCAGCTCAAAGATAGATGCGTAACGATAGATAAGACAGTCGCTCGTCTCCTAAAGCACTCCACACAATCACCAAGAAGCCCGAATCCATTCCAAGACCAATGGTCTGACACCCTACACCATCATATGCTGTTTGATCGTAGCTGCTATGCAATCGAGCGGAAGGGGGCGGTTTCCGAGCTTGGCGACCGTTGACTGCGGTATAGATCCTGCCTAGACATGCTTATAGTGGGCACAGACCCTATGTCTGCCGGAAAGTCCATTATATGGGGTACTGGGACGTTTGATGGTGGACTCGGGTGGCCTCAAACCAATGGTGGGATATGATAGCCGCCTGGAATGAGTAGTGATCTCGGGCAGCAATCCTTCACTTCTCCGGGGCATCTGGGAGTCGCTCAATGAGATACTTTCCCCGTGCAACACTCATGATTGGAGCACCAGGGATTTTCCTGTTGGAGATGTCAGAAAATAGATCTTGTTGGAAACGCTACGTTGACATACCGGATCCGTCTCTTGAGATCACGATCATTCGTCGCCACAATATACACGCGGTGTTTGATGACTCGGTCAACAAGACAATCATCCGCATATGTCCCTTTGTGGTCACACTTAACCCTCTCGAAGCGTGGATCTTTGGCAACACGCAAGGCCAATCGATATTTCGGACCGAGTTTTTCCAATTCGGCGAGCACACAATCAGTGACAATCGGAATGCACTTGGCATAAAGGCAATCCATCATGGTCGGGATAACTTCCAGTTTGTGCTGGATGGTGTGAGAGATGAAGTTGGTATCGACAAGGACCGAGTACGGGGGGCGAGAGCCGTGTTGAATTGGAAGAAAAGGGATGACGGGGCTTGAGGACTGCGATGGTGTGAGCTAACAGCAGCAACAGCAAGGACCGAAACACCTACGCTTCTCTGACCAGATCATCCTTCTCAGATTTACCTTTCTTGTCCGTCTTCTGATTTTCCTTTCTGGGGGTCCGAGTCAGTCAGGCAATCTGAAGAGGGGAAAAGGCCGGCGAAGAATGACGCACAGGCGATTATCACGCAATGTGATGGCTCTCTTAACTTGAGCATACTTGCGGGACTTCTTCTGGAGGCCCATGATGGGGTAAATGTGTGTGTTGCTTGAGATTGTGAAGGAGTGAGGATCAATGGGGAAGGGATTTTTTTTACGGCGGGCAGATCCACACCGCCTTTGCCGGGTTGGCAGCCCTAAATGGATGATGGATTGGGAAGTATACCGCGTGTAAAAAGATGTATTATTATTGAATTTATTGCTTTCAGTCCTCCGGATATTCATCGCGCACATTGCTCACAAATGTCCTGGCATCTTCATCCCATCGCTTAAAGTGCTTCCCGGCAATGGTCATCAGGCTCTCGGGCAGTTCGCTGACATGCGGCAGGATGAGTTCGATATTCTCCTCCGCCACATAGCGAACACTCCGATCTTCCACCCTAAAGAAGAGGGTCAGTTCCGCCATTCCGCAGATAGGGGTCAACAAGCTTACAGGACGTGATAGAAGCTCTGATGCCGACCAGCCTGGAGGCGATCAATGCCCATTCTTCTCATCCACTGCTCTCCAGCGCCGCATTCCGAATCCCAACCAGTGATGATGGCTCGATATTGGTAGCGACGATGCCGGAATACCTGGCCCACTCGGTATCGGATGTGCTTGTTCCCTGCGCTGCGTTTTCGAACCTGCTTGGGGATCTCATCCACTGCTCGCATAACGTGAAGGCTTTCCAATATGTGTTCATGTTCAAAGAGGCCGTCAAAGAGAGGCACGATATACTGCTCCACCAAAAAAATATCAGAGGGGAAATCAGTGGCAAACATTTCCATAAGCAACGGCAATTGGTGCCGGAGGTCCATCCGCCGAGCATCGCCCGAGAGGAGCATGATTGACCATAGCGCAGCATATTTGGCACTGACCATGTCTACGGGAGTGGTGTGAGAGTTTGAATTAGGCATTGAATAGACCGAGTTCAAGATGTTTTTGCCGCAGCGCAGAATTATATCCGAGGTCGGAGAATCCCCCAGAAGAGCAGGCTGGTGCGTGCTGGGTGCCCCAAGGAAGGTCAGTTGGTTTCGTAGATCTAAAACGGGAGTCTCTCGGGCGCCCCGAAACGGATCCAGATACATCGGCTCTTCTTCCTCGGTCTCCGCCATAGTGCGACCATCCATATCGCACCCCGGTTGTGGACGAATGATGACATGCACATGGAATGGGAACCCGCAAGGACGAGCATCCAGGTGAAGCCTCTGGGCCACGTAGCAGTATATCGCCGCTGAGATCAGTGGAAGTGAGTTGTGTCCCGGGCTTTGCAAGGCTAAACCAAGAAAGTTATGTTCCAAAGAGTAATACTCTCGCCCTGGCTCAATGCCGGTGAAATCATTCGTCCGCAGCCACGATGCAATGGCCAGTGCCTGGTCACGAGGGCTTAAAAGGCTGAAATCTGGATTGGAGGAGATGAATCGCTTCGTAATCTCATCCAGCAAGCCTCTGATCTGTGTCGCTGTGAGATTTAAGTCCACGAAGCAATAGGGGAGTACTCACCTCGTCCAGATCGCCACACCCAGTCTCCGGTACAAATAGGTCAAAACAGCCCAACGCTCGATCGAGCGACACCGACTCCCCGCGCCGTAGTTTGGCCCATTCTGGCACAGCAATACTCCGATGGAGGAATGTCAATAGCGCTCGAGCATAGTACCTTGCGTGAAGCGCCGGTCAACACCGAGGAAACAGTTATCATATCAGTTGCATTGCAGAGCGGGCCCACCTTCTCGCCAGATGATCCTCCCCCGTTTCCACCTGGCTCTCTCGCCACAGGGTATCTTTGGCATCATATCCATAATCAATAACGGCCCGAAACTTGTCGATGCGCCCAGTCTGGCAGGCCAGAGTACTGTCGAGGAGCCGGGTAACCGAGCGGTCAACTCGGTATCTTGACACGAAGAGCGTCTTCCAGTCCACTGATGAGACAGGGCTGGCTAATTTCCGGGCCAAGTCATGCCTCCGATCCCAGAATTGATAATGAGTCTGGCAGAAGTGACGCCATAGTAAGGGCTCATTGGTTACATGATTGAAGCGGCGGCTGCATTGTTCCAAGGCAGCGGCCGAGACCGGAGGCGAGTGGCAGAGGATGGAATGAAGGATCTCTTCTGGGAGGTGAACGAGAGACAAAACCATGCCTTTAGAGAGAAAAGGGGTAAGAGTGACGGAGGAAGAAAGAGCGAAAGAACAAGATCAATGGTGAGGTAAAGGTGCTTATGTAACGTTTCGGTGCGTTAACAGTTGCGAAGTTGAACAAACACAACTCTTCTGCTTCTTCCCACGATGGGCCAATATCAATCGACCGGCCAAAAGGTCTCCGGCCAGGAGACCCAGAAGGTCGACTACTACGAGCTGCTGGGAGTGACCCCCGGGGCAACGGACGACGAGTAGGTCAACCCAGTCAGTACATGAATGGACAGACACTGATCTACTGGGCTCGTTAGGATCAAAAAGGCCTATCGAAAGAAAGCCCTCGAGCT
Organism: Penicillium lagena; assembly: GCF_028827675.1. NCBI lineage: Eukaryota > Fungi > Ascomycota > Eurotiomycetes > Eurotiales > Aspergillaceae > Penicillium > Penicillium lagena. Next base: position 2,364,918 of record NW_026623222.1, on the reverse strand, counting down.
GCATCCTGACCGGAACTATGGGAATGTCGAGGAGGCCACCAGACTGTTCGCCGAGATCCAGTCCGCATACGAGGTGCTAGCGGATCCCCAGGAGCGAGCATGGTACGACTCTCACAGCGACGCCTTCCTGGGCACCAACCGAGACGCCGGGGCCGACCAACACTCATACAATGTCCGCATTACCACCGCCGAAGATATCCTCAAGCTCTTCTCGAAATTCAGCCCGCGCATGGACTTCTCCGATTCCTCGGCGGGCTTCTTTGGCGGTCTTCGCGAGCAATTCGATCAGCTGGCACTGGAGGAAAGGATAGCATGCCAATGGGAAAACCAAGACACGGTGGATTATCCCTCCTTCGGGAGCCGCGATGATGATTTTGAGGACATAGTGCGGCCCTTCTATGCTGCCTGGAGCGCGTTTTCCACCAGGAAGTCCTTTGCTTGGAAGGACGCATACCGCTACTCCGAGGCCCCTGATCGTCGCGTGCGGCGCTTAATGGAAAAGGAGAACAAGCGACTTCGAGAGGAGGGCATTCGCGAATTCAACGATGCCGTCCGGTCTCTGGTGGCCTTCGTCAAGAAGCGCGATCCGCGATACAAGATTAATGCACAAAACGAAGCTCAACGCCAGGAAACTCTACGCCAGTCCGTGGCTGCCCAAGCCGCCAGGTCCCGCGCGGCCAATCAGGCCAAGATGCGCGATCATGTCATGCCGGAATGGGCTCGGACGGAGGAGGAACCCGAGGAAGAGGAAGAAGAAAGCTCCGAAGGTGAAGTCGAAAGCTTTGAATGTGTGGCATGTCACAAGCAATTCAAAAGTCAGAAGCAGTTTGAGGCACATGAACGGAGCAAGAAGCATCTAAAGGCCGTGAAGCAGCTCTGCCGCGAGATGAGAGCGCAGGATCGAGAGCTGGACTTGAACGACGCTGTCTCTCCGTCCCAGCTCACAGTGGCCAGTGATAACGATGAACACCCCATCGCAGTTGATGCCAGTGTGAACGATTCTTGGGAGATTGCATCTGTGGATTCCGATGAACAGTTGGATGCAGCGCCTGGTCTGCGTGAGGACGAGGACGAGAATAATGTGGCCTCTAAGTCACCACACCTCCCCCTGGATCAGGATTCATCCAGTGATGATGCCGATTATGCGTCTCGGGAAGCTGTCGAGAGAAGGCTTCACTCCGACGCGTCCGAGGCCGAAGACTCGATGACCACCTTATCTCGACAACTGTCCTCGTCTGGGCTGGGTGAACCAGAGCCTCCGGCCAAGGTAGGCAAAGCCAAGCAGAAACGGGCCAAGAAAGCGCTTCAAAAGTCCACCGAGTCAGCTGAATCGGTATGCACAAGTTGCAATGAAACTTTTTCCTCGAAAACGAAACTGTTCGCACACATCAGGGAATTCCCCGACCACGCACAGCTAAAGAAGTCTACGGGTGGGAAGGGAAAGAAAAGACGGTAATGGACAGCCCGGGGCCCCTGTCCCCATGTCACGAAAATTCGCTTGCTCTATTATGTATGCATACATGTCTCAGTTCATCCACGCCGTCTTCTCTGGTGGGCTCAGCCAAGCCCGGCTCGGGTGTTCTTCACCACCTGCGCCACCGGCAACAAGATGCCTTTGTTGTTGGTGGCCCCAAGCGCGGTGCCAGTACTCCATCCCATTTTCTCCAACATGGCTCGGCCACGATTCTCTGCTCCAATCTCGGGGGCCGAGCCACCGACGACATCTCCATCCACGTAGGAAACGCCAGGACCACTCGAAGCCCCTCCCCGTTTGGCCTTGGATGGTTTTGATGAATCCTGGCCCCAGGATTTGAACAACCGACGGTTGAGCTTCCGCCCGGACAGGAGTTCGTCGACTTTGGAGATGGTCTTGCGTGTGTATCCGGGGGTGCGGGAAGTTTTGACAAGGATCGGACATCGGGCCTGCCCGTTGCCTTTGGACTGGGACTTGAGACTCACGACATGTGCCAGCTCGTGCACCATTTTTCGGCGCTGCTTGTTCATAGGAGGCAGGGAGAGACTGGGCGGAAATCAGCGAGTACAAGCGATGGATATGATATTATATGGACATACCTGCTCTTCGGCGACAGGAGGAACGCCCGCATCTCCGTGATCAATTCCTCCATGTTCATATCCTTTGGGTACTTGGCCTTCAAATCTGGACTTTTGGTGCTTCTCCCTAACAGCCCTTCGGCTCGTAGCTGTTCACGCTCCTTCTTCTTCATCTTCTTCGTTCGCCGATCATTCTCCCATGCCTGCTCCAGTTCGAACTCTAGTTCGCTGTCGGAGATGTCCAGGTCAAAAAGCGGCTTCTTTCCCTTGCTCTTTTTCCGTAGGCTGGGCCGATTAAAGTCCATGATATCAAGTCCATAGTAGGGGTCGGACTCGAGCGCATCTGCGAAAGCTGTTGCCGATACGAACCCATGTTTCTTTCTTTGTGCTCGGGTGTATCGGTCCAGTTGCTCCTGGAGCATGTCAATGTCCACCGTATCCATATCGTCGTCCTCGTTCAGGTCAGACTCCTCTAGTTCATCTGCTGTTTCCTCGTCTTCGTCCGATACAACGGTTGAGGCAAGGTCGGGGTCGAGATGCATGTTTGCCAAAACTAGTTTCTCGATATCAGAATCACTCGTTACTCTCTCCGTCCAGGTGGTTTTTTGTGGCTTACCATCGATAGAACTTTGAACATGAACCTCGCTTTCACTTTTGCTTTCACTTTCGGTTTGGGTATTGGGATTTCCAGGTGGTTCCGTTGGGACCTGCATTGACAGATCTTGTTGCGTTGTGGCTTTGTCGACGGTAATACCTCCTTCTATCTCAGGAAGCGTGGAGTGTGTGTCCTCGTCACAGTAATCACTGTCCATGTTGGCGATGTAGTCGGCGATCATGTCTTCCTCCTGCTGCGAGTACAGTTTCCATAGTTGATTTGGTTTAGGCTCGGCATGGCTCGTGGGATGGGTATCGGGCGTCTGATCTGCGTGCGCAGTTTCCTTCCGTGGCGTGGCCGACGTCAGGGGTCGATCAGCGAAGGTGTCGAGGAACTCCTGCAGCTCGTCTCCAGTGGTCTCGACTCGTACCGGTCGATTGGGGGCATATGGCGGCGATGGGGGGGCTTCCTTCGTCCGGGAAACACGACCTCGTCCTCGCTCGACGTGTCCAGGTCTGACCGGTCCAGCAGTGGTTCTGGGACAGAGAACCCTGTATCCTCGATATTTTGGCCTGTTCGGTCGATGAAGAATATGGGCGTGGAGTCATCTGTCGGCGGCTCAGGCTCGCCCTCAGTCTCTCTGCGCTCCGTTTCCGACTTCGCTTGGTCAGTCTGTGCTATCTGGTTGAGGTCTTTCAACTCGTCGCTTGGCTCCAGATCTCCAGCGCTCACGAATTGGACGGCCTTGTGGCGCAGACTGGTGGTCCACCATTGATGATGTGTTTCGGTGTTGCGAGCCTCTTGCTGCATCGTCAACCGCGGTGGCGATGGTCCTGTTGGTTTTTAGATAGTCAGCAGGCCAGTCCAGGAGAGTAGGTGTCAGTAATTCATACCAGGGTCCGGCCTGGGCGCCCTTTTGGCGCGAGCCTTTGTCTTCCCATGGCGGGCCATGTTTTGTACGGAGAGAAAGATTCGCCGCTCGGGGAGATTGGAGTTGGGTGGATCGCGGGCGGTGAGAGAGAAGCAGTACTGGTGGTGGGACATCGGAGTATGTATAGAACAGCAGATGGTTTGAAGAAAGGGGAATCTAGGCATGAATGACGGGATTGGTGTTGGGCGTGGGTGATAGCAATAGATTGGTATATGGTTTTAAAAAAAAAGAAATGGACCACTGTATGTATACGTCCTAGGCACATTGTCGTGTCAGGTGTACGCTGCGCAGAGATATATAATCACCACCGGCTGGCATATCACCTTCTCTCATCACCCACCCCCAACTAACTCTTTTTCTTCCTCACACTCCACACTCTCCCATCCCCAAACCATAGCCATGACCGGGGTCGATCTGGAGAAGTGCAAGCGCATCGTACAGTACTTCTGGGACCCAGAGCCCAAGAATGACGCAACCCCCGATGCTCCGATCTGGTGCCTGGGCAGAGAATACGCTCCGTCGCAACATACCGCAGACGAACCAATAGCAGTATCACTAGGACAAGATCAAGAGACTGATAGCCGCAAAGAGTCCCTTAACCACCAGACACTAGACACTAGCAACAGCGCTTCTGGACACCTCTCTGAACCTACATCTCACAATGGTCCCCCCATAACCACCTGGCCGGACGCCTTTCTGACAGATTTTGAATCACGGATCTGGATTACATATCGCTCTAACTTCACACCCATCCCCAAGTCCAGCTCACAAGATGCAGCGTCCTCGATGACGCTGGGCGTGCGCCTGCGGAGTCAGCTCATGGACTCGCAAGGGTTTACATCGGATACTGGGTGGGGTTGCATGATCCGGTCTGGCCAAAGCCTTCTGGCCAATACGCTCGCCATCTTATCGCTTGGGCGAGGTGAGCCATAATCCCCCTAACTCAAAGCCAAGCGAAGCTAATGCGGACCACAGACTGGCGGAGAGGTGAGCAGGTTGCCCGAGAATCGAAGCTGATCTCGATGTTCACCGACCACCCCGATTCCCCGTTCTCAATACATCAGTTTGTCCAGTGTGGCGCGAGGTCATGTGGTAAATATCCCGGGGAATGGTTTGGACCATCCGCAACGGCCCGGTGTATCCAGTACGTGCAAGTCAACTAGAGACAGATTCTCATCCATCGCTGACAGGGGCGATAGAATACTCTCCGGTGAATGCACAGATCCCAAGCTAAGAGTCTATGTAACGAATGATACGTCCGACGTTTACGAAGACAAGTTCACCCAAGTAGCCTGCGACGAAGCGGGGCTTATTCAACCCACACTAATCCTCTTGGGACTTCGACTGGGCATTGATCATGTTACGCCTGTCTATCGGGATGGACTGCGAGCGGCGCTACAATATCCGCAATCAGTTGGCATCGCAGGGTACGTTGCCACATCCGATGACACGAGCAAGTACTGACCTGGAATGATAGCGGCCGCCCATCAGCATCTCATTACTTCGTAGGCGTCCAAGATGACCACTTGTTTTACCTTGATCCTCATCTCACGCGCCCCGCGCTGCTGCCCAGACGGGCGGACGAACCATACACGCAAGAGGAATTGGACAGCTATCACACGAGCCGGCTGCGCCGAATTCACATCAAAGACATGGACCCGAGCATGCTGATCGGGTTTTTGATCAAAGACGAGGCCGATTGGACGGACTGGAAGACACGTGTCGGCTCAACGTCGGGGCAGCCGATTGTTCACATCTTGCCCCGGGAAAAACCACCGACGCAGGGCCAGGAGCGGAGGGAGGCATTGGATGAAGTGGAGGTGTTGGATGATTCGGATGCCATGGAAGACTAGAGAGTAAGATATACGAGTATGAGAGAATCAATGCAATGCAATCAAGCATTTGGAATTTCGTGTTCTAGTTGGGAGGTGGCAACCCAGCCCAAACCCGAGTTATGTTACACCGCATTCAAGGTAACCATGAAAGAAACATTTCGCCCATTGGGGAAAAGAAAACTGAAACCGTCCCATGACACATTAGAAAGTCCGCAAAACACCCAGGTACCCGACCGCCTGTAAAGCCCATAGATCAGGAGGCAGCAAAAACAAACAATCCCGCAAAACGAATGGATATCAACCGCTTATTTGGCCGAAGACGAGTACTTGGTGACGGCCTTGGTGCCTTCCGACACGGCGTGCTTGGCCAGCTCACCGGGCAGAATCAGCCGCACCGAGGTCTGGATCTCCCGGGAGGAGATGGTGGACTTCTTGTTGTAGGCAGCGAGCTTGGAGGCCTCGGTCGCAACACGCTCGAAGATGTCTGGAGACACGCGTCAGAATAAGGCCAACGAGACGCGTTCAGAAGGGAAACATACCGTTGACGAACGAGTTCAGGATGGACATGGCGCGAGTAGAGATACCAGTGTCGGGGTGGACCTGCTTGAGGACTGGATGGAGGTGTCAGCCAGGAACGCGTCATCATAACAAGAGGAAACGCGTCGAAACTCACCCTTGTAGATGTAGCTGGAGTAGGTCTCCTTGCGGGTCTTGCCGCGCTTCTTCTTGTCGCCGGAGGCAGCGGTGGCAGTCTTCTTGCCAGCCTCCTTCTTCTCAGCGGGAGCCTTGCCGCCAACCGGGGCCTTGCCACCAGTGCTGGGCTTCTTCTCAGCAGCCTTGGGGGCCATTTTGACAGAGATGGATGGGTGGGTTGAAAAAGTGGGAGAGTTGGGTTGGAGTTGGAAGGAAGTGATGGATGGAGATGGATGGAGCGTGGGAGTGAACAGAGATGGGAAGGGAAGAAAACGCGGTAACGAGGGAGGCGCGGGTCTTTATACGGAGGGGTCAGTGATCTGGGAACACCACAAAGGAAGCTGAATTTCAATACCGTCAGGCATGCGTATGATCTGTATGATTGCGTGGGTTACGCGGGTCCGACCGCTCCAGATCACGCGTTTGGTATGGTCACGGTGTATTGTGGCCCGTGATCCGCGCTGCGATTGGTCGGTGAGATAAGCGAGACCGTGATCTGTTGGGTCCGCGACTCAGCACCGCGTCAGTGGCCCCCTCGTCCTTATAAGTGCTGGTCACGTCCAACTGCCGCCTGTTTTGCCCTTGATCCCTCATCCATCTCTCTTCGCCCAACTTCCCATCTATCAACAACAACCTTTCTACCTCTTTTCCCAACCCCCCAACACCAACCATCAAAATGACTGGAGGCAAATCCGGCGGCAAGGCCAGCGGCAGCAAGAACGCTCAGTCGTAAGTTCTCGGTGCAATGGTTTTTTGTTTGGGTCTCCTCATTCTGACATCAATGACTTTTCAGCCGTTCGTCCAAGGCTGGTCTGGCGTTCCCCGTCGGCCGTGTTCACCGTCTGCTCCGCAAGGGCAACTACGCTCAGCGTGTCGGTGCCGGTGCGCCCGTCTACCTCGCGGCCGTGCTTGAGTACCTGGCTGCTGAGATCCTCGAGTTGGCTGGCAACGCTGCCCGTGACAACAAGAAGACTCGTATCATCCCCCGTCACCTCCAGCTCGCCATCCGCAACGATGAGGAGCTGAACAAGCTCCTGGGTCACGTCACCATTGCCCAGGGTGGTGTTCTGCCCAACATCCACCAGAGTATGTTGCCTTTCCATCCTGAAATCCACCTCTTTTTGTCTAACGTCTTTCTTTCAGACCTCCTCCCCAAGAAGACCCCCAAGGCCGGCAAGGGCAGCCAGGAGCTGTAAACGGGTCTCTTTTTCACGGGTTGTTTGTTTTCTTTTCCGGCGTGGATTCGGTTCATTGACACGATAATGGGGTTTCATGGGATGGGCACGTTATGGCTCTGCGTTTTCTTTTTCATCAATTTCCTGGTTGTACATTATGTCTACGGACATGGAATGATACCGACGAACTGCTAGTTCGAGGGATTTCAACTTTCGGATTCTAGCCCTGGGTAATAGACCCTTCTCAATGAAGACTCTAGGTCCATCGACATAACTGGTGCTTCCTGTGATCATTCTTGTTTTTCTTCCAGTAAAAGTTTGGGTTTCGATCGTAGTCTAACGGGCGCGTTGGCCGTGAATATAGAAAAAGTAACATTCAACAGTATACGCGTCAGAACAATAGCCGAGATAAACAATTCGACGCGCCTGGTAGTTCAGCATTTGCTAGTACATATACACACACCACCCCAAAAATCGACTCCTCCCATCAGTGAGCCCCCGGGCTCTCGGCATCTAGATCAGTCAGTATGTACCTCCACCAAATGAGAAGATCAGCGTACATGGTAGAATACGAGCCGGCAGATTCCGCTCCCATTTGTTTCCTGTAGCCAGTGTTATTGATGCGGGTCCACACAGAGGGTAATGCCAATATCAGGGACATACCACCAGGGGCTGTCGGGGCCCGATAGGGATCGGGGTGCTTCCAGCTCTGCAGCAGTTTCTCGGTCTCACGCAATAGAACCTGCACATTCTATCAGTCAGAAGGTGGCTCGTAGAAAGCATTTATTGGGGGGTCTGCGCACCTGCTGCTGTCGGGGATCGCGAATATCCTTGTTTGCCTCGAAGAGGCTCCGGATGTAGACCGCCTGCCCCCGCCACACCTGGCGATGGACAGCCCAGTCCAGTGCCAGCTTCAATGACCGCCGGTAGAGTGACCTATATCGTGAGAAATGTCAGGATCGGGCTAGTCCGTCGGAAAGGCCGGAGGAAAGGACGAGTGGCGCACCTCACAGCGGCGGTGGACATGATGTGTTGTGCTGAGCGATTGGTGAGCAATGTGCGGGCGAGAGGTGCAATTGACACCGAGAATGCACTCTTCAGAATGGCGGTGGTGGTGGTGGTGGATGGGGAAATGGGGACCAACCGACAGATGCTACATTCGTGGTGGGAAAACTGCGCAGGTGGTCTTTCCGCCCGCCGTATCCCGCTGACTCCGTGCGTCGTTGCCGGGCGAGAGAGAATCTGTAATCCTCCCAAACCCAAGGGATTTCCCGGTACTTTCGGCCCGGCCAGCTTGTTACTTTGACTTCTACACCCTACCATAAATAGGGATCCATTGTCCTTCCCTGAGTTCCTTGTTCCCTGCTTGCGCTCTCTTCTTCTTGTTTTGCCTTCCACCATGGCTTCTCGATTGCCCGTGTGCCGCCTGTCCGGCCAGCGCCTTACTGCCGTGTCCAGGGCTCCCCGAGCTCCTGGCCAGCTTCGCTGCAATCTCAAGGGCCTGTCGACTTTCACTTCGCAAAGATCGGCCCTCAATGTCTCGTCCAAATCTTCCGGTTTGCTCCAGGTGTCGTCATCGGGGTAAGAAAACTTCCGCCATTCAGCTGTGTCGGGCGCAATGATTGACGTGTGGACAATAATAGCATCAATGCCCGACTTGCTCTCGCGCCGCTGGGCGCTCACCAGGTCCGGACCTATGGTAAACACATTGCGTCTCCATCCCTATGCCGAGCAATGGGTGCTAATGTTATACGCACCAGCCGACTCCATCGTCAAGGTCCCGCAGATGGCCGAGTCGATCACAGAGGGTACCCTGAAGCAGTTCTCAAAACGTACAACTCCTCTACACTCTGATTGCCTTACTATACTAATTTCATCCAGAAATTGGTGACTTCGTGGAACGCGATGAGGAAATCGCCACCATTGAGACTGACAAGGTATGTCCTGTTTACATCCACAATCCCAATAACACTTTCCCCCTAACATCTCGTTTCTTGCTTGTTAGATTGACGTTGCGGTCAACGCCCCGGAGTCTGGTACGATCAAGGAGTTCCTTGTGAGTGAGGAAGACACCGTCACGGTCGGACAGGATATCGTCAAGTTGGAATTGGGCGGCGCTCCTCCCGAGAAGAAGGATGAGGGTGCTGAGAAGCCCGCGGAGCCCGCGGAGCCCGCGGCTGAGAAGCCCCAGGCGCCAAAGGAGCAGGCCAAGCCCGCGGAGCCCGAGAAGTCCAAGGAACCACAGGCGTCGAAGCCGGCCCCTGCAGAGAAGCCCAAGCCGGCCAAGTCGGAAGCCCCCAAGTCGCAGGGTGCTACCGAGTCCACGCCTGCGTTTGGCAGCCGTGAAGAGCGCCGCGTCAAGATGAACCGGATGCGCCTGCGGATTGCCGAGCGCCTGAAGCAGTCCCAGAACACTGCAGCGTCCCTCACCACGTTCAATGAAGTGGACATGTCGTCTCTGATGGAGTTCCGCAAGCTCTACAAGGATGACGTGCTCAAGAAGACCGGAGTGAAGCTGGGATTCATGAGCGCCTTCTCCCGCGCTTGTGTCTTGGCCATGAAGGATGTCCCTGCAGTCAATGCCTCGATTGAGGGCCCCAATGGCGGTGACACCATTGTTTACCGGGATTATGTCGACATTAGCGTTGCTGTCGCCACCGAGAAGGGCCTTGTGACGCCTGTCGTGCGCAACACGGAGAGCATGGACCTGGTTGGTATTGAGAAAGCGATCGCCGACCTGGGCAAGAAGGTAAGCCACTCCTCGCCGCTTCCATGAGGCCTCGTTTCCTAACAAGTGTCTGTACAGGCTCGCGACAACAAGTTGACCATTGAGGATATGGCCGGTGGCACGTTCACCATCAGCAACGTGAGTAGATTATACGGAACCCTTGTATGCCACATATATTCTAACTGAACTAGGGTGGTGTCTTTGGCTCCCTGATGGGCACTCCCATCATCAACCTGCCCCAGACTGGTGAGTTCATTCCCATCCTCCATATACTTGATCTCTAATTAACGCTCCTCGCAGCCGTTCTGGGTCTCCACGCCATTAAGGATAAGCCGGTGGCCGTGAATGGGAAGGTCGAGATCCGCCCGATGATGTACCTGGCCCTCACATACGATCACCGTCTCCTAGACGGCCGTGAGGCTGTGACTTTCCTGGTCAAGATCAAGGAATACATCGAGGACCCGCGGCGCATGCTGCTTGGGTAGGCGTGAGTCGTGCCCCCGTTGTATCCGCGTCTTTGTGCAGTCATTTGCGCATCATGTAAATTATCAGATTTCACAATATAAGTGCCTGTTCAAGGGCAGCTGCATTAGCTGGGGTTCTTTTGTCTGGACTGTCCCTTGCCTGAATTCTTCGTAGATAATCCACAGTCAATGGTGCAGCATCCGTTAGCAACTGGCCCATTCTATTATCCATCCTTCTCGTCTGGCCGACGTGGACACATGGCGGGAGCAATCGCACCTGCCGCTGCCAGTTTCAGTCGCATTGGGCCCCTAGGGCCGCGTGGGCTAGGCTGGTCCGCTGGACTCGACTATGTGCTTTGTGGTTGGCGAAATGGTCGCTGCGATGAGACGCGGCACGAGTAAGCAGGTCATCTTGCAAGATCCTGCGATTCGGAGAATTGACACAGTCGGCTTGGGTCTATCGCATTCCCACCCGCGCTTTAAGCTCTTGGGTTTCCGCTCGGCTCAGATTTCCCAGCTTCCCCCGCTCGAGCTGGAGGAGAATGGGCGCGTCCAGGGTAGCCATGAGATCGGAGAAGAACTCCAGAACAATGCCATCGAGTTCGGTGAGAGTAAGCCGCGTACCAGCATATTTGGTGTATTTTCTCTTCCACTGGGAGTCGATGGTGGGCTCCCCAGAGGCCCAATTCTTGAAAGTCAGAAGCGCAGGTGTGCGACCTTCGTCCAGCTTAGCTTGGCTGATCAACCGGGAGCCCATATCGAACCAGCGTGATTCTGAGACTTTGTGTGATGCCGCGAGGCAGAGATTCATAAATTCGGTCCCGATTAGGGCCAGCGAGGGGCGGGTTTCTTCGTGCGAGCCGCGCTGTGCTGCCGCGATGTAGCGACGATGCAGGTCTGCCACGGAGAAGAGTCGTAATTTAATGGCCAGATCTGGGTCAGGTTGAGTCGAGATGGTCGACTCCAAGGCTGGCAGTGAGTCAGTCAGCGTGGATTGGGATAGGGTTTGTTTTCTTCCCGTCGCTCCATACCTCGCACCGCGTCCACCAGCCAGTTCACATCCTGCTCCGGTCGGCGGGGTTGCGAGAGCAGGGCGTCAATGGTGATGCAGACCAGGTAGTCGAGTATCATGCCGTCCACATCGGCCCGGGTCTTCGCGTCGGCCTCCATGGTGTGGTGGGAGGTGAGAGGTGATAGGGAAGTGGGGGACGTGGAGGATCAACAAGGAAGCCTCCCAGAATATATATATCGGGAATATAGTCCGACGATTCCACAACCAACACTCCAACCCACCCAATGGGCCGACTACGCGCGTGTCCACGACATCGCAAAAAATCCAAACAAATAATAATAGACTTAACTACATACCAGATAAAGCACAAAGTCACGTGCAGCCCACGAAGTCGATATGGCGTCATGCACTGCTCTCGTCCCTTCTTCGCCTCTGCATCTCCCTATGCGGAAAGCATTGCACAGGATCACTTTGTTTACGTGGAATCGAGCTTCACGAAGAGTTAGCAACATGGCGTGGTACTGCTCCGGGTCGACCAACACCGAGCTGGTCGAGAACCTGTTCAAGGGCGGCTTGATCAAGAACGAGCGAGTGAAGGAGGCCATGATCGGCGTGAGCATCAACTGACGACTGTACCCACTGGCGTCTCTAACCCCAGGGCTCCCAAGGTTGACCGCGCACACTACGCGCCCTCGCACCCCTACGCGGACTCGCCGCAGCCCATTGGCCACGGCGCGACCATATCCGCGCCGCACATGCACGGACACGCCTGTGAGTATCTTGTAGACTACCTGAAACCCGGTGCGCGCGTCCTGGACATTGGGTCCGGCTCCGGATACCTGACCCATGTATTCGCCAACCTAGTTCTGGGTACTTCTGGCCGGGGCGAGGGGCAGGTCGTGGGGATCGACCACATCCCCGAGCTGGTAGACACGGCGCGCAAGAACATGAACAAGTCAGACCAAGGCCGCCATCTGCTGGACTCGGGCAAGGTGCAGTTCATCACTGCGGACGGCCGTCTCGGCTGGAAGGAGGGAGCGCCCTACGACGCTATTCATGTCGGCGCGGCGGCCGAGAAGCTCCATCCCGTGCTGATCGAGCAGCTCCGGGCGCCGGGCAGGCTGTTTATCCCCGTCGGGTCAGATGATGATGGTGGCACACTGAGCGCCCTGGGTCTCGGCGCTGGCCAGTACATCTGGGTCGTCGATAAGAAGGAGGACGGGACGGTGCACAAGGAGAAGGTCTTTCAAGTCAGGTATGTGCCGCTGACGGACGCGCCACGGACATGATCGCAAGACAAGCGTGGCTGTTATGAGAAGATACGAAGCAATGGAGCACGAAGAGGACGGATAATTCATTGGTGAATTAGCTATCGCCCCAAAAGAATGAAATGATCCCAAGCACAATGAGCAAAATGAGCAAAATGATATCACGTCGCGAACCATGAAAAACGCTCTCAAACACCTCGATATGTTCTACAAGAATATGCATGTAAAAAGATCCAGTTGTCAATGATATGACGAGACCAGACAAGAATCAGCGGAAGGGGAAACCTCCTCCACCGGGGAAGCCGCCACCTGAGAACTTGAACTGTTGACCACCTTGCTGGAAGAAGAATTGCTGCCCGCCACCGGGCCCGAAGGGGCTGCCTTGGAATGGATTGCTGCGTTGGGCCTCGGGGTCGTTCGGGTCGTCGCCGTTGTCGAACCGCGTGCGCAGCTCAGGGTCGCTCAGGACTTCGTAAGCCTCATTGATGGACGCCATCTTCTTCTCCGCATCCTCCTTGGTGATCCCCTGCGACCGAGCCTTGTCGGGATGGTGTTGCTTCGTCAGCTGGCGATAGGCCTTTTTGATCGTTCGTTCGTCAGCATCCCGGCTCACGCCCAAGACCTTGTAGTAATCCTTCTGTTTCGAGCGCTTCAGCAACGTGTGTGCTTTTTGCAATAGACTCTGAACATCCTGGGATTGACCATGGTGTTCCTTGGCCGTATTCAGGGTGCGAATGGCGTCCTCGAATCGGTCTTCATTGAGTTCGGTCTGGGCCTGGAACAAGAGTCCATGAAGAGAGTGGGGGACGAGTTGCAGCGATTCTGTGCAGTAAGGGCCAGCCTTCTTGGTCAAGCGCATCTGATCATCCACCAGAGTTAGTAAAGAGACCAGTGGGACATGAGGGGATATCCACGAACCTCGCGATAAGCTTCACACGTCTTCTCGACGAGGAAGATGTACAGATTATTGGACGCAGCCGGGTGAATATGACCAGCCTCTTTCCTCTCCGCGACATCGGCCTTGACGTCGGCGATCAGGCCCTTATCGTCACCGGATCCCACCATGATATTCACCGCGTTGTTGAACTTGCGTGCTCCCAGGTAGTCGTGTAGTTTCTCCAAGCTCTTCGCAAGTTTCCGTTCCCTCTTGTAAAGGCGACTACAAGATTTTGAGTCTGGGTCTGAGTGAAGACATCTGCGGATTTGTGCGAGACCACGCTCACTGTCACCCAACGAGTAGAACAGCATGGACGACATCTGTAGATGCGGCTCCACCGAACCGGGGGATATTTGTAGGACATGAGCGAGGTCGCTAACGCCTTCTTCCACATCGCCTCTCTCAAAACGACAGTGTGCCCGCGTCTGTCGTAGGGCCAGGGCTGTGTTGGCCTTCATGATGGCCTCATTAGCCTGTCCGACACAAGTCTCCCAGTCACCCTTTTTCTCAGCGTCGAAAGCCAGACCCGCAGCCTTCTGCGCCACCTGTAGTTCCTGATATTCCGTCGAAGACTGTTTCCCAGCGCGTTCGAGATCACGCAGGGCATCCTCCCAATGCGCGGACCGTGCCTTGAGGCGAGATCGTTGCATAAGCGCACTCTCAAAGTCCGGCTTGAGCTCCAAGACCCGATCAAAATCATCGGAAGCCTGAGAGTTCTTGCCAACGGACAGATAGGTTGCGCCTCGCTGGAAAAGGGTAATATAGTTGGTTGGATCCCGCGAGATCGCTGCATCGAAGTATGGCAAGGCCTCGCGAGGCGAACCGTTCGCCAGATGGGCTTTTGCCGAGGATATCAGCTCGGACACCGGTGTGTCCGGTTCTATTGGCGACGACTGAAGGGCATAGCTGGCGGAGACACAGGCCAGTAAGGCCGTGAGGGACTCCAGCGAGAAGCGCATGGCGATGAATTGAAGGCAGATGGGTCGAATACACAAGTATAGGCAGAGACAATGAATGCTAGGGAGAGAAGAGCATACTATGCACCTAGTCGAGCGAGTGGCCCTGCGATTCGAGGTGGAAGGGAGACAATGATCGGTTGGACGAGGGAATGCGGCCTTAGTATCGCCTCCAGTCTGGCCTTTACACAGGCGTACGTAATTTACCACGCTGCCGCCCCGTGCCTGGTAATAGAACCCGAAAGACGCATACCTCATAATGAACCGTCCACGTGACTCCGATAGTCAAGTCGCGCGACTGGGCAATTTGGTTCACCAGCTAAAGCATGCTGTCAATATGCGCTCGATGTCTGCTGCGGTCCACTAGACTCGGGCCTCGACTGCCCCGCCAGCGGGCTGCTCTGCACACCGGTATATTTATCTCGCCTCACCGTTAGTTAGTCAACTCACTCACACTGGATAACTACCGCACCAGATGATCCCGGTCTGTCTCCGGCTCTACTCACCCGCGCTCGCTTCCTTGCAGCCGAACATGCGCAGCTCTCGGATCGCCTGGGCGAGACTTTTGATGCGAAAGCCGCAAAGCGTGCCGGCGAGCTAGGTCCAGTCGCAAGTGTCCTACGAGAATGGGACACGGCGAATGAAGTGCGTTCTCTCTACGATTGAGAGCTTCGTTGGTATAGCTGACATTCCTAGTCAATTACCGAACTCAAATCTCTACTAAACGATCCGGACACCGACACGGAGCTGCACTCGTTGGCGATAGAAGACCTGGAGAGCAGCAAGGCCTCGTTACTCACGATCTCCGACCGATTGAAACAGTCATTGATCCCCCGACACCCATTTGCGGACCTCCCTTGCCTGCTGGAAATCCGACCCGGCGCTGGCGGCGACGAGGCAGGCCTCTTTGCTTTTGAGATGTTACGAATGTACATGGCTCTCTGCTCTCGACGGGGCCTTCGACCGACCATCATCAAGCAAGATAGTGATAGCAGCACGGGCGAGGACCGTTTGGCAGAGGGTGTGATAGAGGTCGAGACCGAGGGGGCATATGACCTATTACGGACCGAAACGGGGGTCCACCGAGTGCAACGAGTGCCTGCCACCGAAGCCAAGGGCCGCACTCACACCAGCGCCGTCAGCGTACTGGTCCTGCCCAGCTTTCCCGAAGACGGGAGTAGCACGGACAGTGCCTTGAATTTCGAGGACCCGAACAGTGACTACTATATCGACCCGCAAGAGGTTCGTACGGAGAAGATGAGAGCCAGTGGTGCTGGCGGACAACACGTGAACAAGACCGAATCGGCCATTCGGCTCACCCATATTCCAACGGGAACCGTGGTCTCTATGCAGGATTCACGGTCCCAGCAGGCGAATCGCAAAAAAGCTTGGCAGGTGTTGCGCGCAAAGATCGCTGAAGCTCGACAGGAAGCCCGGGAGCAGGAAATAATGGTCCTTCGAAGAGGTGCAATGGGTGGAGTGGCCAAGATGGGTCGCGGCGACAAGATCCGGACATATAACTTTAACCAAGCTCGCTGCACAGACCATCGCAGTGGCATCACCATCCACAATCTGGACAACGTAATGGATGGAGGCGACGGCCTGGAGACTGTGATGGACAGCGTGCGCACTTGGCTGACTGATCGCGAGGTCGAGGCGATGGTGGTCGAGGAGCAGACCAAGCAGCAGCAGAAATGATTGTATAAGAACAGGAATACCATGTATTGTATATCGAACACTCTTTGTTGAAAAGCAAACCCATCTCAGATGTATTTCCGCTCTGGATCCGCCACGTCCAGCAACTCCATACTCTTCTCGTACCTGTTGCATCCAATTAGCCAACGGGACAGACCCAGACAGTGCCAGGAGACGAACATAGTAAACACAATTCCTCCGCTCAGGATCAGCCGTGCCAAGCGTGGCACGGCCCCAGACCAAAAGGTCAAGATCCCTTCATCCTTGAAAATCCTTGCCGCGCAGACGAAACTGTTCTTGTAATTCTTACTGGCTTCGAGCGATTGCATTCTGTTCAAGGGGTTCAGTATCCTCTGATGGCGTCAAGGGCTTTCTCAACCAACCTTGTCTTGACCGTATCCAGTGGTTGTGTCACATAGCTGTTATTCGGTCATTCCATGTTAGTCCAATCCAGGTCAGACCGATTCCGAAGGGCATGACATACACAGTGATGAGACCGGCTACTCCGCCAATTGCAAATGTGCTCACGGTTCCCAGTTTCTCACCCGGCGCCACATAGCCCTCCGCAATTTGCTTGAGGGTCGTATAGCTGGTGAATCTGGTCGCCGAGTTTGCAGCTTGTCGTGCCGTGGTGGGTACAAAGCCCTGGAAAAAGCCCCGGATTCCCCGTTCTTGCCAAATAATCTTGCTACCGTGCAGGAAACCGTGCATTCGAGGCTTTGCGGACTTGCGATCATCAATCCTGAAGTGTGCCATACATTGTCAGCCTTTCAATGACCATTCCACGACCAGGTAACACGGACAGCTGAGTTTTGATACTCTCGAACGGAGTGACAGCTAGCAGAGACTCGGTGAATCCCGCACCAAACCCAGCCACGACAGTCTTTGGACCGGAAATCTTGCCATTCTCATCCTGAAGAAGCGCTTTAATGGAGTCGAACGCGACGAATCCTGGGAAAATAGAGAGATCGATGTCAGCGTGAGATCCCACCAGCTGCTCGACGGCTCCAGACGAGAAGACTTACGAATCCCCGCCTTCAAAGAATTCCCAATAATCAAGGTCGTGCATCCTGCATACCACTGCTTTCCAAACGGCGGCCATGGGAGCTTCTGGCCTTCCGCTAGTCGGCGATTGAGCTGTGTCCGTGTTTTCGCAACTAGAGTGTCTCAATTAAGCCGGGAACAGGTCGAAAGGGTCACACTACAGGGACGAGCATACACTCAGCCGGATATGTGATTGCTGCGAAGCAAGGTCAGCACACGTCAATTGTGCCCGGGGTTTTTGGGGCTCCTTACCGATCTCCACAGCCCCCGCGGTCGAGCCTGCGAGGATGGACCGCAAGCTGCTGGGCTGTCCCTTGTTTAGCAGGGATTCTCAGCATGGAGATATTAATATGCGCACCTTTGACTTGGGGTCCTTGGTTGTGGTCGCCATTGTGAGGGTGAGTAATGCCGATATCGCTGGACCTCCGGGAGAGTTGAAAGACGAAAGAAAGTACGGGCGGGGAGAAGGCCTACTTGCGCAGCTTTTCTACTTGACTTCGGGCGGAAGCAGATCAGAGGGACTCTTTGGCATTTCACAAGACGCAAAGCTAACTAGCTAAGGGGTTACATCCAGTGCTCCTCTGAAATTTTTTTTAGGGGGGTTTTTTTCTTTTGTTCGGTGTTTTGTTGGTCCTCATCGACAAGGGGGATGTCGACTCTTGATCCCACCCATAATCTCAACATGTTGGATAGCCTCATTAGAAATAGGTGGACCATATCTGTCAAGGTAGAGGATAGGCGTAAATAGAATCGAGGGTAGAGTCGATGTCGGGAATAATCAGTAAAGCGCGGATAGAGACAACACTGCCAATGCACCGAGAAGCCAGCGCATGCGTGTATCAGTCGTTGTGGGAATCGTGAGGCGAGATCATGCAGTGTGCTGAGTGAAACCAGAAGGCACACGCTGAAAAAACATTGGGGGAATAGAAAAAATGAAACCAGCCGAGGAAAGTCGCATCAGATCATATATGAGCCACTGGCGAGACTCCACAGAACGCCCAAGAATCAACCGATACTTCTGCAGAACGCCATCCGTCCTTCACACCGTCGGGCCACAGCCGCGCGATATCGGCATATGTACACCCATGTGGGACGGCGAGAAGGAGCGTGGAGCACCCACGGCGCCGAAAAAAAATGCAACAATCTTGCACCCAAACCCCAACGTGACCGTGGCAGTGTATGAACCAACCGGAACCATGAAAAGGATGGAAGACAAAAGGAGGAGGGAATATGATACACATAACCGACAGTGTAGCATCGTGACCAGAGAGGAGATCGCAGGGTCATAGCGAGACAGTGGACTCCATGCCCGCAAACGAAGAACTCGGAGCTCAAATCAATGCAACAAGGCTGCTGTAAACAGCAGAATAAAGGAACGAGATGGAAAATCAAAAGACATCAGGACCGCAAGAACGACAACATATCAAAGCATGATCAGAACAAGAACAACCGCTGCGTAAACCATTTCGGGGTTGGGAAGATGAATCCGCAAGACCCAATTCGAATTGGGGCAGCTTTAGGAGAGGGGCGCCTGCGGCTTACCGCCTGGCTGACCTTGAGCAAAAGCCGCTTTGTTGGGGTCGTTGTGTCCGCCACGACGTTGGCCTTGCCCCCGGCCGCCGCGATAGTTGCCTCGGCCCCGGTTGTAATACTGTCCGCCATTGGAATGGTGGTTCTGACGACGAGGCTGACGGTCTCCATTGCTGGGTGCTGGATCTTGCCCCGCGGGATTGGAGATCGGGCGCGGGATGTTCTCCGGGGAATCATACACGTACAGCTTCTTGTCAATGTTTTGAGGGATGGGCTGGATTTCAGTACCCAGTTCCTGCTCAATCTTGTACAAGTTGAATCGATCATCCCAGTTGATGAGGTTAATGGCCAGACCCAAGTGACCAAAGCGACCAGAGCGACCAATACGGTGGAGGTAGGTCTCGGCGTTCTTGGGGAAGTCGAAGTTGATGACAACGTTGACAGCTTGGATATCAATACCACGGGTAAGCAAGTCCGAACAGACCAGATTGCGGCACACGCCGTTTCGGAAATCGTGGAAGACACGGTTGCGGTGCTGCTGGAGCATTCGCGCATGAGAATAGAAGCACGAATAACCCAGTTCCGTGATCTTTTTGGCCAAAAGCTCCACACGATTGGTCGAGTTGCAGAAAATGATCGATTGGTTGATCTGGAGCTTGGAGAAAAGGGTGTTGAGGCAATGAACCTTTTGCTTCTCCTCAACGAAGGCATAGTACTGAGTGATACCCCGCAGAGTGAGTTCGTCCATCAGGTTGATCTCATAAGGGTTGCGCATGTGCTTGTCCTTGAAGGACTTCACAATCATGGGGAATGTAGCGCTGAAGAGCATGACCTGGCGATCCTTGGGGTGGAACGATAAAAGTTGCTCGATGACTGGTGTGAACTCAGGGGACAGAAGCTTGTCTGCCTCATCCATGACAAAGGTTGGGCACTCCGACAGGTCGGCAACACCTTTGCTGGCCAAGTCAAGCACCCGACCGGGAGTTCCGACAAGGATATGGACAGCATCATTCAGCCGAATAATATCGTCCATCAAACCTGTTCCACCAGTGGTAACCATGACGTTGATCCCGAGATGTTTCCCAAGGGTCTTGCAGACTTGAGATGTTTGAAGGGCAAGTTCTCTCGTGGGTACCAAAATGAGTGCCTGAGTCTTGGTGCTCTTAGGATTGATGCGCTCTAGAGTGGGGATGACGAAGGCGGCTGTTTTGCCTGTACCGTTCTTTGCTCGAGCCAAAATATCTCTGCCCGTGAGGGCAACGGGTATCGTCTCTTCTTGGATGGGAGAAGGCTTCTCAAATCCAGCCTCAAAAATGCCCATCATCAGTTCACGTTTGATGTAGAAATCCTCGAACTCGAGGCCCTTGGTAGCAGTGACATCCTGCGACAATTTTTAGTTACATGTTGTACCCAGGTTGTTCCCGAGTAAGACAAACCTCAGTTTGGGGTCGGGCATCTTTGGGGGGTAGGTTGAGGGAGTCCTGAAGCTTTGCGTCTGGGTGTTCCCTAGAGACCGAATTAATATCCGCCAGAAACGAAAAACCAGTGGGGGTTTCCAACTCACCCTAGCTTGGTGTTACTGAGTTGGGAGGCAAGCGCGTCGGCCATGGTGATAGAATATGGGAGAGGCAGGGGGTGGATGGAGGGTTTGCGAGGACCTCAAAAAGGAATTCGATTTCAAGGAGGTCGAACGGACCGTGTGTGGAGAAGAGGAGCAAGAAATTTCGAGGCTGGACTCAGGTGATATTGAAGGAGGTTGTTGGATTTTTGTTGCCAGCAGTTGTTGCGTGAGGGAACGGGTGGTGGTGATTGATCGGCGGAGAGGAGTATCTGACGCTCGAGAGGTTTCCGGTTGACAATTGAGGGTGTGTAGGCTGTCGCTTCGAAGAAGTTGAAGATTCAGATCAAAAGCAGTCAAGACGTTAGGCAGACCGTCAAAGCGTATGATGCCACTCAAACGAGGCTTCTGTGGGAGTGGCAGGAGAGGCCAGAGACGGGCTCTCAGGTAGGTATGGTAGTAAGAAGCCCAAGGGGAGCAGAGGGATGAAGAGGACAGGAAGGGCCGGTTGTTGGTTGGCACGGGAGGTAGAGGTTGTGCGAATACTAACTAAAGGGTGATGGGGAGGAAGAAAGAAAAGCGAAGTTGAAGCCGCTTTCACCGGCCCCGCCGCTCTCGCTTAGGTAATGCCCGCATTGCCTACATACTGCAGTATGACTACGACACAGATCTAACTACAGCCTGGAAGTAGTAGTGAACTTCAAACGGGTATTATTGCGCTGAAAATCAAACTCAAACGATTGCCCTGCTAGATCAAGCTCATCGCCGGAACGATAGCGCGGTTTGGCCGCGCTCGGGCTCTGCCAACTCTTTCACCCGGACATCCGGAGCGATGGTGATGTCGGTCTTCGTTCCAGGGGTGATGAGAATGAACTGTCGTCCGATTGACCGTCGGGCTGCAATCATAAGCATGTCAATGGCCATCCTTCTGTTGATATGGTCCATATACACATCGCTGTTTACACAAGTTAGTAAGAAGGCTCAGAAGGGAAACTGGAAGCGACTCGGGGACGTACAACTCATCGAGGCAGCGGATGGGTGATCCCATGGCTTCCCAAAGGGCTAGCAGAAGACACACTTGGGAAAACGACTTTTCACCCCCAGATAGTGTTTTAGCGCCACGGCCCGTGGCATCGTCCTTGGTGATATCGGGTTCCACTTGCAAATCCAAGAGTTTGCCGGTATGATCTGCGAGAAGCCGACCACGGAAGCTTCGCTCGCTCAGAAGATATGTGAATTGAGCTTTGGCCCGAGAAGAGATGTGAGACCGGAAGATCTCCCACCGCTTCTTCCGATTCTCCAGGGTGTCTTTGAACATCTGGACAAGAATGCGTTAGACAAAGAGAATCACAAAGTTGCCGGAACATACCTGAGCCAGTGCTGTCAATTCCTCCACCTGTTTCTTGGCCCGCAGGTAAGCAGATTCTGTTCTGCCAGCTTCCGCAGCGATCTCATCTCGTGATGCCCCAAGCCTAAATGGAGTTAGCAAGTACGAACCCCCCGGAGGCTGCTAGGATCAAAAAATCATACTGTTGATTGTACCGCTGGAGATCCCGATTCAATGTCTCCAGTTTCAAGTCCAAGCTCGCCGGAGTTTCTCTTTCATCGACAGGAACGCGAGCGCAGACCATGCTGGCCTTTTCATTGTAATCGACAACTCGTGCAGCGAGCTGTTCGCGCTTTTCGTGGATCCGCGCTCTGTCACGCTTATCACCATTGATGCGTTCAACGGCAGCATTCTTGTCGCTGAGAATCTTACGGCGCTTGTCAGCCACGCGCGCCTTCTCACTCTCAGCCACTCGAGAATTTTCTTGCAGCTCTGAGAGTTCGCCATCCTTGGCCTGCAATTCTCGCCGAATCTCCTTCAGGGTCTGCATCATTGCGCTCATGGCCGCAACGCTATCCTGGTAGGACCCCTCGTTAATCCGCTTCTCGTGTTCAGCTTCCCTCAGGGCTGCGTGAAGCGCATCAATATGCCCATCTTCGACATTTTCTTTGTCTAGGGCATCTTTGAGGGCTTCTGCATGGTCTTCCATTCTCTGCATATTGATTTGCAACTCTTTCTCCCTCCTTCCATGCCTTATCTGCGCCTGCTTACAAGCCTCGACTCGGGCACGAGCTGATCGCAATTGTTGTTCCAGCTCGTTCGCTTCACGCTTGAGGTCTTGGACCACTTCATTCTGCACACTGTAAGTCGAAAACGGGTTAGTATATTGAGCGCAATGTAAAAATTCATGTCGACTGGATATTTTACCTGATTTGGGAGGCGAGGTCCGATTTCATCCGGGGATTGCCACGATACATGGGTACGGGAGACTGGGTTGGTTCGCCAGCTCGGGTGTATGAGAGATGCATTCCTCGGCGGCGATCTTTTGCATCGATGCAAAAGCATCGTTTCACGTTCCTTGGGCGCTGGCCATCGAAGAGCACAGAGGTCGCTTCATCTAAGCTCTCAATCAACAGCATTTGCTCTATTCCGTGGTTGATAATCAACTGTCGGCGTACTAATTCGTTATCAATCTGCAGGGTGTTAGCAAGCTCGCGATATTTCAGCCATATAAACTTCTTACTTGGAGAACCCGCAAGGCAGTATCATATTCAGGGTCCGGTTCGTGGGCAGATGTATCGAGGTGACCGCCCCGCCCAATGAGAATTGGACATTGGCTGCCGTAAATTCTTGTCAGACTAGACATGCTCTCATATAGAGTAGGACCAGGATATTTGTATGCTTACCAGTTCACCCGTTGCATGATGCTGGAAAGAAGATTCATGTCTTGCTTCGAAGTCACGATGAAACTGCCGAGTGTAGCACCGAAAGAATGTTCCAAAATCGATGACCACTTCGGTTTGAGCAACGTAACGTGATGACCGATTGGGCCGACTGGACGTGTAGCGAACGATCGTTCTTGCTGTTGAATGGCTCTCAGAAGCATAGGCATCCTTTCATGGAAACCGGATTGAGTTCGTCCGTCCTCTCTCGAGAGGGCTCTGAGACGGGTCTCTGCCTGCTCAATATCATTCCTTTTCCGTTCAAGAGGCTTCCTCGCCAACTCTGCTTCCTTCTCAGCAGTTTGAAGATCTTCGCGTATCTGGTCAACACCATTGCGATGCTCGTCATATTCACGCCGAGCAGATGCAGCGTCGTTTGCTGCTTGTTCACACTCCTCTTGCTTCCGAGCATAGCTCCCACCGCTCGCATCAGCAAGACGTTGGTTCTCGTCGTCAATCTTTTGCTGTGCGTCTTGGACTTGGATGTCTGCTCGCTTGACATAATCCCTGATTTGACGTTGCTCGGCCTACAATTGGTTAGCAATGTTGCCAGGAACGTTGAGTGCCCTGAACGAAAATTACCTGGAGGTCATGACGGGCATTCATCTGCTCATCTAATTTCTCTTTGATTTTGTCCTTTTCTCCCTGTCCTTCCTCCAGCGCTTGTGCAGCTCGCGAAGCATGTTCATCCGCTGTTTCAGATTCCTGTTCAACATCTTGAAACGCGTCGTCGAATCGACCGAGTTCAGCCTCCGCAGATGCTATCAGAACATCCGCTTTGGAAAGCTCCTCGCTCATAGAGTCTCGTATCTGTTTTGGTCAGACTGACGGACAATCACAATGGGAATGCATCCTCATACTCTCTCTTGTTCCTCTACCTGGGCCCAGGCCGCTTGACCCCGGATGAGCCGGAGGCGCTCTCTCAAGGAATCATGCTGATCGGAGATTTCCAATTTTTTCTTCGCCGCATCCCTTCGATTTCCCAAGATCTTGATATCCTGTGCCTTATTCCGGAGTTTTTCTTCAATTTGGTCAACCGACTCTTCGATCAATCGGTAATCCTGATCCAGCTGTTCCAGTTGAACGCCCTTGACAAAGAATTTGTATTTTTCCGCCGGGCTGGACGTGCTGAGAAATTGACGGGCCATGTCCTGGGAGAGCACGTTCATTGGGTTGTCGATCTGCAAGGAAAAGTAATCGGTGATAGCATCCAACTCAGCTTTCTTGGTCGAAACTATACGGCCATTCTCAGCCTTAATTTTGAATCCGCTTGCACCGCTCTTGGAGAAATGGCGTTCGACGATAATGGATTTTCCATAGTCGTCTGGCATGTAGGCACCATCGCCTTGATTTTTGATTCGAATGATAATGGTTGCGTTCCTAACAAGAAGCCAGACTCGGTCAGATCTTAGAATTACCAGAGACAGCATCGATGGACTTACTCCTTGCCCTCCTTGATAAAATTCTTGAGGCTCTGCCCACGGTTGGTTGCCGAAGCCTTTCCTCCGAGACAGAGGGTGATCGCGGTCAAGATAGCACTCTTGCCACTGCCATTTTTGCCTACAATGAAGTTGATCAGGGGCCCGAGCTCCACGTGAAAGTGATCGTGACACATGAAGTTGTAGCACTCCACGCGCTCGAGGATACCATGCTCGGCGGGGACGTTGGCCTCGTCGACAAGGTGGGAGTATTTCTCCTGAATGAGTTGTGTTTGACGCAATTCCAGCTCTTCCTCGTCTTCCGTAAGCGCATCGTCGGCGACGGACAAAAATCTGGGCGCGTGTAGATCGACATCCTCTCCTTCGGACGTAGTGAGCGACTCCGATGTACGAGGCCGTTTCCTCTGTGTCGCATGCAGCAGTCAGCGTACTGGATCTCATTTGAATATTTCCGGGAAGGGCATACCTACCGAGTGAGGGGAGGCAGCGCCATTCAGAACAGGGATCGCATCGGATAGGGCAGAGGAGTCCTCGGAGTCCTCAGACTCTTGCACGCGTTTGAAGGATGGCATAGGAAGATAAAGAGCAAATCGGCCGTCATAGGAATGAAACTAGCTCATGCTGAACCGTCGCAGTGGGCTCACTTGCCCGTGATCGATAAAACCAGGTGAAGAGACGGGGAGCGCGCGTCCGGGTATCCTTTTTCGCGTCAGTGGCAGAAAGGAAAGGCGGTCAGCACGTCCACCCACTCGGGATGTTTTCTAATTACAACTACATCGGCATTATTATGGGTTGGACCACAACTCTCTGTATTGTTTTAGGAGAATCAGAAACGAATGAGCCTATGCAATGGGCTCTTCCGCTACGTAGTGCAGATAGGCTCCAAGCAGCTTGGTGCCCTCAATGTAGTTCCTCCGGTCAAGCTTCTCGTTGATCGAGTGCGCGGCATCAGTCGAGCTGCCCATGGGGAGAAGCAGAACGTTCTTGCCTGTGGCTTGCTCAAAGGTCAAGGTGACCGGGATACTGTAGACTCGATTAGCGACACTCGGACCGTCAAGAAAAGATCAGACATACCTTCCACCCTCGCGAGTCAGATCAGGCTGGACACCAAAGACCTGCTCCACGGCCTTGCTGGCGGCGGTGAAGTTCCAGTGCTTGGGGCTGGCCACCCACCACTTGCCATCGTGCTGCAGCCACACATCCAGCTTGTTCTTGCTGTTAAGCTTGGCAAACTCGGCCTTGATGTGGTCGAATACGAGCTTGTTCACATCGGGGCTTTCCATGTTAGGCACGGTGCGGATCGAGAACTTGCCAATCACCTTGGCCGGGATGACCGTCTTCGCTCCGGGGGCGGAGTAGGCGCCTTCCACGCCGTGGATAGACAGGGACGGATAGCGCCACCGGGCCATGAGGGTGCGCTCCTTGGTGGAGTGGATGCCCGTTTCACTGCCCAGAGACTCGTGCAGGTTGTCCATGGTGTAGCTGATGTTGGGGTACAACTTTTTCTCCTCCTCCGTCAGAGGAGCCACCAGGTCCATGATGCCCGGAATGAGAATGTTGCCCTGAGGGTCCACCAGCTTCGACAACACGGTCATCAAATCGGTCATGGGCTCGTGAGCAGAGCCACCAAAGACACCGCTGTGGAGATCCTGAGCAGGGCCGGAGACGCTCACGGAGTAGTAGTTGCAGCCGCGCAGGCCATAGGTCAGGCAAGGCTTCTCAGTACCCAGCCAGTAGTTATCTGAAATGCAAACGGCATCGGCATCCTTGAAAAAGTTTTTGGCCTCGGCTTGGATAAACTCATCCAGACCCTCCGAGCCATACTCCTCCATGCCTTCGAAGCAGCACAGCAGATTGACAGGCAGCTCAACACCGGCTTTGCGGTGAGCCTCAATCACGTTGAGCCAGCCAAGAACGGGGCCTTTGTCGTCCGTGCTACCGCGGCCATACATCCGACCCTTGTCATCGATGGTCAACTCAAAGGGCTCGGTGGCCCAGCCATCTTCCTTCAGGGCGGGCTGCACATCATAGTGGCCGTAGACCAGGATGGTGCGCTTGTTCTTGTCATTGCCGTAGCGGGCGATGACCACCGGTGGGAGATCGAGGTGTTCCTTGCCAGGCTGCTTGCCCAGGGGTCTCTGGTGCACCTCAGCGCCCAGAGCCTCTAGTTCAGAAGCGAGGAATTGAGCCATCTGTGGACCGCGTCAGTCCAAAAAAACCATGACGACGGGGAAGACTCTGCCACCGTACCCGGAACACATCCTTTCGGTTCTCATCTTGCGCGGAGACGGAAGGAATCGCAACCGCCTTTCGCAGACCTTATCATAGGTTGATCAGCGCATGTGGAGGGTCAGTTGTGGTCAATGCAAGGGACATACGATCGATGAAGGAGACAGACGATTCATCGACTCTATCCCGCGAATGTTTCAGTTTTCTCGCCCGACGAGGTGGTGGTGGAAGATGGACTTACTGCTTGAAGAAGGATTCCAGCTGCGGCGCCATTTTGGAGTCACTGATATAGCCGTAGTAAAAGCGACGAGGAGGGAGAGAAGCACGAGCACAGAGAGAAAACCGGGGGAGAAACGACCGAGCGACCGTTGCGCGGAGAGCAAAGAGGGGCATTGGAGGGAGTGAGTTAGTAATGGACCGAGTGAAATGGTTAGTTGCGGCCACCAACCAAACAAGTAGTACATAGTCGGATACACCCGGCTAGTTATCGGCACTAGAACAGGTACTTATATTGATTATTATTGCGTGCTAAATAGCGAGAATTGAGAAGGATGGTTTAGTATGCATTTGGATGCGGCGCATAACACAAGCTAGAGTACAATGTCTTTCTTTACAAAGAGAAAAAAAAATATATAGACCCTACGCGTCCCGTCCCCAGGCCTCCCGGCGCAGTTGCCGGTCCTCCCTGGCCATCCGTCGCTTCGCACCCCAGCGGGATTGGACGGCCTCCAAGACCTGCTTCTGGATCTCCTTCTTCTGCTGGCTGGCTTCACAGACCATGGCAACAAACATGGGCGAGCAGTCAAACCGTTTCGCCAGCTTGTGGCGGCTCCATTTCATCGGGTCCTCGAGCCGGAGTTTGCGGATCTCCTGGATATCCGACGGGCTTAGGTGGTATTTCTTCTCGTGCACTTTCTTGAACACGCCCGGAAGGCTTTCGACATCTTGCTTCACGGGCTCCTCGGGCCGCATCGCTCGCCGGACATCATCCGGGGGCAGAAACTTGGTTGGCGTATGGTAGACATTGGGAGCACTGGAGGGAGGGTTGTAGATGATGTGGTCCTGGTGCTCGGCGGACGAGCCAAAGGAGGCGTCGGGTTTGACGCGTAGGCGTTGCTTGGTCCGCCGATATGAAGACTGATGGCGCCGCGACCCCAGGACTAAGGACTCTGTCCATGATGGGAGGAGGAATGGCAGAGAGAGCCATGGCCGTTTCGGCCCCGTGATGAGGGTCGCCATCGGGGTCCAGTGGCGGGTCAATTGGTGGATGGGCTGAAGATCAAAAATAGCAATGGTCAGCGACCGTCGTGAAACACATCTCACACACCGGAGGAAATGAAGACTGTACCGGGAATGGGGGGAGAGGGCGAGATCCGGGGGATCGGGGAAGCGTAGAACGGATGGAACAGCCCTGAAGTTTTTCCCAAGGGTCACGAGACCTGCTAGATCAGGCATAGTGCTTGGGGGGAAGTACCTGGTACTTTACTCCACTGTGCAGCCGCCCGCTAGACCCCAAGTAGCGGGTACTGCGACACTCACTAATGTTTGATCACCTGCACACCGGCGTCATCATCGATCCCTAAGACACACAAAATGTCGCCTCCTTGACTGCTTTGGCTCGCATAGCTTACTGCCCTTCCAGCCTCCCCTCCTCCAACGTCATCGGCGGGCTGTTTTTGGTCATGGCCCTCTGTTAGGTTGTTCTCTCACCTCCCTCAGCGGCCTTCATCTTCACTAAATAAAGCCATTGTTCTCGGACTGTATCCCAACTCTCGTCGTTATGGCCGAATCCCAAAGCAGCGTGCGGCCCTCGTTGGTGGATGGTCAGCCTCGACCTCCCCGAACGTTTCAGCTAGATGATCTGGCTGAGCCCGACCGAAATGAATCCCTGACTGCTCAAGATGGAACTCGGATTCGAGCTCCAAAGCCAGGATATCCACCACCCTGGATCCAAATGGAAGATGCCCACAAGGATTGCACTGAGGGAGCATTCGGTGGTGCCTCGAACAGCGGCACGACATCTCCAACATCCCCAGTGAGCCCAATCGAAGGAATGCGCCCACCAAATCCCTTTGATCTGAGACTCCCCCAAGACACCCGCCGTCTCCCGGATGCACAGCTCAACTACCGCCTCGCATACACTCGCCCGCCTCCCAGATCTTTGAGCGAAGCGTCCAGGAAGATATGATCCCGGCGCAAGCACCGTCTTCGATCCCTGCACATATTCGAACAGAAAACTATATTCCCCCGGTTCTCGAGGCATCGTCGGCTGCGATTACGGACGACCATCTGGATCCCGATTCTGTCGAGATTGTCACACATAGTCTACACCAATCTGCTGTCGCAGGAGTTATAGGCGCGTCTTCGATGGAGCAATCGCTATCATCCTCGGTGATCGATGACCACATCCACTCCGATGCTGACGAAGTTTCATCTGCCCACGGGGCCCTGGACTCGACGGACGTGCGACGCTTGAGCTTTATATCCTTTGCTGATGTGGTCAATGCCGAGCACGCCGAAACGGGCGACCCCTGGGCCAGTCGAGATCCCTCCCAACATACATCAGGTCCAGCAATTTCCACTGGCGGTCCTGCAAACCGGTCCCCATCACCATTGCGCTCACCGGCCTCATCACATGCGATGGGAACATCGCCACCAACGAGCATTACGACCTCTTTCAAAGGAACCGAAATGTCCCCTCCGCACGGAGCTCGCGGTGCAGGAAGCCCCTTCCCGACGGCCCAGAGCCCCGTCTCCTCGAGTTTTGGCGGGGAACTCAATATTGAAACAATGCGGCAGGCATTGAGGAGAACGGGGAGCGGTGAATTGGGTGGAGTGGCTAGCCAGACAGCCAGTGCTGTGGGCAATGACGAGGTGATTGATCGTTCGTTTTAGCTACTCCGCTGCGTTTGCTTTGATCTTCTGTCTACCTGGCGTTCGCGTTTTAATAGCAAGGAGGCAATGGAGCTGGAACCCTGCGCATCAACAGAGAAGGGTTAGCTGAGCTCCGGCCAGTTTTCGCTCTCCTTCTCTCTGTCTTGAGCAGGATGGCGTGATGATGGTATCTTTAATTCTTCGTTTCTAACATTATCTACGGATCTGGATATCCACAATTATATGCTTGTTCATTCACCAGGTTCACTCTGATGCTTTAACTAACCTGTTTTTGTATATACACAATTTGAATGCTCAACAACCTTTTGAATAGTGGAAATGCTTATGCTAATTGCAGAGAGCTATTCCTCATGGCAAGACCAGACTAGTCCCCTCGTTTCCTGGCAGCTTCTACGGCGTCCAGGGCGCGTTGTACTCTGGAGCGCAGATCGGCCACGTCCTCCAACCCAACGCTGGTTCTAACCAGATCCGACTCCACCCCGAAGGATTTTGCCTACAAGAAGAGGTTAGTTTCCAAAATCGCCTGCAGTGGAAGGGGGTACATACCCAGTCAAGTTCGCCATAATGGGCCAAGAGAGTGTACGGGGAACTGGCGTGGGTTAGCAAGAAGTGAAAAGAATCCGCAGCAGTTTCGACGACGAACCTCAAAGTAAAGTTTGTACCCAGGCTGGGGCCTTTCAGGACTTCCAGAGTATCGTAAAAAGCGATAGCTTCAGCAGTTGAGTAGAACGTGACGGAGAAGAGGCCTCCATAACCGCCATTGGGATTGCGGAAGCTGTCATAGAAGGCTCTCGTAGGGCTGTACTTGGGATAGTATACTTCTTTCACTATAGTATATGATGACTCGATTAGCAGAAAAGCATGCATAGCTAGAAAAGATGAACTTACCCAGCGGAGATGCTTTCAGCATGGCCGTAATATCTTCGGAAGTGGCATTGATCTTGTCAATTCGGGACACAAAGTCTCGGCTGTTTCGCTCCAGGAAAAGAGCATCCTCCGCCCAATAGATATCTTCATACTCGCGGGCAAATGTCTCTTTCAGACTTTGATAATATTGCCCGGATGGGTTGAGAACGGCGCTTCCTCCCATGACATTGCTGCCTCCGCTGAAGATTTTGGTCAAACTGCTGACCACGATATCTGCATACCGAAGCACGTTGATGTTCAAAAAATTGCCAACGGTCTCATCGACTACGACGGCGAAATCATACCGATCCGCCAACGAGCGTATCCGGACCAGATCCGGGGTCTTCAGCAGTGGGTTTCCGGGTGCCTCTGTGAAGAGTGCGAGGAACCGTTCGCCATTTTTCAGACGAGTTTCCAAGTCATCAAGATCTTCAGATGATCCGTTGCCGTAGAACAAACATCCTGGACCCCATTTCTGTAGGATCTTCAGCGTATCAATGTATGGAAATCCGAAACAGACGCTCTTCTCCTCTCCCCGAGCAGCCATGATGATCTGATGAGCGTTGAAGATAGAGCTCATGCCGGAGGGGTAGAGGAAGACATCATCCTCCGAAATGCCGGCCACTCGGCCTTCGGACGATTTCTCTTCGAGAGCCGCGGGCAGGTCAACGTCGGCTGTCAGCACACCTGCAATGCGTCTCCGCACGGCTTGCTTCGCCTGGTTGGTCAGCGAAGGGCTCAGGTTGCGGCCGAATCGCTCTTCAATGAACTGCCCATATTCTCGTCCCTCTTGGACCCCATTACTTGCCGCGGGCGAATCTCCAGATCCCGCAGCGTGTGCGGAGCCCCGTGTGATGCCGTTCAGAGATCCCCTGCCCTGGTATCGCCGGGGTCCCTTACAGGGTCGCTGTGCAATCGATTCCGCAGTCGAGAGGCCCTTGTCTTCCACCAAAAAGCCGTCCTCCAAGGCACCAAGACAGAACTCGCCGCGCCGACTGGATATGCCGTTTCCAGAATGTTGCCACACCTGTTTGGCAACCGAGGCGTATTCCTTTGGGTAGATAACACTCGACAAGGTGGACGTGATTGAAGTCGCTTCGGTATGCGGGGACGGAATGAAGTTCACGGTTCGGACTTTGGGCGCCGCGTCAGCGGGACAGCGGGATACAATAAATGAGTGGCAGATGCGCGCCGTTTTCGGGGACGCAAATAAAGTGGCTGCTTCGATATTGGGGTCTCCGTGGCGACGAACGATCTCCTGGGCGAGTCTTTGGATACTGGGATGCACGAAAAACCGAGGATAACCTAGTTGCATCTTGCTCATAACCCAGTCCTCTCCTTCCTCATAGCCGACGTTGGATCTCCATGTCGGAAGCGACACGCTGACGGCCTAGAGAGGCTCGGATTAGTGAACTGATCCTGTGAAATGTCCTCCGAGCTGTCCATGGAGGGGCACATAGATCAAGATCGCGGGGCAGCAAGACATACATGGTCGGTGTTGGGAGGCACAGGGCCCCCTAGCGTTTGCAGCATCCTGCGAGATATTGGGAGGTGGTAACGAAATAAGAATTGGATTTGGAAAGTACAAAAAAAGAAAGAATTAGAGCAAGAGGAACAGGAAGAGCAGTGATGACTCCGCTGCGATTTCGGAGGCGTAATACCATACATCAGTGGGTACTTGTAAAATACTTAAATTATCACCAAAAATGAACATAGTGTCATGTAACTTTGAAGTACTTGAAATAAATAATTACAATACCCCGTAACCGTTATCAGTCCCCAAAAAATTTCGCTAGTTATCGTCCTGAGCTTTGATCTTTCTTCTTGTTCTGCTCGATTTTCACTTTTCACTCCTGCAACCCCCCTGGGCGTAGATCCCCTGCCTCAATCACTGACAAGCATGTCGGAGCACACAGTCAAGCGAAGGAAACTCAGCCCTTTGCCAGAGGACGGCGCTCCGCAAGCGATGCAGTCGAAACCATCAACAGATGGAACGGCCCAGCGCAAAGATGGACATTCTACAAAGGCCAATGCGGGGAACCGAGCAAAAGATGAGCGCTCTGCAGAGCTCGCCATGGCTAGCGGCTTCTACAAATCCAGCTTCTTCAAGCTTCAGATGGACGAGTTGCTATCTGGCCTCAGACCAAACTACGAGAACCGCGTGTCGAAGCTTCAGGAAGCACTGCACAAAGTGAAGGATGCTATCGAAAACCTACCCGAAAGGCCGCCGAAGCCTATTTCCGAGGTCGAAAAGGAGTTGCGCAGTCCCAATGGAGTTGTGGTCCCATGGCCGGAACCACGACCCGGCAAGGACACGAAATATACCATGTCATATGCGAAGCCAACAAATATCAATGTGGTGGGAAGCCTCGCCTTGAGGACAGGTGCTCGTACCGCGGAATCTCGGGCAGTTGATCTGGCGGTGACGATGCCTAGCTCGCTCTTTCAAGAGAAGGATTTCGTCAACTATCGATACTTCCACAAGAGGGCATATTACATCGCCTGTCTTGCTGCAGGTATCCAGGAATCGATGGCCTCCCTTGGTTTCGAAGTCAAATTTGGAATCCAAGACGGTGACAGCCTCCGTCCTCTCATTTTTTTGGAGCCTCGCGAGGGCAAAGAGAATACCACCCAGCCCCAGATTCGCATCATCACGGCAATTGAGCACACTCTGTTCCCAATCACAAAGACACTGCCAACGAAGTGCAACGTTCGCCAGGGCTCTTCTGCCGACAACTCGGAAATTGGAGAGCCAACTCCGTTTTATAATGCTACCCTGCGGTCAGAGGCCACGGTTTCTCTCTACCACAAAGCTCTACACTCCGCCACTCAAAAATGTGAATCCTTCCGGGACGCTTGCATCCTAGCCCGCACCTGGCTGCAGCAACGGGGCTTCCACACCTCCTTTCAAGGCGGGGGCTTCGGTGGCTTCGAATGGGCGGCACTCATGTCTTTGCTATTCGAGGGCGGTGGTCCGACTGGGCAACCTGTTCTCATGCGTTCATACAGTAGCTACCAGATTTTCAAAGCAACCCTGCAGTTCCTTGCTGGAAGAGACCTGACGAGACCCCTGCTCCTCTTTTCTGGCGACCTCTCTCCCCCACAGGGAGAAGACCCCATTTTATATGATGGCCGCAGGGGATTGAATATCCTCTACAAAATGACTGCTTGGTCTTATGCAACACTGCGTCGTGAAGCAGCAACTACTTTGAAGATGCTTAATGAATCCCGCGAAGATAACTTTGACAAAGTCTTCATTTTGAAAGTCGATGAGCCGACATTGAAGTTTGACCGACTCGTGACGTTCCCCAAGTCTTTCAACGGCGACACTCTCCGAGCACTTCGCGAACAAAATGCGCTATATGAAGTGCTCTCCAGGGCACTTGGAGACCGAGTCAAGCTCATTTCTTTTTCCAGCCACTGTGCCGACACCTGGTCTATTCGCTCCAAGTCCTTGATCAAGAAAGCCAGCGAAAAACTGTCAGTTGGCCTTCTTCTGGATGCTGATAACGCCTCGCGTGTTGTTGACCACGGTCCTCCTGCTGAGGAGAAAGAAGAGGCCGCTTCGTTCAGGTCCTTTTGGGGAGAGAAGGCAGAGCTCCGTCGTTTCAAAGATGGTAGTATTCTGGAGAGTCTTGTATGGTCTGAACAGCCATCAGAAAAATCTATTGTGTACCAAATCTTGGCATATAGTCTCCAGCGGCATTTCAAAATCGCGGAGTCGGATTTCGAGTTTATCGGCGACGAGTATGAGGAAAAGCTCCGCAGCGAAGGTGACGGCATTGTGGCATACTCCAGTCCTCCTTTCCAAATGATCAACGATGCCTTCAACGATCTGGAAAGTTCCATTCGGAACATGGACGAAGTTCCTCTGGATGTTCGACATTTGGCCCCAGCAAGCCCACTTCTCCGATACACGGCGCTCCGAGTTCAAAGCTCTAGCGGAATTGCCCATGAAGCTGCCGACATTGTGCTTCAGTTTGAAAGCTCTGCGCGGTGGCCTGATGATTCCACAGCGATTCAGATGACGAAGGTGGCTTTCCTCATCAAGATCGGGGACTCCTTGGAGTCGGCAGGCACTGCCACTTCGTGCCGTGTTGGCCTGGAAAATGAATCAAGTAAAGTGCTGAACAACGCCTATCTGGATATTCTTCACACCTCAGGCTTTCTTTTCCGCCTGAGAATTCATCACGATCGTGAACAGACATTACTCGAGCGTCAGCTGAAGGATAAGACTCTCAGCCCTCGGGAGAGGGAAGGAATTGCCTATGCTCTCTTCTCCTACAAGAAGCTTTTCACCCAGGCTCCGCGTCTGACACAGGCAATTCGGAGCCTATGTACTCGATATCCGCTTCTCTCACCCACCATCCGCCTGCTCAAACTCTGGTTCAGCTCCCACCTTTTCTCTGCCCAGATTAACGACGAGTTGATCGAACTGTTGGCAACTCGAGCATTCACGCAACCCAATCCGTGGGACTGTCCCTCGAGTGTCATGACAGGTTTTCTGCGCACTTTGCATTCTCTTGCCCGATGGGACTGGCAGCAGGAGCCATTCATCGTTGACCTGGGCGGAGATCTGGACCCCGATGTGACTGAGACAATCCGCACTCGCTTTTCAGCCTGGCGCAACATCGATCCGGCAATGAACACCGTTGCCCTCTTTGTCGCTTCCGACATGGATCATGACGGCGTGACCTGGACACAATACGAACAGCCTTCTAAGGTCGTGGCTGCTCGCATGTCCACTTTGGCAAAAGCGGCAATGAGCGTGGTCCGAAAGAATAGCAGCGACTTTGATGTGTCCGACCTCTTCCAGACTTCTCTGGCTCCCTACGATTTCATCATCCACCTTCGCCCCAAGGTTCTTGGTGAACGATCCGGTGCTGTGGCTAAATTCAAGAATCTGGCCGACACCAGTTCTGCTCGCGCCGGGAAGATGGCAGCAATCAAGTCTTTTGTTCACGAAGTCCAGTCATGCTACAGCCAGGCTATCCTTCTTTTCCACGGAGACGAGCACTGCAGTGTGGTCGCTGGTCTTTGGAACCCCCAAACCTTGAAGCCCAAGAGTTGGAACCTCAAGACAGCGTACTCGACTGCCCCGGCATCCTCGGCGACGTCTAAGGACCGCGTTACAGTCAACCGACCCGCCATCTTGAACGAGATTGCTAGACTGGGTGACGCTCTCGTGGAAAAGATCGAAATCCACGAGACTAGCGAGGAACAGTAGATTGTTTAAAGTAATAAAAATTTCCATCTTATTCTCGAATGTACAATTAAATTACCTGATCACGCCGCTGCAATGCAAGCCTCCCAAGATAAAGAAAAGAAGAATTGAACACAAAACAATCACCGGCATTATAACGAACCACATGAAAGAGAAGTCATTTTGCACCCTGCGTTCTTCTTTTCAAGAGCCGGCCGGCCGGTCCGCTTTGCCCGACGGCACCTGAGAAGAGAAAGAACAGAACTTGTCCTTGATAGCGACAACTTCGTATGTGCCTTCATCGGATATTTTGATGGTTTTATGATGCTCGTAAGAGATGTCATGCTTGATGTCAAGCACCTCCGACTTCTTCCCCTTCCGGACGTTGGAGCTTCGAATGTACCTGTAGGGGGAAAAATCGCTGTCAGCATCGGCCCAGACAGATAAATAGAGAAGGAACTTACGTGAACTCAAAAGGGGGGTTCCCCAAAACTCGAAATGAAGGTCTGCTTCGCCACCTTCGTGGATGTCCACCACAGAGGTCTGGCCTCTGCTGATGCGCACGCTAGGCATCTCATGGATGACCTTGGTGATGTCCTTGTGGGCCTTGCATTTACCACTGGCACCGTCGCTGACCGCGGTGATGGTGAACTCACCGGGACGCTCGGCAATGCGACGGAAATTGGTGTTCTGCGAGGTTGCCTTCCGCTGGGCGCCGTTGAAGGTATAGAATACATCGAATGGAGCATGTCCTGACAGCGAGAATGAAAGACGTTCACCTACACAGTAGTCGGCTTTGGATTCGAGCGGAATGATGGTCGGCACGTCTGACACAGCCACTCGAACCGAAGAGGCGTCGTACTCGGTGGTTCGTTGACATCCACGCGCATCGCGCACTTTGTGAATGCTGACCACATGTTGGCCCAGATCCAGATGACGCCGAGGAATGAGCAGGTTGTGTCGGTTGGAGTTGACTTTTGGGATGGTGACGATCTCCGGTTTCGCGTTCGAGTGATGCTTGATCATGATCTCCAGTGAAAAGGGTGGGATTCCTTCCAGAGTAACGGGGACAGTTTCTTCACCACTGGCATCCTCCTTGCAGAAACCATAGATGTGACCAGGAGAGTCAAACTTGGCAGATGGGAGCGAGTTCACCTGTTGAGTGACCAGCAGGGGGCTGCGCTTCGGGTCATGATCATAAAGGTTGTCGCCAACCTGGGTAAACTTGTAGGTGTATTGACCGGGCTCCGACGTGTCCATCTCCATCGAAGCCACGTGAAGGGCGGTTCTGAGGTTCCGCGATCTCACAGAAGGGGCCCCACGATCCGCTTTTCGCCGCTGTTCGTACTGAAGACTAAACGGAGGATTTCCGGAGAGTCGGAGTTCAAGAGTATCATCGTCACCTTGGCACACTTCAGGCTTGACAACCGAGCCTGTTTTTCCAACTGAGGATCCATCTACAGCGCTGATATGTGGTCGAGGAATCCACGAAACTTCGAATTCGTTCGCAGATTGGGTCACAGAGCCTGGGCACGAGCCGTCAAACACTTCGACGAGCTCATAAAGACCTTCCCTATCCACACTTAGGGCGCTGTTTTCTTCCCAAAACGTTTTCTCCACGGGCGAGGGGTTGACATCGACGTTTTTGTACTTTACCGTCCATGGCCGTTGGCCACTCAGTCGTAGAGGAATATCAACCTTGGTGCCCTGCAGTGCTGATACACTTCTCTTCTTATCGATCTGACCGAAAGATGCCTGAGGAGGTTTTGAACGGGCATCGATCTTGATGCTGTCCTTCAGGTTCCGTTTGCAACTCGACTTGTCCTTGACACTTGTCAAAGCTAAAGTGTATTCGCCGCCGCTAACTAGCTTGTCGGTGATGATTGTCGCCATCTCCGTTTCAGATTCGAGAGTCTGTTTGGACCTCTTCCCATTGTGAACGAGCTCATATTGCAGTGTCCAGGGAGCTTCTCCCAAAAAAGATACGTCCACAGAGACCGATTCGCCAAAACAAGTCTTGCGCGTTTCTCTCGACCCCATGAAATGGGCCGAAGCTGGTGGTTTCACGTCTTGTTCCAGAATCGGAGTTTGATCCTTCAGAGACCGTGGAGAATAGATGGAATCTTCAATATCCAAGAAACGGTACCGGTAGTAGCCCGCCTCTGATGGTGTGAAGTCGAGTTGAGACCTCAATCCGTCGATCTTTTGGGTTTTGGTCACCACGCCTTTGCTGCTTTCAATACTGTATCGGAGACGAAATGGCGGAGAACCCGTCAAGTCCAGGTCAACGAGCAAACCAACGGCATTATTGGCACATCGGTCGAAAATCTTCTCAGATCGAATAGCTAGTTCCGGCTCTGGAGGATTGTGCAAGTAACACGATGAGGGCTCCAGAACTTCACCTGGGCAGTATTGGCTGGAGACAGACGTCAAGGCATACCAGCCCGGCTCCTTGATGGGAGTTTTCTGATCCAAATGCTTCAATACAAGAGTTCGAGCATCTTTCGGGGCATCGTCATTGCCTCTGAACGAGTAAACGACGGAGAATGGCCCATCTCCAACATAGCCGTTTCCCACCGCGTGGAAGCTGACAGGTAGGTTCACGCTATCTCCCCGAGCAACCTGCAGTGGATGTTGGTCATTGCATCCAGATAGAGACAGTCGTGGGCGTTCATGGACGGAGAACTGGTGCCATTGCGATACTGACTTGGCGGATGGCCGATCTCCGTCATCAAAGAGAGTAGAATAATTGGCGACATTTCCGAGAGCATCATGGACTTCCTCAATAGTGTAAAACCACTCTCCACCCACATTCAATGACTCGTTCAAAGGCAGGTCAATCTTCTGGCTCTGGGCCCACGAAATATCTGGCTGAGTCTCACTGAAAAGAGCGCCACTGGCCCTCTGATTCAGCAATGGAGAGCGCAGATTGTCAGGCTGAATGTTCTGGAAGGAGAACCCGCGGTCGAGGTGGTTAACTTGGCGGCTGTACTTGATTTTCAAGGGTGGTGTTCCCTCAACCTCGAGAACCAGGTTGGACAGTTCCCCCTTGCATTTGTTTGTATGTGAGTTTTTGATCAGCGCTCGCGGGCAAGAGACGACAAGTGCATCAGATGTACGCGTGTGAACATCTAGCTGAGATTCATCCACCACCCGCTGTAGACGATAGATACCTGTCTTCTTCACGGGTAGGAGCAGATCCCGATGGGCGACAGGCTCTCGGTTTGCATGCCGTTTGTCCGCCTGGCGTTTCAGTTGCTTGACTTGTTTTGCCGGGATGGTCAGAGTTTCGTTTTCGCCGGTGTTCAGATCAAGTCGCAATACCTCGATCATGATGGGGTCGGTTTGATTGACGCGAATCGGGAGGTTAACCGTGTTTCTTTGGGAATCAATGCAAAGCGCCTCGCGATCGGGATTCAGAACAGCCGACCTAGCCCCAGTCAGCTTGAAGATCGCACATCCACATCCGGGTTCCCGACTCACCCTTCGGGCAAAATGTGCACAATTTGTTTCCCTAAAATCAAGGACGCATTGTGTATAATATCTCCGGGTTTGACCCTTCGCTCCGAGATGGAGAGTTCGCGATCATATGCGACCTTGACCATTCCTCCAATCCAGGCGCCCATCGGAATCTAATACGAGTTAACTAAAGGTTGAAATTAGGAGGCGGGAAGGGTGCCCACCGGTATGCGAAACATCAAAAAGATGTTGCCCACCGCATGAAGAAGGAATAGCGACAGCGTCGTGGGGAATGCCCACTCCAGCCATGGGATGCGCAACGCCTGTAACCCAAATAAAAAGAAGCCATCCACCGACACCCACTTCAGAAACAACCAGGTCGCATCCAAATCGTCAGACGCTGTCCACGAATCGTACACTCGCCAGGCATTCAGTGCCAGATAGAAAGCGACCACGTAGAGGCGTTGCGACGGAGCGTCGACCACGTCGACGGGGATCAACGGTGTCGCATTTGGGCGTTGTTGGATCGCCTTGGACGGGGATTTCGATGGAGACTTGGCGGGCTTGAGGGAGGGCTTTAGAGGAGACCGTGTATCGCGAGACTGAGAGCGCGTCGGGGTCTCAAAGAGCCTTCTCCGTTGTGGGAGAGTCTGGGGCGTCTGAGGAAACGCAGACGGGAGGCGGGGCGTGCCATTCATGGCAGCAGCATGCTGTGGTTAGAGGATATTTGGCTGGGTGGAGGAAGGCAGACAAGATTATGAGGAGGAAGAGGACGAAGAGAAAAACAGTTGTGGTGGGCAGGATCAAGTAGTCGTTGGGTGTTTGTTGCAGAGTGTGAGAGAAACAAAAAACGCGTCGGGAGGAAAGAAGAAAAGGAAGGGAGCTCGGTCCACCCACCATTCCTGGTATACCTCAACTCCCCAACTTCCAATTCATTCACTCACTTCGCCATGGCCGCTCGCAAACGACGCCGTAGCCCGTCGGCAGACATTTCAGTCTCCGAAATCTGCCAGCGGGCGACATCTCAGGAGCGAGACAGCTGGAATGGCTTCTGTGAGATCGAGTCAGAGCCAGTAAGTGACCAATCATTCCTCGCTTTGGGACCGCATTTTGACCATCTTGCCAGGCCCTTTTCAATGTGATGCTCCGGGAGTTTGGAGTCAAAGGGGTCAAGGTGCAAGAAGTTGTTTCGCTGGACGAAGAGATGATGGCTTTCCTCCAGTATGCCTGATATATGCCCTTTCGCCTGGATACGGAGAGGCCCTTCTAACATATTGTGTACAGTAAGCCGGTCTACGGATTGATCTTTCTCTTCCGCTGGCGCGAAGATGATTTCGGAAAGCAAGAAGCAAGCTGCCCGGAGGGCCTCTGGTTTGCCAATCAGGTCAGTCGTGTGAATGGTCAGGAACCGCTTCTAAGCTGAAGATGGCGACGACAGACCGCCGATAATGCATGCGCGAGTGTCGCATTGCTGAACATCGTCAACAACATCGAAAATATCGACTTGGGAGAGAATCTTCAGCACTTCAAGGATTTCACCATGCCATTCACCCCGGCGCTACGGGGCGATGCCATCAACAATTTCGAGTTTGTCAAAAGAGTCCACAACTCTTTTGCACGGTACCGGACCTCTTCCTTCGATGTTCGTGCACTGGATAATGATTCCCTCTAGAAAAATGGACATGCTCGGTTCAGATTTTCAGCTCAAAACCGAATCCAAGTCTAAAAAATCTAGCAAGGCCAAAAACAGCCATGATGAAACTGACTCGGATGCTTCCTTCCACTTCATCGCTTTCGTACCAGCAATGAGAAAAGTGTGGAAGTTTGATGGCCTCGAACGGCAGCCCCAAATGTTGGGTAAGTGTGTGCGCGCTTCGGCACCGATCCTTTCTCATGATTTTCGGTAGGCGAATGCAGCGAAGAAGACTGGCTGGAGTTGGTCAAGCCGGATATTTTCACGCGTATGGCGGCATATGAAGAGGACCAGATCGAGTTCTCCATCCTGGGTCTCGTGCGAGACCCCCTGCCCGAGCTGCTGGGACAGCTTGCGGTCAACGTGCGGTGTCTAGAGATCCTCAACCAGTGTATCTTGTCCCAGACAGAAGAAGAGCTGGGAACCACACTGAATGCGCTTCAGGAGACGATACTAGGACCTGACTCCTCTCTGCCCTTGACGCGCGAGGATATCAACACGGCCGACGTGTCTGCTCAAGAGCGCGAGTACGAATCATACTCTGCGGCACAATTACAGCAAGCACAGCAGGAGCTCAGCAATGCGCAGCGGGGCTTGCGTGCAAGCATCCAGGAGGAGAAACAGTCACAGTGGGCAGACGCGGACTATGCTGCTGGACGGCGGTTTGACTATGCTCCCGCGGTGCGGACTTGGCTGCGATGCTTGGCCCGCAAGCAGCTGATTCAGGAATTGCATTGGTAGTTAGTTAGCTTGGGTTTGTTCGGTAACTACCTACTTGTTTCCCATAGTTCACCTTCGCGGCCATTATTATTGGTTGCCACACGGGCACCTCATGGTCCCGCATAGGGTTGAGATTGGCCCGCTGATAGTAGATAAGCAGAGGTACTGAGTACTTGGGCACAGCTATGACAGCTCACTACATTCCAGGTACCTGATACTTCTAGCGTCTGGCCCTCGTTTTTGTATTCAAAACGCACGTCACCGCCCAGCGCCAACTTCCCATCCTCTCTTTTCGTTCTTTTGCATTCTCGTTTGTTTCAATCTGGAACATCCTGGTCTACGTGGGATCTGCCTTGCCCTGTCTCTTGTCGAATCCCTCCCTCTTCTCTCCTCCACAACCAGAGGCAGGTCCCCGAGACGCTCCTCGGTTTGCCACCCTTTACCCACACCTACCACCTCGCCTCTTCAACGAAACATTCTTTAAGTTCCCCCCACTCACACATCGCTCCGACAGTTTCAACAACCTCACCCGCCATGTCATCCGTCGACGCAACACCCGAGAAAGCCCCCGATGATTCTTCCAAGCTGAAAACCTTCCTGGGCATCCTGCGCAAGTACGCGCCCCGCTAGACACAACATAGGAACAAAGCGCTGATGCATGTGCGTGGTCTAGGTTCGTGGGTGTGACAGACATCGCCTCGGTGCGCTTCTCGCTGCCAGCGCAGCTGCTCGAGCCCCGGCCGAATCTAGGTAAGTGGAAGCTTGTGATTGTGCGGGGTTCAAAAGAGCTGACTGGATGTTTCCCCAAGAATATTGGCACTACCTGGACCGACCCGAGACTTTTGCGAGGTCAGCACCCTAATTCAGCGCACTAAACTAATGCTGACATCTGCGCTACAGCATTGGCAAGTCCGATGACGAGCTAGGTCGGATGCTGGAAGTGTTGCGGTTCTGGTTCACCAAGGACTTGGTATATATTTGATTGGTCCCGCAGGAAGATGACGTTTGCTGAAAATGCGACAGAAATACATCAAGGGCAAACCGTGCAAGCCATACAATTCGACTCTCGGTGAATTCTTTCGGGTAAGTCCCTTGGTCTGTCCTTCTGGAAGCTCTTGGTCCGCTGAACCTGTCGTCTTTGCTTTCATATAGTGCAGCTGGGACGTGTCAGATGCGGTCCCCGAAGAAGCGAACCTGCCTGGTGTGAGCTCAGGTAGCAGCGGTGCTTCTACCGTTGGTGATAGCACCGGGGAAACGGTCAAGGTATC
The DNA here is from genome assembly GCF_028827675.1 of Penicillium lagena. Taxonomy (NCBI): domain Eukaryota; kingdom Fungi; phylum Ascomycota; class Eurotiomycetes; order Eurotiales; family Aspergillaceae; genus Penicillium; species Penicillium lagena. Next base: position 2,321,864 of record NW_026623222.1, on the reverse strand, counting down.
CTATCTGACCGAGCAGACCTCACACCACCCACCTGTCTCCGCATTCTATATCGACTGTGCGGAACGGGGAGTCACCGCGCGCGGGTTCGACCAAATCAGCGCCAAGTTCACCGGCACCAGCATTCGGGTATCTCCCGGTCAGCACAACTTGGGCATTTTCGTCACACTTGAAAAGAGAGACAACGAGGAGTACCAGTTAACCCATCCGTCCGCACATCTGGGAGGCCTGCTGCGAGGCGCCCTGTCGATTACCGTCTCCGATACATGCTATATCAACTGCCCGAAGACAAAAGTCAAGGCTATTCTGCAGTACCTGGAGGATGGGTGGCTTGGACGGTCTCAATATAGGGTGCAGGGGGTGATATTCCGCTACGATCCCGACAATGACACCATCACAAATATCAAAGATGTGCCAGAGGGGGATGTGCTGGCCCGGATCACCGGCTCATGGCATGGCAAGATTTATTTCACCCCTACAGGGACCAAGGAGCCTTGCTTGCTGATCGATATCACCCCTCTCTGCCCCACGACAAAGACTCTCCCTCCAGACGAAGAGCAGCTGTCCAACGAATCGCTCAAATTCTGGTCGGACGTCACCTCCGCCATTATTGACAAGCGGTTCACCCAGGCCACTAAGCTGAAACAGGAAATCGAGGAACGGCAGCGACAGCGGGCCGCAGAGCGCAAAGAGAAAGACGAGGAGTGGAAGCCGCGCTTTTTCACTGGCGCAGTCACGCCGCTGGGTAAACCAGAACTGACCGAGGAAGGACAGAAAGTCCTAGAAGGCATCCGATCCGGCCACTACGCCTTGGAGGAGAGCGATATGCAGGGCGCATAAACCAACCGTTTTGATCATGTTGATTCGATTATTGTCCGTGGCGTATCTGGCATGCGACCCTGCAAACTCGGCGTCTCTTTGTTGCTTTCCATCTGGTCTGCCCTGCTTCTCTTCACATACTTAGATCTTTCACAGAAGGGACTTGGCGCTCTTCATGTATCTTTTTTCTTGTTCCCTCCCCCATTCCTCCTGGGCACTTCGGTGGATAGTGGATAACAGTGGTCCCTGCGTCCCGAAGTTGAATCAGGCATCCAGAATGAATAATAGAAGTCGAGGCTTAAGTTCATAGTACTATCCTGTGCAATCCCTCGTAGAGATTACAATATACGCTAGAAAAGGATCTTTTTCCGAAGAGAGAGCTGTTGATGAGCTGTAGTAAAAATTCATTATCAAAACTCCACGAGAAACCAACCGCCTTCCAGTTGCACCCATGCTCAATACAAACAATGTACAAATTATAGTGTCAAGACCAACAAGGAGAATCTAGGCCGCCGCACTGGCAACCTTGGTGAAGCCTGCGGTAACGGACTTTGTAATTTCCTCATTTTTATGCGGCAGAAGAGACAAAGCATACGCGACATCATTCCACTGCCGCTCTGTCTCGCACCTTGGTAGCCGAGCAGCCAACTTGTCGGCCAGCTGACGGGCGTGTTTCTCCTGAAGACGTCATTAGCCCAAGCATTGACATGGACGGAGAGAGAAACGCTTACCTTTTCGACGAACCCAATCAAGAACTTGATGATCCGACGCAGCGAAACCTCCTCGAGGTTGCGCTCCGCACTCAGCAGACTGAACATATCGACGAAGTGGTTATACACGGCGTTGTCCTTGGTGGCTAGTTCAGTGAAGAACATGCGCGCCAGATCCGCAATCTTCTTGTCATCATCCTCCAGGCATTTGGCCATCTCACCCAGCTGACCCTTCACTTTGACCTGACCGGCCAAAATTAGGAAGGTGAGAGTCATGAGACATGTGCGCTTCACGGAGGCCTCGTCGTCATTCAAACGGCGGTACAGGAAGTCTGTGTTTTCATCGATGAGATGATTGAAACAGACTGCCATGTCGCCGAGTGCAATTACAGCGTTACTACGCACAATGGGATCCTCGGACCGTTCCATGATGGTGATCAACAGTGGCAGGTTTTTCTCACAGTATTCAGCAGACACACACATCAACTTAGCCATGCACAGTGTCGCCGCGGCCTGCAAGTCGCGGTCTGGGTACGCATTGTTGTTCGCGCAAATCTCAGCCACGAGAGGGCCGAACTTGGCCAGGAGAGAGTTCTCACCGTAGAGAAGCTCGCGTTCCCGAATGTGGGCCATGGCATCCTGGAAATCGTCTTCGGTAGTACCACCGATCAGGTCGAGCTCATCGTCCTCGGCGTTTTCGTCCTGCTGAGGAACAGGGTTTGCAGGCTTGTTTTTCTCCTGCTCGGCTTTGCGGCGTTTGAAGTCCAGTTCGCACAGCTCAAGGTGTACAATCTGCTTGATCGCGATGTGACCCACGACGTAGAGCAATTGCGAGAGAGCAGCAGATGAGGCCTTTGGACTGGATCCTTGGGCGTCACTCGATGCTGTTGCTGGTCGTTGGTCCTCTCCTTCGGCAGAGGTGTGGGAAGAGGAGGGGCGTTGCGCATAGGGTGAGAAAACAAAGACGGTTTTCCGCCGAAGGATGTCGGAGCAAAGAACATCGGGGTGTTTGGATAGAGTGTAGATGGCGCTGATTGCTTGCTCAGCCACGCCATACCACTCTTTGCTATTCGAGACAATTTCCAGCATAGACGCGAGTTTTGTCAAGACCGCATGGTCGTTAGGAAGCTTGGAGATGGCGACATCGCGGGATTTCGCTTGACGCCCGGGAACCATGCGTCGCAATGCAATGCAAGTGTATTTGGCAAGGACAAGGTCCGACCTTCCCAAGCCTCCAAGACCGATTCGCAACATCGCTTCGGTCTCCTTTACCACGACTTCTGGGTCTGCGAGAGCGAGCATGCCGAGCACAATAATTGCCCCGCGGCGTTGGGTTCGCGAGATCTCCTTCTTTTGGACACTGTAGACCTGCCACAGCTTGGCAATCACCGCCTCTGATATATGGCCCGCCTTCATCATGGTAGAAAGTAGCTGCTCGAGGCATGTGAGTTCAGCGGGTGTCGAACCGAATGTCAAACTGATCATATTGCGAGCGATATAGTTTGCAGCATCGTTGGGGCTGAAAGAGTCTGGTGCATCAAAGAAGAGACCCTTATAGGAATCAATCAGATGCGTCTGGACACCCTTTCCTTCATCGCTGTTGCCCTTGGTCCAGATCAGACGGATCATGCGGCGAATACCACTGCGAGCCGTCTCCACCTTGTACGCATCGAGAACGACAAAGAAGTCCATGGCCTCGATGACCTCGCTCTTGTTGCGAGATGAGAGCAGTTGTGAGACGACAGTGGAGGCACTGTGAAGCACTTCAATGAAGCGAATGGCCTCATTATAGTACTTCCTCGTCAATTGCAGCCGAGTCAACAACTCAGACGTCGCTGCTTGTTCCGCGGCCTTTTCTATTTCGGCTTGTTTCTGCTCCTCGGTCATGCGAGGCGCTTTGGAAGGAGAGTCGTCCGGCATCTGAGTGGCCTCGTCTAACAGGTCCGGGTCCACCACCTGAGTGACCCCCTCAAACCCTGGGGTTTCGGGTGGCCGCAGCTCATTCAATTCGGCGTCCACACTGTCAAGTCGGGCCGTCCATTCTTTCTCCGAAAGCTGTCCACCGTGCATAACGCTAAATGGATGGGTGGAAACAAGCTTGGCGAGCAACTTAATGGCGTTTCGACGAACGTTGCTGCTCTTGTCTTCCAAGCTTCGTGCGGCCAACTCAGCGGCTGCCTGTCGTCTCTTGGGGAACTTCTGCTCCAAGTCGCATATTCTCATGAATACTTGGATGGCTCGGCAGCGGCAGTAAGGGTTGATGTCGAGGAATCGCTCTTCCAGGACATCGAAAAAGGCATTTATCTGGGTCTTGTAATTTTCACTGCGCTCTTCCTGTCTACTCAGATCGGAAATGAGGTTCCCGCAGACCTCAACGACTGCACAGCGGAGGGTATATGACTTGAACGGTGTCAGTCTAGACATGGGGTAAACGGGTGGGAGATGTAGATACTTCGCTGTCAAGTTGTTTGGCTAAGAGAGTCATTTGTTTGATGATCAGCCTGGGGGCAAGCTCAGAGAGCTTCACAATAAATGCCGACACGGACTTGGGTCCTCTGGTGTCATTGGAGTTGAATTCTTTATTTCCGAGCTCCCTATACAATGTGAGCGCTGGACCATCAGATACAGAATTGGACACGGTCATACTTTAGGATCTCATCTGAGAGTTGCGGATAGTCATATTGCTCTGCGAGGATGTGAAGGAATTCGGCCATGGGTTCCGACAGATGCTCGAAATACGTCAGGCTCTGCACGATTGAGGTTTGCGCTCCTGCGTATCTGGTTAGAACAATGTACAACACGATATCTTCTATACCTACCGAATGCGTGGCCATGGTGCTTGACCGCGATGCACAGAACCTTGAAAGCGTGCATGCGAATAGCCATGCTCTTGACGCGCTGCTCGCTCTCGAGAATAAGATAGATCGTTCGGGTAAACAAATTAATGAATGTGTCACGATCCGAAGTGGTCAGAAATATGCGCCCCAGTTTAAGTTTCATCACCTTGCACATCGTCTCCATCGATATTTGGATCTGCGGGGTCCAGTCCCAATGGCCATCCTTGGCCGCCTTCTTCGATTTCCCTGCGCCTCGGCGCGCAGGTGCGGCCTCGGTCGATTTTTCTGCGGCTTTGACTTCGACGGCGGAGAGAGCCCACTGAAGGAGAAATCCATACATCTCCAGTAGTTGCTTGTGGTGTTGGATAGCATCCTGCTCGTCGGATTCGAGGTCACTGTGAATCATGTCCGCCTCAACCGACAGTCCCGAGACAATTAAATCCAGGAGTTTGCTGAGTGACTTGGTGGGGAGAAGGGTTGAGTATCTGCAAGAGTTTAAGAGTTCAGAGTCGGTTCCAGATGGGCCATGGGGGAGTTGGGAAGGGACCGGGGCGCACTTTAGAAGAAGTTGCAGGGAGTCAAAGAAAGAGGATCGCGTCAATCCTTCTGGGTTTTCCGCCACTGCGTCTACTATGGGGTTCAGGACATTGTCCACGAGGGCGGCGGACAGCTGCTCAGGATCGGACTCGCAGTCCAGCAGCTCGGGGTCGGCATCGGGAGTAGGGATGGAGGTGGGATCGCTCAAGTAGTACTTGAGCGAATCGTTGATGTCGAACTGTATTCTGTCCTCCATGGCTGGATATGTCTGTGTGGTGGGATGGGAGGAAGACGGATGGATGAGCGCGATCAGTTGCGGCGGGGAGAAACAAACCCGATTAGGTCAGCTGTTTTGTTTTTGCCTGTTTGAGTGCTGGGCGGTAACTATGGGCAATAATGCCCGCGTTCAGTCCTGTCTGTAACTAGGTACTCTAGAGACACAACAAGCCCACCCGTGTTTCTCCCATGCCCTCTGCCCCTCATGTCCGCTCTTCGTGCGGCCCAGTCAGAGGTGTTTGAGCTTCACCGGAGCAGTTCGTTTCAACAGCCACGCTCCATGAAGCACAGGCACGCGTCTGAAGAGGACGATGGGTCTGGCGACAATACCGAAGCTTCCCAGGACCCGGCCGACTTTGAGGAGGAAGAAGAAGTCGACGAGTCAGTTCGGGAGGATATGAAGAAGCTGGAGGACACTTTCCCGGGAATCTCAGATCGGTTTCGCCTGATCAATCGGATCGGAGAAGGTATGGTTACGTTTTGTTTCCCAGCAAGCGGCTGAGTGACTGACAATGTGCCAACGGCAGGCACCTTCTCCACGGTGTATAAAGCAGAAGACCTGCTGTATGATCACTACATGAACGACTGGGATATCTTTGACCAGGCCCAACACGACACCTGGGCCAGCCCTCCCTCCAAACGGCGGCGCGTTGAGGGCGAATCGGTGGGGCGGAAGAAGGCGCGCTTCGTGGCGTTGAAGAAGATCTATGTCACAAGCAGCCCGATCCGCATTCAGAACGAACTCGAGCTGCTCCATGATCTGCGAGGGTGTAAATCGGTGTGCCCTCTCATCACGGCGTTCCGGTATCAGGACCAGGTCGTCGCGGTGCTGCCCTTCTTTCCACATACCGACTTTCGCATTCAGTACCGCACCTTTATGGTTGCGGACATGCGCCATTATCTGCGATCACTGTTGACTGCGCTGCAATCAGTCCACGAGCACAGTATCCTCCACCGGGACATCAAGCCTACGTATGCTTTCTATCTTTCTTGATTTCCTTGCCTGCTGCTGACCATCTTTACAGCAACTTCCTCTATAATCCGGATTTGAAAGAAGGGGTCCTGGTTGATTTTGGCCTGGCAGAAGTGAGACCCCCTCCAGACTCATACTACACACAGGAAGCTAATCCCCCTTGCCTCTACAGCGCCAAGGATCCGAGTATACCAGTCCATGTCTCTGCGCGCACCCAACCTATGTTCGTCGAAGCCGAATCCTTTCCAGCTACTATTCCAAGAACCCCCCGCCCAATGGGTTATCAGCTGGTCACCCCAAAGCCGACTCTAGGCCATCGAGGCGCGCGAACCGTGCCGGCACTCGTGGCTTTCGAGCACCGGAGGTTCTTTTCAAATGTACTTCACAGACCACAAAGATTGACCTGTGGTCTGTCGGCGTCATTCTCCTCACCTTGCTTGGACGCCGGTTCCCCTTCTTCAATTCCGCGGATGACATCGATGCGATGATTGAAATGTCCAGTATCTTCGGAACGCGCCGCATGAAGACAGCGGCGGCCTTGCACGGGCAGATATTCGAGACGAACATCCCGACTATTGGAGAGAAAGGGTACAGCTGGGAGAAATTGGTGAAGTGGTCGAGCTGTGTGGAGGACTTGACTGAAAGCGAGCAACAAGCAACGCGCCTTTTGTCCGGTTTGATGGAGCTGGATCCCTCCAAGCGCCTGAGTGCTGCAGAGGCCCTGCAGCATGAATTCTTCCTTAACCCTATCCTTCATGATGTCGAATGGGGAGGCCACCCCGACGATGAAAGTGCGGATTCTGCCGAAGAGGATGGCGGAGGCGAAGACGAGGAAGTAGACGAGGTCGCCATGGTATGAGACCCAAAATTTGTACGATATATGACACAATTTCAATGCTATCCATGCCAAAACTGCTCGCTCCTACAGTAAATCCTAATAAAAACATCCCAGGGGAAAGACAAACGCCCATAAACAGTATCGCCCCGCGAAATGCGTATACATACTCAAAACAAGAACCCCCAAATGCTACGCGGATTCCCCAAAATCATAATGGCCGGTCTCCGTGGCATGCTGGCTAGCCCCCTTCTCTCCAGTGAAGGTGCCACCACAGGTGTTGCACCGGAGAAGGAAGCCAGAGGTGTCTGTATAGTAATGCTTGCTTTGAAGGATCCGACACATCTCCTTGGCCTTCCCCAGAACGACCGGGTCGGCCGCATCAAAGACCTTGGTGTCATCGGTCGTGAAATGATTGGCACGAGTGTACGGCGGAGCAGATGGGGTGAGTGCGAGGACGTCGTAGTGAATGCCAGAGTAAACCACAATACACCGAGTTGGGGCGCCCTCGTTAAACTGAAACATGTGCAGTGTCTGCACGTCGATTGAACAGATTTCGATGTTGAAATATTCGCTCAAGGCCTTGAGTTCAATCGCCCCGCCCCATGAATCCTCATTCTGGATCCAGCGACAATATTCGTCCGGCCTTTTGCCCAGAATCGCTGCGGTATATTCTGCTGGATTGGTCTGGATGGCCCCTGCCACTATCGAACGCAGCTCGACCATTGTGTCCATGTCGCCCATGACTGCGGCGCCCACCGCGCGGAACAGACACGAGTTGTCGTCGGGCATGACGCGGAGTACAAATGTGCCCCCATGCTCGGGAGAAGCAATCTCGGGCGGATCATCGGCGGACTTCTCGTGCTGTGACTGGAGCGGTTGCTTGGAAGGCTGCGGGGTGGTTGTTGGAGCGGCCTCCTTCGGTGTGCCACCACTCACTGCGGGCGCCGGGGCCGCTCCCTCCTTCTGTGCCACGATCAGTGACTCTCCGTTGAGGTTGACTCCAATGTCTGCCAGCCTCTGATCCGGCTGCCAGCTCTCCAGGTCTAGCGGTCTCAGATCGGGGTAACCGTATTTAACGCTGAAAACACCGAGGCCCGTCTTCTCCGCGATCTGAGTGCGGAGATCTTCGACGGTGGCCGAGTCGTCCAAAGTGACGGTCGACTGACCCGAGGGTCCACGGACACGGAGTCGCATGCTGAGGCCGATGGATAAGAGGAGAGTGTCGGAATGAGAAGACGGAAGAAAGGTGGCGGTTCCTGCGGCCGAGGCCCACTCCTGCTAGTGATATGACGCGACTGGTGTGGGGTAGGTCCCTGGGTCAACTGAGGAAGCTACGAGCTCGCCGGAGAGTAGTGAGAGAATAATCGGAGCACAAGACAGGCTGGTCACTGTCTCTAGGCAAGGGAGCCTGGCCACGAGAGCGTGTCGCAGTGCTCTAACTCATCAGCACATTGGCACTGGCTCGATGGATGACCGGGCACTATCAGACACCTTCCCGACAGGAGCAGCGGTCAGGACTACAGCATGGGGATATCTTTATGATTTAGCTTCACTGTTGGGGATTGCCAGTGCAATGGAAGGGATAGTCGATACCACCATAATACAGGAGGGACGTAATATTACATTTGCTGACTCAGCACTTAGCAAACATTCTCCTACTGTTCTCGCTCTCGCTCTTCGTGACCGATTCTCAAAAGGGATCGAGCCTTCCGATTCCATTCCCCATCGCATCCTAGAATTGTTGCATCTGGCTCAGCGTCTCGCTGTGGGTGCTAGTCAGCATGGCGTCGGAGGAAAGCTCGCAGCCTGACCAGCCCGTCAAGTCGATCGAGGGCGACGCCCTCACCGACGAAAAATGGAAGGGCATGACGGAGGTCCTGACCGCAATCTACGACTACAGAGAGCCAGAGTAAGTCTTTGGGTCTGCGTTGGCGCCTGTGATCTGTCTAACTGGTATGCGCCGTAGTGGTTACGACCCGTCGCGACTGTTCCAACGCAGCGTGAACAAGCGCATCGTCCCCGATTACTACGACATCATCAAGGAGCCGATGGCCTTGAGTATACTGAAACAAAAAATCAACAAACGTGAATACAAGCAATTTGGGGACTTTGTGCGCGACTGTGCTTTGGTATGAGCCTTCCTCTCCTGCGATGAGCAATGCGCCACTAACATGTCTCTGCTGCTTGCTAGATCCCACATAATGCCCAAACATACAATCGTCCCAAGTCTCAAGCATATGAGGATTCAATCATCATCAAAGTACGTGGGAAACCAACTCTCTGAGAGACGCGACGCGACTAACCACCTCTGCACTCAACAGGATGTCTTCGTTGCGGAATTCAAGAAGCTGGTGGACCATGGAGTGATCTCTACGGAGGAGGCTGAGCTGCCCGATCTGGGAGAAATACCAGAGCCGGACCCGCTCCCCGAAGAAGAGGAGGAAGAGGAAGAGGAGGAGGAAGATGACGAGGAGGACTCGGACGAGGAGGGCCGGCGGAGGAAGAAACCCGGGCCGAAACCAGGCTCCAAGCGTGGAGTGAAAGACCCCAACCAGAAATCTGCCCATGAACCCAAGAAACGAGGACGCCCTCCGCGCGTGGATACTCCCATGGAGACCAGGATCAAGACCATCTTGAAGGGCATCCGGAAATTCAAAGGGTCTGGTGGTTACTTGAAAATCGGCCACTTTGAACGCCTCCCCGACAAGGCCGCCTACCCGGACTATTACATCGAGATCAAGGAGCCGATTGCCATCGATATCATCAAGCGCAAGTCGAAGCGCAAGAAGTACCACTCGGTCGATCACTTCATGCGCGATCTGGATCTCATGTTCGAAAATGCCAAGCTGTACAACCAGTCGGACAGCCAGATCTACAAGGATGCGGTCGATCTTCAGAACGAGTCGCGCAAGTTGGCCGAGCAAGAGAAGAAGAAGCCTGACAGCGATTTCCTCATGGAGGATGGTCGCTTCCCACTGCCGGATGGAATTCTATTCCGAGGCGAGTTGTGGAAGGTCGGAGACTGGGTGCACATTCAAAATTCAAACGACGTGACCAAGCCCATTGTCGCGCAGATCTACCGGACCTGGCAAGACTCGGAAGGGGAGAAGTGGATCAATGCTTGCTGGTATTACCGTCCGGAGCAGACGGTGCATCAGTTTGAAAAGCATTTCTATCCGAACGAAGTGGTCAAGACTGGTCAGTACCGCGACCACAGGATCGATGAGATCGTGGACCGTTGCTTCGTCATGTTTTTCACTCGGTACAGCCGGGGTCGCCCCAGGGATCTTGCACCAGACAAGGAGATCTACGTTTGCGAAGCTCGCTACAACGAGGAAAAGCACAAACTGAACAAAATCAAGACCTGGGCCAGCTGTCTTCCCGACGAGGTGCGAGACAAGGACTATGAGATGGATCTGTTTGATATGCCTCGGAAGATCAAGAAGATTCCTAGTCCGATCAAGCACCTGCTTAAGGACGATGCCAAGGAGACCGACGATCTGCCTAAACCGACCTGGGGAGCGGACAACGCACCGCCTGTTGTGGGTGCTGTCCATCGCCGGCCCCGGGATGAAAATGTGAGTGCCCAAACACCGTCAAGTGGTGCAACTTCCAGACTAACCATTCCATTCTTTTGCAGGAGTCTCCGCCACCAGAGCCCACTCCATCACCTCCACCGGTACCCCCGCCCACCATGGCTCCGGCTGCGGCTCGCCAACCCACCATGAGCCAAGGACTTGCACGGGCCAGTATGAGCAGCCCAGGTGGTGCCGCACTCCCTGGGGTCCCTCCACTTCAAGCACGCTCTCCTGCGGCGCCAACCCAGACCTCTCCGGTACCCGGTCCCGCGGGAGCTTATCCGCCGCAGATGTACCAGAACCTCCAGCACCGTCCCAGCAACTTCGCTCAGCAGTCGCCTCACGTGGCCGCCGGTTACCAGGCATCGCCTGCCTACGCGCAGCCATCTGCTTACACCCCCTACCCAGCCAATCGCCTGCAGCCCGCGGTGTACAACCCCAACGCGCCCCGTCCGGTTGAAGTCTTCAACCTCAGCGACGCCGCCAACGCGGCAATCCCTCCCGATATCCGCGCGCAGTTTCACTGTGACGACAAAGGCCGCGTGCTCTTCTTCTCCACTCCTCCCTTGGACATCGTCCCCCCGTCGCAGCAGAAATTGAGCCATTCCCTTAAGTACATGGCTACGAAAGACGCGCGTCAGAAGCGAGTCGAGGAAAGAAAGCGCAAGAGGGCCGAAGAGAAAAAGGAACGAGAGGAAGCCACGAAGCGCTTGCGGGCTGATGAGGAGACGGTCCTCGCCAGCCGCGTGGAAGCCCTTGCGCCCAAAGCAGTGGACGCGATGGTGCAACAGATCGTTGCTGGCACAGACGAGCTGTACAAGTTGCTCTACCTGGACCTGGCGGACAAGGTGCGGGCCGCCGATGGCAAGATCCGCGAGCACGGCATTCTGGCTGATCGCGTTGCGGCGGAGCAAATCTCTCGGATCCAGGCACAGTCCACACACGAAGGTCCTGCGGACCTCCAAGGCAGTGCATTGTACCGGGACGAGATCTAATTCAGAATGAAAGTGGACTGAGTAGTTTGTTTTTCATTGCTCTTCTGGTTTGATGCTGAGGCCGAGCATTTCGGACTGGAGTTTTCTGGGTGGGACAAGGGCATATCTCTCTGCAGGTGTTAGGACGTATGTATGATTAGGTCAATCTAGGAACCGAACCAATCCATATTACCAGATCAAAAATTAAGTGGGAGTAATGTGAGACGATGAATCACGTCTGCTATTTGCACAGTACCGCATTGTCCAATTTGTACATGATTTGAGGCTCTTGGCGGCACACGATCCATGAAAAACGAAAATTAAACAAAAGCACCAAAGAAACACCAACACATAAAAACAAGGTCGTTGACTCATGAACCAAACAGAGCAGGAGAGGCGGATCAAAATGACCTAACACACGGAACCGATAAGAAAAAAAAAAAAAGGTTAAGGTTGAGATCAAGAAGTCCAACCAGAAGTCAGATATCAAACCCCAAGAAACGAGATAAGATGATCAAAAGATCCAGGTCAAAAAAGAAGAGAGAAGTGGGGATAAATACAAGAGGTGACGAATCTGCAGGCGAGAAAAAGCATCCCTTGGCAAACAAGGGACGAGTCTAAATGAAAAAGATGGTTGGGTTGGTCAGTCTATGACGGGTGCAGAGAATGGAATGGAGGGAGAGAGGTCGACGTCTCCGGATGCCTCTTGTGTCTCTTTGTGTTGAACCACGACTCCATGGGATACCAGCCGCGAAAGCCGGTGACTTCCGATGATTTTTTGTGACGCTCCGTATGCTGTTATTGTGCCCCAGTAAACCGATTAAAAACTCCAATGCCTCTCTTTTGGTGGTTGATATGAACAATGTTCGAAGGCGTGAACGTCGCTTGGCCCGTGTCGTCGTGAAAAGGATAAAAACATGATTAAGCGGCGGAATCTTCCTTGGTATCAGAGTTCCAGGATGCACTGTTCCGCTTGTTGCCCTCCTCTTCCTCCATGGAGAAGACCAAGTCGCTCTGCTCCTCTTCGTCGATCTTGCTTGTGGGTAACGGAGAGGCCATGGAACGGTCCAGGCGGCCACTGCTGCTTGGTCCATTGCCGGAAGAGTGCCGGACAGGGCCTGGGTGGAGAGACATGCCGCTGAGCTGCTCGGAAATCATAGACATCGACGATTGGCGGCCAGGGCTGGAGACAAATGGTGAGCCGTCGTGGGATGTACGGCTGCCAATGGGACCCAGGCTAGGACTGCCAATGGGGTTCAAAGACGATTCACGCAGCGGAGAACCAATGTGCGGGTATGAGGAAACGTGGGTATCGTCTTCTTTCTTTTGACGCTGCTTGGCGAACAGCGCACCAAATCGAGACGGGCTGGAAGCCAAGGGTGAGCCGTTCTTCGAGAAACTGGAGCTGGTCATGCCCAGGCCACTCATGTCGCGGTGGCTCGAACTCAAGTCATGGTCTGTCCGCGAGAGTCGACGCAACTTCTCCTGTGGTGTGAGGACATCATCATGCAGGTTAATTGGCAGATAGTCCTCCTCCATGGGGAAATCGCCCTCCGCCCAGTCATCGAGGGCAGCGGGTCGAGGGACGGACGCGGAGAGCATGCGTGGTTTAACGGGGCGGGACGAGTGCAGGAACCGGGGTCCAATGGTGTCATCAGGAGCAGGGGGGATGATCCGATGTTGGACGAATGCTTCCGAAAATCAAACCCTTGTCCAAAATCGCGAAGGTTCCGAAAAGCGTCCGCACCGGGCCGCTGTGCCGGTGGAGACAGCTCGACGCCGAATTTCGAGGGAACGGAGGCCGCTACTGGACCATAGCGGGCGGCATGTGAGATCCCTTGGCTGTCGAATGAGGCTGGGAGTGGTGCATCCAGGGCTGTCAGATGGTGGTGATTCGGCGACATGGGGAATCGAACATCGTCCACCGGTGAGCCATACTTGGAGCCTGGGTCCGAGGCCAACCCGGCATCAATCGTGGGGATCGTATCATAGTTGGGCTGTTGCTGTCCATGCAAGGCTGGAAAGTCCTCCTGCTGGGCATATCGAGGCTCGTGGCCGTTCATACGTTGCTGCGAGAGGACGGAGTTGGTTAAGGCGGAGTCTTGGTTGACGTACGTCTGCGGATTGACTCGGCCACCAAGGTTCAGATGGCTGCCGCCCATGCTCATGCCTCCAGTCGGACGATTGACCCGACGACCATCGGGGAGGATGTGCGCCAGTGCACACTTTGCGCCGAACTTGCAGTTGCCCTACATCGAAAGAAGAAAAAAACATCAGCACCCCGGGAAAGCCGGAGCCAACGGGTTCGAAATTTCTGGCTGAACCCATACCTTTGTAAAGTATTTGCATGGAGCATAGTCCACGGCCGAGTCGGTTGAATGTAAGAAAGGACAGGCGGGGCCGGCCTGACAGGCACCCTGGCGGAAGAATTTGCAGGGAACATGTTTGGTGTCTATGGATGAGTTGAGTTAGCTTGAAGTCCCGAGATGGGCTGGAGAGCCAGCACAATGATGTGGATGAAGGGAGAAGAGGAATCCGACGCACTCTTGTTGCCGGGGTTGGGCGGGCTGCGAGCCATGTCGAGGCCCGAGGGGTTGCGCGAGTGACCATTCTGGACAGGCTGCCCGGAAGGCACAGGAAGCGCGCGACCTCGCATGTCGGGACGATTTGAGCCCGCAGGTTCCTGGCGAGAGGCCGACACCTGCATCGCCGCTGATTTGGGAGGAAGAGAAGAGAGGAAAAGAAAAGAACAGGAAGAAGAAACGCGGGAGAGCGACAGAGAAGATGAGGAGAGCAGAGTGGGGGAAGAGAAGGTCCGGGCGGTCAGAAGTATGTAGTCAGCGGTACACGCATTCTTGCTTGCCTGATCACGACTTAAATATGTATGCTATGCCTAGGCGTCTGACAATATTAATAGTAGTGGCCACTAGATTCCCTGTCAACTGATCGGTGAATCCCTTCTCTATTGAAGCGTCCCTTCCAGCCCCAACGACTCCTAGGCCACGCGACCTGGTCAGTGGCTCGGGCCTGATAATGATAGCACGATGTACTTACCCACAGCTCCGGCGCAGTCATCCCCTCCGGCAGCACCTCCGAGCAGATTCCCCACAGCTCGCGACAAATGCGACGACGCACCGCGGCATGTTGTTGCCAGCGGTTCCATTCCTGATCGAGCGCTTCCCGTTCGGCGAGCGAAACCTGGACCGCATCGGCGCCGTCCAGCTCGGCCAGTCGAGCTTGGATGGCGTCTCGTTCGTTTTCAAGCTGGAGGATGCCGTGACGGATCCCGGTCAACCGGGGTCGTGCCTCGAAGGCTGCCAGCCCCGCGCGGGCCTCTTTCTCGGTCGCTTTGAGAGCGTGAAGCTCCTCTTGAAGCTGATTCTTCTCCTGTTCCAGCGAAGCGAGTGTATCGGCGATGGAAGTATCGGACGTATCCTGCAGAGTATGATAGACAGTTTGCTTGCCTAAACCTGGATTCAGTAATTGCAGGGGAGGCAAGGTATAGATACCCACGGACCGGAAACGCGTCCTTCAATCTGCCCGTCTTGATGCAGTTTCTGGAGGTGCTTGGCAGCTTGCGCTGTACATGATTCGTCAGTAGCAGCGCATCATGGGGTTGATAGACAGCCCTCACCTTTGCTGACTTTATTGTGCAGATTTGCCGAGACCTCAATGGCCTGGAAAGTAGTTGTATCAGTCAATATATGGTAAAGGGCATGGGGAGCCTCAGGCGCACCGAGTAAGGACGACTGCGCCGACTCCAGGTCAGCCAGAATCCAGCGGATCAAGAGTAGACATACGCACTTCTGTCTGCCTGGAAGGGCCAGATCCGTCCTGGTGAGCAGCGGAGGGATACGTATGTATGGCAGGAACACTCACGAAGGTAGTCGAGTACCATGGCAGCATCTGTGCCTAGTCCAGTCAGTGACCTTCCAGTGACTCTGGGGGACGAGAACGCACCATCAGTCCCGCCTGCCGCATCTGCCTTGCTCTTGCGGGGAGCCATGGCGATGACTGGGGAGAGATAAAAATGGAGAGCAGAAGAGGGAGAGAAGGTGTGAAGCACCACGTGAGCAGTCGGTTTTTTAATAGGAAACATGTTGCATGACTGTGCTAGATCTAACTAATTCCCAAAGTCGAATATTATGTATGTTCAGAGAAAGCAAGAGGGGGCAAAATGCAACTATGTGGAAACAGCAGAGGGGAATGGAGACGCCAGATAGAACAGACAACTTTCGCCGCCCGAACGGCGATGACAATTTTGAGCGGGATTACAAAGTACCAGATATGCAAGGTTCAAAAGGATCAAACGCCCAACAGGGAACTCGTAAAACATGGACAAGATGCAAGGGAAAAGATTGCTACTCCACGAGGGTATCAATCACATCACAATCTGCGGAAAAGTCAGTGAGCTGTACAGGCAGGGAGAAGTCTGGGGGGGGGGGGGGGGGGGACGTACGCAATCGCTGTCATTCTTAGCACTGGGCACTCCCATCTCTTCGAAAGTCTTGGGGCCCTTGCCCGGCACAGGACCAGGAGGCTTCGATGGCTTCGATGGCTTTTGGGACGAAGTGGACGACGAGGTGACGGATGGCTGGGGAGTGGAGGAGCCCGAGCCTATAGACGGCCCGCGAGACTCCCCTCGCGATGGGAAAGAAGGCGAGCCTGGCGGACGCGGGGAGGCCGGGGGACGGGGCGAGGGCAGTCCGCCATGAGAACCCACAGGAGTCCTAACGGGTTTGCGATCTGGGGTTGCCGCGTCCAGGCGTGGGGGGCGTCTGCGGTCCATTGGTGCAGAGAACCCGGCATCAACTCGTGGGGCACCTCCTGGAGGACTCATCATTCCCTGTGGACCAGGAGGGGCACTGGCTGGGGTAGCCGGACCAGGCGGGCGATAACCCATGGGCCCTGACCCATAAGACGGAGTCCGAGGGCCAGGAGGCCCGCCATAGCCGGGGGGCGGATTCTGGCGCAGATTCGGGTTCACGCCAAATGCGGAGCTTGGTCGATGATCGGGCATGTTCAGCGGGCGGCGATCAGAATAAGGACCAGATCCATTGCTGTCGTTCAGACTCATCCGGGATGGATCGGGCATCTCAATATTCTCCGGCGTGGCTTCCAAGGACCCCCCTCGTCGCGACTTGATGCGGGCGATGGCCACTTTCTCGTGGTCCTTGCGGGACAGAGTCTTCGACCGCGAGATGCTGTCGATTCGACCGGATGCATCCTTATTGCCACTCGCGGCGGCTTTGGCATACCAGCTTCGGGCTTCTTTGATATCCACCGGCACGAAGATGCCCACCTCGTAGAAGTAGCCGAGCGCGAACTCCGCGGTCGGCAGGCCGCTTTGGGCCGCACGCTGTGCGTAGGTGAAAGCCAATTCGTCATTCTTCTCAAATACGCCCTCGTGACCGCAGAGGAACCATTTACTGATTGCCATCTCGGCTTCCGGCTCGCCTTGACAAGCCGCCAGCGCGTTGTAGTGCAGGGACAAAGCGGGGTTGAAATCACAACCCAGTTGGCATAATTCATATGCAGCGCCCATCTTCACCTGAGCTTTAGCAAATCCGTGGTAGGCAGCCTTCTCGATGTTGATACGGGATGCATTTAGATCGAGCGGCAGATAAGTCTCTGGAACATTGACTTGAGGGAGTTCCCGGGCTAAGAGCATGCCATAGACCTGTTGATATTAGAAACCCATCCTCGACATTGATGCGTGGGACACTCACATAGGCACCTTGCGGTGCGTTCTGGTCGCAGGATTGCGCAGCGAGTCGAATGTAGTCCAGTCCCAGAGAGAAATCCTGGCGTTGACCGTGTTGTCCGAGGAGAATCATCATACCCAAACGCTGGCCGGATGTTAGTGTTAACCCAAGTCATGATTTCACCCCAAACAAAACATACGTAGTAGGAAGCAGAATCGGATGAAGAAACACCCCGCTCATAGTGTTTGATTGCTTTTTCTGGCTCGCCCGAACTCTCAAACTGCATGCCGATGCGGTACTCGGCGCGTGCATATCCCTTCTCCGCGGCGCGCGTATAGCAGCGGAAGGCCTCCTTGCGGTCGACACGGTAGCCAAATTTGCCGAATTCGAGCCACATGCCCTTGATGAATTCTGCCTTGGGGTGGTGCTGCTCGGCCAGGAAGCTGACAATGTTCATCGCATCCACCTTCAGCTGCCGTTCGACCTGCGGTGTGTGCGGGCGCGGCGGCTGAGTCAACGACAAGCGGGCTTCGTTCTGCGCGGACACTTCGACATATGCCAGGGCGTCCTGAGCCCAGGCCAGTTGCATCTCGGGATCCGTGGTCGACAGCACCGCCATGCGGGCGCGCTCCAAGCTCGCTTCTCTCTGTTCATCGGTCGGAGGAACGTTTGGCGGCGGATTGCGCAAGACCGGGAAAGGCGAGAAGTTGGGATGGTCCATACTCTCGTAGGTGGCCGACTGCGCGTACGGGCTGGGGTCGTACGCCTGGCTGTGTTGGGGCTGCTGGCTGTGCACGATGGCGGCGGAGGACGTGCGCTCGGGGTATGCGGCACGAGTGTTATTATTATTGTTGTACTGCGGTGGCTGTGGACCGCGACGGGGATCGGGGGCGTGATGTTCCATCTGGGCGAGGTTGTCCTGCATGTGTTCGGGGACTTCGGGCATGACTCTGGTCGGATGGATGAGCATCCTGACCCGGGGCATAATGATGAAATGATGGGGGAGGGGGGCGAAAGAGTCAGTTCGGGCGACGCACCTTTGGGGGGAGGGGGAGATGACCTCCGGCATGTAGAAGTCATCCTGGCCCCCTGGATACCAGGTCGCTCCCAGCCGTTGCTGACCACGGCCCTGCGGTGGTCTGTTCATGGTGGCCTGCGGGGAGGTGGCGGTGGGGACTGGTAAGGGGAATGAGGAGGTATCAGTGATGGAAACGGGCCGTTGGGGGAGAGCATCCACGACCGAAAGAGAAAATCCACGGAAGGAGGGAAGTAGGCAGTGGTCAGTGGGAGGGTAACTAGAAGAATTCCGCCAAGAGTGGGCTGTCGAGGTACCGTCAGTCGTCCCTGGCGGTGTTCCAGGGTTCTTCACCCCACTATATTTACTGCCTGTCCTCCTTCGCCCGACACGACGACCCGACACGACACGAACGACGGAGACGAAAATAATCCTTCCTGACCCACCATCGCCATTCCGGTTCGGTGCAAATGTCTCGCAGTTGTGCCCTACGGGGTCGCTCCACCTCACGGTAACTAACTAGTCTAATCGTCTCGGTTATTTTTATCCGCGCCAAGGGCTTCCGTGGTTTCCAGAATGTCGGCAGATGAGATGGAGGACTTCCATCACCCATACACCCCTTATGATATCCAGCTTCAGTTTATGCGAGCCCTGTATGCCTGCCTGGAGGATGGCAAGGTCGCAGTATTTGAGTCTCCCACTGGTAAGTAAGCAGGCAAATAAACGGGGGAGCAGACCAACTACTAAACGGCGGTGCAGGTACTGTAAGTGTGTGGTTTCACGACTGGCCTGCATGGCACTGGGGCTAAGACCCCCTGCTTAGGGCAAGTCGCTCAGCCTGATCTGTGGCGCGTTGACTTGGCTCCGGGACCACAAGCGCAAGGCGTTTCAAGAGTCAGTCGATCGCGCAATAGGTAAGACTACTGCCTCACCAAAAAAAAACCCCCCAAAAAAAACTACGAGCACCTCTCTTAACATCTTTGAAGGCGATGATGATGAACCGGAATGGATGCTCGAATTCGCCAAAAAGGAGTCCCGCCGCAAGCTCACGGAGAAGAGAAATGAGTTTGAAGCCCGCTTAGCAAAGATCAAGCAGGAGGAAGAGCGGCTGAAACAGGCGCAGAAGACCGCCGAGCGCCCTCGGAAAAAACAGGTAAGCAGAGCCTCGACTGAGACTTGACCAACTGTTCTCATATCAATACACCGGGATCTAGCGTGTCGATGAGCCAGCCACGCAGCCTGATGCGGACGATGACAGCCAGTTTGCCCTAGATGACTATGACAGCGAGACAGACGATAGAAAGCAGCCGGCAGGCGAGTCCGGCAATTTTGACGGCTTATCTGCCAGCACTTTGGCCCTTCTAGAGCAGTTCAAGGGCAAGGTTTCCTCCCGGAAAGAAGATGAAGACGATGGAGATGCCGAGGTTAAAGTTTTCTACTGCTCTCGCACCCATTCTCAATTGAGTCAGTTTGCGGGTGAATTGCGACGAGTCACTTTCCCATCGAGCATTCCCCGAGACCTCGACCCGGAGACCAAAGATGAGCTTTCCAAACTCGAGGAACGGGTGAAACACCTTTCTCTCGGATCAAGAAAGAATCTCTGTATCAATCCGCAAGTCCGAGCGTTGGAGAACGCCACCGCCATCAATGAACGTTGTCTGGATCTACAGCAGTCTGGCGTAGCCGCTGACAGGAAGTGCTCTTTTCTTCCGTCCAAGGATGACGAGGCGTTGGTTCTCCAGTTCCGGGACCACGCTCTGGCAACTGTCAAGGACATCGAAGACCTGGGCAAAGTCGGTATGCAAATTGGCGTATGTCCCTACTATGCATCTCGCTCGGTCATCAAGCACAGTGAAGTCAGTCTTTCCGCTTCCATAACATTTCTGGGTTGCTTCTTATACTTTCTTTCGTAGATTGTGACACTACCATATCCCCTGTTGCTGCAAAGGTCAGCACGGGATGCGCTCAACCTGTCCGTCAAGGACCACGTCGTGATCATCGATGAAGCCCACAACTTGATGGATGCAATAGCTGGTATCCACTCTGTGACCGTGTCGCTGGGTCAGTTGCAGACTGCAATCTCCCAGTTGACGACGTACGCACGCAAGTTCAAGAACCGGCTGAAAGGCAAAAACCGAACCTATGTCGCTCAAGTGATCCGGCTGGTGAGCTCTATTGCGGATTATCTACGATCCATTTCCCAGAAAAAGGGTTCCTCGGAAGGCTCGGTGCAGTTTTCGGATCTGATGGCCGGGAAGGGAGTAGATCAGATTAACCCGTACAAGCTCTCTCGATATCTGCAGGAGAGCAAGCTCGCCCGGAAAGTGGATGGATATGTTGAATCTTCTGAGAAGCCACAGGCAGGCCGGACCAGAGAGAAAACCAATGTGCCGGTTCTCTTCCATATCCAAAGTTTTCTTCTGCCTCTGATGAACCCATCCGAAGAGGGGCGATTATTCTATCATATTACACCGGAAGATGTGGTGTTGAGATACATGTTGCTTGACCCAACCAACCACTTTCGGGAAATTGTCGAAGAAGCTCGGGCAGTCATCCTTGCCGGTGGGACCATGTCTCCCGTCAGTCTCCTAGTCCCACCTGGTATTTATGCTTTGATTGACATGTTCCACAGATGACCGATTACTTGAACCATTTGTTCTCTTATGTACCAACCGGACGACTCGACACCTTCAGTTATGGTCACGTCATTCCCGAGAAGAACTTGGTTGCACAGTCCCTAACCAGAGGTCTTCTTGGCTCCGAGTTCGATTTTACCTATGAAGCTCGACAATCTGAAAAGATGGTAAACATCTCCCGGCCTCTGCTTTCTCACTTTCTGACTTCGCTTAGATTGTCGATCTTGGAAGGACTATAGCGACTCTCTGTCAGGTCATCCCTGACGGCGTAGTCGCGTTCTTCCCCAGTTACGACTACCTCAGCCATGTGTTGAACGTGTGGAAAAAGCCCGTTCCTAATGGGAATGGCCAAACCACGCTGAATATGATTGAACGCAAAAAGAAGGTTCTGTATGAATCACGCGAGACGGTAACAGCGACGGACACATTGCTTCAAGAATATACCGAGGCCGTCGAGTCCGGATCGGGTGCCTTCCTCCTCTCCGTTGTAGGCGGGAAGTTGTCGGAGGGCATTAATTTCTCTGACAGACTTGGACGCGGTGTGCTGATCATTGGCCTACCATTTCCCAACATCCGCAGCGCTGTCTGGCAGGCCAAGATCCAGTACATTGAGGAAAAGACCTACAAGCAGAGCACTGGATCCGAGTCGGAGCGGAAGGCGACGGCCAAAGCCGCGGGGAGAGATTACTATGAAAATTCGTGTATGCGGGCAGTGAACCAGTGTATAGGACGGGCCATCCGGCACGTCAACGACTATGCGGCGATCGTGATGATCGACCGGCGATATGACTCGTCGCGCATCCAGGGCAAGTTGCCAGGCTGGATCCGGGGGAGTTTGGTGTCAGAATCATCCGCGCAGCCATTCCAAGCGACAGTTCAACGGCTATCGGGATTCTTTGCGGAGAAAGGGTAGTTTGAGGTGCATACAAAATCATAGAAGTCATTTTTACTGAACTCGGGCTGTTCGAAGTATGAACAAATAGCGGCAGAAAAACAATTATGCGTAAGGAGAAGGCGGTCAGTGCCACCGCAAATTAGGGCTTGACCCTATGATCACCTGACCGCTAGCGCACACTTTCCCGGCAGCGATCTGGATTTCCACCATCGAGAAGTCGACGACCCTTTCCCCCTTCATCGCCCAACTTGTCGAACCACTCTCGCCGACAAGATGCCTACCCGCTTCACCAAGACCCGGAAGCAGTGAGTCGACTCCCTCTCCTGAATTTCCTGGCCCTCGAATTTCTATTTTTCATGCCCATGCGCGCGACATCGAAAAACTCGATCGACATGACAGGCCACCTCTTCGTGCCAGCACAATATCGCTAACCTCTCTCTCTCTCCCCAGCCGCGGCCATGTGTCCGCCGGTTACGGTCGTATCGGCAAGCACCGCAAGAGCCCCGGTGGTCGTGGTATGGCCGGTGGTCAGCACCACCACCGTACCAACATTGACAAGTACCACCCCGGTTACTTCGGTAAGGTCGGTATGCGGTACTTCCACAAGACCAAGCAGCAGTTCTGGAAGCCCACGATCAACCTCGACAAGGTACGTTCCATCAAACAATCGAATCCGTGAGAGGATGTGTGTGGAGGCTATGTGGCTTTGTGGGAACAGGCAGCGAGCGGGCTGGCAAAATTTGGAGAAGAAGATGACGACCAGGCATTACGATACAGACAATTGTGACTAACATCTCCCTCTTCACAGCTGTGGTCCCTCGTCCCCGCCGAGCAGCGTGACGCCTACCTGAGCGGCAAGAAGACCGACACCGCCCCCGTCATTGACCTCCTCCCTCTGGGCTACTCCAAGGTCCTCGGCAAGGGCCGCCTTCCCGAGATCCCCGTCGTTGTTCGCGCCCGGTACGTCAGCCGGGACGCCGAGCAGAAGATCAAGGAGGCTGGTGGTGTTGTTGAGCTGGTCGCATAAGCGTTGAAATTCGATGGTGTTTCCGGAGAAGACGGAATGAATTGGGGTCTGCCAGCAATGGGGACGGATACAAAAAGACCGGCTAGGCCGGAAAGAAAAGAAGGGTTTTTGTGTATGCAATATCCGCATAGCATGGCCTCCGAATGCCCTGACGATTTCACATTGTGTTAAGCAAATACCACAAGGAGGTTTTTTCACTACTGTGCTTTGGGATTCTACATGAGAATAAGGGGGGGTTATTGTAGGACTCTTGTAGACATATCTATTCACTCTTATGTATGTTTAGATTTTCGATTCCCGGACCGAACCCTTTCGACCAGCGCCATTGGGACCAGCCGCCAGCGTCTCGCTGATGAAACGAACGGCCTCGTCCACCATCTTGGCCGTTACCTCATGGCCAGCCGACTGGTCGATAATATCCTCAAAAGACACTGCACCATCCGCGAACCACCCGTCAGGCGAGATCGCTTTCTTGAACCACTTCAGAAATTCCTCTCCCCGGTGATATGGCACAAGCTTATCCACCCCACCAGATAGGTTCAGAATCCGTTTGCCGGCCAGGCAACGGGTCAAGAGTGGCCGCAGAGCCTGCTTCTCCTTCTCTGTCGGATCAGGGAGCGGTCCCTCACGCAACGGTCCCTCTCCTGCTCCGCAATCGACCTGACTCAGAAACAGACTAGCGGGGTCATACTGTTTGACAATATCCACAAAGGACGCAGGAAACGCCTCGGAGCCCAGGATTTCCGCGCCGGGTGGATTGCTTTTGGTCCATGAGGGGAGCTTCGACAGTCGGGCGCGGTCTACCATGAGATTGATGTAGTCTGGGCATCCAATGATAACCACACCGGCGGTAATCCGAGGGTCATGCAGCAGACAGCTCCATGCGGCGTGGCCGCCTAGCGAGACCCCCAGCACGAGGTTCTCGATGATGGTATGCTCACCATTGGGGAAGATAAATGAGGCGAGGTAGTCCATCAGTAAAGACGTGTCTCGCGCAGTACCCTCTAAATCTCGCATTAGTTGAAATATGATATACTCATCACCGGAAGAGACTCACGGAAGATGGAGAACATATCCTGCGCATGACGTGGATTACCCTGTCTCCAGGCCTCGTTGGCGAGCGGATCAACCAGTCGTGTGCCATGGTTTCGCTGGTCAAAAGAAACGGCTATCAAGCCCTTGGCCGACGGAGAATCCTTAATTCTGCCATTCCAGTCAGAAATGGCAGATTCAGCAACGCCGGTCATCCGTTCTTGTGTCGCCAATCGCGGGTGCAGCAGCCACAAACATGCCACATCTTTGGCTTGTGGCCGGAGCTCGTCGAGTCCGAAGACGGTCACTTGGATGCCGGCAATGGCATAGGACTTTTGCGACACGCCGGTGGGCTTGGGGCGGCCGGAGGTGTCGAGGGTTTTCATTGGGTCGGTCATGATAATTGTGCCGTGGCTCTACTCTAATCTCTGACTGAACAAGTGGAGGGTGGAAGATGGAATCGTTGGCGGGGGAGTTGAAGTGGCTCCAGCTTGACTCGGGTATATATCAGAAGAGCCGAGGGAGTCCCGGTTGTTTGTTAGGGATAGATATGGCCACTAATGGTGGCCTGTTTAGAAATACCACACGATGGTGTCCACTACCACCTGTCATCCCACTCTTTCACATTCTTCCTTCTTTCATGTATAATAGTTCGTGATCTTATACTCGCACCTTCACCGTCCGAATACATCACGTGATCCCAAACGATGACACGTGATGGCCAAATCAGCTATCTCTGTGGCAGCAACCGGAGAGCTGCTTGATTATTATTCTTCCATCGCCGGTAGTTCAGTTCAGCAGGCCTTGTTGCCCGATCACCGTCCTGCCCTGATCCAAAAACCCCTTTTCTACTTCTGCCCAGGATCAGACCGCCTTCGAGGTCTTGGCTGGCCCAGTCACAGCAACTAGATGGGGCGGAACTCCACCGCGGTTCCAACCAAATCCGACTCCCGCAACGCTCCTTTAATAATTGTCAACACGTTGCGCTGCCCCATTGCTGTTCCGCCCATAATCTAACTAGCATGTCGGTGGGAAGATCACATCATATGCGATAGGATCTGCTTTGATCCACATGTAAGGAGTGGGATGGCCCGATTCATGACCTGCTACTGACAAGTACCTTCCACTAGCACCATGACCGACGCTGTTTCGGCCACTGCTTTCCAGAGGGAGGCAGAGCACAGCCCTGACAAGGCCATGTCAAAGAAGCCAGAGCCCCTCCCAATCGCCAATGCCCAGAAAATGGCCTCCCCGTTCCCCTCCCCCACGGAAGCCAGTCGGCCCGCATCGACAAAACAGCAGACCCGAGTAGCGGAGAGCACGGATGAGAATGGAAGCCCAGACATCAGACCGTTATCCAAGAACGCCGATGGGTTGCGTGGGAACAAGGAGAATCGGCCGCCGTCTTCGGCACATGGCTCAGCGAGAATCAAGCCGGCGTCTCTGAGCAGCCACCCCATGAACAGGTCGGCGGACGATTCGCAGCCACCATCGAGCCGGCACCAGCATCCACCGTCCATTGCTGGAATGTCTCCATCGTCACGTACCCCGAGTGTGCAATTTCGAGATACAGACAATGAAGCTGTCGACTTGCCCCAGTCTCGATCACAGTCCCGGCCAGCGTCATTGATTGAGGAGGCAGGGGACCAAACAAGGGGAAAACTGTCACTGCTCGAGAAGATCAAGTCACTAGCAGTGTCACCCTCATTTGCATCGCACGGACGGACGGCGAGTGGAGCGACGATTCCAGACTTCAGACCACCTCCATCTGATTTGCTTACTCCCGGCTCGGAGAGGGGGGAATTTCACTTCCCAGAACCCCTGGCAGAAGAAGGAAGCGATATTGATGCGGACGCGGAGGAAAGCGGTGGAGAGCAGCGTGATCGTCGGACCAAGAAAAAGAGACAATTCACTCGAAGGAGGCAGCAGACGGATGAAGACATGGGCAACCGTACTGCTCCTACGACGCCGAAAACGACCCGTCGGCCTTCTTTCCACTTTTCTTCTTCGTTCGCGCCTTTTGAGAATTACCGCTCTAATTTTTCCCTCGGAGAGCCAGCACCACAGAATTCAGTCCCCAGCGGCGTGAGGGTGTTTCGGAGGATGAAGGGCGTGACCGGATCAACCGGCGGCTAAGAAGCCCCTGGGGGGCCAACCGTGGCTTCACCTACGCTGGACGACCGCAAGAAGGACAGGAAAACCAGGACGAACCGCGCCCTAGCCATCTTAGGCGTCTGACTGGACTTGCTGGTCCCACAGATAACCAAGAAAGCTTGACAGCCGCCTGGAGACGCCATCGGGCCGAACGGGGCACTAGTATGGGTGCCCAGCGATGGCGGCAAATCAAAGCCGGCTTCAAACTCATTGGCCAACGGCGCAAGACAGACAATACCGCGGATAATGCGAAATCCGCGGAATTGCTAGCTGAACTCGCCTCGGCTGTACCCGCGGCGCTGATTCTGGCCAGCGCGTTCCAACGAGACGAACATGGGAGCAGACGAATCCCAATTCTCCTAGAGCAACTGAAGGTTCGTGTCACAGACAGCAAGATTGATTCGCATTCTGGAGATCGCCACTTGGTGTTTCGAATTGAATTGGAATACGGAAGTGGCATGACACGAATGAAGTGGATTATCCACCGCACCTTGAGAGACTTCGCCAATCTACATCTGAAGTACAAGCTTCATTTCGGTACCCAGAAGTATCTTCGACCTTCCGAGAACGCCGCTACCCTGCCCCGCTTCCCCAGAAGTGCCTTTCCCTACCTACGTGGCGTACGAGGGTTAGAAAGCGAATTTGAAGACGAGGGCGAGGAAGAAGGGTACGAAACTGGCCCCGAGGTAATGAGTGGCACGGAGAGGGCGGGTCGAAAGAAAAAGACTGCTCCCCATCACCAACGTCGTCCCTCTGGTTTTTCCCGAAGAAAATCCAGTGTCGTGGTGCCGGGAGAGGAATCAGCAGTCGAAGGTGCTTCGGGGAGAAAGGAATCCTCTTACCCAGAACGACAGCGGAGGAAGCTTGAGCTCTACCTGCAGAAGATGATCAGTTTCTTGATCTTTCGAGCCGACAGTAACCGGCTGTGTAAGTTTTTGGAGTTGTCTGCTCTTGGTGTGCGTCTTGCTGCAGAAGGGAGCTACCATGGCAAAGAAGGATATTTGATCATCCAGTCTTCGAAAGGTCTCGACTTTCGCAGGGCTTTGACCCCGGCTCTCATCAAGAAGCGGCACTCGCCTAAATGGTTCCTTGTGCGGCACAGTTACGTTGTCTGCGTGGACTCTCCCGAGGAGATGAATATTTATGACGTTTTCCTGGTAGACGCTCATTTTAAGGTCCAGACGCCAAAGATGAGCCTTCGGCATCAAAAGGCAAAGGATTTGGCCAAGTCTGCCA
Organism: Penicillium lagena; assembly: GCF_028827675.1. Classification (NCBI taxonomy): domain Eukaryota; kingdom Fungi; phylum Ascomycota; class Eurotiomycetes; order Eurotiales; family Aspergillaceae; genus Penicillium; species Penicillium lagena. The sequence goes on along the minus strand of NW_026623222.1, from coordinate 2,294,624 downwards.
AGGACTCTGCGAGGCATCCTCAACACCATACCCTGCGTCTCGAGAACTCGGAGCGGAAGTTGAAGCTGCTGGCTCGAAACGAACGTCAACTCCAGCAGTTTGAAGATTCGATTCGGTTCATGGCCACCAACACTCCATGGGCGAGACCTAACCGATTTGACAGCTTCGCTCCAGTCCGGAAGAATTGCTTTGCGCAGTGGCTTGTTGATGCACGGGATCATATGTGGGTTGTGTCGCGAGCTATCAACCAGGCCAAGGATGTCATCTACATCCATGATTGGTGGCTCAGCCCGGAGTTGTATATGCGACGCCCGGCTGCCATCAGCCAGAAATGGCGACTGGACCGTCTTCTCCAACAGAAAGCTCGAGAAGGAGTGAAGGTCTTCGTGATCATGTACCGAAACATCAATTCGGCCATACCCATCGACTCGGAATATTCCAAGTTCTCTCTCCTGGACCTTCATCCCAACGTGTTTGTTCAAAGGTCCCCGAACCAATTCCGCCAAAACACCTTCTTCTGGGCCCATCACGAGAAACTGTGTATCGTCGACCACACCTTGGCCTTTGTCGGAGGCATCGATCTTTGCTTTGGACGTTGGGATACTCCTCAACATCAGCTGACGGATGACAAGCCTACGGGGTTCGAAACAACGGACCTGCCGAAGGATTCAGACCACTGTCAGCTCTGGCCCGGAAAGGATTATTCAAACCCTCGGATCCAGGATTTCTATGATCTCGACAAGCCATACGAAGAAATGTACGACCGGAACATTGTGCCACGGATGCCCTGGCATGATATCTCTATGCACGTCGTAGGCCAGCCTGCCCGAGATCTCACTCGACATTTCGTTCAGCGGTGGAACTATATTCTTCGCCAGCGGAAACCAACACGGCCAACCCCGTTCCTCCTGCCCCCGCCAGATTTCAACCCGGGCGATATGGAGGCCTTGGGCCTGGATGGGACATGTGAGGTACAAATCCTGCGCTCGAGCAGCATGTGGTCTACAGGAACGCCTGCTGTCACCGAACATAGTATTATGAATGCCTACGTCAAGCTGATTGAGGAGTCGGAACACTTTGTTTACATCGAGAACCAGTTCTTCATCAGTACCTGTGAAATCGATGGCAAGAAGATTGAGAACCTCATTGGTGACGCATTGGTGGAGCGAATTGTGCGAGCAGCCAAGAACGAAGAAGTATGGCGAGCAGTTATAGTCATTCCATTGATGCCAGGCTTTCAGAACACCGTGGACAGCGAAGGTGGAACGAGCGTGCGGTTAATCATGCAGTGCCAGTACCGCAGTATCTGTCGTGGAGAGACCTCAATCTTCGGACGTCTTCGCGCTTTAGGGATCGAGCCGGAAGATTACATCCAATTCTTCAGCCTGCGCGCTTGGGGCAAAATCGGTCCTCAGAAGCAGCTAGTCACAGAACAACTTTACATCCACGCGAAGTGCATGGTAGTTGACGATCGTGCTGCGATTATCGGCTCAGCCAATATCAACGAACGATCCATGCTCGGGTCGCGAGATTCGGAAGTTGCTTCCATTGTGCGCGATACGGATATGATCATGTCCACTATGAATGGCAAACCATACCTCGTTGGACGGTTCCCACACACACTCCGCATGCGTCTGATGAGGGAGCATCTTGGAATTGACGTTGACGAGCTCATGGAGCACGACTTTGCCACTGAAGAAGAGCTACGGAAGATCGAAGTTGCTGAAGACTCCCGTCCAGCCAATGACAAATTTCGGGAGCGACGAGGCTCAGAATCTTCAAAGCTAGAACGACAGGATGAACGAGAGATGATTGACCGTCGGCATCGCATCCAAGACGAGTTCCTATCTCGCTCCGAGGATATGCACAGTTTCAACCACGATGTCGACTGGGAGCAGGGCAATAATCCTAACCTCAAGTCTAGTCGCAAGCTCACTGCCGACCCGCGTGTCACGGACAAACCCGAGCACAAGAAAGATGTGGATGGCGATGGCGTTGACAACATGAAAGCGGCCTCCCAAGCAGGACTTGGAATTGCTCGCGATTCGAAAATACTGGCTGATAGCAAAGAAGCTTTGGTCTCCCCCATTGCCAGTGAGGGCAAGGGCACCTTGGGGCAACCAAAACAGTCACCACGAAAAGTATCTCGCACGGGTTCCCCGCGAAAAGATGGTAGACAGGGATCTTCTACTGACACACCTCATGACTCCGAGTCCAACTCCAAACTGGATACTCCGCTGCAGGGCCATGTGCCTTCAGGATCGTCCAGTCGCGAGTCTGAGACTGGTAGCAGCGGTCTGATCATGTCCAAGGAGAACCATGACACTTCCAGATACCCACACGTGCCCGCTCCGGATCTCAAGCGGATATTTGTGGATAAAGATTGTATGAGAGATCCCGTTAACGATGCCTTCTATCTGGACACCTGGCAAGCGCTGGCTGAGAAGAACACCAAGATATTCCGGTCTGTGTTCCGCTGTATGCCCGACAGCGAGGTTAAGAATTGGAAGGAGTACAAGGAGTACGCCGCGTATGGAGAGCGGTTCGCCGAGATGCAAAGCCACTCGAGCAGCAAGTCATTCAACCCGCCTCACCAGAAAACTACTGGTCCGCCTGGCGCCACTTCCACCACTCCTGCTACCACTACAACTTCGCCCCTGTCTCCCATCAGTCCGAATACTGAGAAAGCAGAATTGAAAACTCCTCAGACAATCGATGAAAAGGCCGTGCTCGAGGCCTCTGACTCCAACCGAAAGGAGTCCAGACAGCAGCCTGACCTCTCCAAGCAGGAGACAATTTCATCTATTGGTGAGAAGTTTGCCCTGAAGGAGGTGGCATCAGAACAAACGCCGTCGAATCATGCCCAGAATGGACACAGCGACGAGAATGGTACCGGGGGAGATGATCTGGAGAAGCCGCGGACAAACTCAACGCACGTCGATTACTCCGAAGCCATCAACCTGAACTCAACATCTCAAACACAATCCCGGAGACGAAGACGCAGAGCCACAACCATTGGCTCCAGACGAGAATTCCATGGTGTGGATGATGTGATGGACAAGCAACGCGCGGAAGACCTCTTGAACAAGGTGCAGGGCCACCTCATTCTCTGGCCCTATGACTGGTGTGTTCTGAATGTCTTTGTGGCCACTAGCATATAACTGACGTGATTTTCCTGAACAGGCTCGAGAAAGAGGAACAGGGTGGAAACTGGCTCTACGCTTTGGATCAAATTTCCCCGTTGGAAATCTAGTAAGTTGCCTCCTCTTATATCTGCTCGGGCTCCATGCTAACAGAAATACAGCAATTGATCCCTCATCCTCGTTTTGCATTAGCACTGGATGGCGTCCTGGGCCTGCTTGCATTCATCCACCGCATCTCTTTTCCCTGTCCTTCTTTCTGCACCAGCGTTTCTAGAGCGCTGCCTGCCACATGCAATTGATGCATTTTCATTGTCTCTCCAGCGCATTGGTTGAATGTTCCCCCCTCCCTCCCGCCTTTTTTTAGTCCGAGTCATACCCTGTACTGGGATAAATTGGCGTTGTTGGATTCCTTTCGTCGACTCTATGCTTACACCAATAATAAGTGTAATCCTTTTGCTTCATCGCATTCACGTAATCAAAAGAGAAGGGTATTTAGGTTCTATATACAAGTACAACATGGTTGACATTAACGATTCATTCAAGACCGACATCCGTCGAGGATGCGACCCGTTCTCGAAAATTTTCGAGTTCATCAAAGTTGGCCTGCAGCGCAGGCGCCAGGATACTGAACTGACTCTCCCCTCGACGAGAGGGCCAGTCGTTGCACGTACGTTGAAGCGACTCATGAGAAGCCGCGAATACACTTTGCAGCTCGGCGATGCGTGCGCATGACCGGCCCAGATTACGCATGAACTGGGTCGGGTCCTGGATACACAAAAAGCGGATATTCTGTTTTGTGGCCACCGTGGACCTCGCATTCATGATTGATCGCTGGCCGCGATGAAAGGCGGGTTCCTCGCCTTGCTTAGGACGATGCATCTTCTGTGCCCCGAAGAAACCCGGGGGATCTGCAGCAACACCGACAGTTTGGAGGTCGACCTCTGATCCGTAGAAATGTAGAAAGGCGAGCAATTGCTCACCTAGGCGATGAGGACCTACGAACCGGTCGCAGTTCATCTTGAGGAATGCAATGACTAACACAGCAAGCGCGTTGGCTCCAATGCCCGAGTTTGCAGGTCCAAAGAGACCGCGTGCTTCCAGTAAGGTGCGAGTCGCGACATATAGGGGTCGCAGGGAGGGAAACTCGGCTTGAGAGGTTTGTAGATACTCGTCCATGAGACGAGGGAAGTTTTCAAAGGAAAAATGAAGCTGCAGCCCGGTTTTTTGGTGCCGCGCTGAGAGTATGGGTACGGATTTTCGGACAAAATGAACCTGCTCAAATGCGGAGCTGGTCCGTAAAACATGTTCCACGAGCCGTAGGCGTGGATTCAGATGAGCAGTCAGCACAAAAGGCCGTCCAGATCGTTCCTGGTGTTTGACGGGGAAGACAAAATGGGCACCTGAATGCGGCAGCGCCAGCCCTGTGCGGCGAGAATTGGTGATCTGAGGGTTAAGATCGAAGGACTTTCGCATGGACTTGGTAGTGAAAGGAAGTCCTGTCGGTGGATCAGCGGACAAAATATGCCTGTCCAGGAGATCTCCCACTTCCGCAGTCAGTCGCTCGACCACTTTTTGTTCGCGGGGACGAAGGGTCAGGTGTCGGTCTAACGCGCGAATCTCGGCATCCAAGCGTGCCGTAGCTTCGTCGTGAGCAGGGGACTGCTCGACATGCGCCAGCCAGGGACTTTGTCCAGGCTGCACGCCGTGAATTAAGTCTAACGTAGATCGTTGAGAGGACAAGCGCGAGACCAAACTATCCAGGTCGTTCCTCTTGCGGCGTCGCACTTTCCTCTCGGGCTTGACCGCAGTTGGCTCTGGCTCTGGGTTATCTAGGATGGACGAAGCAGCTGCCGTCGGTGGGCTGTAGCCCGCATACACCTCCGGGCGAAGCTGTGGCCTCCAAAGCGCTGGCGACGGCTCACGAGGGTAGACCTTGCGAATGAGGCCCGCCCGGTTGGCATCGCGATGGGCGCCTAGGGTCTTCTCGAGGCTGTTGGTGAAGATCTCCGGCCCTTTGGCTGGGACATGGGGTTTGAATGGGTGGCGGGCATGTTTCGAGAGTGATCGAGCCGGCCGCATGGCAGGGCGATGGGGTGGGTGGTTGGAGAACTTCTTGCTGGTGCAGGGTCTGGCCAGGCCAGATCCATGCTGGTGCCTCAGGCAGCCACTGGCCATGTGACCCGTCCGAGGTGGAAGAGTCCAAATAATGATGCCGACATACTCATAATATGTTCATTTTCCTCTGCTTTCCAGGAGTATGTATGTCGATATGACGTTGCGCATGCCTCTGTCGTGTTGGTCACGATAGGCGGGCCATTGTGAATGGTCCAGCTCACCTACTCACCGCTTGCGTCTTCTGCCCCTCCATCATCATCAGTCACCTTCCCTGTCTTTCCCTTTTCCATTACCCTTCTCCCTTTCATAACACTTCTCAGTCCAATTGCCTCACTTTTGTCATCACACCTTGCCTCATGCCCGCTCCCTGTTGACGGTGGCGTCTCTTCCCTTCTGTGCTCGTCCATGGCTGCTGGGCGCCACCCGTAGGTTTTCGTGCGTGTTGATCGACTGCCCATCGACCCGATCCTGCTCCGAGGTACCTTTGATCCCTTCCTTTTACGTTGACGTCAATCGTCCCCCAGATCGTGGCCATGACATGTGATAATTGCAGCCGGCGTTGACATCCGCTGCAGTTTAATTGCAAACAATCCCGCTAGGTGGAGAAGTGATTGACCGACCGCAGTTTCCATCATGACCGATCAAGGCAGCCCCAAGCAGGTGCCGGAGCACCAGCCAGACCCAGTGCTGGTGGGCCCCGGGCTACAGGCCTTGAAGGAGGAAGCATACACAGATGCTACCAATGCGACTCCTACTGCGGACGCGGATAAGACATACCCAGTCGACACCGATGCGCCCTCGTACTTTGCCAGCATCCCTGGGGCCAATGCTGCGTCATTGGACCAGTCCGAGCTTTCCTCTTCTCCCTCCTCTATGGCGAAGCGAGCGTCGTCGAGCATGGACTTATTGCGACGGTTAAGCTTGACCGCAGAAGCCTCGCCAGGGTCGCCCGAGCTCGACCCACGCACACAACACCCAGGACTACGTCTGAGCGGCCGGTTGATCAGTGCCGCATTCTGCATACCATACAAGCTCTATCATCAGCCAGGATCGGATTGGGTACGTCGAGTCCCGTTGGGTCTGACTGTCCAAAAAGAGAAAACGATAAACTGACCAAAGTTTCTCGTGAGAACAGGTGCTAAAGCCACGATCTGGAACCTCGGCTCTCTTTGATTCATTCGCCCATCTTGCCTCAGATGAGACAAGTTGGTCACACACTCTGGTAGGCTGGACTGGTGAAGTTGAACCGACCTTGGACTCGAAGATACCCTTACAGCCGATCCCCGTCAACGCCGTCGGCAAGTTGCCCACCGTTCCGCACAACCTACCCTCCAATATCCCGTTGAACAAAGCGGCAGCCCCGGTTCCCGTGGATTCCACCCAGAAGCCCCCGATGCATCCACTGTTGGAGGGGATCAATATTGATCGGGAAGATCGAGAGCGGCTCGATCACCAGCTTAGCTCGGGGCGCTATGGTCGGATTTTACCTGTGTGGCTGTCTGACGCATCAGATGAGCCGCAAGATACCATCGTGCTGAAGGACCAAGGAAGATGGCGACGGTATGCGGAGCGAGAATTGTACCCGTTGCTGCACTACAAGCAGCATGGTCCAACGGACGGCCGCTCCGAGCGGAGGTGGTGGGCTGATTACCTCCGATTAAATCAGCTGTTTGCGGACCGTATTGCGGAGGAGTATAGGGAAGGGGATGTCGTGTGGGTTCATGACTACCACCTGTTCCTTGTGCCCAGTCTCCTGCGGCAGCGAATTCCCAACATCTACGTGGGCTTCTTTTTGCACTCCCCATTCCCCAGCAGCGAGTTTGTACGGTGTTTGGCGAAGCGCAAGGAGGTATTAACGGGCGTGCTGGGTGCCAACATGATCGGGTTTCAGACATTTTCCTATTCTCGACACTTTTCTTCCTGTTGTACCCGTGTTTTGGGCTTTGAATCAAACTATGCCGGGGTGGATGCCTACGGAGCGCACGTTGCGGTTGACGTCTTCCCCATTGGGATTGACGCACGCGCCATCCAGAAAGCCGCCTTTGGGGCCGCAGACATCGAGAAGGCCGTGACGGCAATCCGCAGTCTGTATGCCGACAAGAAGATCATCGTGGGTCGTGATCGACTGGATAGTGTCCGGGGCGTGGCGCAGAAACTACAGGCGTTCGAAATATTCCTGGAGCGATATCCCGAGTGGCGCAACAAGGTCGTCCTCATACAAGTGACAAGTCCCACCAGCGTCGAGGAGGAGAAAGAGGATCCTGAAAACAAGATCGCTGGCCAGATCTCCAGCTTGGTTTCCACCATCAATGGCCGGTTTGGGTCCCTGAGCTTTTCACCCGTCCAGTATTACCCGCAATATCTCTCGCAGCAAGAATACTTTGCCCTATTGCGCGTGGCTGACGTTGGATTGATCACCACGGTGCGAGACGGGATGAACACCACAAGTCTGGAATACATTGTTTGCCAACAGACGAACCACAGCCCACTCATCCTATCCGAATTCTCAGGAACTGCGGGTACGCTTCCTAGCGCTATTCACATCAACCCCTGGGACCTAGCTGGCGTCGCGGGTGCCATTGACCGGGCACTGAAGATGCCCCCCGATCAGCGGAAGGAGCAGCATCTGAAGCTGTACAAGCATGTGATCACTAACACAGTCTCAAATTGGTCGAAGCAGTTCCTCCATCGCCTCCTGACCAATCTCTCCTCGTTCGACCAGTCGGTTGCCACGCCAGCACTTGACCGGGCGAAACTCCTGAAGCAGTACCGCAAGGCGCGGCGGCGACTATTCATGTTTGATTATGACGGGACGTTAACACCCATCGTCAAGGATCCACAAGCCGCCATTCCATCGGACCGAGTGTTGCGCACCATTAAAAGCCTCGCGGCGGACCCGCGCAACGCTGTTTGGATCATCAGTGGACGGGACCAGGCTTTCTTGGATGAATGGATGGGCCACATTCCGGAATTGGGGCTGAGCGCCGAACATGGATGTTTTATTCGCAAGCCCGGGAGGGACGACTGGGAGAACCTGGCCGAACGGACGGATATGGCCTGGCAGAAGGAAGTGGTGGAAGTTTTTCAGCACTTCACTGAACGTACCCAGGGCTCCTTCATTGAGCGGAAACGGGTGGCTTTGACCTGGCACTATCGGCGAGCGGACCCGGAGTACGGCGCCTTCCAGGCTCGCGAGTGCCGGAAGACCCTTGAGGATACTGTAGCCAAACGCTGGGACGTGGAGGTCATGGCAGGCAAGGCAAATTTGGAGGTCCGGCCGACATTTGTCAACAAGGGCTATATCGCCACGCGGCTGGTGGACGAGTACGGGGAGAAGCCTCCTGACTTCATTCTGTGTCTGGGGGACGATTTCACCGACGAAGGTATGTGGGAATTTTGTCCATGCTGCTTGCGGCTTGCGACTAGGATGATTACTGACACAGTTCTGCTTCAGATATGTTCCGTGCGCTGCAGAAATTTGACTTGCCCCAGGACCACGTGTATTCAGTCACTGTGGGTGCCAGCTCGAAGCAAACCGACGCCAGCTGGCATCTTTTGGAACCAGCCGATGTTATTGGCGCCCTCCAGATGCTGTACAGCCACGGCCAAGACTACTGAAGTACCTTTTGCTGAGATAACTGTTACGAATTGGCTCGCCTTGATTCAATAAGACTTTGGCTCGGCGTGTCGGATCGTGTTGTGGAGTTGGGAGTGGCTGGCTGAATCCATCCCTCGTTGGGCTTGCTTTCATGAGCCTTTTATTCCGACCATTTTTGTTTCCCTTTTCCGAAACTGAGGGCCTGGTTGACAGGTCCTCTGATATGATTGCAGGCATGGCACAGCCTGTCTTCTATGTGTTGTAATCGTGGCATAGACCCATGAGCGCCGGCGTTGTATGTTTAAATTTGCTAGATGCTTGGAATAGACGGAATGTTTGAGTGACTTGTCAATTTCTGTGAGCAGACCTAAAAATCAATCTCTCTCTGAGGTTTCTGGCTAGGTCAAGCATCTGAGGCGCGCCGATCTTCTTCTCCCCGGCCATCCTTGATCTCTGCGAGGGTCTCGACATTCTCGGACGTTACAACGACTGCGTCTGTCGATGGCCCAGCTGAGCTGCTCTCCTCCATTGTTACTCGTAGAAAGTAGTTTGGGACTTGCGATGTTTCCCTGATTCCAGCGACTGTAAGATCCGCTGTCCTCTTTGCTGAAGTATTCGGTTTGGAACTTGGTTGTGTAGCTACCTAGAAGTTCCTATATGATGAGAGCGATCAGCTTTAAACTGACACCTTCTTCGAGTGTGAGTACTCACCCAATCAGCTTCATCGAGATGGTCGGACTCCAGAATGACACCGCTCACGATACCTGTACGGGAGCCGGTTGCGTGTTGACGGCCAGCTCGCCAAAATGCTGTAGGAATCAGTTTGAATGGTCGGTGCATCATCTTCTTCGGTGATGGTGAACTCTGTCTCGTTGGAACCGGCATTATCAGTTGGCTGAAAAGATATCGTTGCGGTAGAAAGAGAGTGCGATTGTGGACAGTCTTCTTACAAACTATCTGGCAGGGTACGAGACATCAATAAGTTTCTACCAACCAGACTCGGCAGCCAGACTCTCCTATCACAATACTATACTCTCGGAAGAAACTTTCTTCGTGATTCCTAGCTACTGTAGTGCTTAGTTGAGGGCAGATGGCCATTTAGGCTTATCGATAACTTTATTTTGCATGACATATATTACAGTATTGGAAGCGAGAGCTATCATATAGGTTTTCTGAATACTACTACTAAATCCGAACAATGGAGCAAAACTCATTCGACTCGTTCAATGTTAATGATCAGCTCTAAGCGGTGCGGAATGAGCACTCGAGTTACCATGAAGAATCATTGGATGCGATCCGTATCCAGAACCAACTGACTGGCACAATGAGGGAACTCTTGGTGGAGCACCAATGTCATCGAAGGGCGCCCTCGGGCATCGATGCGAGGCTAGCGGGGCGAAGGATCGGTCGGAACCCCGTCATATTCCATTAAATTTTCTTCACACTCGGGGATCTTCATACTTGACTCACTACTACTAGTTACTTAATGATTATTATTATTAATCTCTCCGTGGCTTTTTCTGCTGCAATTTGGCGTTCTTTTTCATTTCCATTTTGGACGTCATCTATGACAACCTAAACGATTCCGCATTGATATCCAATGGCAGAGAAGCCGGCGGCAAGCATGGTCGAGGAAAAAGACCTCGAATGCGGAACCGAGCCAGCAACCATCACCGCCGATGCCGAGCCCCGAAGTGCCTCATCGGATGAAGAATCGACAACCGGCGAGCCAGGCGCCAACAACGAGTATAATGACCTGACTCCGGTCCCCACGAACACCAGCGCCATCGCTCGCACCCTCACTGTCGTGCGCACACGAGATTCTGGCAAAGATCTCGGCCCGCCGCCGGACGGGGGCTTCCAGGCCTGGTCGCAGGTTGCACTGGCGCATCTGATCATCTTCAACACTTGGGGGTACATCAACAGCTTCGGCGTCTTCCAAACATACTATACACAGACATTGGGTCATCCGCCGTCCGACATATCATGGGTGGGCAGCATTCAAATCTTCCTGCTCTTTTTCATCGGGACGTTCTCCGGCCGCGCAACGGATGCGGGCTATTTCAGATTCACCCTCACGGTGGGCGCCCTCCTGGAGACCTTTAGCATCTTCATGACCTCGTTGTGCACCAAATACTGGCAATTGTTTCTAGCACAGGGTGTGGGACAGGGTATTGGTTGTGGACTGATGTTCTGCCCGACATTGGCGCTGATCTCGACATATTTTGCCAAACGGCGCGGCATTGCCCTCGGTCTTGTTGCCTCGGGCTCTGCGACGGGAGGACTGGTCTTCCCTGCGGTGATTATGCGCCTGCTTCCGCGCGTTGGATATGGATGGACGGTGCGAACGCTCGGGTTTATCACGATGGCTACGCTGATCCCCTGTCTGATTTTCCTGAAGCAACGCCTACCGCCGCGCACCACAGGACCAATCGTTGAATGGGCCGCATTCACTGAGCTGCCATACGCGCTGTTTGCACTGGGGATGTTTATGAACTTTTGGGGTCTGTACATCGGGTTCTTCTATATCGGCAGCTTCAGCCGCAACATCATCGGTGTCTCCGACACAACTTCGATCGACTTGCTGATGGTCATGAACGGCGTCGGACTCGCGGGCCGGTTAATCCCCAATCTGGCAGCCGACAAATGGACCGGTCCGTTCAACCTGCTCCTGCCGTTCAGCTTCGCCACCGGCGTGGTGGCCTACTGCTGGGCGGGCGTGTCCAGTCTGTCGGGCCTGTGGGCATTTGCCGTCTTCTACGGCCTTTTCGCTGCGGGCATTCAGTCTCTGTTCCCTGCCACACTCAGCACATTGACCACAGATCTCAAGAAGATCGGCGTGCGCATGGGCATGGTCCTTAGCGTCGTTGCCATCGCGGCGCTCATCGGCTCGCCCATTGCCGGGGCTCTGGTCGAGCGCGATAACGGGCAGTACCTCTTCGCGCAGATGTTTATGGGTAGTGCCATCTTCGGGGGTTTCTTGATGCTGGTCGGGGCCCGAGTGGCCAAGGTGGGCACTGGTCTGGTGCGCGTGTAAATGCGCAGTTGAACATTAGCCCTAATTACCTACAATAGCCATGCCTCCTTGCAGAGATACTTAATTAGCCACCTCGCAGACTTCATACCTGGGTATGAAATAATGTGAATAGTAATGACCACAATATATTTAACCATCCCTATAACCAGCTCTAACCATCTCTTTTCTATGTTGTTACTAACTACTTCGTTGTGATTCAGCGCCCAGACCACCCCCCACTTAGTTCGTTTGCCCCTCCGATGATTCAGTCCCTCTTCTTTTCCTCCGTCAACAGCTACATACTACCTAGGCAACTCCTTTGGCTCGCCAATTCTCGCTTCATACCTCATTCATCCCATTCATCCTCGCCCACCACCATCCACTCTACCATGGCGCCCCGCGGTCGAGGAGGAAAGTTCAGCAAGCCCACTCGAGGAGGTAAGAGTCGCGTGCAATCCCTGCAGACAAAGACCCTCGCACTGATAGTCGTCAAACAGGAGGCAAGCACTTCAGCAGAAACCTGCAGCCGGTAGATAAGGATGGGAATGTCGTTGGAATGTGGCGGGTACGATTTTCCTTCCGCTTCAATGCCCTTCAACCGGCCTCAAGATCAACTAACACGTCCCCGCTCACATCAGGAACCCCAAGACGTCGTGCCCCAGTCCAGTGACGAGGAATCCTCCAGCGAGGAGTCTGAGGAGGAAGAGTCCGGCGAGGGCGAAGGAGGAAGCGAAGATGAAGACGCCGGCCCCAGCTCCGCCGCGGGCGCATCCATGACCCGCGAAGAGCGAAGAGCTGCCGCCAAAGCAAAGAAACAAGAGGCGATTGCCAGACGAAAGCACACCGCCGCGCAGCCGGGCGACCTGCCGCCGAGCGACTCCGAGGCCAGCGAAGACGAAGACCTACCTGCCAATCCCAACCACACGGCCAAGTCCCGCTCGCAGCTGCAGAAGAAGGAGCCCGACGAGAAAGCTGCCCCGGCGCCGAAAAAGGCACCCGCTGATTTATCGCAGCTGTCGCGACGGGAGCGTGAGGCGGTCCAGGCGCAGCAGGCGCGCGAGCGGTATATGAAGCTGCATGCGGAGGGGAAGACGGATGAGGCGCGCGCAGATCTGGCGCGGTTGGCGCTTGTGCGAGAGCAGCGCGAAGCCGAGAGAGCAAGGAAGCAGGCGGAGAAAGAGGAGAAGGACGAGCAGGCACGGGAGCGCGCGGCTGCTGTGAAGGAGCGCGAGGACAGGTTGCGACAGGCGGCGATGGGCAAGCCGAAGAAGGGTGGGAAGAAATGAATAGGATGGTAGTACGCTTCATCATCGTCATATAAACTATTTCCATTCTCCAATTGGTCTATGAAACAACTCAAACCCATAGATGAACCCACAATGTGTACACCGAACGCCTCTTCCCCAGATACATAAAAGAAAATCCACAATTACACTCTTTCAACCATGCATGAGCTAGTCAGAAACAAGATCTACGTGGGATCCGAAGAATCCCCGGTCTGGGCAAGTAGTATATCGAGCGGTGCCACATCACACCCCCCAGAACAAGCCCTCGACACTGTGGCCTTGCGCGACCACCCCCCAGCCAGCAATCAGACTGACGAGCCAAAGCACCGCAAATATCAGGATGGGAGCGAGCAGCAGCTCGGTGTTGTGCAGAAAGGGTAGGGCATTGTACCCCAGGAAGGTGATGTAGGTATAGTAGATGAGCGCGGACAGATATAGTGTGTTTCCGAGGAACGTGGCCAGGAAGTTGCTCGGGCTACGAGTGAGGAGCGGGAGGAGCAAGAACTGCACCACGTAGAGGTGGAGGTAGAGGGGGAAGAAAGCACGGTTGGAGACCTATAAGTAGCCGTGTCAGCGAAGCATACGAGGAAATGCGGGCTGCAACAAAATTCGTCTCACATCAAAACAATATCCAAACTCTAGCTGTTCCTTTTCCCCCGGCTGGGCAAACAGCCCCTGTGCGGCGCCGCGTCGTCGGCCTCGGGAGCCGCGCAAGCCGGCCAAGGACGTGGCAGCGCCGTCCGGGCCGAATAGTCGGCCGATGACGAAGTAGCCGATGGTCGAGACGAGGAGGGAAGATCCAATGAAGTGGATAAAGATGAAGAAGAACATGAGGCGGATAATTGCGCCGAAGGATGGGGTATAAGCTAATCCCCAGGCGAGGGCTGTGAGGAGAAGGAAGAAGGATAGGAGGTAGGTGAAGGATGGGTCTGGCCGATGCCATGTATTCTTGGTTTCTGGTGAAGCGGGAAGGGTTAATAACGTCGAGGTATATCCGCGCAGAGTAGCTTGCAACTTACGTTTCTGTGAAGCACCCAGTTAGCATATTTTTCCTGTCCGGGTCTGCTGGGAGCACTTACATGGTAATAAATCGACTTGAAGACCTTCTTCGGGGCAATTAACAACGAAGTCATCTCCCAAATGGCCATTTCAAAGTCCATCTGCGGGAACTTGAACAGTCTGTTCCGTGGATCAGTCACCATGTCATTCTATCCAGAGCACTCATCCACCAACCTCTTGAAGAATCGCGGCATGCGCACGCTGGACCGGCGACTGGGCGGCGTTGACCCGCCGAGGTTGGCCGGACCGGCATGTTGACGGGGCACGGAGATATGGGGGTTCATGATCGAGGGAAGGGCAGTCCCAGTGAGTCTCAGGCGAGGCAGCTGAGAACCAGAGCGAGTGTCTGGGAATTCAGGACAACAACAACAATGATTTGGGCATGGCGTCGAGGTGCCAAGGTAAAGGTGTTATGTCATCCCCCGGTCACGTGTGGTGACGATCCTGAGGTTGAGCTTGGCCTACTGTAAACAAGCAGAGAGACAGACAGGAGGAGACAACGTATGGTATGCCGAGAGATAAGATACGACCTACAACGGATTTATGAGAAACGGATCGAATTGCATAATTTCGACTGTGTAATGGACAGACGGCCCTAGAATATCCAGATCGGCTGACAAGTGACCTGTCTGCAAGGGATCGGATGAGGCATCACCTCTGCTGTATCACCTGCATCATTAAGCTGTTTGGCATTGCGAGCAGTCAGAAAATTCAAAGAGATCGAGTCTGGGCTTAGGGTTACATACATGGTACATCCAACCGATAGACAGACAACCCCATCTTCAGCCCCTGAATAATAATCATCCGGGATGTCGATCCTCAGTTGATCCGGCAATCCGGAATCAGAATAATAAAATAATAATAATAATTCATCCAGTTCCCCTGATTGTATTTCATGACTATTGTTCCCCTTAGTGTAATCCAAGTGAAAAGTGAATGGGCGTTCTCCCAGAGATCAGATCCACTCAGGAGTTCTCGTTCTCCGTCTCTCCTTTCCCTCCTCCACTTCCTTCCTTCCTACCCCCCAGACTGGGCCGACACGCAAGGCCCGTCTGAGACCCCGGTTACACCCTCCATGCTTCAGACCAGTTGCACTGGTCTACTTTAACATCTTCAATCTCTTCCTCCCTCTCTCCCTCCAGCAGATACCACTACAACTATGTCGCAGCAACGGGAGTATAGCGCCGCTCCCTCTCCTCCGCGCACTCCTCCCACCCAAACTTCCAAATACCGGCCGTCCAAACAAAAATTCCAACGCCCTTCAATCCGCAACGCCTTCCCCGACACGATTGACAATGGCACGAGCACCAGCGAGTCCGGGGATGACCGCGATCCACATGACCTATCCCTCTCCCCCCAGCATGCCGTTCGCACGTCAATCGTCGATAACATGCTTCTCTCCCTGGACCAATTCGACGCCCCCGGATCGTCTCCTCTAGATGATTACCGCATGTTCAATTCCGCCTTGGACTCTGATACCCACACCCGATATTCCAAGGAGTCGACTACCCCTGGCCGGTATCGCGGTCACACCTTCTCCTCGTCCATGTCCTCCGAGGCAGATTACGCCTATGATGACATTCGGTATGCAACGAGGACAACAAAGGGCCGGCGGAGCAACAGCAGTTCCAACCATCAAACAACTCCGAGGAGAATGGGAAGCGCACGCGGTCGAGACTCTATGAGCGCCCGCGGGGTGCCGGCAAACATCCCGCGATCTAGCGATGCCCGCAAGGGTAGCAAGGGAAGCTCAACCTCGACGGTCGAGTACCCGTACAACATTCCTCGAACGCGAGCAGACTCGGGCTTAGACCGGCGCTCGGAAAGTTTTGACTGCGGGCCCAAGCGAACCTACGTCCCATACGCAGAGGCCGATCCCGGTCAGGATTCGCTGTTCTATGATGACAACGACGCCGCGCCGACACCAAGCGTGCCAGGAGGGCCACGAAAATTTCAGGGATATAGTCGGACACCAACCAATTCACGGACGCCGGTGGCGTCGCGACGGAACAGCGCCAAATCGGTAGCGCAGGCTCCTCAAGTCCGCAAGACCCGCACGGACAACATCGGCACGGGGACTCTTCGAGCTCGGGACAATGAGTACGCGCAACCAGATGCGGAGATGGAAATACCTCCGCCCATTCCTGCGTCGCAGGAGCCAGCCCCCAGTCCAACGATCTCATACAACAAACCTTCTCATCCTCCTCCGGAATCGGCTCCCACGAACTCGACCACTACAATCGCCTCCGCCAATACTCCTCCAAAAGAGCGTCATGGGTTTTTCCGGCGCGTGTTCGGCAGCTCATCCAAGACCGCGTCCCCCGGTGTTGGAGAACAAGGAGGTTCCAGCGCGAATGACTTGTCCTACCTCCATGAGAATGAACCCAAAGACGCCAATGGAGTGACGGTCAATTTGAAGGGGTGGCAACAGCAGCAGCTGCCCCCCAAGACTCCTACCGCTGAGGCCTCGCCTTCCACCCGAAAAGGACCGCAGCAAGTAGTGAAACAAAAATCATCGTTCTTCCGCCGGCGCAAGAAGTCTGTGGTCGAAAATGTTCCGCCTCCAATTGTTTTGCCCCAGGAGATTGCCACTCCACAGGCCCTGGAAATGATGAAGCCGGAGCCAAGCCCCGTAAGCAGTTTGCGGAGGGTCATGGATGCGTACCTTGCAGACGCCACTCCGGCACTCCAAGCTTCCAAGGAGCAACGTCGCGAGGGGCCACAGGCTCAAGACTCTTCGTCTTTGCAACCGCAAAGAGAGACCGTGTCAGCTTCTGCTGATGGATCGACAATTAAGATAGTCCCTCAAGATAGTGGGGCAGAAACTGCCACAGAATCGGCCTTACAGGACAACCCTCGGGATGCCACTCCCTCTGCATCTTTGTCGCCTGTGGTGGAGGATTACTCGCTCAATGCCAATTCACCCACCAACCACTCCGCTGATAATCTTCCGAAAGAAATACCAGTGGAACTCAACAAATTGGCAATCCCTGCCACTGGCAAAGATATCAAGGGTCCCGAATCTCCTGGTGCGTCTGTCTCAGAGGCATCGCAATATCAAACCGCGGTAAACACTCCGGTGGTAGAGTCTGAAGAACCCAAAGCGACGGAGGAGCCCAAGGACACAGCCGACGGGCCCGGAGATGCAGTGGAGGATGATCCGACGGCGATTGATCGAGAACAAGCGCAGAGGCTCTTTGATAGCCAGGATCAAGTGGTGGGCAACGAGCCGGCTGCCGCTTGGTTGGGTGACCCTGATCGTGCCAAGGTTCGGGAGGCGTATATGCGATTCTTCAACTGGTCCAATGTCAACATTCTCGCCGCCCTACGAAGTCTCTGTGAGCGTCTGGTGTTAAAGGGAGAGACTCAACAAGTGGATCGCGTCCTAGATGCTTTCTCAAACAGATGGTGTGATTGCAACCCGAGTCATGGTTTCAAAGCCACCGGTAAGTTTATACCCGATAATATATTGTTCTGCGCAATTCTGATCCGTTCGTTTAGATGTTGTGCACACGATTTGCTACTCCCTTCTTCTCTTGAATACCGATCTTCACTTGGCCGACATCGACCAGAAGATGACCAAATCCCAATTTGTACGGAACACTATGCCGACCATTCATCGAGTTGCTATGGACGCGGCTCCAGAGGGATTCGACACCTTGCGTCCCGTTAACCGTACCAAGTCCACACCTCAGAGCCTAGACGCAACTCCCACCTCTGCCCGATCTGCAACGTTCCCTCTTGGCGACGGTAGCCATGGGTCATTGGACGTGGATTCGGTCCGGAGCCCTGTTGATGCCAGTAACGACACTGGCCCGCTGGTCAGTGTGCCATTCACTGGAACCGTGAGAGCCTGGGAACAGCAGGTGGAATCTGTTCTTAAAGAGTTTTATAACTCTATCCAAAGAGAAAGGCTTCCTCTTTATGGTGCTCAGCCCGAGAGAGAAGTGTCTCGGATGAACTCGAATAACTTCCTGGGCCCTTCAATGGGTACGCTACGCAGGAGCCCCAGCACGATCAGCAAGAGTGGCTCGGATATCTATCCACGCGGCCGGTCCGCGGATTCGCGCCATGGAGCTGCACGCTGGTCATCCAAACCTCGTTCTCGAGCAGGGAGGCTGTATCCCCCGTCCTTCATGGGCTCCAGCCGAACAAGTCTTGACGACCAGTCTTCTCTTTGGAGCCCTACTGCGTCAAGCACTTGGAGCAAATACTCTCTGGGCAGATTCACTTCCGCCTCTGTGGACTCATTCGGCTCGGACTACCCGCGCGGCGAGTATCAACAGTCCATCGGCTTTGCAAATGCACTGAGCCAGGCGATAATTCGCGAAGACTCCGCCACCTCCGTTTACAGCTATGAGGACAACGAACGCACGATGCCTCTGCTCGAGGATGAGACTTTGGCCCTTGCTGGCGCACCGTGGGCCAAAGAAGGAAGCTTGAAGCACAAGCACCACTTGGACGCTGTGGACAAACGAGCCAAAGATCGAAACTGGAACGAATGTTTCGCAGTCATCCAACAAGGCTGGATGCGTCTCTTCTCGTTCAACTCCAAGTCGATGCGCCAGAAAGCGAAGCAGCGTGGCGGCGTCGTGGTTGGAGGAGGCAACTGGATGGAAAACGCCGAGGAGCTCTGGAAATTCACGCTGCGCCAGACTATTGCCAGTGCTCTTCCACCGCCCGGATATTCGAAGTCCCGTCCACACGTCTGGGCGTTGAGTCTGCCCACCGGCGCTGTGCATCTCTTCCAAGCTGGTACACCTGATATTGTCCGAGAATTTGTCTCTACGGCCAATTACTGGAGTGCACGATTGTCAAAGGAGCCTCTGGTGGGAGGTATCAGCAATATTGAGTATGGATGGAGCGATAATGTCATCAACACCGCCTTGGTGAACCCCGAAGGTCGGTCCCCGCCGCCTGGTTCTGGGCCCCGGCCAAGCATCCAGAGCTCGATCCGGAGCTCCATTGATCAGCAGAATGTGCGGCCCAAACTCCCTGCCGACAGAGTCCACATCAGCGACTGGAGCCCGCCGCAACAGAGCATGGTCGCCTCCAATCTTACGGAAGAGGACCAACTGAAGGCTCTTCAGACGTACGTGAAGAACATCGAAGACGAGCTCCAGAGACACAATGAGCTTCGATCTGCTATGAATCTCGCCTTCTCCCCACGCCATCCCAACTCCACCAAAGCGATGGCCAACTGGGAGAAGAAATCCTCGTATCTGTTGCGGGAGATCGTTAAGTTCCGCACCTATATGGATTCCCTTCGGAATGCTGTGACGTCGAAGGAAAAGTTCTATGCTGTCTCCAACAACTACTTTAACGGTGCTGGTGTTGACAGTGACACTGTGAGCATCAAGCGGCCCGTGACCGGCGCAGGCCCAGCGTGATTTCATCTTTCTTTTTTTTTCTTTCCCCCTGGATACATGCTCCTGGCTGTATATACCCTCCAGATGGGGTGCCACATCCGGGATGCACTACACTATTTATTTCCTTTCAAAAACGATCTGATGCCCTGTGATGTTTCTCTTCCTTCCATTATCTTTCTCAATCTTTTTTCTTTTCCTGTATATGTCTCTTCTTTTGTTGCGCGGCTCGTGCTGTACAGGTTTTTGCGCTATACTCTTTGCCCCTTCTGAGGCCATTTCGTTCGGGAAATTTTTAATGCTTTGGACAGACACGCAGATGTTACGGATACCATGATTGTCTTGAATGTTATTATTGTGATGAATTCCGAGACTAGCCATACAGTAACTGAGCGTGAATACCGGATCGTAGGATTATAGTGGAATTAGTACTTGTCACAGAATAGTGCGTGGCAATAATACCTGGAGTAGGGTGCCTGGCCGTGGGGATATGCGTACTGCCCACGGTTCACTCTGTTTGTCTACAACCAACACCCAGGTAAATGTGGCAGGAGGAGTGCCTACTACTAACTCCGTATTTTCGTACTTCCTCCTCCCACTCCTGCAATTTCTCCATGCAGTCAGGGCCAACGCTAAGACGGCCCAAGTGGGGACCCAAACACGCCCGGACGCCGTCACCATGTCGACCGGCGCGATCGACACTCCGTACCGCATCCCCTCGAATGAGTCTTTCTTCCACACGCCCTTGTCGCCCGTCGATGCCTCTGGTGATTCCACCGAATTCTTCATGGCAGAGGACGCGCACGGGGATCAGCCCCCGAGTGCGATCGACGACTCGACAGTAACACAGAACCAAGGAGCCGACGACGCGCAAGACACAACAACCACCACCACATCCACCACCGAGACAAACGCAGACCATGCTGCTACAACCACAATAACAGAGCAGCAGCAGCAAGGCACGACGGATGAGCTGAGCCTCCTACCCCCTCTGACGGATCGCGACGACAGCAGCCTCCTGCCACTCAGCGAAAATGGCGACCACGAACGCGGCACCAACCAAACCCTGATCGAGGAGACGGAAATGCGGCGCAAGCTCATGGATATGGAATCCAGTTTCTTGCCAGAGCCCTCGACCATCGATGTCGCTGCGACCGGCCCTGTTGCGGGCGCGGACGATACCTATCTCGTCGGGGTATCTGGCGACCACGCGGCGGACATATCTTTTGAGGGACTGTCGCACACTTACCAAGACTCAGCGCCGGCACAGGACCAGAACAAGGATCTACCAACCGTCCACGCGGCGGAAGCGGCGCAGCAAGGGGACAGCGACTCGGGACTCGACCCCATGAACTCGTCACCGGCCGCTGCTGCTGCGAACCGCCGGAATCCGCTCACTTTGTCAGAGACGAACCCCGACTCCGGCCAATTCTCCCAAGACGACCGATACTATAGATCTCAACTGTCCCAATCAGAGAACGAGTCACAGCTTACACCATCCAAACTTCAAAGGTCCTCTCGCAGCGTGTCGCCGGGTCCGTCAAGGTTATTCAGTGATCAAAGCAGTTGCTCTGGAGACGCAGCCTTGCGTGGTAGCAGCAGGAGAGGAACTCGACCCAAATATCTGAACAGCCGCCAAGGGCCTCATCGTCTCTCGCATTCCTCTGTCACAAGCACCAACACGGAAACGACAAATAGTGATGCCACATTAGGAGGAGACTACGCCCTCCAGTCAGGGGGTGCTGCCTCTGACCAATTTGGGAGCCTCCATGCTGGAACACGTACCAACATGACAAGAACAACCAGTCTTGGTAGTATGGCATCTGGGATCTCTGGATACAGCGAAGAGAATTCTCTAGAGAAACGCAATGTGAACGGCCCCTTCGATGGTGGCTTGCAAACCCTGAATGAAGAGGAAGGCTCACCACGGTCGGCACGGCAGACAGCGAGGTTTGACGAGATCTCAGCACCGGAGACGCCAAGAGCGCGACCGCGAGACAGTACCTTTCCGACTGATACGGCTATTGCAGATCGCGTCAAGGGCATTCAAGTTCCAAGCACTTTTGTACAACGGTTCCGAGAAGACTTCCAGGGCACGTCTCCTGAGAAACGGCTAGGCGGCTCGACTCCTGCGTTTGGGAGAAGCGGCCGCTCAATGACACTCAAAGAACAAAGCAGCACAATTGACCGTCTCTCGAAGGAAAACTTCGACCTGAAAATGCGAATCCATTTCCTGAACGAGGCGCTGAACAAGCGGTCTGAGGAAGGCATCAAGGAAATGATCTCTGAGAACGTCGAGCTGAAATCAGACAAGCTCAAGCTACAAAAGGACAATCAAGGCCTCAAGCGCAAGATCCGTGATTTGGAGAAACAACTGAAGGATCATCAATCGGACAAGGAATCAATGGTCAATCACGATCCGGAGGGCTCAGAAGGAGACCGTGACTCGGCCCAGGATGGAGAAGTTGTCTACCTGCGTGAGCGGGTTGAAACTTACGAGCTCGAAATTGAGCGATTGAGGTCCGAAAGTGTCGCAAGAGAAAGCGAAAAACGCCGTCTGGCCGAAATGGTCAAGTCCTTGAGCGAGAACCGAGCTGGAGGGTCTGATGCAGGTGCTAGAGAGGAGAGAGTATGTCATTGTAAATATCATCCTCTCCGGTCCCCGCTAACCACTTTATGTTCTAGGATATGTGGAAAGATATGCTGGATGCGGAGACTGCTGCGCGAGAGCAAGCCGAAGATGAAAACCGAAGGCTACGAGATGAGACGATCCGTCTGCGGAGCGAGATGTACACTGCTACCGGCGGCACAAAGCCTGGACAGCGTGATCGGGGCGGTTCAACGGTTTCCTACGCGTCAGCTTCCGACAAGGATGGCAGCCGAACTGTCACTTCCAGCAACACGCTCATGGTCGAGATTGAACTTCTGAAGCAGGAGAATGCAGAGCTGAGAAAGGAAGTCAGCGCGCAGACTTCAATGCTGACGTCTCGCAACCGGGAGAAAGAACGCCTCTATCAAGAAATCGAGGAGCTGAAACTTGGCCAACGGCGCGATGGTAGTCGATCAGTTGCGGGAGACAGCATTCTCGACCGCTCAGCATCACGCGCCAACATCAGGCCGTCGTCTTCCGAAGTGAGCGACGGAACACGTACCAGTGATCTAGACCGCGACGAGCTGGAGGCACGTAATGGACAATTACGCGATCAGGTGTCTACCCTCAAGCTTGAGAACCAGGCCATCGGGGCCCAGCTTGACGACTACATCCGTGAACTGGAAGCGATTGATCAAGCGTACCAAGCCGATGTCGACCAAGCCGAAGAGGAGATGCAGAACTTGCAGCAAGAGAGAGACCAGGCTCTGCAGCTGGCTGACGAGCGCGAGGCTGCTTTCCTGGAGCTGCAAGCTGAGGCGCAGGAAGAGCTGGACGCTCTCGGGGAGGAGCTTGATCAGAAGATTGCCGAGTGTCAACGCATGAACGAGGACTTGAACAACCAGGATGAGAGTCTCAAGGTCTTGCAGGCGGAGATGCGCTCGGCGAGCGAAGGTATTATCCGTCTCGAAGAAGATGCTCAAAACAATCTCGAGAGATACCAGACCGTGCAGCAAGAACTGGAGGAGACCAACAGCGAGATGGAGGCACTGGAAAAGAGTCTGTTCGAGGCCAACACCAAAGTACAGCGACTGACGGTGCAGATCGAGTCAAGCCAGAATGAGATTGCGTTCTTGCGAGAAGAGCAAGATGGCGATAAGATCCGCATTGGTGACCTGGAGTCTGAGCTGAAGACCTATGCAATGAGTCTGCACAGTGAAAAGGAGAAGACCAGGGAGCTCGAGCAGCGACTGGCAGGCGAACGACACCAGCGCGAGGTGGTTGGAAGCAAGGAGAAGCAGGAGGTCCAGCGGATCATGAACGAACTGAACCGCGAAGCCTCGGCAGCGAAGGAGGAAGCCCGAAGGCTAAAGAAGAGCTTGTCAGCTCAGGAGATTGAGACTTCTACTTGGCGCGAACGACTCATGGACCTGGAGAACAACCTCCGCGAGACACTGGGTGACTTGAATGGTAGCCGATCCAGCTTGATTTCCAACATCATGAAGTTGCAGAAAGAGCTCGAGTCAACTGCTCTGGAACTGGAGAGTGTCCGCTCCCAACTGGACGAGAAGGATTCGATTCTTCGCAACCGCGATGCTCTCCTAGAGAGCCATGGCTTAGAGTCCCGTAAACTCTCGGAGCTGCTCGAACGTGAGCGGCAGGCCCGACGGGCAGACAAGCAGTCGTTTGAGCAGTCGCTTAAATCTCACCACCAGGCGTCTCGGACTATCACACATAACCACTCTCGCATTACGGAACTAGAAAATGCGCGCAATCAAGATCGCAAGAGGTTCATGACGCTGGAGCAGCAATTCAAAGATCAGCTCAGCGAGCGCAACGCTCTATTCCTGAACATCTGGAAACGGCTGTCTGCGATGTGTGGGCCGGACTGGGCTCACTCTAACAGTTTGATTAATGGCAACCTTCCCAGCCAAGAGGTTATTGGTAATATCTTGTTCTGGCCCGGTTTCAGCCGCAACCTTTCGCTTGCGATCAAAACTGTTGAGAGCGTGATTTCAGGGTTAAAGACCCGGATTAAGACCGTTGACCACGATCTGAACAAACAATATCAAAACCTCGAGAATTCGTTCAACACCAGGGTCCGAAAACTCGAACGGCTTGAGGAAGCTGTCAAGAATCTGCGATCTCAACAGCAAGGTCGTGGCCACTCCAACTCGTCGTCGGAGATATCCAAACTGAAGGGTGAGAACCGGCTCTTGAAGGCAGAACTCAACCTGCTCCAGTCCAATTCGCGCACCCACGGCTCTGTGTCAGCGGCCGCAGCGTCAGTCATGACCTCAGGCCCACGTTCCCCATCTCTTGGAACAGCGGCAAATTCAGAACGAGCGGTATCTCGTCACAATTCTACGACAGGCGCTGAACAGAAGTCTCGCTCTGAAAGAGGGTTGGCACGCAGTTCAACGGGCCTACCGCAGCCTTCTCACTCCTCATCCACCAGCACTCTGACCAATGACACTGGGGCCATAATGCACCGCACGCGCAGTGGGACTAGCGGCTGGGAAGGCGGCGACGATAAATGGATTCATCGACTGCACGAACTGGAGAAGCGACTCAAGTCAGAGCGTGAAGGGCGTCTGCTCGACCGCAGTGGCGCGCGCAAACGGCTTGAGGAGCGCGATGCAGAAAATCAGAGACTACGCGACCAGATTCAACGTGAACGAGTTCGCCGAGGCCCCTCGGGCACCATCACTGATGGCAGCACTACGGGACGCAGTCGCGGGCTGGTCTCAGATGAGGCAGTCAGCTCAAGTGAGGGCGAGGGCATCACAGTGGATATTGAGGTTTAAATTTTAGGGGCGGGGAAGAAGGGGAATGTACAAATAACTTGGAATACCCGGGGCGCATGCGGCATTGGAAGTCGGATGTATGTGATTAACTTATGGGTCATGACAGACATGCTGGCGTTATTGATGTATCATTCAAGCAATGAGAATATGTTACCATGCATCTACAAACTTCTCAATAGAAACTAGTACTGTACAACACACCATATCTACCGCAACGACACCTTCAGTGAGAAATCCACGATCCCCGTCCCCTGGTGAATCGAGCTGGTGGACAAAATATCCACATCGGGACAGGCATATGCGGCCGCATTGTCCTCGGTGAGTCCGCCAGACACCTCAATCAGGAAATCGCGCTGCTTCGCCTTCCACTCCGTCTTCAACTGCGCCGCCGCAGCGCGCACCCTCCGGCGTAAAATTATCCAACATGACCACATCCGCCCCGGCCCCGATAGCCGCATTCGCCTCCTCGACACTGCGGCACTCGACTTCGACCTTGGTCGCGAACCCGCCTGCCGCTTTAGCTGCTGCCACTGCGCGGGGAATGGCCGCTGCAATGGACTGGTCATCCGTTGAAACGGGGGCCTTTCCGCCATCTGCGGCGGCGGTATTGTTTGCACAGGCCCAGACGTGGTTATCCTTTAGCATGGTCATGGACGAAAGATCATGGCGGTGCGGGTCTGCGCCGCCGACGAGGATGCCGTATTTCTCGACAATGCGGAAGCCGGGGGTTGTCTTGCGCGTCCCGGCCAGTGTGCCCGTCCATCCTTGGGCGCGGAGTGCGGAGACGAGGGCGGAGCTCTTGCTTGCGATGCCGGAGCAGCGGGCGAGGATGTTGAGGGCGACGCGCTCGCCCAGCAGGATCTTGCGGATGGGACCGCGGACGGTGGCGCAGTGGGTTATGGGTGTGATCGGCTGACCTTCTTTGACGTGCCATTCAGTTCTGGAGTCGGTGTTTGTGTCAGTGTCAATGGCTCAAAAGATGGTTCAAAAAAAAAAAGAGACCGCGGAATCGAGGGGTGGCATACGAGCAACCGAGTTGAGAGAAGACTTCATCGAAGAAGGGAACGCCCGCTACAATTCCCTATATACCGTCAACACGCTGTCCGGCTCAATACCGAGATCAAAGGCATACCTTGCTCTTCCCCAGTAACCGCGCCTCACCCTCGGACTCCCCCACCACGAACCCGCCATAGTCCAGACTCGGGCAGTCCTCTTCCAGCCAGGCGCTGATGAGGCGCTTGTAGTTAGTTGGGAGGAGGTGACGGGGGTCACCATATGCTGCAGCCATTTTGTTATGTCAACTGTACAAACAAGGATTGAAGATTTATGTAACTATGTAGTAGTATGCAGTTAGAGTCATATCATATCACCCCGCGGGCGGAAAAATGCGGGTTAGGGTTCCGACTCTGGGCGAGGTCACGTGTATCTATGCTGTCAGGAGTGGTCGAATCTCTAGACCATGATGGAAGGATGAGGTTAGTTCTGGAAACGATATAACATTCAGATCGCTTTGCAGCGAATCTGTTCATGCCATCCCTCTGGAAAGCGAAGAATAGTTTATAATACGGAAAGTTACATACAGCGCACCGTTCCAAGTACAGCCGAGAGCCGCGGGTTCTCGCGTGGCCGGTGGGTCGGCGGACTAACTACAAGATCGAAAAGTGACACGACGGAATATTCGTGTGATGATGAATACTATTCAGTCGGCAATACTCCCGATCTCCTGTCCTACGGGCCGAGAGGGGATCCGCTCCTATACTCGGCCTCCCGGTGCTCGCTGGGCCGAGGTTGAGAAAAACACCAAAATGCCTCAATAATGGAGATCAAGGCTCCACTTTCTTTTCATTCGGCTGTATCTTGAGCATGTCTAGGCCTTCCACGCCTTGTACACAGTCTTGCAACCAAAGATGTGCCCCTTCTTGAGGAGCACCATGTTGCGCCACTTGTCTTCGTTGATAGCATTGACATACCGACTTGGCTCCACGCAGAAACCGGCGCCTTCGCCGTGCGGCGGAGCACCGTCAATCTCGGGGATATTGATGTACTTGCCTGTGTAGAACTGGAAGGCGGGTTCCGTGCTGTGCACTTCAAGGTGCAGCTTGGTGCCCGGGTGGCTGAACTGCGCGAGACGGCGCAGTGGCAGGCCACGCGTGTCGAGCGGAATCTTAGACGGATCAGTCTCCATGACAAAGACGTCGTCGATATGCGGGTCGCTGGTGTTCAGCGTGAAGGGGGAAGCCACGTCGCGCGGGAACTTGTCGATGGTGCCGAGAGGGATGCCAGTGGAGTCGAGAGGTAGGTAGTCGGCGGTTGCGAGCTGGGCGGTGGTTCCTGACACCGTCGGGCCGCCGGTTATGTTGAAGTAGCTGTTATGAGGCGTGAGCGAGCATCTATCTTCACCTGGGGATGATTGACATACCTGTGGTTGGTGATGTTGACCACCGTCTCCTCACACTCGTCACCGACAAACTCCACCTCGTACTCGGCCGTCAGCACGCTCTTGGCCGCGCCATCGTTCTCCTTGCTCGCCGTGTACCAGACCCGCACTTCGACGGTACCGGGGTACCCCTCCTCGCCATCCTTGCAGAGATACTTGAAGAGCAGAGCATCGTGGCCATTGCGCTGGACGTTGTGCGGACCATCGAAGACCCGCTTGCCCCAGCCCTTCTCACCGCCGTGCAGTGCATTGGGCCCATTGTTGCGGGCTAGATGAATCTCCTTACCATTCAGGTTGTGGATGACGCCGTCCTTGATACGGTTGGCAACCCGCCCAATTGTGGCGCCGTAGTGTGCGGTGTTGTACTTGACATAGTGGTCCTGCGTGGGGAAGCCCAGCACGATGTTGGTGTCGCCGATGCGGAACTCCTGGATTATGGCACCCAGTGGGATGAAGGTGAATTCGGCTAGTTGGGTCGCGGAAGACATGGTGGATGGGTTGGGAGGTGAGAGAAGTAAGAAAGCAGTGAGAGAAGAGTGATGTGGGGGATTATTGCGGGATCAACCCCCGTCGCTTTAGCCTAAAGGGTTTACCCGTTCCTTCGTGTTCATCCATACTTGTCCTCTGCCATTGATAAACTAACTCTTATTGCCTAAATGTCTCCGTTGACTCCTTTCAGAAGTTTACAATAAGTTCTACGCACTTACCTCTTTTCAGCACAGACAGCGCTCAACGCTAACCGTATGCAGTAATCCCTCTTTCGGGTTAGCGTTGCGCGCCGAAGTATACAACCACCCAACAGCCTCACCATCACTACTCACATCGGCTCGGAGTTTTGGACTCCCTGTTCGGACTTACAAGATGGCCGATCCAAATGTCCGTCCGAAATCAGAATATAAATATGGAGGTTGTGTCGCAGCAAAAACACACATCTATCTTCATCACAACCCACGATCATCACCAGAATTCAGAGTAACTCAAACCATTTCCAATCATTATATTCAACACCATGTCTGCTGCTTGGATCAATGAGCCGAAGGCTCACCCCCTCGAGGTCAAGGCTGCCCCGACGTACACCCCGGGCCCCAACGAGATTCTCGTGCGCAACCACGCCGTGGCGATGAACCCTATCGACAACACGACCCAACTCCGCGGGATCTTCCCCCTCCAGTATCCAGCCATCCTGGGTCAAGATGTCGCCGGCGAGGTTGTGGCCATTGGCCCCAACGTGTCACGCTTTAAGGCCGGTGACCGCGTGGTGGGTCACTCCGTGGTCTACGCGACACAAGAGCAGCGAGACGGGGCTTTCCAGACCTACACCATCGTGCGCACCAATCTGGCCAGTCTCATCCCCGAGGAAGTTTCGTTTGAGTCAGCCTCAGTGCTTCCTTTGGGTCTGTCAACGGCCTCGTGCGCCCTATTCCAAGACGGTGATCTCCACCTGCAACTCCCCACCTCTCCCGCACAAAAGCCCACAGGCAAGACGGTCCTGATCTGGGGCGCTGCATCCAGCGTGGGCTGCAACGCTGTACAGCTGGCTGTGGCCGCGGGATACGAAGTGGTGGCCACCGCTTCGCCACACAACTTCGATCTGGTGAAGAAACTCGGCGCAAGCCAGGTGCTGGACTACCACAGCGCCAACATCGTCGAAGAGCTGGTCCTTGCTCTCCGGGACAGAGAACTTGCCGGCGCGTTTGATTGCATTGGGTTCTCTGCGACAAAGACCACAGCCGCCGTGGTGGCAGCGTCGCAAGGCGCCAAGCGCGTTGTCTCTACCAAGCCTGTGCCGGCTGATCTGAACCCGCCGGAGGGAGTCACTGTCAAGCAATGCCGTGGCGATGCTCTGCGAGATAATCATATCGGAAAAGCAATTTATGAGGACTTCTTGCCTCAGGCGCTCAAGACTCGGTCGTTTGTGCCGGCTCCGGAGCCGCTGGTTGCGGGTAAGGGGTTGGAGAGTGTGCAGGGTGCACTAGAGGTGCTCCAGAAGGGGGTCTCTGCTAAGAAGGTGGTGGTTGTGCTTTAAAGAATGGGTTTATATACTTCAATATGTTTAGGTTATTGGGTATTTTGCTAATCCACTGATAATCAACTCGCTTCATTTGTCTCAAGTCGACTTGTCTCAGGCCAGTAGACCGACTAAAACCAGCATGCTACTACTAGCAAAACAGTTGGGTTCCAAGGTTGAAGACTAATGTAGATTCAGCAGTGTAGCAGAAAGTAAAAATCAGAAGATACTCACGTTGGCAAGGAGAGATGCCAGCCCTATCCCCATATTCTGTTTCATCCACACCAGGCTTTTCTTCAAATAGCTTCGAATCTGAGGATTGATAATCAGGAGATTGGAAACAACGTGCATGGAATGCATTAGCAACAAGCCACCGACCGTTCGGCCTGGGTTGGCAATCGATGAATGGGAATCTGCATCACGCAAAAAGACATGCACGTCTTCCGCCAGATGGTAGGGAATGGACGAAAGCATGTCCTCCAAAACATGCAGCACCACATCTAATTCGGCGTCATGATCCTTGCCATCATCGATAATACCCGATAGTTGCAGAATCAGGTCGATAAGCAATAATCGAGCGGCGCGGTAGGCATTCCACACTCCCGCAACGTAGGGATCAAAGTATGTATCTACTTTGCCGGGCCACGAGCCCACCCCATAATCGAAAAAGACGCCTCGTCCAGGCATGGAGCCAACTGTGCTCGGTTTAAAATCATTAGGTTGCGCTTCTTCCCATTTGGAGAACATGTCGTTCAATTGCATTGCCTCGTCCCGAAGTGCGAGTATCTCGGCAGTTGTATTAATTTTGCCATTGCTTCGTTCCCAAATGGGTCCTAGTATAGATAGCAGGGGATCTAATGCTTGAGCTGGAGAGGTTGCAATTGGAGGTGTAAGCAGGCCAGTATTCTACGCGGTTGTCAGCAAGATCTTTACGGTATTGCGTATTGATAGAGAGCACGCATACGTGTTCTGTTCCACCGAAAGCCCCGAGTGATTGACCACCTTGGATAGCTTGCAGGAGATGCAATGGCGAGTTCCTCACCCTGAGCATAGCAGCGACGCCACTCGCATGGACATTGTGATTACTAGGCCGCAAGTCATCGGCCGCAATGATCTACGCCGGGGAAAGTCAGCCCCACGTCTGACATATAAAGGCAAAAGTTGCGCACCTCATAAAGACCCAAAAGCAAGGCGACCAGCGCTTTGTCCTCCTTGTTAGCCAAGGTAGCAGGAGGATGCTGGATATCATCCGCCAGCGAGGCCACCAAAACCTGGTACAATTTCTCAGCCCGGAGGGTCAGATGCGGGCGATTAAGTGAGATGCCATGTTTAGCAAAGGAGACCAGTCCACAAGCCTTGGCCAGATCAGACTTCCAGCCTAGACGATGCAGACGAGGCTCGAGACGCCCCAAAAAGCCACGCGAGAGGGCCTGATTTGTTGAGCTGACGCAAAAGTCATACACAAAGGCCTGCAGGGCGAACTCATCCACGGCTTTGTCGGGCACTTCTATTGGCGAATTGTCGTTGGCTAGGATATCTGTTCCTGGGAGACGTCCTCGCACCGGGAGTGAGCACTTGCGCCCAATTGACTTGGTGGTGCTGTCAGGCTTATTATCGGGGCGTTCGTATTGCTGGATAACGACTTTCTCGTCATTCTCATAGCCACCACATGTGCGCTTGGCAGTGACACATCTCATACACGACTTCTACAGGTTAGCAAAGCATGCGCTGGCTGACGGGGCCCCAAAAAGCGTACAGGCCGAGCTTCATCGCACTACACACGGGGTTAACTACGATCAGCACCAGTAATTATTATTCTTCATTGATTATTAAACGAAAAAGACAACGAACCTTCTTCCGCCGCCGCTTGCATGTGGCACACCCTCGTGAAGGGCCGAAGTAGACCATTTTTGGAAAACAGCCAGGCACTGACTGCAGCTAGACGGAGTTGTCGGGTTTAGGAGCAACCAGTATCCGGGCGGAGAGTTTCGGGCTCCGGCGCCGAGTGACCCAAACGTAGGATCAAGGGGGATCCGAGATGGTTTTGGTGTTTTTTCCTTGTTTGTTTGCTGGTGCCTTGTACCGTACACAACTGGCCCCCGACCCCTGGGACTTAAAGTTAGACGGGGGGTGTGGGCAATCAAACTCCGCGTCTCAACCTCGTTCTTGTTGGGGTTTGTAGTGAGTTCACGAGAGGGCGGGTATACGGATGTAGGAAAGGGCGGCACCCAACTCTGCGCGGAACATCAGCCCTGAGTAGGAAATGGCGACAATCGGCGTTTCGCGCCCTGCGAGACCGAAACTTTGACAAAGGAGGAAATATTACAACCGTACAATACGGCCCGTTCTGGCGGGTGGATGCTGAAGTGGAGTTGGATTGATCCATTCCGCTGACTCAGGAAGGCTGGGCAGGGCTGAGCTGGCGCAGCACCGTGATCTGTTAGTAGTAGGACAACCAACGCGTTATGTGCTTGGTGAATGTTCTTGAGAATGCATAGAACGATGTAGACTGTAATCAATCATAGATTCTATCTGCCAATGCGAATATGTCACGGTCGGTCAATCTATATCAATTAGTCATCTCGACGGACCGCGAGTGGAGTCGGAACGGGCAAGTCGGGATCACATCGGCACGCTGCTCCGGACTAATAGCCAGTGGGGGGAATCTAGGTGTGGCAGAACTGAAGAACGGGTTCTAGGAGATCACGCGGGCTTGATCGAGTCATGGCTGGCCCCCCTGCTCGAACCGGACTCGGAGACAAGATCTGGACCAGGATGATGAGATCATCGTTTGGGATCGAAATTGATTTCATCGAAATGGTGTAACCGTGACATGACAAAAATCAACCAAACGCCTCAAGATTCTCTTATCTTCTGCGTAGAATTTAAAGAAAAGAATCAAGAATCAAACATAAATAAAACTCCAAGCACCGCAGAACCAAAGCCAAAAAAAGACCGCACCGCCCAGTAGTAGTTTCTCTGTACAGTGATTGATATTAGGACACCCATTTGCACCAGGCAGTGGGGGATAATAGCCCCAGGAAAAGAAAGAAGCCGAACCCAGAACCAGAACCCAAATAAGAAACATGTATAGTATACATGCATCACGTCATACGGCGTTAAAAAAAAAGGCAAAAGTAAATCAGATGGAGGTGATCTCCGTCGGATTTGGATTGAGGAACTGGTTGAAGTCTTCGTAGTCGTTCTTGGAGTCGACAAAGGACCCTGACGACATGCAGTTCATGGGCATGTGGCGGTTGAACATGGGTGAGGCCATTTGGTTGTCATCGAACGACAAGTTGGCATAGTCAGCCGAGTTCATGAGGTCCATCTCATCAAAAGGATTAAAGCTGGGGTTACTGGACCACTGCTGTTGCTGTTGAGGCCCACCCTGCAGAGCGAGCGGGTTGACCACGCCGTGCATGGGCAGATGCGGCGCATAGCTGCCGGACATCTGAGGCTCTGCCTTGATTTGGGGTGCGCGTGCCGTCGGGCTATAGGCCGGCGGCGTGGGAGGCATCTGGCGCTGACTGAAGGTGTCGGACGAAAAGCGAGACCGAGACGTGGGGGACTGCGGGCTATCGGCGCTGCCGTCGGACGACTCCTGGCGCTGCATATGGCCGGCGTTGGAGCGCCACAAGTCCTGCTGCATGGTGTCGGGGTTTTCTTCGAAGTGCTCGCCCTTACTGTGATCGAGGGCGCCCAGGCGGGTGAGCAGGTCGTGTGTGAGCGGGTGGCCGTTGGGCTCGGGCTTCAGTCGGTCGCCGGTCCAGCCTTCCCCGTCGATGGATTGTCGGTAGAGCTCCTGTAGGCCGTGGACCAGCCAGGCTTGTTGCTGTTCCAGCATCTCAACATATCTACGGCGGAAGAACGGTCAGTTTTACATTTCAAGAAACACTGTAGTCAGGTCGCACGCTTACCCCTTCGGATACACTTTATCATGGGCCTTCTTGCGTTCCCCGAAGACGCAGATGGCGTTGTCTGCTCGACAGCGCGAGCACGGGCTTGCTCCATCACACTGAGGAGTGGTTAGTGCAGGCCTATCCGCACGAAGGCCGTCAGAACATACCTTGGATTTCTTCAGCCGACAGCGGTCGCAGGCCTTGCACACCCGCTTACGAACATTGCCGTCCGAATGTGAGTGATCGGACGTGGGTGTCGATTGGCGCGCAGCCATTATGGGCAAGTATGGTTTGGGAGGGGCAGAGGTGAGCCGGAAGGAAGTAGGCAATTAGGGCTGGGAAGGCCAAAAGGACGAGAAGCCCGGGTTTTGGAGTATGGGCGTCAGTAGTAGGACTTCCCGTTCCGGATGGAGTGGGCGACGTCAATCGGGGTCGATGATCTAATGAAGATGTCGGAGAGGAGTCTCCAGGCCCGATGTAATGTCAGGATTAAGTTTGGTCCTCGAACGTTTGCAGAGTAACCAGGGATTATATATCGAGACGGAGAGAGAGGGGGGATTCGAGTATTAGTTATACGAACAGAGCTAGTTATAGATCTCAGTTATGCTCTCGAATCAATCATAAACCGGTGGCTCCACTGGGCTGATCACAGGCCCGGTTTTTTTAATTTTTTTTGTATTACTCGATCTGGAAACTCGGCATTTACACTCTCGCAGACTTTTCTTGTTGCTGACGGAAGAACGGAGCTTGTATCGGACCTCGGAGGTTTCTTGTTATGTCCTGACCAGCATTATTTGTAAGGATTACTGATGGGCCAATTTTTCGTAATTCGTAATCTGTAACCCATTATCTAGGAGCACACTTCCGGCCAACCAACAAGCCACGAACGAGAAATTATTCCGTATTTCCCAGATCATAGTTGCTTGCCTCGTACTGCTGTATGGTGGTAAATGACTTAGGAATGAATAATTAACGAGTTCATCCATGCATACAGTGGTTGCGAATTTATCCCGAGTCTTGGCCGTGCATAAAAAAAAAGCGCACCACATCCGTGACTCGGCAGGGGCAAGCCGAATGAACTACTCGCACAGTAATGACGGAAAGCGACAGCATTATTATGATGGAGGACTAGACCTCCGGCCGGTAATGCGAATACCGCATGGATATTCGGATGTGTTTCTCTCCTGAAAGCTCTTTTTTCCGTCTAAACTTCAACGGTCGTGCCCACCTGACCGCAAGAAACCCCTAGTCGGTGGGAGGGAGGTACATACAATTCTGGTGAATTAGCTAACTATTAGTCATGAGTGGTTCAGAAATTCGTGATTCATGACACCGGGACTCAGCCAATGAAGACGCCGGGCACCCAGCCCCCGGCGAGGTGGTTGAGTAATCGAACCAGCGATGCTTGCGGTCCATGACGTTACCATCTCTCCTCCATCGTGATCACTATTTTTACATATTCTAGACTGGGAAACAAACAAGAGTTTAAGTTGAAAGGATCTGCCGTGGTGGTTCCCGACTTGCTCTCACTCCAGAATTCACATTCATATTTTTTGATCGCGTCATAGTCTCCGGTCTCAAGACACCCCCGGACGACGGTGATTCATGGTTGGATGATCTCATTGCCTGTCGGTAAACAACAATGGAGCTGTTGCTGCTTGCAAGGAGCTGTCATACATGGTTTACACCGTGCCCTTTGCTGCCCCGTGAGCCGTGGGGGAGTACATGTTATTATCACGGAGGCCGATTCCGAGCCCAGCCAGATCTAAGTACCAAGGGAATCATGTAGCTCCATTCCATGTAACATGCATCCATTTACACCTGTAGATCCAAAGAAGAGAGAAACAAAGACGGGGGTGGTATACAACTGAACAGAAAAAGCCAACTACTCATCTTTTTTCAACCAAAGCAGCAGAGCCGGTGCGAGAAGGAGCCTCGTGCCTCTACTTCTTTCTCCTCCGTCGCAACATCGCTCTTGGACTTTTTCAGGTCCTGTTCCGAGCGATTGAAGACAAACATTGAGTTTCGCGTGCGCTTGCCAAACCCCCAAAAGCGACCGCGGGTTCGTACCTCGTGGGATCCCTGTATGCTTGCGTCCGCCGTGGTCGGGGGTAGAGCGGTGGTGTGCGCAGATGGCCCAGTGCGCGAAGCCGGCGGCCGAGTGGGTGCAGCGGTAGCTTGTTGATAATGCAGCCGGCGTGCTTCGACGACTCGGCGGACCAACACTGACACAGATTAGTTCCTCCGTTCTGTGTATCCTCCATGTTTACTCACGAGCAAACGTCTCCTCGATATTGACCATTTCCCGCGCACTCGTCTCCATAAACCCACAACCGTGCTTGCGCGCGTACTCCAGGCCGTCGCGAGAGGTGATGACGCGCCCGTCCTTCAGGTCGCACTTGTTGCCAGCCACAATCTTGACGGGCGGCGGCAGACCGATATCAGTTGCATTGTGGTCCCGGAGATCCTTGCGCAGGCGCTGGGCCTTCTCGGCG
The DNA here is from genome assembly GCF_028827675.1 of Penicillium lagena. Classification (NCBI taxonomy): domain Eukaryota; kingdom Fungi; phylum Ascomycota; class Eurotiomycetes; order Eurotiales; family Aspergillaceae; genus Penicillium; species Penicillium lagena. The sequence goes on along the minus strand of NW_026623222.1, from coordinate 2,258,802 downwards.
CGCCGCTCGGCCTCGAGGTTAATCATGTCCATGAAATAATCGAGCGAGTCCAAGCTCGAGGGATTCGTGATATCATAGGCAAGCAGAAAGGCGTCGGATTGCAGCGTCGCGGCCGTCCACAGCCCGCGATATTCCTCCTGGCCGGCGGTGTCGGTGATGGACAGGAAATAGGGGAGGCCATCCACGGTGCGGGTGACCGAGTATGAGTCCTCTGTTTGTTGATACGTGTCAGGCCAGATCGGTCGCGATCGGGGAGCAGATAGGGGCAGTCGTACCGATGGTTGGGTCATACCTGGGGTAACACGCGAGTCAGTCTGTGAAATAGGGATGAGGGTGGTGATAAACGCACTCGTGTATCCATTGACTACGGACCAGCCGCAGGGTGATGGAAGATTTGCCTGTTTCTCGATCAGTGTCCCGATCTCGATCGCGATCGCAGCGCCCAGGAGAATGGCACCGAATCAGGGCGTGAACCGCGTCCCAGCAATTCAAATAAGCAGTGTGGGAGGACGTACCGCATCCGCCATCCCCGCAGATGGTGATTGAGATCTTGTCTGCCATCGCGGCCTGACTGACGATGCGTGGCACCAGCACGCACAGCCGTGGGAGTGAGGAAGAGGGAGTGTCGAGAGGAATGGAGCGTGCGGGCGAGTGTGTATGTATTTATTTTGTCTGTAGATAAGAACATCCTCTCTCCTTTCTTTTCCTTCTGTTCCTCTCTTCCCCTTACCGTCTACATGTCCATTGAGTAGACATCTGGTGTCTCTTTTCCCTATGGATCTAAATCCAAATACCTTCTGCTGTCTGTGCCCCGTCCCCCTTCGGGCGCTTTGTGATACATCAACTTCTTCACCAGCATCGCTGTTCGTCTTGCCCACCACAGCACCCTCAGGACCAGCGGGAGAACGGCAGGGACCAGTCAATTATGCTGTGCCTAGTTCACCAGCACCAAACATGAAGAATTCGGTGCTCAAGGGGAGACGAACCGCCCTGTCAAGTCGGGTAGTGCGCTCTCATTGGCCCCCCGTATCATCTCGCGGCCCACAATGACATGCGGTTGTACTTTTGGCAGAGACGAAAAGGAGGAGAATGCGAATCAATGGGGCGTTGGATCTTCTCTACCTCCCCATCCTCCCTCCCTCTTTTCCTTCGACACTCTCTTGCTCGGTTGGCGGGGCACTTGAAGCAAGGAAGCACCATTTTGTGAGGATCACAAAATCTGGAAACCTTCTCCACCAGACACCCCGGTTCCCGACACTCTGGAAACTTGTCTGAGCTTCCTGCATTCTGGACCCCACGTAGGCCGTGCTTTTGCACCATGGCTTCCGGCAACAGTTTTGACTATACCAACCGCGATGAGGAGTCTCTGCCGCCACAGGACCAGTCTTACCTGGGCTTCAACGACAACTATGCATTTGGCGGCATCATGCCAGAGCAGGGCCTGCCGCCCGCCGACTTGGAAGGCCGCTTGTCGAATGTCATGCTGACCTACGACTCCATGCCCAGCACTGGCGTGTCGATGCCCATGAGCATGGATGCTGGCAACTCCTTCGCCTACGATTCCTACCCAAACACCACCGCTGGCATGCCACCCCAGCTGGACCAGGCCCAACTTCTTCCCACCTTCACGCCCTTTTCTCAAGGAATCCAACCGCAGACCAGTCAGTATACGTTGCAACCTGGCGCGGCCGGTCCGCCCCAGCGACGCAACGAACCCTACAATGATGGCAACAATTCGTCCGGTAGTAACCTCGAGGACTCGGACTTCTCTCGATCCAGTGATCGGTCCCAGGGCCAGCCGCACGCTTCCTATCGATCCCAGCAGGGCCGCCAGCAACGCACGCTCCAGTCACACTCATCAGCCCCGTATCGCCCATTGCAGCCGGTTGCCATCCAGCCCAAGAAGCCACATGCCATCAAAGGTGAGGAGTATATCAACCCCTATTTGCAGTGGGATGACTGACAAAGACCGTAAAGCTGAGGACCCCTCGCCGGGCCTGGAAAAGCCTGCTTCCAAAAAGACAGAGCACACCGGCATTTATTCCAGCAGCGGCTTTGATGTCCTGGGTGCTTTGGGCCGAGTGGCTATGCGTCCCAACCCCAGAATCAACATTGGTGCCGTCGATCTCTCGTGCGCCTTCGTGATGTGCGACATTCTGCTCGAGGACCATCCGATTGTGTACGTATCTGAAGCATTTGAGCGGCTTACCGGCTACACCAAGGAGGAGATCGTGAACCGGAATTGCCGCTTTTTGCAAGGGCCCGACGGCAAAGTCACTGCCGGTGCGAAACGCTCTTTTACCGATGGCCAGACTGTTTTTCGATTGCGGTCGACTATTGATGAACGCAGCGAGATCCAGGCTAGCATCATCAATTACCGCAAAGGCGGACAGCCATTCATGAATCTCATCACTATGATCCCGATCCAGTGGGATTCAGACGAGTACCGCTTCTACGTTGGGTTCCAAGTCGATCTGGTTGAGAAGCCCGACGCTGTGACGCGGAGGAATCCTGGTATGTTCCTGCCAAACTGGTGAAGCTCCTCACAACTGACATTCTATTAGATGGCACTTATAGCATCAACTATCAACGCGACCAACTGCCCCAATATGTGGTTCCCCCGCCGGATGTATACCGGACTCAGCCAGAACTCGTCGCTAGATTCGGTCACGATGAAGTGACGGCAATCCTCAACGCTGTGGGCGTCGCTGGACCTGAGGTCTCCCGGCAGTACCTGGACTGGATCCTGGTCGAGAACACGGACGACGTGATTCACGTATTGTCTTTCAACGGCGAGTTCCTATATCTGTCACCCTCCTGCAAGCGGATTCTGGAGTATGACCCTGTCGAACTGATTGGCAAGACGCTGTCGACTATCTGCCACCCAAGCGATATTGGACCTGTGAGCCGCGACATGCGTGCCAGCACAACGACCGCGCCTATCAGCGTCGTGTACCGCGTTCGGCAGAAATATCGTGGATACATGTGGTTCGAGAGCCACGGGGCGTGGCACATCGACCCGAACCAGGGACGGAAGTACCTAGTCATGACCGGGCGGCCACGACCCGTCTACTCGCTTGATCAACTTGCCCACCTGGGTTCTTCAGCTGCCCTGGCCGAGAACGACATCTGGGCCAAGGTCTCAGTGTCCGGCTTCATTTTGTTCATCACATCCAAGGTTAAGCCAGTGCTTGGCCGCTCGCCGGATGATCTGATCGGGAAGGGACTGCAAGAGCTCATGGAATCCGAGGATGGGCCTAACGCGATCAAAAATGCGCTGCAGGCAGCAGCGGGAGGGCAAGGTTCCAGTCGAGACTCCGGTAATAATGAACATCCGCCGTCCTTCCACCACCAAATGCGCCACAAAAAGGGACACAACCTATCTGCGCACACGACCTTATACGCAGGCGACACTCCACAAGGCACGAAACCTACGTTCCTCGTCGCACAAATCCGATTCGCCCGCTCTCTACCATCGGCCACCGATGACGAAGACCTAGCCACCCTTACCGGCACAGGCAGAAGCACAACTGTTATCACAGAGAACCCGAACCCACCTTGCCAATACGGTGCACTCGGCCAACGCATGCCCGATCTTTCGACCTTGATCGGCCTCAATGGCCTACCAACAGGTAACCGCAGCATCTCGCCATCCGACGAACCAGCCAGGTTCTTTGCCGAGCTCAACCCGCGGCGCGGATCGAGCTGGCAGATCGAGCTGCGGGAGTTGGAGAAGCAGAATCGCGGACTGGCGGATGAGTTGCAACGTCTGCTGAATCGGCGCAAGAAGCGCAAGCGCAAGCAAACCACTATCAGTGTTGAAAAGGCGTGCGCGATCTGTCGGACGAAAAATACGCCAGAGTGGCGGAGGGGTCCAAGTGGGAATCGGGATTTATGTAATAGTTGTGGGTTGAGATGGGCGAAGCAGAACCGTACTCAGCAGCAGCAACAACAACAACAAGGACAGGCTCCTGCTGCTGCTGCTGGTAGTAGTAGTGAAGGAAGATAGTATTGGCGGAGCCAAGTGAATGTTGTGCCTAACATGATGAGTTTCTTTTGGTCTTGCGCGAGGACCGGGTGTTTGGATTTAGGTATACCCGTTGTTGGTTGAGTGAAAGTCCTTTCTTTGTTTTCTACTTCCGGAATTTTGTTCTTGTCTATTGTCGGTTCTAGTTTTGGCGGTCAATATGCATATTCTACTGTTGTTCTCTATCTCGGTATCTTGTAGCACATTCCTGGTCTCTTGCATTGAAATGTCTATAGGCCGGCTTTACTTGCACATCCCTACCCTTAGCTACACCCCGCCTAGTTTACTTGCACACCCATCCCATATAAATCAGTACTAGCGTAGAATGTAGCGTCTTTTCCAAATGTACCTCTGATCATATTGGGTTGTCCATTTATGTGTAAGTTCTCCCCCCAACTTCCCTGTGAACCTAGTACAAAGTTCGCCGGGGATTATTTGGCACCGCCATCCCCTGAACCCTCTGTAAAACTCTTACGTACGTTGTCCTAGAAGGCTCTTCTGTTGATGGAACTTGTAGCGCACTTCAGAAGTGTAGGTTTGATAGAGAAAATGAGGGTAGAAGTGGGAATAACTTTCTGATGTAGTCGTAAGACTGGTATCACTGCTATACAGAGCGACTGGAGGTACTTAGAGGAATTGCACTATATCTTACGCTAGTAACAATTTGTATACTAGGGGTAGGCTACAAGGGCCTTGGTTTACGGCCTTCGACTACACGGCACACGAGTTTGTGGATAATACAATGAATAGTATATACAATTCTAACCATGCGTCCATCTAATCTAGCTTGGTATATAATATACAAGTTGGAACAGAGACAACCATGTCTATGCCTTCCCATTCCTCAAAGCCAACCATCGCTGTAACCACTCTCTTTCAGCCATTTCCCTCTGTCCATCTTTTCTATACCCGCTCGCCACATCCCCACCCCCGCGCTCCTCAACCGCAACACGCACTTCCTCGGCCACAAGGGCCTTGACACCCCCGCCACCCCGAATCATCGCATCATCAATCGCCAGATAAGAGAGATATCTCTCCAAACGCGGCCGATAAACCCATCTCAGCAGAGCACCCGAAGCAAAGCGAGCATGGCTCTTGACCAATCCGAAGACGGCGCATGCGCGCAGTACACTCTCTGCATCCGCAGTTCGCGCAAAAGCGGGATTTGCGAATTGGGTAGCAAGCAGGCTCAATTCCTCTTTACCACCCACTGGCATTGGCGAAAGGGACCCAGCAGTGGCAGCGGTATGCCCCGCCAAGGCGTTTCTCTTCCTCGCTGCCGCAAGCGTGCGCTCCTTGGAGACTTGCGAAGGAACACGACATGTAAACGGGGTGACGGCATTCCCAAATATGGGGACAACAAGCGGTGTGAACTCGCCGCATACAATAAGGATCAGAGTGAAGGGGATCATGCGGCGGACATCGCGAGCCGAGCGGCGGACGAGTTGAAACTGTGCGCGGCCGAGCAATGATGCTGCATTTTTGTCTCCGGAGAGCCGAGGAGGGGAGATGGGGATGTAGGCTGGGAGGCGCAGTGTCTTTCGGAGGGGCAGCGAGGCGCGGTAGTTGTGGTAGACGTTCTTCAGGCCCGTTTTGTAGAAGGTGAGGTATGCGCGGCCGATGGCGATGTAGCGGGTTAATTTTTCGGAGGTGGATGCTGTCTCTGTAACGGCTTCGGGGAGCACGAGGGGCGCGGGGCGTGTGCTGGGTGGTGGGTTGATTTCGTGTTTCTTCGGGGTTGAGACTGCGACGGGGGTCGGAGGTGATGATGGGGGAGAGGATGACGGGGAGTTGTGGCGGGCGTGGGTCGAGAATCGGAGAGTCTTGGGTTGAAATTGGGGACTGTTATAGCGAAGCCGAGCGTATACGGCACGCTGGGCCTGGAGGGAGGACATGGTTGTTGGTTGTTGTTCAAAGAGAGAGGTGTTGCGGAGTTTGAGATGGAGAGAAACAGCGATAAGATTGACACCTGAGGCATTTAAATATCTATAGGTCCTACAACATCTTCAAGTTTACAGCTCCACCTGCACAGCAACCATACTCTCCGAAATAAATCCCGTCACAAACAACCACGCTCTCTTCTTGCCATCCTCCTTTGGCTCAATGGGCACCAAAACCGCCGCACTCGCCGTACGAAGTCTCGAGCCATCGTCTTCAAACAGCATCTTCTTCTCCCATTTTCCATCACCCGCGGGGCGGGCATACCAGGTCTGACATGGATCCTTCGCCTCGGGATCCTTGGAAGTCTTCGGCAGGTTGAAATGTTGTGAAATGCCTGCGACAACATATCCGCTCGCATCGTCCGAGTCCGTGCGGTAGGGGTCCGCGTAGTAGCTCGGGTTGTCGGTGACAGTGTCAAAGGAGATGGTACTGTGGATGGACAAGGTATTATTGTTGTCGTATTTATTGGCGAGATACAGCTCGCCACCCATGGCACTCGAAATCACCACTTCCTGCTCGGAGTGGCCGTGCCCGAGCCCGTTGTTATTCCACAGACCCGTGTGGGCGACCGTGGCCTGGATACCTGCCGTAGCATCTTTGGACTTGAGATCGTCGATTTGGACGTGGATGATATTCGTCCACTTGGCGGAAGGCCAGAGGTCCTCAATGAGCCGCATGGTTCCCTCGGGGTAGAAGTGGTCATTGGTCACGTAGAGCGAGTGCGGGCTGTCGGCGATGACATCGTTCGGGGTGCGGATAAGCGGATGTCGGATTGAGCGCACATGCTGCACCGTGTTCGACTGTAGGACGTGGCGGAAGAGTTCGATCTGAGAGCGCGCCTTGGGGATATTTTGAGCCTCGGCTGCTTCGGCTTCCTGTTCGTAATACTCCGGGTTGGGAAGGTGGTTGACTGCGACGATGTACACTGCATCCGCCTGCTTGGGGTCTTCGATCACATCAATACCGTGCGTCACAAAGGGACCCTTGAAATTGTCAAAGGCCAGACGCTTCGACTTCATTGTCTGTAAATTGTTTTAGGATCTGCTTTCACACTGGGTGCTTGGCAAACCTTACCTTCGGATCAATGACATGAATAGATCCCGGTGTCGTCGGCAGCTTCGAAAGATGGCCCAGCCCCGGGAACCAGCTAAACCGCGTTGTCTTCGAGTCCTCGCACGCAGTAAAGAGGAGGTTGGCCGGACGGTAGTGGTGTAAATCCTCGCAGTGCATGGTATCCTCAATGTGGATTGGGCCATGTCCTTCTGGAAACACGGTCTGCTGGGGACTCTGGAAGATGCCTCCAATCCTGATGATATGGGCGACGGGCCCGTACAACACGGCCACTAGGACGGCGAACAGTCCCAGGCTAAACGTGCGGAGCATCCCCATGGCGGATGGACCGATACAAGAATGGATGGATGCAATATCCCGGGGTGTTTGGGAGAGATCCTGAGGGTCGGGTTAGGTGGCTGCACAGGACCAAAAGCACCTCTTACGGAGAAGGTGGAGGAAGAAGAGCGAAAAAGCCATGACGGCACGAGAGGCACCTACCTTTTCTTCGGCTTGACCGCAACGATCGCCGTGGTTGAGGGCGGGGAGAAGTGGAGATGCGGGAAACCCTCCGAGGCTACACAGAATAATGGATGAATAATGATACGGAAGTAAAAATGCAAGGAGCTGCGTTTGTGAACTATCATCCTAATCACAGAAGCAAGTGGTTTTTTTGGAGGTTCGTTTTGTTTTTCAAATGTTAGTAGCGCCTTGTACAGCTGCAAAGCAGAAAAGTTACTCGAGGGGTTCCACAAAGCACCGTCCGAAAATCCCGTGCAAATTCCCATGTTCCAAATTCATATCGTAAGCTTAGTTCACCGACTGCTTCGCCTCGAGGTACTCCTGGTCGCTGGCATCGAGGACATCGTACTCTTCGTCAGTCAAGAAACCCGTCTCCGTGTCCGCATCGTCCAGAGACAAACTTTCCATGTCCTCGGACACATCTGGCTCGGAGGGATTCGAGACCGTGGGGGCAGGCTCCACCTCAACGTGGGGGGTAATAGCTTCGTGGGTGCTCGTCTCCGGGGACTCCTTGTCCAGCTTGGGGAAGATCATACCGCTATCGCTAGCCTCCGCGGGAGTTTCGATCTTGACTGGAACCGCCACCGATTCGATCTCCGTAGACTCCTGCACCTGGACATCACACCACAGTCGATGACCAATCGCCATGCCGTTGGGGAGCTTCAGTCGCCAGTACGAGATGACAGTGCCCTCGCGGGAAGGAGTTCGAAGTGTCACAGTAAAATCGGCACTCTCGCCGGCCTCCAGGGGAGCGGACAACTTGTTGCTCTCCATGGCAGACCGAATAGACTCAACACTAGACGGATGAGTCGCATCAACGTTGAACATGGTGTCGCCACCAACAAAGCGGACGTCAGTCCCAACGGGCCATGCGCGAGGGCCGGGGTTATGCAGAGTCCAGGTCTGTTCGAATGTTGTGTCCGGAGGCAGCTTCGTGCCATCGGGGATAGTATCCCGAATAAACTGTCCCTGGAATTCTGCCACAGAATCGGTCCAGACAGCAGACCCACTGTCGGACTCGGTCTTCTCGGCCGGCTTGCTGGCATCCACCTCCACGGGTGCCTTCTCGACTGTTGTTTTCTCATTAAGGGCCTCCGCCGAAATCCGTTCCGGAAGGTAGGTCTGATCACCCAGACTGAAGCCGTCATCACCCATGGTGTTCACCGTCACATGTCGGACCGGAGTTTTAAACTTGATGAGGGGGTGAGTGCGGTTGTGCTGGTGGGTTGGAAGAGCTTCACAGTTGGCACAGAAGTCGGTGTCATCGCAGACGGCACACTTGTAGCGCGCACCCGTGATGTAGCTCTGGGCTGGCTTGTTCTTGCACAAGGGGCCATCGCAAAAGATGCCGTAATGGATCTCGTGGACACGAGGGGGTTCAGCAAGGGCGTCATAAATGGGCACGAACCGATGGTCGGGGTGATTCTGAGAAGCGGACGAGACGCAGTCCTGGCAGTAGTCCCAATCAGGGCATATCATGCACTTGTGGCGGATGCCGATAATGCGCTGGGATGCAAGTCAGTAACTCGAAAACACTTAACTAGCTCTCGATATAACATACCTTCTCACAGCCGTCACAGACGGCAGCGTGCTTGAACAGCCGACCAGGAGCGCAACGGGATGTGATGAGATTCTTCAGGCAGAAGTCACGGTCCGACCCAAGCTTGAAAGCGTGCGCAGGATGATGACCGTGCTTGTTCCGCAGGAGACAGCGGAGACACAGATCATAGTCCTCGCACTGGGCGCATCGAACCATGCTACGGCCATCGTTCTCTGTCCAAATATTAGCCCTTGACCAGGCATTTTTGCAACTATCTAGAAACTCACCACGGCAACATCCATTGCAGATATGCTTGTCTTCCTCTTCGACTTCAGGAGCAGACGTAGCGGCCATTTCAGGGACCGGCTCAGCAGTCGCCTCAACGAGGACCTTCTCCGGCTTGCTCTGCTGCACGGACGCCTCGCGCGGAGCAAGTTTCTCCGTCGTACTGTTGGTCACAATGCCATCACTGACGACTCTCTTGATCAACCAGTGACCATCGCCGCGGCAGGACGCTCCTGCATCAACACACTGCGGGCACAGATCATAGTCCCCATTCTCGCAGATGCTACAGTGGTAGTGTTCGCTGACAATGGAACGACCACAGTTGTTGCAATCAATGCAGAACATGCCGCTAGGGGAGCTGTGAGAGATGACGGGGAAGTTACGATTACCGTCATCCATCTCAAAGCGACGATAGCAAGGAGGATTAAGAGATGACTGATTCGGCTGGTGCGACCCAATAACGCAGGTGGAAGGTGGAACAGATATCGAGGGAAGAATTTCCGGAATAGACGCCGGGATTGGCGAGCTCAAAACCGTGTCGAGATAGCTGTACCTCGGGGCAGGCTGTGGAACGGGTTGATTCTCCTGTGCAGGCTTTGAGGTCTCCTCTTCGGAGGCCGGCAAGGCCGACGACATGGGGTCGACTGTAGTAGCCTTGATCCGGAGCTTTGATTTGGCCTTGGCAGCGCGGTAGAGTGATTTGTAGACGACCACGTTATCGCAATCCAGGCGAATGTAGGAACCGGCACTGTCGGAATAGCGTTCGAAGATGACGTTGACATCAACGGGAACGCCAAGCAACGTGCGGAGCTATCCAGAATCATCCGTTAGCTATCAAGCGATAAAATCCAACACAAGTCAAATGTAATTCAATGGACAAGTAGGAAAAGGACAGGGGTGGTGAGGGGTCCTGTCACGAGGAGCCAAGTTGGTTATCGTGATGATAAGAGATGGGGCCGGAGTTGAGGTCCGGTCGGGGAGCTCGGGTGGAGAACGTTATTACCTTCTGGGGGAAGACCTGCGGCTTCAAGTCCTTGAGGGGCAGCTTGAAGCGCCGATTATTCTCATTGTAGAGCACCTTGACTGTCACCAGGTGGTCTGGGGATAAGGGCTGGGATGGGGTCAGGGGAGAGGCCATGGTGGTGATGAAGAGGTGTGGGTGGGGAGGAGGAGGGTGAGAGACGTAAGAGGAGTGGATGACGGAAGTACACTAAGTACAAGCTAAGGCAGCCGCCGTGATACTAGAGAAGGGGGATAGGGAAGAGTGATATGGAAGAAGGGAGAACACAAAGGGGTTTGATGAACTCGATCAGATCGAGAGAGAGATGACCAAGACCATGAGCGGACGCAGAAAGAAGAGAGAGAAACAGGATGGGGTGCAGGCAGGTAGGCAGACCAAAAAGCGGAGAGCGCAGGAGATGGTCAGCTGATGGGAAGGCGGTGAGAGATAGGTGATTAGGTAATGGTTTAATTATGGCGTCAAGGGCACGGACGATCTATGGAAGGTTGTACGGAGGATTACTTTTGTATTTCGTAGCATCACGCTGGGTAGCATGCAGCAGGGCTAAGCTCAGTCGCGGAATCATCAATCCAAAGACAGTCAGAAAAGAAAGAAAAAAGAAATGGGAGATCATGCACCGTCAAAAAAGAAAGAAAAAAAAAACCACGAAGAATATGGTGTCGGAGAGAGGCAGACCCAAAGGCCTCGACCCGACACAGGCCAAGTGATGATGTGGGGAGGTGCGGGGATATGATGAGGGGGAAAGAACGCTCAAATGCATCGGAATCCAGTTCTAACCGGGGGCCAAGGAGTGCAGAATGGGAAAACCAAAAGATTAAACACAAAGGATCGAATGGAGAAGAATGAATCGTAGCCCGAGGAGGGTGGAACCACAAGACCAAGAAAAAAACATTATTGGGGACCATAGTACACACCTCCCCCACCGGGCGGTTGAGGATAGTAGTACGTCGTACCAGGTGGTGTCATCATGCCGCCCATTCCCACCACACCACCAGGCCCGGAGCTCGGTGCCCCATACTGCGGGCTCGAGTACATCTGGTTGGCGTCGTAAAAGTAGACGGTGCCGCCAGATTCATGAGCGACGGTTCCCGGCTGCGATGGCTGCTCGCCAGTGGAGGGGGGAACCGCATAGGGCATCGGAGGCTGGCCAGGAGGGAAGGATGGCACTGAGGCTCCAGGGCCAACAGGGCCATTATATGCCGGATTATATTCAGATCCCGAAGGCGGGTAGAAGGCCGCACCGGGACCATAGGTCGGGGGATAAAAGCCTTGCTGGTAAGTATAGGGCTGGAACGGTTGAGCATGGATCGCGCGTTCGGGAATCTGCGACAATGGGGTCACGGAAACCTGACTCGGTGGACCACGAGGGACATCAGGGCCCGGACCACGTGCTGCAACAGGAGCTTGATGGTGAAATGGCTGCTCCAACTGAGGATGTGGTGGGTGAAACCCAAAGCTCGCCGGGGTCTCGATATCTGCCACGGAAACGGCCTTCTGTGGACGAGGTTGATGCATCGGGATTGGGCCAGGTCGGCTTTCACGGTAAGCCGGGTGCGGGAATTGCATAGGAGGCATCACCGGCGGCGGACCAGGCGGACCAGGCGGCATTCCAAGTGGTGGCCGTGGAGGCGGCGGTAGGCGGACCACAGGCTTTCCAGCATCGGGAGGAATCATTGCTGGTCGGGAGTAGGCTGAGCCGGCCGGCGAGGGGTAGCCGTCCTGCGATGCGGCCATGCCAAGGGAGGACCGGCGGCTCAGGACGCTCGGCGTGTATACGGTGTTGGCGTAGTAGCTGGGGCGCCGTCCGCCGCCGTAAAACCCACCACGACCTCGGCCACGGTAGCCCTGCTGATTCGGCCGCAGAGCCCGGGGAATGAAGATGAATGAACGCTCGACGGATGGGAAAATGTACCGGGGAGGTTGACCAGGAAGAGAAATCCGCACCGGTTTGTCTCGCCGCAAGGGAGGTCGATGTTGAGGCAGGCGGGTGTGTTGCTTTTTAGGCACTGCGGGGAATGGGACGGGCTGGGTCATGCCCGGTAAGAAGACGACGACAGGAACATTCCCCACGAGGGTCGTGCTGGAAAATGACCGATTCGGAGGATCTGAATTCGGTGCGGTAGGAACAGGCATAGAAGGGTTCACCGCGGCAGACGATGCTGGTGGAATTTTGAGTGCAGGGCGGTCCACCCCGGCCACCGTATCGTGGAGGTCATGAGCCCACTGCCCTTCACTAGCTTCGGACCTCGAATTCCTGAGTGATATTAGCAACGGTCCGTGTTTGCAGAAGGGATATACGCACTTGCGAGTATTTCCATCCACAATCAAGCCAACCGGTCGAGACTTGGGTTTGTTCATGGATCGGAAACCAGCATCTGCTGTCCGCTTGTCATGCAGGAAGAAACTGCCTCGCGTGGGAACGAACGCCGGATTCTGGTCCCGTTCCTTGACATACTTGTCATGCTCTCGACGCTTCCTTGCAGCAAATGTTTCCCGTCGTGGTTCTGTTGGGGGGGCAGAGGGTGTCCTGCCGGTCTGAGGTTCTTCCTTCAGCTGGTCGAACTGGAGCTCGGCCACCTCGCCACTTTGATCAGAGACTTTAAGCCCATTCAACATTGCCTCCGTATCTGAAACCGTTGCCTTGAGCTCTGGCTTGCCCGTCGACGTGGGGATGGATCGAGCCGGTTGGTTCAACCCTCGGCCATTTACCCGACTACCGTTGAGCTTGTCCGAGGCAGGCCCATCATCTTCGCTTGCCTCGCTGCCCTCGCCGTCGGCGTCCTCATCACCAGGGCGGCTGCCCACCGAGCCTTCACTTAAGGAGTCATCGTCCAAGTCCCCAGCCAGCGAGCCCTCATCTTCGCCATCATCGTCCCTTCTCTTGCGGCGACTGGCCCCGATGTGGCGGCGAGCGGGAGCCATGAATATCGGAGACAAGGGGGGCAACTCAGACAGTCGAAGAGGATCACTGGCCCTGGGTTGACTTTGGCAGAGGAAGCCAGTCGATCGGGAAGCGTGGCTCGGGCAGGGAACGGCCAGCGGCGAACCAGCAAGGACTCGGGGCACCGATGATAGATCAGAACGGGTGGGTAGAGAAGGAGAGAAGGGAGATGGAGGGAAAGAACGAAGGGAAAAAGACACCCTGAGGACCAAGGCGGTAGAGAAGAGAAGAGCAAGGGGGTGGGAGAGAAGTTGACAAGCAGACAAAATCAAGTCCAGAAGGGCATGACATCGCGAGCGACGTCAGCCCTGATCGGGCCTAGCGTAGGCGGTGAGGGATGTCCGATCTTGGATCCACGAAGTATACAGCACCGCCGTTGTTTTACGGGGATTTAAAGGGCCATGGATGGGCGTGAGCAGGTGAACAGGAGTGATCAGTGTCGTGCTATCATGATCGGTTCCAAATGCACATGGATACAAACAGAGTATATATTTGGCAGCCATCGCATCTCGTCAGGATGAAATGCTTAGTCGAACGAGATCTTCTTGCCCTGGGCCTCCACAATAGCACCACTGAGTCTCTGAACAGTTTCCTCAGAGTATCGAGACTCTTCAAATGGCTTCTTGGCCTTCTTAATCCGTGGCCGGTCTTCCGAAGCATCTGCACCGTCCTCGGCATCCTTCTTCTTTCCCTCACCATCCTTGCCAAATCGTTTCTTGTACCGCGTGGTGGCATCCTCCGCAAACTCTGCTCTTATGCGGCGTCCCATGAGCTGGTTCACCCACACCCTCCGCTGTCGGGGCTTTTTGGATTTCCGTTTCTTCTGCTTTGCAGCGTCAGAGTCGCTCGAATCCGACTCTTCTTCCTCTTCTTCGTCTTCCTCGGTAACCAAGGCAAACCCCCTCACGGCCGCTTCAGCAGCAGGCAATTCTTCAAACACCACCCAACCATATCCCTTGCACTTGCCGGTATCCTGGAAAGTCGCCATGTGAACATTGGCCACCGTTCCACATTGGGCAAAATGCTCCTCGAGAGCCTCTTTCGTGACGTCGAAAGCCAAATTGCCCACAAAGATTCGTTTCGACGGAGGGTGACCGGACTTAGAACCCGAGCTCGCGGCATCTCCTTGATCCTGGGTTTTCGCGGGCCGACCCTCGAAGCTTTTGGCATTCTTGATCAGTACGGCCCGACCGGTGAGGAGCTGCTCGCTCAGACCCAGTGCCTCCTGCAGTGCCTTCTGTGTGGAAAAATCGACGTAGGCGAATCCTTTATTTTGCGACTTTCCATATTTCTCTTGGCCCTTTGGTAGATGGATTCGGGTGATGGTAGCGTCGGAGAAGGAGCAATTGCTGGTGAAAAACTTGCGGAGATCATCCTTGGTCGTCGAGAATGCCAGATTGCCGATCCAGATCCCATACTCTGAGCGTTGGTCCTTGGCAGCGGTTGCCTGGGGTTCACTGGTTTCACCAGACTCATCTTTCTTGGTCTTGGGTTTGTCTGAGGCGTCGGGCCCGTCGGCGGCCTTTTTCTTCGCTTTGCGCAGAGCCTTCTTGGACGGCGGTTCTGGCGCCGAGACATCGATTTCGAGTTCCGGGCCGTCGTGCAGCTTGCGCTTCTTCGCGCTGCTGTCGGTAATTTCCGCCATCTTGACAGTGGTTAAGTGCAGGGTAGATGGTCGTAAGTATGGGCAAAAGCAAGCCAGTGAGTACTGCCGCGGAATATTTTTTACGGTGGCCCAGGCGGCCCTTAAGCGCAACCCGTGACTAGGCCGATCACGCCTCGCGCAGGGCGACTTGATTCTCTTTCTCCATCGACTGACGCCCTTTACCCTCTTCTCCCTCGGTCACTCAGGCGACACCGATTTCTGTAACTTCATATCCATCATGGCTCAGGAGGCCGGTGATGCTCGGTCCATGGCGGAGAGCCTCCCAGATGCTCCTCCAACTGTTACCCCTGCCAAACAGACGGTTAAGTCTTTCAAGTGCGACCTCACCCTCCGATCTCACCAAGGGGGATTGCTGATGCCTGTATTTAGGAAAAAATATGCAAAGCTCAAGGTCAAGTTTGACGTCGCGACACGCGAGAGTGAGACACTCATCCGCGAGGAGCTGCGCATCGAAGACCTATCAAAGCGTATCCGGGAACAGAACGAGTAAGCCATTCTTCATCTCTATCGTTGTTGGGTTTAAGCTGACTGGAAGATTTTCTTAGTCAATTGCTTGAAGTCTTGCTCGAATTCAATGAAAGCATTCACGTCTCTCCGGCTTTGCGATACGACTTGAACATGCCGAATGACGCACCGTACCTGCCGACACTCGAGCAAGAGATTGCACCCTTGGTCAATGATGCGACTCTTGCCCGAACGGCACTGAAGGAGGCCAAGGCGGGAGTGACCACAGGCACGATCACGGTTAGCGCGTACCGAATGGTCGAAGAAAGCATCAAACGCAACAAGTCGTTCATCCCGGCTTTGCAATACACCACCCTCACTCAAGTCCCCCACACGGTGCCGCCACCAACAGAACTGGGCAAGGGAGCCGACCACACCATCGAGCGCAGACTCGGATATCTTACACCGGAGCATGAAACCGAGTACTACCTGACTCTAGATGCCAAGCTCGGCGACGAGGCAGCAGCCGCGCAGGTCGAACGTCTGCCCGATCCGCCTACTTTTGCAGAGCGTGAGCGAGATGCGAACAATCGAAACCCGGCGTCGGTATACAATTGGCTGCGCCGCAATCAGCCTCAGACATTACAAGATAACGAGGCCGCATCGGAGAAGTCCACATCACGGCCTTCCAACCAGCGGGCTGCCGCCAAACGGGCCACGGCGCAGGCGCGCAAGGACGAGGATATGGACGAAGATGGGACAGATGCACACCCTACCCCGAAAAACAAGCGAAAGCGTGAAGAGGACGCTGGCTATCGGCCCAAGGGTGGCAGCAGTCGTTCGAAGAAGAAGAAAGAAGAGCCCACGTCGACTCCTAAAAGCACTGCTAAAAAGACGTGAGGGGGAGCTTGGGAGTTGTTTCTATCATGTATTACTACCGGCGTTGCTTCCACTGGATTTGCACTGGGATCCTGATATTGGCATTATGCGGAGGCTTTTTGGGGGGGTTTCTTGGATATCTTGAAATTCATGAGATGACCGCACGGATGCACCTAGTGCCTCGATGGAAGGCGGACTGTGACTTTGTAGACACTTGATCTCGATTGCTGCCTATTAGGCCCCTAATAACGAACATCGTCTCACAATAATACTTGTAGAGGTGACCTGTAGAAACCCCCGGTTGGAAAGTGGACTGGTCACGTGATAGACTTTTTTCAATTCCGCGGCATGGATTATTGCTCTCGACTGTCTACTCCGACATTCCCACGACACCATGGCCATTACAATTCTACCCCCAGTGGTCGAGGACCTCGATCCCCGCCCACCCTATCACGCCGAGTCAGACGACTCAATGTCGGTAGACTCGGATGAGGATGTCGACATGACCGGCACTAGCTCGCGACCTCACAAGCGACCACGCCTGGGAGGCAAGATTGGGACGGGGATTGTCACACCGGGCGAAGTCGTCACAGATGATCCACAATGGATGCGGTGGGTGCTCATTTTGTCTCTTCAGCGGGACTGTCAGAAGAACCCCCCAAACATAGCTAATCAACTACTTTGCAGAGGTCACGGCACATATATCAATCCCCTCTCAACATCCATCGTTGCAACAGTAGCAGGCACAGTCCACAAAACCAACAAGCTCCTTTCCGTCCATCCCCTGCGCGCCCGCTACACGCCCGAAATCGGCGATTTGGTCGTGGGACGCATCGTGGAGGTCCAGTCGCGACGGTGGAAAGTGGATGTGGCCGCACCGCTGCTAGCGCAGCTCCCTCTTTCCGCCATCAATTTGCCCGGTGGGATCCTGCGACGTCGAACGAGCGCAGACGAGCTTCAGATCCGGAGTTTTTTCAGCGAGGGCGATCTCGTGGTGGCGGAAGTGCAGAGTGTGCATCAGGACGGGTCGGCCTCGTTACATACCCGATCTCTTAAGTACGGCAAACTCCGGAATGGCGTTTTTCTCGCGGTGGCCGGCACGGGAGGAAGCGGCGCATCCAGCTCCAACGTCAAAGGCGGAGTTGGGTCTGGGTCTTCTGGGGCAGGCGCCAATCCTGGAGGCGCGGGAGGTGTGGTACGGTCACGGCGACAAGTATGGACGGCGGACACGGCCAACGGCGGCGGCGAGGTGGATATCATTCTCGGGGTGAACGGGTACATTTGGATCTCAAAGCATACCGACGGGGCGGCGGCTGCGTCATCGACTACGGAGAATGTCTCGATTACGCGCATGGAGGAGATGGTGTCCAGCTCGATCTACTCCAGCCAAAACGACGAGATTGCACCGCAGACTCGACGGGAAATCGCGCGGTTGGCGCAGTGCATCCAGGTGCTGGTGCAGGGCGGGGTGCGCGTGGACGAGGACACAGTCACGGGCGCCTACGAGGCTAGTCTGCAGGTGGATCTTGAAGTTGGGGATGATGAGGACGAGGATGATCGCCAAGAAGGCCGTGAGTACCTGGAAGGGAGCAAGGCGCGGCGGATTCTCGAACTGGAGATGCAGCGGCGTTAGATGAGCCAATAAGGCATGCCCTGAACGACCTATGTAATCGAATCACTGGACCCCGCAGTAGCGGTCAACATTTCTTATTATTATTCTTCCGCCTAGTCAGTTCGCTCTGACCATGGTGCTCGTTCTCCGATCGGGTCAAGGCGCTCGCTGCGTTGGGTTGGGCGCTCTCCCTTACTAAGATCGGACTGTAGCTCCCCCCAGCTTTTCTTCACTTCTTCATCCTCTTCTCCTTCTTCTTCCACCATCTCTCCTGCTATCATTCACTCCCATGCTGCTCCAGAATCATTATGTTCATTTCGTCCCTCTGGATTCTTCGATTACGCCTCACCATCTTCCCATTCCAATAGGGTAGCCATCTTATCTAGTACTACCTGATCGTCCCACTCCCACCTCTTTCTTCTTATCCGCCCTCTCTCGAGGCAGAGTCTCGGCAAGAGACTTTCTTTTATCTCATTTACCTTTTTACATACCTTTATCCCCCCCTCTCTCTCTCTCCAATATGCCTGACCTCCGCCGTCAAATCTTCGAGAGCGGCAAGACTGTCTCGCGCAAAGCAGCCTCTCGGGAAGCATCGCGCAATAATTCTCGTAACAACTCGAAGCAGACCTCGCGTGATACTTCGCGCAACGCCAGTAGAGCCGCATCTGACGAGGAGGACTCGGGCTTTCTTTCTGACGACACCGCCATGAGGTAAGATTCTTTTCACATTCCCAGCTCTCTTCATCCTCGGTCTCAGTCCCACTTCGTGGCGGGATGATGTCACCGGGGATAAATTTTTGAAACTTGATCACAAGCTGACTCGAAGTGTGTGCGCAGCATCGGCTCCTTGGACGATGAAAACCCCGAGCAGGATAATGAAGACTGGCCCCAGGAGCTGGGCGATCGCATCCAGGAGATCCTCGATCGCAAGCGCAGCAGCGTGCAGGGCCGCGAAGAAGCCCTGACGGCCTTCTGCCGTCTGACCAAGTATCACCATGCGGAAGAAGAAACTCGGGCCTATACCGGAGACTTGCTGAGTGCGTTTGCGAAGAGTGTGCGTTCAGAGACTAGCGCGCGCGAAACGATCCAGGCACTGCGTGCGATCGAACTGCTGGCCATCACGGCGCTGGATGACACCATCTATGAAAATATGGAGCCGCAGCTCACGCGCACCATTCGCGACTCATCTTCCGCCTCCATCAAGGCAGCGGCTATTCATTGCCTGGGTGCGTGCACCGTCTTTGGAGGCGCGGGCGAAGATGGCATCTTGGAGCAGATGACTTTCCTCCTTGACATCGTGGCTTCGGACGGAGAGTCGATCGGTGCTACAGACGACGCCACCAGTGTCACTGCCGCACTCCAGGTATGGGGATTCCTGGTCACTGAAATCGATGACTTTGAGAGCGAGAGCGAGGAGGCGGCTCAGATCTTCATCGATCAGCTCGAAAGCGGCGACTCGGGGGTGCAAATCGCCGCAGGCGAAAATATTGCACTCCTCTACGAAAAGAGCTACACCCCACAAGAAGATGATGAGGACTCCGATACCGAAAACTCAGGTGATGACAGCGACGAACACGGGCTGGTGAGCTCGTCGGGCCCGAAGCTGCTGAAGCGTTACAACGCATACCATAACACCCCCGAACTAGAACGCCAGCTCCAATCCCTCGCAACCATCCACACAAAACGGATCAGCAAACGCGACAAGAAATCCCTGCACAGCAACTTCACCTCGATTCTTACCACGGTTGAAAACCCGCGCCGCGGACCCCGCTACAACATGGCCATCGATCAGGACACAAACCGGCACTACGGCCACACGCTGACGGTCAAGATTGGCCGGCACGGGATCATGAGCATCGACCGCTGGTGGAAATGGGTGCGGCTGTCGACGCTGCGCCGGATCTTGCAGGGCGGCTTCGCCGAGCACTATTTCCAGGGGAACCGGGCCGTGCTGGATAATCTGCCCGTCATGATGCGCATGTCCGAGCAAGGATCGGCTGGATCAACGGATCGGCATGGTGCAAGAAAGGCTGCGAAGATGCGGAACTCGAAGCGGTGGACTGCGCACCACTCGGATGAGGACTAGAACGGTAGGAAAGCGACGGGATACAAAATGCGGAATTGCGAATATGGAATGAACTTCCCTGCACAGAAGGAAAGAAAATATCATCAGGTATACGGCCTGAAACTTGCGTTTATGGTGAACGAACGATATCTTTATGTGTGATGGGTTTACTTTTGTCTTTCTGTCAGTCTCAAAGGTTGATTATTGCTTTGCGTTCTGTCTGGGCGGTTGGTTATCTGTTTCTACTCGCCGGCAAGTACACGAGTCTAGCCATAAATGCAAAAAGATCCCAAATCAAATCAACTTTGGAAACATAGATATCCCTACTGTAGTGATTTTTAAAGTCCTTTCTAGAGTGGAGGATGATTCAACCCGAGTCAACACACTCCCTTTGTCCGTGCCATACCGTCCCACCATATGCAAAACTCTAGCCAGACCCTCACTTCCAACGGAGTCGACACTTTCCCCCAGTTTCTCTCTATACCAGAAGAATGTACATAGACCCGGTATATATATAACCAGCTATATATACTCGAACACAACCAGCACGTATCAAACTTCAAAAACAGGGACAACGCCCGACCAATTGCCCCGGCCACGCTCATCCCAATAGCCCTCCTTCCCGCCTTTCAGACGCCAAACGGTCTCCCCGTCCGACTCATCGCTGACCTGCGTAAACCAGCGCGGGATCCAGTTCTCGCCGGACGCCTCCATCTCGCGACGACGGGCCCGCTGGCCCTCTTCCAGCTGGACCTTGACTTCCTCCGCGCGATCAAGGTCTCCGTCCTCGAGGGCGCGCTGGTCAGGACGCAGACGGGAGTCTGTGGGTGGGAGGCGTTGGTCTTCAATGGAGGTGATTTCGTTCAGGGTGGCCGCGAACGCGGTCAGACCGTAGTGTTTTGGTGCGTTGGGGACGAGGGGTCCCGCGTTCCAGATGGTTTTGCCTGCATTGCCGTCTCTGGTGAGCGAGAGCGAGGCGGGCCAGGTACCGGAGAGGCCCAGGGACAGTGGTTTATTGTAGGAATCGACGGCGCGAGTGGAGACTTCCTCACTGCGGCCGGAGAACATGCCGCCCGATTTGAAGGTGGAGATGGAGCGGTGGCCCGTCGACTCGTTGGCGACAACGAGCTCGCCAACAGGCTCAACGTACTTCTCACCCGCAATGATATTGCGCAGGAACGAGGTGGATGGGGTCCAGCTGAAGCGCTCGCCAGTGGCGTGGAGGGTGACGCGGACGCGGCCCTCGGTGGTGATCTCGGCGGACTTGCCCCAGAATTTCTGGCTGGGCTTGGGAGACTGCGCGAGACTCCACTCGCGGCTGTCGGCTTGGTATGCCAGCTGCACCGGCCGGTGCGAGACCTTCTCGGCAACGAATCGAAAGCCTAGGTCTTCGCGGACGAGCTCGTAGGTTTCGCCGAGCATGGGGTTGAACGGCTTGCGGATGGCTCGCTCGCGAATTCGATTGCTAGACAACGAGGATACCGCGAATGCGGTCACGTAAAGCAACCGCTCCACGGCATCTGTTGCTTGCGAGGCCTTGTCGAGCAGTGTCGAGTATTCCAGGATCTCTGCTGCGCGCTGGAGCAGTGACAACGGTTCGTTTGCCGACACGGGCATCGAGATTGTAGACAGATCCTTGCCGACGTTCTTGCGAAGGAACCCAATCAAGCTGGGCGGCAGGACCGTCGGAGCGGCGATGTTCGTCCGGCGCTGTACGGGGTCCAGAGGCAGCGGGGTCAAAGACTTGGGCTTTGTCGGGAAGAGAGGTGATGCGCTGTTACCATCTGGCTGCGTAGATCCAGGCTCGTCTTCGTCACTGTCCGAAGGTGCATCATCCGACACGTCCTCTGCGGCGGTGGCTGCGCCGTCCTCGTCACTGTCCTGAATCGTCAAGAGTGGAGACGCAGCACCACCGTCCGTCGCATCAAAGAACTCTTGCGAGATGTCAGACTCCATGCTTCGCCTTGGTGCTGCCATCGCCCAGGGCGGGTGCCGTCGCTGCTTGCTCTCAGCGATCAACGAGGAAAACTCGGTCACCGCATTGTCGAGATCCCGTAACACGGCTAGTAGATTGTCGTGGATGTCGTGCACATCTTCGGCATGGCTAGCTATGCTCGCCGGTTTAGCTGTCCCTTCTGTACCGGGCACTACCAGCTGAGAAGAGCTGGAGCTGGTTGGTAGTAGCGGAGGCCTTTTGCTGCTTGAGTTCGATTGCGTGCTTGTCTTGCGTTTCCAAAACGGCCGCTTCTCACGGGTCCCCCCAACATCTTCGGTGGCCCCCTCACTGGGTGCTGGATGAGGGCTGGGAGACCGGTCACGAGAACGGTCATTGGGGGACGGCAGTGGAGATGCAAGATATTTGGGGTCTGTGTTCCTGGCAAGTCGACGCACCGCATCCCGCGATCCGGAGACCTGGCTCACCAGAACCTCCACCCGAGACCATTCTTGCTCCTCTGCCGGGGAGGTTTGGAAGGGTTGAGACGGCGCGCGCAGCCGTAGCTCCGGGACGCCAGAGACAGCAGCTTTGCTGTCCTTGGATGAGGCCCCAGAAGAGGCTTTCTCCAGCGCGCGCTTCCATGCAGCGAAGTCTTGCTCGTTACTGGCGCGCAAGTGCCAGATCTCGGTCCCGGAATCAATGGAAATCTCACGGGACTTGTCGTTAGTCGCAACAGCAGCAAGTGAGAGCGGAATAGCTCCTCGCAACGCGGACGAGTTGCGGTCATGGTAGTACGACAAAGTGCAGGAGGTGAAATCCAATGCAAAAAACCGGCGCGCCCAGCCCTGACCTCTCTTACGACGTCGTTTCTGCAGCTGTCCGGTATAGACGGAGGACGGATTTGACGTGTCCTGTTGTTGGACGCTCGGTATAGACTTGCTGTTACCCCGTCGTCTAGTGCGCGCCTGGTTCAGAGACTCAGTGGAGGGTTTCGTGGTTTGAGAGCGCGCGAGCGAGGGTGGCGCGGAGTTGGTAGGCTGCAGTCCGGTCGGATAGGTGAGGAGGACGAGCGTCACGGTCTTGGAGATCGTTTTGGAGAAGGTGTTGTCGAAGACAAGTGCGTAATTTCCTCCCTCGCTCTCCGGCACGTCGTAAGTGCCCTGGGAGATCTTTTCGGCCTCACACTTGCCGATCCATTTGATCGACTTGAGCCCAATCCCCGTCAACTTCTCAACAACCGTGGATTGATGGTGATTTCGTGATCCGGCGGTGTTCGTTGCAGGCAGGTTCTCGTTGGAATCGGTGCTGTGGGACTCGGAGGAGGGCAGCTGGGAGCTCAGCACGGCGGACTGGCCGGGATGCTTGAAGATGGCAAAGTTGATGGATTTCTTGTGCGGCTGAATGCTCCATGAGATGGTATGATAGTCGGCAACATTGATCCAGCGCACGAAGTAAGACTGTCATCGTTAATCTAGGCCGCAGTGTTGGCCACCTGGCAGCTCACCTTGCTATGGATCTCCAGCTCCTCTATTGCGGCCATTGTTTCGCGCGTTCAGCCTCACCGAGGGACAGCCGTCGTGTTCCGCGTCCGCCGGTTGATTCAAGACAGAACTAAAAGAGGGGGATTGGGAGGGGATTCTTATGATGGCGAGAGAAAGAGGAAGAACGGAAGGCGGAAACACAAATGTCCCGAGGTTGAGGAACGGAAGTTCACATGTACGGGAGACGCCTGGAGCGACGGAAGGAAGGAAGAAATGCTTGGCGAGACGGGTGTTTGTTTGGAGTTACATAACTATGAACTACGCAAATGGACTACTATAAATCAATCTGATCTCCTAGGGAGACTCTGATTGTGAGATCCAGCCGATTGCATTTACGACCGGTTTCTATTTCAGGTTTGCCCAGAACCATACTGTGACTACCGAAGGGGCCGGTGATATATACTAGGCCGAAGCCTGTGACAGCGAAGTGGAGAGGGGTTTGTTTAATAGACTCTACATTAGCACAGAAGAACCAGAAATTGCGATCCATTGCGATTCGGATGGTACATGTATGCCTGTCCCCAACGACCAAAGAACGAAAGAAAGAAAGAAAGAAAGAAAAAGAAAAAGGTATATCAAATTAAAACAAATCGCCGGAGAATCGAAGTCATGCAATGCTCGCCCCCTGCTTTTTGGTTCCTTCTGACATCCCGCGTAGAAATGGATGCTCGCACTATACAATGTCCCCTCTTTACCGCCGGCTGGCCTGCATGTTCGTGAACATCAACTTGAAGCCGTTGCACAGCGCCTGCATGTCGGGGTAAGGGTTCTTCTGCAACTCGTAGCCCTGGGGAATCACCTTCACAGGCCAGTTCTGGAGTCGGGAGTGCTCGCCCGCCTTGAAGCAGAGATAGAAATAACCCGGATACTTGGGGTTGATGCAGAACGAATAGGCCGAGCGACGGGGATTGGCCCGCGTGTAGGTTTCGAGCCACTGGTCTAGCATGATGTTAGTGGGTATAGTCAAAGGATAAAAGAGTAAACATACCGGTCTCAGCCTTGCTACCGTCTTGATATTTTTCGTTATGCACGATCTCGTCGACCTTCTTGGCCATCGCCTTGACGTGGTTGACGATCAAGTCGTCCAAATCGCTGTAGGTGTACCGACCACCAACCTTGAGAACGCGACCAACCGAGAATTCGTTCTCCTTGTCCAGCTCGAGGACATCGATGTGTTGGTACACACCTTGCGCGACCTTCCAAGTAACTGCCAGATGGTCTGGACCCCGAGACGACGGACGGATAACAACATCGCCGGGGCTTTGAGAGCCCAGAAATTCCTCGGCTTGTGTGGCGTTGAACGGTCGGAAAAGCGGATGCTTGATAACACGCATCGCCTGGCCGCCACGCTGCGTCTTCTCCTGTTGGGACTCCCGGTCCTCTCGT
Source organism: Penicillium lagena (assembly GCF_028827675.1). Lineage (NCBI taxonomy): Eukaryota > Fungi > Ascomycota > Eurotiomycetes > Eurotiales > Aspergillaceae > Penicillium > Penicillium lagena. Next base: position 2,233,946 of record NW_026623222.1, on the reverse strand, counting down.
TCCTGAACCTCGTCCCAATCGCCAAAGCCATGATCATTGCCACGACGAGCCGGGTGGCTGACCTGGTCCTCACGCAGGGATACATTGCATGTAAAACCCTTTCGATTCAGGAAGAGAATCTTGGCCGGAATTGTCTGGTGGATTGCATAGGCGTTGCGCACTGGAACGTCGTAGGGCAGTCCAAGCTCGGTCTCGGCGACAAGCGCATCGACACCACAGTCCAGTTTGGCATCGATGTGGTCCTCAAACACCCGCTTGATGGATATGGGCACCACCATGCCGGGAGTCAGCGAGTCAGGGGTTTCGCCGGTGAGCATAGTAAAGATGTCATCGGTGCTGAGGAAGACAAACTGCTTGCGCAGCTCCTCGTAGGGTTGTTGTAGTTCTGCACGGATCGTTTCCAGAGTTGCGCGCTTGCGTTGGTTGAGGTTCCTCTCCAGCTGCTCTGCATACTCTTCGAGGATTAGATCGTTGACACGGTCCTGCGCCTCTTCCCGGAACAGTTTCCGCACAATCGCACCGGTGCCATTCTCGTCCGTCTCAGCCTTGATGTCTTCTTCGTCCAGCTCCAATGCGTCAGCAGCCATCTTGCGTGCAATGTCATAGTCTTCAGGATGCACACGGGTGTTGTCCAGAGGATCGGCGTCGGGATCGGCATTCTCAAAATCAATGTAGGCAAAGCTGGCGCAGTTGTTCCACACCTTGACTCCCATGGCTGGGTACTGCGCGTTGACACCCAGCAGTTCCACGCGATTATTCACAACGCCCCCATTCATGTTGACGATCTTGAGCAAGTGCGCCGCCTTCCGGGGACCTAGTCCACAGACGTACGGAAGAAGATTGGCCGTCGCACTGTCGGCTACGGCCTCGTTCAGATCGACGCCCACCAGGTTCACCATATCAACTAGAGCGGTTTCCAGCTGCTTCAGTAGCAAATCCTGTGACACCAGTTGCTGGCCTGGTTTGAACTGAATCGAGACAATATCACGACCAAGGGAAGCGTACTCCTTAAGAGGGCTCTGCAGGTACCGACCAAGAGCAACGCAGTAATGGGTTAGGCTGCCGAAGCCCGGGTTGTCGCGTCTAGCACGAGGGCTGTTGTGATACAGACGGGCCACCTCATCGTTAACGATCACAACCTCCAAGGGGTCGCTGACCTCTTCATCGCGGTCATCTGTGTAAGGCGCTCCACGAAGATCCTTCAGGTCGATGATCTCGGACAGGAGTTTGTACAGCCGGCGAGTCTCCGGTGTCATGCCTGAGACACCAATCACATCTGGACGACGCCGTTCCACCAGATCCACGAATGCAGCCACATGCTCACCGTCGTTAATGCCACGACTTTGATCTCCAAGAGACAAATCTGTGAATTTGCCGTTTTCGAGCACGCGACCATCCTCCTCGGTGTAGGCCCAGTGGATGGGATCGCGGCCGACAACTCCAGATCCGGTAGATAGAGCAAGGACCCGGGGCACAGTACCCAGCACCATGCCCTTGGGTTTGTAAGGGGCCTGATCCAACCGCTGTGAGAACGCCTCACGGCACTCCTTGGCGACATGGTTCTCGCATTCTTGCCGGATGTTCTCCTTGACGCTGCGATTAATCAGCCGCTCCAGCTTGCCGAGTGCCAGATCCAGCACATCCCGGCGCGCACGATTCCAGGCGTCGGCAATCTCACTGTAGTTGTCCGACTCAATGTCGGAGTACAGACGCGAGCGGAACTGGTCGAAGTTCTCGAAGCGCACCCGAACCTCCATCAGACCTTCTTCCTCGGCCTTCAACATCCGCAAGAACATCTCAGGGCGACGGGCAATGTCACTGAGCTGCTGGTTCCGGAGGTATTTGAATTCATAGTAGGGGTGTTGCTCGTCGATCCGGCGTAGACCTTTCTCCGTGCGATGGCAGTCGACGACTCCGTTCATGTAGTAGGCCTGGCGAATCACTTTCCGCATTTTGGGACTCGAGACCAGCTCTTCGGCGAACATGTTCTTTGCAGCTTTCATGACATGCGTGCTGTTGGAGAAATCGTTGTCGACAAACTGGTCCGCCAGCTCGTCCGGCCGATCACTCGGGTCCTCAGTGTATTGCCGACGTCCTTCTTTGGAGGCATTCTGTGCGAAAGCATCGGCGGTAATGCCAAAGGCACGCACCAAACCGTAGGCCTTGGCGTTTCGCACCCGCTCAAAGAAGGTCTTGCCTGTGGCCTTTCGTCGGTGTGGCTCTCCATTCGTGTCTCCATTCACCATGGACATATCGCGCAGCTGAGAGGCATACTGGAAGTGAATGTAGTCTTGCACATCCTGAAGCTCCTCCATGGATGCCGCTGCAATCAACAGATCATCCACAATGGGATCGTTGACAGTGAACAGGTTCTGCAGACTGTCGTAGGTCTTCTGGATCGTGCTGCGCTTATCCACCAGTGCGCGGAACTTGAGATCATGGTCGAAGATATCCCACAGATCCGTCATGTTCAGCAGCTTCTCAGCGCGGATGTTGTACTGGGCGGAATCGTCACCCGGGCCTGCTCCATTGACTGGCTCCTTGACAGCGTGGATCATGTAGTCTTTGCGATGCTGGAAGATGAACGGAACTTCCCAATCATCCGTGACCAGGAATTCCAGCATCTTCGCCACCGAGCGCTGGAAGGGCTCGTGCAGCTCGGGCTCCATGCGCTTCTTGAGCAACAGCAAATTCGAGATCCAAATCGCTTCCTCACGGAACTGGTCCTCTGACAGCGTCACATGCTTGTATGGTTTGCGGGCGACCTGGTGGCGTTCGGGCTCATCTAGGAGACGGATTTCGTTATCCTCCTCCGTCAACATCCTTTCAGCCAACTCGGATGGCTCGAAGACGTCCTTCAAATCCAAGCGCCTCTCTTCTTCTGCCTTGTCTTCATCCTCCTGCTCTTCCATCTGCAAAGCGAACTCGTATTCGGTGCCATCACCAAAGGCTGCGCGCATGTCTTCAAGAGCATTCTCGTCCAAACCGGCCGCTTCCGTGGCACCCAGCCCGGTCACATCCCTTCGCACAGGGGCCGCCACTTCCAGGTCGTCCCGTTCCTGCTGGGCCTCCTCATCGGAGAATGTGTCTGCCTCGATGAAGTCGTCAAACTCGTCGCGCATGCCGCGACGTTGCCCGGGTCGATCATACTGCGGTGCCTCCTCTTCCTCGTCCGAATTGAAGATATCATCGATGCCCTGTGACGGTTGGGGGAGGTCGCGGTCCTTGCCTCGTTTCAGACGCTTGAACTTGGACTGTGAATGAAAAAAAGTCAATACACTGTTCGTCGGACCTCCAGGGTGGTGCTTGAACCTACCTCAGTCGCCGCCTGACGATTCAGACCAGGAACATGTTCGCCAATGAGCTCCAGATCTTCCTCGTCCAGATGCTCCTCCTCGCGAGGTCGCTTGTGCTTCCTGTCCCTTCGGCGCCTCCGGCGTTCCTCGATCTCTTCATCTTCATCGACGATGAAACCTTCGCGAACCTGGTGAGTGAATTAAAGTCAGTGCGCCGTCATTGGGTCTCTCCGCCGAAAGCCAGGCTCACCGCGCGCGCAGCCTCCTCGTCGTCCTCTTCCTCATCATCCTCCTCGCTCGAGTCGTCGTAGTGATTGACGGTTCCGGCACCGTCGCGCACTTCGCCGTCGTAGTCGTCATTCGCTTGCCCCTCGTTCTCCTCGTCATCCAGCATCGCCTCGCCCTCGACCAGGTCGCGGAGACTCATCTTGGCTGGTGGCAGCGATCCCTACCCCCCGTGATGACGTGGAAACCGAGTAGCTGACAGAGCGTCGAAGATGGAGAAACAACCACACAGATCGGGCACCCAGTTTGCCCTGCTGGCTGAGGAAAGGTGAATGAAGGGCAGGTCGGGGGAGGTGAATTGAGAGAGAGACAAGAATCGCCGAAGACGCGGTGGCGCCAGCGGTGATTGGCCGGGCAGATTACTAAGCCTACAGGTGAAGACCACGGTCAGGTGACCGTGCATACTGTATGGAAGTCTGAATAATAACAGAATCACCCAGCATCCATTAAGCAATATTTCTCATGGTTATGGTCCTAGGCAATAGACAATAAATAAGGAAGTATGAATGATCGACGACAAAAACAGAATGGCTGTCAAGCTCACTATGTATTCCACTCTAACGCCCCAATCACTAGTTAGCCCACCAGCCAACGTGGAGGGTTTCTTTCTTTCCTGTGAGCCAACAACAACTCCTGGGCGCCACTCTCCCCATCCTTCCCACCTGTTTTCCCTCTCTCCTAATTTTTTTTCGTGCTCAGTTGACGCCCTCTGTGACGACTGGTTGTCCTGGCGCCCAAAACCAGCCCAATCAGCGCCAAGCCCATCACTATCGGGTTCCCCGCTACGGGGTCTGTTTCTGCTGTCGCCGTCAACACCCTCATTCCTTTGGGATCGCCTGGTCCTCCCTCTCTGTTTCCCCTCCCTCTGTCAGTTCCGGCTAGCATTTCCTTCGCTCGTGCACCATGGCCGACCCGTTCAAGGCGCGGACCTTGAAACGCAAGAATGTCAAGGGTCTGGCCCTCAATGCGACGCCGAAGTCTGCCGCCAATCCCTCCGAAGGCGATGCCCAGGTCCCAGGGGCAATTGGCAATGCCGACGGCAACCGTACAGATACGCTCGAGATCGGGCTGGAGTTCCGACTTGACCTGCGCAGCGAGGACCTGATCACCATGAAGGAGCTGGGTGCTGGCAACGGCGGCACCGTCTCCAAGGTGCGGCATGCGTCGACTAACGTTGTCATGGCGCGAAAGGTGTGTTTCTTTGATGTTGGGCTTCTACCGTTCCTAAATTAACGTCTTCGGTCACTCCCACAGATCATCCGAGTCGACGCCAAAGAGAACGTGAGAAAACAGATCCTCCGAGAACTGCGTGTAGGACACGATTGTAACTCCCCCAACATCGTGACTTTCTACGGCGCCTTCCAGAATGAGGCGAGAGATATTGTTCTGTGTATGGAATACATGGACTGCGGGTAGGGTGACTGGAAACGGGGGATACGGCCGTGTTGCTGACATTTGAACAGATCTCTGGACCGCATCTCGAAAGACTTTGGCCCCGTGCGAGTCGACGTGCTTGGAAAAATCACGGAGTCGGTGTTGGCCGGTCTGGTCTATCTTTATGAGGTCCACCGCATCATGCACCGCGACATAAAACCATCCAACATCCTGGTCAACTCGCGGGGCAACATCAAGCTCTGCGATTTTGGTGTCGCCACCGAGACCGTCAACTCCATTGCTGATACCTTCGTCGGAACCTCGACGTACATGGCCCCGGAGCGAATCCAGGGAGGAGCGTACACTGTGCGTTCGGACGTGTGGAGTGTAGGCCTGTCAGTTATGGAGTTGGCCGTTGGGCGGTTCCCCTTTGACACCTCAGACGTCGCTGCCGGAGACCGTGCCAGCGCAGGGCCAATGGGAATTCTGGATCTCCTTCAACAGATCGTCCACGAATCCGCACCCAAGCTGCCCAAGAGCGATGCCTTTCCACCAATCCTCCACGACTTCGTCGGCAAGTGTCTCCTGAAGAGGCCCGAGGAGCGCCCCACGCCACGAGAGCTTTATGACAAGGATGCATTCTTACAAGCAGCGAAACGCACCCCGGTCGATCTCCAGGAATGGGCCATCAGCATGATGGAACGGCACAACCGCAAGTCGTACTTGGCTCCTCCGGCGCCCAAATCGCTCAAGGAGGGCGCAGCCCAATCGCCATTAACGGCCACAATTTCGACCCCGAAGTCCAGCTCAACCAGCAGGACCTCATCACGCACTCCAAACCCGCAGTATACGACACCCACATCGGGCGAAATCCCCGTCGCCAACGACGTCTCCGGTAGCAGCCGCCATTACAACCACCATCCCTCCCAGCAATCCGCCGTGCCCTCCCTACGATCCGCGAGGTCCCCACCGCCTCTTTCACTGGAACACCTGTCTTTGGAAACGAGGGATGCAGAAGACGCGCGCAGCAGCCGCCGCCCGGGCCGACACCTGGGTGACCCTACCTCCGCCGTTGAAGCAAGTTCTCGCCCATTCATGAGCCCGCGCTCCATCAGCTCGCACAACACCAAGTCCCAGACAAACCTGCACTCCGCCACACTGCCAATTCGCGCCGGACCGCCACCCAGCGGGCCTCCGCCGGCCCCTCCAGTGTCTGCGGGCCTGCGTGGCCGGCAGGGCTCGAACGGGACCACCTCATGAAGAAACAAGAAACAAAAACGATTGGCTGATGTTGTACCCGGAACGGACTTTGCGGTTTATTTGGAATTTGACTTTTTTTCTCTTCACCGATCAGACGTGTTCACATATCACCTTGACGGCCGTCTTATGATTGTTTATGGTGCTCTCTGTCTGTCTACCTGCTCTGTGTTTGTTCTTGGCGCTTTTTTCTTTCTCAGGGAACTGGACATAAAAGAATCAAGGGTAAGGAAGGGGCAGGAAAAGGGTTGACAAGATATACACTGGCCAGCTCGCGCCCCAACCCTCTCTCTCTCTCTTTCTGTCTCTCTCTTTGATTCCCCTTCCACTCATGGCCATCTTTCTCCTTTGTTATCCATTACCTCCGACTCGCCTACTTTCCCTCTCCACTTTTCTTATTTCTCCTGTCCGCTGGATCTCTACTGGGGTATCAAATGATCTTGGTCCCCTTTTCCCCTCCTTGACTTGACTTGACTTGCTTTTATGTCTACCCTGATCTTGATTATGGTTTCTTCGTGCCTGCTGAAATATGTTCCTGCATTACATGGCGTACATAAGTGCAAGTTCCTTGGTGCTATAACAAATTCCAATCCATTTTTCTCCTCTTTAGTTCGAGTGCTTTCGCGATTCATTCCATTCCTCTCGCGTCTTATTGTGTGTGTTACAGCTAGTGCCATCAATTCAAGTATTTGAAAGGCAGAAAAACGGGCAAAACAAAGTAGGCGAGTAAGTAAGTAATTGATTGGCATTTCGGACTCTAATTGAACCTGACCATGGCTCAAACCCGAGACAAGACGAAGCAAGGAAAAACACACGATGCACCCCTAGATAATAAGAAACACAAGACCATATACGTACAGAGGCCATCCATGCAGACGAAAAGAATATGAAGAATAAAGAGAAGAGGGAAATCCTCGATAAATAAAAAAGACAGGAAACAAAAACACACCCTACCCTGAACACAGAAAGCCAGTCGTGGTCACACACACAAGTAGCAATGAAGAGACATTTCAGCCCCGGACCGATTTGGCGCCTTCGAAGTCAAGTCTCAATGAACTCAATTGTGAACGCCGGATAGAATAACAACAAAGGGTGTGTAGGTAAAGATAAGAAACAAGTAACAAACATCTAAGAAGCACACACGGGGTGATAGACCGTCTATTTCATTATCAGCTGCGGGCCAGCTAACGGACTGGGTCCAGGGTGCGCAGGGGCATGTGCAGGGACAGGAGCAGGGGTAGGAGCAGGGGCAGGAGTAGGAGTAGGAGCAGGGGCATGCGCATGCGCAGGGGCAGAGGCAGGGGCAGGGGTAGGACCAGGACTAGGACCAAGAGAGAGGGCGGAGTTGGATGACGGGGTCGGTCCTGGAGCAGGCGCCAGGTCCATCATGGTCATCATTGAGGAGGGCGCAGGCGCTGAATTGTTCGTGGACTTTCCACCACGACCGCTGGCTGTGCTGCCGCCGCGCCCAGAACCACCGGCAGTGCCGCCGGCTCGTCCGCCGCGACCCTCGTGGGATGCTGAGGCAGTGGAACCGTTGCGGTCACCACCCTGCTTGTCCTTGTCTTTGTCCTTCTCCTTCTCCTTGTCCTTGTCATGGTCTGCTTTCTTAGTAGTACGTGGACGGCGCGAGGTACCTCCGCGTGATCCAGGGCCGCGCAGAGGCAGACCTGTATCCTGGGAGATGGGCACAGCAGCCGCAATGGGTACATGTTGGTTAGAAGTGAGAGTGCGAGCTCGCCCTGTTCCTCGTCCACGACCACGACCGCGCTTGATAGTCCCGTCGGCTCTGTGGTTTTGTCAGTATCAATGCTTGCCCCCTCTATGGAAAGAAAACATACCGTTCCACTTGAACCTTTTCTCCTTCCTGCACCAGCGGACCACTGTAGACAAAGAAACCGTCCTTGCTGGCGGCAGCAGTCTCCTGCCAGGCCATCTCACTGTCGTCAACAAATGGGTCATCCCGGTCATATTCTTCGACCTTCTTGCGCCGTCTTTTCTTCGTTCCATCACCTGCCTCCGAAGGAGCGCCGTTCGTTCCAGTTCCTGTGCCACCCATAGAAACATCGCCATCTAGGTCACTGTCACGATCGACACTCAAATCCTCATCTGCACTCTCTCCTGCTGAAATTCCCTTGGCGCCCTTCTCATTCTTCTCCAATGCGGCCCCAGCAGCCGCTATGCGGGCCAATCGCTGTTTATGAGCAGCCAAGCGAGGGTGCAGGGCTGCAAAACCGTATCGTTCTTCGGCTAGTCGCGCAAAGTTGACGATCTGGTTCCCCTTGTGCAGCGGAATGTGCACAATGATGTTTGGCGTTGTGCGTGAATCAGACGAGTTCGACGAATCGTCTCCACCAAATAGCGCGTTGGTAATTAGACCAGATCCTTGTGGAAGGGGTGGTGCTTCCTTAGCTGCCTTGGCCGCTTTCGGGGATGGCGCGTTGGACGACGGAGCGGTGGTGCTTCCTTTTTCTTTCTTGCCCGACGGCTTGTTAACTGCAGCAATCCCTTCTTTCGAGTCCACCTCCATTGCATCGGACGGCTGTGGTGGTCGTGATGGGGTAGCATTGGCTGGCTGTTGCGGCTGGGACTGGGTCTGCGGTTGAGGCGGTGGAACCACTGGCGGCGACAGCTGGAGCTGAGGAGGTTGTGATTGCAGCGGGCGCTGCTCAGAGGGAGCGTATGGGGAAAAGTGGTTCGATGGCGGTGGTTGTTGGGGCGTGTGCGCGGCCCCATAGGGAGGAGATGAGGCCAGGAGAGGTGAAGGGGCTAATGAAGGGTGCGTCGGAGTATGTGCCACCGGGTGCGGCGCCGGTGAAGAGACAGCGGACACATGGCCGGAGGAGGAGCGCGGGAGTTGTGGATATAGCGGTTGCGCGTTTTGGGTAGGCGGGTCAATGATGCTAGATATGGCTGGCGATGCACTTGCGCGGTAGGCATTACGCGGCGAGACGATGCGAGGAGGACTATAGACCGGTGCAGGCGACGTATTGCCAAACGCTGACCGGATGGGATCGAAGTTTTGTCCACTGGTCCGTTGCGGGTTCGGCGGGGGAGGTTGGGACTGAGGACGCGGCGGTGGAAGCGATTGATTCAAGGGAGGATAGGTAGCCACAGGGGTTGCCGAGGGAGGACGCGAAGTCTGTGTATACGGCGAGGGAGCTGGTTGGGGAGCCGTCGGTCCTGTTGGAGGGTCGGCTGGTGCTGCCGGTGCTGCCGGTGCAGCGGCCCCCGAGGTGTCGTCACCCTCCAGCTTGGGCTTCTTGCGCGACGCAGCAGTGGTGGTAGATTTTTCCCGAGGTCGACGAGGAGCCCGGGCCGGTTTTTCTTTCGTGTCCTTGTCTTTTTCTTTTTCCTTCTTGGGGGCAGGTTTGGCCGAATCGGGATCGTCGTCCTTCTTGCGACGCGACCGACGAGAGGTGGTAGATGCACGTCGGGCTGGCTCTTTGGTGCCCGGGTCGATGGTCATGCCCACGCCCTCTTGGGCGGGCATAGCCGCCGCAGGCGGATCCGTGGACATGACTTCAGTGGCGGGCGAAAAAAGGAAGAGGGCGTGGTTTGGGTGGGTGGGCCTTTTACAGCATTCGACAGGGGATGCGGTCGCAGACACCGGAGCTGGAGTCAATGGGGAAGGCAAACAGAGAAAAGGAACACGAAAAGGTCCCCGCTATAGTCGAGACAAGTGAGAGGCGGAGATGGAGAACACGAAAAAGACGAATATCGAAGATGGGATGAGAGGTTGTGGATGGGATGGATGGAAGAGGGACGAAAAGAAGGGATTGGAGGGAACCGGAAACAAGGCAAAGAAAAGAGGGAAAAAAGGGCAGAAAGGGGAGAGCGAACAAGGGCGTTTTGGCACTTGGGACTGGCTCGGCGGGAAGTACAACGTTTGCAATACTAACGAAGGTATGGAATACATGTATGAACACCTATTATTGATCGGACTATCATCGGCCGAGGGAATAATAAGATTTCAGTAATAATAATAATGATAACAATAACAAGATCAATAGAGCTCTTCATGTTTGATTCTTTGCTGCCTTCCCTCGACTCGGATTGAAAGTTGTGTCCCCGATATGGGCCCGGCTGTGAAGGATGGATACCCTATCGTGCCCTGACCTCATCCGATCTATCACACCACAACACCGCACTTTTCGATCTACCAACCTCGATGAGAGATGCCATCCTCTTTTTCTGGATCGATGTCATTGTCATCCAGCTAGGGAAATATCCAAATAGCGTCAATGGTGTAGTGCTCCGACAACACTGACGGTCTACTCGGTCGGAGTCGATTTAAACAAAAAGATACAAAAGTAATAATGTTCGTCCGACTCTCGCAATCACTGCAAACCGACATTGTCTCCTGGTTCAATGACCAGACTGACAGAAAACAGATGAAGAGTATGACTTCCCGATTCGGTCTAGGGCACCCGCGACCACACACGACTAACCCATGGCGGCTAGCGCGTCTGCAGCGTTAGTCTTTTGAGCCGCATCTTCCCCCACCACCAACCCAACCAACACTTTTCATCACCATGGCATTTCGAGGCGAGCGCTTTGTGCTCGACCTGGACGAGAACTCCAGTCCTCCACCGGAAGCGGCTGTGCCTGTGCCTTCCCCGTTCTCCCTCATCGGCGAAATCCAGGAGCGCACTCCCGCCGCTGGCCCGTCCGCTCCAACCCCACCGGCGCCGTCGCTGTCCTCGACCGGCTTCCCGCCTCATCGCCAGCGCAACAAGACGTCAGCGTTTAAGCAGCGACGGGCAAAACAGCAAGATGCGCCTAAACCCACGGCACAGCCGACAACACCGGATGACAAGCAGTCGATTGACGAGGAGAACCGTCGCCAGCTGGCGTCCATGTCGGACACGCAGATCCAGCAGGAGCGTGACGAGCTGATGGCCTCCATGGATCCGGGCCTGCTGCAGCGCTTTCTGCGCCGTGCTAAGATAGACGAGGATGACAAAACGGGAGAGCCAGCCCCGACATCAGAAGATCCGTCGACATCTACCAAGCCGAAAAAGTCGGTTTCCTTCAATATACCGCCACCCGCATCGGCCGCGCCACAACCAAAATTCCAACCTACTTCAAAAACACCTGCAAATGATGACCTGCCCCCGACAAACCTTCCATTCGACCTGCACCCGGCATCCGAACGGCCATCCCTCGACCCGGCCCTGCTTGAAACCTTCCACTTCCCGCAACCAAAGCAACCAATGCCAACTCTCGACCCATCCTCCCCCTCCTTCTTATCTGATCTCCAATCCCACTACTTCCCCGAGATGTCACACGACCCGTCCGCGCTCTCCTGGCTCCAACCACCCTCCACCGACGCAGAAGACCCAGACAGCAGCTCAGCATACCACCCCGCCAGCAGCGCAATCTCGCTCGCACCGTCATCAATCCGCTTCTCGCTGCGAGGCACAATCCTCGCGCCCTCGACATCACTCTCCCTCCCCACAACACTGGGTTTACACCATCACGGGGACGATCCGCAGGCGGCAGGGTATACGATTCCCGAGCTGGCGATTCTGTCGCGGTCTTCGTTTCCCGCGCAGCGGTGTGTCGCATGGCAGGTTCTAGGACGGATTCTGTTTCGGCTTGGGCGGGCGGAATTCGGGGACCGTGGCGGGCAGTTGTCGGAGGGGCTGTGGCATGTTATTGAGAAGGAGGGTGCGGTCGCCGGCATGCTTGCTGAAGCGGATGGGGCTGCTGGGCCGGGGTTGCCGACGAGGAAGACTCAAAAGCAAGGCGGTGGGGAGCAGAAAAGGAAGGATGAGAATGATCATGTTGGTGGTGATGCACCTGCTGCTTCGGGCATCGGACGCCATGCTAGTGCCGCTGCATGGGCGATGGAGGGTGTATGGTTGTGGCAGAAGGGCGGCGGTGGCGATCGTGGTCTATTGAAAGAGGGCCAAATTCGATCACAGTAAGAGAGAGGATGGGCGAGAAAGCTTGCATCTATTGGACTTGGATGGTCAACGAATGATGATACATTTTATTTAGGTGCAAGACGAGATCTACATATTTATCCTCAGACAAAACTCCGCGCGGAACAGTTCATGCATTGTCGTCATATTATAGCCAAGTATCATACAGAAATAACCCAGTCCAAACCGATGCAATGCATAAAAAAGAGTCAGAATACACTGAGCGAAACAACTCATGTAAGAGTTGACACCGGCCCATCCGAATCCCCAACCTGCACCCCCCAAATCAACCACCTCGCCTCCTCAACGAAGTCCCTTCTTAGCCAAAGACCAGGCGGCTGTGCTGCAGAGGATGACGACGAGAGCGAATCTGCACCGTTCTCAGCAGCAGGCGAAGATCGATCGAGCCAGTCAAATAGAAGCCGTAACTGCCAGATGCGATCACGGACTTGGTCCGGATCAGCACCACGGCCGCGCGCGGATTGCATAATGTTGCGCACTATCTGAGACAGAGCAAGTCTGGCATCGATAGCCGAGGTACGGAGCCAGGGCGGCGCGGAGCTCGGGTCTGTTGCAATGCGCGGCGCGCGAGTGGGGAAGGAAGATGGGAGGACTAGCGAGCGTTCGCGGATATCTAGACCCGAGAGGGAAGGGAGCTGGAAGATCCAGTCCCAGGGGGACTGGGAGGGTGTGGTTGTAGCAGCAGAGCTGGATTCAGAACCGGAAAGTAAAGCAGTGCGGTTCGGCCAAGCGGACGGCGGAGCGCCCTTGAATTTAGCCGAGGCACCAGCAGTGGAGGGGAGGATATCCTGAGCTTCGCTGAGACCTGTAAGGGTAGAGGAGAAAATGGAGGAGGAACCCGAGGCGCTGTGAATAGCTTTGCGACGGAGGTAGATGGAGGGATCGCCATGCCGGAATTTTTCTCGCAGGGCGTCGTTCTGACTGAATTCAAGGACCAATGGCCAGTGGTCTGGACCGCAGACTTCGATGTGACTGATGCTCGTAGGGTCTGGGAGGAGGCAAGGTGCGGTAAGGGTGCGGATGGCGCCGTCGTGCGAAGTGATGGTGATGGGGATAGAGATCGGACGCCGGGTGTCGAGGTCACGCGGGACCAGGCAACGTGGTTCTGCGGCGAGGACCCAGAGATGCCGGAAGGCTTGGAGATGGCACTTGTTGTCGAGCACGGTGGTTGGGAAGATCGGATAGAAAGCGCAGAGGAGCGAGGCTACGGCCAGGTCGGATGTTCCAAGCGTGTAGCTGCCTCCGCCCAGGAAGAGCATCCCGATTGCCATGTGTGCCGCCATGTGGCTGCCATAGGATGTATCGGCATCAATGCGACCGTGAAGCGAGCGCAGACGCCGGAAAAGGGCCAAGTCGCCTGTGCCGGCCATGACCGTGGAGGTGGCCAAGGCAACAATGTCCTGACAGTTCCGAACAGAGTTGCGCGCGAGCTTGCTATCGTAATTCAGGGCTGGTAAACGCGAGATGCGGAGGAACTGGTCGAGGTAGAACAGCAACAGATCCCGTGCTGGCCCATGGCCAGAGCCAGAGTAGCGGAGACCCAGGGTGAAGCAGAGTCCCGCAATGATGTTGAAGAAAGGCATGTCTTCGCTACGCAGCTGGCGAACACCTGAAAGGCGCGATCGTCGCCGGTACACCTTTGGCAGACTCTGGCTGATCCAGTCGGTGGTAGGTCGAATGCTATCCCACATAATGAGGTGCCGCGCCAAGGTCCTCAGAAGGAAAAGGTCTGGCCGCACATAGTCAAAACGTACCGTGGTGTCAGGGATGTCGATTTTCTGGGCTAGCACCGAGTCGTTGGTCTTCATGAAGATGATAGTGAGTGCAATCGTGGCACCGGCCGTGGCACGGTCGAGAACATGAGACAAATCAACGTTCTTGGTACCAACTGCAACGGCCAACAGTCGCTCGACAATGTGCATGTCACGCATTCCGCGTAAATCGTTACCCTTGCCCAGGTTTATAAGCCCCAGTGCAAATCCTGCGGCGAGGCGATATCCTTCATCACGGAGATCCTCTTGAGAGGTGGACTGTTCATCTTGTTCAATGTTCTCAATCTCTGACAACATGACTTCGCTCATCCGTCGATGCTGAGAGCCGCAGAAAAGCAGTCCGATCCCCATAATCCCGGCAGTTTGCGTTAAAGGAGACAAGTTGAGTTCTGCTGCACCGATTGGCAACATTCTTGTAACGTGCACAGACAACAGGCGTGTGATTAGTGTGTCCATCGTGCCCAGATATGAAGCAGATAGACCCAAAAGAAGACCGATGGATGTCATGGTGTGCTTTGGCGTAAGGTACTTGAATGCAACCCACTTGGCCAGAGACTTGAGATGACCGTTCAGACCCAGGGCAAGCAGGAAACCCGCATGGCGGTTGGTGAGATCCTGAGGCTTGTTGAAGAGGATCCACGAGGTATCGATCCCCTTGGACGCTTTGGAGATAGCCAGGCCAGTGGATACTCCGTTGTGAAAGAAGGCCCAGCACACTTTTTCTTCCGTGAATGCGGACCTTTCGGCGCTGATGGTCACGTTGGACGGCTTCATAACACATTGCAGGGAGAAGGACGGGATTGGCAGCTTCTCAGTCAACAGAGGCAGTCGACCACTAAAGGAAAGCATAGCACGGCCCGCGGGAGTTGACAATGTCCTAAAGGTCACCAACTGCACAAGCTCTTTCTGCGCATCTAACAGGTCCGCGTCGGACCAATCTGCCTCGGGAACACACTCAGCCACGGGAGCTTTGGATTGGTTTAGCAGGCGGGCAGCTTCGATGAAGCGCTTGTCCTCCCGGAAAATCAATCTTGTGACTGAAAACCGATCAGCTTCCGCGGAGGCTTCAAAGGCGCTGATGGTGTCGATGTCCAGGGCCGACGTGCTAATGAGATGGAAGTCTCGCACGGCATCATGGGAAAGGGATGGTTGTTGCGAAGTTGCTAGCGAATGGGTATTGGCAGAGTTCATCGACATGTAGAGGTCCTCCCGGTCGATCAGTTCCAGAAGTGTTGCATTCCAGGAGGTTGAAGCGTCCATCTGGCACCGCATGACAGCTTCATATAGTGGTGCGCTAACACCTTCAGGGAACGTATCGATAATGCTCTTGGTGAGACCCCATCGGTGTAATAGTCTAACCTTTTCCAACGGCGTCGACGCATTCGGTATCTCGGAGAAGAAGCATTTCAACGCCAAGGTTTTTGGGGTGAGGTTGAAGCACTCTCGCCACATTCGTCCTTTCCTAGGAGCTCGATCCGGTGCATTTATGAGGTCGAGAAGGGTGATGAAATTCGAGGAAGATTGGTCCGCGGCATCGATGAGAAATGTGAATATTGATGGGGGGTAAAAGGTTCGTGGGGGACATCGAGCGAGGAAATCTGGGTGTCTTCAAATTGCCAACGCTCCATGCTGGCCATTTCGGTACCGAAGTAAGCATCCTCGGTCCATTTCCATGACCGCCAGCCCAGCCAGCCGCCAATTTGTGCAAGGACAGGGGCTAGAAGACCCAATGGTCGCTGTGCCCCCTCAGAGTCACCGATGGAGAGCTTCTGTTCTTCACGGAGAAGGTGCAAGCCAACCAGCAATGTACAAAGCGATGTGCGTCTCGTGTTCTCAGAGAAAGCTCCGGAGATGGGTAAATATCCTTCACGATCGGTGGCTTTGGAGCCCCTCGGACTCTGGAGGAATTCACGACACAGCGATATGCATCGGAGCAAGTAAGAATTGTGACGATAGGTTGACCGGCTTGCATTGGGCTGTTCTGCCTTCGGTGTCCGGGACGCATCGCGTGCAGCCAGGTCCTCAATCGCGTCTTGTTCAACGATCCACCCCCAAGAACTTTCCATCATCCATGGTGCCACAACACCAGATGATCCGGATTCCAGGTCAAGCATCGCTTCCCAGCTTTCCAGATCAACGTAACTGCCACTGCTCGACCGGAGCAGACCTTTCTTCCTGCGCATCCGCTTGGCTGGCGTCTGGGGCTGGGCGTGGCTGATGAATGGAATGGCCAATGAAAATAACACGACCACCATGGCAGTCCATTCTAGATTGTCTATGATCTCTTCTCTGCCCTGAAGCCACTTGTATACTTCCCACCAGGCCACTAGCATGCCATCGCCAGCCTTCTCCGAGTCACGCAGGACGAATTTGCAGACTCGCAGGATCTTCTTCACCAGATCGTTGCGAGGCTCCATTTGGATCTGGAGCCGGTGCCGTTGCTTGTCACTGTCCACCAAATCGACCTTGCCCCTCGAGCAATCGTGGTCAAGCTCGATGAAAACAAGGCCGGGGTCTGCCAGGACTCTGTTGACGCCACTCTCCCTCGGACGATTTACAATCTTAGTTGCCGAGATTCCATGTGGCTCATAAATCTGCAGTGGCAAAGGAATATCGATTTTCGTTGGACTTCCCCAAGGGGTCTGTAGGGACAATTCACGCTGGCCATTGTCGGACACACTCAGAGTTAGGATTCTGGAGATGTCTCCATCAAAGACCTTGCGGGCATCCAATACGCTGGGAACATGTTGGATGCCTGCTGAGTGCACCAGAAGTGGCCGCTGCCGCTTTTTTCGCTGTTTCGATGCAGCCACACGGTCTGCTCGCAAATTCACGACAGTCATGTTTCGGGAGGATTGGTCCACTATGCAGACCGCCACAAACGCAGCGTTTCCGTTTTGCGCATTTCCATAGTCCATAGAAGATAGTGTCGAGACCTTCAAGCGGCGCGAGGACGTTTGCTGAGTGGAGGAATGAAAGTTCGCGGAGAATCTGGACGAGAAGCTGTCCACTTTGGACAACAACAGTTCCTCTGGTAGGCCGGACGTTGATTCTCGAAGGGCAATGTTCTCAAGCCCCTCCGATAGAACGTCATTGTTGAGCTCCTCAAGTAGTCTATCAACGGGGGCATCTGCGAAGCTACCCACAGTACTATAGACAGAGCCAGTTGCAGGGGGTAACGAGCCTCGAGGATTGAAACCAAAGCTTGCACGGGTGCTCGCGCCTCCCATGGACTGTCTGGGGCCACCATGGGGCATAGTGCTTGACTGGCTTCCAGTGGCAAGGTCTGAAAATGTAATCCGATCCTGGCTGGTCGCTAGATCGGTGCGTGCAAGCAATGAGCTGACCCGTCTTGATGTCTTGAGGGGCAGCCCGACATCGCCAAAGTCCTGTGCTACCCGTGAAGCCAGATCATCTTCGTCAAGTTTCGTCTCAGTTTGGTGGGACGCATTACGGGACTCTGGCCAGGCCCCAAAGCTCTCCCGTGGTCCTCGAGCGGCGGGTGTGGTTGCGCCGGTAGCCATTCCGAAATGCGAGCTTCGCCTCTTCGATCGAGTACCTCCCGTCTCTCGCCTGGACTTTTCTTTTAATGAGGCTTCGAAGTCATCGTCTCTATATCGGGCAGTCCATATCGTATAGAGCCCTGTAGTTGTGTTCAAGGTGACCACTAGAATCAAAGGAACGCTCGTTGAGAATTGAGCAGAATTTGGGAGTTCGTCTTTTTGGGAGATGTAGACAATTTCATCTGATGAATCTAGCACAGATGGCCCTGACGGTCTTCGACCCGTACTGCTGACACTGCTTTGCAGCCAACTAGACGACGCCTGCGAAGTCACCACGAGGCCCATTTCCGAATGAGGGTTGATCAGAGAAAACACCCGGGGGAGGTCAGCGCTTGAACTGGGCTTTGGCACCCACGCGGGCCCTTGAACAGACGAGATTTTCAAAGATGGACGCTTGCTTTTGGTGGTAGAAGATTGAGAAGCACGGGGATCGAATAGAGAGGCGGACATGAAGGAATTGGGAGGCGCGGTTGGGTGCTGGCGTGCCTCATGGTCTTCCGGGACCTTTCTCTGGAATATAAGTCCCCGAGGAGTTGCAAAAACAGTATCGACCTCAAATGGAAGAGGAACGGTGTGGCTGTTGCCCGCAACGAAAAAGATATGGGCTTGCGACTTAAGGACCACCACTAACGCCCGGGAGAGCTTGTCGTTGGCTTTTTGGGGTGCAACAACCGCGACTCGCGTATCTCCATGCAAATCCAACGTCGAGCCCGAGCTTGCCAATTGCTGATTCCGAGATCGCTGGGCCTGCCCACCTCCCCGCGCGCCCGACACTTGGTTGATGACGTCTCGACCAGAGCGCTTGATTCTTCCCGCCGCGAAGTAGGTAAACAAAGCATGCCGAATCTCCTCTTTCTCGGGGTCGAGCCGGAAGACTCTCTTCACTATCCCTGCGCGGGACCATACCACACAATGCTTCGTCCACACCAGCTCATCGTCCACGGGGCCAGTCAGCCCGCTATCATCCACACTTGTCGACCATTTGTATTGGTCATCTGATGGATCCGGAGGAAGAATGCCCTCTGTGACCAGGTAAGGGACGGCTGAGGGTTCGTGGAGGCCCAGAGATCGCGCGGACGCCATGGCGTGTTTAGCGGGAGTAGCTGTAGCGTGCGTATTGCGTCGTCACGACAAACACTGAGCTGGGTCGGTCAGATTGGAGCAATTCCATCGTTCAGGAGACCAGGTCAATTGAGGGGACGGGCCACAGAGGCGTTGTGTTATGTTGATTCTTGGTCAAGTTCGGGTATTGGAGACGCGCAGGAACGCGGAGAGAGAAAGAGAGTGAGTTTGGTTCCTTCCTTCCTCTGCTTCTGCCGGACCACAACAACTTCTCTTCTTCACCTTCCCTTCCCCCCAACTCTTTCTCCCCCTTGGACACTTCCCACTTACACTGCTGCTGCTTGTTATCTCACCCGCTTATTCCTTGGATCGAGCTTGTTCACCATCCCGCGTTCGGGCTTCGAGCAAGCAGCTCCAGCAGCTGTCCAGTGCATCGCCACCATTGCAATGCCTTCGTTTCCCACCACACCCTTGGTTCGCCCAAGAGAAGATGGCGTGCAAATAAGGTAGGAGTCTGTTTCTTTCGCGCGGATTATTGCTTACTCGACGTTTCCAATCCTCAGCTATCGGCTCCCCCATCGTGTTCACGCAGCCAAGTCCTACCCAATCCGAGCACCAAACGGCTCTTCGATCATCATATACGGCTACGAGAATGGGCTGAAAGTTATCTGGAGAGGCGGGAAGCAATTCTCAGTTTTAAAAGAGTCGGCACCCCAGGAAAAGAGCAAGAGCTCTGGGAAGGACAAAGACGACGATGCGGTGATGATCATTGACTCCGACGAAGAGGACGCGCCGGAGCCGGTAGCAGCACAAGAAGAAGCCAACTACGACTTTAGCCCGGAGGAGACCGAGGTCGATCCCGCTTCTCCGTTTGAAGAGATTCTGCGACAGATCGATATTCCCTTGGGGAGCCGAGTCCTCGACCTCGCGGTGCCCCGTGTGCTCCCCGAGGGTGCGCGCTCTCCTCTCGACCCGTTTCCGCCTGTTTTGAAGAACATGATTGTCGTATCGGCTGTATGTTCTGACTTTTCGACTCGAGTCGTCACCGTACCGCTTGTTCCTCCTCACCCTACGCAAACAGATCCAAAAAGTTGGCGCATCCAAACCTTGACAATCAGCGGCGGTATAACCCACCAGGACATTCCGCGCGGCGTCTCTCTCACATTCACCTGTCAAGAAGCAGAAGAAGATGCAGATCGGCGAAAGTCGCGGAGCCGGGCTGGCAGCTCCGGGCGATGGGATCTGCTGGTGGCGACGCACTCTGCCGAAGGATCAGGCATGCTGCTGCTGCACCGAATTCCAGTTTTGGAGGATCGTTTGTCGGAAGAGGAGATCACCTCTCAACGACGGCTCCTGCCAGCCCCAGCCCAGACGATTGCCTTCAATCCATCTTCATACCCATCGGTTCGCCACTCCACATTGCTAGTGGCTTTCCACAGTGGGTTTGTCAAGATTTATTCATGTTTCACGGTGAAAAAGGTTACAAAGCCTGCTCGGCGGTCTTCTATGCCGCAAGAAGATTACGAAGCTGCCGACACCGATGGCCGATGGCTGATCAGTTTGTACCCCGGCTTTGAGTTAGGTCCGACTGGGCTGCCTCGACGCAAGACGATTATCGATGCTGACTGGGTGCTGGGAGGGCGGGCGATTATGGTTCTTTTGGTGGACGGCGAGTGGGGGGTGTGGGATATTGAAGGAGCCGGCCCTGGAAACACCAAGGGACCCTTGCACCGGCAGTCGAGCG
Organism: Penicillium lagena; assembly: GCF_028827675.1. NCBI lineage: Eukaryota > Fungi > Ascomycota > Eurotiomycetes > Eurotiales > Aspergillaceae > Penicillium > Penicillium lagena. The sequence goes on along the minus strand of NW_026623222.1, from coordinate 2,213,642 downwards.
TGCAGGGAGTGACTGGCGGTTCATTGACTGCATACGCCGTCAGCGGACGAATCATCACCCCGCCAACTAACAGTCAGTCCGAAGCAGAGCAGCGGCCGCGCTTTGCGCCTATGACCCCTTCCACGAAACGGGTCCGGGAAGATACGCTGCTGAAGGGATCGATGAACCCGGCCAGCCCATCCCTTTGCGGGGAGATTTCCGTGTTTCAGACCAATTCATCGCAGGAAGCGCTTCCTGACGAGTCAATCCTGCTTCGACACGGCCGCCAGAGCGCCGCCATCCCTAGTCTTCTATCTCTCTGGCGCAACGCAGTCCGAGCCACGGGCACATTTGATGCCTCGAACCGATGCCGCGTGACTCCATTCCAGGACGTGCATCTGATGGGTGAGAACTTCCAGGCAATCGGTCATTTACTTGCTCCTGTGCGGCGTTCGCGCGCGGCAGACCGCCAGCCTTTTGACGTTCTCGTGGCCGCAGAGCACCAGATCATGATCCTCGCTCCACGATTGATTGAATCCGACGGGAAGGTGGTCGTGAAAGCAGTGGAAAAGGAAGCAACCGCGGAGACCGATCAGCTCATGCTCCGCCGAGGCGAGCTCGATGTGGAGGGAATGGGACGACTTCTGAACGGCATGGCGAATGGCACAGGTTCTGTGCGCATTGGCAGCCCCATTAAACGGGCCCGCGTGTTCACTTGAGGGAGCCATAGCAAGATACCCCCGATCATATCTAATCCAGTGGTTTTTGATTCTGCTCACTGCTTCCCATATTTTTGACTAGGAAATTCGCGCTGTCAGGTGGAGCGCAAGGCGAGAACCATGCCTTGAAATTCCTTCTCCGGAAGTGAATAAGCTCTGTATCGGCTGCGATATATCGATGACCATCCCCGATGCTCTTCTATGAGGTGCAGCTCTTGCTCGAGCTGTCTCAGACAGGCGCCTGTATCCTGCTCTGGTCTTTCTGTCTTTCTGTCTTGTCTGTTCGGCTGCTGACCTGCCTTTCGGGGCGTCTTCTACATCGGGAGCCGTGACGGATTGGATGGGGGATAGACAGGGTTTGATGCGGTGCGAAGCAGGGCATGATGATGGGACATTCCCTTGTAGTTGAATCTATTTGTTTGTATGCTACCATGTACCTACTTGCCTGTAAACCGGGGTTTTCTCTGCAAGGCCGCAGTCAGCTGAACAATACATCCGCCTAGTGAGGAAACCTACTTCCTGGACAACCCAAATCTCCGTACTCTTCGTCCTCGGCGGGCCCGGATCAGGAAAAGGGAACATAATGCAAAGTGTATACAAGCACGGGTTCTCGCACCTCAGCGTTGGCGGGATGCTATGTGCCGAGAGCGCCAGGGCAGACGGAAGATGTGCATCGAGTTTCAGAGGTGGTGTGGGAGCGACGAGTTTTAACTCATGAGGCATCCATACTCGGAATCGGCCCTTCGGCACGATAACGGAGGGGTCTGGAGTGACCTGATTGATAAGAATCAAACTTTCCCTTCCTCCTCCTTTAACCCCAGCCGATCGATCTATCATGACCCAATTGGAGACTCCTCCCAGCCCAAACGGGGTGTGTCCCTCTCCAATCCCATCCCTAAAACACCCAACTAACCCGGAACCCAAGTCTGGGCCTCCCTGATCACCAACCTTAGCTACCTCCCGGGCCTTCTAACACTGTACCACTCGCTCTACCACCCTAGCCCCTCCAGCTCACCCCCAGCAACATCCACCACGGACACGCCCCCAGACTCGGGATCGCGCTACCCTTTCGTCGCACTATACACCGACAAATTCCCCGCCGAAGGCCTCCAAGCACTGGCGGCGCGGGGGATCCCCGCCAAAAAGGTCCCCAGCGTCGCGCCGCGCAGCACAAAGGACTATGCGCAGGACCCGCGGTTTGCGGAGACGTGGACGAAGGTGGTTGCCTTTTCGCTGACGGAGTATGAGCGCGTGGTCTTGCTGGATGGGGATATTTTGGTGCGTCGGAATATGGACGAATTGATGGAGCTAGAGCTGGACGATAGAGACACGTTAGAGAGCGGCGCTGGAAAGAAGGCGTTTGCTGCGGCGCATGCTTGTGCTTGCAATCCTCTGCGGAAGGCGCATTACCCTGCTCATTGGTAGGTATTTTCCTTCTCTTCTCTGCTGGTGATGGTATGACCGTACGATATATATACTCACGATGATGGTGATGGGTGATGACAGGATCCCCCAGAACTGCGCCTACACAACCCAACACTCGACCCCCAGCATCGCGCAAACCAGCGCACCACCACCCTCCTCCGGAGTAGGCATGCTAAACAGTGGCGTGTTGGTGATAACGCCCTCCGCGCATATCTACGCAGAGATCACAACCGCACTCCAAGACATCCCGCGGATCTCGCGCTATGATTTCCCAGACCAGGAGCTACTCTCCGATGTCCTGAAAGACCGCTGGGTGGCATTGCCGTACGTCTACAATGCGCTGAAGACGCTGCGGCCGGAGTCCGTGCATGGAGCCATTTGGCGGGATGAGGAAGTGAAGGCTGTACATTATATTTTTGCAGTTAAACCTTGGCACGAGGGGGTTACGCAGCAGGACGAGGAACAAGGGATTGGGAAATGGAAGGAGTTGGATGAGACGAATAGGTGGTGGTGGAGGGCGAATTTGGAGCGGATGAGAAGGGAGAGGGAGAGGGGCGTGGTGGATGCTTTTTCTTCTTGATCGGGGTCTTTGCACGTCTATAGAGCTGTTCTCGTTGGACTGTCCATAGAATACATACATACAGACACGAGCGATGTTTACAAATGTCAAGCCAGTCTATAGTCTCAGTTTTTTCTTGTATTGTGCTTGTTTTTGCTTCACGGCCTATTTCTTTGCTTCCTGTCCGCTAATCCGATACAACAGCTCTACATGGACGTTGTAATCACCCCAGTCAACCACTATATCCTAAGCCGTCCAACTCCTTGCGCACCGAATCCTCCGTGTGGATCTTCTTCATCTGCGTATCCTCCAGCTTCTCCCCACCGGCCAGCCGCATCTTCAGCTCGTCAATCGCGCGGATCTTCTTCAGAAGGCCGCGGATTTTCTTCTCCTGAGCCGAGGGAGTAGGCTCTTCGGCAGGGACAGGAGCAGGGGCAGGGGCCGGAGCAGCAGCAGCAGCAGCAGGAGACGCGGACTTAGCAGCGTTCCCGTTCACGGGGTTGCCGCTGCGGTCACTCTTGTTGTTTCTGGCGCGGGCGCGGTCCGGGCTGGGGCCCGTAGGCGCGTTGGCGGGCGGGGCGCTATCCTCCTCGTCCTTGGCCTTCTTCGCGGCCTCACGCTTCTTCTTGTTCTTCGCGGCGGACTTGGACATCCGCTCGGGCTGGTCCGCGCCTGGGGGCAGGGCCACACCGCCACCGGGAGCTGCGCCGGGAGGCAGATACTCCTCCACGGGTTCGGCGCCGGGGATCTCGCGGCGGCGGGGCTTGCCGAAGCCGTTCATGCCGGCACCGGGGACGCCGTCACGGACAAAGGCAGCACCGCCTTGATCCTCGCGCTTGAAGGCTAGCGGCGTGAGCTGGCCGCGCGCCCCGGGAGGACGGTAGGCACCCGCGGGTTTGGCGGGGGCTTTGCGGGTGCCTAGGTATGCGGCAGCAGATGGATGAGGCACCGGCAGTTTGGTGAGGGGGTCACCCAGTGGAGGCTGGGTCGTGCTCTGGGGTCTCCAGGTGACATCGTACAACTCGGTCATGTCCTCGTTGTACATGAGGCCGCCGCCGACGTGCCAGATGCGTACGCCGTTGTCGACGCGCAGACGCGGGCTGGTCGTGGCAGTCAGGATGAACTGGCCATCGGGCGACCAGGCGCACACGCTGGCGTTGGATGCCTCGACGGTGGTGATCTTGTGGTAGTTCTTGTCCAGGTCGTAGATGTCCATTTGGCCAGCCAAATTGCCAAAGCCGGCAACCAGGACGAATCGTCCGTGCGGCGAGAACAGGATCGTGTTCCGCGGGCTGAGAGGGAAGGTGTGCTTGGGCACGCCACGCATGTTGAAGATGGTCGTCTTCGCGGGCATGTAGCCGTAAACGACACCAAACTCCTTCGAGTTGGGGTTCCAGCTAACATCGTGAATGGGACCTTCTTTGTCTGCAGGGAGTTAGCCAGGAACGTGGCAGGCATATACACAAGTCAGTACATACCCAAATCCACACGCGAGTCGAATGCACCGCTAGCGCTGAGCAGATACAGCGTAGTCTCGCCATAATAACTTTTCCCCGTACGGTCGACCTCCGTCTGCGCGAGGACAATCACAGTCGTCCCGGAGGCATTCCACTTGAGCTGGACCTTATCCCCCTTGAAGAAACTCTTCTGAGAGACGGGCGCCCCAAACTGAGGAACAGCAAAGACCTTAACCTGAGCCGGCTGACCCTTGCGCTCAGGAACAAACACCGCAAGCGAATGGGTCTGATGTCCCGGGCTGAGCGCAAAATCCGACACCCCCTCCACACGCAGTTTATTCCAGACGGTCTGCAGATTGTCCGACTGGAAGAACTGGACCTCATTGGTGACGACGCGTGCGCACAGCTTCTCGTCCGGCGTGTACTGCAGGTTCCAGCCCGTCTGGCTCTTCTGCACGAAGCTGCCCACGACCGTGTGTTCGTTCTCAATGGCCCGCCACACTTTCAGGTTCTTAGTTGCGTCACCGTTCTCGTCCTTGGTCGACCGTTGCCAAGTGATCACGTACGTGCCGAGTGGGGAGAAGCCGAGCTCGAAGACGTTGTCGGCGGCGATGGTTGAGACGACGTAGCCCACGGAGGCGTCGACGATGGTTACCCTATTTCAGCCAAATTAGATCCGAGCCATGACGGGGGAGGGGGGAAATGAACATACTTCTCAGGCGATGCCCATGCATAGTACCGACCGTCCGGCGAATATGCGCTGCAGCGGAGGTTCCCTTCAGGTCTGCAAACGATACAATCAGCCTCCAACTCATACCAACACCACAGGGTATCTTACCTCACAAACCCCGGTAGAGACTCATAAACGGGATCCACATCCATGATACCAATCCCCTTGAGCGTGCGGACTATCCACAGATTAACAACCATGCTGCAAAAGAAAAAAGGAAAGAAAAAAAACCCACAAGCAAGCTGCGCCGGAGCCGCCATCTTGAAAATTCGCGCGGGATGAAAAGGCTGAATTTAACAAATGACCAGACCCAAAATAAATGAAGAAGATGTCTATAATCTTCTTTGTCGTATGTACCCAAAAAGAGAGTCGATTCGACGGACCGAAGGAGGAAGGCCAAAAGGGTTCTTCCCACAGGTAAAGTAAAGCAAAGACGAATCGAAATCGTAGAATCTCTGAACTGGATATATCCACCACTTGGAGACTTGGGATTTGTGGTGGTTGGAGCGATGAACTCAATTGGCTCGTGGGTGGCGCGACGAACGACGACGAAACAACACTTCTCACAGTCGGACTTCTGGTGCTAGACAAGTCAATGCCAGCAGATTGCGAAGGGAGCAGAGAGCCGCGACGGTTCGGGGGCGGAGCGTGGGTGGGCGAGGTGGGAGTGGTAGGTGAAAAGAGAGAGAGAGGAGTGAGTAGTGGGAAGAGGAGGATGAACGGTGTGGAAGAAAGAAAATTCGGGTGAGTGTTTCGGAGGCGGGCATGCCGTCATTATCGGTCGACCATCTACCTAAGTAGACTGGGTACTAACCTACATAAACTACTGACTATTACTGGGACCATAGTAGACCATCTAGCATGAGGAAGAAAAAGGAATAAAAAGGGATTGTCGCTAAAGTATCCGTTGATTTGGTTTCATACACATCATCGTTGCCATCCATTTCTTCCATTCTTCCCTTCCCGTCCCTTCTCCATCCATAATAGGATTACAGAAAATGAAAAGATAATAAAAAAACGCCCTTCCCAACTCCTTTCTGTATCATCCGACTTAGTTACTCTCGATTCGGCGTGTTGAGTTCACTCGACGGGGTCACCAGGCGCGGCGTCCGGGCCGTGGTATCCACAACATCCTCGTCGAAAGTCATACCATCGACCATGCGGGCATCCTCCGTCGTCGGCTCGGGGGTATTCGAGCCCGCGGGAGAGAAATTGCCACTGCCCATGTCATGGTCATACTGATGCTGATACTGGTGCTGCTGCTGTGACTGCAAATACGACGCGAGCGGGTTCAGCCGCGGCGGCACATTGCTTCCAATAGAAGTCGGTCTCGCACCGGAGGACATACGATTCAGGCCCGGGGGCCGCTGCGAGGTCGGCCCACTGATGGTGCTGTTAGCACCTTCGCCGAACCCCACGAGACTGGCGTTGCCTTCGTCGCTGATGTTACTGATGTTGGACACCGCGTCGTCGGGATCTGGGCCCTCGCTCATCTTGTCGCCATCGTAGTAGGCGTCACTGCCAGACGCCCAAGTCGTCCCGGTGCGAGCGCCAACACTGCCTGTCGCGCTGGCGCTGCCGACGGTGCTGCGCTCTTTCAGGGTGGCCGGGCTCTCGAAGTAGCCCGGGCCATGGGAGACGGACATGGGCGCGCCCGAGGTGTGGCCGCCGCCACCCGCGCGGGCGGTCGTGACCCGTTCTAGGCCCGCGAGGCGGGAGATGCGATCGGCGCGCTCGGCGTCTAGGGTGGTGGTGGAGGAGGTAGAGGCGGAGGAGGATTGGTGGGCGTGTCGGCCGTGGGCCAATGGTTGACCCTGGTGGCCGTCTTTGATGGCCGTCGTGGACAGCGCGGACAGTGAGGTGGTACCGGAGTTGGGAGTGCCTCTGATGGTGATATCATCATGCCAGTTCCCAGGTCAGTCAACCGATCAATCATTCAAGCTGACGACAACGGAGCGCAGGGGGAGGTCTTACGGGCCCATCTCTGAGGGAGTGACGGGGTCCGAGGGGGGAGGGGGGAGATTGATCAGGGTTGGAGTGGTCATGGTGAGGATGACAGTATTCAGTCAGAGGTTAGTGGTAATGAGAGCGAAGAGGTAGTCAATATGTGAAGGGGGTCAATGGTAGTGAGAATGAAGAAGAAGAGGAAGAAGGTAAAAGAGGGAGAGCAGTTGAATGTTCCCCGCGACGTCACACCCCGCTGAACCAATCATGGCAGGCCGATCGGATAACTATGGACGGACGAACTAGCAAACCATTTCATTCACTCATTACATGTCACTAACGAAATATAAAAAAAGACACTAGGAAAGGACACAGCCTGCTGGGCCCTCATCACTCGCTGACTCTCCGGCTACTACTTTCATAATGCCCCCGGAGATCATCCACCTCTTTCTGCAATCGAGATAGATCAGCCAGGATATCTTGCGCATTGGATGGTTGAGGTAGAGGCTCCTCAACCGTCGATGCCCGGTTTTCACTGCTGCGAAGAGTCGAATCGCGGGCTCGTCGCGGTGGCGGAGGAGGCGGAGCAGACGACGGAGAACCAGCGGGCAGAGTGCCATACGACGAAGCTCGTCGGCCTTGTTGGAAGGCTGTCGCTGTTGTGGATGATGATGATGATGTGGTTGGTGGTGGTGGTCTAGATTGAGAGAAAACTCCTTCTGTAGACGTATAGTCACCCAATGCCGGCGGGGGCATGCTAATTCGCTTGCGGTCCTGCGGCGACGAGGAAGAGGTGAGAGACCGGCTCGGGGGACCGGGGCTGGGCGGTAGAGAACTGTTGCTCTCGGAGTCCGCGGATGATAGATTGAGCCGTCCCGTGCTGGATTTCGACTGGGTCGACTTGGACCGTCGCATCTGGCTCTGCCGCCGGCTGAGCGGTGGGGTGGGCGGGCGCTTCTGTGCGGAGCGGCTGCGCTGGAGAGTCTCGGATGCTTCGCCAGCGAAGTAATCGGACGTGTTGGGATGGGACGAGCCTGACGCCCGCGAGGACGGCAGGGCCTCGGGGGAAGAGGCATGGAAGGAGAGCCGATTCGAAGCTGCCCGGGAATGGTCTCCCGTCGTGATGCGCTTCCCATGCACGCTCCTCGGCGGCGGCGGTGGTTTTTTGTCTTTGGTTGTTGTCCGACTGCGGTCTGCGGATGTGAAGGGCGCCATTGACGATGGCGTGGAAGATCCATCGGGGCCGGATGGAGCTGGGGGTGGAGCAGAACCAAAGGATTGTCGCGGTCGATCATGATTGTCGTCTCCGTGGCTCGTATCTTCGTCGTCGTCGCTGGATGTGTAGTCGGGGTGGAAGGGATTGGCTTGTTCGCCGGATGAGGTCGAGTCATCAGCCTCGATCTCCAGCGATCGGGCGGTTATGGGCACTCCGTTGGGTTTGCTCGAGGACGGCATCGGGAGTGGTGACGAGGCATCCGGGTTGTTGGCTGGATGGGGTCATCATGGTCAGCAACCACGACCGCTCAGGCAGTGGCCGGGGGTTAGCCCGGGGAACTCACGCGGTGGATGATTGTCATTTTTGGGACGGAAGGGATTGCGGCCAGACATCTCGCGGGGTCTCGAAGGGGGATGAAGAAGACAGAAAGGGTGGAGGGGCTAGATGTAGATAGACGCATGTCCTAGTCCGGCCAGTCCGAACCAACCCTCCCTTGTTGACTATTATTCATACTAGATTACATACACCGATTCCCATCACTCATTATACACATGCCACGTCGGTTCCGCTTCAAAGAACTTGTGTGCCAGCCGCTTGCCACTGGCCGTGGGCTGACTGAACGCCAGCTCGCCCTTGGAGATCTCCATCCCATAGATAAAATTGCTCACCACGCAGTCCAGCAGATCCAGCGCAATGCCTTTCCGCCGCGACGCCCCCGACGTCCAGATGCGCGAGACCCCGACAATGGCCGGGTGTGTCTCCTCGCCCACCGTGACGGACGAGTTCGTGTCGTCAGACCCGGACTCCGCCGCGACCGGGCGCGATTCCCAGATGCGTTCCGTCAGACACACCCCAACGCACCGGCTGTCCTTCATGTGCAAGAAGACGCGGTATCGATCCACCTTCTCCGTCCCCTCCGTCCCCTGTAGATGTTGCGGGGCTTCGATCTGACTCCAGAGCACCTCATCCTCGATCTCGGGCGAGGACAACTCCTTGTTGACCACCTCGAGCACCTTCTTCGCCTGGTTCTTGGCCGAGGGGGTCGCCTTGCGATCCACAATCACCACGTAGCCCTCATCAAAGCGCGTCGCCTCGTAGACCCAGCGCGACGCGTTGGCCTTGACAAACGCCTTGCCCAGATCGACACCCGTCGCGTTCATCTCATGGAATTTCTTATGCAGCGCCGCGTCCTCCGGGTTGGACGGAATGTACTCCATGCCGCACGTCGCACAGGTCTTGCGCACCTCATTCCCCAGGTCGATCTGCATCTGGCGCATCACGGGGGGCTTTGGAGCCTTGGGTGGGTCGGTCACCGAGCGCACGCTGTTGGAGTTGACCTCTGATAGCGGCGTGGCATCTTTGATGTGCTTGCGCTTGAGAAAGGCAAAGGTTGGTTTGCGCGTGTTGGCAGGGGGGACTCGGGCGCGGCGGTGGCGAGGACGGGGGGTGGTCAGGTCGTCGAGGTCGTCGATGTGGTCGGTGGCCTCGGACAGGACGGAGTTCCGGCGCGAGGGGCTGGACAAGACGGCGGCGGAGGATTCCCGGATGGCCGACTGCAGGTTGGCCTCCGCCTCGTCGGACTCGTGGTGGACGCGTCGTTTCTTGGTGGCTCGCTCGTCGTCATAGACGCGCCATGTCGGTCTGCCGTATGTTTTCATGAGGCCTCTAGAGGAGGGTCAGTACGCACTCGCCTCCGCACGAAGGAGATCCCTACCGCTTGAAAGAATTGGTGACAGTCCACGGCATCTCCCTGGTCGGTCAAGAGGTGGCACAGAAGAATGATTGTTTTTCCGGGGTGGGCGAGTGCTATAAATGCGCGTGTTCGGGCGACCGCGCTAACTGTAATGGGCCAGGAACCAGTAGGAATCACAGTGCGCTGCTTTATCCCTTGCTGGACACGCACTCGTCTTTCTCCACGAGTCGCCACCCACGATGATTATATGATGATAAAATAATCGTCTCCGCCCCTGTCCGTCGTCATCGCCAGGCACCCCCCGGGCGCATCAGGAGATTAGGAGGATCGCGGTCTGGCGCTGTTGGGCTGACCCCGGCCAATCATCATTGTCGGCAGGCAACTAGTGCTAACTTACATCGGACGCGGATGATTTATTGGTGTGCGTACGAGACAGGCAGATCGTGGAGAGCTGGACGCAGTCTGACAGGCTGGCCGTGGACAGCGCCGGTGGGTAGTTCAGTCTGACAAGGCCTCCAGTCTCCGAGAGTCGGAACGATCTGGAGTCTGAGCGTAGCGCGCTTACGAGAATAATGGAATAAGGGAATCTACGTACGGTCATCCTAAGAGCATGGTAGTCACTGCGTGTCCCCATCGTGCATAGTCTGCGAGTCTTCCCGAAACAGTAGGACGGAGACCGAGGGCGGAGTGGGCCTTAGGCGGTCCCTCTTGTTCTGTTCTGTCCTTCTTCTTCTTCTTCTTCTTTTTTCTTCACTCGTTCACTTCTCCTTCATTTCCCTCGTTGGACCCTTTTCAATTGGTTTGGATTCGATTTGATTCTTTTACCCCTCCGGTCCCCTCGACTATCCTGGTGTTCGATTTACATTCTCGAAAACTCTGCTCCACCCACTCCGCACCATGTCGGACGCCGCACAGATAGCAGGAAAGAGAAAGCGCGCGAGTAGGTCCCCATCGATCCCCGTTCTTCATGTTCATTCCTGTCATGGTGGTGGTTGTCTTGATTGAATCCCTGTTCTGTCCTTGGTCTGGATGTGCCCCTCCACATCTGTGGTTCTGAAGAAAAAAAATTCCCTTCTCAACTCCCCCCGTCCAGCCCGCCCATCACCGCGGCTGTGGTGCAACCTTCCCTGGCCCTCCCCCCACCAGCCCTCAGCTGCGTACACGCCCATCGTCAGGCCCCGTCCACCCATGGCTAACACCACCCCAGGGACCCAGTCCTGCCCGCCGCCCGAGCTCCCTCAGCTCGTCGCCGAGCAGCATGTGCCCATCCCACCCCACGACAAAGACACCCAACGCCTGATCGTCATCCTCTCCAATGCCAGTCTGGAAACGTACCGGGCATCCCACGGCGGCCGTGGCGGCCCCAAGGATGAGAAATACTCCCCTGCTGAACAGCGACGAGCACATCGGGATCATGCGCAAAATGAACCGGGATATCAGCGAGGCCCGCCCGGATATTACGCACCAGGTTCGTTCATGGCATACGTCTGTCTCTCATCATTGGCTGACCTCTCCCGCCACAGTGTCTCCTCACCCTCCTGGATTCCCCGGTCAACAAGGCTGGGCGGCTGCAGATTTACATCCACACGGCCAAGGGCGTTCTGATTGAAGTCAACCCCTCTGTCCGTATTCCCCGCACCTTCAAGCGCTTTGCCGGTTTGATGGTCCAACTGCTGCACCGGCTCTCGATCCGTTCGACGAATTCCCAAGAGAAACTGCTCAAGGTCATCAAGAATCCGATCACGGACCACCTGCCGCCCAACTGCCGCAAGGTGACCATGAGTTTCGAAGCGCCCGTGGTGCGCACCAAGGATTACATCGAGTCGCTGGGCCCGAAGGAGAGCATTGCGATTTTCGTCGGCGCCATGGCCAAGGGCCACGATGACTTTGCCGACTCCTTCAAGGATGACACCATCAGTATCAGCAACTACAGCCTCAGCGCCAGTGTGGCCTGTAGCAAGTTCTGTCACGCCGCCGAGGAAGTGTGGGATATTCTGTGAAGAACCGAGGGCTGGACCAGCATGCAATCATCGACCTGCGTGCGCCCTCTCACGCCTCGATTCAACATACAACCACGAGGCCACGAATTTCCTTGCAACGACGTGTTCACGCGCAGTGTGATGACCGATGAAGAAATCCCCCGGGTTCGGGGGAGGACAGGTACACTTACTTCTCGTTTTGTGTTTTCTGGGAAATCGACTTTTTGTCTGTGCCGGGGGCTTGCGATGTACTCCCCCTAAGTGTCAAGCGTTGCGGACGAGAGGAGTATGCATGTGGACACTGTGTGCGGGAGTCGCGAACATCATCATCGACGCCCTCAACCGGACGTCGGGCTGGATGGCATTTGGTTCCTTTTCGCCGCCAGACCCTTCTCTTCCATCCACAGTCCCTGGGATGAGGAGACTCCGAAAAAGTGAACAGCACATAGCAGATCCTGTTGCTCTAATAGGGTCCCGATATAGCTTTTACGATTCAATACATATTTATGTTGGTATAACCCTATGGACATGACGACAGCACGTAACATCTTTGGTGGTCGCCCCAACGGAACGAAATGAAAGCCATGGACGACCTCGTATACTCGAGACCAAGGGTGTTTGGACTACGAAAGAGAGTAGCATTGTACTTCATCCTGCAGATGACACGGTGGATGGGATGCCATTGTTGCCTGCTATTCCCAGATAGGGGCGAAGGTTTTTATTATGGTATCTCTTTCTGCTCTCAGGTACTTTGTTTTATCTGCTCTATTGTCCTTGTTCGTACAGCAGGGTCTCGACCGTGTCAACCATGTATGACTTGTTTCGAAACACCAAAGAGCTGTAGGGTCTTCGTTATAGGACAATATTTGTGTGAGCTACATGCAGGTTTCGCAACTCCTTGTAGAGGTGATTAAAGCCACCGCGACATGACAGACACATTATTGATGCCTGAGGCAGCACATTCCTCATCTACGATGATAGTATAAGATGCAAGACGCTAACTCACCGAAAAACCAAGGACTCAACGGGGAACCATAAATATTGGGCGAGTTGAATGATACACCCTTAGTGAATCAATATAGGGAGGCCTCAATCTTCAATATGTCCACGAGCTATTATATTATGGCATCTCATGTACCTGACGCCGAAGACTGGCCGCTTCTGTAAAGATAAAATCCAAGAGCATGCTGAGCCCTGCATAAAAAAGGGCTCTAAAGATATGCTAGAGATGTTACTACTGCGATAAAACTTTCTCCAAAATCACTTTTCTCAAATAAGTGGAAGATGTCGCTGGGGCCGAGGACGCGATCATGCCTCTTCGATATGTCTACCTGGCATAGGCTCCGCGAGTGCTACCCGCCACGCAGGTGCACTAAATTTATCAGTGAAGTACTGTGTCTCGTGTACCACCAGCTCGCGAGCAAATTGCATGATAGAGACTGAGTATGTTGGCACTCCGTCGTAGGTGATGATGCACTCGCTCACCCATAGATGGCCGTCGCCTGAGATCCGTTGTACCGTGAAATGCCGGTTAGCAGGATGTCCGCCACGCTGCGCAGCAATTGCCACACGGCCTTTGAAACGTTCCCCTGATTGTGGGTAGTCCAGGATAGCGTCTCCGGCGTAGATAGCGTATTCGGCTTCAGCATCATTGTCATCTGATGCCCGCCAATGTTCCTCGATCGCTTTTCTGGTTGAATTCATCGCTGATCGTCACGACAAGCAAGACTGTGTTTTGAGCTGCCGGGAAGGGGTCGCTAAATTGTCAACTGCACCAGAGCTATGAGACAAAGGCCGTATCAGTCGTAGCTCGGCGGACTCGCTTACTGACTAATAAGGCCAATGACATCAGGACTTTGAAGTACTGTACAAAGATATTATTGACGAAGTGTCTAGCTTCATCTTGCTTCGCCTATTCAACTCCTACAAAGGTCTTCAAAGATAGACCTAGCCCAAACATTATGAGTTGTTTGCATAAGAATAGCGGGAATTGACCATATTACCACGTTCGAGAAGCATTCTCACACCATCATAGAAATCAGCCTGCACAGTAAGGCTAAGAGCTATTCGACCGTCTTTGACCTGTATCATTTTTATTGCAATAGCTACCTTCCATTTGCGGTCTCTTCTCCTCTAGGTATGACAGCAGGATATGGCTGTGCTTGGCGAAAATTTGCCCTAAGTAGGTTAGTTCGCGGGTCGTAGCCAATCATATAGGACAGAAGTATATGAAGGGTGACGAAAAAATTAACAATGCCCATTAGTTGTAGAATAGTGCCGCAGGCCAGAAAGTTTCGGGTGGGAATGTTTGTTCTGGCCTCAAAAACGGTCATTTTTCGACGCCAATTTCACATTCTATAGTTATGTAAAACTGGCGGTCAGTTTCATCCCCTTTCCGTCCCACTCGCCTCACTTTAGCACGCTCTCCGCCTCGCCGGTCCCACTTGGGTGACCTGGCACATCTCTAGTGAGTCCACAGCGGGTATTATTATTGACCGTGTCTGGACGCTTGCAGCTTGGGCAGAGACGTACTTTTGTAACCAGGTATTTATACCTGAATGGTATATGTAGCTTCACCTACTAACTACCCTGACTTCTTGGTCCATAGTAATTTGACAGTCATGCCAGTCTCTCACCTTACCCTCACCGTCTCCCACCTCCCGACCTCTACATCTTTCTTCCTCTCCTGCCTCCAGCCACTGGGCTACCAGTTCATCGGTCGACACGAGGCCTACATTGGGTTCGGACAGAAACAAGGCAAACCCGCGGACTTTTGGATCACGGAACAGAAACCAGGGTGTGTATGCTCTTTCCTTCAGACTAAGCAGAATTTGGTTGACGTCTGTTGTGGCTTGCATAGTTTCCCCGCCAGTGCCATCCATGTCGCCTTTCCCGCGCCGTCCAAGGACGCGGTGAGCGCGTTCTTCGTCTGTGCTCTCAAGGCCGGCGGGAAGATCCACGGCGAGCCAAAGGTCCGCGATGCGCAGTCCGGGTATTATAGTGCTGCCGTTATTGATTTTGATGGAAATAGCGTTGAGGCCGTTTATCACCCTGAGGGAGAGAACAGATCTATAGCCCCCAAGACTAGCAGCAACAGCGAAACCAGCACGGCAAGGGCGGCGTCCGAGGCACCTACCACTGTCATACCTGCTTCGTCGTATATCGTGCAAAACACCACCTCAGACGATGGTAGCAAAGCGGCTAAGACGATTGTTGGCACGATCATTGGCGCTGCCGCGGGTGCGGCAATTGCATATGCCATGATGAGAGGGGACTCGCAGTCTTCTAAAGAAAGCAAGAATCCTCCTCCACAGGGTAGGGAGTACCCTGCAATCATGCCACCTCCTTCTTCAACACAATACGAGGAACGGCCACATCCATATGACATGCAACCGATGTTTCGGGCCCTGGAAGCACCTCCGTCCCGGAGCATCTACTCATCACCCCGTACACACTCATCCCACGCCCACAGCGCCTCTTCGAAGAACCCACGCGCAAGCACAATCTACGACGTCACAGAGCATTTCCATCGCACAGATGATCACCGTCGCGCCTCCGAGGGAAGCATCTTTTCCATTCCCGAAGACCTACCTCTCCGCGCAATCGAGTACCCACCCTGTCAGACCTCGCCGCACCGCCGGAGTTCACATCCATGCAATTCAAGCACTATTATCACGAGCTATGCTACTGATAAGCCGCGCCGAGAGGACGATGGCAGGACCTCGCATTCTGCGTCCACGATCAAAGCGTCTAGTCGCCACGGACGAAGTCATACCTCTTCCCGCGCTGGGTCTTCGACTTCTGCGAAGACGGCGCGCAATATTCCCCTTCCGGAGTCGTCGTGTTCTGCGTGTTCCAGCGCACCTAAATCATATGTCTCTGCACGTGCGGTACCGCTTCCCGAAAGTGTGCTAGAGCTTGATCTGGACTCGATTGTTAAGCCAGAGGACTCGATTAGCCAGGTTGGGGGCAGTGGGCGCAGACCTTCGCGTTCAAATTCGCATGCACACTCCCGTTCGCATTCGGGGTCACGACATTCAACGCATTCCAAGGAATCGCGTGCTTCGAAACGGAGTGTTAAGGGCAGCTCTCGAGAAGGAGGGAGTAAGGCTGCATCTAGGACGAGTAGCCGGCGTGGCAGCCGGGCTATTTAGCACATAATACTCTTTGCTTTCATCACATTCATATAATATATCAAAGTTCACATAAACACACATATACCAAACTAAGCCGCGGCAGCGTTAGTCTGCAGAGCCAACTGCTGATCCAGAACATCCTGCACAATGGTCTCCATACTTCTCCACTGAATACCCAAGCTCTTCTCAGCAATATCATTATTAATAGTCCATTTCCCCGGAAACGGCGGCTCCAGATTCACCGGCAGATCGGGATACTTGCTCCTAACGAACGAAGCAACATCCTCCCAAGCAATCACAGGACGACAGAGGATAATCTCCGTCCCGGTCTGCAGATCCGTCTGCAAAATCTTGACATGCGCGTCGGCAACATCGAGAACGTGCACCCACCCCGTACCCAGAAGAGGCTGCTTGCTCGCAAGAGATATCAAGAAGTAGGCGTTCATGCCGCTGATCTGCTCAGCTGTTTCCTGAATCAGGCTCTCGCCCATCACGAAGCTTGGGTGCAGGGTGATCAGGTTGTAATGGGGGTTCTCATTTTTGAGAAAGTCGCGCGTCGCCTGGTGAGCCATGATTTTGGAGGTGGAATATTTCTTGGCGCCTCCGAACAAGTCATCTGGGTAAACGACCGAGGTGTCCACGGGAATAACCTCGCGGCTATTCTCTGCATAGGGCTTTAGCTTTTTGTTCGTTTTCTCCAAAATACGTCTAGGGTTATACGTACCGTTCCACGTAATATCCTTGTAGACGAACATATCCAGCACGGGCGTTATCCCCAAAACCGACGACATAACCACCACCTTCTTGATCTGCGGATATGCACTCGCAGCACGGAGAACTGCCAGCGTACCGTTCACAGCGGGATCAATGTAATCTTTTTTCAAGTCGCCGCTGGGGGCGGGCAGCGGAGAAGCAAGATGGAAGACATGGTCGACATCCTTGAGGGCCGTATCGAAATACTCTTGCTTGGACAAGTCCGGAATCAAGCTGATCTCAACGGACCCGTCGAAATCATTGTAGCGCGCTCGCAGGACAGCTTCTTGCTTTGGATCGCGGATACTGAGACGCACGCGGTATCCTGCATTCAGGAGGGCTAGGGCTACATGTGAGCCGATGAATCCTGTGCCACCGGTGATAAATATGAGCGGTTTGGACATGAGGATCAATGATGGAGTGGAATGTGAAGTCGGTCCATAGCGAGGATGATGGATGATTTTATAGATCTCGCTCATCTGTGGGGTGACAATGGAACGCCTTACGTCCCGCCCGTGTTCAATGGCCTCGAGGCTTTCCGAGGCTTTCAATTATGAGTCATCCGTTTCATTATACCCAGCCGAAGCCCTAACTAGCTACGTAGCTAACTACTCGGGGTCTAGACGTTGTGACTAAAGGCAGAGTCGGGCTGATTATCTAGTTCCCGAGGGTGTAAGCAGATGCCATGTTTCACGAGTTGAGGATTAGTATTCACTCCGACAAACAACAGTAGTCGAGGCAAATTATAAGAAGCATGAAGAACCAAATATATTGTAATTCTCATTCTTTCTAAGCCCCAAAAAACCCCCCAACTGACAGCAGACAATCCTCCACCATGCCGCTGTGGCAGATCTACCACCCGCCCAACATCTTCACCGATGACGCTACGAAACAATCCTTCGCAAAGGACATTACAAAGATCTACACGGGGTTCGGCCTACCCGCCTTCTACGTGGTGGTCCAGTTCATCTCCATAGAGAATGAAAACGTGTTCGTTGGCGGGAGAACCAGAACGTCTCATTTGGACACGGACAAGCCCTTTGTCCGTGTCGTCATCACCCACATCGCGGTCCACGTCCCCGAAGCCGACGACGCGTACACACGGGTCACGTCGCGGTTGGACGAGGTTATGAAACCCCATCTATTGGATCGCGGGTACGACGTTGAGTACCATGTTGACGAGACGGAGCGTCGGCTGTGGAAGATCAATGGCTTGGTTCCGCCGCCGCATAAAAGTGCCGAGGAGCAGATCTGGGTTCAGGAGAATCGGGCTATGCCGTATCCTTTGGCTGTTCCGACTACGTCTATTTCGGACTGATGGACTGCTTACTTACAGCAGATTGATTTTCCCATTGATAGTAATTCCTCCGTTGTCCAGTCACAAAAGGACGGATTGTTAAGCAGGAGTGGCGATTCTTCAAGTCCTCGGTCTGATGAATAATCTGTCTATTCCCTCCATTTAATAATAGTTATCGCGTGCTACACCTCACTAAATCAACGTAGACAGAAGAAAATATCCATAGAATCAATAACAATGGGCCAGTCCAAGCAAAAGAACTCTTCCAAGAGCGCAGAGAAGCACCCCGCGACGGAGGTGAGTTTCGTACTGTTCAGCAAGATCCAGAGCTGACAACTAAACAACCCAGAAACGACGACGCCAGCTCCGTCTCGCGCAGCAAGCGTTCCGAAAACGCAAAGACACTGCCATAGCTGATCTACAGAAGCAG
The DNA here is from genome assembly GCF_028827675.1 of Penicillium lagena. Classification (NCBI taxonomy): domain Eukaryota; kingdom Fungi; phylum Ascomycota; class Eurotiomycetes; order Eurotiales; family Aspergillaceae; genus Penicillium; species Penicillium lagena. The sequence goes on along the minus strand of NW_026623222.1, from coordinate 2,195,325 downwards.
GTGGATGAACTGCAGAGCGGAATCGATGGTCTGAGCAGCTCCTTTCTCTCCTTTAGTGAGCTCCTCTTGAAGGACGAGCAGCTCGGGCACTCCGCCCCCGTCGCGCAATCGCTTTGGAGCTTGTCGCAACAGTTTGTAGCGCTGGCTAAAAGGGCCAGAGATGAAGACAAGGAAGACAATGATGTACATGTCGGCATCTCCGCACAAAATCCCGAGAAAAAAGATCAGTCGGCAAAGTTATCTGCATTATCTCGAGCGATTCCTCCAGCCACATTATATTTCCCACTCCCTTTCCCCAGTCCCATCTCCACCGTTGGATCTGGATGCCCACCTAAACCCAACCTGGTCCTTCGCACAACACCTCGTGCTAGCATGCTTCCAAAACGCACAGAACCTCCTCCTGCGATCTCCAAGAACCAGCCTCAAAGTCCAAGAAGTCTTCGGCACGGTGTTCTCCGCCTCGGAAAGAAATCGAACCATCACCTTGTTCCAGGAGATTCTAGCCGATATCACGGGCCATGCTGCCGCACTGCGCACGAACATACTTACTCTCTTGCAGCAGGAAAGCAGTCCCGATCACCCTGTTTTATTTGAGGGATCGCCTTCCATGGCGCGATTGCATAGTCCAGAATATCTGCAAGAAAAATGGGTGGATGCCTATGGAGTACAACGGATTCTGTTGAAGAGTGGGTTATTGTTGGCCGGGATTGATCATGGTCCTTTTATTCAGCGTAGGTTGTTGCAATGCCATTCTGTTGGTGGTGCTGACGATTCCAAGGTCTTTCAATGACGGGCATCTGTGCCGGGCCGGGGCCCGTTTTTCGCCGAGAAAGTGTGGACAGGATTCTCGTTGACCTACGAGGATAAAACAGAGTAAAAAAGACACAGAGACGGGCCTGCCTGGATTGTGCTATCTGAGACTGAGACAAAAGACGAATCTGCCCACCATACACACAGCCATCCCGATCTCCCTCCACACGCTTCCCAACACACCCTAAGCACCGAGCAAAGCAGGATCCTCCGTCCGAGAACAACAAAATGCCATGAATGCATGAGAGGTCATAAATGATCGTTGGAATGAGGTTTAACAAACAACAAGGGGAGAGAAAAAGAGCAAAAAAAAGGCAAAGTTCTACGACCACGGTACGCCAGGCTTCGGGATCTGATCTAAGAGCGAAAGAAGATGCAGAGGGAGGTTGAGGAAGACATGTAGTGTGGTCGCGAAAGGGAGGGAATGAGTGGCCGGGCAGGTTGAATTGCCAAATCGAAATCAAATAGCGTACTTGCGTGTCCATTCCCGGGCTGTCGCCTCGTACCGCGGTCGGTCCGTCTTGTAGACGTGCGCGATCTCCGGCACCAGAGGGTCGTCTGGGTTAGGGTCTGTGAGCATCGAGCAGATCGAGAGCAACACTGTAATCCTAAAGTCAGTCATATTCTCTCCGCTGGGATCCGAAACGGTAAAGAAACACCCACCTTTAGAGATGGTCAGAGCCGGGCTCCATTGGTCTCGCAGAATGTCCAGACAGATGCTGCCGTTTGAGTTGATGTTGGGGTGGTAGATGCGCGTAGTGAAGTTGACCTTGGGCGGCTTGAAGGGGTAGTCGGTAGGGAAGTGGATCGAGAGGAAGAAAACGCCGCCGGAGTATGGCGAGTCACCAGGACCCATGATCGTTGCTTGCCAGTGGAACTGTCAGATAGTCAGATGAAGTCATTTTTCACGGTCGACCGTCAGAGACGCAGAGAGGCAATTTTCTGCCCCACTAGACACGACACCTGATCGGGCTGGCGACCGGGGGAATTCACAGCAAGGAATCGGGAGAGCATACCAGATCATCACCAACCGGACCAGCCGAGCACGAGGAGGGGGGATCCCTGCGTAAAAGAAACAACCAGGTCAGTTTGCAAGGCCCGCAACGGTGATGGCGACGGGCAGGATGAGGACGGACCACATCTCCCAGAGCGCCAGCGACGAAAAAAAGGAAGAGGAAGAGGAGGGGTGTGATATCTTACCGGCCAAGATCAGTGAGCTCCTTGTTAATTCTCTTCAGAGCCATGTCGAAGATGTGACGCGAGGACGAACCGGACGGGAGGTGGGATGGAGAGGGAGGGGCGAAAAAAGAGAGATGTTTTCTGGAGAGAGTCTCAGTGGGACAGACAGGGAAGAGAGAGGGAGAAGAGATCCAGGAGCGACCGAAGGATGATGATGGATAGAGATGGACGGGGTACAACAAGACAACACTTACAGCTTCGGGTCTTTGTGCGGGAAGCGGAAAAGAAGGAAGAGAATGAGAGAAAAGAGAGAGGGGCAAAAGTCAGGTCGATTGGGGCGGCTGGTATTACCAATACAGCCACCGCCACGATCCATGACACATCCACTGTAAAAGATGTAATGCCGGCGGGATTCCCGAGTAAAACCCTGGTACGAATAGGATATCGGTAATCATTCTTCAATCCGACTCAAATCCAACCATCGTCAAACGGCAACCGAGACCGTTTCAGGCTGCCTTCGCCTTGTCTGAGAATTGTACGCGATCACGTGTGTGGAGTCGACTTGGGCTGAAGATCCGAACTATAGCCGGGTGCCCAAAGCTGGGGATACAGTCCTGAATTGCTAGTGGGCGATGCGGCCTGGAACGCAACCTGAGTCAGTTTGATGGGCATGAGTTCACAGACCCTTGTCCTAAGAATAGTACTCCCGATTGGCATGTATTCAAATCTCCCGAAAACCCGGGGCTGGTAAGGCATTTGAGCGATTATAAGATGGCGCTGGTCAGTGTATGGGAATGTCATGTCTTCCGGATTTAGATAGACCATGGAAACTCTGCCAGGGAAGGACAAGCTGAGGTGCTTGGAGAACTAGAGAGACGATCCAAATGTATGAGCCGTTGATGGGTTCTTAGAATTGGTCATCTTGCACGTCACTTACTCTAAATCTAGGGGGAAACAACCCATTTAGAGAATCCCGATATTTCGGGCTGGCAGATCCATACTATATCACCTCGGACAGGCCGGTGGGATTGTGAGGGAAGTCGCTTCGCTAAAACATTTCCAGAAGACCTTCAACTCTTGACGGCTTGTCTTTACTGTACTTGAATTTATACCTCGCACAAAAGTCGTCGAAGCCGCGATAGTAGTCATGGCATATAGACGAGAGCTTTCTGTAGATGTGCAATTATAAGTCAGTCTTCAGCCTCCAAGTCTGAGTGTACACAAAGGGAAACGATTCATGGACTCCAAATCAGAATATGGAGCAATTAACAAAACTCTACCTCCTACATGGTAAATGGGAAATATCCCATCCACATTGAATCAAAAGGAAGTCAATATATTAGAATATATTTCGACGTTTTGTTGCGGACATACACAAGACATTATCCATTGCTTCGTCCACCTTAACAGAACATAATGATGTGATGGGTTAAATAATCAATGGCATATACTCTTGGCCTCCCCTATCTGAAAACTACTGCTTCTCAGTAAGAACAGCACTGTCGGGAATAACTTCGAAGTTGTTGGAGCGGAACGGGGTGACCTCGAACTCAGAGAACTTCCTAGCCGAAATCTTCTTCTCAAACAAGATATCGAGTTCACTTGCAGTGCGCCCCTTGGGTTCCGGTAGGCGGAAGAATGACCAAACGAAGCAAATAAGGCAAAGAGGTGCCCAGATGAAACCTCCCTTGCCCTTCAAATTCCACGCAGTGGGGTTGAGAATGGGGGGATTAAGGAAGTTGGCAATGATGCTAGCGATGTTGTAGCAGTTACGGGCGAGAACTGCGCTCTTGATTCGAAGACGAGTCGACGGGATCTCAGAGATGAGACAGTAGGTGACGGGACCGACAGTGAGGTCGTAGGTGAAGACGAAGACGAGGAGAAGAGCAGCAGACGAATAGCTCAGACCGGGAGAAACCTTGCTCGGAATACCCAGAAAACCCACCAGCATCAGCACCGTGAACATGATACCCAGGCCAGTAACAAACAGCTTTCGGCGGCCCACTCTTTGCATCACAAACCAAGAGCAGACGGTACCACACCAACCAATGGCGTTGACGCCGAGACCAAAATCGAAAGCTTGGGTGTTACTGAAGCTAATTTGCTGGAGAAAGTAGACAATGTTGCCGCCGTACCAGATACCACAAAAGACCTGACACATCCAAACGCAGCAGACGATCTCAGTGCGGCGAAGATTGACTCCTTTGAGACAGTCCCAGTAGGTAACTCCCTCTCGGGTCAGCCTCTCGTGAGTGTTGGTGATGATCATTAGCGCGACGGCATCATCCGGTTCATATTCCGAATCACCAGGACTAGCCAATCGGTTGAGTGACCGCTTTGCTTCTTCAGTCCTTCCGTGACGTACCAACCACCAAGGAGATTCGGGGGCAAAGAGAACGCCGATAATAATTGGGATAGGCCAGACCCATTGAATAGCATAGGGAATGCGCCAGCCCCATTCGTCGGTGCGACCCAATAGACCTCGCAAGACTCCAGTCGAGATGAATTGACCAGTAACCCAACAAAGGTTCACATAAGTGGTCAGGTACGGACGAAGGATGATGGGGCTAACCTCGGCAGCATAGGTAGTTGTCAAGGTCTGGAAGGCACCCCAGGGAATACCACAAAGAACCTCGCCGGCAAATAGCATTCCAATATTGGCGGCGAAGAACATGATGAAAATGAAGCCGACCAGGGCAACTAAAGCGCCGAGCATAGTCTTCTTGTAGCCCCAACGATCCGCGATGAGACCGGCAATAAGAAGGCCCAAGATCTGGCCGACATTGGTTCCATTCTGCAAGCCGGTTTGCCAGTTTGATGTGACTTGATATCCACCCTCCTTCGAGGGAATACCAAACCGCTTCTGGAATGTCGGGTAGGCGTAGAAAGAGCCGAGGAGAGCAGTGTCATATCCTTCCATGATAATGGCAAGGGACAAGATGAAAGAGAAAGCAACCGCTTTCGGAAAGAGTTTGAATGCATCCCAGTTGGTTAAGTGATGTTCAAAATTGGAAGCTCGACGGGCTTTCTCGACCAGATTAGCGAAGTCCGGGATTTGCTCGGACATTTGCAGAAGGACTTCATCGTCAATTCCGATGGTATTCTCGCCCAGCGACTGCGCTGGCACCGCGAGGTGATGCTCAAGGTGGGTAGCCGCTTTCAGGTCCTCCATGACTCTAGATTGGCTTGGACTTCTCCCAGGCTTCTGGAGGGGGAAATATAGAGTAAAGGCAACTTCAGATCGGTGTGAGCTATTAATAAGGCACGAGCTTGAGATGGAGTGACTGTAGAGGGAGGACCATCGAGTTTATATCAACAATCCCCTTCAGTGCAGGAATTCCATCATCTTGTTCTACACCCGAGTATGCAAACAAGCGCTTCTGATGGGCCACATAGTCGCTCTAATTTTGCGGGGAGATTGTGGAGAAATACGGTTGACATACAAAGTTCCTTCACTTGTGTCCGAAAATGGCGAGTTCACCGGCAGCGTAAGACTAGGCTCGATTGAACCGCCCTTTTTTTCGCTGCATTTTTCGGTGTAACCGAGCGACGACGCTAGGGGGCTTGTGCGAGAATCACACTAAACCAAGTAAATTGGCAAGTTGCTTCAAATGAACCTCATGGGTTACCACTGAGTTTAGCGACGGCCTTTCCAAATAGAGAGTAGCGTGTTGTAAGCGAAGCAGCTATGTTTATTGGCAGTAGTAAAGAGGTCACAAGGAGAGCGCAAGGGAAAGTGGTTAGTGGCGGCGAGCCAGTCTAGATTCCGCTAATTCAGCCACATCGCACACCGGAACAACGCGGGGAATGCCATGGAAAGGTTTATTATTCGGTGCATTTTTCGCCAGAACTTGGATTGAATAAATGTGAAGATCTGATTTCTGAGTGTTGCAGCGAGTCGAACAACAAAACGAGGTCGCTATGTATATCGCTCCTTTTTTCGGCATTTTAATCAAGACGCAGTTAGAGAAAACCATGGCTGTAAGAATCAATTTTGGAAGATTTGAAACATGCAATGACACCTGGTCAGGGCTTATGTTTAGCTTTGCTCGCTCTTCTAAATTGCCTGCAACATTGTCTCCACCTGTTTCTGCAGGGATGCCCTGACATTCGGCACTAATCCATGCGGGAAGAAAGCCTGTGTCCCAACACTCTTTATTGTTTCGCCACCTAGACAGACGAAGTAGATGCTTGTAGCTCTTCAGGTGGGATTCCACTACTTGGTCGTATTCCTCTGTCTTGCCCCACCGATCTGACACTTTTTATATAGACTCAGCTTGTGCTGGGGCGGGGCCTTAGAGGGCTCTCCAAGAAGTGCCGATTCAAGCTAGTCTCTATCCTCTTTGGTGTTTACCGGTCCAGAGTGAAAATGTGGTAGGCTTTGCGTTGCCTCGGTCCAAGCTGGTATTGCAACTACTGCGCAAGTTGTTTGTCGGTCAAGGCCATGAGGCGCCCGAAATGCTGGAACTGAAATACATCTTAGATGTCTACTGGGACAGAAACTGCGGTCACGACTACGGCTCTCGCTACCACTACGACAACAAAATCCACTACGACCACCGCAACACAGTCCACCAGCACCAAGGCTTTCTTTGGACACTAAATGGTACTTTACAACCCCTATAATCCATATTTTGATCCATCTAATAGTGATCTTATAAACTTAAGTTATATTGATCCTATGCAATGCAATCACTCAGCTCCTCCAGATCCGGGGATTCCAGCATCAGAGGTATAGTGTTTGAAGAAGGGATCTGAGCTAGTCGCTGATGCAGTATGCAAAGCCTCTCTGACTTAATACCCCCGACCTGTGACAGCAACTGCTCAATCGCAATAACGGCATCTACCGGCCCGAAACGACACGTCTGATAGCTAAGAAGGTCTGGCATACACAGCACAGTGTCGAGGACAGAGTTCGCGACTTGAAGAAGCTTGATCTCCTGCTCAAATAAAATCACAATTAGCACCACAGCCCTTTCGATCTATGAATAGATGCAAAGGACAATCTCTTACCATCCCATAACCATGACTGCGCATAGATTCAATAGACACGTGAGAAAGACACTCCAAATAATCCTTGGCAATTGATAGCGGGTAGTCAAATGAGAGAGGCTCAATTGACGTGGATGAAGAGAGCATGAAGCGAGAAGCAGAGTACTGCCATAACAAAGAGCGGACCCAGGCGGAAGTGGTCAGAATATCCACATATTGTAATTCGGATGTAAGCTCTATTCTTGGTATTCTGACTGGAATCCGTCGTTGTATATCTAATATGCTGTCTTTTGAGTACACATCTGGCGCCTCGATAGCTCTTCTACCTGTAGCGGGTAGAACTAAGGGCCGTTGAACGTGCAGGAAGAGTTGTACAAGCGTACAAAATCCCGTATAAAGATTACCATGTGAAGTATTCCGTTCAATCACTGGAAGGCTTGGTGTTCTGTGGAGTGTAATTGGAAGGTCATGTTGGATACAAAAGGTCCTGGTTAAGAAAGTAAGAAAGTGTACAAAAAATTTAGGTCCTTGCCGAATTTCAACAAAGGGTGTACTAACCTTTCGGTGACGAAGAGAATCCAATAGCATCGTAGTTCCAATTGCCATTGTTTTGATTGCGCTGCATTGGATGGAGGAGTATGACACAGATGCATCAAATCTGCGTATGTGATTGCCTCACGAAGGGAGATGGTAGCGGGTGTAATCTGGCCTCGATTGGCATAGTACATATGAAGGAATATGGATGTAACGAGCGCCTGCAGTGATGGTTCCTGATGATAGCTATGCTCCAATCGAATACGAAGACACTCTTTCGCAAAGTCTTCTGCTGTCACCGAGATGTCCTCGTGGCATGGATTTGGTGTAAGCCAGAGGCGTATTTGTGCCAATGTCGCAGCACACAAGGCCGCTGCCAACGCATGGGGAGTGTGATCGTTGATTCGGTCCCTCAGTTGAGATTTCAGATCCTCAACATCGATGATCGGCCAGATATCATAGAGACGTCTTTGAAACACATCGAGAACAGTGCAATAGGTAGTAACAGAAATCCGAGAGTTTGGGACGCACGGAGTTAGACCGTCGAGTGTTGGGGTTGCCATCTCAGGCTCTGGTGTCGCTGCTCGCCGTATCTCTTCAATCTTGTGCTTAGTGCCTGATCGAAGTCCCTTCGGACCTGGCCTTTTGCGGACCCGCAGATAAGTACATGTTTGAGATCTGGTTAAGCAGGTCTGACATGGACGCTGCCGATCACACCTGACCCGCCGAACAAAACAACCGTCACAGGGGCTGTCCATGATGCTCTGTGATACTCGGTGGATCTCAACAGAGCCGGGAATTAGAGCGAGAATTAAATCATTTGAGACTTATTCACCGCAGCTCCCCGCCCTCGCCACCTATTTTTGGTGGCGTCTATGCGGGGAGGTGCCTCGGAAGGGAAAGAAGCTAGCGGGACAAATGAAGATGACAAGCAAATAATCCGAGCGACGGAGCCTGGCCAGCCCTGGTGACACCAGTCCCAGCGAAAATTACGGCGAATTCTGCGGAAGTTGTTCACATACCAATAGAAATGAAATGGTGAATAAAACTGATTGCTATATATCTTCACCCACACCCGCACTGACAATAGACTGGAGAGGTCAATAATCCTACATTTGACGTCCTCAGACCCCATCATGCATCGCTATTCCTTCCCGCACACGCCCGTCGCTAACCCCGAAGCGATCATCGGCGCTGGCAAATACCGATTCACCGTGCTCACCGACGGCCTCCTTCGCTACGAATGGGCCGAGGACCACCAATTTGAGGATCGCGCCTCAGTCCTTGCCATCAACCGTCATTTGCCCGTGCCAGAATTTCGAGTCAAAGAGGATGGGCACAGCCTTCAGATCATCACCGCTCGATTCCACCTTACATACGACAAACAAGAATTTTCTCCAAACGGTCTCAGTGCCGTAATTAAGGGCCACTACGGGCCTCATGTTAGTGTCTGGCGGTATGGAATTCAGGCTTCCAATCTCGGCGGTACAACCCGCACTCTCGACGAGATTGATGGCCGGGTCTCCCTAGAACCAGGCGTGATTTCCAGACAAGGCTTCGCGACTGTGGATGACTCCACGTCGATGCTTTTCGATGATCGAAAATGGGTAACAACAAGATTGCCCGGAAAGCGTGTGGACGGTTATCTTTTTGCCTACGGACACGATTACAGACGCGCCATCCAGGCATTCTATCTTCTATCAGGACCTCAGCCACTTCTTCCCCGATGGGCGCTAGGAAACTGGTGGAGTCGATACCATGCTTACACTGCGGATGAATACCTGTCATTGATGAGTCGATTCCGCAAGCAGCGGATTCCACTTTCAGTGGCAGTGTTGGACATGGATTGGCATATCGTCCATGATGACTGTGTCAAGGAGGCCGGGGTAACAGGATGGACCGGATACACCTGGAACAAAGAACTTTTTCCCGACCCAAAAGCATTCCTTGCCGAACTCCACAATCAGGGTCTATACATTGCTTTGAATGATCATCCTGCCGACGGAGTTCAAAGCTATGAAGATCCTTATAAAGAGATGGCTATCACACTGAATCATGACACCTCAATGGGCGATCCCATTCCTTTTGACATCACCAACCAAAACTTCGTAGATGCTTTCTTTGACGTGCTGCACCGACGATTTGAGAAGGAAGGACTTGATCTGTGGTGGGTGGACTGGCAGCAAGGGACACATTCTCGCATCCCGGGCATTGATCCGCTTTGGATCCTGAATCATTACCATTTCTGGGACAGCTCCCTCGGCAATAAGAGGCCCCTAACATTTTCCCGATATGCAGGGCCAGGAAGCCACAGGTATCCCATTGGGTTCTCAGGAGATACTGTGGTTTCATGGGATTCTCTTCAATTTCAGCCAGAATTCACGGCGACAGCCTCAAATATTGGTTTTGGCTGGTGGAGCCATGATATCGGCGGCCATTTTCATGGTGAAAAGAACGACGAAATGCTCATTCGTTGGGTGCAATTTGGCACATTCTCCCCAGTCTTACGTCTGCACTCGTCGAATAACATTTTCAGCATCAAGGAACCGTGGAATCTTGACGTTCCATATGAACAGGTCATGACAGAATACCTGCAATATCGCCATCGACTGCTTCCTTATTTGTATACTATGAATGTTCGTGCTTCTGTGGAGGGACTACCTCTTATCCAGCCGATGTATTGGGGTTATCCTGAAGATGAAGAGGCCTACAACGTTCCGAATCAATACATGTTCGGCTCAGAGCTTATTGTGGTACCAATTACTGCTCCCCAAGATCCGAAATCTCGGAGAGCTCAGGTGCTCGCCTGGCTTCCTCCTGGCAGACATGTGGATATCTTCACCGGCGTGGTCTATGATGGAGACCGTCGAGTCTGGATTAATCGGCGCTTGGAAGAATATCCAGTATTTGCTCCAGAGGGGGCAATTATTCCCCTCGATTCTGCGTCGGTACTTGAGAATGGCTGTGGGGTGTCCACCATGCTCGAACTCCTGGTCGTTGTCGGTGCGGACGGCACCTTTGAGCTTGTGGAAGATGATGGGAAGGGCCAACATACAGATCAGATCAATTTCCGTCGCACGTGCATTTCCTTTCATCAACAGACCGGTGAATTACACATTGAGCCGACGAGTGGTGGAAGTATCTCTCCTCAAACTCGCGACTGGAGTGTACGCTTCCTCGGATATTCATCGTTAGAAACGATACAAGTATATGCCGGCAACGAAAGAAATATCATAGACGGCGAGAAGCTTAACAATAGTCTTCACGTGAAATTGGGAACTTATCCAGACAATGTCCGAATTGTGGTCAAGTTGGAGAGGCATCCTACATTGAATGTGAATCAGCCTGCACATCAAATTGTTGAATTCCTGCGCGGCGCCCAGGTTGAATTGGATTTGAAAGACCACATTCGAGCGATTGCAGAGAGCTCTAAACCCAGGCTGCTGCAAATCGGGGACATTCATGCTCTTGGATTAGACAGTGCTATATTGAATCCCATCCTCGAATTCCTCTTGGCTGACTCTCGCGTCTCTTCGACCAGAGACAACCAAGAGATAGGATTCGTAGTGGTGGATCCGTAAATCACAGTGTTGTCTAGATTTAAAAGTGGGCTTTAACCATTGACAAATACATTATAGGAGTTTATCTTAGTACTTCATTGATATGTAATGCCCCTGCTCTTCCCGATATCTCGTCAAGTGTTTGACCCCTGCGCCTGATCCAACAGACTATTTGTACCTGTGGGCTTTGTTATTCATTTCCCGCGAGAATATGACAACATAACCTAGGCGATAGAAACCTGATGGAAATACCATTTTATCCTGCATACTGGATCATCAATTTGCAAGTGCAATTGTATTATCACTCTGTTATTGCGCACTCACTCTTCTCACCCAGGTGGCACCCAGCGGGACTCCATTGATGAACATCTTGAATGAAGACTAGCACATACGACCATAGGGTGCGAAGAACCCCTAGGGCTTCCTGTCCGCTCAGCCGTACTTAAGCCACATACTCTGCTCGGTCAATTCTCAATACGCCCTGAACTTTCAAAACAGCGATGCATGCTTCGTTGGGTGAGTACCTGTGATTTGGGTGAGAAGTTCAGAGACTGGGAGGACTGAGGTAGGCACAGGATGAGAATTATCACCCAAGGTGGGTAAGGGGCTAACTCACGATAATCATGTAATTTTCACCAGTAGAGAGAAAATGAATAGGTGGCAAAAGGACTGATGGCCGCTTAAACTAGAATACCATATTTCTCAGACAATATGGATGGACGGAGAAAAAGCTCCAACAACTCCTCGAGGCACGTAACAAGCTTGCGGCATCACATGATTATGTCGAGCTCTGCGCCTATGGTCTGATCTATCATCCCACCAGGCTTCGTGCAAGCTGCCATATCCATCACATATGTATTAAAAGTTCATTTGACAGTCTTAGTGGGTACTGCGTTGGGCTCACAGACTATAGAAACGAGAAAACGTTCAGGTCAACATTAGGTAACGTAGATTGGATGTGGATTGTCAACCAGCTACCAGAACAAGATTAATATGCCTGCCCCAAGAAGAATTACAAGAAATTCGGCCAGATTCAGATACAATTTCAAACATCGTGTGATCGGATGCGTCTTAGAGACATAAAGCCCCTGACCCGTGGATGCTGCTGGGACAGAGTCTTTGCCGCCGATCGGGATTGATTTGGAAATTTTCGATTGATCATTCCAAGGCGTCTCAGATATAATGATTCTTTGCCCCCAGGAAAGCACAGAGATTTCCGATTTTCTTATTTTGTCACCGGTGCGAATGACCATGTCAAAAGAATGAAACATTAGGACCTGTTTTGGACGTTTTTGTTCAATCACTGCTTCCGCTTGACAGTAACTTGACAGATCATACCCTGATTCATTTACCATTTGTAACCATTCTGAAATTATTGTTGAAACAGACGACGATGACAGTTTCCTAGAAGCAAGAGCATATCCAACAACCGTCAATGGTGTAAAGTGGGTTGACTTGCTTATAGCGTGGATGTTGGCCTTCATTAAAACTTTGCGGAGAAACAGTTCACATTGTACCGCGGTATGGTTATCTTCATTTATCTTTGCCGCCGTCCAACAATGTGCGGCACAGTGAAGGGCAGTGTATCCTTCATAAATCGGATCTCCTTCGATGCTGCTGGACAAATCGTGATTTGTATTTAAAAGCATCTGGACCCGTTCGAATGAAGCACCGTAGTACATTCTGTGGAAAAGTTGGTGCTGTAAGATAGTTCTACCACATTTGTTTCTCTGCTGGGAACTGATCATGAAATGGTCTTGATGAATGAGGTATTGTAAAGCATCTGGGGAGCCTTGGTAGGAATGTAATATACCCCAAGGTGAGCCGGCACACATAGGGTCGATCTGAGCGTGTTCAATATAGAGGCGCGCTAACTCAAGGTGTTTTTCCTCGTGGGGGCAACTCATGGCATAGTCAAAAGCGCTTCTAATCAATACATTCGATTAGCTAAGGGATGGCTCGCCCGAAGAAAATAAGTCAATATGTTACTTACATGCCTTTGTCATTTTCGGCGCGTGGGTCTACCCCTATATGCAAAAGGAATCGAACCAAGCTAGGATTCCCTGACCAAGATGCATACTTTTCATAGAGATAATCAATATAGCTCTTTATATAGCAGAATTTGCTTTATGCTTCCTTGTGAAGGATCAAAACTCACATGCAGCGCGGTATTTCCATTAGCCGACACATCAAACGGCGAGGCCAACTTTTTATCGAATAACCGCAAGACATTCTTCAAATCCCCTTCTTTGCAGAACTCAAAGAGAAGAGAATCTTCACTGATTTTATGCAGAGGGTATAAAGTATATGACCAATGGCCCATTTGATAGATAGCATGTAGCTGTATTCGGTACAAACAGAGCCATTCTACCAACTGCACGTCAAAAATGATCCTCTTGGTATGGCTGTGAGCATCGCTTTTCGTGTCAATCGGTCGATCTGGCCTTGCCCAAAAGGTCGAGTACTTTCGAATTCCTAGTTTACCGAGCCAAGAATTATATGTATGCAACGACCTGATGGACGTTGTTGGTCCCGGAGCCCTCACCACTGCTTCCTTGTTATATATGTAATCAGTATCAAAATCCCCGGGATCCCCAATAATTTTCTGTGATATGCTGTAATGCAGAGGCTTTGAAGCATGGGGCTGCCTAGTAGAAGTAGATTGTGGCGCATCGTGAAGGATATGTCTTTCCTTTTCATTTTGAAGTCCGAAATGGCTGGACGGGATAATTCTCCTGTTATGGTTTAGATTGAAAAGTTATTCGCTAGGGGGCTCGCATTTGGGGAAAGAGGGGGGTGGGGCAGCTTCTTACAGGGCATACTGTTGATAGGCAAGTATTAAGGTCAACTTCGCACTATCGAAATCTTTCACATAGTTCGCAATGCTCTGTCTCCTGAAGGCTAGGTTGATGGAAGATTTCAGCCCGCGACTTCCTTTCCGCGAAGCTGTCCGAGGAATAATCGAGAACGCGAGTCTCCGGATACGGGAGTGACACAATTTGAGCGATGCGTTGAGATGTTTGGTGTCAATAAACTCGGAGAAGTTCGAATAATCCTCACGTATTGACTGTATGATAGTTTCGAATAATAGCAACTCGGTTCTGAGGCTCTGTACATCACACTCTGCATGGCTGACCGAATCAAGGAAGGCATAAAGTTTCTGGATACAATTGCAGATCTGGCCTGCAAGGGACAAGACCCCTACAACTGAACCTGCAACACCAAGAGCGGCTTCGGCCATGGCTGCTTGAACTCGGAAGTTGAAGACATATGTTTCCGGATTTCAACGTAGGGTTATCGGATTGCGTAGACTGCATATAAAGACGACCAGAGTAATTGCAAGGTCAGCCTTGCCTACTGAACGTACGAATCCCACACGACTAGAGTAGTTCTGGGCTGCCAAGGCTGGTTCCACCTCATCCATTTGCTGACGGGTCTCACTGCAGCCTGAAATAGCGCGCGGAGACATCGATACCAATCATATGATGCTTTGGATGCACCAGTGGGCGGCTGTGTACACATGTCACGGGACCGAGCGTTTCAGCCTGAACGAGACCGTCCATTGATTTCGTACAGCAGCTCAACTGAGAAGGTCGATACGCCGGTCGCGCGACTAAGGGTGACTTTTGCTCGGCTTCTCACTCTGTCTATTGCGCACTCACCTTTCGCTCTGATTTCCGAGGCGGTACTTGCTACGTACTTAATTCATTCCAAAGACGAAATCAGCACATGCGACCACAGGGTGTGGAGAACAGGGCTTCCCGTCCGCTCAGCCGTACTTAAGCCACACGCCGGTCAGTTAGTAGTTGGGTGGGTGACCACCAGCGAATCCTGACTGTTGCATGTATACTCTTCTTTTTTTGGATAGAAAATTTTCTATGTACGAGAGTGAGTGAGCCCTTAGCATCCTCGCAACTTTAAAACGGCGAAGCGAGTTTCCTTTGGGTGTGGGTGAGAAATCTAGAGTGTGCAAGACAGTTGGAAATGGTGTCAGAATTATCTATCGAACATGAAAACAACTATACTAGCTAGTCGAGAGCACATGGTGCATTTTCGTCTAGCTATATAGCAGTCCTAGTGCTTTTTCGCTTTTGCATAGTTTCACTGATCCTACAAACACGGTTATTAGTGAAGTGAATATTCAACAAGCCTTTGAAGCGCGTATTACGCACCCCGCATCACGTAGGTTCACCGAGAGTACTAGAAGGGGCGAGAGGAATATCGTCTATCACTGGGACCTTGCTCCTACGACGCTTGAGAAATAGTAAATTGTAGCTTCCCACCGCCAAGCTCTTAGCGCAGATCATCTATTGAGGGGGCCGCATTGAATTGAGGGATATCGCAAAATTGCACCTTATACGTACAGTAAGTATTTGTAACATTACAGGATACATACGAAAAGTCTTTGGAATTCTATGGAATAGCATAGTGAATCTTTGCAAATCGGACTTGGCCAGTGCCATGCCACCCAATGTCTTGTTACCAGGAGGTCTGCCTCGTAGCACCAGCTTATCACTGTAGGGAGGGTACTGTAAGGCACTACTTTACAGTATACGAACCGCGAACGGAGAAAGGGTGGTGGATGGATTTTTGTACAGTATTTTAGCCTTATTATTTAAAGCAAGAAATACCATCGCTTATGTCTGCATCTCTTGGTCAACATAGTGCTTGGTTTCTGTCGAATATGGTCCAATGGCTATCTAATAATGAGAGGCAGTCGCTTAGATTACACTCTAACGGCACCAACGAAATCTTCATCCGAGGCTGGGAAAATGTGGCCAAGTTCCGCCATGATTTGAGCGATTTCATCCGACAATTGGTGGCTCACAACAACTACCATCTGTCAGTAACCCGGAATGTATTACGCATGCACAGAAAATGTCTCTGTCAGGGATCTTACCATAGGAGTAGAGTAGCACATAGTCTTCGTCATTCGTCGCGGGAGATGCCCTTTGGTCTTGACGATATTGAGAAATCTGCGCCAAAAGTCGGTATCGCGAGTCCTCTACGTTTGTTGGGAAATCGCTCAAGGTATGCTCAAGTTGTACTGATGATGCGATGACTGTAGTAGTGTATCAGCAGGGAATTGCCTCTATGTTCCACTCAATGATAAGACTTACCAGCTAGTAGATTGCTGATGCACTCAGATAGCTGCTGTCTAGCAGCGACAGTATATCGCAGAAGGGATATTTGCCCTTCTGAAAGTGCAGGGATGTCGAATAAGACTAGATCCATCGAATAAAAGTTGTCCACAATGTCTCTTGTCCGGCGAATGGCGTTACTGTACGCAGCATCTGGAAATGGATCTCCCAATTCAGCCTCGGAGCGTGCAGACGTCTGAAGAGGTTCGAGCTGTGAGAGGAGGTGCTCGATCTCGATCTTGTCACGGGGGTTCATATAAAGAACAGGTGCGCTTGCGTCAGCACTGAATATTGTGTTCAACGGCTCAGAATCCCAAATTAGGACTAGTCGGAGCCACAACGATTGTAGAGTTTCGTTCAGCTTCGTCCGTGCGCGAATGGGCCAGATGCCTCGCGTAATGATGATGCCCCATATGCAACCTGATATGACCGAAATGACTCGGTGGAGGACAATCTCGGTGATATTGAGGTGCTCACTCCCATTATCTGGGTCACCGATATCAGCTTGCGAGTGAGAGAAGGCATAAAGCACGGACAAATTGTAGGTTAATAAGATGAATCGGCCCATAGGGGCCTGCCCTTTAGCAATAATCATGTAGAAAGGGCCGAGGGCCATGATGAAACCCACCATTGCGAGCTTGAAAGCATCTCCTCCCGCAATGTACCAAGCACCTATCGAGCAGAGGCCCCCAAGACATGTACCGAGTAATCGAGCAAATCCTGTAGTGTTTGATGCGCCGATGGTCATGGAGCATACCAACATATATGAGACAAGGCCCCATTCTCCCCTCCAATATAGATAAAAGGGTCTTGTCACGGGTATGAAGGAAGGCAAGGCATAAAGCGCTGCTCCAATTCCTACTTTGAGAGCGAACTTGATCTCATCCTTGCGAATAATATCAAATGGCCCCCAAGCATCACCATTAGCTCTTTGATATCGTGTCCATCCTCGGAGTTGGCGTTCAGGTTGGTCGATAGCAATTGGCGTTCGTACTGAGCTTCTAGTATTGACTTCGGCGCGGTAATGTCTTGATGAAGACGCTGATGACGGGCGGTTTAGTGAGATGGTTCTTGTATACCCATCGACTTGAAGTTACTTACCTGCATCTAAATGATGTCTTACATGTTCTTGATCAGTTCGCCACCACGAAGGACGCAGCCAGTCCCAGGACTTCCCGTAGGGTCTTTCATCAACCTCAGCCTGCAGCTTCTCTAAAACCGATAACAGCTCTTTCAGCTGCATGCTTAGTTCGAGGAGGGAGACGGAAAAATACTCGCAAATGGCGAACATTTCCTCACGACCAGCCTTATTCACCTCAGTGACAGATATCATCTCCCATTCACGACAGATTGAAGAAAAGACAGCATTTCGAGCTTCTCGGTATACACTAACTGCTTCACTGATACGTGTGTACGCTCCATCGTTGATGAAAATATTATGATCGGGAGCGGGTCCAAAAGTGACTTCAGTGAAAATCTCTTTTAGGGTAGAAGCATGTGATATCTATCAAGCATTAGTGAACGCTAGCTTTGGATATCGCTTACAATTATAATTGTACTCACGATGGGCACTTCTAGTCGAGATGTAAGTATCTCGAATATCTCAGCTAGAGAGTGAGTTGAAGAGGTGTCTGGTTCAGTCTCAGGCGTCAACCCTGATGGTTCATTATCACAGCCTTGCGCGTCTGCCTGTGAGACAATTTGCGACTGGTTGATTAGCCTCGGCCTTTCTGTAGTGGTAGGAATGGAAAGGTCGATTCCTGTGTATGAAGGCTGTGCCCCTCTAATGTATTTGATCGGTGCAAGTAATTTGGCCTGTAAGGCTACTGCACTTCGTAGACCCCCTAGGCTATGGGTGATATCTTGCATGAAACACACGAGGTATTTCTCAAGATAATGCTCTCGCTCCGTTCCAGCCACATAGTGCTCAAGCCTCGTCTCTTCCAGGAGTTTCTTTAACTGACCGAAGACTTTGTCGTGGCGTGCAGATAAGTTGGTAAACTCGGCTGTCTGGAGTTCGTGATCCGACCCGCGGAGAAAGCTCTCAGTAATACTCATAAGCATCAGAGTCACTGTACCCGTTAAAGTGGAAAGGTCTCCTCGGAATTTCTTCCGGGCAGAAATAGGTAGTATCGATAACGACACGGCTGTTGAAACCCCTACGCCCAAAAGAACCATCCTCAGTACCTGGAAGATTTTCGTGAAAGAAAGGTCGCCTGTTTGCACAGCACCTTCTTTGGTAATGACAAGAATAGATGCCAAAGAAGCCAAAGAGCACGCGACATTGACGAGCGGATCGCCTAGTCTCTGTTTGATCCATCCGATGAATCCAAACCCACCCATGACGAAGACTATTAGTACCACAGCATGACCTAATTCGATCAAGTCGTGCTTCTTATGAAAGATGATGGTAACCCACATACTCGACAACGAGAGAAACGTCGCAAAGAAAAAAGCGACAAAAGCACATATCAGTGCCTTGTACATGCTGCCTTGCGATCTCGCTGGGTGGAAGTACACTGTAATGGTCGCCACCAGATGCTTTCCATTCTGGTGGCCCAAAACGCTTCCAATGATTGGTATAAAAACTGTCAGAGATGCAAGTAGGTACGCAAGGCTGCACTTGAATATTCCAACGGCGTGTTCTGAAGTGATCAACTCTCGCGCCTCGCTCCATGGGCGTAAAATCTTCCGGATGAATCGCATCATAAACTGTTCTTCTTCGACAGGTTCATTATCTAATAGAAAGGGCTCGCGTTCCTCTTGTTGAACGCTAGCGCTAGGGTGCATTTCAACGTCTTCCGGGCGATGGGGTCTCGATATCGGAAGGGTCTGCCGCGACTGCCGAGATCAAAGAATAGCGATCAGCATAATCCGGTATCATGTGAGAATCTTGCTTACTCCAAAGGAGAAGAAGCCCCTGGACGCCATAACAGCGTGAACTCACAACCACCAAGCCTGGGTTGGTTTTTCATTGAAATTGCGTTGCAAGCTTTCTGGTCAGAACTCCAACTTGAATATCCGTTCTCCCGGGGAATTCCTGCCCACCTTTCTGCCACCGTCTTTGGTTGGAGCGCATATTACGTAATGGATCTGACAGTCTTCTGATACCCGTCCCTAGTAGTAGTCGGGCCCTCACCCATAGACTGGTGAGGACCCAGGTACTCCAAAAAATGAGGCAAAAACAATCCGAGGAGTCCAGCATATTTGGCTTGCATCCATCCTCTCCAGTCGCGCGGCTCTAATCTTCTCACTCACGTGGCACTCAGCAGACTACATACATGAACAACTTGAGTGAAGAATCCAGCACATACGACCACAGGGTGTGGAGAACAGGGCTTCCCGTCCGCTCAGCCGTACTTAAGCCACACGCCGGCCAGTTAGTAGTTGGGTGGGTGACCACCAGCGAATCCTGGCTGTTGTATGTTTTTTCCCCCTTTTTTTTGCCCACTAGCTTTTTCAATTTCAGTGGCTGACTGATGCTAAGTTTAGTTTGTCTGCTTAACCGGGTTACCATTGGAGTATCTCACACCCGAAAGAATTCGACAAACCTCATTTTTCGGTCGCCCGCAAGAGACCTACCGCTTAACATCTTTCTCTAGCAAAAGCTGGAACACTGCCGTGTGACCAGACCTTGCAGCCCATTACAAAGAAGCTCTACCATATGTATCCCTGCAGTCGAGACCATGATGGGGCTTTCCTCCATTTCCGCCCTAATATATGGGAGCCAGTTTGCAAATAACTTATAATTCAACGTTTACTCATCTGAAGTGACTGCTCATGTTGAGATGCCATTGAAACATTTAATTCTCCCATTGTTCTTCAGCGCATTTGCACAACAGGAAATCGAGGGTGATTTATTGAAATGACCGTTAAATTTACTATAATAAGGGGAAGTGAATCGCTACCTGGGTCGATAGAGTAAAATGCTCCACATCTACTAGAATGACTCGAAACCTAGTAAGAGAAGAAAGGAGTAGGGCGTAATTAATTTTAGTTCCTATACGAGGAATCAAAAGGATGGTACTAAAGGCCGTCATGGGAATCGGTTAATCTAGATATCGGCACAATATCTATTGTCATTAGTGTACGGGCCTTCTAAATATCTGTCTCAGATAGACCTACCTTCCATCGCTCGGTATTAGTTTTCTCAAGAATGCTCATCAGACGGAGAAAGAGTGTTTTTAATCACCCTCAACTTTTGTCTTTGGATCTCTTGAACATACTGCCATGTAGTGGTTAGCATAAAATCTATCAATTCAAACTCATTTTTCGGAAACAATGCTCTTACATTTTCTATTGACTTGTTGACAATGTACCTCACAACTTCAACCTCGCTTGGTTGCCCAAATCGATGAACCCGGTCTATTGCCTGAGCCTCTGCCATAGGGTTTCAATGAGGTTCCATAAAATGGACTGAGTTCGCAACAGTGAGATCTATTCTGATTGTGGGGTTAGAATATGTGTGAATTGGAGCCAGTATGTTACTAGAGCCAGCAACATACCCTTATCTAGCAGCACCGATGCTCGCAAGCATTACGTTACACTCTAGATCACTTCCAAAAGATTCCAAAGCGGCTTTGCGCTGGTGAAGTGATAACGGCCCATCGATACGCTGAAATTTCAGACCGTTCGCTATGAAGGCATCCCCTACAAGATCGAGCATTTTTGTCCACTGACTGAAGATAACGCTGATTTGTACTCGACCCGCGCAGCAGGATGTTTCTAGATAGTCGAAGTCAGCCAACATTTTAGGCTTGATCGCAATAGCTCTCGTAGTTAGCTTTAGAATCACTTCTACCCTTGTATCATAGGTTCATTCAGAGCGAGACCAAGGCAACAGAGGTAGCACTGGCACGCTCGATGTCAGACCTGCTCCACTTTATTTAAACATTAAGGAGAGCAATACAATAGCTTCCCGCTTCACAGGGTAAACACTAAACAGATGATGCTCGAGAGGCAAGATAGATACCAACCAAACCTGGCCGATCCCGTGGACGGAGCACCTGACTTGCTCCCTGGAGTAATTTTGTTCGTTGACATGCAAAACAATCGAGCATCTGACCAAGGTCTGCCTCCAGGATTTAATGACGCATTATTCCAGGCTACGACCATAACGGGAGTAACGCTATCGAGTTATTTGAGATACGTGGACAACTTGCGGCCAGCCTCGAATCCTGAAATCGAGAACAGCTCTCCAGTCGGGCAGCTGGTGGACGAGTTGCTAAAGAAGCCGGCGGATCGCCAATATGCATTTGTGGTAAAAATCGCTAGAGAAAAAGAGAAAGAAAAAGGACATTAGTGTCTAGTCTCGGGTCTCTCGTCGGATGTGTATTAACCTGTAGAGAAGGCTCCGCCGGCATTTGCACATTTTGGAGGTGTAAATTGACCGCAGGAAAAGCCATCTGCTGGCCGATTCTGCTGAGAAAATCCACTCGCAATTTTGCTAGCATCTGAAATGGTCTCAGATATACAGTCTGATGAGAATGCAGACTGACAGCTGGCTTGGTCGGGCTCATTGATATGACCCTGTGTGGCTGGCCAAACGAATCACTAAACACCGTGAGACAGCCCTCATAGTTGAGATGCTCGTGATTAACGGCATATCCACTGGCATTTACAGCTCTGAAGGATTGGTTTAATCCGAGCGGCCCGATGGGGAAGGATAGCTGTGTAGACAGCGTGTAATTCCCAGAAGGATCTGATGGTGGCAAGGCTGGCGGCTGGGGAAAAGGCAGATTGACGCTGCCAGAAGCATTGTAATGTCCGGGCCACATGTTGTTGCTGCACTGACCAAGGTAGACAATGCTACAAGGAATAAACTCAGTAAAGATTGTAAATCCAAGGGAGCCATAGGAGGACACAGAACACTGTTACGAGACCGCGGGCTAAGTTGAAGAGGAAAAGGTGAGATAAAAGCCTGCCAGAAACGTTTTCTTATTGTGTATTTAAAGGAAATGAGTAGACCTAAGTCATGTAAAGAAGTAAAAGCTAGGAGGTAATGGAACGGTGGAGCAACAATAGATCAAGCGGGATCAAACAAACTGAACCTTGGGAATGCCAAAAGAGCGAAATGTAGCATTTCTATATGCAACCAAATGCCTTCCCCCGCTAACAATGAAGCGCTTCGACACTTACAGGGTTCTTGATACGAAGCCCAACTCAGCCTTGTTGCCTCCGCCGATGAGCCTGAGCAGCAGAGAAGGAGGGGACGAGGAGGTAATGTGTATATGGAGGTTTCGTGTAATGAGATTTCACCATCGTCATTGATGTAAAATACAATGTCCATTATGAGTATTGGAGAATCGACAGCTACACTACATAATTGAAAGCAGTATGTAATCTACGTAAAGAACAATACACTTCAAAAGGACAAGGGTACTCCGGAAAATCTCCCAATATAGACAAGTGTATTTTGGCGTTGGGGCTGGGGAATCAATCGAAGAATGTACGTGGGCGCATCAGTTTCGGGACATACTGTATCTCAATTATTAATGTCGCCTCTCGATCGTAGAAGCGGATGCACGCGTGGAAAAAGAGACCGATGTAACCGTTTTACATAATAATAGGCAACGCTAGTGCTTCGCCTCAAATTTGTCTTACATTTGGGGTTGGCAGTATGCCTAGTTTGAATACGAGGACTGAGGCGGAGACTCAATTCTTTTCACAAGGCTGTGTGAGGCTCACAAGGCATGAGGTATCTATCTGGCCCCCACTCTAAAAGGTACATAGTGATGAGGTTAGTAACCTCCAAAGGCCGTCAGGTCAAATTCTAGGTTCATGCTCTCTCACAAGCCCAGGATTTTACTGGAAGATTCCCAAAAGTTCGGATCATAGTGAGTACTAGAGAGGTTTATAGTAGAAAAGGTTGCTACTCAAAGAAGGGGAAGATTTCTATTTGATGTGCTGGCTGGCTATGCAGTTAGCGGCAATTAAGATCGGCAGCGATCGGCAGCGTTTCCAAGGTGTTGTCCGCCGAGCCCCTCGTCTGAGTCTAATTTTGGCTACCATGAATTGGTCGCAACTTCGCTAGATGTCAGCTCATGTTTAGTTGCCAATGACGTATAAGAGAACCATACCTACTTAGTTTGAGCACTGAATTCAAAGTATGGATCGACTTTCTCGGCTCTTTCTCGACTCTTTGCCTCTCTCTCCAAATTATTTACAATGCACGTGCTTTTTTCTCTATGGGTGCTTGGCTTCACTGCTCTCACCGCTGTCGCAAGTACCCCAGACTCCTTTGGCGCCTGGGTACAAACATTCCCGCCATGTCTCCAGCCATGTATCAATACAGCATTTGATAAGGACATTGCAACTCAATGCGGTGAAAGCGCAAAAATCAGCACCAATAGCAAGGCTTGGAATTGCATCTGCAATGCGAAGAACTATTCCCAGCTCATAATGGACATCCAAGGAGCCCAAAAAACCTCTTGCATTAATAGCAAATGTGCGGAGTCTCTTACGAAGAACGGGACCAACTCTAGTCGCCTTATTCAGAATTTAAACGCTCTCGATATCAATATATGTGAGCCATACTACGGAAGTAATTATTCCCTTCATAATTAACCGAACATGCTTGACGAAGATTGTTAGATGCTGCCTCTGTCTCGTTCCGGAACACGCCTATGTTAATTGGCATGGTGGGTTTACTGGGGTTTCTCATAGTGACATAGCTTATGCATTCATTTTAGTCCACTCAACTACGTATATGTAAAAAGGCTGAGGCACTAGTATCAGAAAGAGATCTTGTATATTATGTGCACTGTAAGATCTATAATGACGTATTTACCAGAAAAGCCTAAACGGCATGATCCGTCTATTCAAGATTTGGTTCGGCCTCTCTAGTCTGCTTCTACTGATTCGATCTTCCTGCTTGGTCGCTGCGACATTTTCCTACTAGTGTGTAGCCTTATCATCATCATTCAGCTGCTGTAATACTGGCCACCATGCTCGGTGATAGGCGAATTGGCATTGAATCATTGTGCCCTTCAGCGCGAGGACATTATAAGTTCAGTCCAATAGAACGTTCAGGAACATGAGATGACCATAGCGTCCCGCAATAACATATGAAAGCCCCGCCGGCTGCAAACCTACGGTTGGACCCTTTGCCAAGAAATGGAAGTGGCTGAGCCAATTGATCAACCCGATCTCGATTATTTACGGCATAAGTGGCTGACACCGCATGCCCTATAAGGAGTCACTACACAATTATGCCACCACATGCCAAGCCGAAGAGAAACACCCCGAACCTGGACTTCAAACTCTTCAACCCCACGTTATCGGATCTTCCTGGGCCCAATTCTTTTCTATTATACCATTTGGATACTTGGCTAGGCTCTAAATTACCCTTTCAAAGCGATCTTGTTCCAGGTAATGCCCCTGACAACATGACATCCGCCATCTCATACCCCCCGGAAACCAGGGGCGGCACTGTAACCTCTTGGATCCCAATGGACACTAGCTGGACCATGCCAACAGGCTGTTCATCCATGTACAGATATAATTTCTATCCACTCGACGGGCCTGAACTTATCGCGTTTGATCCATCATGGGGTCAGCTGATTAATTCGAGCTACAGCTGTCAACCGCCAGCTGCATCGAGTTGGTTTCTATCTTCGGCAAATGATGTGAAGACGGTCACGACTATTATGCCGTTGACTTGTCCGGATGGCTGGGCTACGGCGAGGACGGATGCCGTAAATTCAGACTGGTTATCCGTTCAGTGTTGTCCATCGTGAGCTTCACCTCCTGTTTTCTGAAATTTCGGGATCAAGGATTGAAATCCGATTTCGCCATTGATTGTTCGTCGTCTAAATTGTGGATTCCTACAGCGGTTATAAGATATATCAGGACAATCAAGCTGAAGGAATCGATTGCACATCGGGCATAAACGATCAAGCACTTCTAACGTACGAATCAT
Organism: Penicillium lagena; assembly: GCF_028827675.1. Lineage (NCBI taxonomy): Eukaryota > Fungi > Ascomycota > Eurotiomycetes > Eurotiales > Aspergillaceae > Penicillium > Penicillium lagena. The sequence continues at coordinate 2,170,189 of NW_026623222.1, read as the reverse complement.
ACCTGACAGTATCCGCCGGTTCCAATTCCGGGCAACCAATTTCAACCGAGTGGACGATGGTGACGACACAAATTGAAGTGACAAGTGCCGTTGGGGCGATTGCGATCAATGGGTACGCTATGGCGACTTCGACGACTTTATCGGGGGCGGAAAGCTCAAGAAATTCGTCCGTTGGGTTATCGTCTGAAGCAAAGAGTGCCATTGGGGCTGGCATTGGTGTGGGAACAGTTGCAGTGATTGCGATTGCTGCTGCGACATGCTTCTTCATTCGAGGACGGAAGGCAAAAGCGAAGACGAAGCAATCTGCAGAGCTTGACACATCGGAGGGCCCCTCAGAATTGTATTCACGTAATATGGCTACTGAGTTGGGGGATAAGTTGACAGCGCCTGAGTTGGACGGGAGAGAAAATGCGAAGTCACCGGCTGAGTTGCCAGATAATAGGGCGCCGGTTGAGATGGAATGATGTTCTTTACCTCTGTTTTCTTATTTTCTTGTATACTCATGTGGTTAGATATACGTGTGCATCGACAATTCGTCTGATAGAAATATCCTGTGCAAGTACTTTGATGTTGACAAATGCCGCGTATTTATTTGGATACGTAGTCTCACTGAGTGCCTTCGTCTCAAGCTCCTCTCAATAGACTATCAAAGAAAGCCATGTCGACACCCTGGAAGGCCCAGTCATCAGCTCCAGCAGTCAATATATGGTGTTCATTCTGTTCCAGAAGGGTTTCGCATATCACACCGGGGGGCTGTAGTACAGTCTGTGGAGCAGCACAATAGCCGCCATTCGTAGATAAATCGACTGTGGCTTCCATTCGGGGAGCATGTTCTTCTACCGGGAGCTCCTCATGAAAAGTGCCTCGATTAGGGCCCTCTACATTCGACTGTGGGTGAGCCACCTTGGATATGACACCCTCACGTGTGATATTGATGGTGCCATAGTAGGGGATTTGGACATGGACAGAATTGCTGCCATCGTCACTAAGCCCCTTGACTGGCATCTGCGCACTTAAGTCCTTGGCACAGGGCGAGATCCCGTTGGCTGCCTCAGTCTCGATAGCCATCAGCCGCCGCAATAGGTCAGCGCTCTGCGTGCTTAAAGAGTCACCAAGTAATCGACTTTTTTCGTCCATGTTCTCCTGAATCTGCTCTACAAGCGCGCGGTCACCGGGGCGTTGGTGCGCTAGCAGATTCTCAGTCATTGAAGTCTTTTGTTGCCCTTGAGATGACACGAGAGAAGCTAAGCACCGATGTCCATCGAGATACGCTAGTAGCAATGTCATAGCCGCCATGAAACAGAAAAAGTCGATGGTCTTGCAGGTAAAAGCAAAACGATTGAATTTCTGAAACGTGAGGAAACGCGAGAGCACCTCACGAGAGGCGTTGACGCAAGTGATCCGCGAGTAATCGTATTGATGTCCATCGGAGGAGGAGCGGATCATGTAAGGCAGGTGGAGCTGGTTCAGCAGATTGTAGTGGAAAAGCTGATGAAATAGCCGTCGCATATCCCAAAAAAGCGCGTCTGGATCATCTTTGCCTTCGGCAGCTATATTTGCGGTGAGCCACCATTTGTAGGGCAGACACGCGGCTGCTCTTTGCAATTCCCCATCTATCTCCTGCGTGAGGGAGTAGGTGTGGAGGCTCGTATCGGAATTATTGCGTTCTAGAATGCGAGAGGCGACAACGCAATGTATTCGCTCAAGACGACCCATGGGTGTATCACCTTCGAGCAACGTCCCGGAAACCATGCTGTGGTCTTGTGTTGCCTGCGGAAGGCCTAACATTAGGCACAAATGTCGTTCGAGAAATATAATTCGAAACCAAATAAATTGCGGATGAGCTTCCGTCCCCGAATCAAGGATCTTGCACTGCGCCTGGCTTTCACATCGATGGAAGCCCATCAACTGTGCGATTGTCATAGCTCTCCGGACAGCGATCAAGCCCTTCCTTAAGTTTCCGCCATTCACCCAATACCAGCTCTCTATCATCACGCACTCTAATCCCTCGATGTAACCGACAAGATCATCATTGATGGTAACGAGGCTGATAGCAGTGTCGGCTAGTCGCTTCATCATATCGTGCGGTGGCTCTGAGAGTCCATCCAGCACTTTGTGAGAGTCGGGGGGCAGATTTTGTAAGAAAGTCGCGACGTGGAGCATGTATCTCGCTAGAAGAACGGGATGAATGTTTGGCCGAGGCTTTTCGAACAGACGCCCTAGAGGTCTGGGGTCACCACGGCTGAGGTCATTGTAGGGAACTGTCTGCATTCGGTAAAATAAGGTGGACATGTTACCGCATGCTTTGATTATCCTTCGAGTGTCTTCTTGTGAGGGTAAAGATTGATACAGACTCCGAGACAACCTCTCATATCTGCTAGATGGACTGTGTGCGCGTCTAACGCTTTGAAATTCAGAATCGCAATGGAATATCTCGAATCCGGCCAAGTCCTGTTCCTAATCGAGCAGCAGGCAGTTAGCACTCTTCAATGGCTTCTTAACCATCGTTCTGAACGTCATTCTTCAAGCTTCTCTAAGGATTCCACCTCAGTTTGTGATATCGGGTACATACCGCCGAAGGTTCCATGAAGGTCGATATAGGAGTAGGAATGTCATGGGTAAGTTTTCCGGTCTCCTTCCCAGGTATACATCCACCAAGTGGATCAGGGTTATCGGATCCTTTCTCGAGCAACTGCTCAACTAATGCTTCGACTCTCCCAACACGATCCCCCATCTGGAGACTCCTATCCAGAGAAGTTGATATCTCCTCAGGAAACTCTTGACCGACACATTTGATGCCACGACGAGTACAGCGGATACAGATGGTGTCTTTTGATGAGCTGAAGATACACTTCATCTTCCGTCGCCTGCACTCCCAGCAGCTACGTGTCCCCTTCCGGACCTTTCTCCGCTTTGTCTCGAGTCTAGCATCGTTTTCGTGAGCTATGCCAGACATCATATAGATGGCACAGAATGCAGAGTAGGTATTGTATATGGATTAGCGCGTTTGGTCCGATGTGGCTAAGGGTAGTTCGACGGTCGGAGACGGGTCACATACCCGCAGCAGCCGAATCTCACAGTCAAATGTCATATGAAAGCGAGAAAATACGTAATGCGAGTGCAGTGGACGAAATTTGGAAATATTTCAGGTCAAAAGACTTGATCTGTGGATGTGTAACTGTCAAGAATTGGAATTTCTACACATAATATGAGTTCGACCGTAAGCTCGGCGGACGGAAAGTTTAGGTTCGGAAGAGCGTCATGAGGGGTTGAACTTTTCGTCCGATTTGTAGGGGCGCTCTTTATTTTCTAATAAAATGTGTCCGCGTGAGCGGTGAGGGCCCGACATTTGGAGGCGGGTACTTGATCCGGGGACCAATAACAACCCTATCCTTAAACTCGGTGGACGAAAGGGTGTTTTTACGCAAGAGAATGTATTTTCGGTCCTTCGTAAAGCCCTTAGAAACCCTTATATAAAGCTGGTGGCTTGAGGGAAATCTTACAGAATACCAGTGTTCCCCTTCTCTCTTCTCTTGAATATCATATTTCTAATTGACAGCCACAATGCTGAGTAGTTTCAACACTCCTCCCAAGAACGTCTCCGGCACACTCGAGGCTTTCACCCTACACGTACCTGAGGAAGACTTGTCTAAATTCCAAGAGCTTTTGAAATTGTCTGAAATCGGACCAGCAACATGGTGGAATACACAACAAGATTCCCAATTCGGAGTGTCCCGCGAGTGGCTAAGCCAGGCTAAAAATACATGGCTCAATAAATTCACCTGGCGCGATCATGAACACTCTATCAACAAGTTCCCCAATTTCAAGATCGCTATCAGCGATGAGGAAGCTGGGCAGGTGGATATCCACTTTGCGGCACTCTTCTCTAAAAGGAAGGATGCTATCCCTGTCATCTTTCTTCACGGATTTCCGGCTTCGTTTATGGAATTCCTACCGATGATGCAGCTACTTGCCGACAGGTATACACCGGAGACACTACCGTATCATATCATTGTTCCCTCTTTACCCGACTATGGACTTTCCGGTAGCCCTACTACGGATGTCGAGATGACTCTGACCCAAGCTGCGCGTATCATGAACCAGTTGATGCTTGATCTTGGGTTCGTCGACGGTTATGCCGCGCAGGGAGGTGACCTTGGCAGTATGCTTGCGCGGATTATGTCTGTTCAATACGAGGAATGCAAAGCTTTTCACGGTATGAATCCTTTCGAAGTACAATATAAAATCAATGGTGACATCTAATCGCTATAGTTAACATGCTCGTGTTGGATCCGGGAGAGTCGGCCCCTTCTCGCGACAGCTTAACTCCCAAAGAACTGGATATCTTGCAACGGACCGAAACTTGGCGCCAGACGGGCTTAGCTTATGCCCTCGTGCATGGAACCCGTCCAGCTACCGTCGGGCTGGCAATGTCTTCCAGTCCACTTGCCTTGCTGGCATGGTAATCCAACACTCTTCGACAATCAACCCATATTAAACATTAGCTAACAAAGACTAGGATTGGTGAGAAGCTCCTTGAATGGGTTGATCAGCGAGAACCGCTTCCGCTCGACACAATTCTAGCTTGGGTCAGCTTCTACTGGTTCACGAAAACATTCCCTCGCAGTTTGTACCATGCCGAACTCGTCAAAAACTTGCTCAGAGGGGATAAACATCCAATTTCAAAGGAGAAGCCGCTTGGGTATTCGATGTTTGCCCATGATCTTGCGATATTACCACAAGCCTGGGCGAAGGAAATATATCCAAATCTGATATTCTATCGGGCCCATGAAACTGTGAGTGATGTTTTCCTTTGAAAAGTACTTGCTTTAAGCCTCATCACTGATCTGTACGTACAGGGTGGGCATTTTGCCAGCGTAGAGCAACCAAAAGCATTTTTGGAGGATGTTGAGGACTTCTTGGCAAAGATCCGTGGATTGCTCTGACCCAGAGAGAATTGGTGTCAGTATTAGCAGAAGCAAAAAATCGGCATCACGCTCGAAGTTTGGCCTAGAGTCGGAAATTGTTATATGTTATGTACATCACCGGGCACCCGCTCTTTATTTTAAGAGCCCGGGCTAACAACTATCTATCTATGCGCTATATATTGGTTCTGTGTATTATGCGACTAAGACGAGAGAGCTTCATCGTAATGCTCTTTTTGGCACATTGGGTAGCATGGGCGTACTCCTCCCGCATCAAGCTAGAAGATCCGGGCTGGCTCGGTGAATGAACTAAAAAACATTATGAAAGTAATGCTTAAGTTCTAGAAACGCTGGGGTGGTAACTGGTATGTCAACGAATATACAAGTAGCATGAAGCAGACATGATTGAATAAACCGAAACTTTCATCATTCGTAAGGTCGCGTAGAAGTCCATTTAAATCAATACTGGCCCACCGGCTTTCTAGGAATACTCCCCATTCTCACGTGTGTTCCAGGGCTATCGTATGCTGCAGGAGGCCCGTACTGCCCATCCTGCCCATCCTGCTCGTATACTTCTGTTTTGCGTTCGACAAGAGTGTACCGTTTGCGCTTACGGATATAGAAGCTGGAAGAAATATGGTTAGCAAGCTACAATGAGAGGTAGATGGATGGGGGACATGTTCTAACCAGAATCCTATGAAAACGACCGCGAGGAACGGAACTCCTAGACCAATGCATAGCCCAATGATAAGCTTGTTGCTTGTCCCGTCGGTTGTTCCGTCTAAGATTCTGCTCCCTCCGGTGGCGAAGGGAACATATGATGTAGGCGCTCCTGACGTGGCTGCCAACTTATGAACATTTGTTCCGAATGGGATAGCACTCGTGATGGTGTTCACTGCGGCTGTCGAGGACCCAGATTGGACACTGACGACGGACGTCGCAGTGCTGGTTGTTTGGAGATTGACGGGACAGTTTACCACCCCTTGGGAGAGACAGTTGACGATAGTATATGTACTTGTGGTTGTCGTCGGCGACCCGAAGAGATCATCTAAATCATCTCTCCGATTTAGCGCTGCACGAGGAGTGATCTGGGAAGAAGCAACTGGCGTTGCTTTTGTTTCCGCACATATACTAGCCAAAGTCGTATACCAAACCGGAACGGTCGTACTGATAGCCGGTCCCCAGGTGTGGGAGTCAACCGCGACTGTTGCCCCGGCTGCCGCGCCTAGAGCAAAAGTGTACTCCAATTCAGCGGCTAGGTCGCAGTTGATGCTGTCACCAGCATCGTGACCGGCGTCGACTTCCACTCCAAAATCAGCAACGTAGGCAAAGACATTAGTCTCGACACCGGAACTAAATTCTGACGGGAAATCTGAGTCTCCTATCTCGACTCCAAGGCCCACTGATAGGCTCAATGCTGCATGGAGGGCTCCTTTGCCCGTTATTGTGACAGGCAGAAACTCGAAGGAGCCGCCGGGACTGTTGATAAAACAGCGTTTGTTAGAAGAAGACTTGGGTGTCGTCACAGAAGGGCTTACATTGTAACATCCGACACATTAGAGCTAAACATCGCCAGATCAAAGGCAACTCCGTCATCAAGCTTGATATGGATGCCAGTACCAATATCAACCTCCTCGTCTGCGATTAGGACCAAGTCAACACCGAACACGACTCCGACCTCGAGGCCCACAACAGAGATTCCCTCTGGACTTTCGGTCCTGAAGAGAGGGTATGTGTAGGTAGATTGCTCAGACAACTGAATATCAAGATCTAGATATAGCTCTAAGTCATCGAACTCGAGATGCACCTGCGCGTCTGGGAGAGCATTGACGGTATCTAGATTAAGGCTCAAGTTAAGTGTCGGTAAGGCAGGGAGGTGTTCAAAATCTAGACTCTCGACATAATTCTCTATTTGGTGAATGGCTGATTTGGCGACATTTGCGACATTGCTCTCAGCACTGTCAATCGTCTTCTTCAAATCTAAGTCACCCGTGAGGGTCAGGTCGCCCGTGGCCGAGCCTTGAACGTAACAAGTAGAGCATATGATTCCAATAGGGCCCACGGAACTGCAAGTCTGTGAGTGAAATGTTTTCAAGGATCAATGTGAGCTCGTACGGGAACAAAGTAGCATCTTTCCAACTTTTGGCAAAAGTCGTCTTATTCATTCGATAAATATTATCGCGAGATTGGAGTCCTGCCACATGCAGGGCTCGTTTCACTGCGTTGACCGTATCTGCGTCGGTCATCCCAGGACCGTTTCTAGTCTTTAGCGCCACATTTCCTGAATCAAGGGCCGCAGTGGTGCCCAAAATAGGGAACCAAGACAAAAATATTGTCAATAGAACAACCAACATTATGGATAATGGATACTGCCTGCAAATTTCAAAATATGTAGAAAAGCAAACGTTGTGCACTACCTTCGCTCTAAAAGCTGAAAGAATACAATAATCTCTTATAATTAAACAAACAGCCCTATATTGGGCTGCTGCGGCTCCGTACTTGCTATCTTTAGATTATTTGGCGTGTCGCACGGCACTACAGGAGCAGGATAAGCCCTAAGACGAACCGGTCCAGCCACTTGCTAGGATGAGAATCCCTTGCCAAGCAACACGGCCCGTGCTAGCTACAAAGAACCTGAGCCGCGACAGGAACGCGAACAATTATCCACGAAGATATTCATTATTGCCTAGCTGTCCCATAATACACAAACACAAACTGGCAGTTTTTGATTATATCTAAGTTTTAGTGTTCCATATACTATTGGGCAAGCTTAGTTTACCAGACAAAAGGCATTTGTGGAGAGAGCAGATGGGGTAGCCGAGATTGAGGCTATGTATGCAGCTAAGGCACGTCCCGTCCCTCTAGGGCGTTGGTGCGTTGTCCGTGCGTGAGAGTATAGCCCCTCCAGAATGGGGGCCGGAAGAGACGCATTTGTTGAGTGTGGCACTCCTATTTCTTTTGCATGGCATTGCCGAAGACTAGTCCAGATAAAGATACTTTGTGGTTGGCAGAAAGCGAAGCCCTAAAGTTGGAAAGGGGGCTTAGTACATGGTCAGAGCTGCATGTAGCATCCCGCTCCTCGGGGTTTGTTGCTTTGCTGCTCGTCCTATTACACTTTCCCCAGTCTACAGCGAGCTACCGTCGGCCAATTACATATTCCCAGATCGAAGTAAATTTGGTGCTGCCGTATACTAACTATTCCCCGGTCTCGACTTGCGCCACGATTCGTATACTACCTATATCTTTACCCCTATCCTTGATATATTTTCGGAATTTGGGTTAGGGTCACCTCTTATATTCGTACAATCGTGCATAGTCGTTAGGGACTTTTGTGTATTTAAAGTATAGTTTTCCATGATCGTCCCTTCGAATACCTGACCGTAACCCCGAGCGGGGATGTGTCCGAATCGGGGATGAGTAGACTCTTTCTGCCACTGTTTATTAACCGCCATTTATCTACTTTCTGCCCTAATTCGTAGATTTCTTTAAAGTAGCATGAAGGCGGTAGATAGGAGTAGGCCCCCCTAGAACACTTCAAGTTTCTAATATGCTTTTTGAAAAACTTTCTGATCTTCTTCAATAACCCATTTGAATAGTGTTTGGAATCTCGTGTGAACCGTTTGGTATTACAGTGTCGCCTGTCTAGGTCATTTTACAAAATGTGATGACATGTCTTGTTCCCGTTTGCAGGCTTACGAGGTATTGGTACTATCTCAATTTGCCATTTCGCTATAATCTCTTTGCGACAGGCTTTCTGCTTAAGTGACATGACTAAAATGGTAGACGAGAGATATTCAACAGTGGTTGAATAAGGTGATCCTTAATCAATTGCGATCCTCCACTAATGGCTGATGTCCGCACCTTTGCTGCAAGAGCGGAAGTTACGTTTTCTCATCTTCACCGCCACTTCTACGATACATTCGATTCACAGTTTAAGCGCTAGCAACCGAATCCCTATCTTAAGGGTGGCAAGACACCATCCACTTGGGGTAGTCGTCGATGAAGTTCCTGTGGGAACCTTGTGAAAATTCAGAATAACTCAAAGGTGGTTCAGCAAGTTGCCCTTTCTCCGGATTCAGACCCAGAAAATCACTAAATGCGAACTAGGGTATTTCTGTTGCGAAATAATGGGGTTGAAACTCATCGTGGTGCTGATACTGCCCGATAGCAGCGGTTCTAGTGGCGTGTAAGGTACAGTTCGAAAGTGATCTGACAATTAAGATGACGGATTGGTGGATAACAGAGACTGTGCAGCCTTTAGGCAGCACGCCCAGGCCCTAAAATTGTATTAATTTACTCGTGGAAGGGTACTAGGCATTGCCAGGCATGCTTGTGACTTCAGATGCTGAATGATCATGTCGAGAGCCCGAAATTTTTGAATTCAGGCCAATTTGTGCCACGATTTGAAGCCATCCGATTCATCATCTTGATACCGCTAGTTATGTAATTTATTTTCGACCTATTGTCCATATCTTCTGCCTTGTTTCTTTCTGGATTCTATTTTTATATTACAGATGTAATGTGGTTTGTGTTTCTATGGGAAGAGAAATGGAATTCACCAAAAAGTCTGGTATTCCTTGTTCTCAGTTTGGTGGCTTTCATTGACGGATTATTGGCTCTAGTGGGCGGAAAATACTGGAGCAACATCGTAAGTTGAGGGCCGGTCGACTCAGGGGAGGTCGTCGGACGTCACAGCAGAGACCTGGGGAGAGATCATGGAAAGGAAACGAAACGGGTAGTGAAGTTGTATTGATCATGATCTCCCAGAAGGGAAATCCTATCTATCTACGGCGGTGGGCGCTGACACCTCAGGCACCCACCCATCATAAGTACTCACATTTCAAGCTCCCGTTGCAAAATCTCAATTCTGAACACGATTATTGACGCAAGTTCATAGATCATTAACTATGGTGGTGGAAAGGGACGTGGGGTCTTCTGTCCCAAACCCGAATAGTTTATCAGAGTTTGGGTTGAAGTTGAGGTGGGGCAGGTGATCGAGTTCCGCCTTTTGATTAGTTACCAAACCCTATGATGACACCGGCCTAAGCCAGGTTGGGATCGCTTCTCTCGGATTGTCTCGGCGTGGCGGCATTTTGGCTTTCTGACAAAAAGGTCTTTGGAATCATTAATGGAAAGGTCGAGAAATAACCATGACGTATGGCCTTGAGTCTGTAGATTCTTAATAAAGATATAGAAACCGTATCTCGTTCAGATGGGTCAGGTTCCTTCACTCTTCCTACCCTGGCAGTTTATCTCTTTGCCGTGGATTGCTCACAATGCCTGCTTCAAGGAGATCCGTCGCGCTTTCTCAGCAGATGCCGTGGCACAGCGGGGAGAAAAAAATGCATGATCTGATGAATGTTCCCGATCAATTCAATCCCACTTCTCAATTTCTTTCTCCGGGTGCTGGTCACTTCGTGTATCATGCGCCATTGCTTGCTATCGGCATCGTCGACAACCGGGGAATGCCGTGGACTACCGTTTTGGGGGGAGAGTCAGGAGTTGCCCGCCCGGTTGGTGATTCCATGATCTTGGTAGACACGCCTGCCCCAAACAAGCACGACCCAGTCCTACAATTTTTACTGGGGAGCACTCCAGACAACCAAACTGCGCAGTTTCACGAAGAGAAGCCCATTATAGGCGGTTTGGCTATCGATCTGGAAAGCAGAATGAGAGTGAAGCTTCACGGGAGGCTGCGAGCCGGGCAAGTCTCCTACGATGGCCAAACACGTCGGGCACAGCTACTTTTTGAAATTGATGCAAGCCTCCCCAACTGCCCGAAATATCTCAACGAGAAATTTATTATACCCAATTTATCCGACCCCAAAACGTTGCCAGACTCTCCCAATCTACCACCGCAAGCAATTGACCTGCTTAAAAAGGCTGATTTATTCTTCATTTCATCGTCAAATGCTGGTGAAGATATGGACACCAATCACCGTGGTGGTCCCCCAGGCTTTGTGAGAGTACTTTCCAATAGCCCGAATGGCGCAGTCCTTATATATCCGGAGTACTCCGGGAATCGTCTTTACCAGACTCTTGGGAACATTCAGATGACTCCTTTTGCTGGCTTGACGGTACCAGATTTCGACACAGGCGACGTCCTGTATCTCACGGGAGAGGCTCAGGTCCTCAGTGGAGAGAGCGCCGCTGATATTTTACCTCACTCAAAACTTGCCGTCAAGATCACAGTCCTTTCCTCCAGGTTTGTTCTTCAAGGTCTTTCCTTTTTAGGGAAACCTGGAGCCTTTTCCCCTTATAACCCTCCTATCAGATATGCCAGCGGGGAAAAAGAACTAGACAAGCCTTTGGGCACGACTAGGGCAGACGCTTTAAATCGTGCTGTCCTCATTGACTTCCAGCGTCTCACTCCCACAATTGCCAGATTTCGTTTTCGCATAGAAGGAAAGGTGATCTCAAAAGCATGGAACCCTGGACAATACGCTACACTCTCTTTTGCGGATGATCTTGATCAAGGCTGGAGTCACATGCGGGACGAAGATCCACGGTCCTTGAATGATGATTACATTCGAACCTTCACTATTTCCAGTTCCCCAGAATCGTCAGCCGGTGGGTCGCTAGAATTCGAGTTGACAATTCGCAATGTTGGGCGTGCAACAAACTACTTGTTTCATCAAGAAGTGAATAGCGCCTTTAGTCTACCATTGCTTGGCTTCGGCGGGAATTTTCATTTTGAGGACAAGCGCAGCCCTATTGTGTTTATTGCCTCTGGGATCGGGATAACACCACTCCTTGGGCAAGTATCGTCGTTGAAAAAGACCCAACTCAATAACTTACAGGTATTGTGGTCTGTACGGGTCGATGACGTGGAATTAGCATTGGACACCCTCCTGAAACACCCAGAACTAATCCCCTCAACCAAGCTCTTCCTAACTGGAAACGAGTCATACTTGGGAAATCAGGACAGGAAAAAGGCTTTAATCAATAAGCTTACTAATGCCGACGTGTCTATTACAAGAAGGCGGCTTCAAGAGCGAGACATCGTTGAGCTTCGCAAGGAGGCTGAGACCGGTTGGTATATGTGTGTGGGCTCGGAGCTGAAAGCTCTCATTTTACAGTGGCTAGCAGGAAGAAAGGTTGAGTACGAAGACTTTGGTTATTGAGAATTACAAGTAAATGCGAGGTTCACCTTTTTTTTTGGAAATTATCAAAGGATGGATACGATACTGTTCGGTAGCTCAAATGTCTCACAATATAGCACGACTGGATCTACGAATTTAGAGACGGATGCAAAATAATTTCAGATATGGTTTCCTCAATCACTGCCGCGAAACTTCTCACCCAGGCGGGCACTAACAGGGCTACACTCATCAATATCTTGAATGAAGAATCTAGCACATGCGACCACAGGGTGTGGAGAACAGGGCTTCCCGTCCGCTCAGCCGTACTTAAGCCACACGCCGGTCAGTTAGTAGTTGGGTGGGTGACCACCAGCGAATCCTGACTGTTGCATGTATATCTTTCTTTTCTTTTTTTTTTTTTTGGTCATTCACTCACTCATGGTTCTCGTTTACTGTCAACTTTTTATCTAACTAATAACTTCATCACCCAGCGTCTCCGCGAAATCACCGACCCAACCACCTCCCCCTCCGCCACCACAAAGACAACCCCTACCACCACCTCCGAATCACCGTCACCAGCGGCGGCTGCCACGGCTTCCAGTACATGATGTCCCTGGAGTCCGCGAACAAGATCGACGCAGAAGAAGGCACCATCATCAAGGGCGAGGAAGATGTAGCCACGACGGATGCAGCGGGCGGGGAGGCGAAGGTTGTGATGGATGAGCCCTCGTTGGAGTTTTCGCATGGTAGCACAGTCGACTATACGACTGGGTTGATTGGAAGCCAGTTTAAGATTGTGCTAGCTGGGGATTTGGATGATGAGAGTGGCATGTTTTTTAAGTATTTTAAGTATCTTGATAGTGGTATAGGCTGATTACGCCTTAATATGTCTAATATTAATCTTTAAATAGATACTACTAATATTTCTCTGCTTCCGTTCTGGAAGGACAATTAAAATCGATCTAACGATTGCAACCCTCGCTCGAGATGTGCTTTAAATTCCTGGTACTAGAGCTGGCTCAGAGTTGCATGATCAGCGTGGGAGGTTAACTCGTAAATATGTACTGATTATTGCCAATATCATTTCAAATTAATTTTCATCATCTTTTACAAAAGGCGCCTATACACGAAGAACTTAATATTATAAAAGAGGCTCAAATGCCCCAATGCTCAATATGTGCTCCTATATGGGCTATACATGCACGCGCACGTCTGTGTCTCTTTGCTTGGTGAACTAAACATCTCCATGGGGTTCGCCTTTGTCTTCTAGATCCCGATGGAACTCGGCGTTCGCAACGGCGCTTTGAAGTGCGCTGGTCAGATCAATGTGGAAGAACGGCCGGTTGATACCGTGCACTGCTGCCATGCGAAGGCGCGGCTGCTCTAATTGAGAAACATTGTAAGTCGGTGTGATGTGCTGCTTGGACTCGCCCGTGATGGCGGAGGTGGGGGCGCCACCAGACTCCACAATCTCGTCATCTTTCGTATTATCATCGAACTCAATGGCTTTTGCGGCGACAGTGGCAGGGTTGGCCCCTCCGATATCTGCCACGCTGTAGATGGACTTCCACTGCTGAGCCAGCCGGCTGCCAGGCGTCGGATGGCCGAAGCCGACACTAACAAGGGCACGCTTGGTCCAACGGTTGTTGATGTGGGCGAAGTGCCAGTGCACCTTGTTAGGGTATGTATGGCGGTCTAGCTGGTTGCGCACATCGATCAGTGCTTGCATCGAAGTGATATCAATATTGTTCACGGCGCTGAAGTCGAGGATGATGGCCTGAAGCGTGGGACGATTGTCCTCCGTATCAACTGATTTGCCCCTACGCGGGCCGGGGTCGTTCCATGGGCGATCCTATGCATGTTAAAAACAGAATTCCGTTAAGAGCTCCGAAAATGAGGTTGAAAACTTACTCCAGGTCGGGGATATTGATTCGGGCTAGTAAGACGTGTAGCCATCAGAATATGGGCCGTCAAGTCGTCGAGATACCTGTTCGCATTCGGAAAACTGAATCCCTCAGAGAACCTGTAGATGAAAATACCCGGGTACGGGGTCTGCAACTCAATCTCCGGGTTGGATCCATCGTTGTGGTCGAGCGGAAGGAAGACGTTGCGACCGATCCCAGTGTCGCTGTTCGCTCCTTTATAGAGATTTGTAGTTTCAGCGCTGGCTGAAGTATCACCGATGATCTGGTCATCAATGATAGAGTGCACCTTAACCCTCCCAAGAAAGTGACCCTTGGATTTGACAACTCTGAAGAGAAGCAACGCTGCCGAAATACAGATAGAGGTGTATATCCCGTCCTCGATGGTGGAAAACACAATGACGATAACGCCAATGAAGAAGATTACCACCTCGAAGGGTGACACACGCCAGAACTGGTAGACAGTATTCGGTGGCGTGATCAAGTCACCCACAGCATGGATGATGACAGCCGAGAGAGTAGCGCTCGGGATATAAAAGAAGACAGCGGGAAGGGCATAGATGGCGAGCAAGACAATGACTGCAGTGATAACACCGGCGAAAGGGGTCCGCACACCGGCCTTGGACTTGATGGCAGTGCGAGAAAATGAACCCGTAGCAGGGTAAGCCCCGAGGAAAGGACCGATGATGTTCGCGAAGCCAATGGCAATCAACTCCTGGGAGGGGTTGATCGTATAGTTGTTGACCCGACCGAACGACTTTGAGATGGAAATGTGCTCGATGACCAGAACGATGACTGTTGCGGGCAGGTTGCTAGCGAAAGCTTTAATGATGGTAGTGTCGATATGCGGAACCGCGGCATTTTGGAATCCTAGCGTCAAGTCAGCAATACGCACTCACACCACCATGCTGAGTTGACGAGCTACTCACCGCGTGGCACCGTTCCGAGAATCTTGAACTTGGGGTTTGTCCGGTGGTGCCTGTTCACCAACCAACTGATCATAGTGTAGAGGAGGATGACGAAGACGACCCGGAGAGTTGATAGGAAGAAGAAGAGCTTCTGTCGACTGGGAAGCCTGTGGCTGCAGATATTCATAGCATATCTGATACCGTAGAGGAGGACCAAAGCGGTCAGACCCATGGCCGCATCGAGCGTCGAACGGCCGAGGTGCTGAAGGATATGGATGAACACGAGATACGTCGCGTCCCGAGTGGAGAAGCCTGTGATGCCCATCAGGGTTGGGACCTGGCCGACTATAATGTTCAGTGATGAGCCCGTCATGTAGACGCAAATAGACGTTAACGAGATGAAATCGACTATCCAGCCACAGCGAATGAAACCGATAAAGAAGATGATGCAGCCGGAGATGAGCGCGAGCGCCGACGCAATGACGTGGCCGGGAATATCTGGATGCGTCTTAGCCATCTCGATGAGGATGTTTCCCGTGATCTGCGACATGACGGCCACCGGCTACACCAATCAGTATGGTCTTTCTAGATTGGCTTAATCAAACGTACCCCAATAGTGATGTCTTTCGATGTAGCAAAGAACCAGTAGAGCAAGACACCCATGAAAGAAGAGTAAAGGCCGAATTGGGGCGGGAGATCCGCCAGGATGGCATATGCCATGCCCTGCGGCACTACAACGGCACCCACGGTAATACCTAATCCCACGTCAGCCCTGATACTATTCATCATTACACCATGTCCCCAGTGGTGTCTTACCGGCGATAAGGTCACCGTACAGCCATTTCAGGTTATACCGGTCAATCCACTGTGTGAAGGGAAAAAGCTGACGCGGATAGCCTAATAGCTCTTCGCGTGACGGCATAAGGCTGCCGAACCACTCTCTCAGGGTCGGTTCCTCCTCGACGAAGAGCGTGTCAGTGGACAAGATGGACTCGCCGTGGGTTGTTGGGTCCAGCACGGCATTGTTGGACTTCGCAGTTTTGATCCTCAGGACGTCCTTGGCCAGCTCCTGCACTTGGGCGCGGGACGGCATGCCTGAGCTTCTAATGCAGGCGAGACAAGAAGAAAGAAGCAAGGATAGCCAGATATGAATAAGGTAATGGAGATTCAACACACCGCCATCGGGCTGAGCTGCGGTGGGCTACGACCTTGGATATATACTACTGTTAGCTAAACAGCAGCAGACGTGCTGCCCTAAGCTTTCGGGTTTAAAAGCTTAACTCAGATATAGTGGGTACGCTAATGTTAGGATTCGTAAGCGTCAGACTGCGAATTCTCTGGTCACAGACGGGGCCAGGAAGGCGCTTTCCCACTTCGAGACCGATTTCTTGATGGCGCCATCGCTGTCGTGCATGATGAAATCAACTGAACGTCGTCAACTCATTCAGCCGTTAACTCCCGTGACTGGTCCAGGGGGAGGAAATTACAATTTCTACCTAATCAAGCAGCACGAGGGTGACGAAGAAAATTGCGAACAGCCGCTAAGAAGTGATGCTTCCAGAAAGCGAGGAAAGAAACAAGATCAAAGGCTGGACCATCTTAGATCTATTCTTCCAAAAATTTTCTGCCGAATTATCAACTCATTGGAAAATCTATTGGATGAGGTTAAAGTATTACCAAGATGCGGGATAACTCCAACTAGCTGTTCACCAATCAACAATTACAACAGCCTTATAAGGTGTAATATTAATTGGCAGTTCATCCGAAGATATCGGGTTAAGAAGATTTTGCGGATGTAAGTCTGAACGAAGGTGCTTTGGTGGTCCTCCAGTCAGAGGAAAAATGTCAGCGAATAAAATCAGAAATTCACCTGTATGTCAAGTAACAGTGTCCGTGCAGTTCTGATGTTTAAATCTTGTCAGATGTAGTTTATCCTTGCAAGCTGATGATAGCATTTTCTTAATAGACCCATCAGGTCGGACCAGGCTCCAAGAGACCTTCTGGCGAATCAAAAAGTTCGCCAGGCACGTGCATAGTGCGGATCACACACCTCCGACAGACTCGCACAGTACCAGGACGGCAGACCAATCAGCAACGCCTCCCGCAGTCTCACTGTGGCTGAACGCAATTACACCACGGCCGAGAGAGAGCTAGTGCCTATCGTGCAAGCAGCCAAGATATGGCGGCACTTCAAATCAGCAACTTAGCCAATCAGAGTGATGACCGACCTCAAAGCAATCACGCATAGGTCGCAACTAAGGCAGACGATAGTGGCCTTTGATCAAAACGTTTTATTGCCGGCAAAATAAATATTATATAATCGCAATCGAAAATAGAAGTTATACAAGGTCTCTCATTGTTTCAAAAGGTCGAGGCAACTCCTTTTTCCCATTATGGGGGTTCAATCTATGACCCACTCCCGCGCCGTCTCCTAGCGAGGTGATAAACGGGCTCGCGACTATCTAGCTTTTGATGAGGTCAGAGCAAAACAAATCATAGTTTAGCCAACGAGCTAAATCCTTCACAATTGGAATTTACCACAATAGCTTCATCCTCATACCCGAGGCCAAATGTTCTACGACGAGAAACCCCGGGCACATCACTTAACATTGCGACTCAATCAGTTGCGCAGCACCATTCTGCCATAGGTTTCTTCAAGAAGAAGAATGAACGCCTACGAACCCCATCTCATGCTTATTACGATTAACCAGCAATGTTGGATACGGCCAGGTCCGTGAACTTGAGTGTGGCCCCCGAATGTTTAAGAGCTTCAGCGTCGCATGATTACTATAACAGCTGCGTTGCGTGTGACCAGGTGCATTCTTTGCCTCCTTCCTAGTTGAAGAATGAGTGATCTCGCATACCAAAGGGACTGCGGGTCCTGGAGGCGGCTCACGAACAATAAATGGTCCCCTATGCCTCCGTCTTACAAAATGCAACTCCTGATCAGGAATTTACTGCTTTTGGTCTTGCTATCTTCATAATAACAATTGACCCACAATGTTGTTCGCCAAAATCATCGTCTTTCTCGGGTTGACTGCAACCTCCGTCCTCGCCGCTATTAACAGCAAGACTGTTAATGATATCAATACCGTCCGTAACAGCGTCATCAAAGCCCGGAAGGCAATGGAAGCCTGGGACGGGGGTGTCTTGTCGGGTATCCCTCTCGTACACACCATCTACAAGGCCCACACGACTGCTGAAACTGCCAGAAAGGGCATCGAAGGATCCGATCCCTTTGATGGTGAAGACAGGGATGCCGTGCTCGACGCCTACCACCAGTTACAGCCCGAGCTCGTGCGCACTATGGGGGTGGCACAGAAGAGGGTCAGCCCCCAGAGAACATTATTGTTCGTGAAACTATTTCTAAAGCTCTTATATAGGCCCCCGATTTCAAAAAAGCTGGTGCTGGCTACATTGCTCGCAGCTTAATGAGCAACATCCGTACCGAGAGGGATGATTTCGAGAAGGCCATGCGCACCAAGATGTCTCCTGAGCATCATAAAATGGTCGAGCCATCCATCGACGATGTCAATGCCGCTTTCGACGCTACTGCAAAGGCTATGAAGGAGTAGGGCGCAGTTTTGTGAAGCCGTTGAAGTTCGGATCCCAATCAATAGAATTGAAAGGTTACAGTATGAATTGGAAACGAATTAGCTCGAATGTTAGCGGTCTTCAGGATATCTGCCTATCGAGGATATCTGCCTATCAAGACTATGTAGACCGACTTACCCATTATCAGCCCAATCAACTGGCTACGAAACCGATCAGGAATTGGCTGTAGTAAATTCCGGGCGCATTCATGAAGCTTTCAACAGCAAGGCCATGGTACCCGTTGTGATTGGTGAGAAGGGTTAGTTACTCTGATCCCCAGTTGCGAAGTGAGAACATTCTCAGTTTATGTGAATGACGTGATGACGACTTCTATCCTGCTTATACGTGTAAGATGGGAATGCGGAAAGACCCGACGGTGGTGCTTGATAGCGAGGCGAGGCGAGGCGAGGCGAGGGTTTCCGGGACACAAGTTCACGCCGATGATGCGAGTATATTTCCGATCCTTTCAAATATTAAGAAAGCCGATCCGTCTCTCGCCTTGATACTATCTTCAACGTTTGTAAGTTGTAGACACGCTTGCTGAGAAAATTCCTAAGACCATCAAAGGTCGGCATCGATGATCCCGCGGCCCGGTGGGGGGGCCGCGCTCTAATCGAACCGAAAGAAAATTAACAGATGTATTCAAATGATCAATGCCCACGATATTTAAGCACAGTCTGAAGCACTCAGTGGCTTGGTAGCGCTTCGGTATGCGATGTACAAAGAAATGACATAAATGAATTATGAAAAGCATGATAAAATGGAAGTATTGACTGATGGTCATACTGTATCCTGGGGAGCGACGGAGACAAATTAGAAAACGTTCAATTCGTTGGTTGAAGCAAATACACCGACAATCTATGAGAACACGTCATCTGGTTATTTACCCTAGGATTACAATAATATTTCAATAAGTTTGCAAGATTCTCTAAAATGATAACGATCTGCGAGCTTGACAACTAATGGAAAATGTCATATTTTCCTCTTCGCCGGGTGCAGTAGGCCTCCGGGTGAAGGCGGCTGGTAGAAGTAAAAATCTCTCCTTTGGGCAACGTTATGCAGTTCGGATGGCGTGATGAGGAGCGGAGGATGGAGGTCGATCTTGAAAAAAAAAAAGAACACTTCAGTATACATACAGTACGATGGATGATCAAAATACGACGAGGAAGACCCCCGGAGGCGGGAGCTCGCGTTGTCCAAAGTGGATCAAATGCAAGGAGAAAGCCCTTGCGTTAATACTCACTCTCTTCCCCTAAAATCGGAACGAATTCTAGCATTTCACTTCACGACTAGAGACCGCATTGTTTTCTGCAAATCATTGAGAATGTCTCTTCCACCGGATCCTGCCGAATGGTTTCGAGACCAAGTGGTCTTTCTGACTGGGGGTACAGGAAACCTCGGGGGATGCTTGTTGTACAAGCTTGCAATCCAGCTCCCCACAGCAAAGATCTATGTTCTTTGTCGGGGTTCGATGCGTCAAGCAGTGGCGAAATGGGAAGAGTCCATGCCAGAACAAATTGATGATATTCTCGATACGGGTAAAATCCACTGTCTTACGGGCGACATCACTCAGCCAAATCTAGCCCTAGGCACGAGCGAGCTTGAAATGCTGCAGAACGAAGTGACGCTGGTGATTCATTCAGCGGCGAATTTCTCGGTCTTTCAAGCCCTCCCTGAATCTATTCGGGACAACAGTCTGCCGGTCATGGAGCTGGGTCGCATGTTGCTCTCTTTCTGCAAGATCAGGATCCTCCTTCACATATCGTCAATTTCCAGCAAGAGCTTTCTTCCTGGGGGCGTGGTACAGGAAAATGCAGATCGGCTATCTTCCAAAGAAGACGCCCCCGAGAAGCAGCTGGCAGAAATACTGGCTACGGGCAAGTCTCCGTATACCAAACAATTTATCGCGCCTTACGCGCAATCCAAATATCTGGCTGAACAGTTTCTCTTCGAATTAAACGCCCCGTTCCCAATCCTCATCGTGCGCCCCTCGAATATCGGTCCGGCTATTCAAGACCCTTTTCCACTATATGGTCCTGAAGGCGCAATTCCCATTCACACCTTTTTTCAACTACTTTTCGAAGCAAGCGAGCATCGCACGTTCGAACACCTTGATTCCGCACTTCCTCAACACATCATTCTCGAAGAAATACCAGTAGACCTTGTGGCCAACACCTGTCTTCTGCATCTGGCCTCAGGCTCAAATGATATCGTGCATGCCGGTTCGCAATTATACAGACCTATCACCTTTGGCGAATACGTAAAGCAACTTCGCCGCTATGCACCACGGCCACTGGTGGAGAAAATGAGCCGAGTCAGGGTGAAAATGAACGCCCATTTTGCTGAAAAATCAAATGATATGCTTGAGCACATATGTCGGGACTGGAGGGTTGATTGTACACGCTCAAAGCCTTTAAAGTCGACAGGGGGACCGATTGGACTGGATATCTCTAGTCACAACTTTGATTCCTTTTTTGAAAAGAGGATTTCTCGACGGGCGAACAATTTGATGTCTTGGATAGACAGCCTCGAGTCCACTGCTGGGTAATGCGGTTCCATCAAGCCAGGCAATTACAAGTTACCAAAATTAAAAACCAAAAAAGGTGGTTCTCAGTACATTTTTGACCAACCTCCTCCCTTCCCCCGGGGGGAATCTCAATCATTTCACACAATACTTCGTACGCAGATGCTCCATCACCACACTTCCAAGATTTCCAACGGTACCAGCCTTCGTTATCTCCGCCAAGCTGATTTCAAGCCCGAGATTGCGCCGTGCCCAGCCTCTAATCTCAATTGACATAAGGGAATCGATGGCTATCTTAGCCTTTTCCTCCTCATCCAACCCGGCGGCGTTCGGCATGTGTTGTGTAATCAAATTTGCCAGTTCCTCACGGATAATCTTTTCAGTTTCAGGCTCATCCAGGAGTGCAGGATTCTCTTCTACCCTTCCTAGAAGACTTTTGAGGTGATCACTCGACACTAGTACCTGCCTGCCCTCTTTTGACTCTATATTGTAATATAGAGCGTATCGCATGTCGCTGATCCAGAGAGGATGTACCCCTGGCTCTGAGGAGTGCTTTGTGTTATTCAACCCGACAATTATAGGGCTCGGATTCCCTGCTGTCGACTGATTGATTGCAGCCTCTAGCCCCGCGATCAATTCGCCCTCGCTTAGAAGATGAAGTGAACCCGATCGTCTAGACCGCACAAGCCTGGAGTCGCGACTGAAAAAGCCAACATCTTCTACCGGTCCAAGGGCCAGTGATGAACATGGAAGACCTTTCTGCCGTCGGTATTGGGTGAAGCTGTCAACAAATGTGTTTGCAGCCGCGTAGTTTGCTTGGCCTATGTTCCCACACGTTCCACCAATTGAACTGAAGACAACGAAGAAATCAAGGTTCATCTGGTCAACGGCCTGGTGGATGTTCAAGGTACCGGTCACTTTAGGTGAAAGGGCAGAGCCCCATTCATCAAAGCTCATTTTAGCAAATAGTTGATCCTAATAAATAGCATCCCGCGTTAGCTTCATTTGATTAAGATGTTAGATTATGATTCCCTTACCCAAATACCCAATGACATTTGCAACACGCCGGCAAGGGGCTTCACACACTTTGCCACCGCATTTTGGACTTTGGAGAGCTCTGATACACTCCCTGGCACGCATATTGGGTAGCAACCTTGCGCTTTCAGCTGTTCGATGAAGTTTTGATCGGCCTCTGACTGCCCAGCAGAACGAGACAGATATACGAGATGTCGTGCGCCATTTTCAACCATCCATGTAGAGATAGACCGACCCAGACCACCGAGACCACCTACTAGCAGGTAAGCTTTCTCCGAAGAGAAAGAGGTTCGTGACACGGTTCTAGACTCCGATATCTCAGTGAGGTTATTCGGCATCTCAATCAGAATTTTACCCATATGGATGCCTTGTTGCATGTACCTGAAGGCATCTCTGATTTCAGCTGCACCGAACTTGTTCACTGGCTGTATAGGTTTGATCTTGCCAAGCTCAGCCCAGGAGATTAGTCGGGAGAAGAGTTCACGGGGGATTTCCGGATCCTGCTCGAATAATCCAAATAGGTCGACACCAAAGAAAGCGCAATTCTTGGCAAAAGGCATCATACCCAGTGTCCCGTTGGCATAAATATCCCGCTTTCCGAGCTCGATCATCCTCCCGCAACTTGCGACACATTCCCATGATGCATGTAGCAATTCCCCAGCTAGGGAATTGAGAACGATATCAACACCGCGCCCGTTAGTTTCAAGCATAATGGCTGGCAAAAACTCGGCATTGCGGGAGTTAAAAATGCGGTTTCGAGGAATGCCAAATTGGTCCATCAAATACTGAACCTTCTCATCGCTTCCTACGGTCGCGAAAATCTGATAGAATTTAGCTTCGTTGACACACTCAAACGGGCGGATTTGGTGAGGAAGACGAAATACCTCGGCACCAATGATCTGACAGATTTGGATAGATGCAAGGCCAACTCCTCCACACGCGGAATGAATGAGGACTGTCTGTTCGCGTGCTTTAGCCTTATTCAATCGCGATCGTTTCAAATTTTCTCATACCTGATCCTTCTTTAAAGAACCCACTTCTATCAAAGAGTAAATGGCAGTAGCAAAGACTGTCGGCATAGTTGCAGCCTGCTCAAGAGATAGACCACTTGGGGTCTTCAAGCAATGGTTTGCATCCACAATGACCCGTGATTGTAAGTTGCCACGACCAAGGAGAATCACCTCGTCGCCGAGCAAGAAGTCAGTAACATCGGAGCCGACGTGACGAACAACACCACTGGCCTCCAACCCAAATTCTCGCTTATCGCCTACCAGACCGAGAGCAACGAGAACATCCTGAAGGAGCGTCAGCGTCGCTAGATATCGACTGATTCACAGACTTACTCTGAAATTAAGGCCGATATACTTGATTTCAATTTCAACTTGCCCACTGCCCAGGTGCTCCGCGGGAGCTTCTGTCCAATGCAGGCAGTCCAAAAGGCCATAATTGCTGATATCAAGTTTTGTGATCATCTTGTCTGCCGGTTCTGAAATTGAGCTGTTCCTCAAAGAGCCCCAGTGGCATCGACCAACATAGGTGGCGCCGCTCCTATAGGAAAATTCGTATTCTGGGTCCACATCTTGAGTCTCCCTGGATCTTTTGATCTTTTCGTAGACCCGACCTAAGGATTCTGCCGCGGTAGCATCAAAAGAATCGCTTTCAAAAATCGAGAAATCCAGAGTCATCTCCTTCCTGAGCGACCGGGCGAAGCCAAAGACGAGTCCGTAGCTCGGGTCTTCGCAGCTCATCTGGGAAGATGGCGTCACCCAAACAATCTGGTTTTTGACAGTTGAGATATAGCTTTGAAGGCACACAAATTTGGTTTCAGACATCTGTTGCAGGTATGCATTATCCAAATCCAACAGAAAGAAAACATCTTGATCGACAGACGGTTCGTCATCCAGCGTGCCTAGCTCCACGGGGTGGCCTTTGTCCCGGAGATGGGATGCAAATTCGAGAGCCCAGTGATGTGGTGTTTTGTTTGTGACGAGAAGTATCTTGTTTTGGAGTGGCTCTTTAAAGATCTTCGAAAACATGAGAAAATTAGACTGGAAAGGCCGGACACCGTCAAAACCGTACGCTTCATTTCCAGTGAAGCCAGCGGCTCGAAGCTCACGGTCCCATCTTTCGGGCGACACAAAGGGTCTATCAGATCTGCCATCCTTTTCTCCTAGCCACCAGCCGGGAAGTGTACCCATTATAAGACATATTGTCAATGTCTCTGCGCGTATATTAGTAGTTAGATTTGCATTATTAGGGAAGGGCTGAGATACCTGGATGAAGTTCATGCAACAGGAGCTTTCCATTCGGCGACAAGAGCTTATGTATGTTCTGAAGGGTCTCTTTCAGGTGTGGAGTAGCATGAATGACCTGGTTCCCAATCAGTCACATCAGAATATTAATGGTGGTAATGAATATCTCACGTTCGATGCAATCACCAAGTCAAACGAGTGAGGCTCAAAGTCCTGCTCTTCAGGGTCGCGAGAGATGTCGAGCACTTTGAATTTTAGGTTTGGGTGCTCTGCCAATTTTTCCTGGGCCGCAATAGTAAAACCCGAGGAAATGTCGCTGAAGACGTAGCTGGAATAGAGGCGGTGTCCTTCTTTAGACTTGAGATTGCTCAAAACTCTTCTCGTTGTAGCCGCAGTTCCTGCACCAATTTCCAGAATACGCAATCTCGGATTGGCATGTCCGAGAAGTTGAAGTGGATAGTCCCAAATAAAGGCCTGGTCCACACAAACATAGAATTTCTCAAGTTTATCGTCTTCCATGAGAACGTCGAGAGCGGATTTTGATCCAGTCGCGAGGTCAAGAATATTCTCCCATATGGCTTGTAGGCATGCAGCCACATCAGTGAACATTGTTTTATCCTCCCATTTGCTGGAAATATCCTTGATGGTCTGATGTCTCTCTTTTGAGCTCATGGAGATCCATTCCACAGATTCAGTAAACATATTGTTCTCCCCTGATCGTAATTTGAGAGCCTCAGCATTTACCCAACTCTTGAATTTCGCGATGGTGGTGTCACTTGGCTCACATTGAGCCATCAGTTCAGCTGTCTCTAAAACATATAAACAACTGGTTTTTGCAAGGTCCCTCACGATGTCGATATATTGACCAGAACTATATGGTTGAGGCATCCACATCTCGGATGGAGTCAAATCGAGGTCTGGCATCCATCTGATTTCAGAGGTGAGAGGTATACTGGACCCATTTAGTGCAGGATCTTGAATGCTGAAAAATGCCGCTTCAGTAAGTGACAATAGGGGCTTCCCATCACCCATCAAGATCGCATTTCCAGCAAAGGGACCAATCCTATGCCGAGTGAGGTTCACCCCTAAGCTCATGTCAGATGCCTCGCCTCCAATGTAGAGATGGCCCATAGTAGCAGGGATAGCAAGTCGGTCGATGCGGCGTGATAGTCCGTTGGTCATAGCTACACTCATTAATTGAAGGCACTGGTCGATGACAGTGGGATGAAGTGTGTATCTGCTCGGACAGCTATCGCTTCGGTTAGTCACAACTGCGTGGGCCTCGAATGCAACTGGATCTGCGGAGATATCACTCAAGCCTCTGAAGCTTGGTCCATAGCTCAGGCCGTGATTTTTCAATGCTTGGTACCACTGGTCTGAGTTGACCGCACGAAGCTTGCGCTCGAGTTGTTTGATTGATGGTGGATGGTCGAAATGGGATCGCACTTGTCCGTGGCAGTGAGTAGTCCAATCTGTGCCGTCATATGCCATTATGTTAAACGAATACCATTCCGAGTCGGCATAATCATTAAACTTCACCGTCCTTAACGAAGTGACCAGTTCAACCACTTGTTCATCTCTTAGCAAAAGAGGCGACTTGAATGACATATTCTTAATTGAGTAGTCCCGGGTGCCAGGATGGAGCTGGCACATGGCTTCGCCTGCCATTGCAACATATCCAGCTGCAGGAAAGATAACATTTCCTTGCAAAATGTGGTCCCATATCCACGGGACATCTTCTAAATGGAGAAGATTCCTCCACGAGGGCTCTAGATCAGACGATTCGACAATTCGAGCACCAAGAATCTCATGATGAGGGTATTCTTGGCATCTCCACCGGTTAGCCATACGGCTCTCATGCCAATGCCGGGTAGTATGCTGCCATGGATATGAAGGTAGATTCACGAGCACCTTTCCAGTGCCATTTGCTGCCGCAAAGTCTACACTGAAGCCGCTCAAATGCACACATCCAAGTGTATGAAGGATCTGGGAATGCGCGTCCTCGGAGTTCCGTGTTAGAGTTGGGGTGTAGACGGGGTCTTTCTTTAACGTCATTGACTTGAAAATCTGACGGAGAGGACCTGCGAGGGCAGAATGCGGCCCTACTTCTAAGAAATTCTGCGTATTCTCTGTGTCCGAGAGAATACCCTGTACAGCATCAAGAAATAGGACTTGCGACTCTAGGTTTTGTCGCCAATATGCAGCGTTGAGGTCTGCAGGGGTCTCGATTTTCTTCGAATTCACACTCGAGAACAGGGGAACCATCATTTCATTGAACTCGATGCAAGTCGAAAGGCATGTCTCATAGGCTTTTCCAGGCTCAACCATATGATCTAGAAAGGATAGTCAGTTCTTGATACTTTTCCAGAAATGAGACTGAAATGAGCGCGATCATAGACTCACGCGAGTGGTATGCTATCTTGACCTTCAATGGCCTGCACAGAGCGTCCGGAAAATCTTCCTTGATCCTTGCCTTTACGCGGTGAATTGCGTCAATGTCTCCAGAAAGAGTAACGCTTGACGGGCTGTTTTCGCAAGCAAGAATGACCCCATCTTCCAAGTAGAGAGAAACTTCATTGCGACCGAGACCAATGGCCACCATTTCTCCCTTTCTCTCTTGAGATCTTGTTGCCTGTCCCCGAAAATACGCAATGATAATCGCTGATTTGGCAGAAATTGCCCCTGATGCATACGCTGCCGCAATTTCTCCACTCGAATGTCCAACAACAGACGATGGTCGGACTCCCATACGGCCGAGAAGATTTACCAGACCAATCTGAAGCGCGGTGCATAGAGGTTGGGAAATTTCAGCAGTGCTCACACGACTATCGCTGCCTGTCTTGGAAAGCTCATCTGGATTATGTATAAGTATGTGATGCAATGAAAGTGGCTTGAACACATACCTAGCAATGACCATGAAGGAGGGTCTTCAAGCCCTTGAAGTACACTGTCCAGAACTTGCATATCCATTTTGAAGGTTTCAAAAGTTTCCAGCAAGCTTTTCCCCATCCCTGCCCATTGGGCACCTTGACCAGTGAAAACGAAGGTCAGTGTTGCCGGTTTGATCTGTCCTTTTTGAAACGATGAGCCTTCAAGTGGCTTATCTAGCTGAGCAACAGCAAAGGCGCGATGTGGAAGGTGCTCGCGCCGAGAACCCAAAGTATAAGCCAGATCATAGAGGGCAGTTGCATTGTTGTTCACGTACTGAGTGATCCCTTGGATTCGTTGCTGTAAAGCTTCCGAGCTTCTCGCTGAGACCACGAGAAGTCGCGAACTATTGCATGGAGAAGATTCGATCACTTGCGAGGAATAAAGTCTTCCACAATACAACTCAGTTGAGTCCATCACCACATGTGCATTTGATCCGCCGATTCCGAAACAATTGATACTAACCCTCTCTAGGCGATCTTTTGGCCAAGGTGTGACATCTGTCGGTACTTGCAACTTGGCTTCCTTGAAAGGTATTTTGGAGTTTGGAGTTTCGTAGAAAATATTTGGCGGAATTGCGGCATGTTCTAGACATAGAGCTGCTTTGATCATGCTGGTTATCCCCGATGCCCCTTCCGAATGGCCGACGTTGGGTTTGACCTACAACAGTTAGAATCTAATTGGATTTGATGAAAGGGCCCGGGATATCAAGTAACTGACAGATCCGAGGATTACTCCTTTGTCCTGAAATAATTTGGCCGCTACGGAAGCCTCTGCGGTGTCACCAATGGTTGTGCCAGTGCCATGGCACTCAAAAAATCCTGTTTGAGTGATGTCTTTGATCCCTGCCTTCTTGTACGCCTTTCTAGCGAGACGTTCTTGAGTTAGAGAGCCTGGGGTCGTGATACTCGGCGTTCTTCCATCGCAGTTGGTTGATGTCGCTCGGATGATGGCTCTCACGGGGTCATTGTTTCGTACAGCGTCGCTGAGGCGTTTGATATAAATTGCATTGATTGCTTCTCCTCTGCCGTATCCATCGGCTTTCTCGTCAAACGTTCTACAAACTCCAGTTGGAGAAAGGACCATATTTTCAGACATCGTCTTCGTCATTGTTGGGGTAAAAATCAGATTTGTTCCGCCTACAATGGCTGAGTGACACTCTCCGGAATAGATAGCCTGACAAGCTTCATGGAGGCCAATCATCGAAGAAGAACATCCTGTGAGAAGTGTCATGCTGTATTTCAGACTATCAGCATGTACTAGATCCGGATTATTTGATAGTTTAGGTCTCACCTCGGTCCTTGAAAATCATATTCATAAGACACCCGATTTGACAACGCAAACTGCCCTGTCCCTAGAACATGATATCGATCGATTCCTTGAGAGTCTTTGCTAGTCAGTTCCAACCAGTCCTCTCCGTAGACACCGATAAAGCACCCAATCTCTTTTCCGCGCCAATTTGTTTCACCGGCAGTCTCGAGGCACTCCCAGACAACTTCTAACAGCTGTCGCTGCTGCGGATCCATGCGAGCAGCTTCTGGGGACGTAATTGAGAAGAAATCCGCGTCGAAGCAAGTAGGATCATCTTGGAGAAAATATCCTTTGTTTGTTCTCACGGAATGAGGTTTGGATTCGCTGTAGAAAGATTCCACCTTGTAGCGACTTTCGGGTACTTCGCATAGTCCATCTTTTTTTCCACCAAAAACTTCCAAAAGTCATCAGAGCACTTGATACCTCCTGGAAGTCGTAGACCCATACCAACAATAGCTATTGGAGGACAGGTGCTGGTTTCCGAACCGATGTCTACCCCAATCGACGCTGGCACGTCTTGATCGTGTTGAGCATCTCTGCAGAGTGAGGCATAGCCAGTCGTATCGCTTGCTGTTGTACTTCGAAGGTCTATCGATATTTGACCAGTTCTCTCCATTATCTGATCCAGTGAACTGGCTTCAGAAAGTGGGTGCAGAGGAATTGATGCCATGTTTCAGACGTATTGGAGGCAGAACTCAATGTCCCTACAACGATTTGCAAGAAAAGCTTTCCTTTTTTGAAAGGTCTTTTGGGGGGGGGGGGGGGGAAGGATATGAGCCTGATGAAGAATGACATGCTCTGAAAAAACTTGAGCGGACAAACGGGAGCGTGGTAAGTGTTCTATTTGGTATGCAAGGTGCCATTAGGTGAAGTGTCCTTAGGGAAGCAAGGGCCTTCCTTTTTTCATAGTATTCAGTATGCAGCTAAGTAAGTAAACAATTCGTACTTTACTGACCTCAATGCTTTCCAAAATTGTCCCCAAACGAGTATATCTGCATTGTAAAGAGATTTGGGTTTCTGCATGGTCTGATGGGCCCTGAAAGCATGTAAACCAACTTCGTAAAAGGAGTCTCTTACAATACAAGACAACATGTGAACGTGTTGTAATCTTACAGAAAAGCCTGGGCAGACTACTGGGTGAAACAAGTTTTAATGGTCTAGTTACATTTGTGCGCTGGTTCTGCAATGTATTTGACATTCCACTCAGGTAATCGTTTTACCTCGATCTCCTACAAAAATGTTAGTAGCCCTGTTCTTCGTGGCAATGATGAACAAAACGGTATCCAGCTATCTCCGTCTCCATCTTCAGATTATACTAAGCCATGATCAGATCTCCAGCTTAGACGACTCAGGAAACCATTTCTGATGCAGTGGCTTTGCTCCTCATCCGCGTCAGCCTCATATGATAACAGCTATTTCAGTAAGAGACTAGTAGTAGACATGAAATAAGACATCGTGTCTGATTAGTTTGACATTTAACTAGGTTGAGTTACTAAGAGCAAGAATGGACAGCGTCCAAGAAGGACACCATATTCGCAGAATCGACTTTCTGCAAGGGGCTGGCCCGCCCCCCCCCCCCCCTCCACATCAAGTTATGTTAGATCATGTCAGAATACTGTGATTCCTAGAAATTTCAAAGGGTATTATAAGCTCTGGCATGAAAGCAGCCTATAAAAGAGATAGCGTTTCCTGTTACTGTCCGCCCCACAGCAGCAGAGAGACTGTCCCATTCACCATGACGGACTTGGCAGTGAAGAAGACCACAGTTGATGGCTTGAGAAGTTATACTTGGGCTTCAGAGTTCCAATGGTACTATAAACACTTTCATTTAGGTCATTTTACTTACCTTGTTGCTTCTTTTGCCCCTCTCTATCTAGCCGTTCAAAATGTCCACCTGACTTTCAATACGTTCATAATGAGCCTGATCCTTCACATCGTGGCGGGCATGAGTATCACAGCTGGTATACCCAACGCACCCATTTGGAGCTGTATTGGTGTTAATATTGATCAGGGTATCATCGACTTTGGGCACACAGGTCGTATCGTGCATGCACTGGGCTCAAATATTTCCTCGCCATCTTTGGAGCCGGTCAAGCCCAGTGGTCGATTTTATGGTGGGTCCGCCACCATCGTGCCCACCACCAGTACACAGACACAGATAAGGATCCCTATAATGCCAAAAGAGGGTTCCTATTTAGTCATATTGGTTGGCTTATCGGCTGCAATCCTTCCGCATGGGGCGAAGTTGATTTATCAGACTTGGAAAAAGATCCGATCGTTGTCTGGCAGCAAAAATACTACGTTTTTCTGGCCCTACTGATCAGCCCCGGGCTCCCCATGGCTATCGCTCATTATGGATGGGATGACTGGAAGGGTGGCTTTGTATACGGCTCCTCTGTTCGACTTTTTTTCACCATGCATTGCACATTCTTCGTCAACTCACTGGCGCATGCCTCGTGGGCAGGTACTCAGCCATATTCCGATAAAAGCACGGCACGGAATGTTCCTCTTGTTGCTCTGTTGACCGGGGGGAGGGCAACCACAATTTCCATCATACTTTCCCTTCAGATTATCGGAGTGGCATGAAGTGGTTCGAGCCTGATTGGTCAACCCACTTTATCTTGATGTGCCAGAGACTCGGACTAGCCTCGGATCTTATAACAACCAGCCATTCTGAGGTTGAGCAGGCCCGCCGAATCCAGATGCAGCGAGGCCATCATCCTGAGAAACTTGAAGATCTACCTGCTTTGTCACAGTTTCCAGCGATGGAGTGGAACGAATTCACTGCTCAAGCCGCTCGTGGTCGCTGTTTAGTTTGCATTAACGACATTGTCCACGACATTACTGATTTTATATATGATCACCCTGGAGGCCGCACGGTCTTACAGAACGCAATCGGCAAGGACGTTACGAATATATTTTACAATGGCAATCATCCGCATTCACCATATGCCAAGAGAATCCTGGAAACCAGGCGTATCGCTATCATTCAGGGTCGTGGCCAGGATTTCCCTAGCCTCAGACAGAAATAGCTGGCGGCAGGGATCAAATGTTACGGTAGAAATCATCTTTTGGGCGAGGGATGGCTTGGAAAGCAGAAAAGACGAGAGTAGATCGCAAAGAATTTGTGAGTCGAAAAATGTAATGCATCGATATTAACCGAGGACTGTCCCGATGATACTCGGGTGTGAAGTAGAGCCACCGCTACATCCACTACGGCATAGGGGACACGAAAAGGGTCCTCACCCAGCTATCAGACTTTATTGATGAACATCTTGACTGATTTAGTACATGCGACCACAGGGTGTGGAGAACAGGGCTTCCCGTCCGCTCAGCCGTACTTAAGCCACACGCCGGTCAGTTAGTAGTTGGGTGGGTGACCACCAGCGAATCCTGACTGTTGCATGTACATTCTTCTTTTTTTTTTTTAGACAGAAAATTATCTATGTGCGAATGAGCCCTTGGCATCCTCGCAAATTTAAAATGGCGACGCGAGTTTCCCTGGGTGAGAAGGGGTGACAAGGGCCTCCCCGCCCTAAAATGTTGACGTTTTGCAGCCATAATAGATATATGTATGGCCCTCTTTCCGCACTGTTGTAATTCTAAATTCTCTTTTTTTTTTAACGCAAGATGTTGCCTGACAAAAAACTCTAGAAAGTCCTCGAAGAGCGCACTGTAGGTGCCATATCACGTGAGTTCGCAGGTGAATATCAGGATGAGGTGAATGCCCCAAAGAGATAGTTGGCTCGCATTACATTTAGAATAGTACCTCCTAAATATCCTCGATTGATGGAAGCGTTGATATCCTCTTCGTTGCAATATAACTTTGTAAGCTTAGCTTAGCGACACGGTTTCAAGATCCGTTGCGTATTCATAGAATTAGAGGAGGCGTAGCAAACCAATTGCAGTGTCCTTGCATTTCCTGGAGAATTGAAGTAATCAAAGAATCTAAGCTAAGGTGTCCAAAGCTACTCGAATTTAGGCGCTTGTTTATTTGAACATTAATACCTACCTTAAGGGCTGTCTTTTCTTATACGGCAACGTGAAAGTGAAAGAGAAGAGACTATTGTGACCACACTTGATGGGATCTTAACGGGACTGCGCATGACGAGACGGCGCTCGACGGGTCTGCGCTTGACGGGACCGCGTTTGGCATCACTGCGATTGAAGACTGCGTTTGAAGACTGCGTTTGAAGACTGCGTTTGAAGACTGCGTTTGACAGGTGACACAGGACATAGACTGTTGTAGATAAGTAGAGACTCTTCTTCGGTCTCTTCTGCCCTTTCTCGACTTGGATCTTCCGTCGACTTTATCTGACATACGGTCACAAGAGACTATGTCTTATTATGGGTGGGCCTTTTGGGCTGTGCACACAACTTCTTAGAAGAAGGGGTACTTCGAGATGAATATCTAGCCTAGGGAATACTCAAGACTTGGATCCATGAAGCTACTTTGAATTTCCATTTTGATTTCTATAAAGGAGAGAATAAAACTTAGCAGAATTACTGATACCGAGGCGTATTTGGGACTTCACGGATAAGTATTAGTTGACACGGGTGAGCGGGCCGCCAAGAAACGGCTCCTGTTGCACCGCTTAACTGTCGCCCCCGACCGCCTGCCGGCCTCCACCTCCCTGGAATACTGCGAACGCATAGTTAGCAGGCGACTTGGATTAAGTATCTTCAGAAAATATATCACCAAAACATCATTCACACACTTTGTACCCTCCACTGATCTCTACAACTGTATAAATATTATCAAACCGTAAGGTATCCATTGAACAATCCGGATTCCCACGTCTCACACAGTAAACCTAGTAAATAAGTACAATGACATGGCTACCTCCAAACAACGGCGATAGCACAAGCAACAACAAGAGCCCCCCTGGGCTTCACGGAATAGCCTAAGTTCCCTGTGGGTGAAGGCGTCAGAGCTTGTGTGGTGGTCGTTGTGGTTGGCTTTGGAGCTGGGAAGAACTCTGCCTTGTACGAGAGCTCGACGTCTTGTTCTTCTGTAATCCCGGTAAGACTCACAGCCGCCCAGTCCTCATCAAGCGTGAATCTGATGCTTCCATTGGACAGGACGGTAGCCTCAAGGGTGTCACCGACATAATCCACCACGTTGTAGCTGAGATTTCCCTTGGTGACGTTGAGGTCGACAATATACCTATAGAAGATTGTTAACAAAAGCATATCCGAGGATTTCATGATAACCACTCACGTTCCCGCCACAAGATCCCCTAGGGGCATTGTCATAAGGTTTAATGCAGAATTACGAAGGTCAAATCCGTGATACATTTCGCCTACCAACGCTGTATAAGCATGGGGAAAGAGTAGGGCCAGACACAAATAGGATAGGATTGGGACTTACCTCCATATCGCGGTACAGGCTCGTCAAATGCATCCCGCTTTGCCAGTCTGTTCAGGATGGGCATCAGGCTCTCAGACATTTCCACTGTAGCATCATGGTCATCCCTCCGCCGGCGCATGGGCTCTTGCTTGTCACAATTCCACCCCACAATCTTAATCACATAGTCCTCACCAGCCACAATATCCTTGCGGCTGAAGTAGCCAGATAATGATTGACCTTGGAAACTGTTGTCGTCTGATGGAATACACATAGCAGTTCCGCTGACCGCATCGCCCCCCTGGAGGGAATTGGCAAAGGGGAACTCGTCACACTCCATGTCACCGGCGGCCTCAATAGCTGCTTTTGCCCAGTTGGGTATCCCGTCAGGGTAGAATTGATTTACGTATTCGTCGACGGCCTTGGCGCAGAAGCCCTGAGGACACATGATCCTTCGGTTCCTGATCTTCCAACAATTTCTCTTGCCCGGCCCGGCGTAGGTCAATTGGTATTCCTGGGTGCCCTTGCCGCCATTCAGCTTTTTCATGCCCTCACACATATTCATCAAGACCGCACGATTTGAAATCTCAAAAATCTCGTCACTGGTCGGATCTGCTGACTCCTGTAGCCTGCGTCTAGGGTCGTACACGAATGGGACGGTCACCATGGGCGAGGGTGCCACTCTTGTAGGCGTTGGTGTCTTGCATTGTTTGGTCTTGGATGACCGTGTAGTCGTGGGCTTCTTATAACACTTGTTATTCTTATTGCACCCGTATCCCTTCGGACAACATTTCCCGCCACAGCAAGCTGCATCTATGTCACAGGGGCCGTTGGGATCTGCGCAACATCTCTGCGTTTTGCTGTCGAAACAACCCTCAGAGGCGACGCAGCATTGGAAACCATCCTTGCACGCCCAGTTCTTGCTCCCTACAGCATCCTGGCAGCACATGGATGTCTTCGGATCATAACACTTGTCTTTGCCGCATTTGATCATGCCCGTCGGGCAACAATCACCCCCTTTCATACAATCGTAGCCCATTTCACAGGTGTGCCCTTCTTCGTCGTTGCAGCATACCTCCGTCTCGGGATCATAACACCTCTTCGTACCACACAGCTTTTGACCTTCGGGACAGCATTGGTTCCCATCAACACACGTCATCCCTTTCGCACAGACGGTGTCGAGAGCACAGGTGCCAGTGTCAATCTGTCTCCCGCAGAGACCAGAGCCGCCAGGGCAGCACACGGATGTCTCGGGATCATAACACTTGTCATTGCCGCAGCTGATCATGCCCGTCGGGCAACATCCACCCTCTTTCATACAATCGTAACCCATCTCACAGGTGTGCCCTTCTTCGTCGTTGCAACAGACTTCCGTCTCGGGATCGTAGCAACCTGTGCCACATTGTTTGGTTCCGGTCGGGCAGCACCCGGTTTCGGTGCAGAAGTAGCCCTCAGGACACTTTTTCCCGGTGCCACCGCAGCAAGATTCTCCTTCTTCGGGGTTGTAGCAACCCTCGGAGCCACACTCTTCGCCTCCCGCCGGACAGCAGCCGTCGGTGACGCATGTTTCGCCAATGGGGCAGCATTTGCCGTTCTCGCACATAGCTGGAATTCTAGTGTTAGATCGGGTTCTGAATAGCTAATTGGGGGCATTGGGGTAGAAAAGGTGGGGGGAAACACACAGGTGCCTTCTGGACATGTCATTTCTTGTCTCTCTAAGATGTCTCGATCATCTTTGTCGCTATTCCCCCATAGGTCTACTTTGTGCTCGAGGCTACTGACGAAGAGGTGGGAAACCGCTGGTGAGTGATCTGAAACCTCGATACCAGTCTGTGCCCCCCGTTGTGCTTCATATTTAACATGATAATGTGCCGACGTTGCGAGGTTCAACGCAGGTGAAGAGTTCAAAAGCGCACTCTCAAGGTCAAAAGCAAGACCCAGGCAGAGCCACGAACTCAATACAATAAAATTTCGCTTTCTCATCTTCGCGTGCAGATTGCAGCTTGAAAGATGTCCGAAGAGCCGTTTGACCGAGTGGGAATCAAGAAATTTATAAGAATGCTGGCATCATTGCCTGGGGCAAACAAGTTTATCCACCCCGAACCCTCCACTAAACAAAAACACGAGTTCTTGCATACCTTCACCAGTCCTTCCAATCACATTAGCCATCATTAGATGGGATACGAGTTTACTCTGCACGGGGCGACGCCAGTGGCTATAGGAACGAGACAATACGAGGCTCCCTCCAATCATCGAGTATCATCTCAAGCACACGAGTGATGCTAAAGAAACTCAGCCCCCACAAAGTGCATTGAACCTTGACATTCCAGTTCCCTTTTCACAAGCTTAACGGAGGAGAGCCTCCCCTCCGCCAGGAGGATAGGATAATGGCCACCCAGCGGCATGGTGCTGGGTTTTATCCTTGCGGGATTGCTAAGACTTTCCCTGCACTAGAATGGGCAAATGCACCTGTTCAACTACGAGGTTCAGCCTTCAGGCAGTCTTGGGTGAAGAGTATTCAGGGTCCTGAATTGCCGCCTGAAGCCGCCTGAAGAGCGGCGGGATCGCCCATACCCGATAGGGCGACCCTGGGTGACCACCACCATACATGTGCTGCTGCATGTAAACTCTTCTCTTTTTTTTTTTTTTTGGACAGAAAGTTCTCTATATTATAATTTATGATATAAATGTGCTAAAGTTAGGTAGGACATAGTCAGACTGTGGATACTTGACACTACACCTTGCCCTTCGCCTCATTATTCCAGCATCAGTGAAAGCGTAGATTGGGTGCTCAGTTCCCAACTGAACCCTAACTAAGATGTTATGACAAGGCTTTTGAAGCTCATGTTGTTGTATGGTATATTTTATTGCGCGTAAATGGTTATCTGTATATGTACAATATCTCAAACAAAGGCCTGCACGCCAGTAATGGCACGGCCCAGTATCAAAGCTGGAATGGTGTCAGTTAGTGTTTTCTCGAGAATAAATAAAAGGAATGACATACCGTGGATGTCGCTCTGGCCCTCGTATGTCTGCACCACAAACAAGTTGGACACATGGCGGCCGATGTGGTATTCGTCGCTGGCCGCATTGCCGCCGAAGATTTCTTGGAGACTAGGAAGGGCATGTCAGTAGGAAATTGACAACAAAAAATCGAGGATATAACATACATTCGCGAGTTGGCCAACGCGCGGTCACAGTTCTGGCGCTTGATCATGGAGATCATCTCGGGTGTGGCCTTGCCCGCATCCTTCAGCCGGGCCACCTGCGTCGCCGCAAGGGTGCCATACGCGGCATCTGTCGCTGCGTCTGCCAGCTTCTTCTGGATGAGTTGATATTTGGCCAGCGGGTTGCCCTTGAACTGCTTGCGCTCGAGACTGTACTCGCGCGCCCGCGCAATGCAGTCCTCCAGGGCGCCCATGCTGCCAAAGGCAATTCCCAACCGCGCGCTGTTCAGACAGGTGAAGGGACCCGTGAGGCCCTCGACATCCGGGAACATGTTCTCCGCAGGAACAGGGCAGCTATCCATATGGATCATGCCGGTGACGGACGCGCGCAGCCCATTCTTATTCTTGAGCGCAGGCGTCTCAAACGTACCGGGCGGACAGCGCTCGCGCTCAATGACGAATCCCTTGATCTTCCCCGTAGACTCGAGCTTCGCCCAGACGAGGGCCAGATCACAGATCGGCGAGTTGGTAATCCAGGTCTTGCTCCCGGACAGGAGATACATGCCCTTCTGGGTCGGGTGCTCACGCGCGACAGTCTCCATGGACCCCGGGTCCGAGCCGTGATTCGGCTCCGTCAATCCAAAGCAGCCAGAAAGCTTCCCCTTGGCCAGATTAGGCAGCCAGCGCTGCTTCTGCTCCTCTGTGCCGAACTCGTAGATGCCCGTCATGGCCAATGAGCTCTGCACCGACATGCCCGAGCGGTATCCGGAGTCGACGCGCTCGACTTCCTTATTGATCAGTCCTGAGGCCACGGTGCTGACGCCTGCGCAGCCATATCCCTCGATCGAGGCGCCCAGTAGGCCCAGCTCGCCCATTTCTTCGAGGATCCGGCGGTCGTAGTCTTCGTTGCGGTAGGCCTCTACAGAAAAGAGATTAGACAAGCCAATGAGACACTCTGTAAGGTAAAAAATGCGTACCCAGCACCCGTGGCATCAGCCGGTCCTGGCAGTATTGCCGTGCTGTGTCCTGGATCGCTAACTCCTCCTCGGTGTACAGCTCGGCGGCGGCCAGCGGATCCTCCCAGTTGAACACGCCGGACGAGGCATACCGCCGGGCGGCGGTAGAGGGGCGAGCGAGCGAGCGCGTGGCTGCGCGGAGAAGTGAACGATTCATGTTATAGGAGAGTGTGTAATTGATGGGGTAGAAAAAGGGAAAGGAGGGAGGATGAAAGAGAGTAGTGTAGGTGGTTGTGGGGGTAGCTCCGATCAAATATATTCAGTCGCCTCGGCAATTGTATCAGAGGGTCAGGACCACCGAGCTCGGCGTGGGAAGCAGATAACTAGAATGACCGGCTGGGTGCAAATCATTCGACGGAACCTCCGAAACGCTTACTGTAATTATGAACAAATTCCAGGACCGGCGGTTGGAGTCTCGGACATTTTCGGTGTGGCAGTTTGGCGGTGCAGATCATGGGCCGAGCGAAGCCGAACAAAGAGAGAGAAATCAATTGAGCCGGTCTATGTAACGATCCGCCTATATACCTAATTTACCTGCAAGAATTATGTACATCTATCTAACAAACCAAGAAACAGTTCATGCCGGCATCTGGCTTTGCAAAAAGTCAAACACCCCCGTGGGGAAGTAGTCCTCGTCAAACCCCCATAGATCTGCCATCATCGGATCCATCGAGCCCTCCGACAGACCGGACTGCGGCTTGCCCTGTACCGTGGCCGATTCAAAGCCATTGCTCCCGCCACGCTCGGCGGAGAGCGGAGCCACGCCGAGTAGTGGTGGTGGGTGGTTCAGAATGGTGTCGCGCTCACCGAGGATCTGGGCGCCGGGGATAACGACGGGCTTGAAGAGCGAGGGTGATGCGTGTGTATGGGCAGGTTGTGCGCCGGTATTGCGCTTCTCCCACTCCTCCAGCCCCGTGAGCATCTTGCGCAGTCCGCGCGCGATGTGATGGCTCATATGCCGCTCGCTCGCCCGCTGGCTGACGGAGACCATCATCTCGACGGTGCGTCCCACGAGGGCTCGGACATAGCCCACGTCGATCCGCAGCCCGGCCGACGCGATGGAATTCTGTTGACCCTGGCTCCCGGGGATGTTCCCGTTCGAGCACACCTTGGCGGCGATTTTTAGGAGGAAGACTGCGGCAAAGGTGATCATGCTGTGTAAATACAGGGGCACCCCAACCAGCGCACGCTGGATGTCCCGCTCATCCAGGACGACCTGGAGCGTGGCGATGGCCGATTCCACGGCGACATTGGCGCGCTTTCTGCGATCCGTAGACATGATTCGTGAAGAGGTGGATGAGTGGTACGTTCGCAGAGCAACCGAGTACAGCTGTAGTCGAGAGAAATGGTAGTGCATGTAAATAGCTTTGTAGGGGTATGCTCCGACGTGTCGACTCCCGGCTATGAGTTCGGAATTAGCAGGTGCCTAAGGCTTTGGGGGGTAGTACGCACCAAGTCGAGGAAGCCACGCCGATTGCCAATCCCCCAGATCAGCGTCGAGGTCATCAATCTTGGGGAAATCGGACTCGGGAACTTCCAAATCGACGTCGGGACCAAACGCAAAGTATATCCGAGTGAGAATTATGAACAGGTCTACTTGGCTATGTAGTCGGAGGTCGCCCTGCGACACCGACGGCGATTGTGTGAAGGTGTGGTGTTGGGTAATGCTCGGTTCCTCGTGGATGATCGGTGGTCGCCCGTACGCGATAGAGAAGTGGTGCTCCAGAGTCTGTAGCGAGGTGAGCGACCCAAATAGAATTGAAACGAGAGAAAACCTACGTAAAGAATATACCATAGCCTGGCTTGCTCCTTATGCTCTGGAGACCCTTGTGCCGCTTTGCGATAGCACTGGTGTAGGTTGCGTTCAGTAGCAATACGTACCGCGTATCCAGACAGCTTCCAGCTGACATCCGCCAGCCAAAATGCCCCGATACATAACGCGCGTATGTCGTCCATAGTATGGTGGTGGCCGAGCATTGATTCGGATGCAAGTTTTGCAAACTCGGTGTAGCATGTGTCGAACGTGCGCTCTTTGGTCGGCATATGAAGGGCGGTCACCGCCAGAATGGCTGCCGAGAGCATGGATGAGGATCGCCGGACAGACGTGAGATCTTTATGCGGTAGTAATGCTCCATCCCACAAGTACCGATTGAGCACCTGGTCGAAGTGGTAGAACAGTTCCTCCGCTTCTGGCAGATCCACCACTCCGCGCGATATGAAATCCGTCACAATGGCTTGATCTGGCGCATATTGCTCCCCAGGCGAGCTCTCCCGATTCTCGCTCAGCTGCGTCACCTCATACAGACTCCCCATCGGGGCCGTGACCAGCGATGTCGCCCCCGCTTCTTCGCGATCCAGAGAGTATTGCGACTGCTGTTGCGAAAACGCATGATCTGAATGCCGCAATTCGGCTGCTTTGGCGGAATCCGCAGACTCGGTCTTGGTGTAGGCCAGACCCGCGTCGTCGGTCGACACCGTTGACTCTTTGCGGCCCCGTTTCTTCGGCGTCTCGGTCAATCCACCGCCGGCTTGATAGTACGATAGTTCCGGCATGTGAGCCTTCCTCAGCAGGTCCGTCATTGCCAGCTCAATCATGGTCTTCCACCTGCACGGCACTGTGAGTCAGCATGGTCTTTTTGACGGCATCCGGAATCACCTACTCCGCTTCATCCTCCAGCAGGGTCTGGAGACTCTTGTTGACGACACATTCTAGCTTCATTCGTCGACACCGCGAGCACGTAGACTCACCTGCCTTCATGTCGCACCGGACCTTATGTCGCTTGCACTCGGTGCAGGCCCGGATCCTCCGCGAAATCTTCGGGACATGCTGGGCGGACTGGCGGTCGTCGGACGGGGTGAAGGCGGTGTTGGGCGGAGAAACAGACGAGGCATCACCATTGGCCTCTAACTGGATGCGATTCCGCTTCATCGTCATGGGTTGCAGCGCATTCTGATCAAGAGTCTGGGGAACTCCAAAGGCGGGGTTGTTGGTCCAACCCGATATTGATGCCTCAGGCACACCGTCTAGAATCACCTGGTCACGCTAGTCCCCTTTAGGCTTAATGTTGGTCGCGGTTGAGCGCGTCTCTCTTTCTCTTTCTCGTGTTGCCGAGACGATTGTCTGCCAGTACGTTCCACCACCACTGTCATCACCATGGGTATCAAGAGTGAGTGCATTCCATCCCTCTCCTAAGCTTCGCTTCTGACGGCCTGCCAGACCTGTACCAGGTGATCTCGGAGAACGCCCCCGATGCCATCAAGGCGGGCGAGATCAAGAACCACTTCGGCCGCAAGGTCGCAATTGTACGTCTGACACATTGACATACGCAGAACAAGAGCTAACGGTTTACTTTCTACCCACAGGATGCGTACGTCATTGTTCATTGCATCTTCACCGCTGGCTTGGACTAACTCGCCCCCAGATCCATGAGCATCTACAGCTTCCTCATCGCCGTCCGCTCCGAGGGCCAGCAACTGATGAGCGAGACGGGCGAAACAACCTCCCACCTGATGGGCCTGTTCTACCGCACGCTACGGATGGTGGACAACGGCATCAAGCCCCTCTACGTCTTCGACGGCGCCCCGCCCAAGCTGAAGTCCGGTGAGCTGGCCAAGCGCGGTGCACGCAAGGCGGAAGCCAGTGAGGCGCATGAGGAGGCAAAAGAGACCGGTACGGCGGAAGATGTCGAGAAGTTCTCGCGGCGGACGGTGCGCGTCACGCGCGAGCATAACGAGGAGTGCAGGAAGCTCCTGAAACTGATGGGGATTCCTTACATTATTGCGCCGACGGAGGCGGAGGCTCAGTGTGCCGTTCTGGCGCGTGCGGGTAAGGTGTACGCTGCTGCGTCGGAGGATATGGATACCCTGTGTTTTGAGTCGCCGATCTTGCTGCGGCATTTAACCTTCAGTGAGCAGAGGAAGGAGCCTATTCTGGAGATTCACCTCAGCCGGGCACTGGAGGGACTCAACATGGACCGCAATCAGGTAGAATATACCCCTTCCCAGGGTTGCGGCCCAAGACTAATCGCCTACAGTTCATCGACCTCTGCATTCTCCTGGGCTGCGACTATCTCGAACCTATTCCCAAAGTCGGACCGCAAACCGCACTGAACCTGATCCGCGAGCACAAGACCCTCGAGAAGGTGGTGGAGCACATGCAAAACGACCCGAAGAAGAAATACGTGATCCCAGAGGACTGGCCGTACCAGGACGCGCGCGAGCTGTTCCTCACGCCGGACGTCCGCTCCGCCGACGATCCCGAGTGCGATTTCAAGTGGGAGGCTCCTGACATTGAAGGACTAGTCGGGTTCCTGGTCACGGACAAGGGCTTCAACGAAGACCGCGTGCGCAACGGCGCGGCGCGCTTGCAGAAGCACCTCAAGACAGCGCAGCAGTCTCGTCTGGAAGGATTCTTTAAGCCTGTTGCGCGGTCAGAGGAGGAGAAAGCTAGTCTGAAACGCAAGCACGACGAGAAAATCCAGGAGCAGAAGAAGCGAAAGAAGGAGGAGGCCAAGGCGAAGAAGGAAGCGAAATCTAAGCCGCGCGGCGCCGTTTGAGTTCTCTTTCTTCTCTTTTCTTGTCTTTGTGATGATTATGGACTTCTCTCCGGCGTAGGCGTTACACATTATGGGATATTTTAAATCTTGCTCTTTGTTTTTCTGTTGGGGAGGGGACGACCAGGGGGTTCTCCCTCAGTCCCCGGATGGATGGATTGGGGCATGGGGACGAGAGAGCATAGAGTCCAGCGTGTACCATAAAATCGCGAAATGAATGAATCTAGAGACAAATCCAGAGACTTCTTGTCCTATTCTTTGCATTCCACTCTGCATGAATGAGCTGATGGGCTCGTGGGTCTCAAGATCAGGACATAACCCTCCGGACCAGGGACCCGGATGTCGGTGGATGTCGATGTTTCGGCTGATCCTCGCCGAACCAGCGGACCGGCGGGGTCTAAATGGATATTGTTTGACTTTTGTGAAGACAAGCAATGTTTTTAATTCCTATCAACCGTCCTACACTTGGTGTGGGCGGCCGAGTTGATGGGACTAAGTCCCCGCGTTACTCGTGATGATCCCGGGCTAAGCGAGATGTTCTCCGCGTGGCAGCGTTGGGACTGATCTTGGGTGGTAGGGAGAATATCACCTTTTCTCGGATCGGAAATCAGAGTCAGTCGAGGTCTACTATTGTTATTCTAATTTAATAATACAGAAAAGGAGCGCGTGTGGTGGGATCAGGATGATGTTGTTGTTCAGGGTTGATCTGGTGGTGGGGTGGAGGGACGGGGCAGATATATATCTCACCAATGCCCTTGGATTACCACACCCTTCCGATATTGGATTGTTCATGTTTACATATATCCATCGGAACCGCTGATTCGATCTATATACAAGATAAGACTCTCCTAGGCTAGAATTTTCGTAGACAAGAATCACACTACACTGAGCACACGCGATGCGCCCACTGATGTGTTCGGTGGACCCCTTGATGGTATAGATTGTCTGTGCGCGATCAGCCGTCGAAAACGGCTGACTAGTACTATGATCTTGGTCGAGCTAGTTCTTCATCCATCGATCGTCCTAGGTACATCGGTAGCTACTAGAAAGTCACGACATCATGGATCTACCATGTACAGTGGCTCCGGCGGTGCAGCGCCACGGAACGGCTTGCGCGTGACCACGAGGCGGCTGCAAGGCACAACACCGAGATAGACGAAAAAGGGATAGAATTCCATCACGGGACGATCTCTCCAGACTGCGCGTGGAATGTCCAGCAGAGCTACAACATAGAGTACGGAGTGGAATGCGGGAGCCAAGCATGGGATCTTCGACG
Organism: Penicillium lagena; assembly: GCF_028827675.1. Lineage (NCBI taxonomy): Eukaryota > Fungi > Ascomycota > Eurotiomycetes > Eurotiales > Aspergillaceae > Penicillium > Penicillium lagena. The sequence goes on along the minus strand of NW_026623222.1, from coordinate 2,126,349 downwards.
ACCAGGCCCAAATTGCCGCATTCAGCAGCACCGCGACCGATGGGTTCGGAAAGAAGAACGGAGAGAGAAAGGAAAAGAGCGAAACAGCAAGAGAACAGCAAGACAAATAGGCAGAAGAAGAAATCATCATAAGACAAAAATGGGGGAAGTCCCCCAAAGAGAGTGTGTGCCCTAGTGATCTGGTGTCAACAGCCGCCAACGGTATAAAGCACGGATGCCCCCGCCGCTCTTCTCTCCTCTTCCCTTTTTGTTTCCTTCCCTTCCACTTCCCACCCATCTCGCCCTCTGGTCTGAATAATTTATTCGTCCTTCCCATCTCTCATCTCTTCTCATCTTCCATCGTCAACCCTCTTCCCACCCATCACCATGCCTCCCAAGAAAGCAACCGGCGCGTCCAAGAAGGCCGCCCCAACGGCTCACTCTTCCTATCGTGGTATGTATTCCCTGATCTTGGGCCACCCACCCATCGCGTAAACGCGAAAATAGTATCTCCTGAGTCGCGAACGTCTGCTGATTCCATCCATATAGATATGATCAAGGACGCCATCGTCAACGTGAGTAGATCACTCTTGTTGTGATTCGGGTCGCGCGACCGTGACACGCCCTGTCCAGGCGCCCGGTCGCCCCAACCACCACCCGATATTTGCAAAGTATTTTCATGAGACTAACTGATCCTTTCTGTCTTTAGCTCAAGGAGCGCAACGGTAGCAGGTACGTTTTTTTATTTTTTCTTCTTGCTGTCACCGCCGACATCTGGTCGCGTCATTTGTTGTGACTACCCGAATCATGCTGACTCGCGCTTCTTGCCCCACAGCCGCCAGGCCATCAAGAAGTATGTGACCGCGAACAACAAGCTCAACGTCGCGTCGCAGGCCACTTTCGATGCCCAGTTCAACAAGGCCATCAAGGCCGGTGTTGAGAAGGGCGAATTCACCCAGCCCAAGGGTAAGTCCAGTCTCCTGTCTGTTCCGCGCGCATGTATCCGCACACAGTTGCAATGTGTGTTTGTGACTTGCACTGTACTCGTGCCGGACCATGTCGCCGTCGTATGACTGGACATCAGCTGACGCGTCTCCAGGTCCCTCTGGTCCCGTGAAGCTGGCGAAGAAGGACACCGCCGCCAAGCCGGCCGCGAAGCCCGCTGCAAAGGCCACTGCCAAGTCGACCACCAAGACTACTGCCAAGGTATGTATTGGACGCGATCTATTTTTTTATTTATTTTTTATTTTCATGTATACTCACTGTCGCAACAGAAGCCTGCTGCCAAGGCCACCGCCACCAAGAAGGCTGCTCCCAAGAAGACCGCGGCTAAGGCCGGCACCAAGAAGACGACCACCAAGAAGACCACCGCCAGCAAGGCCAAGGCCAACACTGGCAAGGCGCGCAAGACCTCGACTGCCGCTCCCGCCGTCGTCGAGCAGCCCAAGGTTCTCGGCAAGACCAAGTCCGGCCGCGTGACCAAGACCACGGCTCCGGCGCCCTCGCGCGCGCGGGCCGCGCCCAAGAAGCGGACCACCAAGAAATAGAGAGATTTCCGCCAGTCTCTCTGCCCGGATCTCTCTGTCACCCCCTTTTCTGTTTTTCACGTGCGCGTCTCGGGGGGTTGAAGAAGGGAACCTGGGATGATCTTCGTCTTTTCTCTTCCGTTGTAATTTCTTTGAGACCCGCGGATCTTGTGTGGTTTTGATGGTATGGCTTTTATTCCTGTGCGTTTCGTTGCTATTCTGGGATATCTTGGTTACGAATGGGCTTTGCTTCCTTTACAAAGTCGGGATGGCGTCTTGCGGTGGGGTTCTTTTCGTGCTGGGGAAATTGAGTCTTTTCTTCTTAAGCAGTAACACAATGAGGAATCAAACCTGAATGTCTGTTGTTATTTGGTTCGCGTGGTGTCGAGGTCGCGACGTAGTAGTGATCTTCCCTTCCCGTCTTATGGGTCTGTTTACTCTTCTGGGGGTGGGCGTCGCGTCAACCTTGTAGGCTTCAGTTGGCAATTGAGGAAGTGTTTTTGATAGACAGGCTATATCCTGCCCGTGGACTCTACAACCGAGGTCTACAGTCAGTCACTACTAGTTAGTTAGCACATCTATTCTTATCTTCTTCTCTCTCACCATAACTGGTCCTTCAACTCGACCCACCTGGACAACACATCTCCACCATGAAACATACATCTGATTAATTACCATCGCGGTAATGTAAGTATCGGAGGATTGCCAGATCGACATTTAGTATTATTGCTCTAACGTCACCGCCGCCACAGTAAGTGGCGGCTTATTGGGGGACCCCTGATTGATAGGGGGTTTGGGGAGGTTTGCCCGCTTAATGATAGAGGTATTTTCGCTCCTAAGTAACTGCTAGTCAGTGACCTAAGCGATTACATACACAAAACGAGTGAACCCGGTCCGAATAATATGCCGACACAGCGGGTTGATCGGACCCTAGACCCTGTGCATAAAAAACACGTATTCACCTGCCCCGTCTTCCAGCTGCGATGCATTAGTGGTTATGCACCTATTTCAGAATTGTCACCTAACACTGCGATTATTATTCTGAACAGATTCAGAGCACCATGGGAGAGTATTTAGCTAGTCCATGTACATGCTTGTGTTTGTGTACCCTCGTTCTGCTGGTTCAGGCACGAGCTCGGGCTGGGCGACTCCGATATATTGGGCCATCCCGAGGTGTGGCGGAGTAAACCTTCGGTAGAAATTGTGCCGGCAGCTGTTGCTCTCCTTGCGTCCCTGATGAGGGAGGGGGAGGAATGATGGGGTCTTATCACCTCATGTACAGGGATTGGACAGATAGAACAAACACAGGGATCCGTACGTACATGGCAAGAGTGGTGGTGATGATGGGAGTGCAGAGACAGGGCTGAGTGGGCCGTACAGTAATAATCAATTCCTTACGACACGCACCGTCTTTTCTCTCCCGGACAACCATCCTCACTCCCTCTCCCCATCCACCATTTTCATCTTCACCCGTCTCGCCCCCCCTTTCGTTTCTTCTGCTTTCGCTCTCTCCCTCTCTCGGTCATTTGTTTGACCATCACCAATCCACCATCAGCCCCCACACCCCTGCCACAGGCCCGACGATGCCTATCGGTCGCTGAAACATCCTGCCACACGTCCCTCCCTGGCAGGTCTCGACGGAGATCAAGAATAATTCCCTTCGCTCATTTCCGCTGGAACTCGATCCGATTCAGAAGCCTGCTGGCCCTCCGCCAATAAGGGCTCCCAGCCGCCCAGCTCGGGTTGCCGGTCCACGCAGAGCTCACGTCACTTGGCCCCAGTAACCATGCCATCCTTCAACGACGTCTCCTACCAGACCACAACCACCGCGACTGCCACCCATCCTCGCTCGTTTGAGTCGCCCCGCAAGTCCCACGACAAAGCCTCCGTCGGAAACACCTTCCTGTGGACCAACTGGCCCAACGGTGACGCGACCCACGACCACCAGCAGCAGAATGACCGGCACTATCTGACCAACCTGAAGAACGGCAGTACATACTCCCTGAATGGCCCCCGGTCAAGCGTCAGTTCCTACACGCGCGATCTGCCACACTCCAAGGACGGCAGCATGCACTCGCTAGGCAATCTGTCCACCCGCGATCTTCGTGACCCTGGCAGCCGGCCCTCTGCCATGCTGGACCGGAAATCCTCCGACACTGGCCCTGGAGCGGGCTCCGCGTCAGCGTCGGTTTCCAGCCAGCAGGTCAATGGCACGGCCTTCGGTACCCGCCAACCGCCGGCGAAAGCCATGGTCAATGGTGACTCCAATCGCCCGTCCGCCGACGAACCCTCCCTCTCCGACCGCGCCGTCAGCCCATCGAATTCGTGGTTACAGATCCCGCGGCAGGACGATGCCGGTCGTCTCACCCCAGACCTCGACCCCAAGCCCCTTGGCCACCATCGCTACTCGTCTCCACCGGCCCCCTCCGCGTTCGAAGCCAATCAGATGCAAGATGCCCAACCCTCGAGCGCCCGACAGCGACATTCGCTGCAAGTCCCCAGAACAGGTAGCGTTCGGCGGAATAGCCGGGATCAAGGCGAGGATACCGCGTTTAGCAGTGGCCGGCTGTCACCGACCACTGCGGGAATGCGGCGTACCTCGTTTAGTCTCACAAGACGAGCCACCAGGACGTCGGACGTGCATTTGGACGAAGCACAACCAGACGAAGATGCGGCTCGCTGGGCGGAAGCCATCAAACAGAAACGTGCTTCGCGACGGCGCCGGCGTGAGGATGATGATGACGACCGGGTCATCGTTGGGACCAAGGTGGACCAGAACCATGTGAATTATGTGACAGCTTATAATATGTTGACGGGGATTCGCTTTACGGTATCGAGGATCAACGCAAAGATGGACCGGGAACTCACCCCGGCGGACTTCGAGGCCAAGCACAAATTTTCCTTTGATATGTATGTTTTACCTTTCCCTTTTTCAAAGAGACACATCAACTGATCACAACCAGAACCGGAAATGAATTGACTCCCTCTGCCAAATACGACTTCAAATTCAAGGATTACGCACCGTGGGTGTTCCGACACCTTCGCTCCAAGTTTCGACTGGACCCCGCCGACTACCTGATATCTCTTACGAGCAAGTACATCCTGTCCGAACTGGGCTCGCCCGGCAAGAGCGGGAGTTTCTTCTATTTCTCGCGGGATTACAAGTACATCATCAAAACTATCCACCACTCCGAGCACAAGCTTCTCCGGAAGATTCTTCCGGAATACTATCGCCACGTGGAGACAAACCCGAATACTCTGATCTCGCAGTTCTACGGGTTACACCGCGTGAAGATGGCATATGGCCGCAAGATCCACTTTGTTGTGATGAACAACTTGTTCCCACCCCACCGGGATATCCACCAGACGTTCGACTTGAAGGGCTCGACCATTGGCCGTGACTTGCAGGAAGCCGATCTGGAACGAAACCCAAGGGCGACCATGAAGGACCTGAACTGGGTTCGGCGGAGTCGTCACTTGCAATGTGGGCCATCGAAACGAGAATTTTTCATCGAACAGCTGAAGCGCGATGTCGAGTTGCTCAAGAGGCTCAAGATAATGGATTATTCCCTTCTGGTAGGGATTCACGACGTGGAACGGGGCAACGAAGAAAATCTGCGCGACAAGACACTTCAAGTCTTCCAACCTGGCGGCGACCGCGAGGAAGATGCGAGCCCGAACATGCTGATACGGACTCCATCCAAGTTGGAGAACGAACGCAAGGCCCGGGAGCTTCGGATGCTGATCAAGCGCGAGCGCCCTGTACCCCTCGACAAAGCAGCAGCGAAGATGCCGGAAGAGATACTCGATGAGCGCCAGTACCACGTCTTCTACGCCGACGACGGTGGGTTCCGGGCCACGCACGAGAGTGGCCAACCGGGAGAAGAGATCTACTACCTCGGCATCATCGACTGTCTGACACATTACGGAATGTTCAAGAAGATCGAAAACTTCTTCAAGGGCCTCTCGCATGACCGGGCACAGATCTCTCCCATTCCGCCGGAAAGCTACGGCGATCGATTCATCGCCTTCATCAAGGGCATCACCATGTCGAAAGAGGAGGCCGAGCGACGACGAGAATCCAAGGCTTCTGGCCGTCCCTCCGGTGAGAGGAGAGGATCTCGATCTTCGTCTGTCGAGCGGACCATGCAAAACGCCGAGAAGGAGGCCGCCAAGGACGTCTCCGTCACACATCCTCGCACATTAACCACAGTCTGGGATCCAGCAGATGCCAACGGCCCCGGTCCAACCTCGACGCTGCCGATTGTCGACGAAGCGGGTGAGGCTAGCAGTGTGGGAGGCCACAGCCAACACAGCCGACAGGGCCAACCCGCGGCAGACAAGGACCTTCCTCCCATTCCTCACGACTCGCCGCCCCAGCCACCTAGCAAAGGCAAGGAGACCTACCTGGCGCCTTCCAGCCAGCAGTAACTTTGTTCGTTGGCGGTTCCTTTATTTTTCTTTACACTCTTAATTGTGTTTCCTCGCAAGATATCCCCTTGTTGCTTTTGATAGACATTTTTTCGCCCTTTCCTCTCAGCATGGATACCGCGCGAGGCACCTGATTTACTTTTTCCCTTTGATTGCGAGAATTTGTTCGTTGTTCACGAGTGACGCATGTATCATTTTGGGTTTTCTGATTTTGTTGTTCAGCGAACTCACTTTCGTCTGTCTCTCCCTTTTGTTGTCCATGAAAGCCCTTTCTTTTGGATGACTGGTACCCACTACCACTGTCGCTGGGGGGTTCTTCCCCAATCTCTTTTCCTTTTCTTTTTCTGTCTGATCCACACTCCCACTCGCTATATCTATCCGATTCTGGCAGATATTACGAGATGGGTTGGTTGGGGGTTGCCTCGAACTACCCAACTCCTCCATCAATCACTCACTCACTCATAGCATTCTCTATATCTCATTTCCTTCTTCTTTTTTTCCTGTTTCAGATACCAAGCAAAATCCGCTTGCCTTTCTGTCCTGTCATACGTTCCCCACTATTTCGATGACCAGTCTCTACTATCCTGTCCTGATACCCGGACCCTCTATTTCCTTATTGTTTCGTCAACTCGTGAACGTGAACTCGTTTCCTTGCGCCTGTCATACCCTGTACCAATCAATCAATCACTATACCTCTTTGGCAGATCATCATCATCGTCATCATCGTTGTTATTGTCCGTTTCTTGTCTTTCTGTCTTGTTCCGTTCAGCCTTGTCGTTTTTGCCCTGCTCTGTTCTTAGGGTCGATATTATTGTGTTTTTTATATCGAGAGAAAGTTAGAAGACCCGCGCGCGGGAAGTTCGTTTTTCTTCTTGTTCTTGGTATCTTTTCCTACCTATTCTCTTTCCATTAGAAGAAGAAGAGGATGAAGTATGCATGCCTCTTAAGTAGGCTTGTGTTTGGACCACTAGCAGAGTAGCGAGTTAGCAAAACGAGATGTAGGGAGACCGCTGTGCATCTTACTGAGGTTGCTATGCTTGAATGAAACTTCAGCTTTGATTGAAGCTGAGGTGGAGTGTTTTTGCAAGTAAGATTTGGACGTTTGAATAAAGGACTGGGATGCTGCAGTGCAATATATACACGTAGAAAATGATCACTATATGAACTCGACGTTTAGTTAACCCTATCGCATCTCAACCCGCAGTAACAGAGGAGACACAGATACAGAAATGGATACGGATATAAACGCAGGTACAAAAGCCCAGAGACTAGCGAAATAGCAGAGATACCTGGGGTATGTGACAGCATACTATTTCCATTGAATGAATCCATTCCTGAGTTGTACTTCTTCCCATCTCATCATAGCTCCCGTTTTGCACCCAGCCAGTGTGGGAATCATGAAAAACAAACGCCCCCGTCGCCCAAGCACCCATCACCAAATAAATCAAAGCAGAGGGGGAAAGAAAAGAGCAAGGATCCCGCCTATCCATCCTATCCATCCAGAAAACGAAGAAAAAGAAGAAGAAGTCAAGACGCCAAATTCCCTCCCTCCATGAACAAGAGCACGCCCAGGTAACGAACCTAGAAAGAGACTGGAAAGAAGACGGTCTACTCAGTCTTCCCCTGCGTCACCTTCGCAGCCTGGATAGCAGACATCTTCTGCGTCCAGCCCTGGGTGGGCTGCGGCTTCTTAACGGTGCGGAGGTCATCGCTCGAGAAGCCCGAGATGCGCATGTTGTAGTTGCGCTCCAGGACGAGCTGGATGTCGCGCAGCTCGAGGGTGGACGAGGGGCGCAGCTTGGCGAGGCGGCAGGCTTGGGTGATTACGTCGTCGACGAAGTCATCGGCCATTTGGAGGATGAACTGATTATATGTGTTAATGACAGCTCTGGGAAATATGATATAGAGAGAAAGGAAAGAAAAACGAAAGGATGGAGAGAAAAGAGAGGGAAAGGCTCACATCTTCCGCGTCAGGAGTCAACATCTCGCCTTCGCCGCCGCCGGTAACCTGGCGAACGAGGATATCCAGCATCTTCTTGCTGAGCACGCGCTGGCCCTCGCCCTCGAGGACGTAGCCGGGGTGTTTCTGGATCGCAGGCTGGCCCATCATGCCCATGGCGCCGTGGCTGGGGCCGCCGGACAGAGAAGGGCGCGAGGAAGACATGGCGACCGGCTCTGGGGTGGACACGTTCAGAGACTTGGGGATCACCATGTTGATGTTACGCGCCGAGGCCTCCGTCGAGCGGTTGGTCAGGTAGCCCTGCGGCTGGGCGGAGCCTTGATTGGACATTGCCTGGGGGTTATGTTGTTAGGATTTTGATATTACTGCTATGACAGAAGAAAGCTGGGGGAGATTGGGAGAGACCGGGAGACTCACTTGAGAAGCGGGAGTTCCTTGCTGAGAAGAAGCTTGTGGGCGCTGGCCTGGTTGCTGGACTGGTTGTGTGGTGGAAGTGGGAGTGGCGCCAGCAGTTGCAGAAGGAGCCTGTCCCGATTGGGAAGCCGAGGGAGACATGGCTGTTTGGTGCCCCGCCTGGTTGCGCGCCGCATTCACAGCCGAGTTGATCGTGTGCGCCGCCGGCGTCGGAGCCTGCATGCCACCACCCGTAGTGCCTTGGTTACTAGCCACTGCTTGAGTCGCAGCCGGCGCGGCAGCCGACGCAGGAACAGCTTGCTGTTGCGACTGCTGAGTCGATGAGACGGAGGGCATGACGCCCTGTCCACCTCCGGGCTGGTTCATCCCCTGCTGGTTCTGTTGCTGCATCTTGAAGCTCTCCTGCTGCTCCATAAATTTCTCAAGGAATTCGCTGCCCTCACGCAATAACTTCTCCGCCGCCAGCTGCCGATTCTTAAATGCCTGCATATCCTCCTGGGTCATACTGCCCTGCGACTGTCGCTGATTGAACTGCTGGCGCAGATCCGCCAACCGCGCGCGCCCGACCTCTTGTTTCTGCAGCGCAATCCCATACCGGAGTCGAGCCTCGGGGATCCAATTCTGCAGCTGCTCGGGCGTCGTGTTCGGAGGCAAGAAGAAGTTGAGCTGGTTGACCTTGGCCTGAATCGCTGGCAACAACTGACCGAGGCTCTGAGGATTATTCGGCTGCGTCCGCTGCACGGGCTGTCCCTGCACCGCCTGTGCCTGCTGTTGCTGCGCCTGTTGCTGTTGCTGTTGCTGCTGCTGCAGCGCTTGCTGCCGGCTTTGCTGGAAGAGGCGCATCCCCTTCATCAGATTCTGGGACAGCTGCGTGAGCTTCATATGCGCCGTCTGGTACTCGTGGCTCGTCGGGTCGCGCGTGTTGAGCAGCTCCCAGAGGCCACGCACCAGCTGGGTGTGCTGGGCCTTTTGCTGGTCATTGAGGTGTGGCAGCTTCTGCACCTGGTCGGTCCGAATGAGGTTGGAGTGCTGCTGCTGCTGCGCCGTCACCATGGGCTGACCCGCCTGGCCCTGCGACCCATCCATTGTGCTGAATGATGCGTGGAAGGATAGACTGAGCGGATGTCGATGCCAGGAGGTTGTCGATGAGAGGCGGATGAACGGCGAATCGGACTGGGGGAGGCTTTTCACGTGAATGGAGTCAGACTTCAACGAGGACCGGGGTCCCAAGCCAGTTCCCGTGCTCGGAGTGAGCGGAAAGGATACAGCACAAAGGACTGCACAAGAGAATGAGCGGAATAAGGTGTGGATGAGGTGGTGAAGCGATGATCGCAAAGGCTGAGTCGGCAGGAGGTTAAGTTGGACCCGCGTGCGGCTTGGGCTTGGCGCGGCTCGACTGGCGCTCGGCGAACTATACGACGGCGCATGTTTCGACTTACTATGGGCACAATTAGCGAGAACAGATACTAATTACGGAGGATAGATGATGGATGGAAAATTTTCAAAGAATAAGTAAATAAAGCACAAGTAAATTGCTTCCTACAACGGGATTAACTGTAAGCACACTCATCGCACGCACTAGAAATAGTCATCCTAAGGAGAAACCCGTCTAAACAATTTGGAGATGTGGCCAAGTGCTGTTTTATATGATGATACATTCATTATGGGCATTCGTTATGGGTATTCACTATGGGGCTTGAATATTGACTGGAAATTTACTATGTACAATGTCGAACACTTCAACCGGCCTTGGACATGCTTCCAGTCCTGGATCTGAGCCACAGCGTAGACTAGGAGCTGCACTGTCAAAGCGCCTCGAGGCTGCTGGAAAGTATTCTCAGCATTGAGGTGAGGGGTCCACCCTGCCACTCCCTGGAGCAATTTTATCCGACCCTGTTTCGGTTGATCAGACACGGCGCAGACAAATACGCATGATCGCATCTGCTCCCACCAGGAACTATGCCTTGTAGACAACCAGGTAGTGGTCATTCCCCGTCAGGCCCGAGAGCCTCAGGGATCGGGGATAACAACGTTCAGCCGACGAATGCATAACCCAGGGACTAGTGTCCTTTTGCGAGGCGAGAGGCGCTTGTTCAAGCCCGAGAGGACTAACTCAAGAGGGGTCCCTCAGATCAGCCCATCAGCCCACCGAGATCTCGTTCCATGCCGGTCACTCGTTCCTCCAATGCCCGTTTCTTGAGCTCGAGCTCCTGAATCTCAGCTAGCTCTTGCTGGATCTCTTCATCCGTCACATCCGGGGCCTCCGGCTGCGACACAGGAACATCATAATCATCATCGTCGTCGCCGTACCCATGGCTCATTCGCGCCAACTCGGCGGTGTTGGTCGCGACCCGATCCTCCAGTCGAGCAATGGACTCGGTGATCATTCCGTGGCGATATCGAAGGCTGGCAATCTTCTCTGGTGCCTCATCCACGGGACTGTCACTTGGTTAGCACCAATCAACACACAGAAGGAGGGGGCAGGCACGCACTAAACATTGCAGAGCATCTCTGCACCTTGAAGAAGGACTTCAATGTTGACCTCCCCGCGCGGGCCGCGGGTTGACGTGCCGGCCGAGCGCTTGATCTCTTCCATCATGTCCGACCCCAACACCCGGGCCACGGCGGAGTGGTTGCGATTGTTGCGTGTCGAGTAGATGCGACTGGCCATGGACTCGGACTCGAGCTCGGGGAGAAGGTCGTGCCCCGGCGTGTGGCACGTCTTTGGGATGTCTTGGCGGATGGGTCCAGCTGGAACAGAGCACGTTCATGGGCCTCGGTGTCGCGAATTAGAGCTGTGATGTCGTGGGAGCCCAGCAGCGCGTTGGTGAAGATGCGGGGCGGAGGGAAGCTGGAGGCCGTGGTAAGTGACTGATCATAGATAGGAGGGGGAGAAGACTCACGGGAGGTCGGCAATGGCATTTGAGGACAGAGCGATCTGCTCCAGGTGGGAATCGAGGAGCGGCATGGCGATGATGAGACTGGTACAAGTGATGGTTGGTATTGTTTAGTTATGCGCGCGCCAAGGGCAGCTGCGTGTTCGATGCCTCAGGCGCCCAGGCAGTTGCCAGCAACGCAATCAACATCGATCACGCGAAGAATAATAACCATGATAGGAAGTCATCTGCTCGGCGCATTAACTATCCGAGAAGACTGACATACTTCTACACTCTCTTGTCTATCCACATTCTGCAGTCCCTGCACACACACACGCACACGCACTCCGGTGGCCACCAGTAAGCTCCCCTGACTAAGCCCGGTCTGTGTCTTGCGCCCGTCCATCCCATCTCTTGACATCACTCTCTCTTCTTCCATTTCCATCCATCCCCCTTCACCCCCCGGCCATCGTCTCTTTACATTGGCTGCCTATTCGTCTCAGATTAGTTGCTACTTCGTGTCATTGCCCTGTGCTCCGTGCTCCGTGCTCATCCCCATCCCCCTACTTCTCCCCGTTGTTAGCTTGGTGGCTGCTCAGCTGAGCTCGAACAGCTTGGGACAAGATGCCGGAGAGGCGCTCGCTGCGATCCAACAACAAGCCGGACGCTAATGGTGAGAAGGCCCGGTCCAACTCCCAGAAAGACACGGCCGCACCCACCACTCGTGCCGCTGCCGCCAAACAAGCCAAGTCGGCTCCGGCTAAGAAAGGCGCCTCGGCCAAGGGCGCGTCGAACAAAGACATGGGCGAGAACGATCACCTCAATGGGAATCCGGTCGAGAACGGTGTGAATGGCTCCGAGGATGTGGAGATGGGTGAGGATACGGCAGGTGCGGCTCCATCCTCACAGAGCAACACCAGCAAGGATCGGAAAGGTAACGAGAAGATGACTGTTGTAGTGCCCCCGACCAAGGGTTCCAGATCATCCGGCAAGGCTGCCCAGGATAAGGAGGAGGATGTGACGATGGAAGGTGCTGAGGATGAGGACGCTGAGAAGACCGAGCCCGAGATCGACCCGACGGCCAAGGCGATTCAAGGTACAGTTGGTGTCCGGAAGGACCTGACGAGCCAAGAACTAACTGGTTGCAGACATCAAGAACAACTTCACTTTGCTCGAGCGAGCCGTCACCCACTTTGATCCCAGATTCACCCTCCGTGTCCTGCGGTCGATCTCCTCGATGCGGAAATACATCACCCCCGAGGTCCTTTCCGAAGTCGTCGTCGACACGTATCCTGCCTCCAGCCCCACGGCATCATTCTTGCTCGATGCGATCGACCAGAGTGGAGCCTTTGAAAGTGCGCTGGCCAGCTCGAAGATGGACGTGGATACGGACAAGAACAAGGCTGCTCCCAAGGAGATCCTCCCCGAGGTGGACGCGTACCTGTCCATCCTGGTTCAGATCTACCTGTTCGACGAGCGGGAGATCCAGAAGGGAGCGCAGTTCTCGATAGATCTGATCGAGCGTCTGCGCACTCTCAACCGCCGTACGCTGGATTCTCTGGCAGCCCGTGTGTACTTTTATTACTCTCTGTTCTATGAGCAAATTGCTCCGCTCCCTCCATCTCCCTCGGCCGCTGTGACGACGATCCGTCAACCGCTGCTGGCGGCCCTTCGCACTGCCGTCCTCCGCAAGGATGTCGACACGCAGGCCACCGTGATGACGCTGCTGCTGCGCAACTACCTCTCCACCTCGCACATCACCCAAGCCGACCTGCTGATCTCGCACAACCGCTTCCCCGCTGCTGCCTCCAACAACCAGATTGCCCGCTATCTCTTCTACCTCGGTCGAATCCGCGCCATCCAGCTGCAATACACCGAGGCCCATAGCCATCTCATCGGGGCCACCCGCAAGTCTCCCGCTAGCCACAGTGCGCGCGGGTTCTATCAAGCCTCTCACAAGTTGCTGGTGGTGGTCGAACTGTTGATGGGTGATATCCCGGACCGCTCGATTTTCCGCCAGCCGACTCTGGAGCGGGCGATGCACCCATACCTCTTGCTTACCCAGGCCGTCAGCGTTGGTGACCTGGACGGATTCTTGAACATCGTCAACACGCACAGCGCAGCTTTCCGGAAGGATGGCACATACACTCTCATCCTGCGTCTGCGGCAGAATGTTATCAAGACCGGAATCCGGATGATGTCGCTGTCCTACTCCCGCATCTCTCTGCGGGATATCTGTCTCCGTCTGGGACTGGACAGCGAGGAGTCGGCCGAGTATATTGTGGCCAAGGCCATCCGGGACGGTGTGATCGAGGCGACATTGGACCACGAACACGGGTTCATGAAGAGCAAGGAGGTTGGCGACATCTATGCCACCCGGGAGCCCGGCGAGGCGTTCCACGAGCGCATCCGTGCTTGTCTGGCTCTGCATGACGAGAGTGTCAAGGTAAGTTTTTTTTCCCCCTTTAATGTTCATTCTCTAATGGGATTCTCGCCAGGCCATGCGGTTCCCCATGAACCAGCACCGTTTGGAGTTGAAGAGTGCCCAAGAGGCCCGGGAGCGAGAGCGGGAGCTGGCCAAGGAGATCCAGGAAGGAGACATGGACGACGAGGATGCTGGAGGTGATTTCGACGCCATCTAAGTAAGGTCCTCGGGGGGAGGATGCGTGTTTCATAATCCATTTTTCTCTTCTTTTTCTTCCTGGTCCCCTGCATGGGTCTCTATGCGATAGCGGCCTTCTTCCACCTGTGTTAGTTAATTCGTGCGTCGCTTTCTCTTTTCCTCTCGTTGTGTGCTGGGATGTGTACAAGAGGGAATTCTGTGTCTCTTCTACTGGTTTGCATACGATTATCCTCGATCTATTCTTCGTAATTATGTACCTGTAGTTGATCTCTCTTCGACCACTAGGAGCTGTGAGGTGGTCCGTGCGGTTGCCGAGCTTCGTCGAAAACTTCCCGCAACCCATGATAGCCTAGTCGACTGTTTTTCTCCATTCATCCTTCACGTCCCCCCAACCATACGGCCCCTTTTGCTCCTCTCCTTCACTCTTCCTCTCTCTCAATTGACTGATTGATGGGTGTCTTCTGGACTATATAATTGAGCCATCCCATCACCAACCCGGCCCTGCAGCATCGAGCATGCCTCGTACCGTCACGGCCACCGGGCTGATCCTCTCATCACGAGCGCTCTCAACGCCTCCTGTATGCGCCCAATGCCTCCGTGATGACCTCCGGGCAACCTACACAGCCATCCAATCCCGACGATACCGACCCACGCGGCGGAAAGACGTCTCCCCGTTCGGTGCCGCCGTGTCCGCCGCCCAGACCATCTTCAAGGGCCTACCCAAGGCACCGCCGGGCATCTCCGTCGACCCGCTGCGAATGGTGGGCAAGGAGCTCAAGTTTCTGACCAAGAACATCCGCCAATTGCTGGGCTCGGGTCACCCGGCCCTGGACAAGGTCGCCAAGTACTACACCCGCAGCGAAGGCAAACACATGCGGCCCATGCTGGTTCTGCTCATGTCCCAGGCCACAGCCATGGACCCGCGGAAACACCACACACACCCGGGCACAACCCCCGTCGACGACCCGTTTAGCGCGTCCTCGATCCTAGACGACGCTAATCCCGACGCCAACCCGCTGGTGGCCCGTTCCGCCGAGGCCCAGTATGATTTTGCGGGCGACGACAACATTCTGCCCTCGCAGCGGCGGCTGGCGGAGATCACGGAGCTGATTCACACGGCCTCCCTGCTGCACGACGATGTCATCGACAACGCCGTGACGCGCCGCGCGAGCAGCTCCGCCAACCTGGCATTCGGGAACAAGATGGCCGTGCTGGCGGGCGATTTCTTGCTGGGCCGGGCCTCCGTGGCCCTTGCCCGCCTGCGGGACCCAGAGGTGACAGAGCTGATGGCCACCGTGATTGCCAATCTGGTGGAGGGCGAGTTCATGCAGCTGAAGAACACGGCGCAGGACGAGTCCAACCCCGTGTACACCGACGAGACCCTCTCCTATTACCTGCAGAAGACGTACCTGAAGACAGCCAGTCTGATCAGCAAGTCCTGTCGCTCGTCGGCCGTGTTGGGCCGCAGTGCCCCCGAGGTTATCGAGGCGTCCTATCAATATGGCCGGAACCTGGGCCTGGCGTTCCAGCTCGTCGATGATCTGCTGGACTACACTGTCACCGAGGTGGAGCTGGGCAAGGCCGCCGGTGCGGACCTGGAGCTCGGCCTGGCCACCGCGCCGCTGTTGTTTGCATGGAAGAGTAACCCCGAACTCGGCCCACTGGTGGGCCGGAAGTTCCGTGAAGAAGGCGATGTGCAGAAGGTGAGTTTTCCCCCTTCACAGTCTTTTATGAAAATTGTTGAGACTAACGATGACTCTCTAGGCCCGTGAGATGGTCTACCGCAGCGATGGCGTCGAGCAGACCCGCGCCCTGGCCCAGGAATACGCCGACAAGGCCGTCGCGGCGATCAGTGACTTCCCCGACAGCGAGGCCAAGGCGGGCTTGGTTGAGATGGCGGAGAAGACTATGCGCCGCCGGAAGTAGGGGATTGCATCATGGGATCCGTCTGTAAAGATATAGTTGTTTCTTCTCTCCTTCTTTTTGACTTGGAGCACATGTATACCTAGATTTTAGAGGCTTGAACTGATACATATGAAATGTTCTCTCTGCTTGCAACCTATCCCGGAATGACGTATTTCTCCATATCACCGTAGAGTTTCTCTCCACTCTATACTTGGTCCCTGAACAATTAGTTCCTGACAGCTGTACATTCCAGCGGGGTAAGTAATGTTTGTAAAAGCGGAGACTGTAGGAATACATTTATTACACACTAGGATAGCCGTTACATACGCCGAATACCCATACCGCACCCCTGTCCGCTTATCTGTGTCATCGATCTGCAGCTCCGCCTCTTCCTGCCGTCTCTCGCTACAAGCTACATCCCATCATTCATCGCTCGTTCGTGTCTGTGTTCTGTCCTGCGGAGCCGGTCTCTTTGTTAGTTTCTGCCTTTACTCTGAGAAGTTCGTTCTATACCACTCTCTCCAACTCGACCTCCAAATGATGGAGCTTTCGGCTGTCCCGCTCTGATCGACTGGTTCCCGATGGGTTCGCTCGGCAGCTTCCTGATCGTCTACGTGCTCGGCGGAATCACCTTCCTCCCACTCGTGCTGGCATTACTCTTTCTCCATGCCATCCTAACCCTCCCGCCTGCTCCTCGCCGCACCCCGCAACAATGCAATTCCGCCGCTGCCGCCCAATCCCTGCTCAGCCGACCCACCGACGACGAGTATAGCCTCAAGTCCGGAACGGACCAGCTGGCCGACCACTTCCACCGCACGCACGTATCCGATGTAGCCGCGGGATATTTTGCCGTCTGTCGCGAGTATGTCCCCGGCGGCGTGAATGGGAAGCCTCCTGAGCGGACCACCCCGGCGGGTGAGGTCGTGGCCGCCGAGAGTCCCAGCGTTTATCAGACCATGTACCGGAGCTTGTTTGATCGAAAGCAGGCGCCGAGTATCGAGCCAACCAAGTCGAATGGGAAGAGCACGAAGCGCGCGCGTAATGTGTTTTATATTGTGTTGAGACATGGCCATCTCATGCTCTATGACGATGCGAACCAGGTCGAGGTGCGATACGTCATTTCGCTCGCTCATCACGACGTGAGCATCTACAGTGGTGGCGAGGAGGATATCCCCGAGGGTGAACTGTGGCTGAAGAGAAATGCCATCTGTCTGTCGCGGCGACTGGATTCGCTGGGCGATCTGGGTGGTCCCACGCCGCCGTTCTATTTATTCTCTGAGAATCTGTCGGAGAAGGAGGATTTCTATCATGCCATGCTGCATAACCAGTCACGCATATGGGACTCGGCGGATCGCCCGCCTAAGTATCAGGAGTTTGACGTGAAGCATATCGTCACCCTGGTGCAGCGCCTGCATTCGTCGGAAGAGCAGTTGCAGACGCGCTGGATTAATGCGATTCTGGGCCGTTTGTTTCTGGCGCTGTATCGGACGCCGGAATGGGAGGAGTTCATTCGGGGCAAGATCACGAAGAAAATCTCGCGCGTGAATAAGCCCAATTTCATCAGTCGCATTGGCTTGCAGAAGATTGACCTCGGTGAAGGCGCGCCTTTAATCACCAATCCGCGACTCAAGGATTTGACCGTTGACGGCAACTGCTGTGTCGAGGCTGATATGCAATACACGGGGAACTTCCGGGTTGAGATCCAGGCCACAGTGCGAATTGATCTGGGTCAACGGTTCAAGGCACGGGAGGTGGATATTGTGTTGGCTGTCGTGCTGAAGAAGCTGGAAGGCCACCTCTTGGTGCGGGCCAAACCTCCGCCCAGCAACCGATTCTGGATGTCCTTTGAGACCATGCCCCGCATGGAGATGGACATCCAGCCGATTGTCAGCTCCAAGCAGATCACGTACGGCCTTATTCTGCGCACGATTGAGAGCAAGATCCGCGAGGTCGTGGCTGAGAGTATCGTCCTGCCGTTCTGGGATGATGTCCCCTTCCTGGATACCCTTGGCCAAGCTTTCCGCGGTGGCGTCTGGCAGCGCGATGTCCCTGAGCCAGGCATTCCCCCGGAAATTCCGGATGAGTCTGAAAGCGCGGTGCCGGGGACTCCCAAGAGTGTTCAAGCAGACGGAGGAGGAGCGGAGGTGCTCAAGGCCAAAGACGAGAAGACGATGAGCATGCCCGTTCTTTCAGATCCCAGCACGACCAAACTCAAGTCACGCAAAGGGCTCAAATCGCCCAAGTCGCCCATCTCGGAACGGTCCACTCATTCGCCTTCCGCTTCTTCTACCGGGATCGAGCGGTCGGATATCATGCAGTTGCCTCGAGCCATTCGAACTTCGCAGACCCTCTCCCTCGCGGCTGACCCGGTGGTGACGGCGGATAACGCCAAGGTCGACCCGGTGGTCTCAGAGAACAAGGGCGAGGATAAGACCAACGCGACCAGCTCCATGATCGAAATTCGAAACCGGCCCCCGCCTGCATCGCCGGCTCACACCCCGAGCAGCTCGCCGCCAACGACTGGACCTATGATGCCGGAATATGCATCGAATAGCGGCGAGTCGTCCATCGCCGAATCGATCGACAGCGTCAGCTTTTTCAATGACAACGCCATTGAACGTCCTTCTCCTGCCCGACTCGAGAGCAACTCTTTTTCCAGCTTGAGAAGCTCCCGCGGAAGTTCATCCACATCGATTGCAAGCGATAAACCCAAACGGCGAAGCACGATCGAGACAATCACCAGATCGATCACGTCCGCCAACTCATCAGACGACAAGCCCATGACCATTGGAGCCGCTACAGCGGCCGCAAAGAAATGGGGCTGGAACGTCTTCGGCAAAGGCGATCACAATGATCATTCATCCGAGCAGCGTCACGCAGGAACCCCCGACCAACCGATCGGACGCGGCCACCCCCATCCAGCGCCCGGAGCGCCCCTCCCACGCCCCGAGAAATACTCTCTGAAAAAAACGCAGGTGTCTCTCCCGAAACGCAAGCCCGTTCCCCCGCCGTTCTTGCCCGAACGTCCCGGCACTGCAGGTGAGCAGCGTCGCCCCGTGCCGCCTCCGCCGCTGCCGCGCAGGAAACCGGCGCCGCCTGCCGTGCGCACGGATGGTGGTAGTGCGGATGAGTTACTTGTGGTCGAGGCGCCGCGGGACTCGGAGCCGAATAGCCCGGCGCTGGGTGAGTTGGAGGAGGATGGACGCTTGCCAGAGCAGGGCCAGGCACAGGAGCAAAGTGTTGTTTCTGAAATATCGGCGCCGGTTGAGCAGACTACAGCCGACGACGCGACTGCTGATTCCGTGGAGAGTGAACCACCAGTCCCAGTTGAGAAGATGGCTGTTTCCTCGTTTGAGGAGAGCGATACACCCGCCCCGGCTGATCTGACTACTACCACCATTACTGTTGATGATGATGAAGATGAAGATGGATGGGAGGAGGAAGCCGGACAGGAGATTCCATCTCTGGGCTCTGTGGATCAGACGTCCTCCTCGATGGAGAATAGCGGGGTTGAAGAAGCATTGCCGCCGACCGAACATGCAGCGCCGGCGCAGTCTCTGGAGACGGAGCTCACTCTTGTGTGATTATGAAAGTCAGGCGTTTGGGATTTATGTATGGTTGGTTCTTGATATCCGCTTAGCGCGTATAATCTATTGAATCACTTTTTCTTCTCTATTATTCTAATCTCAATAAATATCTGCCTGTTCCATGACGCGTCGGGCAGCAAGGAGTAACCGTAGAAGTATACACTTCAGTACTGGGTGATGCCAAGACCCGTGCAGGCGCCAACTTTCCGTTCCGTGGGCCAACGTCATATAACGCTCCAGGTCCACGTGTGTCTCCTTCTTCTTCATCCTACACTTCTTCCCTTGCGGTGACCAGCGCAAACAATTCTTTGCGCTGTCTGGGTCTGGGTTGATTTCTTCCGGCGATTACCTCGTTGACTACCATTGCCCCTGAACATCTCCCATCTCGCCCCCCGACTGAGAACCCCACGTCCAAGATGAGTCGGTACGCTGAACCCGATCGCCCGGTGATACGTTACCTGCGCGATAGCTAGCTAATTGACGACACAACAGGACGGAGGCCGATCTGGCGATCAATATTCGCAAGGCTACGAGTATCGGTGAGTGGTGGTGCCAACGCCCCGGGGGTGTCCTGTCGACTTCCATGAAGCGACTCACCGCTAGGAGGAAGGTTCTGAACTAACAATTCTTTCACTCGACAGAGGAAACTGCTCCGAAACGTATGTGCTGATTCCCGCGTCGAATCCTCTCGCTCGCGCCGCTCTTATCCTTATCCCTTCCTGTCGAGACCGCCGACTAACGCGCCCGGGTCACTAGGGAAACATGTGCGGAGCTGTATCGTTTATACCTGGGACCACAAGTCGTCGGCTGCCTTCTGGGCGGGCATGAAAGTGTACGTTGATAATTGATTGATTGTGGTGCCGTGATTGGGAGAAGTGGTTGACCGGGGCTGACATCGGCCGCTACAGACAGCCTGTCCTTGCCGATGAGGTTCAGACGTTCAAGGCTCTCATCACGATACACAAGGTTCTGCAGGAGGGCCATCCCATTGTTGTCCGCGAGGCACAGCAACATGCCAATTGGATTGATAGCTTGATGCGAGGCGTTGGAGGAGAAGGCATGCGAGGTATGCGAGGACAATTTTATTGCTGGGGAGGCATAGCGGACGTTGACCATTGCTAGGATATGGCCCTCTCATTCGGGAGTATGTCTTCTACCTGGAGTCGAAGTTAACCTTCCATCGCAACCACCCGGAGTTCAACGGTATGTCAAAGAAGGGCGTTTGAAGGACACTCTTGATTAACAGTTGTAGGTCTGTTCGAGTACGAGGAATACATCAGCTTGAAGTCTATCAATGATCCAAATGAAGGGTTTGTGCGGAAACACTCGACCAGAGGAAACTGGGCGCTGACTGCTCGGTAGATACGAGACCATCACAGATCTGATGACTCTCCAAGACCAGATCGATGCTTTCCAGAAGCTGATCTTCTCGCACTTCCAGTCGGGCACGAACAATGAGTGCCGGATCTCGGCGCTAGTCCCTCTTGTTCAAGAGAGCTATGGCATCTACAAGTTCATCACGAGCATGTTGAGAGCAATGCACACAACCACCGGAGACGACGGGGCTCTCGAGCCACTCCGTGGCCGTTATGATGCCCAGCACCACCGTCTTGTTCGCTTCTACTACGAGTGTTCCAATCTGCGCTATCTGACCAGTCTCATTACCATCCCGAAACTCCCACAGGACCCGCCGGGCTTGTTAGGCGAGGACGACGATCGCGGCCCGGCTCTGCCCAAACGGCCTGCTAAAGAAGTTGAGCCCGAGCCTACTCCGCCACCAAAGGAACCAGAGCCGATCAGCGACTTCTGGACTACCGAAGCTCGCCGTCAACAGGAGGAGTATGAGACCGAACAGGCCCGTCTGCAGCAGCAGTGGGAGGATCAGCAGCGACAACAGATGCTAGCTCAACAGCAGGCCCAGCACGATTTCGAGGAGCAGCAGCGCCAACAGGCCGAGCAGCAACGGCTGGCTCAAGAACAGCTGCTGCGCGACCAGTACTCGACTCAGACACAGGGCCGACTAGCCGAGCTGGAGCGGGAGAACCTGAACGCGCGTGCCCAGTATGAGCGCGACCAGCTGATGCTGCAGCAGTACGACCGTCGCGTCAAGGACCTTGAGGAACAGATGAACCAGATCCAAACCAACCTCAACCAGCAGAATGCCTCCAAGGACGAGCAGATCCACTCCCTGCAGGAGCAGGTGAACACCTGGCGGGCCAAGTACGAGGCCCTGGCCAAGCTCTACTCGCAGCTCCGACAGGAGCACCTAGATCTCCTGCAGACCACCAAGAGCCTCAAGCTGAAGGCTGCCTCGGCACAGGAGGCGATCGAGCGCCGTGAGAAGCTGGAGCGCGAGCTAAAGACCAAGAACTTGGAGTTGGCTGATATGATCCGCGAGCGAGATCGTGCTATGCATGACCGTGATCGTCTGACTGGTTCCAACAAGGACGAGCTGGAGAAGGTCAAGCGGGAGCTCCGCATAGCGATCGAGCGCGCGGAGAATGCCGAGCGGCAAAAGGGCACGGAGATCTCGTCTATGCTGTCCAAGTATAATCGCGAGATGGCCGATTTGGAGGAGGCTCTTCGGGTGAGTTCCAAGGTTGTTGTCGCTGTGCTGTTTCTATGTGCTGACCTCCTGCTCTAGACCAAAACCCGAGCCCTCGAGGAATACTCCAGAGGCAATAACGAGCGGCAAGGTGACCATGATCTGGCACTCCGCGAGAAAGATGAGGAGATCGAGGTGTACAAGTCCGGTATGGAACAGGCTTTGATGGAGCTTGAGGAACTTAAGCTGGTAAGTGGCGTGTGTTTCTCGGTTGGTGTTATTGACGTACTAACCAGTTCTTGCCATGCAGCACCAAGGCGATGCCGACAATGCGCTGGACAGCCAGATCGACGACGTGCTGCACGGCACCGTCGCCAAGATCAACGATATCATTGATTCGGTGCTGCAGACCGGTGTCCAACGCGTGGACGACGCCTTGTATGAACTGGATTCGACCATGCAGGCCGGTAACCAGAACGCATCTCCGCCGTATGTGCTGTCGCAGATCGAGAAGGCGTCGGCGTCCGCTACGGAGTTCTCGACGGCCTTCAACAATTTCATTGCGGATGGCCCGAACAGCACGCATGCCGAGATCATTCGCACCGTCTCCATCTTCTCTGGATCCATTGCCGACGTGCTGAGCAACACCAAGGGTCTGACGCGCTTTGCAAACGACGACAAGAGCTCCGACACGCTGATAACCGCGGTGCGCAAGTCCGCCCAAGCCACGGTCCGCTTCTTCCGCGGGCTGCAGTCGTTCCGACTCGAGGGCCTGGAGCCGCTGCAAAAGACCGACGTCGTCATCAACAATAACCTGGAAGTGCAGCGAGATTTGCAGGCGTTGTCCAAGCTGGTGGACTCGTTCGCGCCCAAGGGCAGCAAGATCAGCACGACCGGCGACCTGGGCGACCTGGTTGACCAGGAGCTGACCAAGGCCGCGAATGCCATTGACGCCGCCGCGCAGCGTCTGGCCAAATTGCAGAGCAAGCCGCGCGAGGGCTACTCGACTTACGAACTGCGCATCAACGACGTGATCCTAGCCGCGGCTATTGCGGTGACCAACGCCATCGCAGAGCTGATCAAGGCCGCCACGGCATCCCAGCAGGAGATCGTGCGCGAGGGTCGCGGCAGTTCGTCCAAGACAGCCTTCTACAAGAAGAACAACCGCTGGACGGAGGGGTTGATTTCTGCTGCCAAAGCCGTGGCCGCATCCACCAATACATTGATCGAGACCGCCGACGGCGTGATCTCCGGCCGCAACTCGCCCGAGCAGCTCATCGTCGCGTCCAACGACGTTGCCGCCAGCACTGCCCAGCTGGTGGCTGCCAGCCGCGTCAAGGCAACCTTCATGAGCAAGTCGCAGGATCGCCTGGAGACGGCCAGCAAGGCTGTTGGCGCGGCGTGCCGCAAGCTTGTGCGCCAGGTGCAGGATATTATTGCAGAGAAGAACCGCGACGAGGGCGAGGCCGAGGATTACACGCAGCTCAGCTCGCATGAGTTCAAGGTCCGCGAGATGGAGCAGCAGGTATTTATTTCCCTTCCTTTCTATCTACGGGTTGCGCAGTATCAATTGACTGATGTTTTACTTCCCTTCTAGGTCGAGATCCTCCAGCTCGAGAACAACCTCGCCCGCGCGCGCACTCGCCTGGGCGAGATGCGCAAGATCTCCTACCAGGAAGACTAAATACGCCTGGTGATTGCATTTGCCCCTGGCTGTTTTTTTTTTTCGCATCTTGCTTGTGTGTTTGTTCCATCTCACCACTGGAGAAGACGGTAGTGGTCATGTATATCTCGAAGATGAAATTATTCCGATTGTTTCATTTGCTCTCCCATAAGCCTAGTCCTTTTTTGTTCAGCATCCGTCCACCCAACACACCCCCTGTCTCATCTGCCCCCTGAAGTCGGTCCCTTGTCGTTTCAGCAATTAGTCGAGTCGCGTTCAATACCAACGCCTTCAATTTCAATTCCAATTTCAATTTCAATTTCAATTTCAGTTTCAGTTTTAGTTTCAATTTCAGTTTCAATTTCAATTTCAGTTTCAATTTCAATTTCAGTTTCAATTTCAATTTCAGTTTCAATTTCAGTTTCAATTTCAGTTTCAATTTCCACTTCAATTTCCAAGCCAATCCGTCCGTTCGGAGTTCCCCCTCGTATTAATTTACTCTTGTCTCGCCCTTTTTTCTTTGATGCATCTCATCATCGTCGTCATCCATCCGCCACCCTGATCAGTTAATGGATCCCCCACCTGTCAGCACCGCTCTAGTCCTAGTTAACCAAGATATCTGGCGGGTAGTTAACTAGTTAGTTAGCTATACTGGTCAGTACAGACAGTAAGCACAGAACAAAGTTCCCTAGACGGCCCCACCGATTCCCCTCAATCCATGGACCCGGCCATTTCTTGGCGCAGCAGCGAACAAAGAATATCCCAACGTCACCTCGTCACCTTCGGCAGCCTTGCAGGACATCAAAGAAAGTCGTTGACGCTGCAACGCCAATTTGGTGATAGTGGCTGGCATGTGGAGGCGGGCGCAGAGTTAATTTCAAATTGCTGGGTTTTTTGCTTTTTTCTTTCTTTCTTTGTTTGAGCTGGCTGGGCGGGGGGGTGCATGATTGATTGGACGGGTGTTAGTTTACTGGGACTCGATGGGAAGAAGGACTGAACGGGACCTGGATTTGGGGAGTGCAGGGTCGTTCTGGAGAGTATACTGCACATTACAAGGAGATGGTTTACAGCTTGGAAAGGAAGCATATTTGGGCGTTTTTTTGTAGTGTTTTTGTAAGTAACATGAAACCTAAACTGGGCATCGGGGAATAAGCAAAAAAAGACATGGGAAGTCTGCAGGAAAACCCCAGTAGGGAAAAAACCCGCACAACGATCCTCCACCAACACAACACCCGTGGATAACTTCTCAACCCAAAAAACAAAAGCAGATTGACAATTTGGAACAACCATGCAACATAACACGCCAGAACCATGACGCCAAGACACCGTGAGCCGAGACACCACAAAATGAGGCATAAGGCGCGAGACAACAGACGCCAGAACACCAGAAAACTTCTGAATGCTTGTGATAAGACAGGAGGTTGAAGTTAACATGGGAAAGATGAGGGACAACATGAGAAGGCGCCGACGAACCAGGCACTGAGACACCAGAAAACTCCTGAAGGCTTGTGACAAGACAGGAGGTTGAAAGATCTTTTTTTTTCGAGTGATCAGTTTCAACTTTTTTTTGGGATTTGCTTTCCGCCTCTCCCCCGAGGAGAGGACGCAAAAGCAGACATGTTTCGGAGTTTTCTGGTATGCCTCAAAGAAAAAAGAAGAAAATAAAACAGAAGATCAAGAAAATAAGAAAGATAAAGCAAAGAAAATGGAGAGAACATGCCATCGCTGAAAATTCAAATCGTGAAAGACGTAGATAAAGATCGAAAAAGGAAACGTAAGGAAGATACCGAAAAGATTGCAAACGCCTGTCGGGCCACGGCCTCATCCAACCCCCGAGGGGATCAGATCATCCGACTCGCCAAACTAGCATCAAAGCAACTATTTGGGGCAAAACAAAAGAGCTGGTAAAATCAAAATCAAGTGTGAAATGGTGTTGTACATGTGTCAATCGAAAATCATTTCATTCATCCCCAGCCGTAACAGATTAGATAGTGTGGTGATGTCTCAGTCCAGACCAAAGGAGTTCGTTCAAACAACATTCGCATTCGAAAACTCCTCGTTCAGGAACTCTGGGAAATCGAAGTCAAACTCCATATTGAAGTTCGAGTCGAGAAAGTCTGGGTCGAAGTTGGGTTGAATGTCGGTGTCGATCACAGGGTGGATATATGGGTAAATCTCTTCAACATCCCACTCGTCCATGACAACCCGAGAAAAGTTGATCGGCTCATTGATGACCACGGTTCCATTGTGGATCGTAACCTGGGTGTGGTTCAAAGCCAGGGCAGATTGAACAGCCGTCGGAGCCGTGCGCTCCTTAGGCACACAGTAGTCCACGCTCTCGCAGAACTCGATAACGTCCTCAATGTTGATAGGAGGCGCCGCCACAAGCTCTTCCTTGACGCGCGAAGGACCAGTCTTCATCAAATCGTACCCCTCAGCAGACTTGACGATTTTCCATCCGCTCATCTGGAGATACTCCGCGGGCTCCGGGACTCCAATCAAAGGCGCAGTGAGTTCAATGAAATCAGGAAGCGATGGAGTGTCCACCTCGTAGTCATCGCGAATAGTGGTGTAAGCTTTTGCAAGGATTGCCCACTTCGGCTTCAAGGTCTCCTTGGCCCACAGGTTGCTGATGGCGGAGGACTTGAACTTCTGGGGCATGCCAGGGAACAGAGCGGCATAGTAGCCTATCAGCATGTTAATTTTGATGTGATGAGAAAAGGACATTGGAGGAATACTTACTTCGGAACACCATGAACGAGTTTAAAGGACGCAGACGCCGGGTGGTCCTAGCCTCGCGAGCTGGGGCAGGAACCGGGGCATGTGCCGAGGCAAGAGCAGGCTGCACTTGCTCGTCATACTCAGCGTCATCTTCAGCGTCAAGTTCAGCCTCAAATTCAGCCTCATGATCGTAATTTTGAAGCTGGGCCATGTACTCTTGCGGGCGGCGAGGGGGCATGAGACTGAAAATCCCGTTGGCATACATGTAGTACGGGCCAGGCGAGGTGGGAAGAGGATGCTCGAAAAGCTCTGGTGGGAGAGACTCGATCACAGTAGCAGCATAGTCCTCCATAGAAGTTGCGCTCACATTCCATCCTGAGAGGATTATCTGAGCGTCAGTGGCATGGAGGCTCGACAAGTAGTCAAAGAACTGCAACTGCGTGGGCGATTCAGCGGCCACCATCTTGATGAAGGCTTCTTGAATACACAAGAGTGTTAATACAGGCCGTAAGACAGCTCCCCGGGACGATTTCAAACGTGAAAATGACCAGGCACCGAGGGCACAAGACTCGAGCGGGATGCAGAACAGCTGAAGCAGGTGCAGTGGAGCAGAGAAGTGTTGAAGAGTGAGACAGGTGGAATTGAAGGGTGGGATGGGAAGAGGGACGAAGAGGATTGGGAAGGAAAGGAAGAAAGGTAGAAAAAAAGAGAAGAGAGAAGAGAAGATCAACAAAGAGAGCGGATGGTGGAGGGAACGGGGGTTAGGTGCTTTCTTTGTTAGAGGCCCGCCAGCCAAACACCGTGTCTCGGGGCCGCGCCTGCCTATGCTGTCGACGAGTTTCTTTGTTTGCCTGGCGACGGTCCTGGCAATGGGGGCTGGGGATGCCACTCGAGGTACCTTTTGAACATCTACTGGAGACGCTGGATGGTCCTTCCACACTTGTTATCTGGAGGGGGGTTTTTATGACATGCTAGCCCTAACATTGTGACTCTCATCCATCCCAGGAAGACCACCTTGGACAGTTGTATATAATGGTATATAGTGGTTCACCCGACCCCACTGCATCTATCTGCTATATCAAACACACAGACACACATACTGATAAAGTAAACGTGGTGTCACTGCATACACGTGGTAGGGCGGAGATCCCGAGCATGCAGGGTTCCCGTTCAGCCCTACGACGTGACATGGCATGGCATACATTAATTTAATGATCTACCCGCAAAACTATAAGAACGTAGTATACAATAAAAACAAAATTGTTTTGCGTAGATAACTATCTGCAACGAAGCTCATGTGCTGGGTCCTGGGGTACCGGGGTGCCTCGGCGACATCCGTAGATGGGATATATGGGGTGCCATTCGAGGGGAACACTCCGTGTTCGCAAGGTACTTCCCTCGTAGTACTTACGCTTGCCTAGCAACGACCTTGGCAACCAGTGAACGAACACCAGTGCCTTCCATTTCGGGAGGTACGGGGCACACGCTTGAGGAAGTAAACAGGGCAAACACCGGTTGCTGGACACAACACACAGTGTATAGGTGTGCTGATACGGGTGAGGGGATATTCGGGGCATGGTTATATATTCGTTTCATGTAAAGTCTACCCATATAGATATATACCTTCTCCAGTCGAGACTCAGGCGTGGAGTCTTCTTTCCATGTCCCGGCTCCAAGGACAGACACACTACAGCACATCCGCACACGACAGAGAGATAGAAAAGTCCATTGCAACAGAAATAATCGAAACACCCATCGCAGAAACACCAGCCCACAAACCCCAAGATATTACCATCTCATTGCGCCTGCGCCGACGAGTTCCAATCGCTCGCCCAGATAAACGTCGGACAGCGCCACTGCGTGCCCTTCTCCTTATTCCCGCTGGGTCCGAGCGGCCGCGCACAAATCCAGAACGCCCGGCCGCAGTTGATGCCGGGCTTCTTGGTCTTCATGCTGATGCACGGCTCCTGGTGGCCCTCGCATCGGGGCAGGGGTTTGCGGGTGAAGAGCTTGCCCCAATCTTCCTTGCTGACGATCGGGTCGATTACCGTGTCGCTGTCTGGCTGTTTGCCCGGTGTAATTGGGGGTTCATCTTGCTCCGTAGGGTTGGTTGTGTGCGGTCGTGGCGGTGGCTGCTTGGATGCACTTAGAGCACTGGTCGTCAAGGGAGAGTCGAGTGACGCCTCGTTGGGTTGTACTGCAGCTGCGCCTGAGATCTTTGGAGGAGACTGGGAAGACTCGCCGCCTTCGACGCTCTTCGGCTTGAAGAAGCCCTTAAGTGTTTTTTGTCCTGCGGCAGAGGAAGAGAGTGTTGTTGCGGATCTGGAGCGTTTGGCGGATGGAATGGGGGCGGGTTGTGAGCGCTTGCGAGGAATAGATTTCGTAGTTGGGCTCTCTGCCACAAGGGGAGCGCTGTCTGTCTCGGAGGGTGTGGATAACGGTGCAGCATGGAGTTCTGTTTCGTTATGGGAAGGAACCTTTTGCAGGGTGGTTGTAGATCTCGCTAGAGTGCTCTCAGGCTTACGGGCGAACATATCTTTGATGCTCCTCCGTTTATCAACGTCAAACTCTGGGAGCAGACGGCCAGACGCCGGGAGCATGAACTTGGCCGAGTATTCTTGCTGACGTTCGCCGCCTTTGAAGACGCCTGGCGGGTTCATTAAGTCACGGATATGAACAGGCTCGCCATCATGAGACACGGTGTCCTTGAGAACGGCATAGACGGGACAGTGGTCAGATCCCTGCGTATCAATTAGTAAATGTGCAGGAGACAGGCAGGCGTCAAGACATACCATGAGGCCTTCCTGAATATTCGAATCCGCGAACCACTCCTGCATCCCCACGCTGCAAAGAACATAGTCAATTCGAGACCCGTAGTTCCCAGGCCGCGCATTGATTCTCTGTTCCCAGCAGGTATACATTCCCGCACGATCGGGGTGAAACTTTCTGCAGAGATCATGCAACACTGGCCGTTCTCTGCCTTGCTCTCGTTGGCCGATAACCTCCCCGTCAGACAGTAACTGGTTGAATAGACGCCGCGGTGGAGTAGATACAAAGTCTGCCTCAGACATCTGGTTCTTTCGAATGGCTTCCAGCGCATGCGCTGCGTCAATCGGCCCCCGGGATATATTGATGTCACCTGTCACGACCACCCGTTTCCCCTGCGCAACAAGATTCCGAATGCGAGCATCCAGGGCATTGAGAAAGCTAATGCGGAAGCAGTCGCGGCTTTCATCCCGGTTTGCTGGACAATACACTCCGATTAGAACAAAGGCCGGAAACTCGAGGATGACACAGCGCCCTTCCGAGTCGAGGGTGGCGGCATCAACCTCAGTATCGGCTGTGGGTTCTTCAATGTCCTGCTGCTCGTCTGGATCCGAGTCTTCGGACAGAATGATCGGTCGTGCGAGCTGCTCAGCAGTTGGATATCCTCCAATCTGCTGCTCGGCAGGAAGATCCCGGAACGACACCGAGGAGTTGGGCGGACAGAGCACGCCAGTGATACCCTCCTCGGCGCGAATGGGACTGCATGTCGCGTTGCGCGTGTATATAACTACACCCGAGTACCCTGGGCCCGCTGTTAAACCACAGACTTGTAGAAAGGAGTGGTAGTATGCAGGCGGCTCTCACCCTTCTTGACTCGGGGGAGACTGAAATAGCAGTCCCACCCCGGCACTAGGACCATGTCATCTTTGAGGTCTTTTCTCTGGATCTTGGTTTCTTGAAAGACGACCAGGTCTGCCTCTAGGATGTCGAACATGGACTGGACTCGCGATCAGTTGGAGAACGGTCAGAACAGAAGATGGAACGGCTCACCGCAAATGTACGCGTTCCTCGCCATGGCTCGTACGAGAATGGGTTCCTGGTCAATCACTCAGCACAGAGTACACTCTCATCTCCGGTTCATGTACACACCGGATCCCATTTACTGTAATCCAATGTCAGTGTCGATGCCAGATAGCTCCGATGCAAACGTACCGTTCCAGGTGGTGATGCGAAACCCCATGGCTACTGCTAGCGCGTTCAACGCAGCATATCCACCGTCTAGTTAAACATGTCACTGCTTCCTTTCCCCGTGATATATCCCATCTCCTCACGTGACCAATCGCATATGACATAATGACGCTGACATAATACGGACCAAGACGGGAGAGAAGCACACTGCAACCCGAACCACCTCAACCTCTCAATTCATTGAACTCACACCACTCCCCACTCCACCCACACCCACCATGTTCCCTCAGCGCCCCATCGCCCGCCTGTCCCAGCGTGCCGCGCAGCAGCTGCGCTCAGCTCCCGTTCGATCGACCGTGCAGCGCCGCTTCAACTCGTCCAATGTGCCTTCGTGGGCTGCCGACAATGCGTTCAACCGTGAGCGCGAGGCTGTGAAGCACCATGCTGCCCAGACCAGCGGTGCGTATTTCTCTACTGTGATACAATTGTGTTTCTGGGTTCGGGGTTTACTGACGAATTGGCTATGCAGGCTTGTGGCTTAAGCTGTCTATCTTGTGCGTCGATCTCTCTCTCTCTCTCTCTCCCTGGACTGAGCGGGGACTGGGCCTGGAATTGGAACTAATTGGGCCTACAGTGCTGTTATCCCCTGCCTGATTGGCGGTAGCATCAACGCTTACAACCTCTGGAATGAGCACTGGGAGCACTGGGAGCACATGCCCCCGCTTGAGGAGCGCACCGAGTACCCCTACCAGAACATCCGCGTCAAGAACTTCCCCTTCGGCGACGGTGACAAGGTGAGTCTTTCCTTCTCTCTTTCCCATTGACTATTCCTTACTAACCACTGTCTTTGCAGACCATCTTGTAAGTTTCAATTCCGCGCCACTCGGGACCGACATGTCCATCTCCGGCGTCCATCACATTGATTCACCCGGATCTCCCCACCTGACTGTCCCCATTCTGCTTTAACTACATACTGACAACGGTTACAGCTGGAACTCCGAGGTCAACTACCACAACAAGGACAAGACTGTCTAAGCACCTCCTTTCCGCGACAGAGCTCGACTCAGCGAGAGTCCCTGCATGTGTCCGGGAGTGGGTTTTTTGGATGCAAAGAATCATGTATATCTATCGCGCTGTTGTTCCTTGGAGTGGAGGAATCCTCTGAGGTTATAACTTGCAGTCGACACCTTTGAAAATTAGCTGACAATACTACTGCTATTTCCTTTGTTGCCATTGAGCCTTTTGCAACGTAGGCGTACCCTTACGGCTCCTTAACACCGCAAGGCAGTCAGCTGTAGCGATGCCATTTGAAAACTATACCATAGCGAGACAGACCTTTCCAGATCCACGACAGAAGGTACGACAAGAATTGATCATTGCATTCATCCTCGTCCGATATCTATGGCATTCATCATTTATGACCCCCCATCAACAATCACGCCCCAACACCCATCTGCTTTCGCAGATCCAGGTACTTGGACGCATAGTCATTCGCTAGCACAGGATCCCCAGTAAGATGCATAACCGTCGCCTTCTTGGCCATCATCTCCGTCTGGCCCTTGATATCCTCGATCTCCTCGTACTGATCATACGCGCAGTCGATATACCCAAGCGCGCGATTCACATATTCCTTTCTCGCAGGCGTGCCCCCCCTCCCCTGCAGTCTCCACAACTCCCCCGCCATCCCCATATTCGCATCCACGAGCAGCGAGTACGCGCGCGCAATGAGCGCGCAGTCCTCGCTCTCCAGGATCTGGGGCATGATGCTCTCAACCAGCTCGCTGGTTGCATCGAATTCCCGCAGGCTCAGGAGGACGGCGGAAAGCGTGCAGATGGCTTCCCACAGGTCGAAAAGAATCTTAGAGTGGTGGGCAATGCTGGCGGCTCGCATTGCGAGAGAGAAGCCGCGTTGCGGCTGGCCGGATTGCGAGAGGACACGCGCTTTCAGGCAGAGGATTTTCACCTGCGAGTGCACGTCGAAATTCTCAGGGTGCATGGATTGGGCGGCTTGTTCGATCATGCGCAAGGCGCGGCCGTAGTCGCCTTGTCGGATTGTAAATTCGATGGAGTAGAATGCGAGGAGGAGGCGCATGTCGAAGTCGAGGAGTTGGATGGCTTGTAATTGGGAGAGGATGTGTTCCACAGCGACTTTGTCGTCTCTGGAGAGGGTTAGATAGCGGATAAAAGGCATGGGCGAGCAATACTCACCGGCAAATCTGGCGTCGTAGCTGCAATAAGCCTGAGTAATATGTCCAGGCATTG
Source organism: Penicillium lagena (assembly GCF_028827675.1). Classification (NCBI taxonomy): domain Eukaryota; kingdom Fungi; phylum Ascomycota; class Eurotiomycetes; order Eurotiales; family Aspergillaceae; genus Penicillium; species Penicillium lagena. The sequence continues at coordinate 2,093,903 of NW_026623222.1, read as the reverse complement.
TTATATTGGAAGGCCCGCAGTCTTTCTGGCTCGATTTTGTTCATGCGAGCAAATGCTTCCTTGTAGCTGCCCTTTTGTGCCAGCTGTTCTTCCGATCAGCATATGTAGCATCAGATGGAGAAGACTGGACTTACAATTTGGCAATTCCGAAAGGTGATCTTGATAAAGTCGTCATACGGATGATCTTCCTTGTAGCACTCGCGGAAGACCTCAGTGCCCAGCCAGGAGAGGTGAGTGGCCCCTGTCATATCGTCAGTTTTGGACCCAATCTCGCTCATGGGGAAACCGACCTAAGCGGGCATACAGGGCGCTTTGGAGCAACATGTACCCGCCCGTTGGATTTGTAAGACCCTTGGTGACGTTGATGTGGGAGGCGCGCGCAAAGGACTCGGCAATAGACGCAAGACTCTCTCCCTGCTGCATCTCCAACTTGGCCTCGCTCAACACCGTGGTACTCATGAGCGACCACATCTCCGTCTCCTTCGACTTGGCTTTGAGGAAGGCAAGACCCTCCTTCTCGTTACCCAGCATACCACTATTCTGGACTTCGCGCATCTGCTCCGGAAAGGCTTTGCCGAAATGGTACAGCCAACTCAGGCAAAAGTTCAGACAGTTCATATCGTGGGACTCGCGGGCAATCGCTACGGCCTCCTGTACAGCTGAGATCGCTTCGCTGAAACATTCAAAGTCCGCTTGGAGGATGGCGAGATTCAGGAGCGCAAATTGGTATGCACTGCGGTCAAAGTTGTTGTGCATGGTGTAGTCGAAGTATCGGTGGAGATTGTCAAAGGCGGACGTGTAGTCGCCAGCTTTCCAAGCGTCCAGATACCTGGATCACATCAGCGATTGTCATCTTTTGTCACAAGGCAGGCACTTACTCCATGTAGTAGGTCAGCACTGGTACAGAGGACTCCGAGGTTATGACACGCCTCAGTCGAGCTCGCATCTCGTCCGGGACTCTGCCTCCCATTTCTGAGGCTATCAGTTATATGATCCTGGTCTTGTATAGGATAACATACTTTGCAGTTCCCCGATTTGAAACTCCACCAACCGCTCCGCGTCCTTGGTGCTAATCATGCCCTCATCATCCTCGTCGTCTTCAATATTGCCATAAACCACCCGGGAGAGGTGGCTGTTCATAGCCACGCCAGCACCAAGCAGATTCGTATCCACCGGAGCTTGAGAATTGGACGGATTCCTCCTCGCCCACATATGATAGGTCGGCAGCCGGTATCTCACAAAAGCAGTCCACAGCTTCACTGCATCGCAAAACTGCAATCGCGTATACTCCAGATAGGCGCGGCGCACAAACGCGCCCAAAGGCGAGCTGCGCGAAAGACGCATGCGTTCCGTCTCAGGAGCAAGTCCATCATCCCTCTCCTGAAGCAATTGCTCCCGCGTCTTGGTCAGCAGCGCGGGAAGCGCATCGCAGAAGAAGGTCTCCAGCGCATCGCACGAATTGATCGACCAGATCTTCTTCAGAAACAGATCCCACAGCGTGCGGCCTGGCACGGAGGATTCATGGCCTGACAGGAACTCCTCGATCTCGGCGATGGTCGGGAGGTAGTGCTTTGTCCACTGCTTATCGGCTGCATCGAGCGGGAAGATGCCCGCGGTCAGGAACGAGAGGACATGGATGGCGGAGGTGTTGGGTACGTCGCCGTCGGTGTAGACTGTTATCAGGCACAGCAGAGAGACCCTCCACGGAGTGAGATAACGCGTCATGTTGACATTTTGTTTGTTGGAGTGTCGGAGTATCAATGAGTGTGTCAATAATGAGAGTGTCAAGGGCGCGTGGAGGCATAACCGATAGCTGCCTCAGGCATACACGCGGCGGGACTGGGAAAAAAGTTGGCCGATGACGATGATTCACTTTCAACTCTACACTTCATAATGGCAGACGCTCTCACCACCACCGACCTCCAAGGCGCCCTGCCTCTTGTTGCTAGGGGCAAGGTGCGCGACCTATACAAGGTCGACGACAAGACCCTGCTCTTCGTCGCAACAGATCGCATCTCCGCATACGATGTGATCATGGAGAATGTACGCACGCATTGATAACTAGCTCCCTATTCTTCCCACACATCCAATGCTAATTGAGCTTCAGGGCATCCCGAACAAGGGCGTTCTCCTCACCCTCTGCACCCGAACCTGGTTCCAGGTCCTGACGGAAGCAATTCCCTCGCTGCGCACACACTTCCTCACCCTCGACCTCCCGCCCCAGATCCCCGCGCCGCTCCGTCCCGTGCTGCAGAACCGGAGCATGCAGGTGCGCAAATTGCGCATTCTGCCCATTGAAGCCATTGTCCGTGGTTACATTACTGGTTCGGCGTGGAAGGAATACCAGAAGTCAGGCACCGTGCATGGCATCAAGGTTCCTGCTGGGTTGAAGGAGAGCGAGGCCTTTCCCGATGGCCCGATCTATACGCCGAGCACGAAGGCAGAGCTGGGGGAGCACGATGAGAATATCCATCCGGATCAGGGTATGTGTTTTACTGGATCATAATTTCGTGGAGATCGTCTAACATTTATAAACAGCGGCTGCGATTGTCGGAGAACAATACGCGTCGACCATTGCGTCGCTGGCAGTGACGCTGTACAAGGCCGCACACACCTACGCCCTCGAGCGCGGGGTGATCATCGCCGACACCAAGTTCGAGTTCGGCGTCGACGAAGAGACCAACGAGGTCGTGCTGGCCGACGAGGTCCTGACCCCGGACTCATCCCGGTTCTGGCCGAAAGACTCCTATGAGGTTGGGCGTGGACAGCAGAGCTTCGATAAGCAGTTCTTGCGCGACTGGCTGGTGCAGGAGGGATTGAAGGGGAAGGAGGGTGTGCGAATGACCGAGGAGATTGCACAGAAGACGGCAGACAAGTATAGGGAGGCGTGGGAGAAGATCACTGGGGGTAATTAGGGTTGTGAGGCTGTATATTCTTTTTCATGCTTTACGAGATAAACTAAATGACATGCCCAATGTTGTTACATTCTGAAAAGATAGATAATACACCTCAGCTCCAAGGAAATATCACTAATCCCACTCCGACTTTAGTCCCTTCAGTCCCTTCGCCTTTCCACCAGTCTCTTTTTGCTGCTCATGGGGCTCAGCAGACTTCTCGCCAGACCCCGTCCAGCCCGTCCGGACACCTTCATCCACGGGTAAAGCATGGGCGCCACAGATGCGGCGCTCCTCGTCCGCCTCCGCCTCGCTCATCCCATTCGTCGCCCAGATCTTGTGGATGCGCAGATCATACGGCCCCTCGATCCGGTCCGTCAACCCAATCCCAATACTCTTCACCCTCTGCCGCAGAAGGGAAGTCTGCGGCTCAACCACGTAGCCATGGTTTGTCCGCACAAACGAGTGGAAGGGCAGCAGAACAGTCTCCCAGCCCGTTGAGCCAGCGGTGGTCGCGCTGGACGATGAAGAAACCACAGTTGATTCGGGGGGCACGTCAGACAGAGCAGAGGGGATCCCGCGCGGGTATAACTCCTGATTCAGCTCGGGCGAGTCTGACGCTTGGGTGTAGGTAGCCTGTTGGCGCACAGGCGATGCGCCCTGCACGCGGTGATGCCGGGTGTAGAGTCTGTGTTGGTGGATGTCGGTCTGGATGACGGAGTCCGTTTGCACGTTCACGGTGTATCGCCGACCGTCGGACTTGATGCGCAAGGCGAGGTAGGTGTATGGGTCGACGTCCCAGAAGAGACGGCCGAAAAGCCAGAAGCCGCGGTCTTTGTTGCGGAAAGCGGCATATCCTGTGTGGCCCGCGCCGATCAGTATCTGTCAATGCATGCCATAAAAATCACATACCGGTCCGTTCGACTGTCCAGTTTGCGGGGAGTTTTGTGGAGATGGTGCCGTGGAAGCGCGCATGGGAAGGTGAGGTGGGTGAGGAGGGATCGGCCGGCTCGTAATCGAGACTGGCGGTGCTGAAGCCTCCTACGGCGCGATCGGCCATTGTCTTGCAGCCGCGTATGGTCTCTTCATCTTCAAAATCGAGCAGGACGTATGGCTTGGTCGGTATGTGGAGGGTCTCGGTGTTCCAAGCTGGACGGGGGAGAGTCTGTTAGCAGCAGGCGCAGGATGAGGAGATGGGAGAAAGGACGGTACCTATTCTCCCCAGACGACTCAGTTCTTCTGCGCTTCGTTTAAAGAAGCCCTGTCCGGCCGACAGGCACCGTGCTGTTGGAATCATGGTTGGGATGGTGATGGGAAAGGAAGGAAAGGAAGATAGATGTTCGGATTGAGTGGCGCGAGATAAGGCGATCAGATCAGATAAGCAAAATGTTTACTCAAGGTGCAAGTATAAAAGTGAAAATCTTATTGTGGCCTACATCTACGTACAAGAATTCTCATTCTCTCTGAATACATGATCCTATCTCTGATGACTGATTTCAGAGCCTTCATCTATCTTCTGCCTGAACACTCTACCAAGTGTGTTGCGTACATCCAACGTCATGTCGGCCACTGTCTGGATCGTGGTTGACTCACCTCCGCGTCCCTTTTAGGGAAAACAGGAACCATATCCGCTTCTACCTCCTGTACATGGAACCGAGGCCACTGCTCCAGCGAGTCTGGGCTGCGCCTCTCCCAGCCGTCGCCCAACGTGGTGCCCCGACCAGCACCCGCTGGACTCGACTTTCTTGGCCATGCTTTTAAACTCGTCTGGATCCTCGGGACTGTTATCAAGCACTACGCATTGAGCCAACGGCCCTTCAGCCGACAGGGCCATGGTTGACCGCGAGACTCCCACCCCTTGGGGCCTAGGAGCCCACCAAAAGGATTAGCTCTGGCAAGGCGGAGGCTACTAGTATCCCCGCGGATGATGTCCCCGTCACTATGCCCTTTTCTTGGGCTGGGGCTATATATGCCATATATGCCAGCTTGGCAGCTTCATCGTTTCTGCACACTGAATCCTCTCGCTTGTCTATATACTTGCTGTATACTTCATCCCCGTCGCTCTTTTTCTTGAATATTACTCACTTATATCTCGCTCGAGTGCTTAGAGATGTCCTCCCAGACAGTATTCCCCAGTTCTGAGCCCTGGTACTCCCGGCGGGGAGATCGGGTGAACGAGGAGCCCTCAGCGAAGAACGCCCAGGGCTTGTTCCCTCCTGATGCCTGCATTTTTGTTGGCAAGTGAGTCTTACTCCCCAGTTGTTGTGTCCCTACAGACTGACTTCAATAGCCTTTCAACCAAGTTGAGCGCTGAGGAACAGAGCGACTACTTGTCGCGCGCGTTCATGAAAATCGGCCCTTGCTATGTCAAGATCAAGCAAGACAGGAAGAAAGGGCTTCCTGGGGCCTTTGTGCAGTTTGAGGTAAATTCTTGTTTTCTGTCTCTCTAAGTTACCTAGCTACTGACTCGGCTCCTGGAACAGTATGTGGAACATGCCACGACGGCACTGCAATGGGATGAGTTGCTTAAACTCGATGGCCGCTGGCTACGGATTGAGAGGGCAAAAGGAAGGCGTTAGTATTACTGCATATTCAAGACTGTTGTACTGACATAAGATTTTCCAGGAACAGCATGTCTTGGATTCCGCTCCGGGGAGTCCATCTCTAACGCTGAGGTTGACCACGCACTAAATGGACGCGGCCCTGTGGAAGTCTACACTCTTGAACACTATCAGTCAGGACCTTACAACTGGTGCACAGTCTGCAGAGTTACATTCGCCTACGTTGATGATTGCAGAGACGCTATTAGGGTATGTCTCTTTGACCCAATCCCCCCAGGCCATATCAACTAACATAAAATGTATAGCATTTCCAAAAGGACGAAATATACTACATGGTTCTGCTCGACATCGACGGCAACCCAGGCGCGAAGCCTTCAAACAAAACTGCCCCGGATCAGAGGAAAAAGAACTGGGCCCCCCCCTTCCTTTCCTGCCGGTCTTTCTGGCAACAAACCACCCCGATTCAACAACAACCGACCCTACCGCAATGGGCCCAACAACCAAAGAGGAGGCTACAATGGCCCTCCGCCACCAACCTACAATGAAAACATGCCCCCGGGAGGCCCATACCCTCCTTGCGGTCTTTCTTATCCATCGCCACATCCTCAGATGTACTCCGGGATGCTGATGTATCCCCCCAACGGGCTTCCCCCGATGCATCCCCCAGTGTCCTACCCGGAAGCCTATCCTCAGATCAGTGCCTGTGGTCCCGCTTCTCCATACTATTACTACCCTTCACCAGGGCCCATGTACAAACCCGGTCCGCGAATCTCATCGTCACAGCCGGATATGAACAGCGGTGCTATGATTGTCAACAGCCAGCCTATGCCCAACAACATGCTGCCGCCTCCCTATTGTGAGCTCTTTGCTCCTGAGATGGGATATCCGCCATACACTCCTCCATATACGATGCCTGGGCTAGCGGATGGATACTACATACTTTCCATGGGCCCTGAGGCCTATGGCCCTAGCATGCAGTGCCCTCTTCCACCGTCCAGCAATAACGACACAAGCTCGGAGAAGACCAATGGAGGAGCTCCACCTGCAGCACCGGAGCAGGATACCGAGAAGGACAAGACCGATGAACCAGAGGCTGATATACACAATCTCCCACCAGAGAAAGCGCCTCACCTCATTAGAACGCACGACTTGAACTGGGACTCGGACGAAGAGGAAGAGGAAGAGGAAGAGAAAGAAGACCGACCCTCCCGGCGCGAAAAGCGGCCCAAGAAGTTTACCGTCCTCGACCCTGTCCTCGAAGAAACTGAAGTCCTCCCCTCCTCCTCCGGATCAGAAGCCTCCCAGTCCCCCTCATTCTCCTTCTCGCCCTCGCCCCCCCCAAAACGAATCCCGCAACCAATCCAGCGAGCCTACCTCCTCGCCAGACCCCACAAAATTCCATCTGCAGCACAAGGCCCTGGCGAGCAAGTACCGGCCTGCGAGCGGGATCACGGTTGAGGAGTACGTGCGCAACGAGGCGAAGACGAAGGCTGTCTGGGCGGAGCTGAGTGAGGAGCTTATCGCGCAGGTTATTGGGGAGTTGGAGGAGGAGAGGATCGATAAGAAGGCTGTGCAGTCGCTTATTACTGCTTCTGCGGGTACTTCGAGGAGTTGTTCGTTGACGAGGAGTGCTTCGTCCAAGTCGATATAGTTTCTTTTGTCTTTCTTTTCGGTTTGGTTTATTTAATGTTGAGGCTGTACTCTACTTCTTTATTTCCTTTGTTTTGTATGGGCCAAAAAGTTTGTTTGATGTTTTATTTCTATATGGAACTTGGTGGAGTTGAGTTGGCGCCCTTGGAATGTGTTTCTTTTCTTCTGTTTCCTTTACAGTGTGATCTGGTCTGTTGTCTCTTGTACCACAAACTAAAATGAATCAAACGTGTTTCTTTTTCCAAGTTTGCTTCTCAAAAATTATTACCTATGCTATAACTACTGTACGTTAAGTGGACAATCCTATAGTTACCAGAACTTTGTCCAAAACGAATCACCACCGCCCAATAAGCTCAACACAACCCAATCCGATTGAAATAAACGCCTGGCTATAAATAGACGTAATGAATGAGTAGACGGGTAGTATAATACCCAAAATATATATGTACAGGGGGATGCGCTTGTTGATGCTGAATGCCGTCCGTGAAACCAAACCAAAACCAAAACCCAATAGCCAGTGTACCAATTTGAGGAAAGACGCCGAAGAGGAAATGAAGTAGCAGCGGAAATCAAAGAAAAACAAGAAAAGCAGAATGAAGAAAGAGATTTATATCGATGCGAGGGTGTGATGATGTATCCTTCACTCCATGCAAGGTTGTCATAATCGAATGTAGCTGAGTGATAAGAGTGTGATCCAGGTGGTACGTATATGGGAGGAGATAGAGTTGGATCGGGGAGGGTGAATGTAAGCTGGTGGTAGTGAGAGGAGGAGGATGTATAGAGGAGGTAATGATACGTCCTCAATCATAAGGATACGCAGGATCAAGCCCTAACGCGCCTTGCATCAAAGTAGCTCAGGTTGACAGCAGTGTCATTCGCACCCACGAAAGGAGCCGCATCCTCCAATAGTTCCCAGGGACGTATGGGATACGGCCCAACAATTCGACCACGGTGTTGGAGACGGAGTCGATTTGCGACGCAGTTGTTGCTCTCGGGCAGCCCATTGGGGAATATTGCCGTAGCGCCAGCAGCAGGTTGTTGCTGGGCCGCGGAAGATCCAATGGCGGGCGATGGAGTTGGAGTAGACGCCGAGGCTGCAGGGGATGGCATCGAAGCAGGCTGCTGTTGCTGCGAAGATGACCAAGACTCGCCCATTGGGCCGAGCAGATACAGGAAGCGGGAATCGGTTTGGAATTGGACGAAAGGGGGACACTTTTCCTTCAGGAACCGGGCACATTGATGGCGCACTTCATTGGGAAACACGTCAATTAGGGAGGCGGCAACGTCCAGGGCGTGAGTTTGGAGCAGGATCCCTAGGCGCGGATGATATTCCTCAGAGGAATTCGGGCGGTGAAAATAATCGGCCGTGGGGTAGAGACGAAGCACATCACCTGGAAGACGCGACAGCGCGATGCAGATGATTGAAATTAACAGTCGGGTCTGCTCAAGCGAAGCACCAGTCTTCACTGCCAGAGAGGACTGAATGAATGAGGCGCGGTGAATGACAACCATCCTGAGCAAAGCAGAGAACCAGAAGGCGAGCGCTTGCTCAAACTTTGAGCGCGAATGACCAGCCGCCACATCGGTCTTCCTCTCCGTGTTCTGCATGGTAATGATCTTATGCAAAAGCGAGTCCATCCTCTCCACAAGCACAGAAGCCACCGACGGCGTACCCGACTCAGGGATGCTGCCTGAAAGCTCCTCGATGATGGTGAGGTACAGCTTTGCCGTCTCCAATGATCCAGCAGGAGGATCGTGCATCGACTCTTCTGATAGCGGAATGGCGAAAAATTCTTTCTCGGCGCGTTCGCGAATCTGACGCACGGCATCTGTGCTCATCAGCGCAACGAGATTCACCCAGTGAAGCCTCTGCGCCCTCGAGTCTGCCACGGCAGTTTTGAACATCGCGTCCACGATGCTGTCGCGATCCTCATTTCTGGAGTCGGTGTGGAAAAGGATCTGCAGCTTCAGCTGACAGAATGGAAGCGAGAAATCATCGGCCATGGCGGTCAGCTTTTCGACCTCTGCAGTGACAAGGCCCGGTTGCGAAGGGAGGCCAAGAAGAAGATCTAGCGCCGTTTGAGTAATACCCATGGCTGCCGGGTACTGATGGATGAGCTTCTGCATGCAGTTTTGAGCTATAGAGTCGGAATTCCGCACTAGACAGTCGCGTAGTAACGTCACCATAGCGTTCTTCAAGTCGCTTTTCTTTGGGTCACTGCCATCGAGTGATGCTGCGGCATCAGAGACGATCCCAAGAGCTTCCTCGGCATTCTTCGAAAGGAATTCTTGCTGCGCCAATTGAAACCGGTATGAAACCATATCCATATACCTTTCACCGCCGTCAGAGACCACGAGAAGAAACTGTACAAGATCCGCGGGCAAATCAGCTACATTAGGAATTGACGCTGCCGCCGATTCGGATTGCATGAGCCGTTTCACAAGAAGCAAAAATGCACGGAAGGTGACACAACCCACACCGATGAGTGATGGAAGAATGCGAAGTAGCGTGAGTCGGTCAGGGGACTTCAGATGTTCACAGACCCAGCGAGCCAGGATAAAATCAAAGTGCTTTGGATGGAACGACCTCAATTGTGCTAGATATCGGCAAGTGTCATTCGCCGACAGCTTTGCATGTTCGACAACAGACTCGAGATGTTTTGTGAGAGTGCTGAAAACCGTGTCCAGGGTGGGCTCGTCCATGAAGTTCCCAGACATCAGGAGCTGATCCAACTTCTCGCGCAACAAGGGGTCCGCATCACCGAATGTGTCGGCGATGTGGTCTGAGACTGGGGAGGATGCAGCTATGCCCGACTTATTCTCTATGCGCGAAAGGTCTTGGCGGAGAATCGCGACAGTGTTGAGCTCACTGGGTATTCGGAGCCCAAGCTCGATTAGCGAGAACACTAGATCAAGACTCGGCATGCTGAACCTCTTCATAGCGGCGTAGGCGTCAACTAGTTTTCGATATAGATCCGTGGTGGCGCCTATCACGCTGAGTGAATCGAAGTGATAATGTGTCGTGTCTGCGACTGATGCAAGCACGGTGCTGTCGTCACAAGTTGAGGCACATTTCAGCACATCTGCGAGCATGGAAAGATCCCCAAACAGCTCAAGGATATTGCGTACGCCGTAGAACTCGTCAGGAGTCAAGGCAGAGACCGTTGCCTTCAGGCCGCCAGGAAATGCGGATTGAGTGATTGTTTCACTAGCATCACGGGTGTGCTCAGCGACGCCGCGTCGTAGCCACTGGCCAACTTCGGCTTTGACTGCCCAACTTAAATTCGTTGGGAGCGGACATGGTGACATGTCTGTTTGCATGTGGGTATCGTCAAAGATGCCCGGAAGACGTTGACTGATGTTCTCTTTGACTTTTTCAATAGTGGCAGCCTCCTCCGAGATAGAATGCCCTGTCCGCGCCAAAAGCGTACTGCGTAAATTCCCAACGTGCTCTGGAAGACGGCTGACTGGAAGCTGTGATATGAGACCGATGTCACCAGGTAAGTTTTGCTTTTCCGTGGAGGCTTTGGTAACACCCTTGGCCATTAACCACTGCAGGTATCGACCAACCGAGAAGGTCTGGGACCTGACCAGCTCCGAGATGGCATGGTAGATGTTGTCCAGATTCAGCTTCTTGTCATTCCGGACGTGTGTGAGGAACGAAAGCACATGCCCGTCCACGTCGACCCCGGCCGCTTTCCATTTTCGTAGTAGGCGAACACCGATATAAACTCGGCAAATACCGTTACGAAAGGGAGTGGCGAGCCACTCCAGTAGCTTGGAAACCAAAACGGCCTTATCGTCAACGGAGTCAAGACAGGCAGAAGAGATGGAGGAAAGGTCCTGTGCGGTGCGTATAGAGTCAAGGAGACGGATGACTGATTGATGAGGCGAGCGCTGTGAGGTCTGGCAAGACTGCCGAGGACGCTGCACCCGGGTATTTCGTTCGGCAAGACATTGGAAAAGGGCGCGATTCGGTTTTTGGGAGAAGTCGAGGCACGATGAGACATGATGTTTGTACACGTCCCACGAATTTGGGAGTATGACTGATGAAGGATGTTCGTGAACAAGCTTCTTGACGAAGCGAGAGAGTCGGTCGATGAGAGGTTGTAATGTTTCCAGCTTTGCTTCCGTAGCTTGGCGGAGTTTTTCGAGCAACATCTCGGCTAACCGGCGTCCCCGTCGGCGATATCGCATGAGGCTCTCCCAGTAAATGCCAAGCATCAAGAGCCAGATAGGAATGGTGTTGAGCGATGCAGATTCAAAGGACGACAAAAACCACTCAAGGAAATGATCATGGTCGAGTAAGTTCTCAAAAAATAGACGGGCAGTCAAGCCGACCCTGTCACTGCGTCAGCTTTTTTTCATTTGATGAAATCATGGACAGGAACGTACGCATAGGTCATCCTGGCCTTCCAGTCCGAAGTTTTCTCACCGCTGAGCACACCTTCGACGAACTGCTGTACGTTCGTGGTCCAGTCGCGCACCCATTTCGCCTCTAATCCGACTGCCAAGGCACCGCTCGTGCCTTTTCGTTTGAAGGCCCGGATTTCATTGGCACCAACGCACTTTGCCAGCCACACCGCTCGAGCCGCTGGAATCCACTTCCCCAGGCATTGATCAAGCAGAACCTTGCCTCGGATACCGTGGGGAATGGTTCGGCTCAGTCTGCGCAGGGGCACAGAGGGGTTAGCTAGATCACGGAGCCAGGTCTCCCGCTTATTGTCTGTGAGTGTGACTCGAGGTGGCGGCTTGAATGTTGATGGCGCATGGACGGCGTTGTGATTCTGTCGTCTTTCAAGAGCAGCGGTGAACACTGATGAAAGGACATGAAGTCCAGCGCGATGCTTCAATTGCGAAAAGAGTGCCGGGCGGGCGGTATTGGATTCATTTTGCGAGACCTGTGTACGGTCATAATAGCCTTGTTTTGCAGTTTGTTCGTTCAGCAGGTCTTCCGGGTGGTTTCCGGTCCATGGCACGAAATCGGCGACTTCTAGGACGAGGATCAGCAATCAAGTGCCTCAGTTACCACAGACAAAAATACTTACTCTCTCCTTTCAGAACCGGGGCTACCGAAGGCACCTCAATGTGGTACGGGGTTGTTTGTACATCCTTGACGGGCGAGCTCTCCCGAGACCTGGAAGCGTGGTCCGCGGAGCGTTCCGCCAGGGCGGTTTTCCACGGCTGAACAGGCAATGGAGGCGGCGATGCCGCACCATTGCCACGATTCTCGCCTCCAGGCAATTCCGCGATGACTGCCTGGAACGACCACAGCGGCCGGCCGCGCCACGAAAGTGGAGGTGGTCGCGAACCGCCACTGCCCGGGGTATTCCTCGCCTCAGCTCCTGCAGCGGCTCCATCCACGACACCCGTGTTTCCCGGCATATCCAATCTGGGACGTTTGGCGGCCGGTTCTCCTTGCGACTCGAGACCATCGGCTAAGTCGACGACTGCCGAGGACCGGCCCGACATCTGCGAGGGTTGCGACTTGTCCGGGGAGTCATATTGCCCTTGGCCCTGGCCTAGGTCTCCGCGCCCGGAGCCTCCCTGATTGAAGGCCCGGAGCGGATGGCCCCATGCCTGGCCGGTGGAGGAGTGAGGGATCATGTTAGGGACATGGTTGTTAACGGCGAGGGATTCATTTGGTTTGGTAAGGGAGGGTGGATTGGGCGGTAGGGTCTCAAGGAGGAGGAGGAGGAGTGGCCATAGGCGTGACTGTGAGACTGGGTATCGAGAGAACTGTCGGGTGTGCAGACACACACCTACAGTGGGAAAGTGAGTTGGTTGCACAAGTAGTAATCTGGGGGCAAGGTGTTTATCGGTCAGTGATAACGTAAGGCGCTCCGAGCTGCTCCGTGTGATCCACGGCAGTTGGGAATGTGGAGGAAGGGGGAGTTATCACATACTAGTTTACAACTATATCGAATCACACCTTAATAGTAGCCTGCGTTCTTTACTATCCGTAGGTAGTATGGCCTGACAGTATAGGAGCGGTCTTGATGTTTTGCCACATCGAGTATCTCGACCCGAGGGCTGTGCTTACTTCTCGGCTATCCCTAGGATGACCGGATTCGAGAGTAATCCTGGAGTTAGTCCGAGAATCCGAGAAGAGCAGTACCGTAAGACTAAAATTGTTTGCCCATAATCAGAGACCTAGTCTTACATAGCGTGTAGTGTGGTCTCTAGCGTGGTTCTCCAGTTCCGCCGGCAACTCCGTTATCTCGCACTCCACACCTTCCACTCCCGTCACTTCCTCACCCTCCCCGGAACACTATCACCATGTCGTCGAAGAAGGACATGCGCAGGGCCGATCTCGGTGTGTATTGCATCTAGGTTCACTGCCATTGGTTTCGGGCTAACCCACTCTCCCCATTCCAGCGATCCCCTATGTCGAGCCCCCCAAGAGCGACAGCGATGGCGACCTGGGCGGTACATCCTCCCTCCCGTGAATCTTGCCGTCAATGGAAAACTGATCAGGAGCTCCAACAGGAACCATGTCGAGCACCATGCCCATGGCCGCGGTAAGTGCTTGGTCGTGCGTGTCTGGGACCCCGTCGCATGCTAACCCTCTCGCCCCCAGATGTTCATGAGGAACCGGTGAGTCGGCCTCGCTTCTCTCGATGGAACACTGTAGTTAACAGCAGTCACCTTCACAGAATGGTTGGATGGTAAGTGGGCAGTGGCGCATGCCGTTACCCATTGGCTCTTCCTCGGTGTTCTAACCACCTCTCCAGGGTCGCATTCGTCTTTTCTTTCCAGACCTGGTTGGCAGAAACCCCGGCGCAGAAGAAGAAGGCTTCTACGCCGGCATACATGTCGGTCCTGATGTCCTGTTCGTGTCCTGTCCTCCTCCCTGATCGACCAAGATTGCTGACCTGCGGTGTTCCATAGTGATGGCATTGGTCGTGGTATGTCCTGAGCGCCGCAGGCCCTTCTCCCGCTTTCTGACCGCTACTCCCAGACCTATTTGCCGCTCTTCCTGCCTCCGCCCGCCGCGCGGGCTGCCCCTGCGCCGGCTCCTGCCCCTGGAGCATAATTCGCCCGTGTTGCTCCGCCGCAACCATTACTTGACAAAGAAGAAGCAATGTGCACGGGAAGGAGGATTATTTTCTACGTGTGTGTTATATAATATTATTGTACCAATATTATACCATTGCCATCCACGGCGCATAGATGCAGCCGTAATCCATGCTACGCGAGTCGAGTCACGTGCCCGGCGGGACAAAAGGCTCTTGCCCACTTCTTCTTTCCTCCTCGTCAACCCACTCAGCCTCCAACCCAAACTCCTCGCGCTCTCACCCACCGCTCGATCGCTTCGTCTTTTCTAGAGACTCACTTCCCAGACTCCACTCTCTTTACAAATACTGCTTTTAAGGGCCGTTTCCTGCAAAAGTCCGAGTTTATGTCCATCGAAAACCTCAAGACCTTCGGTGAGTTCGGTCGCCACCTCCCCCCCCCCCCCTCCCCCCCCACTCCCTTTCTGCAACTCTACACAACAACGTGGTTTTTCTTCTTCCGTATATTAGGAGACAACACTATCCTGGTCTACCTAAGAGCTCTACCGGTTGGTGTTGGTGTTGAGCAACGAACCTTTCCTGTCGCCCGACCAATTCCCGTGCATCGCTGCGGCGGGGTAGAAGTCTAGTCCTGGACGGAGCTGACACACTTGCCTCTCTCGCAGACCCCTTCGCCGAAGCTGACGAAGACACCGGCGAGACTAAACAGTCTCAAAACTACATCCACATACGGATTCAGCGTACGTCTTCCCCGTCACACGGTCGCGATTTGTCGGCGCCTATACTTAGGGGGGGGTGTGTTGCTAACCGCCATGTTTCATACAGAGCGCAATGGTCGAAAGACTCTGACCACCGTGCAGGGTCTTCCTAAGAAGTTTGATCAGAAGAAGATCTTGAAGGTGATCAAGAAGAAGTTCGGTAGGGTTCTTGTTCTCCTTGCGTCATGTCGCGTGCTAACCTCCCCCTTTCAGCTTGCAATGGCACCATCGTCAGTGACGTGGAGATGGGCGAGGTGATTCAGCTGCAGGGCGACCAGAGAAAAGATGTTCAGGAGTTCTTGACCGACAAGAAGGAGGGCCTCGAGCTGGATGCCAAGACCATCAAGGTATGTCGCCGTCGACACTCCCACTTTGACTTCAATTCTAATCCGTGCCGTGTCTAGGTCCATGGGTTCTAATCCCAACACCATGCCTTGTTCCCGTCCCTTCTTCCCGGTCTATGTTGCCCTGGGAGCGGTGGGATAGGAAGCGCGCTTTGTATCCCTCACCCGGCTGGCCATGCACATGTGGCCTTCGCGCAACGATCAAATGCTCTGCTTCCTGTTTCCCCATCACTCTGAGCCTGGCATATTAGACCTGGGCCACTCGTCGACCTGAACCCCGCTATCCATCTTGTGTTTCTCCCCCCGCCCACGTGGTACGGGGAAGAGCGCGGGTGCTCGTCGGCTCGAGATCGCTATTCTTCGGATGGGATTATGACGGAACGAGGCGTTGGTAGATACCCATATCTGCACAGACAGACGATGCTTTCCATTCATGACTCGCAAGTTCCTTTTTTGTGTTTGTTTTCGTTCTCATTCATTTGCTTTGCAGGGGAGATGTTGGGACCAGTGCTCGCAAATTTATCTCCTTCCCACCAGGGAGAGTATTTTTGTGTTTCTGTTCCCCCGAGGAGATGCAGATTGAATGAGAGGCGTGTTTTGCTGAACCGTGCTGTCGGTCCTTACCGTCTTTCTTGATTTGTGTTCTTTCGAGTTTCACTCCTTCTGTTAATCAACAATGTTCCTAGTCACTTGTACTTTGTAACAAGGAATGTGACTCCGCTGAAGAAGTCTCTGTAGACGGGTCCGTAGCTTTACATGCACATGCAACTCCGAGAAAGATGGTATATTAGATCTATCAAAGATCGCTCTGTATGAGAAATGGACAATCCCGAGAAGCAAAAGTGATATCAAAAGAGCCAAGTATCGAAACCGAAAGAATAATGCGAATCTGTACAACTTCAGGGAACGTATTACTAAAATGAAAACAAATAGCAGCCGGTTCCTCCTAAAGCAAAGCAAAGCGGGAAAAAAAACTACAATTCTGCGCGGGTATCAGCGACTCGCATGCGCAGGAAAATGGCCACGGCCCAGTCCCATAGTTTGCGAGTAATGACAAAAACAGGAACCTCGGGCTCGTTTTCGCGAGTCAGATGCAATTGTAGGAGGAGTGAAGACATGCTGACGAAACTGGCGACGGACACAACAAGGAGCGAGGCTGCGGTTTCGCGTTTGATGGTGGCGTGGTTTTGGGTGGCGTGGTAGACGAAGGTTAAGGACTAGATATTGGATTAGTATTTGGGGGTTTTGTAGGACACACAAAGAGAGAGAGAGAGAGGAAGCGATCGGGGCAGGACGAACGGTTGTGATGGAGATCCAGGCTGGGAGGAGAAGTCGAGGGTCGGAAGATGCGCCGGAGAGGTAGAGCACCCAGGACGTTATATACGCAATTAGCCCGTTTGTGGTCAGGAGACGGATCACAACAGCTGGCGGGGTGTAGTTCAGAAGCCTGGCGATTTGTATCAGCACATGACAAACCCAGACACTGGTTCGAGGAAACACTCACCAGCGAGACATCATGCAGTCCGCGAAGAAATAGGAAAGATATGCGGATGCACAGCACTATGGCGAAAAACGCGTCAGCGACATAACCAAAGGATTCACGGTGGGAAGAATGGCGGTCATGCAGCATGGCTTTCCTACATACCCACATAATAGCCAAAGCCACCTCGGTCACCCTAAACCTCCGCTCAACATCCCATTCCTGTCCTACACTCCCAACAATTGCCGCCGCCCATCCCTCCCGTCCCATCCCCGGTCGAATATGCAGCAGCTCCGCCAGGAAGGTGAACGCGCACCGCAAACCCCACCAAGCAGCCGGCAGGGTACTCAGCGCGCGGCAGACTAGCAGGGGAATGTACCACCTGCGGTCCACGCCCAGAATGACCGCCACACGGGGGTGTAGGGCTGACACCTTTCCGTGGCTGGCATCGCTGCTGATAGGGGTCTGGGAGGTGGAGGAGGTCGGGGACGGCGGAGACGGCGGCACGGTGGTTGATGCTGGAGAGGACGCCACGGTTTTGGATTGGCGAGGCGGTACGGTTGTGGAGAAAGAAGAGTAGAGAAACTCGGCTGGTGTTGACACGAGTCGCGGGATAGTTAGGTCTGGCCGGCGAGGTGGGAGAGCGGGAGGTGGAGGTGGTGGAGGTGAGTAGGGCGGAGGAGACGCATTACGTCGAGGAGGAGCCAGCCTTTGGTTTTGTTCACGGCATGTGTGGCCGCCTCACAAGTCCAGATGTAGGGAGTGGAGAGAGTGCTGGAGGTCCTGTCGAAGGAGCGAGGGTCTAGACGTGTCGTCACGCTGTTGACAGCTTGGGGGGGACGGACCCCTAACGGGCGGTATGGGATTTTCAGTCCTGAGTCGCGGCGCTGCCTGTATGCTGGACTTGACCTCTAGCTGTAAAACTGCAAAGCAAATCAACTGAAACCAGCAATTGCTTGCAAGCAACAAAGATGAGGACCGAGTCTCGTGCTTTGGTCCTTCGATAATCGCGACCGGCACGTGATCTCTGCGGATTTTCCAGTGGTCCGCGCCAGACCAAAAAGATTCCCTTCTCTTCTTCCAGCACACTTGCTCGCCATGGCCTCTTCACTCCGGCTGCTGCCAGGCAGCTTCCTGCTGTCCGCACAACCCAGCAGTGCCACTTTCATTCACTTTCGCGTCGCGGCCTCCTACCAATGCCGGTCCTTCTCCCATGCACCGCAACGCTGGGCAATGAGGCCGAACAAGAACATGGCGATCAAGACCCCGAGCCAGCCCTCGATGAAGACACGAACCAGACAAATGGAGCAGACCGAATTGCCCAACGATATTGGTTTTATGCCGGGCACCTTTGTCCGGCCGTTGTGGAGGCATATGCCTTCGATCTTCGAAAAGCCCCGGGAGAGGCTACAGATGGAATGGACATGGTTGAAGTCTAAATTCCAAGATCTTGCTTCGTGAGTTTTTGGGTTTCGAACTGCGGGAGATGCAATCGATTTTCTATGGCCGGAGGGCTAATTGTCGCGCAGAGTGATCCTATACTGCAAAAGTAAGGGCAATAACCTTCCACTTCAATTCCGCAACCGACGCAAGATTGCGCGCGCTCTGCAAAAGGATATGTACACCGCATTTGCACAGTAAGTGCATTCCAAAACCCTTG
This sequence comes from Penicillium lagena, assembly GCF_028827675.1. NCBI lineage: Eukaryota > Fungi > Ascomycota > Eurotiomycetes > Eurotiales > Aspergillaceae > Penicillium > Penicillium lagena. The sequence goes on along the minus strand of NW_026623222.1, from coordinate 2,075,540 downwards.
TTCACACTGAGAGAAAGAAAGTATATGGTGCTAATTTGCTGGGTGAAAAAATAGAGGCGATACCAAACAAATCCGTCGTATCTGCTGCCAAAATCTCGCCAATAACCTGGCCGGACAAATCGAGACCCGTCCCAAAGGCGAGGAAATGACCTGGTCTCTGCTCAAGTACCTCCGCACTCCAGGCACATATTTCACAGGACTGCGCATCATGTCAGATCGAGCGTCGGAATTGCCCGACCTCCCCAACTCGGGTATCCGCCAGATCGTCCTACGCATCACGAGTCGACAGGCCACTAGCAAAAAGTCCACTCGCCCGGGCGACAAGGACGTAGCCCCCGCTTATAAGGAGCAGGATTGCACCGAGTATGTGGTCATCCAGTCGATCCGTTGGCAAAACAACGACTCTGGGTGGCAGGTCTGGGGCCATGTCAGCCCGACGACCTTGCACACTCTTCTAACCGATCCCTATTTCAAGCCCGGGTTGACCTTGACCGAGCGTCTTTCGGCTATTCGGGAGGGTTCGGGAATGAAATAAAGTCTTGGAATTGACACACACACACACACACACAACATTCTGAGCCAGAAAAGGCCAGAATGGGACTTGGATTTCCTGTATCATTCACGCCAAAACACCAGATCAGGTAAAAAAAAAAACAGAGCAAATCTATTCCACAAGGGAGTTGATCATGACTATGTTTCTTTATTCCTGGGATCAATCAGAGGGATTGGCCTCTAATTTCCACAACCCACCAATCTTCCTTTCCATACCGATTGTGTTATTTCCACCATTCCCCATCTTAACCGCCTCGATCGGAGTTTCCGCTACACTTTTGTTCCATTGAAGCGATTCCGTTTCCCTGTTTGTACACTCCAAAGAAGCACTTTATATAGAAGAGATCTATCAACTCATGTACCATAGCAATATATGTTCTCCCTCAATCTTCAACTTTCTCCGTCAAATTTGGTGTACAACTACTGTACGTATCTCCTGGCGGAGCCTAGGCCGACCCTTTCTTTGTACGCCACCATAGAAAAGAGCATGTTTGCTTTCTCGCTCATCGATTTGCATTAGTTGCATTAGCAAAGACAAGTAGGACAGGACAGGATAGGACAGGAGAGGCTATTACGAGTGGAACAGGGGCATAATGCGTATATACAATGCGTCTCTAGGGAGGGTGAAAAGGCACGAACAGTAACAAAATAAGAAAAGGTGGGTGGGGTTGCAGACTAGGTAGGCAGGGAAACACTGGGGGAGCAATTGAAACATGATATCACACATAAGAAAATCCTGGAGAGGACCAAAAAGGCCGATACTCCCGCTAGACGACAGAAGAGAGTGGGGACGTCACATCTAGTCGTCGTCGAAGATCTGGAACGTATTTACGAGGATGGTCTCGATCACGCGGACTTGCCAGCCTGCGTCGGCGATGTTGCCTCCGGAATTGGCGCCCATGAGGGTTGGTCTGCATGAGATAGGATGTTAGTGATTATACACAGTCTGGATTGTTGGCGGAGACATACCCGAAACAAATGGCGATGTTCCCTGCGTTCATGCGGTTCTGAGAGGAATGTTCTTGGACTTTGTTGAGGTGCTGTGGCGGGGTGAGTTAGTGTCAGTGTATCAATATTATAGAAAGTAAGACGAACCAGAATGATGGCGCGGAGTGTAGCATAATGCGCATCGGGGAGACTGTTGATCAAAGCGTGCAGCGAGTCTCGGCGCTGGATATCATCATCGATGCGAGCAGCATTGACGAAATCAGCGTAGTACTGCGATGTGAACAGAGGGTCAGGCAGCTCCCGGAAGAACTGCTTCAAGAGCCCTGCCACGCTGTTGACGTCGTGGTAGAAGTTCTCCGGGTTGGTGAAGTCGACTTGCGACGAGTCTATTCGACGATTAACGCTGCTGAACACTGACTGACATCCTAAACTCACCATTGTCAAAAACAGCCTTCATGTGGCTGATATGGTTGGCGCTACCCGACAGTCGATATATACCCTCCACGTCCAATCCAAATAGCTCGATAGCCTGGAAACATTGGTACACAATCATCGGCACGGCGGTTCCATCACGGGTGTACAAGTCGTAAAGCGATACGCCAAAAACTGGTTTCAACGGAGGCAGGTTGCTCTTGGGCGGGGGCATCATCATTGGTACATGGCCCGGCATTTGGCCCAGTGGTGGAGGCCCATCAGAAGGCGGCGGTCCTGAAACAGGATAAGGAGGTTGACCTGGTGGAGGACCAGATGGCGGTGCCGCTTCTGTTGGATACGGTGCTTGCTTCGCTCCAGCGCTTGGCGAGGGTTGGGCGACGGGTGACGCAATGTTTTGCTGGGAGAACGACTGGGGTAGGGTCGACTGGGGGAGGGTCGACTGGGGGAGGGTCGACTGGGGCAGAGTCGACTGGGGTTTGGGCTGGGTGCTTGGTTGCGACGGTGCCGCAGTACTTGTTGATCCACCGAGTGTTGGATGACGCACATATTTGATTTCATCCGAGGCGACTGCGCCTGCGTTTCCTTCGTGGCTCAAAATGTACTCGTGGAGGTCCTTCTCGTTGTCCACCTGGCGTACCACCTCGGACAGACTCTTTGGCGCCAGCGCCCCGTTGGTTTCGCTGGTCCTCAGCGGGCTGACACACAGACCCTGTCCCAGTAGCAGCTTCTCACTAAAAACGGCTGTGCAGAGTTAGTTGATAGCCCCGAAAGCAGCGCTTAGACGAATACATACCAAACTTTTGCTGCTGCAGAGTCAGGCCCGAATCGCATTCTTCAATCAGTTGCAGGATAGCGCGCGCGGCCTGCGGTCGACCCGTAGCCACCAGTTCCCGACGGGCTTCTTGAGCAGCCTGGACCTTGGACGAATAGTCGCTGTCCGCATTCTGGACCTTGCGCAGCAAATCCTCCTCGTGTTGAGCGGCAGACTTGTGCCCTTTGAGTCCGAATTTGCCTCCTTGCCTGTCTCCCGTGCGGACACGGTCGTACTGCTCCGCGAACGAATCGTACTTGGCCTTAGCCTTCTCCGCATGCGCTTCGGCATCGACGACTTTTTCTCTGCTGCAAGCCCGGTCTGTTTCCACTGCTTGCGACCGCGTTCGACGTTGGTGGCGAGCTCGGCCATGTCGTCGGCCATCTTGGCCAGGGACACTGCGAATTGCTGGCCATGATCGGCCATTCGGTCATTCAGTCGGTGGATGTCCTTGTAGCTGGAGCTGTATGTGCCCTGGCGGTTCTCGCTGCGTGAGGCCGCATCGCCGATTGCGCGGGACAGCTTCCTCAGCCCCTGAGCATGTTCGTCCTCCAGCGCGCCTCTTTTCTTCAAAAAGGTCGAGAAATCCTGTGATTGTCCATGTTAGTGCATGCGGTTTTATGGGGGTCCATTTTAGGGTAGCGACGCACTCTGGCGGAGGCTACGCTTTGCTTCAATCGAGTCAGGAGGGTGAAGACGCCGATCTGCGTAGAGACACGTTCTGTCAGTAACTATCCCTGTCATAGCTGCGCGCATGGAGTGCAGCGGGGCGCAAGTGCTCACTTCTGAGTAGATCACTTTGTCCAGGCGAGCTCTGATCTCTTCGGGGATGGCCGTCGTCTCCTGTGGCGGCGGGTCGGGCCCGGAGGCCCCAACCGACGAGCGACCAGCGCTGGATGGGGGCGCATCTGGGTCTAGCGCAGACAGAGTAGGCAGCGCAGTGCCTTCAGGGGGGGCCGTGTCGGACATGAGGCGGGTGGGGGCGGGGAGGAGGTGAAGAGTTGAAGATGGGAGGGAGAGAGAGGAAGGGAAAGAAGGAGAAGTGTTGTCGCCCAAGCTATAATTATCGATGACACGGTGGGGCGACTTTGGGGCCGACGATCAATAAAGAAATTCGAAAATAGTAGTCGTGTTAAACGCTGGAGCCTGTTGGGTCCAGGCTGGGATAATTTGGATTTCGCAGTCTAGAAATATGATTGTTGCAGCCAGGAACAAACAATGAAACAAACTATTCACTCGTGCCTGGCCGTTTGACTGCTTTCGGCTGCTCAGCCACTGTCGTCGTTGTGGCTTTGACACAACGCCGAGACATGTGACCAAGGGCTTTGTTAAATAAATCATAATAAAGGATCGCATCATGGACACCTACTAGATGACCGTCCTGCTATGAATATGTACACTCTAAGCTAATAATAACTGACAGTTTATCGGCGGCTGAAATCAATGTGCATGTACTTGGCCACACCATTGGACAATGACCTTAGTCAGCATTACGTCATGTGACGTGCATGGTCAGCATGTCCAAGAAGCCCTAAGTCGAGTCGTCTTCCTTCATAGATCCCTCCCTCTGACGGTATACACTGTCTATCACAACGAGATGTAAATTCCACTTGGGTATCTATGTAGGTTGATATAGCTCTAAGTGTCCGATCAACGGCTCTGTTCGAGCCACTTGATATCCTACTTGACCGGAATCGTCAATATCCGCTTTCCTAGGGACATGGACATCATAATCTCACCATTTGTGCTATAAACGCTCTCAGGAAAAAGTACAATTCCGAGGAGATCTGACTTGGGGGCGAGTATATCCGATTTCGAGTATTGCTGTTCTTTCACTCTCTCTCTCCCATTAGAAGAATTCCTTCGTCACCGACCTCTCCCCGACATGGACATTCGTGAGCCCCGTACCGGGCCTCGTCAAGTACCCGGGTCCATTGGGATCTATCATGCTCCACCGCGGGCTTTCCATCGTCTCCACGAGCCCCAACTCTACGTCCTCCCGTAGCGTCGACGACATGGGCGCCAGGGGGGGGCAGTGTGGGAAGGGGCGGCAGGGGACCCCACGACATGCGCCACGTCGAGGACTGCTCCGTCGGCGCGATGTCGCCTTCATGGGTAGAGGTGTTGCCAGGGAGGTCAGAAGGGGCGGAGCCGGAGGCATCTGGGGAGCTTCCTGAGGCAGCGCCAGGCTTCTTGCGGGGCGCGACGCGGTGCCAGCCGAGGCCGAAGCTGAGGAAGAAGGAGATGATGGCGGCGGCGGTCGGCAGCCACTATCCCTCACGGTTAGTACGGAACATTTCACGCGTTTGACAACAGCGACGAATGGGGGCTACGAGGCATAGAGAATGCCAGGCATGAGAACAAGAAACATACCATTGTCAGCATGAGCGACTTGCTGTACGCGAAGAGCGTTCCCGACAGCTCCGCAGGCGTGACCACGTTCCGGATGCCCGTTGAGCCGGCGTTGACTACAGCCTCCGGGTTCACGCTGGGTGCGTACGTCGCCAGCTCGCTCGGCAGCTCGTTTTCGAAGACTGACTTGGCGATTGACAACATGATGGTGCCGCCGAAGTACTGCGCGAACATGGTGGACGCGGTGCCGATGGAGATCTGGTCGCCGGGCAGTACGCCCTGCAGCGCGATGACGGGCTATTATTTGCTGGGTCAGCAAAGCTGTGTTTCTTGATACTTTTTCCCTTCTCCATGTTCATGGGAAAATGTTGGGGTAGGAGGTCGGGTTGTGACGACTCACCATCTGGAGCACGAAACCGCGACCAACGCCGACGAGGATTTGGTATCCTATCCATTTGCTTTCAGACGTCGACGGAGTCCAGGCGGTCATGAAGCCGGATCCGATGGATGAGAGCGCGTTTCCCACGAAGGCCCAAGGGGGCACGTATCGCAGCTTGCTCACTAATTCGATCAGCACCGTTCGGCGGAATTCGCATCTCTACACCGATCACCTGAAGCTGAAAAAGACTTACCAAGCGCACCGCAAACGGAGGAAGCGATGATCTGCGCGACCATCGTTGGCAGCAGCATCAAGCCGCTGGTCGTGGGGCTGGCCTGCTTCACCGACTGGAACCACAGCGGCAGATAGTACCCCATCATGAGAAACGCACCGCCTTGCATGAAGGACAGGCAGCAGCCGAATGCGACGACCGGGTTCGACACTATCGACGGCGGGATCAGCGCCTCATCCTGCCGGTACCACACCCATACGACGAAGAGAGCGGCCACCCCGGCGCCACCACACAGCAGGCCGATGATGACAGCGTCGTCCCAGGCATAGCGCTGCCCGCCCCAGCTGAAGGCGAGCAGCACCATCACACAGGCCGGTGCAAAGAGCGCGAAGCCAATGAGGTCCAGGTAGCGTGTTAGATTTCGCAGGATCTCCTTCAGGGGCGGTTTGGCTGTCTGCTCGGGGATGCGGACGAACATGAAGATCAGAGCGGCGATGCCCCCCGGCGGCAGGAAAATCCACATGCCTGTCCTGAATCAGCTTCTCGATCGCGGTCATCTGGAATATATATCAGGAAATGTGATCACAACTTACACCACCGCCAGCCAATGTTCTGGGTGATGGCGCCGCCAATGACCGGCCCGACGACGCCTCCAATTGCCGTCATCGCGACCCCGAGCCCCATCAACGTCGGACGGATGCGTGGATGCGCTGCCGCCGTGATCATGACCATGCTGCCGCTGAAAAGGCCCGCGGCACCCATGCCGGCGACGGCCCGTCCGATGACGAAGCTCGTGCTCGTGGGCGCAAGGGCGCAGACCAGGTTGCCCAGCTCGAACGTCGCCAGATAAGTGAGGAAGCTCCGCTTGAGCTCGAAGAGCGTGTAAACCTTACCGGCGACGGGCTGCATGGCGCAGAGCGGGAGCAGGTACGCGACGCTGTACCAGTCGAGATCGGCGATGGTTCCGTAGTCAGCGGTGATGGAGGGAATCGCGGTCGCAATGATGGAGACGTAGAGCGTGATAATCGAGGATGTCAGGCAGATGCCTCCGAACAAGATCCAGAGAGGCGGGCCGGTGATCCATTTCTTTTCGGGTGAAGCGCCGTCGCCAGCGCCTGGAGGTGCTTGTTTGACTGGAGGGGAGATTGGTGATGAGGCTTGACGTTGAGCCGGCTTTTTGAAGCGACTGAACATGTCGGTGTATCTGGGGATAAAGCTTGAGTCGTTGAAAGTGCTTCTCGCCAAGATTTAGCGCCCGACATTGATGGAGAAATGCCGTTGAGGGGAGCAAAAGACAGGACATGGCTTGGCCAAGGGTACATACACCGTCTTTCAGACATAGGCGGAGGGGCGGAATCCCGAAAACACCCATGTACGTAGTTGCAAGACGATCCCAGAACGGGGTTCGGATGCAGATGCGGCGAGTTTGTAAATGTCGCCGCCGGGGTTAGCGAAATCCGATGTGAAACCGACCCCAGATTTCATGGACTATGAATTAGCACACGAAGAACGCCTTGCAACGTGTCTATAATTATATACTTGTAAAATATCACCACGAGGCGTTCCGATCAATTGCAAGAACCGACTTGAACAAAGATGACACTCGCCATCCCCACCATCGACATCTCACCATTTCGAAAAGACCCATCTTCGGCCGAGGCCCAAAAGGTCATCGAAGGAGTGCGCGCTGCTTGCACCACGTACGGATTCTTTCAGATAGTCGGCCATGGCGTGTCTCGCCAAGCGCAAGAAGACGTGCTCCGCGGTGCCGCCTCTTTCTTCGAGCTCCCGCTGGAGACAAAGCAGACAGTCGACCGGTCGCAGCCCGGATCGTGTGGTCGAGGATATGAGTTGATGCACTCTCAAGAGCAGACAAGAGGCGAGGGGGGAGACTTCAAGGAGGTATGTACATCAGGACTGTCCATCTACAAGTCCACAGATTCACGAACCCGCTTCTAGGGATATTACATTGGTCTCGTCGACGTGCCGAAAGACGACGATATGACGAAGGCCCATCCTCACTTCGTCGGCCCCAATCGTTGGTTGCCGCCATCTATCCAGCCCTTCTCCGTCTTCCGCGAGCCGGTCGACCGCTACCTTGCTGAGCTCCGCCCAGTGGTCGATGTCATGTTCGCCATCGTCGCCGCGGGCATGCCATACGGGCCGCATGTCTTCGACCACTTTCTGACCGGAACTCCCATAGCCCTGCTCAGTCCCAAGCATTACCCGCCCGTCAACTCTGGGCCGGGCCTGGGCTCGGGCGCGCACACGGATTTTGGCGCGCTGACACTGCTGCTGCAGGACGAGCACAGCGGGCTGCAGGTCCAGCACGGCAACTCCTGGATCGATGTGCAGCCAAACCCGGACGCCTACGTCGTCAACATCGGGGACATGCTACAGCGGTGGACGCGGGGCGAGTACAAGAGCACCGTCCACCGCGTCGTAGCGCCCACGGGCGACACCCACCGCTACAGTCTGCCCTTCTTCTTCAACGGCAATGTCGACGCGAAGCTGGCACCTCTTGACGGAGAGGTCAGGAACGGGGAGAAGGTCCTCACCGTGGAGGAGCATATGCTGGAGAGGTTCATGGCGACGTACTTGAAGGAGGATCATTGATCGATAGTATTGCAGCCTAGAATTAATTCATTTATCCATCATCACTGTTACAGCCATTGGTGCGGATGTAGTCGATGCCCACCACAGCTTGCAGGCTGACTGCATTCTACGAGACGTTGGCGTATCCCAAAAGTCGCCGCGCCATGCCGATCCTGGCCCCATCTTATTCTATTTACAGTTAAAGTCGCCGTCTCCGCCACGTGCGTAAGCCTCCCGCAGGATCCACTATGCGGGCCCCAGGGAGGATTGCTAAGTATACCAGCGGGGGCCGTTGTGAGGCTACCCTGGGAGCGTAGGACAGTTCGGACGAGAAACAGCAAAAGTGGTCTGGCTCGTCGATGTCTTTTCTCTGAACCACCACAACACTTCTGTAAGGCTCGATGTTTGGCGGTACACTCCTCAAGAAGGTCTTCCTCTCGCTCCTCGGTGGCGATGGTATCAACCCATTCTCCATAATGGGCGCGTTGCTCCCCGCAGACGCGTCTGGCAAATATGTCATCGAGTCCGAAGGCATCCGACTTGCCTTCGTGCGTAAGGGCGGCGCGGTTGCGAACCTCTGGATCAACGACACCAACTGCCGGGAGCTGGACGTGGTGCTGGGCTTCGACAACTCATCGCTGTACGAAACGTACCCGGGCCCGCACACGCTGAACGGCGCGATCGGAAGGTACGCCGGCGTCATCAGCAATGGCGAGTTCGAGCTCAACGGACAAAAACACTACACCTCCAAGAATCATCGCGATGGTAAGTCCACGCTGCACGGCGGCAACAAAGGTTGGGGACAGATGACGCTGTATCCGGCTGCGAAAACGAAGAGCAGTATCACGTTTGTCGTGTTTGACCGCGGCAACAACGGCTTTCCTGGGCGGGCAGCGGCAAGGTAAGCCGATTTATTTTCACGAATTGGGTATATCTAACGGATCACACTGTTTAGCCTCACACATACCTTGACTCCCTACGAATGGCGCATCTCGTATGGCGTCACGCCCTTAGTGGCCGATTTCCCGATCAGCTTAAGCCAACAAGTCTTCTGGAACCTCGGCGGCTTTCTCAATCCCTCCTCATCCTCCGACTCAACTGAGGAGTCCTCGAGCCAGCTCGGCGACCATTCGCTGCACCTGCCCTTTTCGGGGATGCGGCTCGATGCGGATGAGCACGGCATCCCTACCGGCGACATCAGGGGAAACCGACCAAATTCAACCTTTGACTACTGGTCGCGGCCGCGCGTGCCCTCTGAGCCCCTTGACGACACCTTCCTGGTCAACCGTCGCCAGCCGTGGGACATGCACGCGGCGCCTGTTGCGACACTGGCCAACAACCGCTCTGGCATTAAACTCGATCTGTACACGAATCAAGAGGCGCTGCACACTGTGACCTGGGAGGAGCCCGAAGGTGAGTCTCTCGTGAATTATGAAAGTAGTGAAAGTGAAAGGCTGATGCACTCTGGGTTGAGGTATAGGCGCGCTTAAGCGGAAACGCACGCAGGGCGAAGGCGATATCCCGTCTCACGCGGCCATCTCGCTGCAGATGCAGGACTGGACGGACGCAATCAGCCACCCAGAATGGCAACGCGAGGCGGAAACGATCTGGGGTGCGGACCGGCTGTACACCATGTACACGTCGTACAAGTTCTCAGTGAGGCGGGACGGGGGATCATGTGTTTGAGCAGCAGTGAAAACTAGGTTGTTTTCGATTGCTCGTTCCTTGCTTGCATTCAAATCTTGCTATTTGAGGTTAGAGTATACGTTGATGTTTTATGTTACTGCTATATTCGAAAACAGATCCCCTCGTAGACACTCACAGATTATTTCCCACGCCCTATCTTGAAACACATCAACCAAATCTATCTATTCTCCCTAAAATGTCTGTCATTTTGTTATTGTCTTTCATGAACGGTAATGAATGAGTCATAATTTTACATAAAGGGCTAATACCCATAATCAGCCATAAAAAGAACTTGCATCGCTATTTCTGCCATGCTGGCAGTATTCAAAATCGGGGGTGATGGGTTCATCTGACGCAGCATGATTGGACCCGGATACATAGATGTTGATATCGGAATCCACGACAAACCACGATAAGCCAAGTGGTAGAAAAGGAAGAATTTAGAACAAGGATCATAAGTCGGTTATATTTCCCAGGATGAAGAACACCACTTTTCGTCAGATGCGCTGAGTGCGGAAGTCGCGGATATCGAAATCCCCGACGGTTCTGCTTGAAAGTCTGACATGCCTGGTTGTCACACTGACCGCGCACACATTTGCCGCCACATGCTTCGACCAACGGATCTCAATTGCACCCCCCACCGGCACAGTAAGCGTTCATGTCTACACACTGAAGAACACGTTAGTGGGATAACCTTGACAACAGAGAATATAGGGTGAAGTTTACCGAATATCCACAGGCACCACAGTTGGAACTGTCATCCTCCAAGTTTGTACACCCATCAGAACAAGGTGTCTTTGAAGGATCGGAGCACACGCAGGTGCCAGCTTCGCATGACGAGCCAGATGGACACTCAAAGATTCCAATATTAGCATATAGATCATTAACACATGTTGAAAAGAGCTACCTGGTTCCCACAGCTACCGCAGTTGCTACCGTCGGTCTGTAAATTTACACAGCCAACGACGGGACATGGTGTCAATGAAGGATCGGAGCACACACAGGTGCCAGCTTCGCATGACGAGCCAGGTGGGCACTTAAAGATTCCAATATTAGCATAGAGATCATTAAAACATGGTGACAAGAACTACCTGATTCCCACAGCTACCACAGTTGCTACCGTCGGTCTGTAAATCTGTACAGCCAACGACGGGACATGGTGACTCTGAGGTAGGGCACTGACAAGTGCCGGCTGTGCATGCCATGCCAGACAGGCACTGGATAACTCTCAGGTTAGTAACAGATACCAATATGATTGTTTTTGGGAGAGTGACCTTAGTTTCACAACTACCACAGTTGTTATTGTCCGACTGCAGATCCGTACAGGCATTACTGCATATTGTTCCTCCATTGGGGCACTGACAAGTGCCGAGGTTGCATAATGCGGTAGGCGGGCACTGTACAATAAGTATGTATTTATATTAGAAGTAGGGGAATGAAGACTTCGTACCGTCTTTCCGCAGCCACCGCAGTTATTGATGTCCATCAGGCAGGCACCGCCACACAGAGACGCTCCACCGGCGCACTCACAAGTACCCGCCGAGCATGATGAGCCAGCCGGACACTACCATCGAAGTAAGTATGGCTCGGTGTTCGTAAAATAGGAGTACACGTAGCGTATAGAACTCACGACTTGATTGCACTGCCCGCAGTTCTTTGAATCAGTGCTCGTGTCTGCACAAACCTTATTACACACTTGCTCCGAGGAAGACGTTTTATAGGGACCGCAAATATAGCAAGGTCCCTGTCCACGAAGAGCTGGGAATAGACAGGTTATAGCTGGATTCTGATAATTTTTAGTGCACCATTGAGTGCATTGAGCGAGCTTGATGACAGCACTTTGAGACCAAACAGGAGAAACTAGATAGCGATGTTAACTATAACAGTTTACAGGACTAGCACACGAATTCGGCCGGGGTCTTACCTAGTGCAAGAAGGATTATAGTTGTTATTCCAGCCATTGTCGAACACTCCTTGTCGATGTGGAATTATGCTCTGTTGCGTTCAACTGTCGTGCAGTTATCATTTCCCAGTTCATACACCTGTGTAGGACCTACAGTTCCATATATTCTTAATATATCTTATTATCTTCTATGACGCATACCTCCATCTATGATTCATATCAACTATCTACTTTCGGATGTACTTTGCGTTGCAGACTTAGGTTGTCATGACACTTGAAGCTCGTTTAAGCTCTGTCAGGCAGTCTTGAGTTCTTCTGGCCAGGTCTGGGAAACATTGTACCACGGTACGAATGATGGAAAAGAAGTGAATTAGAGCTAACACTGACAGAATTCGGAAACCCTCCAACCATTTCACTTGTGGCGGTACGGAATTGGACAATAGTCTTGGCAGGTATTCTAGGCCCCTCGTAATTTAAAGTGCTTTGTAGGTCACACTGTCGTCATGTAAAGAATCTCTGTATTATTGGCAAAAAGGAAGATCCACAGCCAAGATTAATTGGGATTAGCGTGTCTCAAATTAAGGTTCGGGGAACCATTCGTGAGAGAGTGTGTGGGGGAATCTGTTTTCGAATACGACAATACAATCACATATCGTTGGGGTCACGTGAGATTTTACATGACTTCGTAGGCGTTGGATACAATGACTATAACTATGGTCTAGACCAGACTGTGTTATATACGCTCCGCGATGTTAATCAGCACCTGCTGTTCTTCCTTCGGCAGGTACACTCCATCAAGCACCATGATTTCACGGTTGCTGTGGTCTACAGTCAAATCCCAGGCAGACTCCCCCCGCCTGTCTTTTTTGACATCCCCTACGTATGCGTCGCAGCCTTCGTATTAACCTCATCAGCGCATATCTCATTCCATGGGGCCAAAACTATCGGAGCAGAACTAAAACCGCGCACTAACCCCTCTTTTTGCTGAAGCAACGCACAAAAACACTTGTTCCTCACCTGAGGAACCTTGTGGCGTTTCCAGCAAAATTATTTCTCCAACTTGAGTCTCGCACACCTTCATAATCCATTATTTGTGCCTAGAGGTGGCAAGATGTCTAACGTCCCTCGAATTACCAAAATGTCTCTCCATTTACCAACAGAGATAACACTTTTCATAGTGACATTCTTAGAGGCACAAAGAGATATTAACTCGTTATCTCAACCTAACAAACAATTCTATAACGTCCTAAATCTATGCTTATATCGAAAAAATTCTCAAAATTCTAAATCTTTAGCACTGTTATAGGCTACTCGACATAGGAAAACTGCTATAGCTCGAAAGTGTCTCTAGGTAGGAGCAAACGTGATGGCGAAAGATGTGCCTTTGCGGATAGGATCGCGCAGAGGTGAATCTAGGGCGATAGGATTATCCCGTGCCGTAGAGTTTGGGCATGAGGCGATGGTGAAGCTATCAGTTGAAATCAGGTAAGTTGATCTGGACTCAAAAGACGAGCTAAGTTACACGACCCTCACCTACCTGCAAAGTAGTGGGCATGAGGCGGTCGTGAGACTGTTACTCGAAACTGGGCTGGTGGATCTGAATGCAAGCAACCACTACGGGCTCACGCCATTGACTATGGCTGCAAAGAATGGACATGAGGCAGTGATGAAGCTCTTACTTGAGATGGGGCAGGTGAATATGAACAAATCGAACTTCGAGCCTGGGACACCATTATACTGTGCCAAACAGTTTAGGCATGAGAAGGCAGTGAAGCTTTTACTTGAAACTAGGCAGGTTGATCAAGACTCGTAAGACCATAAAGGTCGAACAACATTAACCTATGCCGGAGAGTCAAGGTATGAGGCGATAGTGAAGCTGATAGATACTTGGAGCCAGGCAGGTGGAGGTGGATGAGTGCAAGACCCCTGATAGCACCCAAGGCACATTTTAGATGGATCCTATGGTGGGCTATGTGAACATGCTGGATACTCTAACCTTTGTAGACGAAAAGAAAGAGATGTACTATCAGTAAGGCAAAGAGACGGTTGAGCAAACGAAGTGAAGCTTCATAGAACCAACTCAAAGACTTCTTCCAAGCCATCTTCTTCATCCATCTCTTCTCCAACCTTCTGAAACCCATAACTCGTAACAATCCTTCTCGAGATCCAGTTAGTTGGGCTGATAGACGCCCTTACAACATTGACTCGAGGGTCATCCCGGCATACTCCGAGCAAAGTCCTAAGAGTCGCTGTCCCATATCCACGGCAACGAAGCACAGGATCAACTGCGTATCCAAATTCTACCATACCTCTCTGGTCGGGTCTGGCATGGAATCCAGCCCGCCCAACGATAGCTCGTGTTTGCTGGTCGCGGATAATTCGAGTGGTCCAAATGCGATCATCGGGATTCGTGAGGTGCTGGTCTCGTCGTCTTCTCCAAGTCCGTCGACTTGAGTCGCTTACTAGGAATGGCAGGACGCCGTTATCGATCTGTTTGCGTGCTGTTTCGAGATCACCTTCACAGAGTAGATTCAGCGCTTGCGGAGAGAGACATTCTAGTTCGCAGGAAATTGGTCCATCTTGGGTTGATCTCCAAGGAGCTTCTGTGACTGTCATGATGACAGTTTGGGGAATGTAGATGTTTTTTTCCCTCTTATTTTGTTGTTGTTTGTGGAGAATCTTGTTGCTAAGATTTTTGCTTTGGGGTTGGAAGAGAGAGGGAGCGGGCGAGCGGGTTTTATTTCATGACTCATTCCTTAGGGCTTCGTATTCATCTCTGAGCTACTGGGTTTGGCATTCGGGGAGGAAGGAGATAAATTCGAAGATGCACTTGGATTCTTGGACTAATTATATTGAATGATTGATGAAGCTGAGTATGAGAAGTCGTAACGCAGCCAGTGTCGAGTAATGAATGCTTTCAACTCAGAGAAAAGGTCCTCCATAGGATTCCAATCGAGCGAGTAAGGTGGCAGACACACTAGCTTCATTCCTGCTTCCGCACACATTCCCTCAATCCGATCAGAACGATGCATCGAAGTCGAGAAGTTGTGTGGATTCAGTATCAAGGCTTGAGAAAAACTTTGGGCAGTATGTCATAATTTTCGTTCACTGGCTGCCAAAAGAATTTTCCACGCCCACAAATGTCATCAGCCCAGAAGTCAACGATACAGTCGCCGAGTAGTTCTTCCCATGGAAGTTCCATTCCGAGTGCCTTGGCCATCATATCACAGTTGACTAGCACTCGCCAGCAATAGGTGAGATATCGACCCAGTTCCTCATGGTTTGATGGGTGGAAGGGATCATGTGGCTCGCTCAATCTCCCCAAAGGCTCATAACCAGCGAGCTCCATGACGTACAACACCAACTCCGGCGGAAGACCTATTCGATACAAGTAGTCCTGAACAAGTGCGACGTCAGCTCGACCTGGCCGGTGACCATCCAGATTTACATTCTCCAAAACGAGAAATTCGTTGATGGGCACCCTCCCATAATGATTAGCCCGACGACTGCTATAATCTGGGGCATCGTGATGTTTGATATCTGCCCAACAGAGCCAATGACTCTTTCTAATGCGAGGCGCAAGGTACTCGCCCCTAAATTGGTCGTCGTATATCCCAAAGAATTGCCGATGAGGATATGTGCTCACATCTGATGTTTGGCCCGTGCCTGTGCATGTTCTCAGTGTAAACTGGTAGAACTTGCTGTTTCGGTAATCGGTTTCCTGGGTTCTCCCGGAAGCGTCGTCCCATATCTCTGGTTTGCAGTAAATCGTGTTCAGACATATATAGGCCCTAAGGGCCTTAATACATACTTGGTCCCATCCGAGATCAGGGTCCTGTGCTGGTCAGTACATAGGATCAACAGCGCTTAAAAATGTAAACAAGATGGAAGTACGCCGAATATTTGTGAAAAAACGTATCGGGACCGAACATGAGCGAAGGATCTTTGCTATGTAGACTCACCAAGCACTGACATTGAGAGTCACGCCACCATTGCTCCAGACACACTCCAGGGAGAGCACACGCGCGCAGAATAGCGTCCATCTCCCCGTGTAACAGCAGAGTTTTCATCACTTCGACATTAAAGAACGCCTTCGAGTTCTCAATGAAGAATTGGTAGCATTGTCTAGAATAACCAGAATGTCGGATGAACGCAGACACCCGTTTCTCTTCATCCGGAATAGGAACGCATTGACACTCTTCTTTGTACTGAGCTACTAGGCAGATGCCACTAGGACATCTGCCTTCGAAGCCATAACTACGCCATCTGCGCACAGTAGGGGTGATTTTCTGAACAGTGACTGCGTCCAGAATAACATCTGCTGGATCTGCCGGATCATATGTAGAAGGATATTTGTTGCGCTCGCATACCGAATGCTCGTCGATGGTTCGTGTGAACGCTTTGATGAAATAAGTGAGCTCTTTGCCTTGGTTAGGTTTCATCCTCGGACGGAGGTTCGTGAAGCTATAGGCACCACGAGAATGAGTGTTCCAGTAAAGATTCGAGGTTAGAAGGCTCCACGGGATATTGTGGGCTTGGTGCGCCATCTTGTAGTGGGGATGTTGCCGCAATCAATCCAAGCGGATGGCCTTTCCTACGGGGATTCTTATCGTGATTCAAATGTCACGTCACCTGATGTCAGATGCGCTAGTACCAACATGTCGATTATGGCTCTCGCTTGGACCTCGAGCTTCCAAGCCGAACAGTTGATTGCTACTAAGAACGCTATTTGACTTTGTATTATCTCAAAGCTTTAGTGAGTGGTTGACTAGGCATACTGAGCGACTCAAATGACGATGTCCCCGAACATGTACTCTTCCACGGAGCCTGAGAACCATGTCACTCAGCTGAGACTGGCAAACTGGGCACCACCTTCAACGCCATCGCACAGGTAGATCCCCCAATAGGCTTATGACGCTTCTCTCAATCAGCATGGTGATTTGGGCAACCACTGCGCTCGTAAATTCACCCTCAATGTTGCGCGACCGGTAAGTGCTGCGCGATGAAAGTTGACTGTCTAAGAGCGCTGCTATATTTCCTTGTGTAGACATAGCACGCGGAAGCCTGATGACGAGCTCATCAGCCGATTTCAACGTACATTTGCAGATGTCGTAACCCGACGAGGGAGCAATGGGCATGAAACAGTGCCTCTTAACAAGAGAGTAGGCGATCCGATGAAACCTGCAAGGTAACGCATTCTTAAGCTGCTCTAGTTCCGCCGCTGACGTGCTTCGATTCGTATATAGAACAGTAGAGGATAGAGAATGGAAATTTCTCAACCAACGCACACCGCGTAATCTTCCACAACCAAGCTGGCGATTTACACATACCGACGCTGGGCTGGATAAATTTATGCCTATATTTCCGCCGATTCCCCTTGCAGACGTGCAGCCTAATGCCCAGGGCATTATGGGACAGCACAGCCAACACTTTCTTGCCCAACAAATGCCGGGCATGAAAATGGATGTGCAGGCTCAGCCACAGTCCTTTGCGCCGAGCGCATTCATGCATCGCGGCGACTCTGGTTATGATGCGATGGATGAATCCAGTAGTGAGAGTGAAATGCAAATGGTTTCGGCATCGAACACTACTACCTCTTCCGGAAGGACAAGCTAGATGGACGTATCGTATGTGGACCCATCGGGTGAAAAGTGAGTTTGAGCATGCCCTCAAATAGTCATGCCCTTGCTGACCCTAGTCTTAGGTTCCGTTATAATGTCCGTCTGCGCACTCCAACGGCCATGGTCAAGCACGCGAAAGAAATCCCCATTACATATCTCAATAAAGGCCAAACATATAACCTCTCAATAGTCGATTCTGACACGGGAATATTGATATTCCGGGACTATTCGTAGTATAGACTAGTGTATATTGGCAGTGGAGCTGGAGAATAAATTGAAGAGTGTAGGGGGTCGCACCAGTTTCGAGACGTACTGTACTTGATTCTCCTCTTCTGCTTGATTCTCCTCTTCTGTCCTATCAAGCATCTTTGTAGGGCTATGTATGTCACGTGACGACCAACTCATAAGCAATGTGTCATGTTCCGTCCCCATATTTAGCTTCCATCCTTCGAACTGTCTGGAGATTATAATCTACGAACAAGGTCCTACAGGATCAATATTATCCACCACCAGTGTCCTGCACTACCAATCCGATCATTGTCGTTCTCAAGTCTCTCGTGTGAGTCTGTTGACTGGTAGAATTACACTCCGTCAGATGGGAATTGGAAAGAAAAAAGAACAAAGTGTACTAGTCCAAGTGGACGCTAGTGGTTCATTCAAGCACATATTTGGGGAGCCTAACGTAATCGGATCGACATGTAAACCGGTGGCCCCCAAGGCGATATCGCCCCAACATCTCAACTTCCTCATTTACGGGCGACGAACCATCCACCGCCCCTTCCGATTCTCTGACCGAATCCCCAAAATTCTACGTAGCGCGGCGTGGATGGTCTAATATGTAGATCGGTTGGTTGGATGGGCCACTCACCTGCTGGTTACCTACGTTAGTACGCTTACTTACATATGTACTTGACTCAGCTGCAGTTTCAGCTAACGAGAGTACGTTCAGCCTAGTCGCTTGGCGTCTCTTGTGGGGAAGCCACAAGCATTGATTGGTGTGAGTCTCAAAGTATATCAGATCTCCCATTATCGGGTGGCATCTACGGGCCGCACGCCTTCCCAGCCCCAAAAACAAATCATCCAGTCAGCAATGCACCTGGCAGCCTTGGCTCTGGCCGATTCCTGATGGATTGCGCCTCCCACTCACGGCGAAGAAGGCTAGGGCGCCCCCGGTCCCATGTCTCCCGAGCTGGCCTTCTTGCTTGGCGGAGCCAGGACGACTTCTGGCTTCACACTCTACAGTCTGTCCTACCATGGTATCAACCGATGCTCAGAAGACGCCGACCCGGTCGACGTGTGACAAATGCCGCAATCTCAAGCAGGCCTGCCAGCGCGATCTTGGGTCAATCGATTGCAAGCGGTGTCTCCGCCTGCAGATCCAGTGCACATACAGTGCGCCGCTCCGGATGGGTCGACCCAAGAAGGATGAGTCTGGGCGAGCTCACTCCGCTGCTCTCATTGCTTCTTCCTCGCACGCCACGCATCGAGTTCGAAGAGGAGCCAAACCGGACCGATATGGGACAAATTATGAACGGCCGTCGGCTGTTTTCGAGGATAGACAAGGAGCAATGGACATATCGAGGCCGTCAATACACCCGGCCTTTCAGGACGGCTCAATGATGGCCTTCTCATCACCGTCAGAGCAGACTCTACTCGCAGGCACCTCGATCTCCAGCGGGTCGGCGTACTACGATTTAAAGACCCCAGGTCTAGCGTTTGGTCATCATTCCACAAACTCACAGGGTACGTCTCCTTCCCTTCACTTCCCATATACGCCGTGTGCGGGTGCGAGCCTTGAGCGCAGTTGGGCTAATACAGCAATCCTAGGCCTGAATATCAATCCCGCGGAGCCTTTCCTTAGCTTAGCAGCATCTAACTTCGCCAACGACAACATGGATATGTTTCATATTCCGTCACATAAGGGCAGCACCCCTCCGGACCCCGCCTTCTCAGGCCTCGAAACCATGATGGCCGAGCCACCCGATCCGGCCTCTGTCGACACGGCTTCATCATCCAACTTGTGCATGACCGATGCCACCGACAATGACATCAACGAGGTCCCTCCTCCTACCTGGGCCCTTCCCGAAGAGCGCCACGAACAGATCTTGCACAGGCTCACCGTCCTTCAGCTCGACCTGTACCAGTTCCTCACGAAGC
Organism: Penicillium lagena; assembly: GCF_028827675.1. Lineage (NCBI taxonomy): Eukaryota > Fungi > Ascomycota > Eurotiomycetes > Eurotiales > Aspergillaceae > Penicillium > Penicillium lagena. The sequence continues at coordinate 2,055,869 of NW_026623222.1, read as the reverse complement.
TGCGTAACCCCCGTCCTGACGCTGCCCCCGCCACGGCCGGCCAACCTCAGTCCCCTTCGCTTCCGCACCAAACCCGGGCAAAGGGTGCCGTGACCCGCTACGACGAGGTCTTCGGCGCGACGCACACCCTCGTCGACCTGCTGTGCTGCCTCGCGCCCTCGCTGTCGCCAGCCGGCGCGCCCCTGGACGTCGCAACCGCGCTGCAGGTCCTAAGCTGCTACCTGCGTCTGCTAGACGTATACGCCGGGCTGTTGAGCGCCAGCCAGCGGCTGCTGCTTCATGCGAGGAGTGACAGGTCCTATAGCAGCGGGATCGGCAGCGGCGCACATGGTGGTGATCGTGCGAGAAGCAATGCCTCCGCGGATTCAAGTTGCTCCGGCTCCTCGCCTTTCAGCTCTTCTTCAGCCTCCGTGTCCCCGGCCTTTACTCCCGCTTCCACTGCCACTGGCAGCAGCACCGCTTCTGCCTCACGGCGTACGAGTTCCTGGGCCCCTTCGCTTGCCGCCCCGACCGCTACCAATGGAGAGTATCAATGCCACCCCCAGCCTGGACCGGTGCTCCTTATACGCAGCAGCAGCACCAGAATGATAATAGATCACAGCCACAAGCACACCAGCACCGAGAGCAGGAACAAGAAAAAGAAGTACCTTTCCCGACGTTCTCGATTGGATCCTTCTGCGTGCCGGGCCCGAATGACCTGAACACGGCGGTGCAGCTATACGTCGTGACGCAGATGCTGCGGCGGGTGCGGCGGGCGGTGCGGCGGTGCGTTACGGGGTACGATATGGAGGAAGAAGAAGACAGAAGAGAAGGAACGGAGCAGAAATGGGGGAAGATGGCAACGGCGGTGGAGGCGACATTGGGGGCGGCGGGAGAGAAAGAGGAAAGGTTGGGGGCGTTGTTAGAGCGGATGGGAAGAGGCGTAGGGGAGTAAATCTTTTGTGACGATACATCAAATCTCCCAGGCGTTTGGTTGTTATTAATTGATATTACCAGGTCCATAGATCCTTGACTAATGTGCACCTATATTAGTGGATTCTAGAACAATTTCATTTCTCACTTAATTATAAAACCTAAGGACGACTACCTCCCGCATCTCTCACACCTTCCGGATCCTAACCTGGACTCCCCCCTTCGGCGCTACGGTGACCGAGTTGTCGTACTCCAGTGGCTGGTCCGGATCCACCAGCTCCACGACAAAGCGACCCACAAACACTGCAGCCAAGCACGCGAGCTCGCTCCTCGTGAAATTCGCGCCAATGCAGCTGCGCGGCCCGTGGATGAACGTCATCATGGCATAGTTGCTGCGGGCACCGCCGGAGTTGGCCTGCCCCGGTGCCATCCAGCGATCCGGGTTGAATGCTGCGGCGTCCGGCCCCCAGAGCATCGGGTCGTGGTTGGTGGCCTCGGAGGGGACGACCAGAGTCGTGCCGCGCGGGACAAAGGTATCGCCGACGCGGCCATCCGACATGGCCTCGCGCGTGGTCATGGGCGTGGGCGGGTGATGTCGCAGGACCTCATTGCAGACGGCCTTGAGGTAGGGGAGGGCATCCACGGCGGCGGCGTCTGGGCCAGAAGCGGAAGCAGAGGAGAAGAACGGACCTAGTTCACGGCGAAGCTCTTCACTCAGGCGCGTCTGCACGTCCGGGTGCTTGCACAGGACCCAAATGAGCCACTGGAAGGCCGTGGCAGTGGTCTCATGGCCCGCGGCCAGGAAGGTCATCATATGGCTAATGAGGTCCTCATCATCAAAGGCACCGCTACGCAGAGCAACGCCCACGATATCCACGTCACCGCCATCTCTCCCCTCCGCCAGTGCCGCCCGCTTCCGCGCGATGATGTCGCGCGTCACGCCGCGGAGGTAGGCCGCGCCCTCGGCGATCATGCGGTTGCGCGGCAGCGGCAGCCGCTGCAGCAGCGCTGGGTTAACGAAATTGCCCAGCTGCGCGAAGTAGCGGAACTTGGGCGGCGGCGGCGCTAGCATTCGCTTGTACACCGAGACGAGCGCATTGTCCGGGTCATGCAGCGAGCCGAAGTCGAGGGCCATCCCCGTTTCGCCCATAATGTCCAGCGTCACGCGGCTGGCCCACTCGCGGATTGTAACCGGTGCACCCGATGCCGCGAATGGGGTTAGCCGGTCTGCCATCTCCTGGCCCTTCCGCCAGAAGGCCGGGTACAGGTCCTTGATATGGCGGTACGAAAAGGCAGGCATGAGGTTCTTGCGCTGGCGGCGGTGCAAGTCGCCCTCGGTATATCCAAGACCCTCGCCCGTGACGCGCGAGATGGCGTACTTCAGTAGGAACGACTTGGGGTACTCGTAGCCCTTCTGCACCAGCACCTCGCTGAAGTACTGCGGCGTGGTCAGCATGATGCGCTCCTGGCTCAGAAAGCCGTAATAGCGGAGTAGGCCATCGTTGGGCGTGCTCTCAGCGATGCGGCGAGCGGCCATGCCTGCGGGTTCCGCAAAATGAGGCTTCAGGTTGCCCCATAGCCATGATCGGGGTCCCTACATGATCAGCAAGAGAGCTTCAAATCTCTTCAGAGGTCACCTACCTTGGGCGTAGGGAGGTGTCTGAAGGGCGTCAAGTATGTTGGATATAGAATGAACGTGTACATGCAACGCCAGATGAGATACATGAAAAGGCCAAGGGCGAGAACCAGGAGCCTAGAGCCATAGACGGTATTCACGAAGACGTATTTAGTAATGAGCGATGGAATTAGCACATTCTGGAAAGCCCAAATCCCCCGTTGCAAGAGGAGGCGCGCGCCGCCAGCAGCATATCTCTGCCAGTGTATGGATTTCATCGTCCCGACAGTTTCGACGACGTCACATAGAGACCAGAACGAGATTCTGACCGTGTTATAATTCACAACAACAAGCAAAATAACCAAAAAATGGAGTAAATAGCTTAATAATACCATCATATGCTCAAAATGCAGATCCCCCAGTGGTTGGCTTACCCACCACTCAGCAAGCCGGCGACTTTCCTATATATAACAGGGGCGGCAACTTGTAGATCCCGTAGGGCCCATGTTGGGGCGAAATCCGCCTCACCGAGGGATGCAAATAACCCATCTAATAATACGAACTCCTTCCGACGGCAATTTTCTTCAATCTTCCTCTCCTAGAAGAAGCCGGTGCATATATTCAAGACATAGACACCGTTAACACGGCAGAAACACCAACGGAAATCCCTCCATAGAATCAGCGAAAGCCCCTCTATACCCTGGAATATCATTGCACTAAAAGAGAAAAAATATGCGATGGATGCCTTCCCCCCCATGCAGACGGCCATCGTAGGGCTCCCCAACGGCGACCTCGGCGTCCGCTCTGACGTCCCGCTCCCCTCTGAGCTGGCCGACGATATGATTCTGGTGCAGAATCACGTCGTGGGGCTGAACCCCGTCGACACCAAGATGACGGGCTCGCTGGGTACGCCGGGCGCGATCGCGGGAATGGACTTCGCGGGCACCGTACGGGCGATTGGTCGTGGGGTCGTGACACCGGCCGGGTCGCTGGCCGTGGGAGACCGCGTGTGCGGCGCGGTGCAGGGGATGCACTCGCTGACACCGCGCGTGGGGGCCTTCGCACAGTATGTCGGCGCGACGGATCACGTCACGCTCAGGCTGCCACCGACGATGAGCTTTGCCGAAGGGGCGGCGCTGGGGAGTGGCATCTCGACCGTCGGCCTCGCCCTCTTCCACATCATGCGCGTACCGGGATACCCTGATGAGCCGGCGCAGACGCCTCGATTCGTGCTTGTGTACGGAGGCAGCACAGCGACTGGCACCTTGGCCATCCAATTGCTGAAGCTGTGGGTCTCCCCTCACCTAGAAACGAGTCAGGCAGATCAGATTGTATGCGAGTGCTGACCGCATCTCTTCAGGTCTGGATTGCGCCCCATTGCGACATGTTCGCCTCGCAACTTTGAGCTTGTGCGGTCATTCGGCGCGGAGGAGGTCTTTGACTACCGCTCGTCGACGGCCGCCGCCGATATCCGCAAGCACACGCGGAACTCACTGAAGTACGTCCTGGACTGCATCTCAGAGCCGGAGACAATGCAGTTCTGCTACGAGTGCATTGGGCGACTCGGTGGCCGGTACACTGCGCTAGAGCCCTATCCATCCTGGCTGCATACACGTTCCAACGTGGAGCCTGCGTGGGTACTGGGCCCTACACTGTTGGGCAAGGACATTGGGTGGAGAGAGCCATTTGGCAGGCCCAGAGACCCTGAAACCAAGGCGTTTGGGGTGAGACTGTTCCAGATGGCACAGAGATTGTTGGACGAGGGCAAGATTAGGACCCATCCTTTGCATCCTATGCCGGGAGGTCTGCAGGGAGTGCTCGATGGCATGGAGCTGCTACGCCAGAAACAGATCTCGGGCAAGAAACTAGTCTATAGCCTAGATCCTTGAGTTAGACATTCTGGCATTCGTATACTTTTGAAATATGGCTTTCAGAATATCATTCGTGTTGGTAATTCTTGCGCCCAGTTGCCTCTGTTTCGAAGGCTTGGATGCTCTGGTTGATCCAACGAAGCCTCGCCAGGACCGGTGACTTTGGAAAAACGTGTCAAATGGGGGCTGTGGGCAAACCGGCGACATTTGGGCCTCATCCTGGCTGTTTCGTTAACACTGCTGTAGTAAGCCTCGGGCACGAACTAGGCAACCGTGAGCTCGGAGATATGACAGTGATGGGTGCGAACCATGCTTATGTTTCAGAAATTCATTCAAAATGTTGGGATACAACAGCAGCGGTAGGTGGCTACGTAAGTAGGTTGGTTGTCTTCGTTTACCTGATCCGGAACCCGCTAATCTATCTATGGGTTAGCCGTAGATCCTCCGCTTCCGAAAATTGACGTTCGCGAGCCATATGATAATTTATTTTACGAAACCTGCTATATATAGATTTTGTTCTTACTATGTATTTGTTAGAGTAGGTAGTTACATCAGGGTGATACTAGTAGATCCAACCCGTCGAATCCCGTGAGTACCAAGAGGCAGCTGAGGCTTAACCCTCTGCTACGGCGGCCCCAATGCTTATGTGCACGTCCTCGTACCTTGAAAACGGCGACTTTATTAGTTGTGCCAAGAGTGCGCGGCCCCGGGGCCAAATACTCTTCGGATATCGCTGATATTCATTAATAGCAATAACTTCATCCTTACTGCCAAGCCACTGGGGATTCTATAGGCCCTTACTGTTTCATGACAACCCCATTTTTACTCTCCGCTGATAAATGCGGGCGAACCGGGGCTGCAAATTTAGATCGTGTTCCAGTTAGGGCACAGAAATAGTTCGGGAGGCCGTATGTGGCAATCTGAGGTCGGAGATCGCTGTACACGGATATATAACTACACCTACCTACCTAGATTGTCATCGGAGCAGGGTAAATGAAGATTATCCACCTACCTTCCTTCCTGCTGAATCTTTCTTGTTGCAACATATCTTCATCATATTACCTTTACTGTTCTCACTTGTATTCCCACCTTAACTAGACATGTCTGCCTACCTAAACGAACCAATCGCCATCGTTGGTGCCGGATGCCGATTCTCTGGGGAATCGAATCGGCCGTCCAAGCTGTGGGAGCTTCTGCGCAGCCCGCGCCCCGTGGCGACCCCAATTCCCAAGGATCGCTTCAACCTCGAGGCTTTCTATCACCCCGAGGGAGCACATCATGGCAGCACCAACGTGCTGGAGTCCTACTTTCTCTCCGACCAAAACATCAAGCACTTCGACGCACCCTTCTTCAACACAAATCCGACCGAGGCGGATCCGATGGATCCGCAGCATCGCCAGCTGCTAGAGGTGGTGTACGAGGGGATCGAGGACGCGGGCCTCACGATAGAGGAGCTGCAAGGCTCTGACACGGCCGTGTACGTTGGCTCCATGTGCAACGACTACTCGGCCATATCCAGCAGGGATTTCGACTACATCCCGACCTACGGCGCGACGGGCGTGGCTGCCAGCAACGCCTCGAGCCGCGTGTCATACTTCTTTGACTGGCACGGCGCGTGCATGACCATTGACACAGCCTGCTCGTCCAGCCTAATCGCTATGCACCAGGCGGTCCAGGTGCTTCGGTTGGGCCACTCCAAGGTCGCCATCGCGGCCGGCACCAGCCTGATCCTGGACCCGCTGCCCTATGTATCAGAGAGCAACCTGAATATGCTGTCGCCCACGGGGCGGTCACGCATGTGGGACGCCGACGCCGACGGCTACGCGCGCGGCGACGGCGTCGCGGCCGTTGTGCTGAAGACGCTAAGCCAAGCCCTGGCTGATGGCGACCACGTCGAGTGTATCATCCGCGAGACGGGTGCTAACCAGGACGGGCGCACCAAGGGTATCACGATGCCGAGTGGCGTTGCGCAGACGGCTATGATCCGGGACACGTACGCCCGCGCCGGCCTCGACCCCCTGAATCCGTTGGAGCGCTGCCAGTACTTCGAGGCGCACGGCACGGGCACGCCGGCCGGCGATCCTCAAGAGGCGTCGGCGCTCGACACGTCTTTCTTCGACTCGACCGACCGGAGCGACACACTGTATGTCGGCTCGGTAAAGACGGTCATCGGCCACACCGAGGGCACCGCGGGCCTGGCCGGAGTCCTGAAAGCGTACCTGGCCATTAAGAACAAGACGCTGCCGCCCAACCTGCTTTTTAACAATCTCAGCGATGCTGTCCGGCCCTTTTATCGGCACTTGCAAATCCTGAACAAGGCCCAGCCCTGGCCGGAGCTGCCGGAGGGCGTCCCCCGCCGTGCCTCAGTGAATAGCTTTGGCTTCGGCGGGAGCAATGCCCACGCTATCCTCGAGAGCTACGAGCCTAGCAAACCGTCCTCCGGCCAACCCAAGAAGAGCGGAGACTCGTTGTCCCTCGTTCCGTTCGTCTTCTCCGCTAACTCAGAGAGCTCCCTCAAAGCGCGCCTAGGTTCGATGGTGGACTTTCTTAAGTCAAACCATATGCTCGCTCTCGACGACTTGCGATACACCCTCACGCAAAGACGATCGGCCCTTGCCTCCAAGGCGTTCTTCTCCGCCTCAAGCGTCGGATCGCTGATCTCGGGCATCGAATCCGCGCTCAAGGAGGCCGGCGAGAAGAACGTATCTGTCGGCGTGCAGTCTGCCACTACCCCGGCCACTATTCTCGGCGTCTTCACCGGCCAGGGTGCCCAGTGGCCCCAGATGGGCCTCAAGCTTATTGAAGCCTACGCCTCTGCACGACAGACGCTCAATGCTCTTGACGCGTCGCTCGCGTCGCTGCCGCCAGCCGACCGGCCTGCCTGGACGCTCCTGGATGAGCTGTCGGCAGCCGGGACCGCGAGCCGGCTGGGTGAGGCGGCGATCTCGCAGCCGCTTTGCACGGCGGTGCAGATCGTGCTAGTGGACCTGCTGCGGGCCGCGGGCGTGTCGTTCCGGGCCGTGGTGGGTCACTCGTCGGGCGAGATTGCAGCGGCGTACACAGCAGGATTCCTAAGCGCCAGTGACGCCATCCGCGTGGCGTACTACCGCGGCATACACGCGCGTGCGGCGTCTGGTGTGGGTGGGAAGAAGGGCGCGATGATGGCAGTCGGGACGTCGCTAGAGGACGCGCGCGAGCTGGTCGACCTCGAGGACTTCGAGAATCGGCTTGCGGTCGCGGCCAGCAACTCATCGTCGAGCGTGACGCTGTCGGGCGACGCTGACGCCATCGACGAGGCCCAGGCCGCGCTTGACAGCGAGAACAAGTTCGCCCGGAAGCTCAAGGTCGACACCGCCTATCACTCGCATCACATGCGGCCCTGCGCTGAGCCGTACCTCACCTCACTACGTGCTTGCAACATCCAGGTGCTCCAGCCTGCCGAAAATGACCCAGTCTGGTTCTCCAGCGTGCGGGACGGCGCGCGCATTGTGGCCGACGATGTGTCTCTCCGGGACAGCTACTGGGTCGAGAACATGGCCAACACGGTGCTTTTCTCACAGGCGCTGACGCAAGCCACCGAGACCTTTGGCTCTTTCGCCCTCGGCCTCGAGGTAGGCCCCCATCCCGCCCTCAAGGGCCCCGCGACCCAGACGTACCAGGAGACGACCAACAAAGAGGTGCCGTACGTGGGCGTGCTATCCCGCGGCAAGGACGACGTCGATGCCGTCGCGTCCGCCCTCGGTGCCATCTGGCGACACCTTGGCGTCACAGGCATCAACTGGAAGGCGTTGCAGCAGACGTACTGCGGCACGACGCCCGCATCTCTCGCGATGATCAAAGACCTGCCCCTCTACGACTGGGACCACACACGCACGTACTGGTCTGAGTCGCGGTACGGGCGCCAGTTCCGCACCGGCGACGCCAACGTGCATTCGCTGCTAGGGAAGCGCCTCCCCGACGGCACCGCCGAGGAGATGCGCTGGAAGAATATTCTTAAGCCGCGCGAGATCCCCTGGCTGGCGGGTCACGCGCTCCAGGGGCAGGTCGTATTCCCGGGCACGGGGTACATCGCGCTAGCCATGGAGGCGGCCATGGAGCTCGCGGCCGGTCGTGCCGTGCAGTCGATCGAGCTATGCGATCTCGTCATCTCCAAGGCCATCGCCATCGATGAATCGGTCGGCACCGAGGTCGTGGTTAGCATGACGCAGGTGGTCGACGACGGCGAGGGGGCCGATCTCATCACCGCCAACTTCACTTCCTTTTCCCTCGTCAGCCGCGAGTCATCGGATCTCGCTGTCAATGCGTCGGGCCAGGTGCGCGTGAATCTGGGTCCCGAGAATCCTGCTGTGCTCGCCACGCGCGACGCGTACATGGGTGACATGGCCACCGTCGACATCGACCACTTCTACGGCGCCATGAGCGAGCTGGGCTACGGCTACACCGGCCCCTTCAAGGGCCTCTCATCGCTGCGGCGTCACCTAGGCTACGCCTCGGGCACCATCGCTCGCCCAGCCGACGACGATGCGGCTCGCCCTCTGCTCTTCCACCCGGGCATGCTCGATACGTCGCTGCAGACGCTCTTCGCCGCCTTCAGCGCCCCCGGCGACGCCCGCCTCTGGGCCATGCACGTCCCGACTGGCATCCATCGCGTTACCCTTGTGCCGTCGCTGTGCGGCGCCAACCTCTCCGAGGAGGTCGTCTTCGATAGCATGATCACGGCATCGCGCCCAAACCATATCACAGGCGACGTGGACCTGATCGGCGCCGACGGAGTGCACAAGTGCATCGAGATAGACGGCCTCGGTTTCGTGCCATTCACCCCCGCGACCGCGGCCGATGACCGCGGCCTTTTCAGCCGCGTGACCTGGGGCTTCGACCGCCCTGATGGCGTGCGCGCCGCCGAGGGCCGCCGAGCCACGGCCTGGGAGAAGCAGAAGGCCGCTGATTGTGAGCGCGCCGCCTTCTTCTGGCTGAGGAGCCTGAACTGCGAGATCGGGGTGGCGGAACGGCCTGCGCTGCCCGTCCACCACCGCGCACTGCTCGACTTCGCCGAGCATATGGAGGAGGTGGTGCGGGCGGGCAAGCATCCACATGGGACGCTGGAGTGGTTCGACGACACGCGCGAGCGGATCTTGCCCATCGTGGAGTCGTACGGGCACGACGCGGACCTAAACATCATGCGTGCAGTGGGCGAGAACATTGTAAGCGTCATGCGCGGTGAAATCACTATTCTCGAGGTCATGACCAAGGATGGCTACCTCGACGACTACTACGAGAATGCCATGGGCCTGCACACGGCAAACCGCAACATCTCCAACCTGATGGCCCAGATCGCGTACCGTCACCCACACTGCGACATCCTCGAAATTGGCGCTGGCACCGGCGGCGCCACTCGTAACATCTTCGACAAACTTGGCCGCGCGTTTCGGAGCTACACTTACACTGACATCTCCACGGGCTTCTTCGGCAAGGCGCGCGAGGAGTTCCGTGCCTACGCCGACCGCATGGTGTTCAGCACGCTAGACATCACCAAGGACCCAACAACCCAGGGCTACAAAGAGGCATCATACGACGTGGTAGTCGCGTCTAACGTGCTTCACGCGACGGCGCCACTGGTCGAGACGCTCAAGAACGCGCGCCGCCTCCTCAAGCCGGGCGGCTACCTCGTAGTGCTGGAGATCGTCATGCAGGATGCCATGGCCGAGGGACTGACGATGGGCGGCCTGCCCGGCTGGTGGGTCGGCGTCGACGACGGCCGTCGCTTCGCCCCGACCATCCCACTGAAGCAGTGGAACACAGTGCTCAAGAAAGCCGGCTTCGCTGGGATCGAGACGCACACCCCGCTGCTCGACCCGGGAACCTTCATCGTGTCCATCTTCGCGGCGCAGGCCGTCGACGAGGATGTCCAGCTGCTGCGCCGGCCCCTAATTAGCCGTCCCGATCAGATTCCCATCAAGGACCTCATCCTGCTCGGGGGCGAGACGATCGAGACATCGAACCTGATGGAGGACCTAGAAAGCCTGCTCGAGCCGCGCACTGAGAACTTGACCCTGGTGTCAACTATCGACGAGCTGGAAACGACGCCCATCCCAACCGGCGCCACCATTGTCAGTCTGGCCGATGTCGACTCGCCCATCTTCAAGGATATCACCGAGACGCGCTGGAACTTATTCAAAAACCTGCTCTCCGACTCCCGCTGCGTGCTGTGGGTGACTAGCGGTGCGGAAAGGGAGCAGCCCTACGCGGCGGCCATGGTCGGCCTGCACCGCTCGATCCCAATCGAGCTCATGCAAATGCGCCTCCAGATGCTTGAGGTGCCCGTTCTGAAGGACCTGTCCGCGTCCATGATAGCGGAGGCGGTCCTGCGCTTACAGTTGTTCACCATATGGCAGAATTCACCCGTGCCTAAGGACCTGCTCTGGACATCGGAACCGGAGCTCAAGTTCGAGCACGGAGAGATGAAGATTCAACGCCTCCTGCCCGACCAGGAGGCCAACAGCCGGTATAACTCGGCCAAACGGATGCTCACCAACAACGTCGATCCCACGGTATCCGTGGTTCAGCTAGAGTGGATTGACATCGAGTCACGATACTCCCTCCACGATGCCGGAAAGCCTATTGCCGCCTCTGAAGACAGCGTGACAGTCAACGTGGGCCATTCCCTCCTCCCAGTGATCCGAACGAGTGCCGAGTTGGTCAACGTCGCTCTGGGAACGAACGCAAAGTCGGGCGAGAAAGTTCTCGTGCTCAGCGGCGAGAACTCTTCGATCCTCACCGTGCCGAGATCCTGCACCATTGCGGCGGACCTGGGACCCTACACCGAAGGGCAATACATGACCATCGTGGCAGCGTACCTCTATAGCTCGCAGATCTGGGCCCGCATGCACTCCGGCAGCACCCTCCTCTTGCATGAGCCCTCGCCCATAATCGCCCGCTTGCTCCAGCTCCTATGCGAAGGCACCAAGTCCCGTGCCTTTTTCTCCACTACCGACGAGTCCCGGCGGGAAGAGGGCGGTTGGATCTACCTCCACCCGCGCATCGCTCGTCGTGCGCTGGAGCGATCGCTGCCGAAAGACGTGGATCTCTTCTTAGACTTGTCGGATGCGCAGGGCACGAGCGCGCTCGGCCATCGCATCGCCGAGACCAAGTCCCAACGCTGCGAATGCGGCGACAAGACCGACCTGCTATCCAAGGAGTCGCTTCCCTTGAGAGAGGACAGCCTCGAAAAGGTCGCCCAGCTGCTCCAGAAGGTGCAGGACTTCGTCCCAACGAAAGCTGCTGAGACCCTGGGGACTGTGTCCATAGAGCCACACGCGCTGAGCAGCGTAGTCGCCGCTGGTGACAAGTGTGACCTCTTCACCGTCATCGACTGGCACCAGGAGGCGATCGCTGCGTGCGTGATCGAGCCCATTGACTCACGCCGCAACATCTTCCAGGACGGCAAGACGTACTGGATGGTGGGTTTGGCCGGTGATCTGGGACAGTCTCTTGTCGATTGGATGATCGACCACGGTGCAAGACACGTAGTGCTGACCAGCCGCGCGCCAAAGGTGTCCCCAGACTGGATCGCAACGTGCGCGGCCAAAGGCGCGACAGTCGGCTGCGTCGCTGGCGACGTGACCGATTTCGACTCGATTTGCGCGTGTCGCGACGAGATCGTGGCTAACTACCCCCCATTGCGGGCGTGGCCAATGGAGCCCTCGTCCTGCGCGACAAGCTGTTCGTCAACTCCGAATTCGCGGACCTCCAAGCTGTGTTCGGGCCCAAAGTCACCGGAATTACGCACCTAGACCGGCTGTTCCCGGACGACACGCTGGATTGGTTCATTGGCTTTAGCTCTATCGTGGCGACGTCGGGCAACTCAGGCCAGAGCATATACTCGGCGGCCAATGTCTTCATGAAGGCCATAGTTGAGCAGCGGCGGGCGCGCGGCCTGGCTGGCTCTACCATCGATATCTCCCGCGTTCACGGCGCTGGCTACGTCGAACGCGAGATGCAGAAGTCCGGGTCGCTCAGCGAAAAAGACATCAACAAGATCTTCCGTGTCTCGCTTGCCATGTCTGAGTCCGACCTACACCAGCTGGTGGCTGAGGCGATCATGGCCGGCCGTCCGAATTCGGGACGTGCGTCGGAGCTCATCACTGGCCTCCGCGTCCTGCCGTCGGACGAGACGAGCGACGTGTTCTGGGCCAACAACATCAAATTCTCGCACTACATTCGCGACGCCGCAGAGACGGGTGACGAGAAGCAAGGCAAGGCTGCGCGTGTCGCCGTCAAGTCGCAGCTACAATCCGCCAAGACCGTCGAAGATGTCACCACTATCGTCAAGGGTAAGTCCGCAGCGCGACTTGTCATGTCGACCCAGAATGCTAACTTTTATCCAGCCGCCTTCATCTCCAAGTTGACGTTCGCTTTGGAGCACTCCGAGGACGAGGCCTTGTCCGACAGCACGCCCCTCATCGACTTTGGCATGGACTCTCTCGTCGCCGTTGAGATTCGCAGCTGGTTTCTCCAAGAACTCGGCGTCGACATGCCGGTGCTCAAGATCTTGGGCGGCGCGTCAGTGGCTGAGCTTGTGGACGATGCCGTAGAGAAGCTGCCAGAGGAGTTCATGTCGAAATTCGAATCCACGCCCAAAGATGTCACCAAGGACTCCGCGGAGAGCCCGCAGACGCTTTCCAGCAAATCGTCTTCGAATCTCTCGATGACGGATTCGACCTCGCCAAGTGTCGCCCCCGAAACTCCGCCAACTGCAATGGATGATAAGGAAGAATTTATTGAGATCGAGAAGTGAGTTATTGTCCATGCATCGTGGCGGTGAAATCAGAGCTGCGAATATAATATAAACGTTTGTTGGGGGAGCAGAGCAGCTCTCCAACGAGTGTATGTGGTTGACGGCCAGATCTCTGCATGGCCTAAGAAGCCGCAACAAAGGCTGAGGTCTTGTAGTGAGATATGTAAGGTCCATCATGCAACCTGTGGCAGAGAAAACTCAGCCGAGATGTATATATCAAGATCCTTCTTGGCGTTAATGGAGTTAGAAGTTTTCGTATTCGCAGCTCTGGTCCCGTCTCATCTTTGTACTCATATCTCGCTTTCATTGTTTTGAATCATGACAGGACTGACACGAGAAACTCGCAGACTTGAGGAGATCAAGCCTAAGTTCGTCCCGGAAGTCGTCCGTAAGGAGCCCATGTCGTACGGCCAAGCGCGCTTCTGGTTCCTCCGCCAGTACTCTGACGACCCGACTACCTCCAACATCACCTTTTTCTTTCGCATGAACGGGCGTTTCGACCCGGAGCGCCTCAGTAAGACTCTTTCTCTCATCACCAACCGGCACGAGTCACTTCGGTCCTGCTTCTTCGCAGAGAATGAAATCGCCTACCAGGGCATCATGGCCAAGTCCGCTTTCGAGATGAACCACCTCCCCGCCACCGGGGAAGAAAGTGCGAGAGCCGTGTACGAGGGCATGCAGAACCATGTCTACGACATTGAGAACGGAGACGTGTTCCGTGCCACGCTCTGCCAGGTCTCGGAAGATGCATTCTACTTCGTCATCGGATACCATCACATCGCTCTCGACGGTGTCAGCTGGGAGATCATCTTCGGCGAGCTGCAACGTGGATACCAGTCGGCTTTGCCACCAGTGCCACAACAATACCCAGCGTGGGCCGCGAAGCAGCGAAAGGAGGTGGAATCGGGCAAGATGAGCAGTGAGCGCAGGTTCTGGAAGACTCAGCTCGCAGACGTGCCTGTGCTGCCACTGTTGCCTACTGCGCGTGTTACGTCCCGTCAGCCGCTGAAAACGTACAGCATGTGTCGCGTGCAGCAGAAGCTCGATCAACAGTTGACTTCGCTGACAAAGGACTTGTGCAAAAAAGAGAAAGTGTCGCCATTCCATTTCCATATGGCGGTGTACAAGACCCTCTTGAGCCGCTGGACCGGTGCGAACGACATCTGCATCGGCATGGCGGATGCCAATCGCATGGACCCCGGAGACGCGGGTGTCGTGGGCTTCCTGCTCAATCTTTTGCCTCTGCGTTTCAAGTCCGACGGCCAGCAAACTTTCAGCGCGATGATGAAGGAAGCCCGCACCAAAGTCTTTGGCGGCCTTGCCCATTCCAAGGTGCCTTTCAACGTCATTCTCGAGGATGTCAATGTGCCGCGAACATCGACTCACAACCCGCTCTTTCAAGCCTTTATCGAGTATCGTGCTACCAACAAACTGACCTCGGAAGCGTTTAAACACGACCAACCTGCCAACAGCACATCGTACAGCAAGACGCCGTATGATATCACGATGAATGTGCTGGAAGACCACCTTGGCGATGTTATTGTGAGTTTTGGCGTTCAAGGAGCGCTTTACTCGGAAGAGACTGCAGCGTTGTTGCTCCGAAGCTATATCACGTTGTCGAAAACGCTGGCCGCGAATGCTGGAATGGTCACGTCAAAAGCACAGATTTTCTCAGACGAAGAGGTTTCCAGAGCTGTGGCTCTCGGAAAGGGTCCGTCATTGGAGCAAAGCTGGCCAAAGACCTTGCTCCATCGAGTCGACGAGATGATCCAGACTTATGAAAACGACACTGCTGTCTGTGATACTCGCGGCAATTCGTTGACGTACAAGCAGTTGGCCAACAAGATCAACGCCATCGAATGTACGCTGAAGGATAATAATGTGCTACCAGGAGCGTCGGTAGCAGTTTTCCAGACCCCCGCTGTCGACTGGATTTGTTCCGCGCTGGCAATTATGCGCAGCGGTGCGGTATATGTCCCTCTTGACCCCAAGCAAGGAACTCAGCGCTTGGCGAAGGTTGTTGAAACCTGCAAGCCCGCTGCCGTCTTGGTTGATTCCTCGACTATGCCCGAAGCAGCTACCTGGGCCTGTAAATACATAGATGTGAGCGACCTGCAAACCAATAAGTCGAACTTGGGTCCAATCAGTGCAGAGGCCGACAAAGCCGCCATCATCCTCTTCACGAGCGGGACCACCGGGATCCCGAAAGGCATTGTACTTCATCATAATGGCCTTCGCAACGGCATTGAAGGTCTGATCCGCCATTTCAAGTTGCAGCGTGAAGTTGTGCTGCAGCAGACGGCCATGAGTTTTGACATGTCGTTGGATGAGATCTTCGTGGCGCTTTGCAATGGAGGAGCCCTTGTTGTTGTTGACAGTAACTTGCGAGGAGACTCTGCTTCGATCATGAAGCTGATTTCCAAAGAAAATATTACCTACACGCGAGCTACACCGCCCGAATATTCCTCATGGATCAGACACGGCGCTTCATCTGTGCAGGGCAACGATTCCTGGAAGTGGGCCTTTGCCGGTGGAGATCGTATGACCGACACTTTGAGGAAAGAATTTCGCAGCCTTTGTCTTCCTCAGCTCCGACTCTTCAATTCGTACGGACCGACAGAAATCTCGATGTCGGCTGTCAAGATTGAAACGCCGTATAAGGACAACAGTGTGTTGACTAACGATCAAATTCCGATTGGTCGACCGATGCCAAACTACGGCATCTACGTGGTCAACAACAATATGGATCTTGTGGCGCCGGGCATCCCTGGACAGATCTTGGTAGGAGGCCCTGGTGTCTCATTGGGCTACCTTGGCGACAGTAAGCTGACCGACGAAAAATTCATAAACAACCTGTGGGCATCTGAAGAGCAGAAACGTTACGGGTGGACGAAGCTTTACCATACTGGCGACTGCGGCCACTTGACCGAGGACGGGGCCGTTGTTTTCCATGGACGCATTGCTGGTGACACCCAGATCAAGCTCCGTGGCCTTCGGATCGAGCTGGGTGACATCGAGAGCAACATCTTGACCGAGTCGCAAGGCAATCTGTCTCACGTAGTTTGCACCGTTAGTGGAGATGCCGAGTTTCTGATTGCCCATGTGGTCTTCTCGCCTTCATTCAGCAAAAACACATCGGATCAGACGACTTACCTTCAGAAATTGATCGCATCTTTGCCGCTGCCCAAGTACATGAAGCCGGCTGTCTCGGTGCCTCTTGAAAATCTGCCATTGACGGTGCATCAAAAGGTCGATCGATCTGCCATCGCGACATTGCCTTTACCTTCTATTGGCAGCCGAACTGACGAGAAGGCCGGTAAACTCAATGAAATGGAAACCAAGCTAAGGGATATCTGGCTCCAAGTGTTGCCCAAAGAGATTCAAGCAGCGTGGTCCCCTTCCACCAACTTTTTCGACCTCGGTGGAAACTCCTTGCATCTCGTTGAGGTTCTCGCAGCGATTCAAAAAGCATTTCACGTCTCGGTCCCGCTCGTTGATCTTTTGGGCGCAAGTACCCTTCGCGAAATGACCGAAAAAATATCGGACGCCGTCTCTGCTGGGGCGATCAACTGGGATGCAGAGACTACGCCCCCGGAGATTGAAATATCTACTCAAAGCTCTGTCTCGAATACCAAGAAAGATCTCGAAGTCCTTGTGACTGGAGCGACTGGTCACTTTGGCCGCCATCTGCTGCCGCTCCTTGAAGCATCGTCCAAATTTGCAAAGATTCACTGCATTGCCGTCCGCAACCCCCAAGGGCTGTCTCGTACTTTCAAGAAAGTGATTGTTCATTCAGGTGACATCACACAGCCTCGGATGGGTCTTTCTCAGGTCGAGTTCCAGCAGCTCAGTTTGGACGTGGACGTCATCATCCACTGCGCGGCAGCTCGCGCCTTCTGGGAACCGTACTCGGTCCTCAGCAAGACCAACACGCATTCCGCACGAGAGTTGATCAAGCTTGCCGGACCTCGTCGGATCCCGATCCATTTTATGTCAAGTGGCGGTGTCTTCGGTGGCTCTTCTGACGTGCCTGCCTCATCAGCCAAGACCCAGTTGCCTGCGAGCAACGGCGAGAACGGATACATCGCAAGCAAGTGGGCCAGCGAAAGAATCTTTGAGCGCTCGGCAGAAGCCTATGGCGTGCCAATTGCCATCTACCGCACCATGCCCAAGGGCAGCAGAACAAACAACAGTGTACCCAAGAAGCTTATTGACGATTTCGCGAGCGCAGTTACGGCTTCGGGTACGATCCTCGATCCTGATGGTTTCTGGAAGGGTTCTTTCGACCTGATCCCGGCAGAAGCTGTCGCGACGCACATAGTATCTTCGATTTCGGCTGCTTCCGCCGAGACCATCCAGTTTTCGCACTTGCCGGCAGTGGTGAGGTTGGAGAAACAAGAGCAATTGCAGCAATTGCTGGATCGGCCGGAGATCAAATCTCAGGTGGACAAGCTGCGGAAGGTACCGGGCGCCCAGTGGCTCGGACACATCAAGCGGGCCGGCTTCGGGTGGATGGTTGCTGCACAGGATGCCCTGGTCGATGACCATCTTACAAACCGCCGATAGATGGATGGGATTGCCGTTCACGAGTCGAGTTGCTATGTGTTCAGGAGTTGGGGTTCTTTGGAGGGTTGGATTCTGGCGTTTGGTAATTTGCTCGGTTCTTTGGGTGCAATACTGGCTTGATTTAACATGCAAAAACTGTCTAGAGAGCTTTTACACCTTTTTTTTTCATTTTTCTTGTTCTGGATTGCGATCTACGCCTTTAAACAGCACGGATACATTTTACCAAGAATTTGTAAATAAATAATAACAAATTATCGAATCATGGGCATCCATTAGATATTGATGCCAATACCACTATAATTATAGGCACTAGGCTAAAAATAGCTGGCAGTTTATCGGCTGCCGAAATCAATGTGCATGTACTTTTGGCGCTATGGAGGATTCCAGTTGCATGAACATCCTAGTTCGAGATTTGTTAAATAGTTACATGACGACTAAGTCTGGTCCCTCCGGGCTCGTTGACACCCCTGCATCGAGGAAGATATGATGGAATTATATGGCAATGATTATTAGCCTGTATGCGCATAGGGGTCCAGGCTTGAACCGTAAATTGGCTGTAAATTGGATTGCACAAGTATCAAGAACCAAGCCAGAAACAATAAATGGGCCGGTCAGGCATATGTACAGAGGGAATGTAAATGAACTTGACTAGATGAAGTTCGACGATCAACCCGGATGAGTTCACCCATCTAACGGCATTCAAAATACCCCGTCCAATCAAAACCAAGGTTGTCACAATGAGATAACCTATGATTAAGAGTCTCTTGAGTACATATGAACCCGATTAGAGCCTTCTTAATGCAGCTTTTTGCTCAGGTGCAGCTTGCGACTCGAGGCACCAACGTAAACAGTCTTTGGTTCTTCCGTAACGACCCAGTTTTGGCTCACAATATCCCAATTGCTCAAATCGCGACGGTTTAGCGTACCGCGGAAAGTGGCAGTTTCGCCAGGCTGGAGGTGAATACGCTGAAAGTCGCGAAGCTGTCGTGGGGGGTTATCGCCTCCGAGTTCCACGTAGAGTTGCGGAACTTCGTCACCTGCAACATGGCCGGTGTTGGTGATTTTGGCAGTGATTTCGTACATCTCATCATAAAGCATCTCATTGCCCCCGCTGGCTGTTGCGTCACCTGCCGGGTTCAGTTTCTGCGGCGAACTATCAAGCGCGTGCCGGGGGATAAAATCCGTTCGGCCATATTCGGGATCCTGGGATGCGGCTTTGAGGGACGAGGTAGTGTTGAGGTAAGGATAGATATAAGCCAAGATGTAACGATACGTCTCCGGGAACTTGTACTTCGACAGATCGTGGCTATTCGTGCCAAAAGAAGGCGCTTTCTGGGTAGTGCCGACCGCGGGCTTGTAGGTGCGCACAGGTTTTTTGGTTACCTGGAGGTCGGAGTACTTGAATGTGGTATAAGACAAACCGTGCCCGAATTCAAAAATGGGCTCAATGCCTTCTTTGTCGAAATGGCGGTAGTCGATATAAACTCCTTCGGTGAAGGTCTGCTGTGGGGGACCGTGGCCATTGTTGGGGGTGTATAGGATGTCCGTGCCGTAATCCTGGCGCTTCTTGGCCCAGGTAAATGGGGAACGGCCAGCCGGGTTGACCTTGCCCCATAGAATATCGACAAGCGAGTTTCCAGATTCCTGGCCGGGAAGACCGGCCCACACGATTGCCGTGATATTGGGGTGGTCATACCAGTCGCCCACTAGAAGAGGACCGCCGCTGTGCAGGACAACAATCGTGTTATTGCAAAGAGAGCTGACTTGCTTAATCAAGCCCTCACCGTTCTGCCACAGAGTCAGATTGTTACGATCTCCCCAATTGCCATCCACGGTAATGTAGCCTTCACCAGAGTCCGAGTTAGCAAAAACCAGGCAGGTGGCATCAGGCTGTGACACCAGTGACGAGATGGCATCAGAGTCCCAGCTGTCTAGGACGCTTTCATAACGGCCGCCGTACTCCACGACCTGGGCCTGAATAGCAGAATCAGGAGTGATCAAGTAGGGGAACTGCGATGTTCCAGATCCCCAGCCCATAGCCAAGGTGCCATTATCACAGCCCCTATCTGCGCAACCATTGGGACCCTGGAGACTAGGCCCAGCATCCTCCCCAATTGCAGCAACGAAGCTCGGTTCCTTGAGCGGCAGCGCGCCACGGTTCTTCAGTAGCACTGTGCCTTTGGCAGCGATCTCGCGGATAAGCTTTGAGTGATTACCCTGCACGTTGACATGCCAATTCACTTGCTCGTAGTCCTCCTTTCCGTATGCATATTTGAAGCCATCGGTGTCAGAAGTCCAGGAATTGAAATTGACGTCCGGCTGATCTTCGATGGTGTTGCCAACTTTGAAATAAGCAGCCATGATCCGCATGGCCATGTCGTCGATCCGCCACTCGGGAACAGTGCCATTGAGAACGGCGACCGTCAAATTAGATCCCCAATAGCTGAGACCCGTGTCGAAAGAGGTGTCACCGGGCATGGACATATCCATTCCAGCCAAGGCAGAGGATACGCCAGATTGATGGCCTGCCCAGTCACTGACAACAAATCCTTGAAAGCCGAGTTCGCCCTTGAGGATCTTGTTCAGAGTCTGGCTGTTTTGGCAGCCGTAGGAGTTGTTAATCTGCGTATAGGAACAGAGAATCGAACCCACACCGGCGCGAACAGCGTCGGCAAAAGGCCATAGATACAGCTCATGCATGGTACGATCGTCGATGTTCGAAGACAAGGTCGAAGAAATTTCGTAGCCATGCGAGGCAGCCTCGCTGACCTGACGGAAATGTTCCTGCTCGTTCCCGATATAGTGTTTAGCCGACGCAATAATGCCAGTATCCTGCATGCCCTTGATTGTCTCTGCCATGGCGATCCCGGTCAAAACTGGATCAGCGGCAAAGCCCTCCCACATGCGGCCACCCTCGGGCATCCGGCCTAGAGGACCGGCAACAGGGCCAAGTTGCATGGTTATGCCTTTGCCCTTGTGCTCCTGGGCCATAGCAACACCTCTTTGGTACAGAAGAGAACGGTCGAAAGTCGCAGCAGTCAATTGACCAGATGTGAAAGCGGAAACATAATCGGCAAATCGAATCCCTTGGGGGGAGTCCTGGTTACAGAAACCTTTGAATCCAAGTCGAGGAATGGTGCCGGTGTTGCCTACGCAGGGTCCGTTCTCCCAGCTGCGAAACGCGTCAACGACTGATGGGGTATCGACATAACAAATAGACCAATCGAAGGAAAACTTACCCGACACCAGTGGTCAGATTGACCTTCTCTAGCAAGGTCAGCTGCGAGACGAAACTTTTGGCTTTCCCGTAGGCAGTCTCCCATCCATCAGCGTGAGGATTCATCCATGGCGATGGGTAGAAAGGGTCCGAAAACCACTCATCCGCCTCCGCGCGAGACTGCAGCTTCAAATCAGCCAGAAAAGTCAGCAGATAATCCAAGCATTGATAAAGCCCTGAATAAACACGTACCTGGTGCCTTTCGTAGGGCTCTGGTGCACCAGTGACATAGCCAACGCAGGAAGTCAGCGCAAGGAGAAGAGTGCACGCCTGCATACTTCAGGTCCTAGCAAGTACTTTGTATAGTATTTCGAGCCGGGCTCTTGTACTATATGTCACTGTAAAAACACAGGCACCTCACGCCTGGCTTTATATAGTCACGGCAGTCACCACCATCCTCTGATCAACAAGGGTGAAGTGGAGGGATTTCTCCGCTAGGATCAAACAATCGGATGCGCGGGTTACAGGAGAGCTCGGACCCTGGTTTGCTAGTGTGGGTTTTGACGATTCCTTCCACAAAGAGGTATGAAGGGACAAGGAAATCTCCACGCCTTGTCTCAACTACTCTTGCCTTTCGCCGCACAGACCGGTATATCGACGTATAACCGAATATCTAGTTACTCGATGGGGAAGTTGTTCCAGCGAGTGAGCCATAAATTTTATGTTCTCGTGCCTATCCCTTCCCAGCTGGGTGGTGATCGCTTTATGTCATTCTTGGCAGCGCGGAGTATCGGCTGAAAAGAAGCCCTTCGAAAATCACCGCATACATGCTCGAAAGTATCATTCTCCTCATCAGGATTCTTGGCTTTCATTATGTGATTCCATGCCCGCACGCCCATCTACTGCGGCCGCGCGTGATATACCTGTCCAGATCGAGAAAACACCAGAAACATATCCAATTGCGGAACGATCTAGGTAGGATTTCGTCTGCAATATATTCAAGCTTCGACCGTTAGATACCACAGTAATGTACCTCGCCACCAAGTTTCGTTTGATTCATACTTTCAATACAGAAATTAGGGCAGAGTAGCTCTTGATAATAGTAACTATCGCGTACAGCAGTCAGTGCAGATGCCGGATTACATGTTGGATTGACATGACAAGAGTCTCTGTAGCTCATAGTTTGCAAGGCGTTCACAAAAGCAGAACCATCCTTGTCAAGAGTGCAGATGTAGTGTATTACCTGTTAAGGATCACGGAGTATTGTCGGTCACAGAAGCCAATAATGGTCATCTACTTTCGAGACGATTCGGAGAATAATAGTCTTGGAGAATGGTGGATTATGTACTATAGACTGTGGAGACTTTCTCAAGGCGAGGAATGATCTGACTCTTCGCGATCCTTACTTGCCAAGCCTCTCTGGCTCCCCAAATTTGATCGCCCTTGCTCCATAAAATATGTCCTTCCTGCCGGCTAAACTTCGGGAGTATCTTCACAATCGGACTTTCGGCCCGCCTACCCGCGGGGATAGCCTCTCAGTCAGTTTATTTTCTGCCGTATTATCAAGGAATCAAGTCAGCTACGGAATGGAAGAAATCCTCAAAAAGTTTGCATGTTACAGAGGAACATTGATAAGTGGTAGCATGCAGGTAGAATCTGAGAGACCCGGCATTTTAGCCCTTTTGGCCATATGTAGAGCCTGCCATGCTAGGTGCATGACACCGCATCCCTATAGAGTCTTGCCTGAGCATTTTCCAATAGATTTCCACTTGACAAACTCAATATACATTCATGAACGTCAAGAGATTCTTTGTTAACTACCTTTTTAGGATTTAAAGAGTGTCCCAAGTGGTAGATAAACAGGTATGCATCCGTCGCCCAGAAACAGCTAATGGGGATGTCGGGCATGTTAGGTCTGGTGTTGCGGCAAAGATAATCTTTCGAGCAGCGAAGCTGGCATCTAGCCAGATCCTGTTAATGCGGTAGCAAAGCATTAGACCACTTTTAAAGTATGACGTATTTTTGGCGACGATGCTTTGAGGCGTGATTCGAATCATCAGATCAAGCTTGTCCACTATATGCTCAACGTACCAAGCATGCCAAGAGTCTGTATCAGGGCCGAGATATCGATGTAGCCGCCTATGCAGCCGAGCTCGGTCCATCTCTCGAACTTCAGCAAATCTCCGGATGCCGACATGGCACAGTATGCCGCGCTCGATTTGATAATCCACAATACCGACTGCACAGCACGGTTCCGCTTAAAGGCGTTTTGAGGAGCTATCTTGTAAATTGCCAATGAGCCAAATGGCCTCTTCCTCCCACAAAAACAAAACAGGAGTCCTATGGCCCATCCGGCGAGTCTTTTGCTAAACGAGCCATGGTAGGCTTGCGGAGCATATTGCTCACATCGAAATCACGCTGCAGTACCTGTGTGGAGACCATGCCCGATACGGAGCTTTTTCCTGGTGGGGTCTAGTGGATTAGTCGGAGAAACCCAGTTTTTGGCATGAAAAAGGGTATTTTATGCCAAAAAGCGGGTATTACCGAATAAAGTTAGCTTTTCCTAAGGATCGATTTTAATATGCAACATACCCCGGATTGAAATTGTGATACTCTCCGTAGTTGATATTACCGCAGAGACATCTCTAGCGATGTTTTCTTCAGCAACTGTACTGATTCTCGTCTCACCATACGCATGATCGACGAGACCTATACTCTTCCCAGGCCATAATTATATTACTGTTTCCCGTATGAAGAACACTATTGCGGGTACCGGACCCCCAGTCTCGCTATTGTGGGGCATCCCCGTCATAGTGGATTTTGATCGTACGTAATAATATTCCGGGATAGTAAAGGTTTGGGGGCGGAAAAATACCTAGGATAGATACTAAAAGGCCGCTTTGCCACGGCTTGGCATCTAATCTTCTTGGAGAGGTATGTATGGTAGTTCCTATGTAGTAAGGGCACTAGCTATGCTTAGAATAAGTTCACCCTATTGACATACAAACCGTGCAACATCTCCCCATAAATGAGGCTGACCTGTGCTTACTGTGAGTCATCTACAGACTATGTCCTTATCGGGGCTCTTAACCCCGCCTTCCGATTCAACGTGGTGCTATCTTCTTTTTCAGCTCTGATCTTCCGTGTATCCTGGGTTTCCTGCGGCTAGAACTGCCCTACCGGTCTAGATGCATCTATCAATTTTATCTTGATGCCTCCAGTATATCACCACTTATCTCTGTTGCCTGGTAAACGATGACGCCTTGTGGGAGATCATAAACTCATCTGGACCCTTCGTCTTCTCAACCACCACTTGATTGTTTCAATTTCTCATTTTGCAGTCCTTTGCCCCTTGACGACGTTTCTAATTTCCCAAAACGATTCATGTCGGTGCTCGTGCTTCGTGAGAGTATCTTGAGTAATGCCTCGTCGGGCCTCAATCATGACAACCTGAAATCCTTTGGCCCGGTAACTGCCGCCGGCTTCGACTTTACACCACTATTTGAAGACACAATCCTCTCGCTGCTGCCGTCGGCACTGCTCTTACTATGCCTGCCATATCGCATCATCAGTCTGCATGGTCAGAGGCCAAAGGTCTCCCCTGGGGGATTCTTGCGCGAGAGTAAACTAGTCTTCCTTGCAGTTTTTGCTGTGATTCATCTGGCCTTATTAATTTTACACATTCTGAGCCCGTCCCTCCGCACAGCTTCCACAATTGCTGCGTCGGCATTGGCATTCATTGCTAGCTTAGGTCTATGTCTACTCTCGCATCTTGAGCATTCTCGGTCTATTCGCCCGTCCCCGATCATCAATGGCTACATTCTCCTCACGTTGGTCTTTGATATCGCTCGTGTGCGAACACTTTTCCTCGATTCAAACGGCAGATCTATCCCTGGTTTTTTTGCTGGCATGATTAGTGTCAAAGTAATGGTTCTGCTTGCTGAGGCAATTGAAAAGCGCAGCATTCTACTGGCACCATATCGTGACTTATCGCCAGAAGAAACCAGTGGCATTTACAGTAAATCGTTCTTCTTTTGGCTGAACGAACTTATGACCTCCGGCTTTGGCCGTGTTCTTCACAACCATGACTTGTATCCAATCGATCGCGGCATGTCTTCAGAGGTGCTTCAGCAGCGTATGAGGCATACTTGGAGCATCGCATCTCAAGGCACTCGCAGGGCTCTCTTCTGGGCGGTCTTACGGGCGAACCTCAAACCATTGTTCTATTGCGTGGTCCCGCGTCTGTTCCAGATTGGGTTTCGATACGCCCAGCCTTTTCTGCTCACAAGGACTATCTCCTTCGCAAGTGATGAGTCTCAGCCAGACAGCATTGGCTGGGGCCTCACGGGAGCTTTCTTCGTGGTGCTCCTTGGCGTGGCCATTTCAAATGGTATTTATTACCATATGACCTATCGTTTTGTGACGAGCGTCCGGGGCAACCTGATCAGCCTCATCTATGCCAAAACAGTCGATCTCAGCATCACCGCCCTCGATGAGTCGGTCGCGGTGACGCTGATGTCCAGCGATGTTCAATCCATCTGTAATGGCTTTGAGAATATCAATAGTTTCTGGGCGATGCCTATTGAGCTGACCATCGCGCTTTATCTTTTGGCTCGCCAGCTTGGAATTGCGGCTGTGGCACCCGCTGCCCTCGCGCTCTTTTCCACTGCCGCTATCATGTCCATTGCGAAGTTCATGGGGCTTGCCCAGAAAGTGTGGATGGAGAGCATTCAGACACGAGTCGATGTCACTGCCACCATGCTGGGTTCGATGAAATCTGTTAAGATGCTCGGTTTCACTGACTGGCTCGCGGGCCTTGTCCAGGGACTCAGAGTAAAGGAGCTCAAGGAGGCAGAGCTCTTTCGCAAACTACTTACTGTGCGCGTTTTCCTTGCAAACATCCTCGTTACATTGGGCCCCCTTGTAACGTTCGCTATCTATGCACTTCACCCACAAGGCGACCATGTCTTGAATGCGGAGACCGCTTACACGGTCTTGACGCTGTTGGCGCTCCTTGCTTCGCCCGTCAACGAATTCATTCGGTCTATTCCTTCTATGAATGCCGCTTTAGCGTCTCTCAACCGCATTCAGGAATTTCTTCAGTCCGAGACTCGACGTGACCATCGTATCTTCGTAGAAGAATCTTCCAACTCTAGTCAGCGTGGTCAGTCCAGCTCGGATGGGATAGAACTTACAAAGCTCAACCACTCTCTACAAACGCCGTCAACGGAAATAGTTATTGCGCGAGATGTGAGTGTCTCATGGAAGGTGGATGCGGACTTTTCTGTCCACGATGTCAACCTGAGTATTGCGAGAGGTCAAATTCATATGATCATTGGCCCTACAGGCTGCGGCAAAAGCACTCTCATGAAAGGGATTCTGGGAGAAACACCTTCAACCAAGGGCTTTCTTTACACTAGCTGTCGAGAGACGGCATTCGTGGATCAGACACCTTGGATCCGCAACACTTCTTTGAAGGATAATATCCTGGGTGTCTCGGTGTACAATGAGGCATGGTACAACGAAGTAGTTAGGGCGTGCGTTTTGGATCATGATGTTGCCCAGTTGCCAAACGGCCATCGTGAGCTTATGTTTCGTAGACGATTAGTTGCAGTGTTACTTACTATCTCTAGTGACGAAAGTCGGTTCTTCAGGCATTTCCCTGTCCGGTGGGCAAAAGCAACGTTTGGCTCTTGCTCGTGCTGTATACGCACGCAAAGACTTGGTCATGCTGGATGATGTTTTCTCTGGGCTCGATGCTGATACAGAGGAGCGCATCTTCACGAGGCTATTTTCGAGACAAGGATTGTTTCGCCGACTGGGAACAACTGTGCTACTAGTCACCCATGCCGTGCACAGGCTTTCCTATGCTGACCATATTATCGCCATGGACAGCGATGGTTCTATTGCAGAACAGGGCAGACTAGAGGAGCTTGAGGCAAGTGGCGGCTACGTAGCGCTGCTCAAAGCACGATATCGGAGCGACACCAGTGATGACGAAACGAATACTCAACAAAATCAAGCAGCTGCAGTAATCTTAGCTGGCTCAGAGAATGCCAGTGGTACTAACACTATAGAGGAGGAGTTAACCAGACAGAATGGCGACTTTTCTCTCTATCTATATTACTTCGGTTCAGTACATTGGGCATCAACTGTTGTTTGGATGTCCTGCTTTGTACTTCAAGGAGTGGCGGCCAAGCTGAGTGAGTTCTTGGTAAACTTTTGGACAAGCTCTTTGGAGAAAAGTGGCAGCAGTGTCAACGGGTTCTACCTAGGCCTCTACGGCATGTTAACCATGATTACTACTGTTGGCCTTGTGGGTGGAGTTTATCATTATGTCTTGTTCTTTGCGCCAAGGAGCGCCCAAAGTCTCCATGAGCGGCTCCTGAGATCGGTGATGAATGCACCGCTCTCATTTTTCACTTCGGTCGATATTGGCACCACGACTAACAGGTGAGTATACAGCCTCGGCTCCTCAAGAATTCCGTCTACTATCTGAACTTTGCGAGCTCATCCTAACCACGATTCATGAGCAGATTCAGCCAAGATATGACGCTGATTGATCACGACTTACCTTACTCGGTGACCGATTTTGTAGTATCGTCATCGAACGGGCTGATGTCTGCTATTCTGATGTGCGTCTCCGCTCGTTACTTCGCCGCCGTGATGCCGGCAGTCTTTCTTTTCATGTGGATGCTGCAAAAGTTCTACTTGCGCACGTCTCGCCAGATGCGACTTCTCGATTTGGAGGCGAAATCACCACTATTCTCCCAATTCCTCGAGAGCTTGTCAGGCCTGGTGACAATCCGCGCCTTTGGCTGGGCCTCTGACTTTGAAAACCAGAACCTGGCATTGCTGGATGCGTCACAAAAACCTTTCTACTTGCTCTTCTGTATCCAAAGATGGCTGGAGCTCGCACTGGACTTGTCCGTATCAGTTCTTGGTGCTATCCTTATGGTCCTAGTGGTCAAATTGCGGAGCGATGTTGGTGCTGGATATGTCGGTCTGGCCATTCTCAACGTCATCACCTTCAGTCAATCACTGTCGGAGATTCTTCGCATGTGGGCTAACCTTGAGACCTCTATCGGCGCGATTGCTCGTATCCGAGATTTTGTCGCCAACACTGCCAATGAAAACCAAACGGGGGAGAAAGAGCGGCCTGCAACCATAGATAACGACTTGAAATCCTGGCCGTCTAAGGGAAAAATCGAATTTCGCAACGTCTATGCGTCTTACGAAACGAGCGAAGACCAGAGGTTTGTACTCCGGGGTTTGAACCTGTCTATCGAAGCCGGCCAAAAGATTGGAATCTGTGGACGCAGCGGTAGTGGGAAAAGCTCGCTTCTGGCAAGTTTGTTCCGAATGCTGGAAGTTGATCCCAAGAGTCAGATCCTCATCGACGGCGTGGATATCACTCGCATCTCGCGACAGACTACACGTACTGCTCTGAATGCTATTCCACAGGAACCGTTTTTCACTCATGGCACTGTGCGTGCCAATATGGACCCGTGGAACACCAACACTCCTGAGCAGATCGAAGTGGCTCTACGCCGCGTTGAATTGTGGGAAATTGTTGAGACGAAAGGCGGATTGAACACGGCGCTCGATGCCAATTTCTTTTCTCACGGGCAGAGACAACTGTTTTGTCTAGCGCGAGCTCTGTTGCGCGGGAGCAAGGTCGTCGTTCTCGATGAGGTGACAAGTAACGTGGATGTTGTTTCCGATGCGTTGATGCAACGTATAATTCGTGAACAATTTGCGGACTGTACGATCCTAGCTGTTGCTCATCGACTTGAGACTATACTGGATTTTGATCGGATCGCAGTGATGCGGGACGGGGAGCTGATCGAATTTGATACTCCGAAGGCACTTCTTGAGATAGAAAGTGCATTCAAGGAGCTCTACGAGTCATGATTTGAAGACTGGATAGAGTCAGTGGTTCAAAAGATGCTACATTGTAGAATGATAAGCATAAATTTCACGGATCTCGGGGCGATGTTTTTGTGTATGATGTATTGTATATGTATCTCAGCTGTAAATGCCGAGGTTGGCATTTTCCTCAAGCAGAGAAGATGCGATGCTGAATTTTCCGCCGGTAGAACGAGCAATTGAGAATATTGAAGAGAAAAAGTTGAATTTTGGCTGCTTTATACTTATCGGTGCAATATCGGTTTAATATCGGCGACCACAATCATGTGGATTTTCGACGTTTCATCACCCCAAAGCCTTGTGAAATCAAGATGACTTGGAGCGTTCATCGGCTGGTCTGGGATTCCCGATTCCAACCCTGTCTATTGAACGGGCAAAAGGTTCTAGAATTAACCGTTCTCCTTCTGGCCAAGCGTGAAATGCGATGTGACAAGCTACAAGGTCTGTAGAACATTACGCAGAGGTCTCGAACAATGCCCCAAACCTTAACCCGCTCTCTACGCGTTGGACTTAAAACCCTAGTTCTTATTGAGGAACTAAGTCACAGTTTTCTAAACCTCTTAGAGGTGTGTCTTGTGGGGAGTAGAGGAACAGAAAGAGCAAGAGATATTCACCTTCAACTTCTAACTGACTGGTACTTCACATGCAAAGTCTAGCACAGTGGCTGAATATAAGCAGTGACCCTGCAGATGCTCGGATCCTGGGGTAGTATCCAGGGGTGGGAGGGGTTCTAGCGCCATTCTAAACACGCGAAACGCTGAAGGATTGACCACAGCACTTCTGAGTTAAACACGGAGGGGGCCCCGGAGACACAGTTTGCAGCCAAACTGATCCTTTTATGTATCTAAATTTTTCAAAACCTGCGTTTACAAAGCTCTATTAGCCCATGATGCCACCTTTGAGCCAAGTTGACACTCAAACATATCCTGCCTCATGATGAATTCGGTTAGTATTTCAGCGGACGTTGCTCCGTGGGAAGAGCAGAAAATTATTGGCCGATCGGGATTTCTCATTGTAGATGGTGGATATAAATTGATTCATGAAGCCTCTTGAAGGAATTGATAATTTACTTCGAACCATTACCGGAGAAGCACTATCTTGACTTGCAACATGGAATTGATCTTTACTTTTATGACACTTTTCTCCGTCGCTGCGGCCCAGTCGCAAACACTGTGTTCGCAATATGCGGCTGCCACGAGCGGTGCATACTCCGTCAACAATAACCTTTGGGGAGAAAGCGCGGGCTCGGGTTCACAATGCACCTACGTGGACTCGATTTCGAGCTCTGGTGTCTCTTGGTCCACGACATGGACATGGTCCGGGGGCGATAGCTCAGTGAAGAGCTATGCGAATTCGGATTTTGCGCTTAACAAGATGCTTGTCAGTCAGATCAGCAGTATTCCAACATCTGTACAGTGGAGCTATGACAACACGAATATCAACGCCGATGTCTCCTATGATCTTTTTACGGCGGCTGATATCAACCACGATACGTACAGTGGAGACTATGAGCTCATGATCTGGTATACTCCGGCTATTTAAATCATTGATCAATTTATGAGACTGACGCCAATATTATAGGCTGGGACGATATGGGAGCATCCAGCCCATTGGCTCACAGATCGCCACCGCTACGGTGGACGGAAACAGCTGGGAGCTCTGGTATGGGGAGAATGGCTCGCAACAGACATACAGCTTTGTTGCGTCGAGCCCAATGACCTCGTTCAGCACGGATATCTTGGACTTTTTCGACTACTTGACCCAGAACGAGGGATTTCCGGCTAGTTCGCAATATCTGATTGGTATGATACCCCGAGATTGGTGAGTCAGCGCCGCTTTAGCTGATGACACTTTGTTACAATAGATTTACAATTTGGTACGGAGCCGTTCACGGGTGGACCTGCAACCCTGAGCGTCTCTAGCTGGTCTGCGAATGTCGAGTAGAAGAAATACTCCGATGGTGCGAGGGGGCACTAGTCCGGTTAGACAGAAAATGTAAATAGCAGATTAGTTGGCTAGTTCAATGGAAGCTCAGGCACCTAATAAATGCCACAATGAATTGAATATTGTTGTAGTTCGTCACTACATACACAGTATGCGGCACGAAACATCTCTCTGCCTCAGGCACTAGATGATGAGTCATGCGCCGATATCGTCCCATCCGCCCACTCGCACTGATTGGCCTGTGTAGTCGTGTTCCTCTCACTCCCAGCTCTCATTGGCAATTACCAAGCAAGACCCACCGCCCGGCCCAGCAGACTTGACTTGGTGCCGATTTCCGGCACAAGCCTCTTGACTCGTTCATGTTGCACGGCGGTTTTTATAGGTAGGGTGAACACTGATGGATCTGGGGTATCGGAATCACCTGCTGCCTGCCAATGGGTCCGCCCACGGCACTACTGTGATCACGCCGAGCGACCTTCGGACCAGACTGCCTCGGCCACCTCCGCCCGTCACGGAACAGTTCGACATGGACAAGACCCCAGTCCCGGCCAAACGCCGCGGGGGCAGCCGGAAGGCTTGCAACGAGTGTAAACAGCAGAAGGTATGCCACGCGCCACAAAAGTGCGTTCTGTGTATATGCACCACTCACATGGTCAACAGCTGCGGTGTGATATCGTTCAGACGCCTGCAGCGGTGTGCTCCCGCTGCCGTAGGCTAGGCATTGACTGTAAGGTTGAACAGTCATTCAAGCGCATTTCCAAAAGAAGGTTAATCTGAACCCATGTCTTTCTTTTGTATCCGCGGGATTTACTAATTAGCTTTATAGACGCAATGCTGAAATGGAAAAAGAGATTGCTGATCTCCGCCGCCGGTTGACGGATCCCTCTCACGAGCAGCAGGCAGCCGACGCCCATGCGAGC
The DNA here is from genome assembly GCF_028827675.1 of Penicillium lagena. Classification (NCBI taxonomy): domain Eukaryota; kingdom Fungi; phylum Ascomycota; class Eurotiomycetes; order Eurotiales; family Aspergillaceae; genus Penicillium; species Penicillium lagena. Next base: position 2,024,101 of record NW_026623222.1, on the reverse strand, counting down.
GAGACTCTATCGCCATGCTCGGCAGATGCCTTCAGCAGCCGTGACTCGGTGGCCGGTGTCGATCGACCCCGGCCCGTCTCGGTGCCGCTGGAACCGCAGCCGTCAATGGGGACTCCCTTGACCATGCAGCGGGACGGGTCTATTGTGTCGCAAGAAGAGAATGCATGGAGACTGGAAGATATTTCTCTCTCGCGTACACGAGTAGTCCGGCTTTACGAACAGTCAGATTATCTTACGCTTTCGTTATGCTCATCGCTGACTAGCCATTTTCAGATACTTCACATATTACCACCCTTTCTTGCCACTCTTGAACCCTCCTAAGCCGCCAGAGGTGTATCTGAACCGATGTCCTCTATTGGCGTGGACTATCATCTGCGTTGCGAGTCGACGGTCTCCATCTGACCCCGGTCTCTTGACCGCGCTGTCAGGTCCATTCAGCCGGCTGCTATGGTCAACCATCACCGGCGTCCCGCAGGACTACCGGGTCGTCAAGGCTCTGTGTGTCTTGTGCACATGGCCATTGCCCACGACGAGCCAACGCACAGATGCAACATTCATGCTCAGCGGACTCATGATGCAGATTGCTATGCAGGTGGGCTTGCATCGTCCCGTCCAGGCGGAGGAATTCACCACATTCCGAGTGGAGGTTCAAGGCGAGGCACTCAAAGATCGCCTGCACACCTGGGTGATCTGTAACATTGTAGCACAGAAGTGAGTACTCCGTCCAGTCCTCGCGACTAATTGACTGATGGGTGTCTGTAGCGTGGCGACTGGGTATGGCCAGCCACCCAGCACGATTTACGATTGGGCTCTTGAGCCTGCCTCCCTAAACGATGCCGACTATCGGCTTCCCGACGACCTTCGGATCCGGTTACGCATCGAGAAATTCTGTGACCGCGTCACCAAGTCCTTGTACAGTAGCAAGCCAGAACCTGCAGAGTTCATAAGTGCTGAGAAGCTGGTGATCGTTCAGATCCTGGAAAGCGAACTGCGAGAAATGGAGGTTGAGTTTGGTCGAGATATCTCGCGTAAGTCTGCCCCATTTGATGTTACTTCTTCTTCTCACATGATTGCCAGCCATCAATATGATCCACCTGCGTGCTGCGGAGCTACATTTCCGGTACTTCGTCTTTTTAGGATCAAGTGCACGCAGCGACGACCTAACCAAGCTCTTCGTCGCTACGACATCATTCCTGGGCCGGGTGCTCGATCTAGAAACCTCACCCGGCGAACTCATCGGGCATTCGACCAACTACATCCTGCAGATGATCGTTTCGGCAGCCTTTGCCCTCATGAAACTACTCAAGAGCAGTTTCAGTCGCCACATTGACTTCAACCACGGCAAGCTGCTCTTCAACGGTGCCATCTCCGCGATTCGCCGCATCAGCGTCATGGACCATGATCGCCCCGTCCGGCTGGCCGATATCCTCGCGCAGATGTGGAATTCCACGGGGCCCGAGCTGCCCGCGGAGGGAGACGGCCTTCAGCTCCAAGTCCGCTGCCGCATGAGCATGAGCCATGTGTACGACACCGTCTGGCGCTGGCGACAGCGGTTCCGACCGGTCAAGAGCATCGAGGAACTGCAAGCCGCAGCGGCGAACCAGGACATGTCAGCTACGGCAGGACCCTTGGCGAGACAGCAGGATAGCAGCTCGCTCGAGGATCCGACCTTGATGCTCCCCACGCAGTTTGATGAGAGTGGTGCGTTCTTCAGCGAGGCCGGGTTTTCGGAGGTGTTTGATTCGCTCAACTGGGTGTTTGAGGGGATACCGGACTCGTTTGTGGCTCCGCCGGTTTTGTAGGTTTGTTGGGTAGTTTATATCTTCGGGCGTTTCCAGCGATGATACCAGGCCAATTCATTGAATAAAAGTGTTTTCTTCTCTATTGTTGCTTCTTTCCCCGCAGTCAATCCTTCAAAATGGAGCAAGCGAGGTCCGACAGTTGATTGATTGATGCCATTGACCCACATGCGAGGGGTCCCGAGGTCCTATTATCCGGACCAGCCGCCTTCTATAACTATCATAAGAATTCCTGCGACCGTATCTCTAGACCGTCAACCGTGCCGTCATTTCCATCGCCATGTCCGAAATCAATGTCACCGCCGTCCTCCACCCCAAGGCCGACAAGGTCGGCGAGGTCAGCAACCAAGTCGCTTCTGTCCCTTAACCCGAATGTTTCATTCTGACAGATATGATAGGTCATCGCCCTAGTCACCGAAGTGACCCGGCAAGTGCAAGGAAACGAACCCGACACGCTCCTCTACTACGCCTTTCGGGTCCAAGACAAGAACGAAATCGTGGTGGTGGAAAGGTAAGGGCCTCGGCTGATTTACACGGTTCTTGCTGACCGTCAGCACAGATACAAGAATCAGGCCGCTGTCAAGACCCACGTCCAAGCACCCTACTTTAAGGAATTCGCTGCCAAGCTGCGTGGTCTAATCGACAAACCGATGGAGCTGCGAAGTGGCAAGATGCTGGGAGAAACAGGGGTGTCGCGGCTATAATAGATGTCAGCTCGCTAGTTAATCCACTACTCATCGATGTGACGGGGGCGACGGTGACCAGAAAGGTGATTCGTTCTAGGGAAAAATTATTTATAGCTAGTTCGTTGCAAGTTCAAGATCGAATTAATGCAGTAATCGTGTTTTCCCACTTTCTCTCTTCTTCCCCCACTACTCGATTAGTTGCATCGCTTCACGGTTGCTCGTCGAGCTACGAAGCCACTAAGTGTTCTCCACTACTACACTACACTACCATTTCTCCCCTCCTTTCTTCTTCTTCGCCTCACGTCACCTTACGGAGAACAGCTGCTGCTCGTCCCTCTTCTCTCGCCCCTGAAAATACTGAGCCGATCCAGGAACCAACACTCCCACCGATCCCCCTATTCGTCCTTTGCGATCTTATCTCTCGCTCCGTCTGGTTGCCATTCGGTCCGCCCTTATCGCGAAATCCGACCCCCTCCCCCGTATTTTGCCTGGCGCATCACACACACAGAGAGAACTCGCCATGTCGGGTCCGGCTACTCAATCGCTGAAGGTGAGCGCTCGAATGGACGCAGGAGCTTCACGGACACGCGGGCTAATATCAGACAGTGCGTGGTGACCGGTGACGGTGCAGTGGGCAAGGTGGGTTTTCCGCTCGGTTTCCCCTGTCTTCAGGAACGCCGCAGCTAATTCAACAGACATGTCTTCTGATCTCGTACACGACAAATGCCTTCCCCGGAGAATACATCCCCACTGTGTTCGTAACCCAATCCTGTCCCCCTTCCCTCCCCCACACAAACAAACACACCGCGCAGACAGCTAATAATGGAGATTCCAGCTTCGACAACTACACGGCCTCCGTGATGGTAGACGGCCGGCCGATCAGTCTGGGCTTGTGGGATACAGCCGGCCAAGAAGACTACGATCGCCTGCGCCCGCTGTCGTACCCGCAAACCGACGTGTTCCTGATCTGTTTCTCGATTGTCAGCCCGCCGTCTTTTGATAACGTGCAAGCGAAGGTGCGCCCCCTATCCCCTATTCCCTATCCGCTATCCCCTTGTTCGAGTTGCGTGCATACTAAACGACCGCAGTGGTTCCCCGAAATCGAGCACCACGCCCCCAACGTCCCCATCATCCTCGTCGGTACCAAGCTCGACCTGCGCGACGACCGCGCCACCACCGAAGCCCTGCGCTCGCGCAAGATGGAGGCCGTCTCGTACGAGCAAGCTCTCGCCGTCGCCAAGGATATCCGCGCGCACAAGTACCTCGAATGCTCTGCGCTGACGCAGCGGAATCTCAAGAGTGTCTTTGATGAAGCTATCCGGTTCGTCCGTCCCATGCCCTTGGAAAATCAGCAATTGCTTCTCTTACTGACGGTGTGTTTGTTTGGTGTACACAGGGCCGTCCTCAACCCACGCCCGCCCACGAAATCCGGCCGCAGCCGCCATTGCCTGATCTTGTAGATTTCGTTCTTGATGAAGCGTGCTATGATTCCTCCTCTTTCAAATTCCCCTTTCTCTCTCTCTCTTCTTTCTCGTATGCTATAATGAACAAATATATAGTTAATACGGCGTCTGGGTAGTTAGAGGCTTGGCCGCTAGGCCTCTATGCTTTCTCTCTCTGTGTCTCTCTGTGTCACTGTCTCTGTTTCGCATCCAACGACCTGACCTTGCCTTTTTCCTCTTGCAAGGGTGTTTGTTACCTACTTCCCGCCTGGGTTTTGTCTATTCTGTCGTTCATCCATTGTTGAGCGACTGCTGCTTCTTGTCATTTTCTATTCTGGTTACATGGTAGCCATAGCTTCGGGATATGCAATATACGGATTCGATTCCTCTTCTGCACATCTGGATGTTATATTACGGCGGAGGTCAATTAGGGTCTGTAGTTGCTCTGTACTCTGTTAGGTAAACACTCCAGACACTAGTCCTCACAAGACTTCTGTTGTATTTGACGCTACGTTCAAGGACCAACAACTCCAGAGAGCGGTAGGTATTATTCATTGCCTGGATATCCACAAGAAAACAAATATGCAAATGAAAATGGTATCCTCTATCAAACACATCAGAGAACAGGACATACTTTTTAGCGCCCACTCCTAATACCAGAAGGACATACAAAAACAACAGATTGCAGAGTTGAAGTTTACTGCCAGGCTGAAATTTAATGCATGCGCGGTCTCCGACTCGGATGCACATTCGCATACATATCCTCGCCTTGACCATCACCAACCGCATTGGCGCCGGTGCCACCGTTACCCTGCTGCGCAGGCGTGATGTGCTTCTTCTTGTCCTTCTGGATCTTTTTCGCGTCGCGCTGGCGCTCGTCATTCAGCTTCTCGTTCTTGGCCTTGATCTTCGCTTGGCGGTGGTCGGATTTGCCGCCTCCACCGGCACTGGATGAACCGCCTCGTTAGTTTTGTCTGCACAGCACGTAGAAGTAGTGTCTTTCCGGGGGAAATCACTCACGTCAACTCGACATTAATGCGCCGCGCCGGATACTTGCCGTCATCGAACATGGAGTGGTGGTACAACTTGAGACAGGTTTTCATGCGGTCGAAGTTGTCGAACTCAATGAACGCAAAGCCGCGGCACTTGCGGCTGTCTTCCTTTTTCGTGGCGACGCGTATTGCCGCTGGCGGGTTCTTCTCGAAGTGTTTGGTCAGGGATTCCAAGTTGGCTGAGTATGGGAGATTTCCTGTATGACCCAAATAGTTAGTTTCGCGGATCGAGTCGCAGAACAATGAAAGGAAATTCGTCCACGCACCAACGAATGCAATGAACCGATTGCCTTTCTGGCTGGCTGCACCCTCCGCTTCCGCGGCTGGCTCAGTCACGCCATTGCTGGTCTCGGCGTTGGTGTCTGTTTGTGTCGTGATGATGTCGCCTTTCTCTTTGCTGTGCTTTTTATTCTCCTTCTTCTCCTTCTTTTCTTTCTTCTCCTTCTTTTCTTTCTTTTCCTTCTTCTCCTTCTTCTCTCCATCCACGTCCATCTCTTCAGCTGGAGCAGACTCAGCATCCTCATTGTGCTTCCGCTTCTCCTTCTTGTCCTTCTTGTCCTTCTTGGAGCTCTTCTCCTTGACCTTCACATCATCCTGAGCAGGAGCAACATCCTCGACAGAAGGAACATTGTCGACATCCTCAACGGCCTTGCGCTTCGATTTCTTGTCCTTCTTGTCCTTCTTCGCCTTCTTGACTTCAGGCTCAACAGGCTCCGCGTCGTTCGAGACAAGCTTGCGCTTCTTGTCACTGCTGCTCCCCATTTTGAAATCCAAACGAAAAACAATGCACGTAACCGGCGATAAGGAATATATGGGAGACAGAAACTAGTTGACGTCGGAGGTTGCAACAGAAAAAAATCAGGCGGAGAATCGGCGCTTTTTCCTTTCTGCCGGCTGCTTCAAGGCGGTGAGGATCGTCCGATCGTCCCCCACTGGGTAGATGAAGTATACACTTCTTCTTTCTTGCACGGCCTTTCGCTATATATTTCATCAAATATGGCATATATATGAGGCATTGAGCATGCCCATTTTCAAAACCGAAATGGGCGCTACAGCAAGAATTAACAACAAGGGCAAAAGGGAATGATACGCAATCGGTATACGATAAAAATTTTACCAACGACCTCTGGAATGGACAGACTATCAAAAAATGGTGAACTCTTCCTTTCACACGGTACACACAAGAATGGGATCGCTTCGGAGTATCGAGATACTGGGGAAGGAAGAGTCCGGATTCAGATAGAGTCCACTCCCGTTTTGTATTCCTCGAGGCCGATGACAGCGGCATGATCTTTTCTGCGATGAGATTATGTGATGTCCAACAGAGCGTGATTTCCCTCGTCTTGTACGACCGCCTAAAGACGGTATCCTGCCACGGCGATGGAGTATGAACTGTCCAAGACGACTTGACATGACCGAAACCGGACTCGAAAGAGCGTCTAAGCTCATGCCGCTCCTTGGATGAGTTGGTCTTGTGAAAGAGACCATGGTCGCCTTCCTAGACAACCTCCCAGATGGCGAGGAAAAATACGCCTTTGCAAGAGGATCCTGCAAACGCCGACGAAGTCCAAACTTCGACGAAATTCACTACCGCTTTGCACTCCCTATAGCCGAGGGAAACCATCCGGAATTCGACCGAAGGATGTGAAGAGATCGCCTACAGGACATCGAAGAACACATCTCTATCCAACAACAAGCTGGAACATGAAATGTCAAAAGAAGTGACGTGGTCCCATTTGGCCTTGAATGCTATCACTTCTGGGAACCAGTGAGGGTATGAAAGTCTTTTTGATTCCTGACACAATTACATATAGCTGACTGATGTTCCAGACTCCTACCGTTCCTGCCATCCTCCTCCTCGAGGATCAAAAGACCACAATCTGCAACTTCGTTTTCCCGTAGCGTTCCCGGAGCTCTGAACGGGTTAGAAGCCGCAAAAGGGGCAGGTGAGTGTCCTTCATGTCAAAAATTCCTCTCTGTTTCTGATCAATGTAGGATCCGTCAATGACGATGCGCTGCAGCTCATTCACTTTGAGAGTACCTGCATAAACGAGGGAGTTAGAACGCGATTGTCTTTCCGGCCATCGTGTATCATTATGCAGTGGCGAATGCGTGGGTCGACTTACCAGACTCGATCAAATCAGACACTCTGGTGGGCGTACCAACACCAATTCCCATTCTAGTTTGCGTGTTAGTATATATTTGTATCCCGGGTTGTAGATAGACACACTGAGCTCGCTGAAGGAACTGCTTGGCTTCTTCCAGCTTGATATGCTTGGCAAAGAGCTTGCCCACTATAGACTCCTTGTTCTGGAAAGATCGCAGTGCTCTGAATACCCAATGATCAGCACGTAGTCAAGCTCCAGTTCACCAATGCCACTCACCGCACCATATCGGCGGCTCTCAGGCCAGCCGCAGTTACCACAAGTGTATGAGGCGTGCCAGGCTCCTTGGCAGACTTGGACAGATCGACACCCTTCGGGCTGAATGACTTGAGAAATGTAGGAAGCTGATCCAGGCTTCGAGACGAGGAAAACGAGGACGCATCAAGAAAAGCAGAGTCTGCAGCGCATTAGCACTCCAATTATCCTGAAGTATAAGAAAAACTTGCCAGGAACAGAAAGATCACTCAATTCCACCGCCGACAGCTCTTTATCCAGCTTCTTTGCTTTCTGCGCAAAGTGATCTGCCAGCAATCGGCCGTCCATCTTGCCAATGGACTCATCAACACCATCCTTGCGGTTCACGTCCTGCTCCGACTGTTCCTTCTTGTTTTTCTTTGCCTTCTTCTTCTTCTTGTTGGGTGCATCGGCTGGCGGCGGAGCTGCGTCGGACTTGTCTTGCTTGGAGACAGCGGACTCATCAGCCTGTCTCTTGCGCTTCTTGTCAATCTTTTGTGAGAGCCCACGAGGGGCGCCTTCGTCGGGCATGGTGAACAGTGCCCGTGTCTCTGAAGAATAGCTCCCTCAAGGTCAGTCGCAAAAAAAGTAAAAATGCCTGCTTATCGATAAGAATCTTGGAGTCATCACATGACCGCCCGCTGTTGATCAAGACGCGGTTGCAACAAACAACAACATTGCTTATCCATTAACCGTACTGTGCCATTATTCCCTGACACTTTCCCTGACTGGACCCGTTTCTTCTTCATGTTGTAGTCGCGATCAAAGAACCACATCCCGGGCCAATGTCTACCCCCAACCCGCATGGCCGCAAGTCATTGCGCAACTCGGGTGTCGGAGCAAGCACTCCGTCCGGCGACACCACATTGACTGCGGTAAGTACCACATAGCCTGTCATATTTCTGTCAGGTATTGACACTTCCTACAGCTCCAGCGCCTACCGAGTCATACACGATACCCTCTCACGCCAAGTCGTCTCATCACCACTGCCACTCCGTTGACCCAGCGGTCGGCTTCTCGCTACACACCCTCTCGATACACACCACGATCCAGAGGTGCAGGAGCGCCGTCCACGCCGCATGGCCTTCGTGCGCGGCAGCAACGCGCTGCGAATACCCCTGGGCGGGATCGCAGGCGAAGTGGACGGATGCAGCGGGAGACTACGTTTGATATTCTGCGGAATCTTGGTAAAGGTAGGGAAATGCATTGAATAATATCGCCAGGGTCATCAGGCTGACTATCCTGATTGTATCAGCGCTTGCACCTATTTCTCAGCCAATTCGCTCGTCGCCTGAAGAGGAGACGACACCCGAGCCCGTGAAAGAAGTAATCGATGAAATTGACGAGCTCGACAATGAACCGGAGATCCCGCGACCGAGGTTGTCTTTACCTATGGACGTTGGGGACGAAGGCAGCGAGACTAGCCCCGATCTGCGCCCTCCTCGACTATCGCTGGCTTTCGAGGAAGATGATATCACCTACCAGTCTGTCGAATACCCGCGTCGGGATCTCAGCATTCGAGACCGGGAACGCCTATCAATGATGAGTCGTGCCGGCAGAATCAGTGGGGACTTCGAGGAGACCCAGTTAGAAGGCGACTTCGACGCTGGGAACGAAACCGGGATTGTGGGCGATTACGATGAACCCGAAGAAACGATGGTTAGTGGTGGTGACTTTGATCGAGGGTAAGTCTTGGATTTCGTGGTCTATGGTACATATTCTGACAATAAATAACAACAGGGGAGAAACAGAGGATCTGGGCCGATTTCACTTTGATCTGGACTTCCCATCCCCGAACGCCGCCGCGGTTGAGGCCCCGCTTGATGAGCCTGAGAATGATATGGAGGATTTCCAATTATCTACAGCGGATGTTGAACCAATGGCTGGCTTGGTCCCGTCCGACAATGAAGACGATGCTGGAGAGGCCGACATGGGGTTCGGAATGAACTTCCCACTTGCCGCGTCTCCAAGTACGAGCCCGGGAATTGTTGGGGGAGGTTTGCGAGGCGAGGACTATCCCACGAAGGGCCCAAAGGAAAAGAAAATTTCCCGACATGGGATTCCCGTGCCGAATCTGCCTGCAGGCGTGGTCAAGAAGCTGGCCACTCGCTTTGCGCGTACAGGATCAAAGACCAAAATCAACAAGGCCACACTGGCAGCAATCGAGCAGGCCTCCTCATGGTACTTTGAGCAAGTGAGCCAGGACTTGTCTGTGTACTCTAAGCATGCCGGACGAAAGACCATTGACGAGAGCGACGTCACCGCATTGATGAGAAGGTGAGTTTTTTGCTGCAACATTGAAGAACTTTGCTAATGGGACCCAGACAACGCCATATCAACAGTTCAACCACGGTGTTTTCTCTTGCCCAGAAGCATTTGCCCAAGGAATTGCAGCAGGACATGAGACTGGCCATGCCGCCATGAACATTTTCCGAACCGATATATGTACATCCGACCCAAACGCCTCCCAGCACCGATGCAGTATGCTATATCATCACCAATTCCGGTTCTGTCGAACTCGGCGCATGGCCTCATTAGGCTTCTTTCGCACCAGCATCCAGAGCATGATGGACGTCGCCAGTGATAAACCGAACCTGCAGGCCATCAGCACAGCATTTTCAACTTTTGGAGTATACTTACCATGTGAAGATGTACTGGGAGTGATTGTTCCTCAAGTTGACTTCCGCTGCGCGTCCAATGGGAATTCCTTTGGCCTGTCGATCATACGAATCGAGGAGGTCCGGCACTGAGAGAGTGTATGTCAGTATCAACACAACAAGCAATTGTCCCAGTTATTCTTACCCATCGTCGCCTCAATCCAAATCGGCTGGCTGCCACTGAATTCCGCCATCTGAAGCACATCCGGGAAGTAAAACTTCCCTTCCTGGGGCTTATTATCCGGCGTAAACATATTCTTCTTCCATGGCTCCCGTAGCAATCCCTCGACGGTAACCTCACCCTCGGGTAAACCAAGCGGCCGGTTCTTCTGGTCCTGCAGCTTCCTCGGAATCCAACCCCGGTTCACGAGAACGGTGCTTTGTCCGTCTCCGCGCTCGAGCGGTGTCACGACTAGGAACCCGTCTTCGCCATCCTGTATGCGCGGCCCAACCAGCATTTCCTTGTCGTGGCGCAGATGGCCTGTGGCGTACACGCGGCGGTAGTCGAAGTCGGCGATTGCGTCCGGATCGACGCGTGGTGGGAGCGGTAGGGGAGGCCTGACGAGGCGGTCTTCGAATTTGGCAATGAGTTTCGTTTTCCAATCTAGTCGCTGCACTTGCCAGCAGCCCAGGGCGAAGGCTGTGATTGGGATCAAAGCTGCAGGTCCAACCGCGGGTTAGTATTTGATCGTCTCTTCAGATGTAAAATCTCGAAAGCATACCGAGTAGAATGAGCCCGGGTCCATGCTGGTTCCCCGTCCGTACCAGCGTTGGCGGATTATCAACCGAGAGGCCATCACTCCAGCGGCGCGAGTGTGAGAATGGACGCCGTTGTTGCTGGCGGCATCTGGCACAGATCGAATCCAGCTTCCGCGCCACGCGAGGAGTGCGAATTGCCGCGCTGGGTGGAGACCAGATGGGGGCAGTCCTTCGCAGGACTGAAACGACTGACCGCATGGTGGAGTGTGTGAAATGTACAGTAGTAGTGGTGGCTCAATTGAGCAGAAAATCGGAAGAGAAAGAAAGTAAGCGGAGGGCGGTCACGCTTGTCCTCGGCTTTGCCCCGACTTAAGCTTGGTTACTTGCCAACCAACAACAACCAGGTCGAGTCATCATCACTACGGTCGGGATGCGATAAGATGACGTTATTTTATCAGGGGACTCTTCAGGATGGCATCTCCCTCGCGATGAGGGAGACCAAAGCTGTCCTTTGCTTTGTTCGAGGTGGGTTCGCTCTCCCCCGCATCGCATGCGATGGAGTACTGATACCATGCAGATGACACCGACCTGAGCGCGACGTGGGAAGAGGAATATTTCGCAGGAGAAGAGGTATTGACATTTTATATAAGTTCATTATCAGGCGCTCACTAGTCTGAACAGATCTCGCAATTATTGAGCGCCAAAGCGGTCTCGTTGCGCCTGTCAGCTGGCAGCCAGGAAGCTGGGTTCTTGACCTCCTTCTGTCCGATTCAGAAGTTTCCGACTGTGGTTATCATCCAGTACGTTCGCGATTCGGGTGGTTGGATATCGTGTTGACCAATTGGGCGCAGGAATGGCACGCTCCAGGAATACCTCGGGCCGGATATCTCGAAGGAGGACTTTCGCAGTCGGTTGACCGCCGCATTGGAGAGTCAGACGACGCCGGAGTCTGCGCCACAGTCGCAAAGTAGTAGACCTGCTCAGAGCAACAACGCCGCTGCTGCCCCGGTTACTGCAACGCCCGTGGCTCCAGCTCAACCTCCAACATCTCATACCTCCAGCCCTCGCACACAGTCTACACAAGCGCCGTCCAATAATAAACCACGACCTGAAGCAGGCGCTTCAAATAAAGAGCCATCCAAAAAGGTGTCGACGCCATCGACTGCCTCGAAGTCCGCCACACCGAAGCGTCCACCGCAGGAACAGAAACAGAAGGCCACTTCCAAACCAGAGAAGAAAGAGGAACAGCCACAAAAACCTATGAAACCCACTGCTAGCAAGACAGCGGAGCAACCAGAACCTCAACCCCGGGCACCACGCCCACCACCAAGCCAGTACCGACTACAAGTCCGACTCTTCGACGGCAGCTCCGTGAGATCCAGCTTCAAACCCTCCCAAACAATCCGCAACGACGTGCGACCATGGCTCGACCCGCAGATGGCAGATGACAACCGGCCCTACAATCTGAAACACATCCTCACACCTCTGCCCAGCAGAACGATTTCTGTCAGCGAGGAATCGCAGACTCTTGAGGAGCTGGGTATTGGCCCAACAGCAAACCTGGTCATGGTCCCCGTGTCAACATACACCGATGCCTACGCGGCAGCGGGATCTAGCCTTCCTGTACGCGGTGCCTCTGCCGTCTACAATGTATTCTCTTCTGCAGCGGGCATCGCCACCGGGCTTGTAGGTTCGTTTTTCGGGTATGCTGCCACTGCCCCTGAGAATAACGAAGCGGAGTCGTCTGGTCCTTCTTCTACACCATCATCATCTTCCCAGACCTCTCAGCGACCACGACCAACAGGGCCGACGATTCGGACTTTGAGAGACCAGCAAGACGAGCGTGGAAACAACCAGTTCTACAATGGGAACCAGGTACGTGTGTGTTCATGAATGTCGTGATATATTTCCTGATTTCTGTGCAGTTGAATTTCGAGCCACGCAAGAATCAAGATGGGAAAGATAAGTGAGATAGAGATGGAGTTTCTGCCATGTCATACCTGTTGGCGTTACGAGATGAGCACTTTCTTGCTGGGTTTTGGTGATTGTGTACAGGAGAACAACATTCCTATTTTACTACCTCCCTTGATTTTCTAAGAAACAGAAGGCCGTGTTTAGGCGCTATAGTCCAATACCAGTATCAATACCCGTCTACTCGAATACACAAATCCAGGATTTCTTTGATGGAGGAGGGGAATATGGTCTATTCATTTCTGATCTCTAATCCAACAACCGCCCATTTATCTGGGGACGAACAGTGATTTTCCTCCTTTAGTTAGATAGGCAGAAAGACATTGGCGTAAAGTACAAGCAGGAGAGGAAATGTCCTATTAAAACCCTAATCAGGTATATGTAGTTCCAAGAACACACTTAGTACGGCTTAGCGGCAGCCTGGCAAGCTTTCTGCAATGGGGAGGTATATGTTAGCGACAGATCTTCTCTCTCTCTCCCCGTCAACTGCAAATGAGGAAAGCAAAAAACATACCAGCTGATCCAGATACCACCCACAGATCCCCATATTACCCTGGTTCTCATCCATGCAACGACGGAAGTTGCGCACGTCCGTCTCGCAGGCGGGATTCTCCCATGACTGGTTAGTCGCGGCACTCTGGTACAGACCGTTATCCATGGCCTGGGTATCCGCGGGAAGAGCCTGCTGCGTCTCAGCAGGGGCGCTGGAGCCCCCGCCGAAGAAGCCGCCGATGGCGTGGCCGATTGAGGAGCCGACGGCGACACCACTATTTTGTCGCAAAACACAAACGTTAGAATCTAGGATTTCTTTTTCTTTTCAAGGGTTGCATTGCATTGCAAACTGCCTCGGCATGTTTTGATGCTTGATATATAAGGGGGTCGGAACACTTACGCGGCGGTGGAAGCCATCTGTCCGAACAGACCGGGTCCTTGGCTCTGCTGAGCGGGAGGAGCCTGGGCCTGCTGTGGCGGGTGGGCAGCGGTCGAGTGAGGCTGCGACTGCTGGCGGGACTGCGGAGGAGCCGGCCGGGCAGGGGCGGCGGTAGGGCGGGTGGGCGCGCTGCGCGCGGGGGTAGCGGCACCACGGCGTTGACGAGGCATTTTGGATGGTATGGGAGGTGTGTAGAAGTGGTGTGGAAAGGAAGCAGTGTATCAAAAACAGAGTCAGTCAGTGGAGTGGCAGAAACACCTCGAAAGAACAAGCATGAGTCAGCTGGACAGTGATTGGTTAGACTGTGTCATGTGATGCGGAGGCAACGGGAATAGATTGGCGGTAGCAAACGGCAGAATGGATTCTATAGACAGACGTAAACATGAGGAATACAATAATAATAATGAATTAAGATGTATACATTGGTCGTGATTGACTGTGAGTGAATGCCAGTGACTATAGACTCATCTGCAGCCCTAACTGAGGTAAACCAACTATTTCTTTCATAAGGGTATCTAAATTCATGGAGACATCGAAGCCTCGTGTACAGTACATAGAGCTCCGGGGTGAAGCCTAGACATAGCGAAGAAGTCGGCCATACAGCAGCCCATCTTGGTCCGGCTGTCGCTCATTTGGCCTTTCGAGCCTTTCGCACTTCCTCCTTCTTCTGCCTCCTCTCCTTCTTCGACTCTTTCCGATCAGCCTTGCTAAGCTTCCTCTGCTTCTTGGCTTCTTTACTTCGGGCTTTGGCTTTCTCTTCTGTTTCCTCCGTCATCTTTCTCTTCCGTTCCAAATCAAACTCGGTAGGTTGAGGGAAATCAACTTGTTTATTCCCCTCGTCATCAGAATCCTCGCTGGCGTCCGATTGTCCTGTGGACGGCGCATCTTCAGTGCCAGCCGGTGAGTCGGCTGGAGTAGCGGCGCTCTTCCGTGCCAGCAAGGTTGCTTTTAAGTGAGCACGCGCACGCTCCTTTGCTTCTTTTTCTGCCCGCTCCAGGTCATACTTGTCATTCCCAGCCTGTTCGAATTAGCGATCTGTGAATCCCTCCAGCGATATCGGTGGCAACCTACAAGACCGTGCTTGATGAACCGCCCGGCAGCCTCCTTGTCGAGTGTCATTGTCCGCTGCTCGGGTTCCGTCTCTAGCGCCTTGATCTTTTCGAAGTATTGCTTCACGCGCGTCAATTCTCGGAAGACGGGGTGTTGTTTTGCGTCGACTCCGTGGAGTCGCAGGTATGCTAATCAGAAAGTTAGAAATTTGCTGCAGATGTCATCAAGTGCATTGACATACAGAAAATTAAGGATTCCAGGGTGTATGTGACCAGAACGTGAAGTTTTGCCTTGTCCATGACCGGCAACTTCTTGGAGGCTTTGGACAGGGAATGACCTAGAATCGGCTCAAGAACCTCTTCGAGATCATCCATATTGTCGTCTAGTTGCTCCAGGAGCGGTAATAGATCTGGTGCTTCCATGGTGAGGGTGTGAATGTGGTACAGATGAAGAGAGAAAATGAGATGCGAAAAAAGACCCTCCGGTCCACAGCGGTGACGGGGGCGGTGGGGGGCCCGTTATCTGCAACACTCAAGCTCCGCGAGCTCCGATCGAACACCTTGGAACGAGTCAGGGGGTTGTAGCTCGCTTTAAATCTTGCTTTGGTTTCCTGATCGAAGCTCTCCCCGACCGATAGCCACCCCCCTCTCTGTTCCGACTCCGGGGAAGACCTCCCCTAACACACCGTCAAAGTGTGGCACCTATTAGGACGCCGTCCGCTATGGCGGAGCGGTGTTGGTGAGGTCAGTCTTCAGTACCAGTTCAGCCACAAGCCAACGGCCCGACTCGCCTCAACATGGATGCAAGATGTGGATGAGATAGCCCGGGAGACAAGTACGCGCCGCCTGTCCGGACGCGTCCACATTCTGGGCCTGGGAAATGTCGGGTGTTTTGTTGCCCATTCTCTAGCTTGGAGACAGTCCCCGCCGCCCATCACCCTGATGCTGCACACCCCCGAATTCTATGAGGACTTTCTCCGCAAGAAGAGCTGCATCTCCATCAACACAAATGGTCTGGACGATATCAAGACCGGGTTTGACGTTAATGTCTTTCACAACGACTCATGGCGATCGATCGCCTACGGCAGCGATGCGGATAGGAAACCAAAGGAGGCACTAGATATACTTGCCTCGTCGGAGGAAGACGAAGGGCATATCGAGTGTCTGGTCGCGACGGTCAAAGCGAACCACACAGTCAACGCATTGAAGACTGTCAGCCACCGCTTGACGGCGGACTCGACCGTCTGCATTCTCCAGAACGGCATGGGCACGATGGAGTTGCTGAACCGGGAAGTCTTCCCGGACCCCTCGACACGGCCAAACTACCTGATGGGCATCGTCAGTCATGGCCTGATGCGAGGGGAGAAATTCCTGATTAGACATATGGGAGTTGGAACGACGATTCTCGCTCCTGTGGCTCGTAGTAGCAACGTCCCTGCCAAACCCGCCGAGTCCGATACCAGCTGGGCACCCACCACCAAGTATCTTTTGCGCCTGCTCACACTCACGCCGCAGCTCGTCGCTGTCGCTGAACGACCCACGGAGCTAATTCAATACCAGCTCGAGAAGCTGGCAGTAAACTGTGTGGTCAACCCATTGACCGCGCTAATGGATTGCAAAAACGGCGAGCTCCTCGGTCATCTCAGTCTAACGCGCGTGATGCGACTCCTTCTTTTTGAAATCTCAAGCGTGATCTGTGCTCTGCCCGAGCTGCAGGGCGTCCCCGGTCTGGAAGAGCGATTCAGTCCTGAACGCCTCCGCCAAATGGCTGTGAAGATCATGTACAAAACCAGAGAAAACAGCAGCTCGATGCTGCAGGATGTCCAGAACGCGCGGGTGACGGAAATCGAGTTTCTGAATGGCTACATCGTTCGTCGGGGCGAGGAGCTGGGTATCAAACCCGTGCTGAATTATACAATGATGAACTTGGTCAAGGGCAAGTCGTTCCTGGCAGAAGCCAGAAACGATTCTGCAATCCCTGTCGATCTTATGGAAGACGACGATTTCCGGACTGATCGCGACGGTTAATCCGTGGTCCTTAGCTCGCTCTGGATATTTTTAATGACACAAACGTCTATATTGCTACAGCTTTCAACGCGCGGTCACAGAGATCCCAGATCTGCACCCACCGCCTCAGCAGCATCTCCAACTTCTGGCGATGTTCACGCAGTTCAGGACTGCCGTCTATAACCGTGCGCAGCGCGGCCATGCTCGTGTCTGCTTCGTTGCGATACGCCCGAATCCAGATCTTGATGGTATCCTCGGACGTGGCCTCATCCAGGCCCTGGGACGAGCCTTCTAGAACATGATTTTGCCAGTCCTCCTCATTCATGTATGTCAGGCATGCAGCGACCTCGGTGCGGTAGCAGACTCCTTGGCGGGTGACATGGTAGTTACTGGTGTTTTGGTTAGGGCTGGATGGAGTTTTGAACGAGCAGAGATTACTGAATACTTACCCGTAATACTGGTTCATCCACAACTGCTCCCGTTTCTCGTGATTCTTGATGTCTTGGAAGACGATGTCGTCGAGGTAGATTGCATCTGAGCTGTTCTCGTCGAGGAAGAATCCATCTGCAGTGATTACTTCGTCAGTTGGATGCTGTACGAACCAGAAACAATGTTCTCACATTCAGCTAACAAGAAATCATTCGGGTGAGAACCATAGCTTATGAAGACTTCCTCTCCCGCCTTATAAGCCTCCGAAGCCAGGAAGACATATCCCTCCTTGCTGAAGCTCACATGGCACTGTATCGTATATCCATCATCAGTTTCTGACCGGGACAGAGAAAGAAGTTCAACACATACCGCGGTGTCAGAATGGTTGAAATAATCCGCGAATGGCAGCAACGCCATAGCATCATTTCGGTCCTCGGGAGGCTCTTCCCCGACGCCGACCCAGTAGAAGCTGCGCGTATTGATGATAAGCCAGTGGTAGGAGAAGGTTTTCCAGTCGGTTTCGGGGAAGACGCATAGCACGTCTCTCCATGCTTTGCGCAGTCTGGCCTCTTGTTGGGAGAGGAGGTTCTGGTGCTCTGTCTTGTATTGTTTTTGGTTTTGTTTCTCGGGGATCGTATTCCAGTGGCCCGAGATAGCAGGCGGGAGGAAGTCGGTTGTTTCTGTGTCTTCTTCACTGTCTGGCCACTGTGGCCCACCCAATGCCCCCGGCCAGAGAATAGGCATACTCTCTTCAAAAACTTGTCTGCTCGGCCATGCTTTTTTCCACAGGTCAAATCTGGACAGCAGCTCCGGTGGTCCGTGAATAAGAAATGCTGATAGGAGAGCTTGCACTGCGGTATCCTCGGGGAATTTCTGTTTGAAGTATCTAGGGATATCGGATACCGTAAGCATCACTGACGTGGGCACTTCCAGCAGTACCTCGCCTTTCTGGTCGTTGGTTAGTTGATATGGGGTATGTGTTGAACGGAAATGGAGATTCCCTCACCCTGATCTCTCGTGTCGCTATCATGCCCAGTCCCCGGCCGGGGAATCGTGCTGGGGTGACCCCATTGGCGACGACGCCGTGGGAGAGAGCCCAGTCGGTGAGGGCGGCATGCTGTTCGCCGGGCCACCAGTCTGGGTTTGTCATGGTGAGAGTAATCTGAGTGTCATTAGAATAATAGGTTCGAAGGAAGATAGATATAAACATACCCTGCTAATAAAATATCACATCAACAGCATCAAGATCGACATCCATCTTATCGATAGAAACAACATGATCAACTCCGGCGCGGCACACGGACCATCTGCGCCATCTGGGGATCAATGTCCCGAACTCTGCTGTCTGTTCGTCTTGTTCACAACACACAACTCACCATGTCGGCCCTTGGGAGATGTGGCGCCCGTGAGCTGCGAGCCCTAACATTTCCAAATCCCTCGATCGCAGCAGCATCAGCGGCGCGGTCATTCTCCGTGCTCAATCGCCCACCACCAAATTACCCGGGCCATGTCCCATTGACGACGATCGAACGTGGAGCTCTGGCCATAGGCGCAGCGGTGGGATCATTGATCAACCCTCGACGAGCAGGTCCGTCCTTGTCCCCATTTTCTTTTCTTGTCTGTGTCACGACTAACACCAATGCAATGGCTGCAGACCTCATCGCCGCCCTCGGCGAAGCAACCGCAACACCATACTTCATCTACCGCCTCCGCGACGCCATGCTCTCCGATCCCACTGGCCGCCGGATCCTGCGCGACCGACCACGCATCACATCCGACACCCTGAACATGTCCTACCTCCGAACCCTTCCCCCAAACTCCGTCGGCCGCACCTACGCCCAATGGCTCGACCGCGAGGGCGTCTCGCCAGACACGCGCGATAACGTGCAGTACATCGACGACGCAGAGTGCGCGTATGTCATGCAGCGATATCGCGAGTGCCACGATTTCTACCACGCCGTCACGGGGCTTCCGATTTTCGTGGAAGGGGAGCTAGCCCTCAAGGCGCTGGAGTTCTTGAATACGCTTTTGCCCATGACAGGGTTGAGTCTGTTTGCGTTTGTGAGGATGAAACCGGCTGAGAAGGAGCGGTTCCTCTCGCTGCACCTTCCGTGGGCGGTGCGTAGTGGGCTTGCGAGTAAGGAGTTGATTAATGTTTATTGGGAGGAGGTGCTGGAGATGGATGTCGACGAGTTACGGGCCGAGTTGCATATTGAACAACCGCCCGATCTCCGGGATATTCGAAAGATGGTCAGGATGCAGCAGAAGCGGGAGAAGGAGAAACTGCAGCAGAGCTAGGTGAAAGCAAGGTGCTTGCTACATGTACTTTTATACCATAGAGAAATACCCTTTCCCCATAGATAAAAAGGGTTCCATCACGAACGCCTGGAATAGACTTGAAGAATATAATTCACAAATCCAGCAGATCATCGTCATCATCATCCCAGCCGCCCTTGCGCCGAGTAATCACAATCTTCTGCTCCTCCTCCTCCTTGCGCTGGTTCTCAGCAACGGCATTCAACAGCTCCTTCAGCTGTTCTTCTGTGACCTTCTGCCGGATCTGGCCCGTCTGCGCCAGCATGATCAAGCGGTTCTCGATATCGGCCGCGCGCTGTTCCTTGACGAGGCGAATGCGGCCGAGTCGGTCTTGTGCGGCGGGGTCGAGAATTTGGGCTATTATTGCGGCGCGGCGGTCGGCTGGCGGAGAAAGCGAGAGAGGGTGTTAGGATATACTTGAGTATGTGGTGCAATGCATGCAAGGCCGACTGGGCTTCCCAGCCCAAGCGGGGAGAGATGGAGGGCGGGAGGGGTGTGAAGAGATACGTACATTCAGCTTGTCTGGTAAATCAATCGCGGTTAGTTCTTGGGATTCAGATCGTGGACTAGTAAGTAAGGCAGGACTCACTTCCTCTGTTCTTCCTGGCCGCCCTCTTGGCCGGAGGGTCCCGCGCCCTGGGCGCCGCCTTGTTGCTGGAGCTGCGCCAGACGCGCTCGTCTGATCTGTGTCCATTGTGAATGAGTGATTTGAGTGATCGTGGCAGTACTGACCTCCTCCAGCTCTGCGTCGGCCATGTCGATTGTTATCTGGGTTGTTGTGTTGAGAAAAAGAAGAAAAGAACGAGAAGAGACCAACCCCACTTGGTCCGCCCGAGCTACGCGGGGATGAATAAGGACGAATAACGGATGGATATATACTGTAACTAGATGGGTGTGTCTAAGGGAGATACATAGCAAGACTGTCAAGGTTCTATTGCTATTTTCTAGATATGACATGAGAATTAATCCCATCCTGGTTCCATCGCCTATTTCTCACAATCATCATCACCGCTCGCAGTATTTCCACCGAGGAGTAGATAACCACCAACTTAAGCTTCCTCCTGGCGCTTTGTCCTCCTGAAGTCGATAGTTTCATCAGGATGAACTTTCACCAGGACAAGTCTTGATTAATCGAGCAAATGTTCGTGTGGTACCTTTTCGACTCGACCAAGATCAATAAGGGCGTTGATCAGAACGATACGCTACGAAATTTGTCTTCCATGGTAATATCCTATAAAGGCAGTTGCATTAATTTTACTAACCGAGAGGACTCTTGGAGGCATACAAGATTATCACGGGGTTAGGAATATATATTGAGGCGCAGAGGGGTAGGGACATGGTACGTAGTACTATACTTGACACAAGACGGCATTCAGGAGGGACGCTATTTTGGATCCTGCGAATCAACACCAAGAATCATACCTCGGTAGATAATAAAGTACTGTCTGCTAAACCCGTTCTGCACCCATTCAGTCCGTTGCGGAAATCCGGAGCACCAAATAGCCGATCACGTAGTCGTTCACCGCGTACTAGTCCGAACGGACCATCTCAGCACTAGTACGAAATCGCCCGCGCTTAAGCAACTCGATCACCCGATTCGGACATGACTAAGCCGCTTCGCCTCCCCCCGAATTCCTCTGCACTCGATTCTCTCGATCGTCCCTTTCCTGCTCCCGTGAGTGCCTTGGAGGAAGTTGCATTGACTGATCTCTGTTCTGTCTGTCGCCTTCACCACCAACTTGGTCCCTGTCGTTCCTTTCCTCTTCCTCTCTCGCTCCCTCCGTTCTCACCATCCAACGACGAGCCACTCAAGAGCCCGATCACCTGCGGGGACGTTGCATTCGAATCCTTGTGACTGAGAGTGAATGGATTCTGCGACCCTCGGCTGACCAGAGCTCCTCTGGCTGTGATATTGCTGGTCGTGATACCCTCACCACACCCCGTCTCTGGACATCAACGCTCCCTCAAACGCCTTTTACGTCACCCACCATGGCCGAGTATGTCGTCTCAGAAAAGGAGAATTCCTAGCCCCCCCCCTCCGGATTGGCGCTGACACTCAGGGACTTAGTTTAATCGCCTTCCAAACTCATCATCATAGTTTCTTTTCACCATCCACAATGATTCCGCGACACGCTCACAAGCGTTCGATCTCGTCCGGCCACCGGTCACTCTCCCCCGACCGCACCGTCCCCAAAGCCAAGTCGACCACCAACCTGGCCGAAATCGCCAACCAAGAGGCATCCTTCGAAGGAATCAACTTCAACACCTTGCGAGATCCTCGATTGGCTATCGGTCAGGAGGTGTCGGAGTCGACATCGTCTCAATCTCATCACCCTGACTTGAGCAACGAAGTCGCGGCACTGAGCGTCAAGCTTATCCAAGCGATCAACAACCAAACTCAGCTGGATGACAGCCTCGCGGCTGCCCATCAAGAACTCGAACAGGCCCAGGGCAAAGTCCAAGCTCTGGAGTTTCAGAATGAGAAGTATAAGCGAGATATCAACGAGCAGGTCTACATCCGAAAATCTGACGCCGACCGTGAAATCCTGCAATTGAGAACCGCGTTCGCCGAGGAGCGAGCGCAGCGCACCATTGCTGAAAAAGCAAAGAAGAATATTGAAACAGAATTGGAGACATTGACTGCAGCCCTCTTCGAAGAAGCTAACAAGGTCAGTTCGGCCCTATCACCCAAAACAGAACATCAACTAATATCGCTGTAGATGGTCGCTGCGGCTAAGATCGAACGTGAGGCAGTCGAGAAGAAGAACGAACAATTGCGGTCGCAGATCAAAGACACGGAGCTGCTTCTAGCATCCCACCAAGATCAACTGGCCGAGCTTAAATCCGTCATGCAAGGGATGAATCTCTCACGAGATGACGTCGATGCCCCAACTGCTCCTCCATCCCCGGCTGGTCCCGCCCAGCTGCAGGGATCGGCCAAGGGAGACTCCGAGATCGAACACGTCCCTGTGGCATCATGTATCGTGGAGGAATTGACACCCGGACCGTGCGCCAGTTTCCCTCAGATGATCCGAATGGTGTGCCGCACGGATCTGCAAGCCTTCGAGGATTTCCGTGAGTTGTTGACCATCTCCCGTTCTTCCAAACCGCCCAGCCGGGCAGCCAGCGGACATTATGCTGGCCTGAATGTCATGAGTCTTGCCAACTTTACTGGCTCCGGGTCAGTGACATCTTCGCCTACCACCAAGGGTGCCCTCCACTCTCCCAATGGAAGCATGTCCTCGCAGACCGGGCCTAGCGTCCCTCTCAAGGAAACACGCTTCTACAAGCGCGTGCTCATGGAGGATATCGAGCCCACCCTGCGACTGGATGCTGCCCCTGGCATTTCTTGGCTGACTCGGCGTGCCGTCCTGAGCGGAATCTGCGAAGGCAGCCTGCTCGTGGAGCCAATGCCTTTGGCTTCCAAGAAATACGAGTTCCCCTGTTCCGTCTGTGGCGAGCGCAGACCCGGCCCGCACAACGAACGAACTCATCGCTTCCGCACCTCGGATAGCGAGACCGCCCAGCGGTACTCTCTGTGTCGTTTCTGTCTAGAACGCGTCCGTTCCGCTTGCGAGTTCACTGGTTATTTGCGTCTCATCCTTGACGGACATATCCGTGCGGGCGACAGCGAAGAGGAAAAGGAAGTTTGGGAAGAGACCATTCGACTGAGAGAGCGCATGTTCTGGTCTCGTGTTGGGGCTGGCATCGTACCGCTGTTCACCCAGCCGGAGGCTGATACCACAGAATCAAATTCCGCAGTTACTCGAGACAACCAGGAGGGCCACGGAATTGGCCCACACCTCAAGGTCCTGCGTGCGTCTGGGTCTCTGCCTGTTGTTCCTGTCTTGGGCGAGACCGATGTCCCATCACCTCGAAACCTTGATCTTGAGAGAAAGGAACCCTCGCTCGGTACGAAAGAGAGAAGACCCTCTGTCGACTCAGAAGACAGTATCTACGAGGAAGCCAACGCCGATGTGGCGATCGAAACTGCGAAATCTGCAGCTGAGGCTGTCAAGCCTGCTGAGGCTACAGTCGGCACTGCGGAACCTCTCGTCCCTCAGTCTCCATCTGGCCCGGATCACGATACAACCAACATCCTGACTCGGAGCGATTCTTAAATCCCCATTATTGTGCCTGATCACTACGCGAGACGATAACATGGGCTAGTCCCTTATGATTCCTGACGTTTTCCTCTCCGAACCCCCCTACTTCGTCTCGACCTTCACTTGAATCCTCGGCATCACCGGAGTTAATGACTTACCCACCGAACTTGCTTTGGACAATGCAACCTGTCCCCTTTTAATTACCTTTTTTTTGGTTGCTTCAGCGTGCTCTCACGCATCTTGATTTCTTTCTTCTCTTCTGATATCCCCAACTTTCGATGAACATTGCCTTTTCATTACCCATTACGCCTGTACTACTACTATTATTATTGACGTCCCCTTTCTCCCGTTTCTTACCTGTCATTCTGATCATGTATACATAATAACCGAGTTGCCCTGTTAATAATTCTTGGGTTTGTTTTCCACCGGAGTTTTGGAAGGCTGTGTTTATTCGTTTCCGTTTGTCTGTCCATGAGATAGACGCATGATATTTAAATGGCTTTGGACGTAACCATCAATTTGTCTCTAAAGTAGCATGTATACAGTATCAGTTTAGAAGGATTGGAAGAATGTCCGGCCACGAAAGAAAGAAGTACGTATGATGAGTTTAGTAGGCGTCAGAACTAATATACACAGTATAGCAAGAACGGCGACCGACATGAAAGAAGACTCCTCCCAACGCCCGAGATGTGTATGAATTCATGAAGCAAAGCCCGACTGATCAACTCGACCCATCCGGCTTGTACCGCTGATGCAGGTGCCTGATCTGCTCCTCGATATTCATATTTTGTGGATTGGGCGACCCCGCCGGACCAACCGTCGGAGCCGGAGGAGCACCGCCCTCTGCCGCAGGGGCACCACCGGTAGCCATGCGCTTGCGACGAGCCTCTTCCTCAGGGTCTCCTCCGCCACCGGCAGCCAGCGAGGAGTCGAAGACGTCGCTGCGCTGGCTGGCCAGGCGCTTGAGGTTGTTGACCACGTCGGCGGTGGACAGGTTGGTGGTTGCGCTGCGGGACTCGGCCTTGGCGCGCTGCTCTTTCCAGCGCGGATCCAGCAGCTCGATACGCATGTGCTGCTCCATCTCTGCGATGGGGATTGACTGGTGGCAGTTGGGACAGATTGCTGTTGCCCCCGCGCCTTGTTGCCGGCGTGCTTGTGCGCGCGGCACGTAGTCGGACCGGATACGCATCGGTTGGCCTTGCCCTGGTGCTGCTTGGGCCGCAGCTTGCGCGGCAGCTGCTGCGTCGCGGGCTTCAGCGCGCTCACGGATCCGTTGCTCCTCTTCTTGGTACTGCGTGCTGTAGTCCATGCCGCCGGGAGGCGGGTAGGGAGCTTGTGGTTGGGCTGGGTATGGCGAGATGGACGGTTGTGGGGCTGGCATTGGCTCAGAGGTGTTGTAGTAGGTGGGTGCGTCGAGATCGGTGGGCATTGCCTCCTCAATGCGCAGCGGGTTGAGAGACATGGCTGCTTTTTGTTCGAGGGAGGCCGACTGCAGGTCCGAGAGCGAGGTGGGCGGCGGCAGGTCGGTCTGGTCATCGCTCTCCGTGAAGAGAACCGTCTCGACCACGACGAAGTCATGCCAGTCGATCTGGGCGTATTCAATGCGCTCCTGTTCTTGCTCCTCTTCCTTCTTCAGCTTCTGCTGCTCCTGGAATTTCACCCATTCGGCGCGCTGCTTGGCCCCGTCGAGGACGTGGTATTTGTTCCGAACATTGTGCTCCAACTCGGCAATCCGTTTCTTCTCGCTCGTTGCGTCGTCGATGCCCTCTGGCCGTAACAGAATGGTGTACTGGTCGACCAATCGCGTGAAGAACCCGTAGAGACTGTGCTGAGGCCGCAGGAATTCGAACTGGAAGTTTCGGGCCTCCCGTTGCGACAGCGCCGTCATGAAAGACTTTCCGCGCTTGGCGACAAAAAGAGCCGTGAGCTTCACCACCTCCAAGTCCTGCGCATTGATTATGGGGATGCGCGCCGAGAAATGGAACGCGGGCGGCTCGGGGGGTCCCTTGGGCTTTTCGGGCTCCGGGACCGGAACCGCTTCGCCTGGCCGTCCTGCTGCCACGGCACTCCCTCGGCCCTCCTTGATTTCCGTCAGGCGCCACTGGTAGAACGGCGCGTAGGCATCGGTCGAGGTCAGGAAGGAGAACTTGGGGTTATTCTTTTCCTTGTCGCGTACACGTTCTAGGCACCCATCAGCTGCTGCGCATACATTATGGAATATCGGGACGTACCTTCAAAGACAAACCCATTTCGAGCGACATAGCCTGCGGTCTTCTCGACGATGGCTGGATGGCACTGTTAGCGGGATTCACGCGAGGGGACAAACAGGGGAGGTACCTTTGATGTCCTTCGGAGGCAGCACCATGCCCTCCGGAGGCTTGTTCATGTCCTCCGGCAGCGGGGTGTTTCCGTTGGACTCCATGGCTGCTGGACGGGGAAGATGCAGAAGCACCAGGTCTTTCTTTTTGACGCCGCGAGAATGATGACTACGCGCACCGCCACAGCAGGAACTAACTACATAGCCACCTGTGGCGGTGCGCCCCTTGCTGTGTCCATCTGGCGTATTACAGTGAAGTAATTGTTTTTTCGCGGTATAATAGATGATCTATGATTTAGATGATTATTCTCAACCAATTCTGTTTCCTATAGTCCATGTGTCGTAGGACTCAGCTGCCCACCGGCTAAGGGGCTGCGCAAAGGGGCCGTTTTGGGCTCGTGTTGTTGCCCGCCGATCTGGCCTCAAGCGGGCCTTTGCACGCTTTCGTCCACCTTGCACTTCTTTCTGCCTCTTCGCCTTCGCACCTTTCTCTTCTCTTTCGTTTGTCGCCCTGTCATGGGGCTTTTTTCTTTGATTCCTCACCCTCATTAGTTTGCCTTCTTCTCTCCTCTCTCCCTCTGCCCCTGAAGGAACGGCGGCTGAGAGCTCCGAGCTGAAATAGAGGCCTGGGACAACTTGTGCTCCCTCCGCCACTTTCACATTCCATTCCTGCGATCGAATCGCTCCTCATCGCTCTTCAGCACCAGATTTTTATCTTCTTGATCTGATTTTTTTCTCCTATCCTCCTATCCTTCCCCGGATCTCCGACCCGTGTCGATCCCCGTTCCGTCCATCGTCCCCATTCTGCATCGAACAATTGAAGGACAATGGGTCAAAAAGCAAAAGACACTCTGGCGGTGCGCCCTCAGAGTCGGTCGGGGCGTTCGAAGAGTCGCTCTCCCCGGCCCAAGGACCGCAAGAAGCAGGAGGCAGTCAAGGTCGAGAGCTATGCCTCGGACGGTGTGAAAGAACATGACATCTTTAACCTCCCCGGCTCCGATTATAAGCTGCTTGCACTAGTGACGCTCATTGCTGCGGCTGTTCGTCTGTTCCGAATCTACCAGCCCACGAGTGTGGTCTTCGATGAAGTCCAGTAAGATGTTCTTGACCTGAATTTATGTGACCCGTGGCTAACGACCCTGGTACCTGCACAGTTTCGGCGGCTTTGCGTCCAAATACATCAAAGGAAAGTTCTTTATGGATGTTCACCCCCCACTCGCCAAGCTTCTGATTACACTGGCCGGCTGGCTGGCGGGATTCGACGGAGAGTTTGACTTCAAGGACATTGGCAAGGACTACCTGGAGCCCGGTGTGCCCTATGTCGCCATGCGCATGCTTCCGGCCATCCTCGGTGTTCTCACTGTCGGCTTAATGTTCCTCACCCTGAAGGTCACCGGCTGCCGTACGTCGACTGCGGTGATGGGCGCTGGCGTTGTTATCTTCGGTAAGCCACTCTTCAGATCCCGGAGTTCATCTTACTAACTGCCAGGTAGATAATGCATTGACCGCTCAATCCCGCTTGATCCTTCTGGACTCTCCGCTGGTTTTCTTCACCGCACTTACGGCATTGACATTCAGCTGTTTCACCAACCAACAAGAACTGGGACCGTCTCATGCCTTCCGTGGACCATGGTGGTTTTGGCTGGTCGCCAGTGGTCTCTCTCTTGGAGCTACCCTCAGCGTTAAATGGGTTGGACTGTTTACCATGGCCTGGGTTGGATCTCTCACGATCCTCCAGCTGTGGGTGCTGGTGGGCGATTCGAAGAATGTTACACCGGTAAGTTTTCACAGGTTCCTGATCAAATCACTCACAAGGCTAATATTGGATCATTAGCGGCTGTGGTTCAAGCACTTCTTCGCCCGTGTCTTCTGCCTTATTGTCATTCCCATGGCCTTCTACATGGCCATGTTTGCCATCCATTTCGCTTGCTTGAGCAATCCTGGAGAGGGTGACGGCTTCATGTCGTCGGAATTCCAGGCAACTCTAAACGAAAAGGGAATGAATGATGTCCCGGCGGATGTCTCCTTTGGAGCGAGGATCAGCATGCGTCATCACAACACGCAGGGTGGTTATCTGCACTCTCACCCCCATATGTACCCAACGGGAAGTCAGCAGCAGCAAGTCACCCTCTATCCCCACAAGGACGACAACAACGTCTTTATCATGGAGAACCAGACGCAGCCTCTGGGAGAATATGGCGAGATCGAGGGTCCTTACGCATGGGACAACTTGACCACGGAATACATTACGGATGGTTCGGTTATCAAACTCTACCATGAGATCACGCACAGGCGCATCCACTCGCACGATGAGCGCCCTCCTGTGACCGAGGCTGATTGGCAGTTTGAGGTCTCCGCCTATGGATATGAGGGTTTCCCGGGTGATGCGAATGACCTGTTCCGAGTCGAAATTATCAAGTCCCTGTCCGAGGGCGAGGAAGCTAAGAAGCGACTCCGGACTATTCAGACCAAGTTCAAGCTGGTGCACGTCATGACCGGCTGCGTTCTGTTCTCTCACAAGGTCAAGCTTCCGGATTGGGGATGGGAGCAACAGGAGGTCACCTGCGCTCGCAGTGGTTCTCTGCCCAACAGTGTCTGGTACATTGAGTCCAACAGCCACCCCATGATGCCTGCGGATGCAGAGCGAGTGAACTACCGCAATCCAGGCTTCCTCGGCAAGTTCTGGGAGCTGCAGAAG
Organism: Penicillium lagena; assembly: GCF_028827675.1. NCBI lineage: Eukaryota > Fungi > Ascomycota > Eurotiomycetes > Eurotiales > Aspergillaceae > Penicillium > Penicillium lagena. The sequence goes on along the minus strand of NW_026623222.1, from coordinate 1,995,543 downwards.
GTGATGTGGACCACGAACGCGGGTTTGGTCGAGTCTCACGCCTGGGACTCCCGCCCCCCGTCCTGGCCGATCCTCTCTCGTGGCATCAACTTCTGGGGCCGAGATCACCGCCAGATCTACCTCCTGGGCAACCCGCTTATCTGGTGGTCGTCCACTGCTGCCTTGGGTATCTATGCTGTCTTCAAAGCCTTCTCTATACTTCGATGGCAGCGAAGCTGTGGGGACTACAACCATGTCTCCTTCAAGCGCTTCGACTATGAGGTGGGAACTAGCGTTCTGGGTTGGATGTTCCACTACCTCCCCTTCTACCTGATGGCTCGCCAGCTCTTCCTGCACCACTACCTTCCGGCTCTCTACTTCGCCATCATGGTACTCTGCCAAGAGTTTGACTTTGTGCTCAATCGATTCAAGCGCCTCGGTCTCTCTTCGAAACCTGCGATCGGCAAGACGTTGATGACAGTATTCTTGGGTCTGTGCATTGCCGCCTTCGCGCTCTACTCCCCCTCTTGTCTACGGTAACCCCTGGACGCAGGATGCTTGCAACCGAGTGAAGCTCCTGGGCTCTTGGGACTTTGACTGCAATACCTTCCACACCGACGTAAGTGTTACCCCGCCGGCGTGGCAGCCCCCCGGCGAGGCTACTGAAACAACTCGACGACCCATGGCTGATACACACCAAATAGCTGAGCCAGTATGTGACTCCATACGGTGTCGTGAACGAGGCTGTTCCGACGACTCCGGTTGCCCAGGTCCCTCCTCACGGGCAGCCAGTCCATGAAGCTGTCCAGGAGCCGAGCGCAGCTGCCGTCACCGACCACCCCGCGCCGCTGATCCCAGGCGACAAGGCCCGCGTCGAGTACCGCGACCAGAACGGCAACCTCCTCCCCGAGGAAGTGGTCAATTCGCTTCGTGCAGAGGGCAAGGTCAAGTTCGAGACCCGCTACGAAGCCAACACCAGATTGGAGCACGGCCACGAGGTTGATGTGGTCGATGGCAAGATCGTCCACCCGCCGCATCCAGACGTTGAGGGCCAGAACCCTGAAACTGGCGGGAAGCCAGATGCTCCCGAGAGCCCTGCCTCGGTGCAGGGCAATGCGCCGTCGGCGGAGCGGCAAGGTTCTCAGGAGGCTAAGCCCGCCAGTGAGGGGAATGAGGCCACTCAGCAGTGAATTTGATTAGGGAGATGATAGATTTTGGGGGGAGCGAGCGTTTCGAGTCCAAACTATGTATAATGAGACTTCAAAGGTAGTTTATTATTGTATTCTTTATCGCTGTCCAGGTGTTGTTAGTTAATAGCATAGCACATGTTAGAAGACTGCTCCGCCGCCTAATGTTGTCGATAGAGACGTGGGCTACGTATTTAGGCATGTATAGAAGAAGACAAGCGACAAAGGAAACCGATTCCCGATTGAATCTCATCTAAACACACAAGGACTATGCACAAAATCTCTAGGCAATCCCCATCACCGGGCCAGGTTTGCACCACTTCATCACCATCCCTCTTCACTAGTGTAGTATACAGCAAACAGCTAGCTGCCGAAGCGCTTCCGCTCAATATTTTTCCTTTCCCCAAAGACTACTCCAATGTGATCCAGTTAGTAGTCCCACTCCTCCTTGCCGTACTTGTTAAAGCGCTCGTGCAGGTCCTCGGGCAGAGCCACATTGGGCACGACGACCGTGTTCATAGCGCTGGGAGCAGCACGGAGGGGCTGGCTCTTGTCGCCGTGCGGGTGGTACTGGTACTTGTAGACCTTGCCATCCTGGGTGGCGTGTTCCCAGGGCATGGCGCTCTCGCCGATGCGGACGTTGCTCTCTGAGTTCACGGAGGTGGGCTTGCTGCCGAAGTACCTATACAAGATGGAATGTCAATGGGCTGTTCACTACATAAATGAATGATATCTGTGTAGCGCTCTGGATGTAATCGTGTGCCAACTCTCGGTTTATTGAAGGGTGCGTCACAATGGCGCAGGGAGGCGCCGGAATTGGGCATGGGGGCGAGGGGGGTTTGATTCTCACCAGCCGGCAATCAGGAAAGCACCAGACATGACGCCCAGGAGAACCTGTAGGAGGCTGTGTTAGTGTCGCGGTACAATGGCTTTAGCTTGAGGTGCGTACGTAGAGCTCCGGGTCACGCTTGGGGGCCTTGTCGAGGCTGGCCTCCTCGAACTTGGAGGAAGCGAAGCGACGCGGAGGGGCGCGGAAGAGGGGCTGACGGGTCAGAGCCCGACGAGCAGCCAGGGAAGCAATAGAGGACATGGTGTAGTAACTGTGCGAGCAGTCGTGGATGGACAATTCGTGGGCGCAGGGAACGTTTGACGTTAGTGGGAGAGAGTGACGAGGTGAATTGCTCGGTCGGTCACCTGACTCTTAGTCACCGGGTCCTCCCGCGTTTTTCGGATCTTTGGAATAGTGTATGCCCTCCGCCTGTCTGGACTTTATTGCTTTACCAAGTTGCTCGGGCCTGACGCTGAAGGCTCTCACTTGGGGCTGCTTGTCTGCGATGCCATTGGCTCCCAGTGGTTCTTAGGCCGTTTGATTTCAGTTGACGCACCAGGTATGTGGCCGCCGTTCTGGATCAGGGGGCTGCAATATTGACCAGGCACTAATGAATCTCCCAGCGTGTGTTCGGTCTCTCTTTCGATATTTCTCACGTCTTGCCTTGTCGCTCCTTTTTAGCAGCCCCCCGTCATTCTTTGGTTCTTGGGTCAATTCGATTTTCGCCGGCTTTCTTTGCCCACCTCACCCTTTGAAAACAAATATGATAGCGCGCATTGCTCTCTAGCCACCCAAAAAACAGTTGACCCCCTTGAACCATGGCGAACTCGGATCGTCCAGACACCCGCGATACCAACCACTCGCCGACGACACCGACTTACCCCAATGTGTTGGGGATCCCTCGCCCCCCCTCTGTGGGAGGGATCTCGTCCCGAATGACGGATGTTGCCTCAGACGATGGCGAACGCACCCCGAATTCTCCAACGTTTGCGTCACCCCCGCCTTCGCTCCATACGCGTCCCTCATTCTCTAGGCGCGGCCCGCCACCGACAAGACACCCCTCTACTGCTGCGAGCCAGGTGACAAGTCGACCTGGCAGTTCCAGCAGCCGATTCAGCAGATCCCATGTCTCGTCCATGACGGCCCAGGCATTCTTCCGTCCTATGAGCTCGCAACGACTCCAAGCACACCGCGGAACCCGGCCGGTGACCAAAGGAACGGTGGCGTCGACGGATGACTGGACGCCAGACCAGGGAAATCCAAATCGGAGAAGTTTGGTTTCCAACAGCACCCTTCCACAGGGTTCTCTTCCTCCCGGTGACATGGAAGTTCCACCATCTCGAGGCACCGAGTTCACAGACCCGATTATCCCTGATCGAAACACTTCCAACGCGAGTCCTACGGCCGAAACAACCATCCGAAGCCTGGGTGAGAGTGTCCGGCTCCTTCGCGATCGTGAACAACAGGGGAATAATAGACCGCGGCCTGCTCATCTGAATCTGAGTGCGAACTTCAATGGTCGCAGCATGCAAGACGCTCCCATAACGCCCAAGTCGCCACTAGCTTTTCTGAATAAGACACCAGCCCGTGAGAGTCACGATGCCCGGGGCCACGAGCGATTGTCCTCGGCTGGCTCGTCGCCAGGACCTAGCCCTCTCGATATGAAAAGGGAACGTTTGCCCAAAACCAACTTGGGTAAAAATTATGAGTATTTCACTGGCAATACTCTCTTCTTTGGTGGTGGACGCTTGCAGAACTCGAGAGATAAGCCCATCAATATCGCCACTGGATTCCTGATAGTTATACCAGCTGCTTTGTTCTTCGCCTTCTCAGCCCCTTGGTTGTGGCATAACATCTCCCCTGCTATTCCCATTTGTTTTGCATATGTATTCTACCTATGCTTTTCGTCTTTTGTGCACGCATCTGTCGTCGACCCGGGCATCATGCCCCGAAATTTGCACGCCCAGCCTCCCCAAGATGCCTCCGATGACCCCTTAGCCCTTGGGCCCCCCACCAATGACTGGGTTATGGTTAAGCTCGCTACGTCCGAGGTGGCTGCGATGGATGTGCCTGTCAAATACTGCAAGACCTGCAATATCTGGCGTCCTCCTCGCTGCTACCATTGCCGAGTTTGCGACAACTGTGTCGAGACCCTTGATCACCACTGCGTCTGGCTCAACAATTGTGTCGGCCGTCGGAACTACCGGTACTTCTTCGCATTTGTCAGCTCAGCAACCATCCTGGCACTGTTTTTGATCGGTGCCAGCCTCGCCCATATTTTGGTCTATATGTCGCGTGAGAACATCTCTTTTGGCGCCGCGATCTCCAAATGGAGAGTCCCTTTCGCCATGGTCATCTACGGCGCGCTCGCTTTCCCATACCCTACATCCCTGTGGCTGTATCATTTGTACCTGGTCGGACGCGGCGAGACTACTCGAGAGTACCTCAACTCCCACAAGTTCAACAAAGCGGATCGCCACCGGCCGTTCACCCAGGGGAATATCATCAGGAATTGGATGGCTGTTTTTGGGCGTCCCCGACCTCCCACCTACATGCAGTTCAAGCGGCTCTATGAGGAAGGCGACCAGCGCTTTGGCATGCAGAAGCGCAAGCATCGCGTCCCCGACGTCGAGGCTCAAGCAGGTATTGAAATGCAAGCCGTTGGGCCTGCTCGTCCGACTTGACCAACACGACTGGTTTTCCTTTCTATGACCCGTAAAGATGACTGCCATGACTTTCTGGTTTCATATTCCAGTCACGCCGGAATCTTCCTTATCTATTGTCTTTTTCTAATTCTTTGATTCTCATACCCTTCCTTCCCTTGTCACTTTCTACTTTTTGGACACATCTCTCACATACCGTTACTTCCGGTTTCATTTTTCCTCTTGTCTGTTTATTATGATTGCTTGGACACCGGGCAGCATTGGAGTCGGGATAGGCTCACCGACTCGTCCATACCTTTTTTTTTCTTTGGCTCTATTTCATCCTATATCTTCCTCATCTAGCTTCTGTGGAATATTCCGGGCATAGCTCTATTTGCGTATCCTAGTTCTAGCTGTATGATACTTGATATCCCAATGTATCACAGACAATAATCCCTCTCATACATAATGAATTCTTCTCCGTGATGTGCGGGGCGCCAATTATGTATGGCGTTGCGGCATTCCGTGAAATAATGGAAAGTAATTGTATGTAATAACGCTTTGGACCTTTTTCCCTTTTCCCATTCCCCCTTGTTTCTTACTTCTTCTACACACTTCACATATTCCCTTCAGCAGCACTTTTCATCTGGTGTCCCCCAGTGCACGCGTGGATTCCTCCGTCGCCCGAAATCGATAAGAAGCGCGCGGCTGACCATAATCTGACACTTGCACCCCTGATATCTCCTTGAACACAATCCCAACACGCGCTGGTCGGTGTCAAACATCCAGACACAAGACAATTCCGCGTGTACAATGCTTGTTTGAATTCTGTGCCACCCAGCAAGATGCCCGTTCGAACCTCCAGCCGATCCGGCGCGTCCGCCGCGATCCTCCCTGACGCCCACCCAAACGACCCCATCGACGACACAATGAACCTCGATGTCCCCGAACAGCTCCTGACGCCCGAGCACAGCCGCTCCGAGACATCCAGCAACAATGAGAACGCGTTACCCGACGAGAAACCCGCTCGGCGGACCTCAACGCGGATGAAACGCGTTTCGCTGCGAGCGGCTGAGGCTCTCATCAACACGCCCGCCCCAAGCGATCAGTCTATCCCCACGCCGAGTGAGGCTTACGTCGAGAGCCTCGCGAAAGCTAAGCGGTCGAAATCCTCTCTGCGGCATAGTATTGCCGTGATGGAGTCGTCCCTGTGGAAGGTGGCCCCGGATGAGGATGATACCCTACCGGATGACACCGCAATGGCCCCCGCGACCCCGATTTCGAGTTCCTCTCAGGAAACCCAACCAGATGAAGGGGCCTCGTCGCTCCAGCAGCGGACATTGCGGAAACGCGTGGAGAAGGCTCTGGCCAAGGAAGACGGACCGACCAGGACTAAGGCTCCTTCGAAACGCGATTCCGTGCGACGATCGTCTCGCCTCAGTGTGCTGGCATCCGATCTGGTTGGCAGAGCCAGCAGCGTTCTGGGGAAACGTTCGAGAGAAATGGGGGAATTAGGAAAGGACCTTGGCCGACGTGCCAGTCTTCGGCCGCGAAATGCCGCGCCGCCGAAGGAGGAGCCTGCACCTGAGCCATCCGTGAAGAAACGACGCGTCTCCGAGAGTGATCTGTCGAAGCTGCAATCCAAGGACGCGTCGCCGTCTGAAGAGCCTACCGCACCCACCGTGCTCCGTTACAAACCCAAGCGGTGGTTGTCTTATGGGCTGTACACCGGCCAGGAACCGAGCGATTCGCCGCCGAAACAACGGCGGAGCAAGAATTCCAAGAAAACCGGCACTGGTCCTATGCAGCGAAAGGTTCTCCCCATGCCCATGTTTGCTGGCTCTCGGCTGCTGAAGACCGGGAGGGATTTCCAGCTTCCCTTTGATGTCTTCTCTCCACTTCCTCCCGGCCAACCCAAGCCGGATGAATGGCGGAAGACCAACAAGAGTGAGCTTCCACCCGATATCTTACATATAATCCCGGAACTGACCAATTAAATAGATGTCTTTGTGGGAGATGCTGCGAGCTTTTGGAAGGTGAACAAGAATCTGGAACTGTCGAAGTGTATGTGCGACGAAGATACCGGATGTGATGAAAACTGTCAAAATCGCTACATGTTTTATGAGTGCGACAATGGGAACTGCCGGCTGGGCCCTGAGTGCGGTAATCGAAGCTTCGCGGAGCTCAAGAAGCGAACCAAGGCCGGTGGCAAGTACAATGTCGGGGTGGAGGTTATCAAGACCTCAGATCGAGGATATGGTGTCCGCAGCAACCGCTCCTTCGAGCCCAATCAGATTATTGTGGAGTACACGGGAGAAATCATCACGCAGTTTGAATGCGAGCGGAGGATGAGAAATGTTTACAAAAACAATGAGGTCAGTAGGCCCCTCACTGAGCGTGGGCTGGTTGCTGATGCAAGCTTGCAGTGCTATTATCTCATGTATTTCGATCAAAACATGATCATCGACGCTACACGCGGTTCTATCGCACGCTTTGTCAATCACTCCTGCGAGCCTAATTGCCGCATGGAGAAATGGACCGTTGCTGGCAAGCCACGCATGGCACTCTTTGCAGGGGATCATGGGATCATGACAGGAGAGGAGTTGAGCTACGACTACAACTTTGAGTGAGTTTTGCTATTGCCATCCCCCAAAACGCATACTAATAGTAGATTAGCCCGTACTCCAACAAGAATGTCCAACAGTGTCGCTGCGGAGCGTCAAATTGTCGAGGTATTCTGGGCCCGCGACCCAAAGACAAGGACCGTGTCAAGGAACTCGCGGACAAGCCTCCAAAAAAGGGAAATGCAAAGAAGGTCGCCGGTACCAAACGAAAGCTTGCAGATGCGGTTGATAGCGCGTCGTCGCGTGGAGGCAAGAGGCGCAAGCTTCTGACTGGTGTTAAGAAAGCCATCAACAAGACCAGACGCGGAAAAGCAGCCAAAAAGACTACTGCTACTTCCAAGACCACTGCCCGTGGTCGAGCTGCAGCCAAAAACGTGAAATTGCCCACTGTCAAAGCCGCTGCCCGGGTTAAGGCGACAGTTCGTGGGCCCCGCAAGAACACAGCGGCGGCAGCTAAAGCAACACCGGCTTCCCCGACCAAACTCAAGCGACCTTCTCCCGAGACCAAGAAGAAGATCATTGCTGCTGCTTCCCGGGGCTCCAAGGGTGGGAGACCCAAGAAGACTGGGGTGACCTCTCCTCGCAAGCCTGCTGCAAAGTCTCCAGCCAAGAGTCCGGTCAACAACAAAGTGACTAAAACCACTGCTGCGAAGGCTTCGAGCCCCGTTAAGGGGAAGGGCTGGCGCCAAGGTGTGAAGACTGCTGCTCGGAGCGTTGTACGGTCTGTCAAGGGAGCGAGGAAGTAGGGGGTTTTCCTGCTCGAAAGCGCTTGTTCAACGTGTACATCCTCTGATGTGAAATCACAGCCAATCAAACCTCATTACTTTTCCTTTGGGAGCTTGACCACGTCTCTCTTCGGCCATCAATCTCACTTTCCGCCTTTTTCCTCTCGCCATTACAACAGGCACATTATTCAACCCTCTTTGTGTCCCGCATCTACATGTTTCAACTGAAGCTGGGCCTTTCTAATCTTCTTCTTGAACTTCCTTCTTCCTTTCATTTTCCATTTTAGCTCGCTGGCTCTTCGATTCCAGGCACTATACCTATGCTCCCTTACATCCCTTTCGTGTTCTATTTCCTAATCAGCTCTCTCTTTCACGACCCCCTTTTATATCTTCTTAGCTCTTGCGATGGCGTTTTGACTAGTGTTGTTATTTGTTCGCCTTGTTTCCTTTATTAGGCTCTTCTTTCTTCTCGTCTGTTCATGTGTGACAGCTACGAGAGTGAGATTGCTCTGGGTGGGTGTTGGAAGAATGGATGTGAGATTCATGCCTGTGTTTTTGGTTCAACTGCTTTGACGATGGCTCTGTGTCGCTGTGGAAGATAGCTCCTGAAATTTAACCTTTTCGTAGCACGTGCTATACAGTCAAATGTAATCTAAACTGGGATTTAGGACCGAGTAAGTTGAGTTAGCATGATCTTTGAGCCTTTCTTCCTTGACGAGTTCACCCCGCTCTGCCAGTGGCTAATGGCGGTTACTGACCCATCCGTCTTCCCTGGCGATGGCATGGACTACAATATCAACTGGGACCAGGCGATTTTCTCTATGCATCGGAGAGATCCCACTAGAAGAAACATCTCAATATTCAAATGGATCACACCAGATACACCATAGACATCCATCTCCAGTAATGAGTGCAAAAACCCGAGTAAATGATATGTAACAAAAAAAAAGGTCGAAAACCAAAGATGCGCATTCATTGTACACCATAAAATTGACAAAATAGAAAGTCAAACTCAAGATTTCGTGAGAAATGCTTCCGGAGTACACCCCCGCCGAGATATATCAATCTATGCCGAGTCTATCGGCGCGGGCTGCGACTCGGATGCAGGCTTCTGTTCCTCTTCAGTCTCCACAGCCTCCTTGACATCTGCTTCAGAAGCAGTTGTTGTTGCTTCTTCGCCTTTGTCGTTTCCAGTGGACGTCTCACCTTCGATGGCGGGTGCCGGCTCATCAACGACAGCGGAATCTGCAGGCATAGGCTCACCTAAGCTGGGCTGAGGCTCACTCTCTGTCGCTGCAACTGGCGCTAACGATGGTGACCGCGGCTGGACCGGAGCGAGAATTTCTGCCGGTTCTGGTCGCTGCTCAGCTTCTGTTGGCACATCATTCATATCCACATCCTCTTTGACGACTGGCGTTTCATCGACTGCAGCGTGTTTGTCCAGACTGCTCTCAAGCGTGTCCAGGAGAGCTGCTCCTTTGCTCTCAGAGGCATCTTCAGAAGGTTGTTCTTGTGGTGCATCAGGTTGGGGCACAGGCGGGGTAGAGATCCCTTCAGATTCATGGCCCCCTGAGGTTTGCTCTGGCGATTTATCAACCGTCTCAGTTGGCATGGGCTCATCGACAGCTGGTGTCTCTGTCAAAGACTCCGCAGGAGTTTCTTCGACGGGTCTCTCGGGGCTGGCTGATCGTGCGTTCTCAGCTTCCTTTGGCGTGAGATCAGGCGCTCCTTCAATGACAGCTTCAGTGGTCCCATCGGCCTCCGGGGCAATGGATTGTGGTGCTGCTTCATCGCCATCTCCAGGAACTACCTTCTCAGCTGGCTCTTCTGCGGTTGTAGTCGGCTCTGGAGAGGGGGTAGGCTTGTTGGGAAAAATGGGCTCAGTCTCGCTAGCCACAGGAACAGCAGAATCCAAGGCCTTCGCTTCTTCTGTAGGAACTGTGGGAGCTTCGATACTGGGTTGCGATATCTCTTCAATGGCTTGCGAGACGGCAGTCTCTTCTGGTTGCTGTTCAGCTGGTCCCGGCGCAGGAGGCTGTGCTGTCGGCGTTGCATCCATCATATCGATGTCTGAAGTTGCTGGAGGCTGCTCGGTCCCAGCCTCAGTAGCAGATTGATCCGCAGACTCCGGACCAGGCGGTGGCTGAGGGGTCTCGGGAGTCTTTGCATCAACCATGGACTCATCGCCCTCATCGCTCTCCTCGCCTTCTTCACCCTCTTCGTCGCCATCTGTCCCTTCTTTGCCACCATCCGCGGCACCAGACTCAGCACCGTGGACCAAGGCGGCGTCGGCTCCTTCACCCGGCGCAAACATAACCTTCTTCTTTCTTCCCTTTCCGATACCCTTGCCCTTGCGTTTGGGGGGAGGCGGCCGTCGTTTATGTGTCGACAGAGCCGCTGAACTGGCATCTGCGACAACAACGCCTTCGGAGTTGACCACTCCGACGCCATCGACAACAGTCCCAGGCGCAGGTGCTTCCGAACTGACAGGAGCGTCGCTTTGTTCGGCTACCACCTTAGCATCTCCGGTAATCTCGCCTTCAATGGTATGGCCTTCAGGCACCCAGGCCTCGTAAATCGAGATCTTGCCGGTTTCCGAGTCCACTTTCTTGAACTTGGTGCGCCGCATCGGGACCGACGCATTAGCGCCCTCCGTAAGCGCAGCACCGCCGTACAGCGAAGGCAGACCCTGTCGTCTCTTAGCCAAGAATTCCGGCTCGGCAGGCTCCATGTGTTTGGGCAGGGTCATCCATTTGCGCGTAGTGAAGCTGCGATCCGCCATGTGTACAGCAGAAGTCGCTCCCTGGTCATCGGCATCATTTTTCTCGTCGTCGGCGGGCCTGCCACTTGAATGGATGTAAATGCATCCGGCACGCGCTGCCCTTAGGAGACCGTGGCTGATAGCCGGTAGGAGTTGGCTGTCTCTTGGCATGGGTAGTTCTGGTAGACCGGTCGTTCCGCCCGGTCCTTTGACGCCAATCTCCGATTCGGCGGGCTTAGGAGCTTGAGAGAAGGTGTGTGGCTGTCGCGACCAGCGACGGACAGGTAAGCCTTCGAAGACATCGTGGTCGATTTGGCCGTTTCGGGTGCGGTTGGGGTTGTCGAGATGTCGCCCAGAACGCGAGGACCTGAACTATAAGAAGGGTTAGTCGCAAAATCTCATCAATTGCAGCTACTCCGAGCATCGAGTTCCAATAAGACATCCTGGGCTCATTGGTACCCCGATAAGTTCGGCTGTAGCCATGGGCGCATCGAGCAACGTACGGTGGATGGCATGGTGACCAGCTGGTCCGGCAGGTTCTGACCCGTAATTCAATCCTCAAAAACGAGCGCGCAAGACACAGAAGCGGTCTTGGCTATGTCTCGACACAGCAGACACGGGTGTTGTTGGATGGTTGGGGAGAGGATGGTGTCGGACAAGTGAAAGAGAGAGTCGCGTTCGGGGGAAGTGGATATGTCACGTGCCATACGATCCACTTGCCCTATTTACGAGTAACTATGGTCCCGGCATTATTGCATATCAGAAGTTCCCAACAATTGTCTATGATCAGATGCTATCAATTCCTATTAAGCTGGCTCATCATGCCTTTCTGCCTTGGCAAGGAGTCCAGAAGGGTTAGACCTGCATTAATACCCATAAATCGCCCGAAGAAATTCAAACATGTCATGACCCAAAGACAAGTTGGGTCTGGGTATCCGTCTACCGTCGCAGCGAGATACAGCGGGAACAGTAAAGTGAACCCGGCAGCAGGTTTGATCATTTCAGGAAATGGAAGAGAGTCTTTTCTTCTTCCAGCAATCCCAAGCTGAAAAGGAACCGATGAGCAAATCTCGATCGCAAGATGTTTCAGCAAAGATTCAATCTCAGGAAGTTGGCTCTTGTAACTGCTGTGATTGGATGAGTCGCGAGACTTTCGCTCCAAACGATGCAGCTGCATGAATATAAGCCTGTTGACAATAATGCGGGCGCATCGATATTTGTTCCAAACATCGCAAGCCTCGGTTGATGTGTAGACGTGGAACCTTCGGTCAAAGTGGGCGATATGTAGGCTCTCAAACATGTTATTTGGATGAGATTCAGTCCATTTTACCGTCTTGTAAGGAAAGCTGGCGACAAACATGTTGGCAATTTCCATGAGCTCGGAGTCGATTGCTCTAGCAATCGATAGTATGTAGGTAGCTTCTTGCGGGTACCCTTCCCTAATAGCCGCCTGTAGGTTGCATAATTTGGCGGTTATTGTTATGAGACGACTCTTATATATACTGAGAAGATCTGTTCCAATTGTTACAGCAATGAGACCAGGCGGATCTGTCATTGTTTCTGGGAATCTTTCTTCTCTTTGAAGACAATCGACAAGCTGGAGAACGTTAGCTCGTGTGTTAGCAGAGATTGAGTGTATTCCCCTTACCACTTCATTTCTCACGGCATTAAACAGATGTAAACCATCTTCGCGTCGAAACTGATCTTCTCCCCGAGTTGCAAGTACGGCGGCAGCTCCTTGTGCATGTATTGACCAAGCTTTAAGGGGTCTGGGTCTATCGAAGGTGACAATCTGCCCCGAATGAGCTTCGTGCTCTCAGAAACCGGAACTGCAACTTACTTCGTAGAATGAGATGCAGATAATAGCAGCGAGTGTTGTATCTTGTCTTGCTTGTATCGGATCACCAAGAGCTGCATTGATCTGATTCAGAGCCAGACTATATTTAATTCTCGCAGAATTGAGAAGGCCCGGTGAGCTGTATAGGTTCCCCATGTTTGCCAATCCTACTGACTCAATACTTGCCATCAAGGCCTTCTTGCCCAAAGACGTCCCTGACAAGCTTCCATTGATAGAATGTTCTCTCGCCAAGTTGGAGATAGTCAACCGAGAATAGGTGTTGAAGAAGAAGCATCTGGCCTGAAAGATTCGGTCGGTAGCAAACGCGAGGATTGGTAGTGGGTATTTGTAAGTCCATTGATCACTGCACATGCTATCATTGACCTGACGGCCAGATTTGCCTCGCGTCGGTCTCCTGTGCCGATTCTCGACAGAGTGCTCAGTGCACGGTTCCGTAGAGCTCTCACAGGACCCTAGACCGGCACCTTTCACTTTCCGGATTACAGTGGCAGTTTCATTTTGAAACAATAATGAGAGTTGATCACGGTATCCGGGGCAAGTCCGAGTGGCCGCCCGGCATTGTGAGCAGGTCGGTCGACCTTGATCGCACTTGATTTTTCTGACACGGCAGACGTCGCATCCTGCACTGGGCTTGCCACGGTAGACCATGAACAAAGCAAACCTGAAAGGGATGAAATAGATGATACTAATAAAGAGTGAGGCAGGGAACGAAAAATTCGATATGCATGTCTGTATACATAGTTGCCTAAGCTGCGCTAAACCGCTTCGGGAATCCACCGCGAAACTAGTAAAACGGAGGCTGGTGATTGGCCCATGCTTCTCCATCTGCCTGAGATGTATAGTGGCTGAGGCCAAAGGGTCCTGTAGATGAAAGAATATAAACGCCCTTCAAGATCCTAACTTTCTTTTAAACATAGATACTGAACAAACAGACTACAACACAAACGGAAACATCAACCTACCGGGCACTTACGCCATTTCTTTTTTGTTAGAGCAACTATGGTGGGACTGGACTATCGGCACGGCATCTCCGTCTTGGAGGTTATTGTGTATATTCCTAGCTTGATTATTGCTTTGTGGGTAGCATACAGGCATGGGTTCAAAAGAAGCGCGGGTTGGATCACACTGGTCATTTTCTCGCTGGTCCGCGTGATAGGCTCTTGTTGCTTTCTGGCTACCCTTGGCTATCCGACTTCAAAAGACCTCTACGTGGCATGGGCAGTATGCAGCTCAATCGGCTTGTCCCCACTGACGATCTCCTGCGTCGGTCTGCTCTCTCGAGTGTAAGAAAATTTACCCCAGATTGCTACAAAACCACAAAACTGAAAAGATTACACAGCAATGAATCAATAAAACAACAGTCTGGCAAAGAAGTCAGTCCGCGCCTATTCAGATTACTCGGTCTTGCCACTTTAGTCGCGGTGATTTTGTCTATCATCGGCCAGGTTAAAAATACCAATCTGGGACAAGAGAGCTCAATTAGTACTCTGACCAAAGTCGGCGTGGTTATATTCTTGGTCACATGGGCCGGCTTGGCTTTCTTGCTTTTCTGGATCGCATCGCGGTTCAATTATATCGAGGATGGCGAGCGCAGACTGGTTTTCGCTGTGGGCTTGTCAGTCCCATTGCTGCTCGTTCGCGTGCTCTACTCGGTTCTTGCAGCCTTCTCTCATAACCCCGAGTTCAACATGTTCTCTGGAAGTCCCACCATCATGTTGGTCATGGCTGTCTTGGAGGAGATTGCGATCTGTGCCATCTGTCTGGGAACGGGTGTTACTTTGTCTGTGCGAAAATACACAGATTACCACGAAGAGCTTGCACCCATCAGATAAGATATTTCTTGACATGAGAACCATGGTCAAGTAATACTAGCAACATGAGTCGAAAAGACTTCTCACAGTAACATTCGAGAACATTCAGTAGTCAATTCCACCAAATGGTGGTATTTACCGGCTTCCGAAAATGGGAGTGATACGGCTACAAGTACATTCTATTCAATTGAAGATCAACTGTTGCATGTGGTAAGAGTAGAGTGGCAGTGTATTCTGATGCGCCCGCAGTATAAGTACAGAAGGAGGATCAAATCAATGATGAAGAATCGGTGATATCCATTTCTCGTTCCGAATCAATCCCACCTGCAAAGCAAGTTAATGTCTGAGATACGTGCCAAAAGACAAAGAACTTACCCCGTATCCTTCTGGCGCACAATTCCCCCTTTATGACCTGTTTCCTCGCCCTGTAGAGGAACCGGTAAGTCTCATACCAATAATTATAGGTTTCCGCAAAGAACTTACTGTCTTCTGGCCTTCCACTACCAACTTATCCAACTGATAGAACTGACTGATGACCGTCTGTCTCTTCATCAAGCGCAGGTTCTGCAACCCTTCCTGGATCAGCTCCTGTATCCGGCGCTCCTCCGACTCCTTCTGGTGTGCACGAAACCCGTCAACAGTCCTCCGGTGAGCGTACTCGCGGAAGTTGTAATTTGAGAACCCCGATGACTGGCGAAGAAGCGAACGGAACTGTACAAAGGCATCAATCAGTATACTGCGATAGTCTCAATTGGAAAGCCACGGTGGACCACGGGGGACATACCAAAGACCGCACTTGAAAGGCGGTGTTCCGGTGCGAGGTTGCCACAGACATGATGGTTGTCGGAGTATATGACTAAAACAGGGTACGTGATGAAGACGGACTCAAGACGATCAAATATGGATGCGAGTGACGAACGGCGAATCGTGGTGGTCGAACCCGGATTTTCGGTCTGGTCTGGGTGACTCAATAGCGCAGACGACGCTCTTGCAGCAGGCGGCGGAAATCACAGATAGACAGCAGAACTGTGTCTTGCAAGTTTCCGGGTATGACGCGACAGGTAGTCCTGCTGGTGGTGGTTGCGCGGCGGTGGGCAAGGTAGGCGACGTCGGAGGTGGCAAGTGAGGGGATTCGACTCTCCACCGGGCGAAAGCTGGAGGGAAAGTGCCAAGCTCTATCCGACACACTGAGAAGTAGGAGAAATAGGTGCGTCGCAGCGCAATCTTCGATCAGGCGAGTTGTGGGAGAGTGTGCAGGAAGATCGAAAGGGAAGGGCGCGGGAAATTCTTGGGCGGAGTTATCGGCGCCGAGCTACGCTCCGGGCGATTAGTTATTCACCTCACCTCACCTCAACATAACACATCACAACAAAATGGCCCAGATCCCTACGCCACCAGCCTCACGGCCGGCCTCGGAGTCTCCCGATGAATCGCAGAAACCCGACACAGCCTCGTCAGAGCTGCTGCGATCCCTCGACACCCTGCTCGAGAAATACTTGCATCTGTTGGACCGACAGCAGGAGCTACAGTCGGGCCTTGCCAAACAAGTATCCTCGGTAGGTCCCGGTCAATTCTGAATGAAAGTACAATGCTGATGTCAAGGGAGTAGGGCTTTCTTGCTCTCGCCCATGCAAACTACACTTGTCCCCCCGGCCGGCGGTATGGCGCAGACTATTACGATGAGCGGATGAAGGCGACGCGAAAAATGTACGCAATCCCCAACAAGAGATTTGGAGTTAAGTTGGTCTAATCTGTCGGGATTGCTAGAGCTGTGCGAATGGGGAAATCCACCGAAGCAGAGTCTAAAGAGAACTCGACGCAAGGCTCGCCAGACAAGTCGAATTGCTCCGATTTGAACTACGATTTCTCCATAGAGCGTGCACCCAGCTCTCCGCCGGAGTTATCAACAAAAGAGAGGGAAGCCGATTCAGTCGCTGCCGAAGAGTCTGAAGATGCATCATCATCATCGCACCCCGACACGGCCACAGTTTCGAGCACAGAAGATGAACACTCGTTGAACTCCGAAACAGCGGTGCCAGCTCCCAAGTCTGCCCGCAAGAAATTCCGCTCCTCGGATCCTATCAACTGGTATGGGATTCTGGTCCCATCGTCTCTTCGCAATGCGCAGACGTCATTTACGGGTGCCGTGGATACCCAGGTCCCGGAGCTGGCGGGGGTAGTCGTCGAGATGCGCGCTGTGGAGGACGAGATTAGCCAGTTACGGAAGAAGTTGGGAGTCGAGGACCGCAGTTAGTATAGAGTATACATGGCATCAGCCGTGAATTCTGGATATATAATATAGATGACGTCTGAGTCGCACTGGGCAGCCTGATCACTCTCCCCGTTGCTCATCCTCAACCCATATATGAAATTTCAAGATATATTGAAAATGCTCTTTTCATTAACGGGTCTCAGTAAACATAAGGCTGTTTTAGCCACCACTTTCTTCGGCTTGCTTAACGTAATTCACAAGCGACCCGCCCATCCCAAAACACCAAAGTAAATGCGATAAATGACAATTCGATATTTCTATAACAATAGCTTAATATGAGGTCCTATTATATCCTACTACTATTTGGATCATATTACGTCTCCTTGTGAGGTTTAAAAAATAAATGGTCTTGTTTATAATTCGGATACTGTATATATATTTGCCGTTCACACCTGTGTATTCTTTGGTAATGCTGCCCAAATATTAATTATTCTAACTCTAAGTTAGCTTAGACTATTCCTTATACTCATCAAAAGCATCATACGAATTATCAAACAATTTTGAATTATGGTTGTTGAAATATCGAGTTATAAAAATAATGCATTTACCCGACCAGAGCGGTGAGGGCCTGACTTCTAGGGGGCGGGTACTATGGTGTTTTGGGATGGGCGGGTCGCTTGGGTGGGCAGTTCGCCTGTGAATTACTTTACCATTCTCTACTTACTCTCTCCATCGATAACTGCTTTCTCAGACCCACTATTAACTGTGTTCACTTCTTCGACCGATATCCCAAGACTGAGCAAGAAGATATTCTTATATTCCTTGATATACTTCGAAATGCCTTCTTCCGATGGGCTTCGTGGGGCCTCCCTATAGCCCTTTCAATTCACAGTGCCAGCTTCCTAACTATAACAGAACCTCCTCTCACGCCCCATGAGCGGGAAATTGTAAAGTCCTTGGGTGGTTGGACAATGTTTATGGCCAGTTTCGGGCTGAAACCCGGGAATAACGAGGATACTGATGAGGCGAAGAAGATCCTCGAAGGCTTTGTCCAGCATGGTCTCTCGTGAGAGGGGTTGAACTTGTGTATTCGTGGCTGTGTGGGAACATGTTTAACCAGAAGTTTGCGTGTTTTGGATTTAATACCGCTTTGGCACTTGACAATCTTGTGTTGTCTTCGGCTTTGTATTCTTTTGGCTGAGCATGTCAATGGTCTTGATTATAGTATCTGGGATGAGCTGTCCAAGTCATTACAAGTAGAAAGGGGCTAGGGTATGGGCTGCATGTCAAGTCCAAAAGTTCATTTCCATTAAAATCTACCTTGATTACACCTCAATTCTCGTTCCCAGTCCAAGTGAGTTCAGACCATCTTCACATCGCCATTCCCTTCCAACATCGACAGGCCCGAACGAGTCGACAACTCGTGTCACTCATTTCTTGGGGGCAGTATTGGAGGCAGGAGGGGTGTAAGTAGATTCACCCTTGCCGTTGTTGTGATACGTGCTCCCATCAGAATTGGAATAGTAGTACGAGCCATCCCTGGTCCAGCCTTGTTAGCGCGGTCTTTCTATTCAATTAGCTATCACAGGGAAGCTCACGAGTTGGAGTAGTGGTACGAGTTTGGGTTCGATACATTGGAGCCGTAGTCCCGGGCGCAGTAGTGATTGCCCTTCCAGATTGAGTCGATTTTCTCTTGACGGTGGGAGAAGTAAAGTTGTACTTACGTCGCTATTGGTGCCGGAGCTCTTGTAGGTGTAGGAGTTACCAAAGTTGTCCTGAGGCATGGTGTTTGGATTTGTTGATGACGATGTGAGTTTGCTGAAGGAAGATTTGGGAAGGTGGAGAAAGGAAAGAAGAGGAATGGGAAAACAAACTAGAAGAAGAGGAGGGGTAGAAGCTTTAAATAGGGAAGATCTTCAGTACAAACAAAGAACCATAGGCAATGCAGACGAACAAAAAATGACAACAGAAAATGTCATAGATGTACTGGCGTTGTCATTGACCTTCCGAGCATGTTTGAGGATAAAAAGCGCATGCTGCCGCTCTTATTGGCTGGTTTACCTACACTGTTGCTATACAGGAAGTAGCTGGGCTTCAATATACATCCCGAACGAGCACATTCCCTGGTGTCTATTTAAGAAACAGCTCATGCAATGCAGGCACCTTGATCTAGCTGCTCATCGATATTGAGCTTGTTTGTTCAATGAATCCTGTCCTTGATTTCGCTTATATTTTTGAACAGCTTGTCCGCGGGCAAGTCGCTTCTGTGACGTGAGTCGGTCCGGAAATGTTCATCAAGCAGCTTTTTTCCTATATTGACAACATGCTCAGATACGGATCTTGCTTGTCTACTTTCTTCGCGTCTACTACGGCAACTTCCCTTATCAGCCCGACGTCTTGTCCAGGTTGGCCATTGTTTAGATAGCTTTCGCAAGTGTATGTTGCGGTGGTCGCCCTCACTCGTCCACGTACATGTTGGTCTCGGCATTGCAATGATACCAGAAGGTGCAGACGATCTTGCGCATGGGTCTGATCAAGCCAGATACTGTGTACTTGGAGTGGGCGACTAGAGAATTGAGGCATAGCTAGTAAACTGGCTAATCAAGATACTATTCCAATACAGATCTAGCATCCCGCTAGTTTCACCACATAAGCCTCTAGATCTTGCCCGGCTCCTTCGGCAACTCGAATGCCCTGTACAAAGAGACAACTCTGCCACTCGGTTGATAAGAATAGCGCTCGTTATCTCTAGCAACTTGGGGCCGTTAAAAGCCAAGCCCACGTAGGCCATCTCACTCTCTTCTTGCGGCTATTATGGCGGGGTGTACGAACGGTGGAGATGAGTTCGTGTATAGCAGGATTGGACTAATATATATCTCAATCCTCTAGTTAGCCATGATGCAATTTGTCACCCGTGTTTACATCGTCGCTCTGAAGAAGAAGAATAATATCTATAATAACTACTATATCCTAAGTGGGCCATCGATGTAGGTACTGGGGAAATGTTAGGCGGCCGTTAGCCTGTTTCAGTTGAATCCAGACCACAGGGTGCACTTGCCACGTTGAACAAAATCTCCGACGGGCCGGCCTTCTTTAGCCGATTAACGGCTACCCCACTCACCTCACTACAAAAATCATAATAACACCCATCATCGTCAATTGCTCCTTGCCAGATGATGCATTATGATCTGGCGAATTGGGGATAATGTAATCCCGGAGACCACGCTGCTGCAAGCACAGCCTCAACCCTGCAAATTCTGCAGCCGAATCTCTTCCCGCATGGAATGGCGGCGTCGCATTGGCCGCCGCCATCTCTTAGGCGAGCCCACCCTGGCTGATTGTGAGACGTAGCGTCCGAGACTGACTCCTGGAACACCCCCCCACTGGCACAGCAGCCTCGAGATCAGCCAATGTCATTGGTGCTTGGACGCTACTGATTGTCCACGCTCTCAAGTTCTGTTGGTGTGTTGACCAGTGACTAACGGATCACGGCTTCCTCAAGAGGTCGGACTAACGTTCACTGACGAGGATCAACAGTCCACTGAGCGACCGGTCATGGCCAAGGAGCACGATGAGCTGCAGAGGACGGAGAAAGAGGAGGACATGTCGGCCTACATATCGCGTAAAGGCCGCTAGATTAATTATTTGGCATGCTACACATCCACCCCCCTGGGCAGATGATTTCTCCACCTCTTTATTTAGCTTCTAGCACGCCTCGGACACGGAAATGAAGACTTAATCTATTCTCGCCCTTGTGTCAGGCGATTCCATCCCGGCGGGCCGGCTAGTATTACTTTCTGTCTGACTGCCCTGGGAGGCTCGTTATTATTGTCGGGTGAGATAGCGCCGTCTGCCCGTTTTTCTCTCCTCTTCTTTCTTCTCTCTCTCTTTGTTGTCGAACGGACTTTCTTTCTTGCTCCAAGAGCTTGAGGCTCTTTTCCTTTCCTTGTTGCGCGTGTTGTGTAAGTGACTGACTCCTTATGCTCATTCTGTCTCCACCCAGTCCTGTTTGGAATCTGTTGTTGTTCCCCTCTAACATCCACGTCTCCAGTCTGCGTTTCTTTGAAACATCACTGGTTTGATACCACTGATTCGACTATTCGCTCTCTTTCAATCTCCGACACAGACATTGTTGACCTATGGTAAGCCTGCCTGTTGCCGCCCAGACACAGCTCATTGTCTAATCGCCTGGAGATGTGCTTATCGTTCGATTCCAGTCATTCACCCCGGCATTGAATGCCCTTCCATTCATTTGTGATCATTCCCGCAAATAGCTCAAACCAGTGGTTCTAAGCTTCTTTGTTTCGATTTCATCTTTTCTCCATTCGGCTTCGCCAGTACGGCAAGATTTCTCTCGTTATCTTTCAACTTCATTTCTATTCGACCCACAGAGTCGAGCAGTTGAGTTTTGTTTCAATACTGTTTAAGAGCAGTGATTTCTTTTTGTTCCCATCACCGCCGAAAACCGCTTCTATGCAACGGTGAAACTTACATCAAAAAACATACCAAGACCTTCTTCAAAACGTCGAAGATCGTCTTTTCAACAAGCGTATAGATGGCTCCTTCTAATCCACCAGAAGGCGCGGGGTCCCCTTCCTCCGGTACTCCAGCCGCTGACAGGAAAGGGTCCGGGTCCGTCAAGAGAGCCAGGCAGCTGCTGGAGGCCGGCGTGCGCCCAGAACGATCATCGTCGCCTGTCCCGAAACCACCTCCAATCCTAATTCGGAATGTCAATCAGCAGATGAAATGGCCTCTCCGTGAGTCTAGCCAGCAGCCATATCCGCCGAACCACCATCCTAGATACATGGTCCCACGTGGTCCTCCACCCCGTGCCCCTCCGCCGCAGCGTCCACAGCGTCCAGGCGAAGTTTCCTCTCAGGTTCCTTCACCATCAGTCTACACCGCGAGAAGCAGCCAGGACAATGCTAGAAGACCAACCCAACCCTCTTCACACCCTCATCCAAATCAGCCACCGTCTCGCCCACAGACAAGTGACGACATTCCTGCCAGCCCTGTGAGCACCACAAGTACGACTCTTGGCGGCTCAATCGCGACAGATGAACTATTCAGACGCTCGGGTTGCTCATCCACGCCCTCCGTACCGGATGTCCCTCCATTCCCGCCACCACCGCCAGAGCCTCAATATGATCCTCGCCGACGGACAGCCGGCCTTGTTCCTCCACCCAACGCTCGCCGAGGGCAGCGCGCCCGTCGATCGTCCGTGTCTCCCATCCCAGAGGAGAATCCCGACCCCCGTAACACTCTAGGTTCTCTTGCATCGAGCCGGGCTATGCCATCCAGCTGGGGATCCGGACTGGCTGAGTCGGAGATTCTAGGCGCTTATTTGGACGTTGAGTCTGACTCTGATGATGATTACGACTCTGATAATCACTCGAATCATAATGATGATAATAGCGAGAGTCTAGTAAGGAGCGCCAGTCTTGGGAAGAGAGGAAAGCCGACGATGCGCACATTCCAAAAGCCCGGCACTGCTTCGGACGCAAATGCCGAGACACAGTCAAATAATACGAAACAAGATGAAAGCGCTACCGCTGCTGGAGCCGCTGTGGGAGCTATCGTTGCAGGAGTGGCAGCTCATCCACAAACACTCCGACCCCCGACTCCTGAACGCAAGGGCTCGGCTTCTACGGCGTCGAGTGATGGTTCGACTAAGGGCGTCGACCCGGAGAAGCCGCCTATTGTGCAGGACGAGAGCGTCTACAGCGCGATGAATGAGAAAAAGGAGGACCTGCCCATGGCGGCGCCGACGATGAGTGACAATCGGCCAGGCGGCCGCAAGCCTCCTCGTCTGGACATGGGGGCTGTGCGCAATGCAGAGGCCCGAGGTAGTCTTTCCAGCTTGACAGAGCTGATCCGACGCGCTACCAAGCTAGCATCGAACCTGGACCGTGGGCGGACGGCCAGCCGAGCTGATCTTGTAGATGGAGATTTCAAGGGTGCATTTGGTGGGTTCTCCTCAGTTATGAATGTCATCAGCATATACTAACTAACTCTGTGTCTAGGGCCCCGGCACCGCAACTCTGGCTCGCTGTCGGATATTCTCGCTTCGTTCCCTCCGCCGGGACTTTCGACCCCCGATGAGACTGGCCGTCAGTCATGGCCAGTCTTCTTTGGACGCTCGAATCTGCGACACATCGAACCTCTGTCCTCCAACGAGGATGGACCCGACTCTAACCGTCGCAGGGCCCGGTGCTGCGGGATGCCGAAGTGGGTATTTATATTCTTTTGCACGATCGTCTTCATCCTAGTCGTGCTCGCCATCGTACTCCCCGTGGTACTCGTTGCAGTCCCGAACGCGGCATCCCGCGACCATCCCACTTGCGCCGAGACGGTCCCCTGCCACAATGGCGGGGTCAGCGTCTCCAGCGGGAGCGAATGCTCGTGCGTCTGTTCGAACGGGTACATGGGACCACAGTGTACGATCAACGGCGACGGTAGCTGCATCACGGCGGAAGTCAGCAACAGCTCCATGACGAGGAATGCGACGATGGGCAGTGCGCTCCCGAGCCTGTTCCAGCAGTCCGAGGATAAGTTCGGGATGGACCTCGACCCCATCACCCTCATGGCACTGTTCAGCGTCAACAATATCTCGTGCAAGACAGAGAATGCGCTCGTCTCCTTCAGCCAGGTCAATACGGGCAGCAGCAGCAACTCTCGTCGATCCCTCCTGGCGGGTGATGACGGGGAGAGTAGTGAGTTTCCCTCGCCCTCGGTCTGGTCGGAGGAGCCCACAGCTGTCTTGGAAGAGCGTGCCGTCGCGACTATGAACGGGATACTGTACGACGACGGGGGAACGCCCAAAGCATCGGAAGACAAAGATGCCAAGGCGACACAAACGACAAGCACCTCCACCATTCCGACGGCGACGCCAACCGCCAACTCCTCACCGTCGTCCAATTCATCCTCCGTCGTCCCCGTGGCCGTCGTGGAATTCTCTCAGGTGTCCGTCCTCTACATCCTGCAGCGAACGGGCTCGCTCAACGCGGCCATGAGCGCCGAGTCGCGCATCGAGTCGTACCTGACCCTGACCAGTTCAGGGGACTTGGGGACGTTGGAGGTGGACTCGTTCTCGCTGGACTTTTCCAAGAAGACGATCCACCGAAGCGGGGAGTAATCGTTAGTCTGTACCTCATTATTATTATTTAGCAAATACCATACTCTATTCTTGTTCTGCAGAATTTTAAGTTAGGGTTGGCTTCTGCGGTGTGCCAAGACCGACCTTCCCTCTTTAGGACCGTCAATCACGCAACCTCCACGAGGGATGACGTGCTGCTGACTCAGCAGTGATAGTCTTGGGGACCATGGTTGATGCCGGAGAGGGCGCGAGGAGTGAGATACGAGGATCGAGACAGCGGTGTCCTCACCCCGAGATGCGTGTGCGGTCGGTCCGTGGCAGGTTCGGGGCTCTAGATGTATGATAGTAGCATTGACATCATCGTCGGCGTGAAGAATAATGCCGCCCCCTGAAAATCGGCGGGTTTTAGCTTCAAAGGGTTAGTTCGCTCGTTCAATGGATACGGTTACGAGAGGAAGAGGGCGATCTGGCCTTCCTGTCGGCTTAGGGTTGTAGTAGGACTCCGGGATGGGCCTCAGATTAACTACTACTGCAGGTCCTGACACTCATTAAAGACTCGCCACCGGCGTGTCTCTCCGACCCTGGAACAGGCGTGCAACGGGGGCCCTCGCTCGCCTCCCCCTGGCCACGGCTGGCCGGCCAAGACTCCGCCGGGTCCACAGTTGACGACGATTGTTACCGCGCAATATGGCCCCGGGGGAGCCTTGTTCTTGATAAGGAAGGGCTCGGCACTCCACCCAAACTTTTCTCTTTTCCTGCTCTGCTGTCCTTTTTCCTTCCCCTCGTGTTGTACATTACTCTCCCACCTCCTCTCCTCAAAAGTATTTTTCACTCTTCTATATACCACCATCGCAATGGCCAACACTCCCCACGGTGGTGTCCTCAAGGACCTTCTTGCCCGCGATGCTCCCCGCCAGGAGCAGCTCGCCGTCGAGGCCGAGACCCTCCCCGCGGTCGTCTTGACCGAGCGCCAGCTGTGCGATCTCGAGCTGATCATGAACGGTGGCTTCTCGCCACTGGAGGGTAAGTCAATTGACTCGTCTCCGACTCAAAAACGACACAAATTAACTCGTCGCCAGGCTTCATGAACCAGGCCGACTATGACCGGTATGTGTCGCAACAGGATGCGAAGGATGGTGCGATTGGAATGAAGAGGAAGAACAAACTGACTCGAGCAACAGTGTCTGCCAGGACTGCCGCCTCGTCGACGGCAACGTCTTCTCCATGCCCATCACCCTTGACGTCAGCCAGCAGACCATCGACGAGAGCAAGCTCAAGGCTGGCTCTCGCATCACGCTGCGCGATTTCCGTGACGACCGCAACCTGGCCATCCTGACCATTGACGACATCTACCGCCCGGACAAGTAAGTGGAGGTTTTTTCCCCCCATCCGCGGAGTTATTTTTTTTTTTTTTTTTTCGCGAATCTGTCGATCTTTTACTCTTTTTTTCTCTTGCTCTCACACCCCTGCGACATGCCATGCGACATTGTCTCTCCTGAGGCGTATTTGGGGGCGCACTGTTATTTCTCTCGTTTTCTGCCCCGGTGTTACTTTTGGTGGGTCTGGCTGACGCGGAACCTTTTCCCCCTGATTTTAGGGAGAAGGAAGGCCAGCTCGTCTTCGGCGGTGACCCAGAGCACCCCGCCATCAAGTTCTTGAACGAGTCCGTCTCCGAGTTCTACGTGGGTGGCAAGATCGAGGCTGTCAACAAGCTGAACCACTACGACTATGTCGCTCTGCGCTGTAAGTTGTCTCTTTTTGTTTACCAATTCTTTTCTGCTCCTGCTAACGGACCTCGACAGACACCCCCGCGGAGCTGCGCATCCACTTCGACAAGCTGGGCTGGTCCCGTGTTGTCGCTTTCCAGACCCGTAACCCGATGCACCGCGCTCACCGTGAGCTGACTGTCCGCGCGGCCCGCTCGCGCCAGGCCAATGTCCTGATCCACCCCGTCGTCGGTCTCACCAAGCCCGGTGACATTGACCACTTCACCCGTGTGCGCGCCTACGAGGCCCTGCTGCCCCGCTACCCCAACGGCATGGCCGTCCTCGGTCTGCTGGGTCTGGCCATGCGTATGGGTGGTCCCCGCGAGGCCATCTGGCACGCCATCATCCGCAAGAACCACGGTGCCACCCACTTCATCGTCGGTCGTGACCACGCCGGTCCCGGTTCGAACTCCGCGGGCAAGGACTTCTACGGTCCCTACGACGCCCAGCACGCCGTCGAGAAGTACAAGGACGAGCTGGGCATCGAGGTCGTCGAGTTCCAGATGGTCACCTACCTGCCCGACACCGACGAGTACCGTCCCGTCGACCAGGTTCCCCAGGGCGTCAAGACCCTCAACATCTCCGGCACCGAGCTCCGCCGCCGCCTGCGCTCCGGCGCCCACATTCCCGAGTGGTTCTCCTACCCGGAGGTGGTCAAGATCCTGCGCGAGTCTAACCCCCCGCGCGCCACCCAGGGCTTCACTATCTTCCTGACGGGCTACATGAACTCGGGCAAGGATGCCATCGCCCGCGCTCTGCAGGTGACCCTTAACCAGCAAGGCGGCCGCTCCGTCTCGCTGCTGCTGGGTGATACTGTGCGCCACGAGCTGTCGTCCGAGCTGGGCTTCACGCGCGAGGACCGCCACACCAACATCCAGCGCATTGCCTTCGTGGCCTCTGAGCTGACGCGCTCCGGCGCGGCCGTGATCGCTGCCCCGATCGCCCCCTACGAGCACTCGCGGAAGTACGCCCGCGATGCCGTCGAGAAGGCCGGCAGCTTCTTCCTCGTCCACGTCGCCACCCCGCTCGAGCACTGCGAGCGCACCGACAAGCGCGGCATCTACGCCAGCGCCCGCCGCGGCGAGATCAAGGGCTTCACTGGTGTCGATGACCCCTACGAGACCCCCCAGAAGGTCGATCTCACCGTCGACCCCTCCACGCAGACCGTGCGTAGCATCGTTCACGAGATCATTCTCATGCTCGAGAGCTCGGGCTACTTTGAGCGTTCTCAGTAGAGTTGGGATATTCGGTTGCTTTGTTTGATTGGGGCCATCTTCGGATCGAGATGTGTGTGTACTAGGATGTGTGTTATTTAATTGCGGCTTTTTGGATTCCCCTGAACTAGATCCTTTGGCAATAGACTTGTTGGCCATTGACTGGTTTGCAATTGTAAATTCTATACTTTGAACGAAGTTGTCTTGCGATCATCAATCAAGGTGTCTGAACGGATCATGTGGTGGCCTTTTGCTCTCGAAGATAGCATTTTAGATTGTCGTAAACACCTAGGCGCTGCGTGAAGCTTGACTTGCGTACCTCCCCTCTATCTCTCGCGGTGTCAATCACGTGATATATCATCTCCTCCAAATTCATCATCACATCTTCGGTTCACCACTTCAACCACATCGCACACCCACCATGCTACCCCCAAGGAGCGCCATCGGTCGAATACCGAATTACATTCGACCGATGCATCCCCCCGGATTCCCGGTCCACATAAACACCTGCGCCTATTCACAAATCGCACCCGACTTCTACTCCTCTCCCCCGTGCCAGGCCGTCCTCAACTTCCCTTCCTTTCACCACTAGCACCGACACGTCCTCTCCCCCCTCTATCCATCCACCTACGCCAACACTTTGCTCGTCTCATCTCCACCGAAAGTCGCAACCACTACAAACGCCGACTGGCACGCGGTCTGAAGATAGGCCTCAGCTTCTACGCCATCCTGGTGCTGTTCCAAGTGATCAAGGTTGGCATGTACCAGGAAGAAATCGAGCACAAATGGCCCACGCCTCCAGAATGGACCTGGAAATCGCGCTGGTGTTTGCGCTCTGCACAGGCATTCCAGCACCCCGATCAAATCGGCAAGCTGATGACCAATTGGCCCATGGTTATCGGGTTCTTGCGCGAGTTGCTGGAGCGATTGGAGAATGTGGAGGGCGAAGGCAAGGGCATTGTCGAACAGGATGAGGGCGGGTTCCTTGTCGAGGGCGTCGGGAGCACTGGGTTCGATGTCTCGGCCAAAAGTGAGCCCTGGCGGAGAGGGTACTTTCAGGCTCTTCTGGGCGCAGCGAAGGCTGCGGAGAACCTGGAGGGTTGGTTGACGGATCGCAAGCAGAAGATCTCTGCTCCAGCCGAGTATGTGGTCGGTCCGTCGAACCCGCGCCCCAAGCCTATGCCTACTGGGCAGAAGAAGGTGCCGCAGGAAGAGAACTGTGAGGCCGCGTCGCCTTCGCCAGAGACGTTTTATATGAAGATCTTGACAACACGCGGATTTGATACGGGACAGAAACTGGAGGCCGCACTGGCTTATGCGGACTGGCTTGATTACAAGGGACTGGGCCGTACTGCAGGAGACATGTACGCCTGGGCCTTGGATATCGCTGTCGAGGGACTACCTGGTGATGCCAGTAAGGTAGTAGATCCCAAGACGGGAGTACTCAAAAACACCGGCTCCGAGTTGCCATCTGAAAACATTCTACGTGTGTCTACGGCACTCGCTGTCCACAATGCTCGCCAGGGCGATCTTCCCTCGGCTTTATCCCTCTTCACATCAGTCCTGAAGGCTCGCCGGAACCTTCCTCTCTCGCCCGAATCTACGCGGTCGCCTGTCCTTCCCCCTCTCTCCAACAGATCAAACGACATCTTCGCCTCATTCTTCAACTCCATCAAAACCATGCTTGTCCCCGTGGAATATCCAGCTGCCCCTCCATCCGGCGATGACCCTCCCCTCCGCACATCCGCCTCTGCCTGTGAGGAAGCAGGATTAATGACCTACATTGGCGAGATCCTCTACGCCTCCTCGTCACAGGACACCGGTCTCGCCTGGACCCGCGACGCAGTGGACATGGCCGAATCAACAATCCTAACCCTACGCAGCTCCGAGACTGACCGCGACGCTCGCGCTCGCTGTGCGCAATGTCTCCAGGTCGGTCTCGGAAACTGGAAGACCATGGTGTCGGAACTGGTTTCTCGCGCCAAGAAAGATGAACAAGAGAGCATCGCCAAGGCGCAGGGCGCATGGTTCGGTGGCGAGAAGAGCGTGCAGACCAAGTCTCTTAAGCGAAGGAGGTGGGAGGCCGAGAAGGCCCTCCTGGAAGACCGGATTAAGCGGCTTTTTCCTTTGCTTGAAGGCGAGTCGGATCTAGATGCCTTTGCCCCGAATAGCTCGCTGTTTGTGTAATTCCCTCACGCAAGGTTGGCAGAGTCAGGAGATAGATCTCAGTTGGGGTCCAGACTCGGGTTGGCGTGTCGGTCTTAGCGACACCGTGTGTACATATACTCTCGCCCCGGCCGTTCGATCCACCGGGGCGCACTGCAGTTTGTTATGATAACTTCGTACAATAGCTATGCAGATCTCCAACAATGGCTTGTAAATCCCTAGTGCTTACTTGTGTTGATTTGATTCCTTCATGTTAATTGCGACATAATTTTTGGCCAGAACACAGCTGGATAGCACTGCTTTTTCACTGGTGAGAAATCGCCGCGTCTTGTCCTACTCCTCGGTCCTAGTCGGTCTCTTGGGTAGTTGGAGGTAGTGCTTGGTTCGGAATATAGTACGATCGCATTATTAATGCTATACAAACATATTAACCCCGCTCTCTCTTCGGAATATCGGCTTGTCCGTGCTTCCTGGAAACATCTCGACATCCGTCGTATCTATATACCTTCCCAAGCCTACTGGATATAAACAGCCAATTACAAAGTCAACAACCAAAAACAAAAAAGATGCCAGCTCACAAACTCTACTATATCCCCGGCGCCTGCTCCCAAGCAGTGCACATAACACTCCGCGAATCCGGAGCTGAATACACCCTGTCCGCCGAAAAAGTAGGAACAGGCGACTTCTCCCCCGAGCTGCTCGCCCTGAACCCGAAAAAGAAGATCCCGGTACTGATCATCGACAACAACACTGTGATAACCGAAATCCCCGCGATAATGACCTACCTTTCGCAACTCGCGCCAGAGAAGAACCTGCTCGGCTCAACGCCCATGGAAACCGTCCGTGCGTACGAATGGATGAACTGGCTCTCGGGTACACTGCACGCGCAGGGCTGGGGGCTCTTTCTCCGTCCGCAGCGGTTTCTCGAAGATGAATCCCTGGAGACTGCAAGGAAGGCGTTGAAGGGGAAGGGGCGAGATATTATCAAGGAGTGTTATGCTACCATTGAGTCGAGACTGAAGGATGGTCAGATCCACGCCGTGGGGAACGCGTTCACAGCTGTGGATGTTTATCTGTTTGTTTTCTATCAGTGGGGATCCAGAGCGGAGTTTGATATGGAGATTTCGTATCCGAAATACGCCGCTCTGGTGAGGACGGTGAGGGAGAGGGAGGCCGTTAAGCAGGTTCTTGCTGCCGAAGGATTTTAGGAGGGTCAATAGCTTTACTGGCTAATCTTCGGAAGGAAGAGCATTGTTTAGGAAGTCAGAAGTACACCTAGCGAGATGACTTTACTTCAAAATAGCTGGGGGCTTTTAGGATTGCCAATGGGTTCACTGGTTAGGGTTTGGAAGGAAGAGTGTTGTGTAAGTGGCAGCTTAGCGACTGTCTCTGTTGCAGTCTAGTGTTGGAAATACCTAGTGAGATGATTTCATTCTTCAACAAGTGGCTGTATCTACTGAGAATAAGTGGTCTGCATAATGGGGGCCATAAGTCCACTAAGCACAACAATTTATCCCGTGGCCAGCAATAATCGACGAGTCCAACCGATTGAATTAGTTCCGTGGCTAATCTACCAAATGCTAACTAGCGCTGACATTAACCAGAATGTAGTTGATGGTAATGACGTAGACCTTGCTTCTGGTCCTTGCGTCTCCGAATATAAGTCCGAAGCCGAAATCGAAACCTTGATGTTCAAAACGGGGCCAGGTACATCAGGATCCTGTTTGAAACAATGCACCATACTAATTGGGAAGCAAATGATATCTATTTTGGTGGCGACCAGAGGTGCTTTACCAGATAAGGCGCGGGCCGGATCTCCTCAAAGTAGTGAAACAGCCTCAAAGTATCATCGATGCATTGAGAACACGCAACCATTCTATCGGTAATCCAAGACTCTGTTTTGAGAATCTAGGGGCGGATTGCATCACGAACGCCATATGGGGGCGGATTCATCTCCTTTCTCTTTCACAGTATGTAATCAGTAGCGAGTCGAGTTATGCGCATAGCACATTATTAGCAACCGGTTTGACTTCGTCAGGCACAGATCTTCAGCGAACGCCGACGCTCCCTACTACGGAATTGATGTACTCCTGATCCTCATGACCTTTGCTTGTTACTCTTGTCCAGGATTGCCACGCGTAAGCCTCTATCTCACTAGTTGGGTCATATGCGCCCAGAATGCCAGAGGAACAATTGTGATCTTCACAAATTCTCCTACGAAGGATCAACTCTAGGGATAAAAGGCCAACACTAGGCTTGAACAGGGAAGGTAGATGTTGGACGAATCCTAGACTTTCACCTGGAGGGACCCACTCATCAGTGCCATGTGTGACAGGAATGGCTAACTAGAGTAACAGATCGGATGTACATAACGGGCAATCCCTTCAACAGAGCGCTAGCCCCCATTGCCACCGTCGGCACAGACCACTATTTCCCCAAATACGTCTCTTAATTAAACCGTTGAGCCGTGACTGGCCGGAATTAGTTGATGCAGGGCAAAAGGCAACAGGCAATGGGGACCAGGTACTAAACCATCTGCAGTAAAATTTCTCCAAAATGGTGTTAGGCGATACCCACCACCATGGCATGACAGAAATGCACGATCATGACAAATTGAATTAGTTAGATAACTAAGTCTCGTAACAACATGTAGCGACGTAATATGTTAGTATTTCGAAATGTAAGAAAAACGGTCTAACGCCTCGTTCCAAGTTTAACTATCGAAGAAGCGCACGATGGTGGCTGGTTAGCACCCTGATCATCAGTCGGGGTGAATCGGCCCAGGGGTGTGCTGCACCCGGAAAGAGAGAATGGGAGCGCAGACGCTAATATGAGCCTCAGGATGCGCTTGTAGGGGTTAGCGAATCACAACGGGGTTTGGACGCGGCCTGTGCTAGGCCAGGAACCAAGTGGACCCAGTTGGCCATACTAGAAAAGTAGTGCTGTACTAGCCAGCTACGGTATGATCTGCTGCAAATCGGGTACCGGTGACTTGGATGAGTTGTTAGGCGAGCGGGCTCTCAGGGGACTGACTGCTTTTGTGTTCTAGGATTGCCGAGGGCTGGAGGAAGGCAGGAGAAGACAGGGAGCGGTATCGGAGAATTAGGATAGCGCGTGTCTGTATACCTGCGACAGATAGGAAACTGGATGCATCGGGCAAACTTCTAGCGCTCGAGCTTTAAATAGAGTGTGGGGGCCGTTGGCCAAACAAGCGATCGGATAGGCCAGTGGGACTGCTATTTGCTTTAAGGATTTGTTATTCCATCGGTGGCTGGAAAAGGGTCGTTGCTCTAATTCCAGTCGTCATCGACTCTGCAGAGTAAGAACCGTAAGTCTATGTTTAGTACCAGTCCAACGTTTAACGCTAAACGCTGAGTATGGAATCTTGTTAGTGGGGGCGGACTGCTGAACAGATCCATTTCTGGCTGGCCACCAAAGAAATAATGTATGTGTTTCGGGGATGAATTGAGTGGAATCCTTCTGACCGGGCAGTTCATCTATTCAGGAGTATACCTGGTGCAGAAACTGTGTGTAGAATCTACAAACTTGAAGAACACAAATCATAGTTGACAAAATGATGACAGTTAATAGGTCAGTCAGTTATTTTTGGAAATAACCAGTTGGATACTCGCTAAACTCGACTTTCTTATCGTAATTAGAGTGCTCGCTCGTTTCCAACGATGCAAGTACTGCGACACATTTGCAATGACCTAAATTAAGCCGCACTGGTGTTTCATGATCCCTGCCAACCCTATGTGCTCCATCCTGACCCACCGATCCCGGCAGCACGGTTCATTGTCGAGGGTAATACCCCAGAGAGCAAGAAAAAGGGCCCCCCCGTCCAGTCACTTGTGGCTAGCCCTGATCCTTCCAACACGCCATTCTCCAAACCCACCACGTGGATGCCCTTTTCGAGAGGAAAGGCGGCCTGCGCTCGGCTTGCGCTCCTTCGGAAATCCTGGACGATCCTCTTTTTCTAATTAAACTAAAGACTTTTGGAGGCTGTTGGTCTGGTCGATCATACCTTTGCAAAGGTTGATTCCAACACGCTAACTGACTCCCTGCCAGGCTTTAATAAAAGACGCTATGTATAGACTCCTGGAGAGTCTTTATAAGAGTCAATCTGTGTCCCCTTTTCTGCTCCTCTCTCTGTCCAGACTTCAACGTTTCTTCAAGACCCTTCCAGCATTCATCCTTCCACCATAACATGTCTCCGGGCAATCTCTCTTCCTACACTTCATCTTCACCTTTGCCCTCTCTATATCCTGCTCTTGAGGACAATCCCGCCATCATGAACAACATGAACAACGCCGACCAGTACCACATCACCTCTGGCGCAAGCATGTCTCTGCCCACCACCTACACCCCCACCACCCATCGCGTCAGCAAAGCCAAGAAGGGCAAGCGCGTGCACGTCTGCGAGTACCCCGGATGCCAAAAGGTATGTTTACTTCTTGTCTCGAAAAACAAAGCCACAATCTAATCTCGTGATAGGTCTTCACTCGAGCCGAGCACCGCCGGCGGCACGAGATGCGCCACTACTCCAAGAAGTCCTATCCGTGTACCTTCGAGGGCTGCAAGCGGACCTTCCACCGATCCGACTACCTAACTCGCCACCTGGAGAAGCAGTAAGTAATCCAAACCCGTTAACTCACATATCCCTAAACTAACGTTCCACCTACAGTGAATCCGGAGTTCGAATTCCCTCGCGCGCTCCATCCACCAAGTCCAACTCGTCCCGAGTCCAGCGGACTTCTCACCTGCGCTCCACTGACATCCCAGTGGAACCCATCATCCAGGCCGTGGCGGCCCCAACATCCTACCCTAACACCTGGACCAGCATGGAAACTTCTGTCCCATCAACCGCCGCATGGTTCAAGCAGATCCCAGACTCCGTCGACCACTTCTACTGCACCACCCCTGAGCTGAGCAACTCTCCTATCCCCACAACCGACTTCGCCAGCCCCGCCGCTTCTCCCCCATCCTTCCTCTACGAACAGTCTCAGATCCTGGACCCGTATCTCCAAGGCCCTGCCTCGGACGTCGATTCGGGAGTTGACTCGCCTGTCCCTTGGGAGAAGATGGAACCTTACATGCTGCCATTCCAATATGGGCCTGTTCCGATGCACGACATGGCTTACCCTCCTCCTTGCCAGTACACGTCGTGGTCTAGCCCCGACAGCTTTGCTCCTCTGCATGACTTTTCGGCTTCCCCATTGAGCTACAACCAGCACGCTATGTGCTGATTGATTGATGCGTTGACTGTTTTACGTGTTTATGTGTTTCATCGCGTTTGTTTGATACCTCAAAGACCATCGGATATCCTTTCTTCTCTCCCCCTCATGTTCAGGAACATTCGAGATTTCTTTTTGGCGTTGTATGAAGAATTCGGCGCGTGTATACAAAGGACGGCGACATCGGGTTACAGTGATTACGATTATGTATTATGAATAGATTAATTTGTCCAAACTATAATGTCTTTTCATCACCAATTAAGATATAAACATTAGAGAAGTCGGACAGCTGTCGTTGAACATAATATTGAGGGTGTTCAAATAAACTTTGCAGCCTCGTGTGACGTGCGTGTCTCCGTTCAGCCTCACAGCCTTGCGCAAGATAGAAAAAAATAAGCTTAAGCTGTGGATCAATTGATACCGCACAAGATACACAACCCTCCTTATATTCAACTACCACATCAAAACTACGTCAAAAGAAGATATTTTGGTAAATACATGCACACTCCGCTCCTCACCAGCTGTACACTTCCACATATGAACCCATCTCCTTACAGGTGAACCATACCAGCTACAAAAGCGGCCAGCACGATACCAAACAGAGAAGAGGAGTAGGAGGAAGCGGCCGAGGTGGATGTAGCGGCCGAGGAAGACGCGGAAGCACTAGCGCTAGCAGCGGCAGAGCTAGACAGTTTCGCCGACGCCAGAGCTGAAGACCTGGCCGTCGAGTTGGACGACGACGATGACGAGGCAATCAAGTTGGTGGAAGTAGTTCCATTCGACGCCTTGATGCTGGTGTACGAGCCCGTCTTGTCGGTGTAATTGTACGACTGTGCCGGGTTATAGTTGATGATGTTGACCGACTTAACGTACATGGTGAAGGGTCCGTCGGTGTAATCTGTCTCGCCACCAGCCCACTCAATGGTACCCTCCGCGTTGTTCGGGTCGCCGCCGGCCCAGATGCCGATCTTGATGCGCATCGGTGTCTGCGGAAAGTTGGTGCCGTCCACTGCGGCGGCGTAGTCCAGCGTCCGCACCACCGTGCCGTCTAGGAGCCACTCGATCTTGCTGGACGTCCAGTTCACAGCGTAGGTGTGGAAGGTTTCCTCAGGGCTAGAGACGCTGACTGTTGTATCACGGTCATAGTCGGTCGTGTTGCCTTTGCCGAAGTAGTCGGTCTGGATCGAGCTGTCATAGGTACTAATTTGTTCCTGCAATTTGTGTAAGCTGGGAGTTTAGTATATCATATGGACGGACATACCCAATCGATCTCGTCAAGGTCATCAGACTCCATCACCGTTGTGCTGATGATGCCCGTACCATTGGCCGCTCTCATACTAATCTCCACATACCCGAAGAAGATGTAGAAATCGCTCTCGATGGTAGGCGCATCACCCTCCTCAGCGATGGTGAACTTGGCTCCGAGAGAGGTGCTTTCCACGGTGCCGCCAGTAGTATTCCAGTAGTTGAAGGCGGATGAACCGGTGGTAAAATCAGTGTTGAGTCGGTACTGGTCTAGGCCGGTGTCGGCTGCGCAGGTTTCTAAGAATTGTTAGCGACAGCGTGCTGCATTGGACAGAGGGGGGGGAACATACTCTTTAGCGGGTTGCAGCTGGTATAAGTTTGGGCAGCACCCAGCTGGGCGGACGCCGCGATAACCGCAGCCCACTGCAGATAGGACTTGAAAGACATGGCACAGTTGATAAGAATATGAGAATAAACGAGCCAAGCCTGAAACGAGAGTAATCCGCGATTTAGAGAGATGAGATATGTACAGAGAACACACGGGAGGTTGGATGGGACATCCGCTGATTATAGGGCAGCCAAAGAAGTCTCGGCTACCAACCGAAAATGAATAAAGAGTACCATGTTTCTTTATTTAGATGGATACATGTTTGGGAGGATCTCGGGAACAAAAAGAGTGCGCGCGGATCATGGAGATTATTGGCTGAGGACGGTGGGGACATCGATGATGGCGGTCGCAAACTTAGTCAATGGGCAGTCACAAGCCACTAGATGTTCAACGCGGAAAAGCTTGGGTGGTTGATGACGGTAGGGCTTGCGTGTGTTGCCCCAGTTGTTTGTAGTTTACGTGTGCAAAAACGCCCCATCCGGCAGCCGAGGCGGAGCCCTATCAAGGTGGAACACTGTTTTTATGATGCAAAAGGAATCCTACCCAGAAACAAGTCAATAGAAAACAATGCATTTGGAAATTGGTCATTTGTTACGTCGTTTTAATATATGATGTGGTACATCTCAGCCCGGGCTGCTGGCTGACTTCGCTGTACCGTTGGTTGTACCCAAGAAGGGTACGTACTTTGGCGATAGCTCGAAGCTGCGGGTGATTTGTCTTAAGTCTAGACCTTCTCAGATCAAACTCCAGTTTCTCCTTACATTTTTTCCCAGATCGTCTCAGATCGACAACTCCTTTCCCCGGCCTATAATTCTTACCCACGCTCCGCAACGAGGTTGATCTGAAAATAGCATCAACGACGCCAAAGCCTGCGTCTGCCACAATGGATCAATCTCTAAACTCTTTCTGCAAGGCTAGCACGTTTCCAAGCACACCAATTACCGGAATTTCGGCTCCACACACCAGAAGAGAAGAACAGCGACTCCGCAACAGATCCCGAAATCTAGACTAGTGACAGCGCCGGACTAGATCTTTTCCACCACGATCTACTCAGCCCCTAGTTCCTTCAACAGAATCCCCTTCCACTCCTCCAGGGATTGGCCCACAAAGTTAGCATCGTGATATGCGTGATTCCACTTATAGTAACAGAGAGACCCATAACACGTCTCTCCATTCCAAGTCCAGAAATTGGAGAGAAAAAGTCGATTAATAACCTCGAGAGCAGTCCACCAATCCTCAACCTCACTTGTAATTAGTTGCTTTTTCCTTA
Source organism: Penicillium lagena (assembly GCF_028827675.1). Classification (NCBI taxonomy): domain Eukaryota; kingdom Fungi; phylum Ascomycota; class Eurotiomycetes; order Eurotiales; family Aspergillaceae; genus Penicillium; species Penicillium lagena. Next base: position 1,958,536 of record NW_026623222.1, on the reverse strand, counting down.
AACTCAGCCTCAAGATAATCATTTTTCTGTCGGATCGAGCTCAACCCCGGGTGTGCCGGCGCACATAGGGGGCCTAGAGGCGTCGCGCCCAAGCTGTCCCTGGACCTTGCATATGTACTCGGCCAGAAAATTGGAACCCGCTACGTGGCTCCTCCTGTCAAAATTTGCGCTTATACCCATCTGCAAAAACGGTGGCAGTTGTGTAGAAAGTGTCCTCTCATTCTAGGTCCAGACCGAATAGGAAGGATCCCTATGTGATAGATACTAACTGCGGTGTCCGTCCGGAGTGGTAAGTATTCGCGCAATTCTATGACACTGAATCCAGAATACTTGCTGCACGTCACGGGATCACGGAGCTCGATATGGCACAGTGCTGTTTCTTCAGGGGTGCTTCGGAAATCTGCGACAGTGCGATAAAATTGTTCTAGAAAGTCGAACGGGCGATCATAGCGGATGGAGAGACTTGCTTCCTGGCATTGTAAAGACAAAATTCAAGGGTTATTGCTAGGAAAAATAACTTCTACATTCAGATGAGAAGAGCGAAATTGATTAGGAAAAGAAAATCATGTCAACTGCAGAGGCGGCATTCTTGGCCGCAGTTGAACATGAATGCGAGTTCAAGGCACAGGGAGCTGAGATAGCGAAAGAATTTTGGGTTGAGAAATTACTCTTTCTTAAGAAGGCATCTCAGCATCCCATCTCATTCGAAGGTCAAATCCAGGCCGATTCCGATTACCGAAGGATGGTTGGTTGTTGTATACAATCATCCCTGAAACTGGTGGAAATTTCTGCGCTTGAAAAAAAAAACTGACAAATGGCGGATGGTGCAATTAGAATGGGAATTGATTTGCTATAGATCCCTCATGGAGGGGAGTACTACAAATATGTAAAAAAAATTTAAACAGTTTCCGATGCGGGGAATTGAACCCCGGGCTACCGTGTGAGAGACGGTGATGTTACCACTACACCACATCGGAGTTGTATTGTTTGCTAGAAGTCGGTCAGGCTACTTAATCGAGCATAGCTTCTCACTACCAAATTGACTCTGAAAACACAAAGATTGGACCAGGAAAAAACTATTTGCCTACGAGCACGTACTATATTGAAAAAAGCGAATGGAAATGATATTAGGACTGGATTGGTTTGCTAAACATCTTCCCTTCAGAAGGTTAGGGCTATGCGTTCACGTGATCCGTTTCAAATGCTTCATTCACACTTTCTTGTTTTGAAAAATGGGGGGAAAGGGTCGGGCTGTACATTTCCAGACTACGAGAAGCTAGATACGCATATAGGAAAAGAAGTCAAGAATAGAATGCAACGATATTATTTTCGATCTCTCATGCAAAGGTCATTATTATCGTGTCTCAACAGTCCCTCTATGGGACCGAGGACGGAATCCAACTCCAGTATGTACAGAAACGACAACTTTCCACCAACCAGGATGTGGAGTTGGCATGCTTTTTATATCATCTTCACAATGACAGGATCACAGAAATTCAAACATGGGCGTGGGCGTTTTACGCCAGCCTGGATGTGGGGGGAATCGGCAAGACGCTCATAAAACATATAAAGGCCAAAGAGGTATCACAACAACGCCAGGATAATGCAATGGGGAGGGAGAGAACCATGGAAAAGAGATCACTGGGCTACCGGCGACAGCTGTGTCTGCAATGCCTGCGTCAAAGCCTCCTCCTGGCGCTTGCGCTCCATCTCCATAAGATACATGGCGTACTTGGAGCGGGGGTTGTGAATACCGCACTCGGACTTTTGCTTGCCCTTCCAGCGACCGGAACGCTCGTCCTCGGTCTCAGAGACAGGCTGGGTCGAGTGCCAGTCGCCGACGCTCTTGTAGCCGCGGTCCAGAAGCTCGTTATACGGAACGTTATGTTCAGTGACGTACTGTTTGACCTGGTCGAAGGACCAATTGGCAAAGGGATTGACCTTGATCAGGCCGGCCTCGTCGACCTCGATGATGTCAAGGTCACCACGCTTGCCACCCTGACTGCGGCGGCGGCCGGTGAGGACGGCGTGGACATTCAATTCGCGGTAGGCACGCTGGGCGGGTTCCACCTTGGCGACCCAGTCGTACAATTGGTCGTCAGTCTCCCAAAGACGAGAACCATACTTGGCCTCGAATTCAGTGGTACTCTCGACGTCGGCGGGCTTGTAGACATGCACGTTGTTGAGGGGATACCTCTTCCGCACACGGTCGACTAGTGCCAGAGTCTCAGCGAAGTGATACTGAGTGTCGAGGAAGATGAGGTCGACCATCTGTGGCCGTGGGACATCCAGCTTGGAGAGCATGTCCAGAGTGACGAGTCCAGTCAGCCCAAAGGCGGTGGTCTGGAAAAGATGAGGGAGCGAGGTGATGCACCATCGCAGGATATCTGGTGGCTCCGAGTCAGATTTTGTGCCAAGCGGGGTGGGGGAATGATCATGATACGAACCTTGGGGCTCGAGAAACTGGAGTTGGCGGTTGAGAAACTGGAGGTGAGGCTTCGTGAAGACAATCTCAGGGATATAGTCTACACTGGAAGAGCCGCTCACGTATCCCGACTCCGTGGCGGCATCTCGAGAGTCGATAATGACCTCGGAATCCGAGGGGTAACTGATGGGCATCTTGGCCGGCATTTTCGGACGTGCTCAGGGTGTGGGCGTAGGGTAGAACAATGCAATGCAAGTATAGAGCAGAGACTTGGAGCTTGAAATGGGACCAAGAACACAACTTGGGAGGCACGAGAAAGCTTGAGGATGGAGTCTGAGATGACAATGGCAGGAATATAAGGAAACGCAGGGGCAATCACGACATCATCTCGGATTTTCGTGCCTGGCATCTCTCATCCGATGCCCTCTGGCCCACTGCCGGGCCATTCTGCCGGCTCAGCAATCACGACATTGCGGATGACCGCCTGCTGCATCGAGGAGCTTGCTGAAAAATTCAATCACGCAATACCTGCGCTTTGGGTCGCTGTGGGCCCCCGGACCCGGACATCCCCAGCCAAAAACAGGCTCCAACGTGACGCAGTTATGACCGCTGAGAAATCAGGCCGAACGCCAGAAGGAATCTCGTCGAAAGCTCCGAGCTTTCCACACGGCGCTGGGAATCCGAGCTGACCAATGCATGCTCCCGGGGAAGCTGACCAATCCCACCCAGGGGCCTTTCTTGTTTGAGACCCTGGAATGCTGTTAGCGGGTTTCTAGAAGATCGATCGAAACTGGGTTTACCTCCACAGTGATCGCATCATTATGTCTAGCTACTGTAGGTTGCAGTTCAGATGCCATGGTGGACCGGGATGAGGTGCTTTTGTGCCAGCTCTGCTTTGGTTCCGATCGTGTGATCGTGTGTTGTGATCGCGGGTCATGTGACCGCTTACTCATTACACAAGTGTACGACATGGTTAGAATTGGTTGTTTACGAGAGAGCAGACTAGAATCTTCACCACCACACGAATCCATTGGCACTATGAAGGAGGGCTAGCTACCAACGGCCCATATTCCCCGGATGCCAAACGCGCTACGAGTGCACGGGACTAGGGCACAGTGGACGTGGACGAAGATCAGGAAGATCAGCACTTGCCGAGGGCGGCTGGAAATATCTGGTCAGCATTAATCGTTCTCAAGAAGTAAGAGCCTACATACCGGCAGAACACGCGCTGCTGGTGTAGTAGCCGCTGACATAGCAGTAGCCGCCGCTGTCTAGAGGAACCTGGTCCCAGGTGCTAAATTATAATTAGCAAAGCTGAAACCTATTGTAGCGAAAGCCGGATAAACGCACCAGTTGTCTTCAACGCAACTTCCGGACTCGTAGCAGTGGAATGTATAGGTGTCGCCAGGGAGGACATAGCCAACAGCCGTATATTGAGTGCCAGGTCCGCTGCGGCAGTTCACCTCCGGGGAATCGGTGTTAACGATTTTGCACGAGACGCTGGAGCGCTTGCTCAGTTCTTCAAGGCCAGTAGCGCGACGCGCAGACTGAACCTCCGCCAGGTGAATAGCCTGGCCAACCTCAGCAGCAGCCTCAGCGGCAGGAGCAGCGAGGGCGACCAGAGGCAGTAGGGTTGCAGCAAGAGTGGCTTGGAACTTCATGGTGAAGGTGTCGGTTTGGATATTAAACTATGGAGGAATTGAATCTTTTCTTTGGAAGAAACTGTGATGATGGGATATTCTCAAGGAAGGAAAGATGGTCATATTTATACCTCGAGAACTCCCGAAGCATCACGGAACAGCCGTAATTTCCGAGTTACATCTCGTAAAGGAAGCCCTCGACGAGCGTCACGAGATAGCCATCCTTCCCAACTAAAGGATATGCAGCTACTGGAGAATGTCGACTGAATAGGTAAAGATAATCTCGCATAGAAGCAAGACGATGATAAATGCTTGCCGTTGCTCACGGAATGTCGGCTGAATAGGGAAAGCGCCTCGTATAGAAGCGGAGTGCAGGACCCTGCATGTAAACGTATATGTATTTGGAGACCGTCCTCCGGCAACGGTTACGCTTTGGCGTCAGCCTGCCATGGCACAGCGCCTTGCCTTAGCTAACACAAAGCTGGCTATAGGCTGGGTATTATTCAGATGATTACATAGTTATTGTTCCTGGGAGTAATTCAGCGGTGCCTAGTGATACATAAGCATCGGGGGAACGCCATGGCGTCCTATTACGGACCGCAGGGAGCCTTCGATCAAGAGTAGTCTGATTATACTAGTAGAATATTTGGCAAGCAACGCTCTGCTTTTACTAGTTGGAACCTCTGGTCATCATTCTTTTAGTTTGCTTTAGCAAGCATGTATAACTCGTAAAATGCCAGAGGCACATCTAGGAATAGTTTGATGGAGTTGAGCATCGGCCTGGATTCAGGGTCTGGGGAGCCTCGCCGAGACGCTAATGCACATCGTATTTATGCCAAGTCAAAATAGAGCCACAGAGTTACATTCATCAAGACAAACAGACTTTTGGCGAAATTCGGGCCTTATTCTGGCCTCTAGGATTACACAATTCACCGTTCGTCCGAAATCGGATCAATACAAGCATCCCGGTTCGTTGTCGACATGTCTTGGCGGTTTATATCTGGTGGAGGAGGAATACGAGGTGACCGCATCTTATAGCTGACGGCTCGCAAGAATTGTAAATAAGCCGCAGTAGTTTCGCTCGTGCAATCCAAAGAGTCTGATTTAACCGATGGATGACTCTTTTCTATGGCGGGCAATCGTCTCCGAGGCTTCTATGCGATCCACCCATTGAAGCTGGTTCTGGGCAGCGGGTGGAGGTTCGCTCGCATATGACCACTATGATGTTGTACGACGCATTTGCATCAGTTGCAAGTAATTGGGCCTAATTGTATCCAGCTGGGGTTAGATGGGTCTGCAATATTTCAACTCAGATGGATTCCTGCTCCGTAATCCGTGCAAGAAGAGCCTGAGCACTGATCCGAAGGAGATACTAAAAAGAATAAAGAAATTGGCCAAAGGTATCTTCATATGAATTTTATTCTGTGGCAGGGAAACATTAAATTTGCAAATATCAAAATTTGTGGGGGATTCTGCCTTGTGTTCGTTCTCTCGTAAACGTCCGGGGGGTAAACAACACGAGGTTGACTACTATCACTATAATCGTATGTAGGGCCTGCTCCACCACCTCCATCATAATTAAGAGCGACTAGTTATCACACCGTCGTTCTGGAGCTCGCTCTATTCAGGAATCCGACTAGACCATATTAATATCAGCAATACACTCCTTGCTGCTTGCAAACTGTTTGTATACAATATCTTGGCAATCATGTGACCATCTGACGGAAGGCCACGTGCCTGGGTGTTTTTTTTGGGACCACCACAAGTGACCGAACGTGTTAAATCTCCTGCTGCGGGAGAATACTCGCTCTTTGAACACCTTGCACTCCTTCTACGCTCCACCCAGAACACAACATGGCTGACTCCAACTCCCCTCGCCAAACACGGCCATCGCTAGGCCAGATGCGAAGCCCGTCGTTCATCCAGGACCACCAGCAGTATAAGCCGCCGCACCCCATTAGCCAGAACATCGGCGAGGTTCTGGGCAGTCACTTGGACGAGAGCATGTCGACTCTGGCCCTAAACTCCAACCCGATTAGCCCGGATCCCGAGAAGGTCACCGACAGCGGTATCATCCACAGCATCTTCAATCACCAGTCAAACCCCCTTCCCAGCGGCACACCGCGAGTAGTGGCGACCATCTTCTACAAGTCCTCAAACCCTATCCACCCCCATTTCCACCCGGATGTATCCCCGAATCTTGTGCCCGGCGACAAACTACCCTCCCCCGAGGTTCCTGAGGGTTCCGCCCCAACAGTGGACATGGATAAGATCCCGCGCGAGCCGCCAGCCCCGGAACCGGAGCCGTTGGATCACCTCTACGGGCCATACGTCTCGCAGATGTGCTTGACCAATTTCCTTCAGATTATCGAAACACTGCCCACGCCGTACCGGCGCATGAACACTTCGCACCGCTGTCTAGATCGCGACGCACAGCCTCGTGTGGTTGAGGTCACATTCTCCCCGCCGCCAAACCCGGATTACCTCTCGTTTGCAGATCTGCGCAAGCATGAAAGTATCTGGCGGTTTGAGCGCGAGTGGAATGTCGAGGTTGTCTTGCAGATGGAGGGTGTCTTCCGTCGGCATAAGCGGCTGGCCGTGTTTGACATGGACAGCACCCTTATTCAGAATGAGGTTATTGATGAGATTGCCCGCGAGATCGGGGTGGAGAAGGAGGTTTCTGTATGTCGTTTGCTTGGATATGCATCTGACAAAAAAGCTGACTGTGATTCTAGGAAATTACCGAGCGGGCAATGAACGGCGAGCTGGACTTCGCCGCTTCCTTGAAAGAACGCGTGGCTCTTCTCAAGGGCGTCCCCGCCAGCGTCTTCGAGAAGCTGAAGGGCATTCTCACCATCTCCCCAGGCGCCCGGGAACTCTGTCTCGCTTTGAAAGCCCTTGGATACAAGATCGCCGTGCTGAGCGGCGGCTTTCAGCCTCTGGCCGAGTGGCTCGCCGGAGAGCTGGGTATCGATTATGCAGTCGCCAACCACGTAAGACACGATAAATATACCGCAAAAGGAGCTGTTCCCGCTAACCCATCCCCGATGTAGCTCGAAATCGACGAGACCTCCCAGACCCTCACAGGTAAACTGGTAGACTCATACCCGATCATCGATGCCACCCAGAAGCGCGCCTTGCTGCAGAAGATCGCAGCCGAGAACAACATTCCCATTGCTCAGACCATCGCTGTCGGCGACGGCGCCAATGATCTCCTGATGCTTCATGCTGCCGGTCTCGGTGTCGCCTGGCGAGCGAAGACCAAGGTCCAGCTTGAAGCACCGACTCGCATCAACGGCGAGAGCATGGTCGATCTACTCTACGTGCTCGGTCTGGATAATGAGGATATTGTGGAGTTGACCTCCAAGACTCACTAGACAGACAGTGTTTCCAGAGTGGATTGATTGTTGATAAAAATCCATCTCCTTCATTGGAGCCAATTATACTCTTCACCTCGAGCTCACGATCCCACTAGGTCTGGAGATCTTTGCTGAAGAAGACTGGAGTTTGGTGAGTTTCATGTCTATGACAGCACCGAGTGGGGAACAGGGGAGTACTGGGCATCTAGTTGGAATCTGCTACGTCCGGCTAGGCACGATGGTGCCAGTGTAGTCGCCGGACAGAGGGTGGTCCTTTTATTTTGGATCGATTTCGGGTTTTATTTGAGCACGGCAGAATACGCGAGGAGTACACGGAGGAGTTTGTAGCACAGATATGGTATGAACATGGATGGGCGCCCCCGGCATAAGCAGGTGTGGGAGCACATAAGAGGTTACGATTGATATGGAGCCAATAGAGAGATACCAGTATTTGGAGTCATTACTTTTTGTTGTAAAAAAGAAGGTGTGATGGCCGTGCCGAGGATTGGCGTCTCAGGGGTTGAAGCGTAGTTTCCAAAGAAGGATAGGATGGTGGTACAAAAGCACCTTCAATGTTGAACGAAAAGAAACCAGCAACCCCTGCATGAATGAGAAATAGAACAAAAAAACCAGCCCAGGACCATGCAAATTAGCGCCAATATGAAACGGTAGACAAAGCAAACATGAGGACGATATAAAGGATTTGTGGTCTATACAAGATTTTTCCGAGTCAAAAAGCAAAAATTATCGAGTAGCCTCGTCAGTCGCAGCAACAGTCTGGTCAACCGTACGCTCCGTAGCCCCCGACCCAGCGCGCCGCTTCTTGAGAACGTTCTCGATAAATGCCTCACCGGCTTTGTAGCTGCTGCGGACCAAGGGTCCCGAGGCACAGTAGAGGAAGCCCATGTCGAGAGCGCGCTGGCGCCAGAGCTCGAAGCGGTCCGGGGTGACATACTCGTGGACAGCCATGTGGCGCTTCGTCGGGCGCATGTACTGGCCGAACGTGACGACATCCACGTTCACGGCGCGGAGCTGGCGAAGCGCGTCCCACAACTGCTCGTCCGTCTCGCCAAGGCCAAGCATGAGCGAGGTCTTGGTGATAAGATCGGGTTTCGCGGCCTTCGCGGCATCGAGGACGCGGATTGATTGCTGGAATGTAGCGCGACGGTCACGGACGTAGGGCGTGAGAGCCTCTACGGTCTCGACGTTGTGCGCGTACACGTCCAGCCCGGACCGCGCAACCAGCTGCGCCATCTCCAAATCGCCCCGGTAGTCACCCGTCAGACACTCGACAAGGATACTGGGCGCTTTCTGTTTGATTTTTATAACCGTCTCGGCGAAGTGGCGTGCGCCGCCGTCGGCCAGGTCGTCGCGGTCCACGCTCGTGAGCACCACGTACCCGAGTCCCCAGCGCGAGATAGCCTCAGCCGTATTCTCAGGCTCATGCGGGTCCAACGGCGAAGGTGTGCGCGAGGTCTTCACGCTGCAGAAGCGGCATCCGCGAGTGCAGGTGTCGCCCATCAGCATAATCGTCGCCGTGGCGGCAGACTTGTCGTTGCCGCCCCAGCAGTCGGAAATATTGGGGCACCGAGCCTCTTCGCAGACGGTGTGGAGATTCAATCCGCGAAGATCCTTCTTCAGGCGCTGGTAGTTCTTCGAATCTGGGATCGGGGTCTTCAGCCACGAGGGCAGACGGGTCATTTCCTTCTTGCGCCCGGCTGGCCCGACCAGCGCGGTTTTGAGCGCGTACGCCTCAGATGGGTCGAGCGGAGCATTATCGGTGCCCCCGGATACGAAATCTGAGAATGAGGGGCCTGCATTCAGTTTATCTTGAAAGGTCGTTCGAGGTCGCCGGGTGACTCCCGGAGTATCGGAGGTGGTGGCGGAGGACGGATCGGTCGTTGCGTAGCCTCGGCATCCTACCGAGAGAGATGGACGAGAGACGGATGCTCTCACGGATGATGATAGATGCCGCAGACTTCGTGAAGGCGCTGCCATTGTGGTGTGGGTGTGTTTGTGGTGTACGGGGGAAGGGCAGAAATGAGTCGGAATAGTTTGACTCTCCTGATAACGGCAAAGTCACGTGGAGATAAAGAGTTTCCCGATAGCCCTATCAGGGCGATTGAGGAAAGTATAACTAACAAAGTAGACCTACAAGTAGATGCAAATTAATTACTGCGAATTAACGGAATAATCTCCAAATAAGTCATTATGATTATGGTTGCTAAGTTCTAGACTAATTGTACAAACACAAGCGCAAGCGCAGAGGCAACCAAGACAATTGGCAGAGTCCAGTCCAATTAAATGAATGAATCACAATGAAAGCGGGTATGAAGAGTGCAGGAATGCAGAGGGAAAATGGCTATGAATCAGAAACCGAGGAACCGAACACCAAAAGAAACCCGTTGAGAGGAAAAGGGCAGGGTCATAAGCAGAACAGAGGAGAAGGGGAAGGGAATGTGGAGGTGCGTCGAATCAATCCAGGGCGGTGGTTTCAAGGACCTGTGCTAGAACTTCGACGGCCGATTTCAGTATGGCATCCGACCGTCCACAGATAGCAAATAGTAGATTGTCGACGATCTTTTCCAGCTCTCGGCGCAGTTCTATGCTGCGAGAGCCGAGGACACGGTCTTTGATCCGGCCAGGCGAACCCGATGGGAGTTGAATTCCTAGCGTGGAGTATGCCTTGGTGGGCACAGAGTCAATGGCATAAGTGCCGCTGCGTTGGGAGAGAGATGGTTTGCGTCTGTGGATAGAGGAGAGAGTGACCAGGTAGTTGCGAGCGATGAGAGCGGCACAGAGACAGTCTAGTAGATTCTCTGCGACTTCGGGGAAGATGGTGCGGAAGGGTCGAATGAGTGCTTTCTCTTCATTCTTGCGGATATGAATGATGACCGGTGATGTCAACCGGAGCATATGGCGTGGGAAGTCTTTCACGGAATGGTCCAGCTGGTCCAGTGTCCACTCGTGATTCCATAGGTTCTCTCTTTCTTCCTTCTCTGACAGTTCGGATGACTGCGGAGATGACGGTTTGGGTGATGATGCCTTGGGGCTTACGCTACCGGAGCGTATCTCGGGCTGGGGGAAATGTTGCGCTCTCCCTGCGCGGATTCAGGCCTGTCGTTCACCACGGTGGACGTGACACTGTCTGATGTCAAGGAGCCTGGGTCTGTGTATTCATCGTCTTTGCTGTCTTCATGGAAACTATCGGCAGAGTAGCCGGAATCACGAGTGCCATATCCACTGTCGGACATGTCCAGTGGGGTGTCGGGGCTAAAGGCAGATACTTCCACTTGGCGTTGATGTGGAGTGGCAGGTACGGAATTTGTCGGTAGTAAAGATAGTGGTGGTAATGGTGGGGGTATTGGAGATTGTCGAGCAATGTCAACCAACTTTGGTTTGCTGGCGACTGCGAACCTCTGTACAAAAGAGTTAAAATGACGTGGTTTGGTAAAAGAATGGAATTTACCCACCACTGGTTCATCCAGAACTTTGGCACCGGGAATGATGTCCAGCTTGGGCATTGGAGGATCGTTCTCGACAATCCGGAACTTGCGTCGATTGAATTCAGGTGGATGCTCATCTTGATCATCCAACATATCGTGTGGCACGCACTGCAGCCAGCGCTCACAGTAGGAGAAATTGCTGGGTACCCAGCTAGCTTCACTCGACATCGTGGCCGTTCTCGGCCGATGAACTCTGGGTGAACTGCCCAGTATAGAGACTGGCTCAGTCTTCTTCGGCTCTGGAGACGCAGCAGCTAAACCCGTCTCATCTTCAATAATATCGGGGCCAGATTCATCAATCGATTCACAATGACGAACAAAATGCGAATGTGCTTCATGAACATTCTTCACGTCTGTCCTCCGCTGATCCTGCTCGGTGTCTTCCCACCCTGGAGGACGGTAGGCCTTGTATGTGACCTTTTCGTCCAAATTGATATTTTTGGTAGATTCCTCAACCCCCGGCGTTGCATCATCATCCACGGTTTCAACTTCGGTGTTGGTATCAGACTCGGGCTTGCTGTCAAAATATGATTCCTCAGCCCCCACGCTAGCAGGGCGAGAGTCTGAAATCGGCGGACTGGGGAGCAGACCAAATGCCTCCAAACTAGCAGAGGTCAAATTCTGGTCAGAACGCCAGGTTCGCAATGTGAGACCAGCCACCGGATCCCCTGATTCCAATGATTTGTCCCCGAAAGTAGGTGCACTCTCCAATGATACTGGCGACGACGGTAGCATCAACTGGAAAGGTTCCTTCATCTTTCGTACTGATCGAAATGGCGAGATGGTTAGCGGTGCTCGAGTGGCTAGACGTCGTCGGAGTGATGGCGCCTGCTCATGGGTTTCGGACTGGGGCAACGCCGGCGAAGGAATGAAAGACAGAGAGTTCGGGTACTGCCTACTCCTCCTCCGCGGCTGAAACGTTGGAGACCATCGGCGTGGAGATGGGATCCGCTCCCCGGAGGACATCACATCGTGGCTCGCCGATGACGAACTGGAGTCTTGGTTCTTGATATGAGCCTGCAGACGGGGAGGCGGGAAGTATGTATTGAAATGTAGGTTTCCGGGACCACAGTCCATGGCGGACATGGGTAGGATTGAAAGAGGGAAATGAAACCCTAGTCCAGAATAAAAGAAGCAAAATGGGGGTTGTACAAGGTGTGGCCAGATGAGAATGCAATGAAGAGATTCGCCGATGCAGCAGAAACCAACGGACCAGCCGCCTGTGAAGGGGCTCGATACACCCTTATACAAGCCGAGTGGCGCGAATCGGCCTCCCAGTCTAAGTGGGGAGGGAGGGGGTGGCAGGTTCGCCTGACAATATCCCTTGACGGGAAGAAATCCTGCCATTGAGAAAACCCGGCATGTCAAGCAGACCATTGCCCCTTCAGGCGCAGAAGACTCGCCCCCCACTGCGGCACGAACGAGCGCCATTGCACCAGACACGGGCCCTGGAGAATAGTCAGTCTGAGGCCGGGGGGGGTTGCTGTCCTTGCATTCCAACGATGTCCGAGGTTTGGCTACGCGACCCTGCAGGAGACCGGACAACGTGGATGGATATCGTCATGAGTACTCTGAGAATGAGACAACGGAGCAGCAGGGTTGCCATGGCGAATCAGAACCTTGCCCAGGGCAACTGAGACGATCCCAGCGGGTCTCATTGGATGCAGTGTCTCGTTGCAATGGGCAATCCACCCCTTCTTGCCCCTTGCATTGGGGGGTTGGTTCATTTCTGGGCCAACCCAGGAGCCAATATAACCGGAATAGTATAAATGCTTGTGCATGGCGTGAATTCCTCTGAGACACACACCCACACACCTGCGAGAATGGTGAGGCTATTCTTGCTGGAGTTCGTTGGAGCTGAGGAACGAAGCCAGTAGTTCCGATCGGTGGCGCAGTAGCCAGGGCGACAGGTCCAACCCATCGAGATGATAGATACGAGCGGGCATTGTGCTCTGTACGAAACGCGGGATCTATTCTGGTTCGCGCGTTGACGCGACGTGGATAGCTCAGATGGCACTAAGGCAGAGTGTAGAACAGACAGATGTGCGGAGACAAACAGTGCAAACCGTTATCGATAGGTGATCTATCACGGAGAAAAAATAAAATGAGCCCGCCACAACATATCTTCCTCCATCTCGCCCCATTCCTCCAATGCTGTCCGAGTCATTCGTGGCGTCGACGCTCGCCTCGGCCAAATCCACGGTCGCGGCGCTGCGCGATGTCGGGATTTGCGTGCACGAATGGCAGCCAGCGGCCACGCTGCGATCGACGTTCAAGAAGAGCTCCACGGCAACCAACTGTCTGGCCGTGAGTCCCTCGCATGTCTTTGCGGCGCAGGCAGAGAAAGCCGTGGTGCATGTGTACAGTCGCGAGAAAGGCAATCAGGAGGCCGTGGTGCCTTTCCCCGAGCGCATTCGCAGCATTGCGGTCGTCGGAGCCAAGTATGGTGACGTCGTGGTCTTGGGCACAGAGGGTGGCCGACTGATCCTGTGGGAGGTATGTTTCACCCTGACTCGCTGTTGGCAGCATTATCTGATTGCGTGTATGGTAGACCTGCACTGGACGCCAGGTGGCCACCACGGCCTCGCATCTGCAGCCGGTGACTTCGCTCGTCGTCGATCCCACCTCCAACTTCATCCTGTCCGGCGCCGCGGACGCCAGTGTCCATGTCTGGTCGCTGGTCGGCATCCTCTCCTTTGCGACCCCAGCTTCCGGTCATAACCGCCAGCCCCCGAATGCTCCGATCCGGACCTTCTCGAACCACCGCGCCGCCATCACCTCTCTCGCCCTGGGGCATAGCAATGGCCGACATAACATGGTGGTCTCGACTGCCAAGGACAATACCGCAATCGCATGGGACTACCACACCGGAAAAGCCTTGCGCACCTTCCTTCTCCCCTCCTCCGCCACCTGCACGGTTTTGGATCCCGTCGACCGAGCATTTTACGTGGGATACGAAGACGGCAGCGTCCAGTCGGTGGACTTGTACCGGAATCAATCTACCCAACATCCCCTGCACGATCCATCTCTCCAATCCACTCCAGCACAGGCCTCCGCAGAAGACCGCTGGCTACCTCCATCCAGCGACTCGGGCAAAGTAAACGCTCTAGGCGTGTCTTACGACGGCACGACATTACTATCAGGACATGACAACGGCAAGGCTCTATCATGGAACATTGCACGACACAAGTTCGCGGCCCAAGTCGCCGACTACACGCACCCCATTACAAATCTCTTCATACTCCCACCAAGCGGCCTGTCAGATACCTCTCCGACAAAGAGAATGGCGCACGCGATCGTCAAGCCACGCCACGACCATGCGCTGTCGAGTCAAACACACACCCCCGGCGCCGTACCAGCCGAATACGTGTTCCACACGCACATCCTCGCTTCGCGGTCCACCAAATCCCAATTCTCGCAAGCACTTGCCCACCCCTTCTTCCCAGACTCCATGATCACCGACGGGCTAGCGGAGCTGGCTTCACTACGCCAGTCCGGCGGCGCAGAGATCTCCACCGTCTCCACGGCTGCTCCACTTTCGGCAGCTGAGAATGCAGACCCCCCTCGTGTCTCAGAGCTGGAAAGCGAGGTGTCTACGCTAAAGAAAAAAGTCGCCGTTAACGAGGCCGCCCGCCACGCTAGCACCGATGAAGTCGTGCAGCTGCGTTCGCACCTGGCGTCCCTGCAAGACTATATCAATGAGCTGCATGAAAAGCAGGAGGTTGCCCGGCACGAGAAGGTCGCCCGCCAAGCAAGGAGGGAAGAACGTGAGAAGCGTCGGAGGGAGGCGTGGTTCGCGGCCGAGAAGAAAGGGCGCAGCGGCGATGCGTCCATGAACAAGATGGATATTGACGAGGGTGTGTTGACCAGCGACTCAGCTGAACAGAGCGATGAATAGGCTTGATCATTGTTTTGTTGTGTTTTGGGGGGTTGTCTTGTGTTGTTGCTCTGTCTTGGATGTAGGAACCAGGCGCAAGGGGGTCGATCAACTGTACTTATACCTCATGCCAGTCTATAAAATTAAATTCAACAACAATATTCAATGATCGTCCAATGATCTTCACTACCGGCCACGATATCGACGCTGATCCCGCCAAGCTTATATTATCGACAATCATTCAAATAATGCCTCCAGTCCCCATAGAAACCACCAACACGCCCCTGCGCATCTACAACGATGAAGCATGCAATATAGCCCTCAGCTCCTCGGACAACGGATACTCCCTCACAGCAGGTAAACACATAAGCGCCGTATCCAACTGCCCCCGATCAACATACCCCGATATCTCACGCATAAGATCCGTAACATCAGTCACACTCACAATCCACTCATCCACATATTTGGCCACAGCCAAGGGCCCCAGTCCAATCTGTACAGACTTATATATCAACGGATTATGCCTCAAATCGCGCTCGGGATCCCACTGGACTCGCACAGGGCTGCTATGTAGCTTCGCTTGCCATTGTTTCTTGCTTTCCTCATAATCAGGCCCAGTTCCGCTTTGCGGAATATTATTCTGGTCGCCCCAATGGCTTAGGCAGGAATGCCGAAGTGCCCATTCGAAGCCCTCGCGAGTAATCTCGATGGCGAGTACGCGTTCCTGTCCGGGTTTTGTGCCGTAGCCGCTGCGGTAGGCCATCCAGAGGAAGGATGGTTTTATCCATGTCATCCGCGTGCGGGAGAATGGGGCAACGAGGGTTTGGGCTGCTAGGGCTGGGTTGGCGATTGAGGAGGGGTAGGCCTGGTAGACGGTTATTGTGTTGGTGGTGTAGGTGGCGCGAATGGCTCTATACTGAGGTGGGCTTGTATTGGTAGCTGTAGCGTGTGGGGTTTGTGGTGTTGAATTTGTTGATGCCATTGTTGGATGGATGTGGAGATATATAGATCAGGGTTGTGTGGGATATAGTTGTGGATAAGTAGATGATAAAGTTAAGTCCTGACAGGGGAAACACATTTTATTTAAGCCAATTCTGTAACTCAACTTCAAAAGATATATCCTTGACTCATTTCTTTGGTTCAGGATTGGGGTTTGCGTGGCTGTGGAAACATCCTCGTATCTAGATGAGGCTGAGTGTCGCAAGAGACTTATCACTACTACAATAGATGAATAGTACGCGAGCAGAGCCACATAGTAAGAAAGGATTTTAGATCACGGCCTCGATGTCATTGTCATTGTCATATTCATTGAAAACCTTAAGGAAAACCGACCGGAGTATACATTCGTATACAGGACTATCTCGATTTCTCCCTGATACAACACCATGGCTGGTAGCTGCCGTAGCATTCTGCGTTATGATGGGAAGGAATACGAAGAAACAGACACGTTCATTCACTGATGACATACCCTGACATGTCCAATTCAGTACGCCGCATCCCCGGCTCCTTGCTCGAGAACTTCGCCGCCATTCAGGGCAGCCATGATACCGACCCCAGAGCTAGTGCCAATCCGATCAGCCCCGGCCTTAAGCATGCGTATACAATCCTCGGCGGTACGCAGCCCGCCACTCGCCTTGACCTTGCAATCCCTGCCGCACAAGTCCGCCACAATGCGCATAATCGTGACATTCTGAACACTGGCCCCGTCGCCATTAAAGCCCGTGCTGGTCTTGACGAAATCCGCGCCAGCCATACAGCACACGATGGTAGCGGCTATTTGCTCGTCCTTGCTCAGCTGCCCAGTCTCGATGATCGTCTTCAAGCGGATCGGCCGCGGAGCGGCCTTGCGCACCTCCGCGATGTCCTCCCAGACGGCCGTGTACTTCCCTTCCTTGATGAGCGGGTAGTTGATCACCATGTCCAGTTCGGAGGCGCCGTTCGCCACGGCCTCTGTCGCCTCGAGCACTTTCTCCGCTGTGTCGTGCGTGCCCTCAGGGAACCCCACTACGCAGGCTACCGCCGTGTCTGGTGTGTCTTTGAGGTTCTCTGCGGCGCGGGCGACGTGCTCCAGCCGCACACAGACGGTTGCGAACTTATACTCGCGGGCTTCAGCGCAGAGGGTGTCGATTTGGGAGAGCTCGATTGGGAACTTGAGTAGCGTGTGGTCGATTGTGCGGTGCACGCTTAATGGTGTAGTTGGTCGCGAGACTGGCTTGTCCGGTAGCCACTCCTTCATTTGGTTGATCTGTGCCGCCCACTCAGCATCGCTGGCTGGTGGTTCGGCCATGGCGTATGGATGAATAAGAGGTTTCTGAGTCGGTCGATCTCGCGTGAAGTGAACGTGAGAGGCCAGGAAAGAGGGGAGAGCGTCACGTGAGGGTTGTGGCTACCACCTTGATGAACGCCTGATTTAATGAAGGCGGCGAGAGAGAGAGGAAGAAAAGAGAGAAAGAGAAGGAGTAAAGCAGTGAAGAAGAAGAGTGTAGGTAATGTGGAAAGTTGGAGTGGTTCGGGACTATGAGATGTGTGTTATCCACCTTTGAATAGATAGAGATCTATATCCAGATCTAGATCTGCAACTGCCAAAAACACCAAGCAGAGATCCATCTGCATTCAACTATCAGAAAACATGCCGAGACATACCCTGTGTAGGTCTTGTCGTTCTCTCGTCTGAATCACACTCCGAACCAATATATATCACCCATCCTCCTCACCGACAACTCCCACACTCCGGTCCCCGAACATCATCCACACGCCCAATACGTCTCCCCGGCCCTGAGCCTGGGCCTGAGCCGCCACCACCGCCTCCGCCGCCTCCTCCCGGCCCCCAGGAACTCGAGCTCGAGCTCCCACCACCCCACCGGGAACGCGGTGTCGTTGAAGTTCGCGGGCGATGAATGTTGAATTGCGAGTTTTGCGCGGCGGCGTAGGGGTCGAGCTGGTTTGGGAACAGTCAGCGTATGTTCTCCGAGACATGCTGGCACGGGGGTAGAGGAAAGGCCGTCAAAGGGAAGAGAGGGGAAGGGGAGAGTAAAGGGGTAGGAGATAGGGATGGTATGATAGACGCGACAGAGCAGAACAAATAAAAGAGCCACTTACAGAGAAGAAGCTGACAACATAGAGGCCGAGGAAGGTGTATACGCTTTCTGCGAAGCGCGAGGCGCGGACGGTGAGCGGAGGACTGTGTTGCGGTGGGCGTTAGCAGTTGATATTTGACGGAAGGAGAATAATACCACACCTCTGCAGAGCCTGCCCGTTGGAAAAATAGGGGGTTTTCGGTTTGTTGGCGGACATGATGGAGATGATAGATGGTCGAGTGGTGGATGGCAAGGAAGGAAGTTGATGAGGTGGAGGTTATCGATAAGCCGATCGATCCACTCTATATTTAGGGTTACATACTCCTAGTATGGTTCATTCATTATCGTTCTTGATTATGGGTATCTTTCTATATACACGTCTAGACAATTCAAAACTCCATCGCTCAGATGCAAATCCCTTCACTCGGTCTCCCCCACAACCGTCGTCGCTGCCTCGGCCTCACCGCGCAGATCATCGAGTCCGTGAAAGCCTTCCTCAATGATCCATTTCTGGGCTTGAGGATCATGCAAAACGTGACAGCTAGCTCCAACAACCAGCAATCCAGGCGGTCGCGAGCCTGCTGCCTCGAATGCCATACAAACATGCTCCAGGGTGGACCGAATCACCCTTTGATCTGGGCACGATGCCCGCTCGACGATGGCGCAGGGTGTCTCCTTTGGCCAGAGAGTTCGTGAGCGCAAACTACTCTCATCACCAGATGAAGTGGTGAGACTTTCCACCAGAGCAGATAGCCGGTGGAGAGCCATGAGGAAGACCACTGTCTGGGTGGGAACGTAGGTTGGCGGATCCGGGGCAGCGCCTTTCCGTCCCGTTCCCGTGCAGACCAAAATCTGGTCGGATACGCCACGGTGAGTGGCGGGGATATCTGCGAATAGAGACGCGCTCATCGCGCTGGTGATCCCCGGCAGCACCGTTGGGACATATCCTTCTCCCCGAAAGAAATCAAACTCTTCTGCTCCGCGTCCATAGAGATATGGATCTCCCTGCTTGAGTCGCAGAACCTGCTTTCCTTCCTGTAGTGCTGCAAGTCCCATCTGCAGGAACTCTTCCTGCGCCTGATCCGCGTTACCTGGGAACTTGCGCGCAATATGGACCTTTGTCCTGCGAGGGATCAAGTCCAGAACCGGTGCGGGCACAAGCTTGTCTGCGAGAATAATGTCTGCGTTTTGGATTGCATAGTATGTAGCCCTGGTAAGTAGGTCTGGGTGTCCCGGCCCGGAGCCAGCGAGCACAATCTTTCCTTTTCGGGACGGTGTTTCAATGTCGTTGATGTCTTTCACGTTATTGTCCCGACCAGACGAGTAGGCCTTGAGAATGGCCTCGATATCGGCATCGGTGATGGAAACAAGTTTGCGGAGCGGCCAGTACTCGCAGATTTGCGATAACCAGCGCATGCGTCTTGTCTTCGCTGCTGCAACATCGTCTTCCGTGACTAATGTGTTGAAAGTATGTTTCTGGCCGGTTGAATCATCTTCATCTCCCTCAAAGGATACGTCGCCAAGCCCAGCCGCGCTGTCTTCTTCCCAGAGACGTCTGCGCACGGCACCAAGCCGGTCGATAGTAACGCCCAGATTCGATGGGAGAAAAGCGGCAATCTCTCGCCGTAATCGGGAGGCAAGTTTGCATCCACGGCCGGATGTTGTAATCCCGATATGAAGGGGGCCGTCGGAATATGTCGAGAGTAAAGCGAACGAGCACAGCTCTGGAGCATCTGATACATTGACTGGGATCCGCAGACGGCGGCAATGCTTGGAGATGTGCGTGCCTGGTGGGGCTTGAGTTAACAGGGTTTCTTCTTAACTTGCCTGAGATACATACTCAATGGATTGTTGCCACCCAGCGTGACAAAAACCGCGTCAACCACCTGATCGACTTCCTCTCTCCCCAAACTAGTCAAGTCGTCATCTTGAAAATTGCGACGCACCCATTGCGCAGCGCCTCGAGAGATATGCTCCGACAAGGTGAAGTGCATATCCACCGTCTCCGGCGCAATAACGATAGGTTTCGCGCCAGCCTCAAGGCTCTTCGCACACCGGGCTGCTGCAAGAGGATTGGCGCCAACGATCAGATGCACTTGATTCTCGGTGTTCCATGCTGTCATCAAGGGCGCAGACTGCGCCGTGTCGTTTAAGGCGTCTTTCATCGTGGGAGTGTCTGTCAGGACGTTTCCGGCTGTGCCGTGTAGCACAGACAGAACACGTCGGGGATCCGAAGGGCTCAAGCCAGTTTTTGTGTCTGCCGCACCGACTGACCAAGACAGAAGGAAACTTGTCCCGGCTGTGACAGGCAATTCAACTCCGCGGAAAAAAAGACAGTAATCGGTTCCTCGTGATTGGCGATAACGGATCCGTCCTGATAAGGGGTTTGACGGACCAGATGGAACAGAGAATGTCGGATGTCCAGATAGTGGTGTTAAGGACTAAATATTGCCGGTGATGTACAGCCAGGACTCCAACTGCAGTAGTTTCTCAGAATGATGAGTGTGCGATATCGAGAAATCTCTATACTTCTTCATCGCCCAAAGCAGTTTACGGCGGAATGGCGTGATTGGAGATTATGTCAGCAGCCTGGACAAGGCATTCATGAACAGGAAGAAGACGATTGGTTATTGCGTAGGGATGTCCAGCAGGATAACAACTTGGCTTTACAGAGTTTTAGATCGATAGAAGATCCAATAACGGTCAAGGGAAAAATTAGTTCGGGATGCGGAATCTCAATGGGCATAGAATATCGGATCTAGATAAATAATCTACACCGGGCTCAAATATCCCATTAAGGACCGATACTAAGATATCACCAATTTCGCTGGCCATATCAATAACTAGAAGAGTACAATAATATTTGAGGAGCACCCAGGTCTAACTAGCACGTATGTGGAAGAACTGAGTGCTGCCTGAGGCATGAATCACATGACCCGGAGCTCCAGCTCAACCAGGGCGGCCCATCACCAGAGCTCCGTCACAGACAACACTTCCATTCCATCCCCACCACCATTGAACCGTCCCCTCCGCACTTGCTATCATGTCGGACGGCACCATTTTGAAGGCCGAGAAGGACTTCACCAAGGATGCGGATAAGCTGATCCCGGAGGCAGAGGCTCTGGCAGAGGTGAGGCCATGCGCTTCATTCGACTGGGCTCGGTATACTGACTCCATGATACGTAGACCGATGTCCAGGGTGCCATAGATAAGCTATTGGCGCTGGAAAAGCAAACACGACAGGTACGAACTCTGACACCGCGCCGACGATGCAAAGCTGACCACTCGAATGATTGCAGGCCTCCGATCTGGCCACGACCTCGCGACTCTTGATTGCCATCGTCACCATCAGCAAGAAATCCGGCGATTGGAATCTCCTCAACGATCAAGTGCTGCTCCTCTCCAAGAAACATGCTCAACTCAAGCAGGCAACAACGAAGATGGTGCAGGCGGTGATGGGATTCCTGGATGAGACGCCGAACATAGACGTGAAGTTGACTGTGATCGAGACCCTGCGGACTGTGACGGAGGGGAAGGTTGGTTTTGGTCGTGTCAGTCTAACATGGATGATGCTAACTCTGTCCAGATCTTTGTCGAGGTAGAGCGAGCCCGCGTCACACGCATCCTTTCGAATATCAAAAAGACTCAAGGCGACCTCAACTCAGCGGCAGACATCCTGTGTGAGTTGCAGGTGGAGACTTTCGGGTCGATGTCGAGGCGGGAGAAGACAGAGTTCATCCTGGAGCAAGTCGCTTTGTGCATCGAGCGTGGGGATTGGACGCAGGCCCAGATTCTCAGCCGCAAGATCAACAAGCGGTATTTCTCCCGTAAACAGAAGAAGACCCCCGAGCAGATTGAGAAGCTCAAGAAGGAGGCGGAGGAGCGAGAGAAGACTCGCGGACCGGACGAACCGCCCATGGAGGTGGATGACGACGTCACGGATCTCAAGCTCCGCTACTACGACCAACAGATTACTCTGGCCAACCATGACTACAAGTACCTCGAGGTCTGCAAGAACTACCGAGAAGTTCTGGACACGGAGGCGGTCGAGAACAACCCCGAGCAGCTGCGTGCGGTAAGTTTTGATTTCCAGACCATTGGAAAGCCCTGGCTAATTCGGTAAATAAGGCTTTGGCCCGCATCGTGTATTATATCGTGCTGTCTCCGTACGACAACGAACAGTCAGACCTCCTGCACCGGATCCAGCAAGACTCGCGCCTTTCCCAGGTACCCATGGAAGCGCGACTGGTGAAGCTGTTCACCGTCCCCGAACTGATGCGCTGGCCCATGGTTGCAGAGCAGTTCGGTCCGCACCTGTGCGGCACGGACGTTTTCGATGCTGAAGCGAAGCAGTCCACCGAGAATGACGCGCATCGGAGATGGCAGGATCTGCGGAAGCGCGTGATTGAACATAACGTCCGCGTAGTGGCCAAATACTACACCCGCATCCAGATGGGCCGGTTGACCCAACTGCTGGACCTGACCGAAGAGGAGACGGAGAAGTACATCAGCGACCTGGTGACCTCGAAGACCATCTACGCGAAGATCGACCGGCCTGCGCGGCTAGTCAACTTTGCCAAACCGCGCGATGCGGACGATGTTCTGAACGAGTGGAGCAGTGACATGAAGAGCCTGCTGGGTCTTCTGGAGCGGATTGATCATTTGATCACCAAGGAGGAGATGATGGCTCGCATCCTGCCGACTCGTGAGAAGACCAAGGCCCGTTGATTTGGCGGAGATTGTGGAGGATGCCACTACGTGTAATATAATTCACTGGTAGATCCCATGAGATGAATTGATTGTCTGATTAATGTATTTCTCATCATAGTGATTATTATTTGCACAATATTCATAGAGACTCGGGGAAACTGGGAAAAGAAGTCACACTTTGTATTCCACCACGACTTAAAAGCTGAGAGCCCGTATCCTACGAAGACGATATGGAGCTAGCGGATTGTAGTATCATCATAATTGGGCATAGATCTAGTATATACTGGCCAGTCTCTATCTAGTCTAAAACGGCACGTCCATATCATTCACATCCTCCTCCTCATTCTTCTTGCCCGCACTACCCTTACTCCGCTCCAGCTCCTCCCGAATAAACCGCACCGCCGCATCCAGATACGGCCGCTGACTGGGCAAGAAATGGCCACCAGGATGCCACACAACGCGCCCATCCTTCTCCGGATCCCCGGAACAGGCATCAACCAACGCGCGACTGCGACTCTCCTCGACAACAGCATCCAACGAACCCAGCACATGCAGAACCGGGGTTTGGATATGCGGACGCTCATAGAACCCACGATACCGATCGCCCGGGGCTCGGAAACCACTATAGCAAATCGCGAACTTGACCGGCGGGTGTTGCAGTGTGTTGGGGTCAAAGGCTTCGGGAAAAGCCATCCCCAGCTTCCGGTCCGTCGCAAAATGCGCAAAGGCCTCCTGCCGCCCTGGCTCCAGTAACGCGGCCACCATGCCCGCCATCGCCGCGCCCTGCGAGAACCCAATCACGCCGTCGAAGGGGCCTTCTTCTGATAGGACTTTCGCCACGGCTGCGAGACCCTCCTCCATCCCCTGGTACAGTGGGGGATCGGCCGTGTTCGACCGGCGCCACCAGCCGTACGCCTCGATCTTGCCTTCTTCCTCTTTGTTGCTAGATGGCTCGTGGCCGGGAATATCGGTTGGGTCGAGATGCAGGGGTCCAGTTGGGTAGACGGCATTGACGTCGTGCGTGGGGAAGGCTTTCTGGATGTGCTTGATCAGGGCGCGGGATTTGGCGTGAAAGAGCGGGCCGGACTGCGTGTAGCCATGTAGCATCAGTAGCTTCAGTGGCTGCCGTGTTGAGGAGGGTTGAGGATTGGGAGCCATTGTTTGCAAATGGCTGGCGACGGAGAATAATCGGGCGGCGCACATCGAGATGCGCCAGGGAGGTGTTAGAAGGAGAAGGAGGAGGAGGAAGGGGAAGAATGAGTGCCTGGCGATAAGCGATAACGACTGGCGGATCATACATATTACATAGTTGCGCGGCGCCACTACTTATTCCTGTCTCTGACAACAAACAGCCGGACTTGGAAACATCCACGCAGCCATGAGCACCGAGCAACTGAATGTCAACATCGAGAAGATCGACGGCCAGATGAAGGAGCTGATCGAGTATGTTCTTCGTTCGCATGTCGCAACCACTAGTTACGTCCGAGTGTTGCTTGGCGAGCAATACCGCCCTTCTTTATCTTGGACTTGAGACTCTTTGACTCGCTTCGCAAATGCCATTCGGGGAAAAAAGACCTGCATAGCTAACATGATCCTCCAACAACGACAGTGCCTTCGAAGCCCACCCCCAAATCCAACCCCCGGACACCCACCCAACGCTCTTCTTCCTGCTAGACTTCATTCGCAACACCCACCGCATGCTGCAGGAGATTGACGCCGACAAATTCGCCTCGGGCGACAAGGCTGCGCGTGAGGCCGCGCAGGAGGTCGTTGGCCGCAATCAGTTTGCTAACGTGTTGATCAACGATTCCACCGGCAAGCTGGCCCTCATGACGGGGAGTGACCCGAGCAATCCCGTTGACATTGGGTCGGATATTAAGAGCAAGGCGAGGGCTTTGACGGAGACCTGAGAGTCGGTTTCTTTCGGATCTGATAGCGATACGGTGTAATGCGGTGCGGTACGTCCTCGGAATAAACATGCGCGCTGTGCATGAGCAAGCACTTAGTCTTGTCTCTCTGCTATGTTTGAGGCAAGAGACGTCTTTATTCTTTTTGATTTTCTTTCTAATACCTTCTTTTTGGATCCATATTGATTCTTCTGAAATACGAAGAGGGAACTAGGACTGGCTTTGAATGTGCTATCCATTTGATGGAACCAACAGTCTTTCGTTTTGTACGATAACATGAAACTAAGTATCAATCAAGCGCATAATCTGTCTCTCTTTCCTCCAATTCTGTCTTCTCTATGTACTTCATGCACCATTTATTCAAAACAATCTTCAATAAACACCACAAATCCACTAAGACCCTAAAAAGAGCCCACTCTCACAGCAGTCAAGAATACTAGAGTGACCGGCCTACCAGGAGGGGGAACCCTTCCAACCCTGACCATGCCAACCCGTCCAAACCTTTACATCATTCCACCCCTCAACCCTACGACAGCAGATCTATAGAGAACACGATCGAAAGAAAAATGATGTCACATACCTCGGACGGTACCTGCAAATCGACTGGGTCTTCAGGTGGGGAATGATGACCGTGCGTGTGGTGGGGCGGGGTGCGAGAGGAGGATCACCTTCGCATGGCTGCATTGGGGTGAATGGTTGTGCTTAGGATACTTGTATTATTTTGTTTCTTTGTGGCAGGTGGGCAAGATAGGTCCTAGGTACGACCTGGGTATACTGACGTCGAACTATCCACATAAGAACTACTAGGTACCAGCGCTACGCAAGAGAAGAAGATTACACCCCTGGGTGCGAATAGTGACACCACCCATTGCACGATACCATCATGTAGTTGGCAAAACATAGTTCAATATCAGAATGTATAGACATCAAAAGCACAACGCAAGAACCAGACAAACAAGATAACTTTTGAGCCAGGTATCCGGAACTCCGTGGGACAGACGGTGCACAGCATCCTTTTTAGGGGATGTTTTTGTTGTGTCAGTCATTCCATTCCATCTTCTACCCGTCCACTTTTTAAACAGAAGCATAATCAGAGAGGGCAAAATTGGAAAGCATAAGCAAGAGCATGAAAGAGTGTCAGCGAGGAGACAACATCAGTCATCTTGTAACCAGACGACTGGAGCCATCAATACATCACTACAACTCCCATCATCCCTGCCAATACCACCAAGCTTGAAATGCATGGAAAAGATTAAGAGAGATAATCCCGTGGTTGGAATTGGTAGGTAGAGAGATATATGGTATGTAACATTTTGAGGGCTTCCGCGATCGAAAACCCCCGCTGCTGAACCGCAGGACTGTTTCCTCGAAATCGAAAAAAAGTAGTAGTAGTAGGCTGACTCCCTTCCTCCCGCCTTCAATTCAAAAAAAAGGAAACACCCGGTTGGTTTTTGCTGGCTGGTATTTTCATCATCACCATCCATCCTTCAAACAAGCGAACTTCTCCATCTCATCCATGCCTTTAAAAAAACGAGAAAAAAACAAGTTTTTCTTAAACGTCAATCATAGTAAAAACGCAACGAGCGAGGCGAGGCGTCTACTTCCGGCGGAACGAGCAGCCCTCGGTCAGACGGGCCTTGCCACCGGTGGGCTGGCAAAGCACGGTCGAGCAGCCGGCGCAGATAACGACGGTCTGGGCGTGGGAGAAGACGGTGGTGATGGTGAAGCAGCCGGGGCACTTGACGTCCATGAAGAAGGAGCGGGGAGCGGGCACGAGAGCCTGGAGGGAGAAGATGTTAGTGTCGGTTCTTTTCTTTTGTTGCAATGTGTTCCAAAGAGGTGACAGGCGTTGCCAGAGGTGGTAGGAGGTTGGTGGTTGGTGGTATGGGGAAGGCTCATACCTTCAGCTTGTGCTTACGGGCCTCGGCCTGAGGAGTAGGGTTGAGGAGATCGACCGCGAGAACCTGTCGAGCAAAGAAAACGAGTTAGAATCTTGTAACTGAACCTCAAAAAATCTGCGTGATGGGCGATGGGTATCCCGAAACAGTGTCTCCTCCATCCCGCCCGAGGATGAAAATTTCGAGAACCGTCGAAAATCGTCGAAAACCCGGTGTGTTCCATCACAAAAAATCACACAGACTGCAGGGACTTACCATCTTGGCGAGTGAGATCAGCGAAAGAGTTGATGAATGGCGCTGATGGCGATGGCCTTGGTGTTGAGAGAGGGATGGTCGGGGAAGAGAATTGAAGGGATGGAGTGGTTGATTTGGCTCTTGGCCCGTTTGGGGTTTGTGCCCTCGCTTGCGTGACCGCTTTGGTGCGCTTAGTCAGTGTTACCACGTGACCAGATTGATCTAAGGGGCAATTAGCGGTGGAGATACCCATGTAATAAAGTCTTGTATTGTTCAATTATCTGGTTCGTGTTGAAATAAAAGTGCTACTATGTACTTGAAATCTCCAGGAGCCAACACATCTCTCGCTCTCACACAGTCGTGGATGATCGAGGTTGAACTTCCTCACCCACTTATAACTACCACCTTCTCACTTCATCTTCTTGGACGCAATCTCCGCATCGCCATTCCGTGACTGCGTCTCCTCGACGTATGGATACTTGATAGTCAGGCACCAGATGTCGAGGTAGTCGCAGATCGTGGTGATGACATCAAACTAGAGAAACTAGATCAGTATCGTTCTGCCAGAAAAGGACAGACGGAACAGTACAGAACATACCACGAAGCTCCCATAAACACCAACCGCCAAACCCAAACACCCAGCTACAAAGTAAACCTGCCCGATGCCATCCCCGAGCACGGGAGTAGACCATAGCCCCAACCGGGGTCCCGCGCTGTCCACCACCCCGAGAGCCAGCGGGTACAGCAGCACGTTATGATACGGGAAGCCCGACTGCACGAGATGGCCCACAATCATCCTCCCGACGGAGTAGGCATTCACCAGGCCCACATACAGCCCAAAGGGCACGAGCTGCGTCTCTAGGATAGTAGGCTGCAGGTACAAGTACACAGGGACAAGCGTCCAGATGACGACCATCGGGAGCAGACCATACAGCGGCTCAACTGGATCGAGACCGCGCTGGCGACGCACCTGCACGACATTCCAGATGCTCGACCCCGTGGCGAAGAAGAGCACGAATGCGCCGTACACGACGTACCACTGTGTGAAGGGTAGGTCGTAGACCTGGTCGGTCATGAATGTCGGCTTGGAGAAACCCATCGTCTTCAGCGCGGGCTGGTGCCAGAAGCTGCCGGCGCCCATGTATGCCGTGATAGAGTAGACGGCGCAGAGGGTTAGCACGCCCTCGACGGGGCCGGAGATGATCCCCAGTGTTAGGACTTGGGTGTAGTATTCATCCCAGGTTTGGACGTAGAAGGTCATCGTTGCTAGGGCTGTTAGTTCGGACATCAAGCAGAGATATTGTGGGGACATGGACATACATCCAAACAGGGACAACAGAGTTGCCCAAGACTGGCCAAAGTTCATGGCAGCCGCAAAGATGAGCACTCCCAGACCGGTGTTGCATGCATCGACACCTAACCAAACCAGTCAATTCAAGCCCAGGGAATGAATGGCATAGGAGCAAACGTACTGTGATCAAAGAGCTCGCCCAGCGGACCACTCTGCCTCGTCCTCCGCCTGCACAATACAGCTTCAGCACCCTTCTCAGCAACACAACGGGGGAATACCTACGCCTGCATGCCATCTACGGCATCAAAAGTCTGATACAGAAACAAGCCGATGGCACAGCTGGCATAGACCCAGGGTGGACAATCCTGGTCTAGAGTCGGGTTGTACCACAGCACTGTGAGGAAATTAAGGACCACGAATAAGAAGCCGGTCAGGGTGATCTAGGATTGCGTATTAACATCATGGGTGTATTCCTTTTGGAAAAGTAGGTCCAGAGGAGTAAAAGGGAAAAGGACTTACGGCATTAGGTCTTTTTCAGCGCCGAGTAGACGCAGAGAAAGTCAGCTATCTTCATTCATTCACAACCCCCCCAACAAAACGGGTGGCAGACTCGGACCAGGCATTGGATAGGTAATACTCACGCCATCCCCATGGGGAAACAGCCAATGACGCATTTATTGTAGAACGGCTTCAGGATGTACCGACTGATGAGCGAGTGGTCGACGCCTGCATAGCGATAGTTGCGCAGATTGGGGAGGTGATGTTGGCGGATATACACCATTTTCCTTTTCCCGGGAGAGGAGAGGAGAACGAGAGCAAAGAAGAACCAACACCAGCAATCTGTAAAAAGGATTGGATTGGATGCGTCCTAAGGCATATAATCTCCCCGGCGAGCTTTTCGCAAGTACCGAACTGAAGCAAGGAACGCGGGCGCAGGCGCGGGCGCAGGCGCGGGCGCGAAGCGAAAGGTGGGATGGGTATACTGCTGGAGAAGACCAGGAACAAGGAAGGGAAGGGAAAAAAAAGTTGGAGATGGGAGGTGGAGACGGAGAAAAGAGAAAAGGGAAGTGGCCCCGCAGGTGTTGGGGAGGGTTGAGTGAAATCGGTGGATACGGAGGAAGAAGAAGAAATAATAGGATCAACAGGAACCGAGAGGACACTTGTTGATCGTCGGTGGTTGTGGTGGTGGTGGTGCCTGTTGAGCTTGTACCCCTTGGGAGTATTTTCTGCCGGCGGAAAACTTCCAGCAGGAGGGAACACCGTCGCTTTTAAGACCCTGGGCGGCACCACGTGCGGCGCTCAGATGGGTTGAATTTATCCTGATCGTCGCTGAAAGTGGGGTTACCCGAGGCCGGCAGTGAGTAGGCAGTGATGATATGTGGTGGTGATTCAGAGTATGCTTCACATGTAGGTACACGATACAGGGCTATGGATGATGTGAGTCTAAGCTACCGGGCTCCACGGCATCGGGACCAGGATCCGGCTCTTCATCTCTTGGATCAGAGGCACCGTCTTGTGCACCGTCTCCGCCCATCCCTCGACTCCCCACGACTGCTCACGCCGGAGCCGGCGCTCCTCCAGATTCGCAAACTGCCACAGGTGGTGCACCGTGTTCAGGTCGCCGATCTGCACAAACCACGCGCCCACACCTTCCATCACCTCCCGCCGCGCCGTCAGTCCGCGGCGCCAATGCGACTCCCACTCCAGCAGGTTGCCCGGGTGCAGCGTGTACGATCGCAACTCGAACAGTCCACCCAGACGGCGGGGCGGCGTGGTGGGCCAGAACGAGAACTCCTGCATCAGGGATGTCTTCTTGCTCTTGATCAGGGACTTGAGCTTTCGGTCGAATTCGGGGAACTCGGGTTGCTGCGAGATGTTGTGCAGGGACGCGTGGTAGCCTTCGTAGCGCTGGTACTCCCAGATGTGGACTGTAGGAGAGAGATGGGGGATTAGTTTCCCGAGTTTGTGGAAGTGTTGGAACGGGGTTTACCAAAGGTGTCGTTGTCGCCGACTTGCGTGCGCCAGCTGCCCACCAGGTGGACGCGATTCTCCTCCAGGGCGGCCATGCGGGGGTACCACTCGCCGACCAGCTTCACGTATTCATCGACCTTGTCGGGCTTGACCTCGTGGAAAACGATCGAGTGGACATATTTGCCGCGAGCCAGCACCTGAGAGAAGGAACGTTCGATGTCCTGGTCGAAGTGCTGACCTTCCTTCGTACCGTAGATGAGCGAGGACAAGGCACCACGCTTGGATGCCTGATCCGCATGCTGTTCGTCCCCTATAGAGCGGTGGAGGGAGAGTGAGCCGATTGCTTTATGATCCAGAGTCCCGGCGGCATCGAAAGCAGGGCGGACACGGTCAACGCCACTCGCATTGCTCACTCGCGGAGCAGTGGGAGTGTACTCACGGGGCTGGTCCTGGGTAGGGGAAGAAGAAGAAGTAACCGAAGAGACAGACTGACTCTCTTGCTGTTCCTTTCTCTTGCGAGCCTCTTCGAGGTTCTCGCGAAACTCCTTCTGCCGCTGGGCAAACGCCTCGGCCGAGTCGGCGGTGAGGTCTCTGATGGAAGGGGCGCGGTAGGCTACCGCGGACGAGGTGAAGGGCCGCACCAGCGAGGTCGCTGAGCGGACGACACGCGGAGCCAGCATTGTGGTGGGGAAGAGAGGGAGCGGATGTAACACAGATGGGGGGTAGGGAGTAACAAGCCGACAGGAGGATCGGAGCAAGTTGAGGATGGGATGGAAGTGACAAAGGGAAGGGAGTGAGTGGGATGAGATGGAGAGAGGGAGAGACAGTTTGTGAGTTGAGGAGAGGGGAATAATGGAAGGTGGTAAGAGAGTAAGAGAGAGGAGGGGGAGGATGGACAGGGGTGTGAAGAAGAGAGAGAGAGAGTGAGAGAAAGAGAGTGAGGTTGCGGGGAAAGGTTGGAGCTGCTCCGTCTGGGGGCGGGTACCAGTGGCGCAGGTACTGGTACTTGCTGAGTGCTACGTCACAGGCTGACGATGCAGGTACGAGTACCTGGGATAAGGTTACTCTCGGAAGCTGGACAGGACTGAGTATCTATAGCAGGGAGAAGTAGCTACTCGTAGGAAACCCTTTGAAGCAACTGACGGACTGGTATTGGTTTCCCGACCAGCGGATGACTACTCGAGCAGGAATGCCCTTGTCGCCATCATGACGAAACCGTCTCCCATGCTAGACTCCACCTGACTGAGACACGACACAGCACTCAATTGTCCTCGTACCACACGGCATACCATGTAGCCACGACCCAAAATAATGCTTTCTCTATCCCATAGTCTCCGTTGTCAAAGTGATGACGTCGGCCCATGGTTGGACAATGGGGTGGGCCACACCGCCCGGCAGAACCCACTAGCAACTCACCTTGTCTTTCTTTCCTCCTCGCTCTCTCTGTCTCTGTCTCATCAAGTCACCGCACACCGTTCGGCATGACCGATTCAGTCAACCCCCCGCTCTCATACGAGGCATCGGCCACCACAACCCACCCTCATGTCGCGACCTCCCTGCCATCTGAGGTGATCTCGTGCCTCAAAAACTCCCGCTTCGTATGCACCGCGGACCCTTCCGGACTCGACAATCTCACTAACCTCCTCTCTTTCTCTCTGCACAGCTCCACCTAGCAACATGCGACAATCTCACTCCCCACATCTCCCTCATGTCCTACACCTATCTCCCCTCAACCCCCTTCGACCCACACCCCACCATAATCATGACCACGAACCCCGCCTCACGCAAGACCAACCACCTCCTCTCCAATCCACGCGTTTCTCTGCTTGTGCACGACTGGGTCTCGCACCGCCCGCCAACCCGAGCCCCCAATCCCAATGCTGATGCCTCCGGCGGCCGCGACGGGTCTCCGCCGCCGGCCGCCACCCGCTCTTCGCTGGCGAGTCTCCTGCTCAACTTGAATACCAGCGCGCTGTCTAGCATTTCCACCACCATCACGGGCGAGGCTCGGTTCCTGGCGTCGGGGTCTGCGGAGGAGGCGTGGTGCAAGGAGCGCCACTTGGAGAATAATACCTTTGAAGAAGAGGAGATTAATACCTTTGGTCAGCAGCAGCAACAGCAGGGCCAGGATCCAAGTCTGCGCCGCCCGAGTTTGTCCATTGACAGTGATGTAAGAGTTGTTACGGTTAGAGTGCGCGAGGGCCGCATTGCGGACTGGAAGGGTGGTGTCCGGGATTGGGTGTTGCTTCCGGCGGAGGAACGTGATACTGCTGGGTTGGTGAATGGTGTCCCTTCCTCGTAGCGTGATCAATTGGGCAGACTGGAAGGTCCGGTATAGCTTGATGATGGCTTTGAACGAGCAACCAATGTACAAGGAAATAAAACTTCTGTTAACCGACCTGCAACGAATTCTTAATCAAGCTTATCAGCTTCTCCGCACCTCCGAGGGAAACGTAGATCTCCCACCGACCGACCACCTCATCTTCCTCACCACTCTCTAGCTACTTAGAATCAACAAAATGCGCCTCGCCCACCTCCACCTCCCAAACCTAACGCCCTTCACCCGCGTCTCCGACCTCCAACAAACCCTCACCACCCGCCTGCTCACACACAAGAAGCTCTCCTCGCCTGGCTCCATACCCTCGCAAGAACACGTCCACCCACCAACACCACCACCTCCAGCCCCAGACCCAACAATCATAACCTTCACCCCGAACCCGGTCTACACAACTGGCCGCCGTGACCTGCCCCCGTCAAACACAAGCCCTTCCTCCTCCGCAACACCGCGCCCAGCAACAAGCACAAAACTCTCTCTCCCCCCATCCCTCGAACCAATCCGCTCCCTCCTCACTCCTCCAGCTTCAAACAATACAAACAACCGCAATAGCCAGGACCATGGCTCCCCAAGGGCAGAGTACCACCCCACCCTCCGCGGCGGCCAAACAACATACCACGGACCAGGCCAAATGGTCGCGTACACGATCCTCGATCTGAAACGCCTGGGTCTCACGCCGCGGTGCCATATCCGCGTGCTGGAGAATAGCGTCATTGACCTGCTAGCGGAGTATGGGGTGAAGGGGTTTGTCACGGAGGATCCCGGGGTTTGGGTGCATGATTCAGCGTCAGCTGGAGATCAGGATCAGGAGCAGGCGAAGAAGATTACGGCTGTGGGGGTACATCTCCGACGGAATATTAGTAGCTTTGGCGTTGGGTTGAATGTTACCAATGAGCCCATGTGGTTCTTTAGGCAGATTGTTGCGTGTGGGCTTGAGGGGCGCGAGGTTACAAGTTTGGCCGGCTTGGGGGTCAAGGGTGTTGGGGTTGATGAGGTTGCGAGTGCGTTTGTGAGGTGTTTTGTCGATAGGGTCAATCGTGATTTTTCATGTTCGCTTAGTGGTGGTTTGGGGGAGAAGATTGACGAGGTTTATCAGGTTACCGAGGAGGATTTGTTTGGTTCTTGACGTGTGACAAATGTACTTATAGTTACACGTCTATGTAGATTGATGCCGAGATGAAGATCTCTTCATCAATTATCATAGCCAGGGATACACACCGACAGCACAATTGCAAAAGCCACGATCAAGTTATAGATCCGCCCAGCCAATGGCCGAAACGAAGCAGCATGAGAATAGGCCAAGAAATTAGATTGGTATATATTAGGATATGAGAAGAGCCAACCTCGCTGAAATGCAAAATGCACAATGTGCTCAGCACCAGCGTAAGACCAGGCCGAGAGAGAAAGAGGGCAAAGCGTCAACATCGAAGGAGGAAAATGCATGGGGGAATCAATGGGCTGAATCAGGTGAAAGGAAAGGACAGGGCAGAAGCGCAAAATCAAAGAATGATGCACCCTCCGCTGGAGGCGGAGCCCCCGGCGGGCTTAACCTCGAGAGCAACCTTGGCCGCTTCGTAGAAACTCTCCCGAATACCACGGTTCTGAACAGCGGAGCATTCTTTGGTCACTCATTAGCACTAGGTATGACAACAGTAGGGGAAGAAGTACAACATACCCAGGTACTTGACGGCACCGATCTCCTTCGCCTTGGCCAGTCCCTGGTCAAATGTAATCGCGTCGGGGTTATCGTTCATCTCCTCGTCCTTGCGCAAATCGCACTTGAGCGCTGTGAGCACCACGCGCACCCCGGGACAGTTCTCGTGGATCTCCGCAATCCATTTCGACCCGACGTTCTCGAACGAGTCGCGGCTGTCGACCTGTCCCACAAATTCCGATCAGTTCATGTGACGACTCAATCGAGCACGAGGTGGGCGAGGGAGTTTGTTGCTCACACTAAAACAGAGCATAAGCACGTGCGTGTCCTCGTATGACAGCGCGCGCAACCGATCGAATTCCTCCTGTCCGGCTGTATCCCATAACGAGAGTTCCATATGTACATTATCGACGAAGATATCTACGCGCATGAGTATGAGTATGGGTTCGATTCGAAGACGAGACCGGGAAGGCAATTCTACCGTGAACATAATTCTCTGTGCAAAGGCAATTGTCAGCACACTCGGGTCCAATGCAGAGAAATACGACGCTGCGCGTACCAAACACCGTAGGTTCACTGTCCGCCACGTAAGGATCAGATGTTAATACTCCGCCACCGTTTGAGTGAGTTCCGGTATGGGTATTCTCTTACTAGACAGTCGGGAAAAACCTGGGTCCGGTTAGCATTGGGTGACCCGTCTCGACTCGGAGAGCCCGAGGAGAGAAGGGGACAGGAAGGGAGGGAGTTGCGCACCCTCTTGTGAACACGTTCAACGCGGAAGTCTTGCCACAGGCACCGTCGCCTCTGTCAGATCGATTGCTGTCAGCATTGTAGGGATTATGGGGAGCAGGGCGGGGTGGGTTGCTGACAGCAGCACCATCTTGCGCTGGACGACCTTCTGGCGGCCGCACAGCTCCATTGCGCAGGTGGTTGGGGAGGGGACTCGAGAGGAGAGAGAGGATGGAGGGAAGAAAGAGAAACGGGGTGTAAGAATAGAGCCAGTCGAGACGGAGGAGGAGGGTTGTGGCGGAACACGTTGCAGTGAGAAAGAGTTCGGGGGGGAAGGAAGTCGATGACATGCATCGCCCTGATCGGCATCCAGGGCCCAAAGAATCCCTTTGCCGGTCCACTTTCTAAGCCTCGTTTATTTTGGGGACCATGTGGTTTTGGGTGACTAGGTTTATTTTTTGATGAACCATAGCGAGGCAGCCTCTGTTTATTATTACCTGCATCGAGGCAATGATAGATCTAGTGCTGAACTAATGCACCCCCAGTGTATCTACCGTAGTGGCGGGGGCTCACGCCGGACATTGTAGACTGGTTGGTTAAATTACATGGACGACATAATATACCGAGAGTAGTCCTTGTCGCATATTATGTCCGGGGGTATGATTGTTGTGGCAACGTTGAACCCTTTCGGTCTTCCAGTCGGCGAGAGCTCAAGGCGGGGAGCCAAGGCGGAAGCTCCATCACTCCTTCAACTCCCCAACACAGCTCTATTTGGCCTCCCACCACCCTCGTTCCTCCTTGCCAATACCCTTTCTTGTGTCTTTTTGAGCGTCTTGATTGCGTTTCTCACTGCCAACATGTCTGACGACGATGATTTCATGCAAGACTCCGATGAGGAGTAGGTGGCCGCTCTCTCTCTGTCTCTCTCTCTCTTGCTAAGCTGACTATCGGAATCGCCCAGATATGACTTTGAATACGAGGACGCCGATGAGGATGAGTCAGGGGATATTGGCATCGAGAACAAATACTACAACGCTAAGCAGATGAAGGTGGATAACCCGGACGAGGCTGTTGACGAGTTCCTTGGTATCCCGCCCCTGGAACAAGACAAGAGCGAATGGTACGGACCCCGAGGACGGACGCCGTGCCCAATATTGATCTATGTACAGGGGGTTTAAAGGGATAAAACAAGCGATCAAGCTGGAATTCAAGCTCGGGCGATATGGCGATGTAAACCGCATTTCACTGGGACCTCCAGAACTGTCATCAACTAACCACTTTCTAGGCTGTCGAACACTACCGCGAGCTCCTCACATATGTCAAATCTGCCGTCACGCGCAACTATTCCGAAAAGTCCATTAACAATATGCTCGACTACATCGAGAAAGGGTCCGACGATGCAGAGGCATTTCAGTGCATGGAGCAATTCTACTCCCTCACCCTCGACTCGTTCCAAAACACCAACAACGAGCGGCTATGGCTGAAGACCAATATTAAACTGTCTCGCCTGTGGTTGGAGCGCAAGGAATACAGCCAGCTGAGTAAGAAAGTGCGCGAGTTGCACCGGGCGTGCCAGCGGGAGGACGGGTCGGACGATCTCAGCAAAGGCACCTATCTCCTGGAGCTCTATGCACTGGAAATCCAGATGTACGCCGAGACCAAAAACAACAAGCGACTCAAAGCACTGTACCAACGAGCGTTGCGGGTGCGGTCGGCTGTGCCACATCCCAAGATTATGGGCATTATCCGGGAGTGCGGGGGAAAGATGCACATGAGCGAAGAGAACTGGGAGGAGGCCCAGAGTGACTTTTTCGAGTCCTTCCGAAACTATGACGAGGCCGGGTCCATGCAGCGCATCCAGGTCCTCAAATATCTGGTGTTGACGACCATGCTCATGAAGTCGGATATCAATCCCTTCGACTCGCAAGAGACCAAGCCCTACAAGAACGACCCGCGCATCTCGGCCATGACCGATCTGGTGGACGCCTTCCAGCGGGATGATATCCACGCCTACGAGGCGGTGCTGAGCAAGCACCCGGACGTGCTGGCCGACCCCTTTATTGCCGAGAACATCGACGAGGTCAGCCGCAACATGCGCACGAAAGCCGTGCTCAAACTGATCGCGCCCTATACCCGCTTCTCGCTGCATTTCATCTCCAAACACATCAAGATCTCCGTCCCGGAAGTGTTGGACATTCTCAGCTTCCTGATTCTCGACAAGAAGCTCAATGCCAAGATCGACCAGGAGAAGGGCACCGTCGTGGTCGAGAGTGCCAGCGACGTGGAGCGGCTCCGCGCGCTGGAGGAGTGGTCGTCCTCACTGCGCGGGCTGTGGCAAACGGCTCTCCATGGCGAGGGATTCCGGGCCGACGAAGCGTCTCATGGGGCCATGTTCCAGGCCGGCCTGGGAGATGAGTCTCCGATGGGCACGCGAACGCACAACCCGCGGGCCCGCCGGGAATACAGAGGCAAGACCGGGAAGATGGGCGGGATGATATGAAAAGCTCCTGGAGGGATCTTTTTTCAACGGCCGGTCCACTCCACCGCATGTGTCCGGGTACCTGGGGTTCAACGTGTTCCCGGCTGGGGGGGTTTTGTTCTTGCTTGGCGGCCCTATTTCATCATACCTGCCTCCCCCGACTCCTCAGCACTACCCTAAACCCCTCTCCCTCCCCAGAGTCGCTCGGAATTTGGAGTTCCCTGCGAACAGACCCGCTATTTAGAGTTGCTCTGACATAAGACGCTAAAATCATGATAAGATGGGCCCATTCATCATTATTCGTTCGTGATTCCTCGCTCGGCCGTAAGCTGAGATGGTTCGCAAATTGTAAGCCCGGGCTGAGAAAGGCAACTGCTCCGAGCATGTGAAGCGAGCATATCACGATCGATCTGAGGATTAGATGTTCTCCTCGATGCTGTCTGGATCGCTAATTAGCTAGGGATTGGTACCGTGCGGTCTCGGCCTGATGCCCGAAGACCCCCGTGATTGAATAATTCGACCTGTCACCTAACTTCGTATGTAATCATCCCACAGCGTCGGGATCGCACGCCCCCCTGTGGCTCGTGGCCAGTGGGCGCCGTTCACACAATCACAACTCTCTTTCCGCAGAGCGGAGTCGGGTGATGGTTTAGTTTCCCTTTCGAGCTCGATCAGAACAGCCGGGCGCTTGGGGCCCGCTCAGCCGCGAATATTATAATATTAATAATAATCATCATCATAATCAGCATCATCATCATCATCATCAGACGGGACGGAACCAACCCCGCTTCGGGGAACGAAAACAAAAGCAATATGATTCTGATTTGACTGGTAAGCCGATCCGGGACTATCATCGTCGTAGCCAGGGTCGCCCTACGATCGTAGAGGAGGAATAAATAATGTTGGGTTGTTTGCTACCGATGTGTTGTCACGGATCATCCTTTGGCTCATACTTAATTCGCCTCGTTTCCTTTTTCTTTCTCTCTCTCTTCCTTCCTTCCTTCTTTCTTTTCCCTCGATCTGCTCCACCGATCTCAATTTTGTTTGGGGCTGCTAATCGTAAATCACCCACCTGAATGCTCTGCCAGTGATTGATTCCAGGTCGGTCGGCAATATTATCCCCCCCCCCCCTCCCAATCCTTCCCAGCGTCATTAGACACCCTCCATCGTTGCCCGGCCCCAAACTGAAAGATCCTCTCTTCCCCTCCCCCCTCCATCCGCACTCGGAATCTATCTCCGCGTGTTCTGTGGGATGGTTCGTGCCCCCTCCACCATTGACATCGCCCTCCCTTTCCCTCCTGTGTCACTCCCTCAGCCCCCAATCACTGTCTCCGGCCACACCCTCCACGGTGATACGCCGGCGTGATACCCTCCCTTATTGGTCCTGTTCTTCCGGCAATCTTGATTTAATTCTTCAGTCCATGATCCATGACCACATGCCCTGCGCGACCCTCATCTCTGGAATCTCACTGACACGATCAGCTCTAGGTCGCCCAGTGCACCGGGTCACTTGCAGCATAACTCCCCGGGGCTCACGTCCCACAGGCTTCCAGATGTTCATCGGCCGTGTGCGTATGTCAGATGTATATATAAAGATATACAGACTTGCGCGAAACTCGGTCTAATATCGCTCTCTCTCTCTCACAAGACGTCAACCACATCCTCGTCATAAATCTTTCTCCATCCCGCCCTGTGCGCTGCCACCATTTTGTATGCCATGTCCTTGTCGGAATTGCCCTGGTCTCCTATTGGTCCTCACCATCCCTTCGTGGATAAACAGAAGGTCGCCAGTCTTTACCGGAACTCTTTCTTTGCGTCCCAACTCTCTGTTCCTCCTTTTGTTGCTCCGCCTTTCGTCAACATGAATCCCCTCTCACCGGAGGAGATGGAGCGCTTCCAGAAGCTGTCCAATGAGTTTGAGCCGGATGTTCAGGTAGGGCATGTTTGCACGAAGCGGAAGCTCTCCATCTGACATACCCGCAGGGCCCCCTGGTATCAACCAAGCAGTCCAGCCATGCTATTGCGGTGGAGTATGCCAATGCAGATCCCACGCTGGCAACAAAGACGGGTGTATGCCTCCCTGTCTCATCGAAGCGCATGTCACTAACACTCTAGACCCTTGTTGTTACGCACCCGATGACTCGGATTATGAAAGGAGATGGCAACTGCGGCTGGAGAGGTTTGTGCGTGAAACTCTGATATGAAAACGACTAACGCCCCATCCAGCGGTTGCGTTCGGCTATTTCGAAATGCTTTTCGCTCTGCGTGATCTATCGCGCGTACAACGTGAGCTGGCCCGGATCAAGTCGCTCAACACTCTCATGGACCAGGTCGGGCAGGAGGAACATCTTTATGAGATCTTTGTCGATGCCACGGAGGATATCTTCGCCCAGATCTCTGCCGCCATCCAGAACGGCACCCCGGATGAGTCTTTCCTTGTTGATGCGTTTAACGAGGAGTACAGCTCGAATTCTGTGATCACGCACTTCAGAGTGAGTACCGTTGCTGTCTAATTACTCTTTCAGTTTTGATGATCTCTTTAGCTCTTGACCAGCGCTTGGATGAAACTCAACCCGCATCGGTATCAGGCTTTCCTGCCTCTACCGCTGGATCAGTACTGCGCAACGCAGGTCGAGACGGTGCGGACTGAGATCGACGAAGTCGGATTGCAAGCCCTGGTGGATGGTATCATTGAAGGAGCGGGATTCGGCGTTGAGATCCTCTACCTGGATCGGAGTGAGGGCGAGGCTGTAACGCCACATCAGCTATCCCCCAACAGGCCCAACGTAGCGACGATTCGTCTGCTATATCGACCGTAAGCATCCTATTGAAATCAGATGGCAGAAGCTAACTCCAACATCAGAGGCCACTATGACCTTCTCTACAGAGCCGAACCTACTGTGAATATGGCACCCGTGGTCAACTACCAATACGCAATGACTTCTAACTACTCCCCCTGGGAACAAGGTGCTCTCTCCTTCGACGTCAACCCCCACTTGATGTCCATCCCCAATCTAATGGCGGACCCGTCCTACGGGATGGCCCCGTCACCCATCATGTCCCCGGTGTCTCCAGCATCTGCACAACCAACCAGTCCCTTTCGAGTCTCTTCGCCACAGGATATGTTTCACTCCCCGGTGTCCAGCCATGCTCCCGTTCCATCAACCATCCCGATCTCCTCGCCGCCGCCACCGATGACATCCCTCCCGAGTCGGTCGTCGGACGGTCCGCAGATTCGCTTGAATCCGTTGGTTATGAAGCCCAATCTGAGCCGTTCGTTGCCCATTACCACGCCTTTTAAAAAGTGAGTCGCCTCCCTTATTCTTGTTGATTAGTCTTGTTGACCCGTGCTACGTACAGTTCGCCGTACAATCAAGCGCATTTCCAGAATTCGGACTTTGAACCTATTCACTGGGAACCGAGCGACTCTCGAAGATGATTTCTACTATGACATGTCATTGACGACAACGAAACGACAACCTCTTAAGTAAAGGAGGAAAGAAAGAAAGACGACTCTCGGTACGGGTTTACTGTTGTCCGTTTGAAGATGTCTTCTCCATGTCTCTCTCTCTCTTTTGACTTTTTTCCTCTTTTCTTCCCGTGATTCTCTCTTTCACTTCTTCCAGCTATAGTACATCATGATTCTTAGCGTGGTGCAGCGCGTTGCATGGCCCGAGCGTTTGCCTTTTTCCTCGAGTGAGACAGATTGTGCCTTTTTATGTTCTTATCCTCCGGATCTATTCAATTTCGTTCTTCAGTGCCTGGATGGTGGGCGAGGTGGAGGGATGAATGGGTGAGTGGAGGAAACCAGTGGATTAAAAGCGAGATTCTTTTCTACTACTTTCTCCAACTGCGTAGGTCTTTCGTTGTCAGCGAATTACTTGAAACAGTTTAACGCTCCTGTTTAGATTGAGCGTCCGTCCTCTTGCTACTTAAAGCTTCATATGCGTGTTCCATAAGGTCCGCCCGTCGGCGCTTCAACATCTTACTATGCAGGTGATTTTCGGGCGGAACGCACTTGGGAAATAATCGGTCAAGAGGTAGCCACTACCCGAGAATCTTTTGAAACCAAGTCACCGGGAGAAAGGGAGTGTGAGAGAGAGTTCCATTATATCCTGTTTCATCCCCGAACAGCAGGCACTATATCGGAAGTAGAAAGATATTAAAATTCCAGGATAATGAAACAGAGGCCATTAGTCGATCCCATCACATTGCGGATTTTCTCTTGAGTTTTCCAAAAATTCCTCGGTGGGTGCACTAGATAGACTTCCGCCGTGCTCACCTCGCGATTTGAACACCGCGTTACGACCACGATCGCTTAACATCGGAACTGAAGCCACAGGGCTGTTTTCGCTTGGGGAGGACGAAGCCGCATGCGATATGATTCGAAGAAGAGGTCGAACCGTCATGAGGCATCCGGCCGTGATGCCGAGACTGGCTTCTAGGTTCGACCATATGGAAATCTGGTAGGTTGCATCTGAGTCTAAGTTAGAACCAGTATAGCGGAAATGGCGCTGGTATAAACTCACGGAGGAAATCTGGACTACTGGCGTAATGTAGAAATGGGATTCGAATGATGACAGCAGTGCTCGCACTTGAGAAGAACCTGTGTTAGAAGATGGTCCAAAAGTGAGAAAATCGGCATGGAGAACGAACATGCATGCAATACCCAGAATGCCTGACACGGCAAATTTTGTTTGACGATCCATTTGAAGCTTCCAGATCATATAGATAGGGAGCAAACCAAGTGTGAA
The DNA here is from genome assembly GCF_028827675.1 of Penicillium lagena. Classification (NCBI taxonomy): domain Eukaryota; kingdom Fungi; phylum Ascomycota; class Eurotiomycetes; order Eurotiales; family Aspergillaceae; genus Penicillium; species Penicillium lagena. The sequence continues at coordinate 1,916,690 of NW_026623222.1, read as the reverse complement.
ATCACACACGGTCGCCACGCCACTATACATATAGACAATGCCGAGGAGGGTAGCCTTGCTGAGGCAGTGGCATCCTGTTGGCAAGCGATTCCAGAAGCAGGACACCGCATGGCATTGAAAAATGGTGAAGAAAAGAAATACAATTCCCACGGCAGTAGAGAATCCCATTACTCCGTAGAGAATCCATGAATGGATGCGCTCAACCGCCAGACGAAGAAGGGTCATGGCAATGGACAGCCTAGCAATCGTGCATGTGAATATGTAGAAGATCTGTCCTAGCCACCAGCACTATCGATCATAGAAGTAAATAACCCCGTGTCATAGGCGAGCAACGATGGAATATGGACACATACCAACAAGCCCCGTCGAGCAACATTCGGTCGATGAGCTAGATATGCCTGCGTTTTCCCCATACCATTTGTAGCGCCCACAATGCCACACGTGGCGAATGCGATATTGAAGATCTATATCAAGATGAGTGCTGTGCATAACAGACTGCGTATGGCGGCTTACCATTGCTATCACCATTAAAGCATCGTCACGTCCAAACGCTTTCACAACTTTCAACCGAACGAAGCATCGAAGAGAAACAGCGACCAGGGAAAAGAACAAAAACACGACTGTGATAATGATGATGGCATCGCTATCCACATCATCCATGCTCTAAGACCGCGAATGAGTTCGAACGCATAGGATGGCGTTTGCAAAGAGTAACGGAGCAGCATGACCTAAGCTGGATGGAACTGTCGTTATATAAGCATCTGGATCGTTCTTTGCCGCGAGATATCGGTGGATGAACCATTCCACAATCCGTATCCACCACGATCCACGACGAACCAATGAATCTCGCGTGCAGAGCTTCCCCGCACAGGTAACCTTGGAAGAGTTTGAGTTTGTCTGCGGCTTAGGAGTTAATAGAGCACAGGGAGTAGCGACCGTTAGTGCCTTCCATGTTTGGAAATCTTGAGATGCTCTTTCAAACCCTAATCAAATGATATAATTATACCGACGATGCTTGTGCCGGAGCTGAATGGTATGCTGCTACACACGTAAGACAAGCGAGGAAGGTGTATGGCCGTGTATTTCTACAGGTCCAAGATAACTTGCCCTACGATGGCACGAAAGATCATGACGTCATTATCCACCTTGTACTGTAGTAGAGACAGATTCATCTGTGGGGGTGGAATCCACCTCAGCGATCGCCCGGGCTTCAGAATAATCTGAACCAGAGCAGCAGCTCCACAAAGAGCTACAGCCGACGCCAACGGGAGAAGATGATTCAGAAGGCACCACGCATCGACTGAGACGAGGATGGATATCTCCGCGGGACCCGCAAAAGAAAAGGTAGAAGAAGACCCCTATTACGCCAACTACCACGTTTCAAGTATTCCAGAAGAGTCATAAGCTTTACGAGTTACTTTTGCGATTGGTCTATACGCCCGGCGGCCAGAGGTAAGTTCCCACCGCGATGGCCTACCACCAGAGCCTCAACATTGGAAAGAGGGTCCACAACACCCACACAGAGATGCCTTCCATACAGCACCTAAGAAAAAGGCTTGATACTATTGAAGAAAAAATGCGTTTTTGACGTGGTTCGGAGTCCGAATAATATTAGCAAGCAGATCCTCCCGCTGACAGGTTTTTTCCTATAAATTCAACGCGGAGGGCTTCTAGTGTCACTCAGTATGCTCAGAACAGACAGTCAGGGGCGGCGGGTAAGGGATAATTCTATTTCTTATCCACATGTAGCCACTCAAGTTAAAAAATTTAACGGTCATTTGTCGAGTGCGGCCCTCAAAATCATTTCCCCTAATAGTTTAAGACTATTTCACTCTTTGCCAACTCGCAGCCTTGTGCAGTATAATCCTTCTAAACGGCTATATCCGTCTCTCCAGGATTCTTCTAGGTGACTGTCATTACTGACCTTTATATTCAATTCTGCCCTTTGGTCTCCTGTTTAAACCGGATATGGCCGTAAACAATACTATCTAAGCTATAGATAGAAAACTATGATCCATCAACAACTGGATCAATACTAATCAGTTAATCGCTGTTCGCATATGAAATATCAATCAGGATGGCCAGCATAATCAAGAAATAGTTAGAGGTGAAATAGTCTACAGATTGCTAGTCTTCTGGTTTTTTCATTCTCGAGGGTATTGGTGAACGTCCATACTTGCCACTAAGTGTTATATTGGTAGTTCTAGATATTCCTACTCATGATTAGCTTAGTAGTAGTGATCATTTTAATTAGTAGAGCGGGACGGGTGCGCAAGGAGAAGCCTAATCGAAACAAGCAGGATGACCAGAGACATGGGAGAACTCAGCTCTTAGCCAGGACGGAGCCCACACAACAGTAGAAAACGAATAAGCCGTTCAATGAATTAATACCATCAACTAACTGAGAGAGGTAATTAGATGCTATGGAAGATGGTTACAGGAGCGCTCGTCCTCCTAACGAGCGGCGAGCTTGGATAATCAGATGAAAACGAATCACGTGTGCGACTAGGGCCCTATCTGGCTACACTAGTTAATGCAGGCCGTGAATGCCTAGCTTGTTCTGCTTGCACTATTGTATTTCTGCCATACCATACTTCTTCCGTGTGGTTTCTTCTCTCTCTTTTCCTCTTTTTCCTCTTTATCGAGTTCTTTGTCGATAGGTGCGCTAGCAATTGATTTTGGGAGATTAACTACCGTTTATTAGTCAAGTTTACTATTCAGGGGCCATTTCTATTATATATCCTATTCGCTATCTTTTAACTTTGACTCACGCAGTAGTTTGATTCCCTAACTAATACTTGCATCTTGGCGAGCGACCCAACTGACGGTTAGTGCTATAGCTCAATGCAACCATGTTCGTCAAGAACTAAGTATTTCCATACATTGAGAAATTTGTTAGTTAGTCGTTATTTGTCATTCATATTTTAGATCAGCCACAGAGCTTTCATTAAGCCATGAGCATATGGTCAAATACTGCATAGGTGCCGAAGATTTTCTTAGATTTTTGTACTTGTCGTTGTGATTTGTTTTCTTCTTTCATAGTGTAAATAACTGTTGATCCTTTGTTTGGGCTTTTTGTAAAACATGTTTACAGTGAAGTGGAAGTTTAGCTACAAAGGGCGAACAAGCTTTGCAGCGGTCCAAAAACAATAGGTCCGAGCGAGTCGGCAAATCGCAGAGTGTTAGCTAGTCCCAACCACCAGTTGACTATTTTCGTTAGTACATAAGTTAGCCGATCGGCTAACAAGAATTTCGATAGACCCTGAGAAGAGAATCCTTCGGTTAACGCTTTGACATAGAAGACTATATCGGGTTTGGCCACTGTGAGAATAGACTTAATCTACATAGCTTAAGGACTAGCTAAACTATCAATAGTACGGTCATCAGCCCTCCACTATCGTAAAGAAGTTACTTAATATTATAACGATCTTCGCGCTGTGGAGTGTCCTCGTATTCGAACCGAAGTAAGATCCATAAGATCGACAAACATTCAAGAAAAGACAGGAGGGTTTTCTTCGGGGCATTATCTAGTGCCCCACAATTGCAAGGCTAACTGATCCACCTGGAGAACAGCGGCCCGTAGTGGCTGTCACAAACCCCTATTCCTTGACCTATAGCTAGACAAGACTAAAGAGCTAAGCGGGGAATTATGATTTAACATACAAAGTCTCGATTACTCCGACATTACGAGGTTCAAGGAGGGACTTCTCATCCTCTATTGCGTTTCAATATAAGAGACCTTTCCATATACTCCGCAGGCGTCTTATAACGCTGGATCAGCCATGGATTCTTCGTTACATACAACACTCTCGCCTGAGTATCTGGCGGCGAATATAGGTGGCCGACTAATCGGTGTTGCGAGTGCTTTCATTCCTATCATCATCCTGTTTCTATCCTTACGTTTCTTCTCACGCTATTTGACCAAAACTCCATGGGGTCTTGATGATACGCTGGCAATCATATCTGGTTTTATATTGATTGGTTTATCTGCCCTTGCCATATGTAAGTCATGTCAGCCGACAGTTCCCATTCTCTCTCTAACTAAAGCTTTCCATAGGTTTTGTGAAATTTGGCGGCGTGGGTCGTCACCTCGATGCTTTGGAAGTACTAGAACCCGAGTTGGTTACGCAGTACTTCAAGTACCTTTTGGTGGTATCAACCTATTACTATAGCATGGTTGCTCTGCCAAAACTCACAGTTTTGGCACTATATGGACGCCTTTGGACTGTGAATCCATATCGCACCATCATCTTAATACTGGCGGCAATTGTCATTCTCACGGCTGTTGTGACAGGTGTCATGTGCTTAAATTTGTGCCATCCATTTGAGTACAATTGGGACCAATCTATCCCTGGAGGCCACTGTATAAATAAGCAGGCCTTTTTCACATTTGCATCGCTGCCGAACATTTTGACCGATCTTGTTATGATTGCCCTGCCTTTGCCTGTTGTGTGGAAACTTCACACCTCTACGAAAGTCAAGGTTGGTCTTATGCTGACTTTCATGACTGGAACTTTGTGAGTAAATCCCTAGATTATCTTTCGCAAGCTAACTGATATGTGTCTACTAGGGGTCTAGTGACTTCGATAATGCGATTCGTCATATTCTACCAAGGCAATGCTGTTACGGATGGAACTTGGTCTTCGACGGATCTCATGAGCTGGAGTGTCGCGGAACCGGATATCTACCTCATCAGCGCGTGTCTGCCCACATTACGCCCGTTATTAAATCGGCTTTTCGGCCAGAACGGGTCTACGACGAATTCATCATCACGGTACGGCAAGAGTTTTAAAGGGACAAATAATTCGATTGCGAATCCCAAAACGAACTTATCTACACAGCCTCAGGACATGGACAAGTATTCTGATTCTGCGTTGTATGGGGACGAAGTTCAGCTTGTGTCCATAGTGGGGAAGGAGAGAGATCCGAATAGGGATGAGGCCTTTTCACAAGATCACATCTATGTACAAAGGGAGGTGAATGTGTTAGTCAGTGAAGAATAGAAGAAACACAGAAGAGACCAACAGCAAAATCCTGTCTTTTATTTGAGATGTCCATCACTCGATAAATGGCCATAACCAAAAGTAGTCTCATGAGCATCCACTGTCGTTTTAGTGCGGATTCCCTGTATTAGTAGGCATCATTTTCGGATGATCAGACAGCTCTCCCGTTTTTTTTTCACCGACGTTGACCCACTCTTGGATCCGTTCAGGGGTCGCATTGAGGGTATTCTTCTAAGCTGTCCGAATCGCTGGCAACATGCCTCACATCTCTTCATGGAGGGGTGCAGTAAGTGAGGCTTTTTATGCGCTTTGCTGGCATCCTGTGTCTCTCGGGAGTCGCCGGATTAGGAAATTCGGGACGGCTTATTCAAGTGGCGGCGCCTACCGAGTTCTGTTTTTAGTGTTCCGACTTGGACATTAGTTGACAGATAAGACCTCGGGAATATCCTCCCGTCCCCCCTCCCCATAAATATCACGGTGTCTCCAAGAGCCTTTGCAGGGTATTTTCACCATTACCCTGAGATTCCACATTGTTTGTGAGAGCTCCGCAATATTACATTCCTTACTTTGTGGAGGCCGTTACTCGTGTCCTGCTTTCTCTTATTGGCTGCTCGTACGTTTCCATTTCCCCACGATGCTCGTGACTCTGGAAAACACCCCCTTCATTGTCCTCGGGCTGTTGGCCGCCTACTACTTGGTGCCCTATCTACAGCGATGGCGGCTGCACGACATCCCTAGCCCGGGTCTTGCGGCGTTTACCAATTTGTGGCTACTACTGCAGGCCCGACAGGGTAAGCGCTATTTGGTGGTTGATGAAATGCACAAAAAGTACGGCACACTAGTGCGAATTGCGCCTAAGCACGTCTCCATTGCCGACGATGCTGCCATACAGACCATCTATGGACACGGGAATGGATTTTTGAAGTCGTATGTTTCTTAGCTATCTTAGACCTTCACAAGTGCTAACATAGCGTGACTAGCGACTTCTACGATGCTTTTGTCTCTATCCGCCGGGGTCTATTCAACACGAGGGATCGGGCAGAGCACACTCGCAAACGCAAGACTATCTCGCATACATTTAGTGCGAAGTCTATTAGCCAATTCGAGCAGTACATCCACGCCAACATTGAGATGCTTGTTAAGCAGTGGAATAAACTGTCTGAACCCCTAGCCAACTCTCAGGCTAGCTATGCTAGTATTGATGCGCTCAACTGGTTTAACTACCTAGCCTTTGACATTATCGGTGACCTAGCCTTCGGTGCTCCCTTCGGTATGCTCGAGAGGGGCAAGGATATTGCTGAGATGCGGAAGACCCCAACCGACCCACCTAAGTACGTGGCCGCCGTTCAGGTGTTAAACCGCCGCGGTGAGGTCTCCGCTACCTTGGGCTGCCTATCGGCTCTAAAACCCTATGCCAAGTACCTCCCCGATCGCTTCTTCACACAGGGCATCGAGGCAGTTGAGAATTTAGCTGGCATTGCTATCGCCCGAGTCAATGAGCGCATTAAGCCTGAGGTTATCGCGAATAATACTCGTGTTGACCTGCTCACCCGCCTAATGGAGGGCGTTGACGAGCATGGCAATAAACTTGGTCGGGAAGAACTTACCGCTGAAGCGCTAACCCAGCTGATTGCTGGCTCGGACACAACTTCTAATACCACTTGTGCTATCTTATATTGGTGTCTATGTACACCCGGGGTAATCCCCAGGCTACAGAAGGTCCTAGACGATGCTGTCCCGAAGGATATCGAAGTCCCTACTTTCGCAATGGTTAAGGATATCCCCTAGTAAGTAATAACTCGCTTTGGTTTTGATTCTTGCACTGACTATCACTAGCCTCCAATGGGTTATCTGGGAAACGATGAGGATCCATAGCACATCTGCTCTTGGTCTTCCGCGTGAGATTCCTAGCGGCGCTGACCCTATCGATATCGCCGGCCATACCTTTATGCCCGGTGACGTTCTCTCCGTCCCTAGCTACACTATCCACCGGTCTAAGGAGATCTGGGGGCCAGATGCTGAGGAATTCGTCCCGGAGCGCTGGGAACACCCTACCGCTCGCCAGAAGGGCGCGTTCATACCTTTTAGCCACGGGCCGCGCGCTTGTGTCGGCCGTAACGTCGCCGAGATGGAGCTTCTCGTAATATGTGCCACCGTATTCCGTCTCTTCGACTTCCGGATGGAGCAGGATGGTCCCATGGAGACCCGCGAGGGTTTCCTGCGCAAGCCGCTTGGTCTACGGGTTGGTCTGCGTCGCCGAACCCCAGCATAGGTTTCTGCCACGTGCAGGCGAAAATGGATATCTTGCCGGCCGCAAGGGTTCTCCGAAAATAGAAACGAACATGGTTTTTGGTATCAAAAATGGTACAGGTAGTTGAGCATAGCGCACCTCAGGAAGAGAATTCCTTTATTTGTTTATGAAGGATCACTAAGGTGGAGCTAGCATTTCTTTCAAGCAGGTTAAGAATTGAGTCGATTTCTGGAAAGTTGGAGGGATAAGACGAGTCATTATAGCGACATAAGAAGAAGTCATCTTGACCAAGCTTCAGGGAAGAGTAATAGGCAGTAGAGCGGTTAGCATAGGAGCAGGCGAAGGGTTAGGAGCACAATAAGAATTGAAGAGCTGCTTAGGGCGAGCAACGGTGTGAGCGATCGGGTTGCTCAGTGCGCAACTCAGATCGCTAACCGAGCGACTCACCCGGTGATCTGGGAGCAGTTCGCAACCCGATGCGGCAGTTTTAGCATCTCTTCGCACAAAAGTATCTAGAAGTATCGCGCGAAGCGACTATAGAACCCGTATTTAGAGATATCGACAATCAGTCAATCATTAGAATATATTCTGTCTTCAAGAGTCAATACAATGGATGATACATAATTTGTTGTTCCAACTCGTCAAGCAATCTCCTCATCTTTGGCCTCAAGAATAGCATCAACCATCCCATCAAGCCCGCGGTTCCGCTCCGCCGAATCCAAATATTCCGCCGCCACCAACCTCGCCAGAACATCACCAACCCAGTTCTGGCAGTTCCAGTCCTGCTCGCCGTCCGCGGGTATCGGGGTGCTTGCTACCGTTGCGCGGAGTTTGGGGATTTCGGGAATCGTTGCTTTCTGTGGGAGGAGGGAGAGAGGGATTATTCGGGCGAGCTCTTTTTGTTTAAAAGTTTTAGTGTTTTGAAAGAGTACGTGAGAGGGAGATGAGGGAAGGAAGGAAAGATAAAGGAGCGACGAACCAGTTGAGTTGATGGGAATATCCCAATTCACCCTCTCCGAGAAAGTAAAGAAACCATGCGACCCAACGATCTCCATAAGCGAGGACTTGAGGTCTGGTTCTGATCCTGTCTCTTTCTCTGGGAACTGGAAGAACAGCGCCGTATGCCGGTACCGCGCAAAGTCGAGCGGCGATGCGACGTAGACGAGGATGGAGAGTGTGATGGGCATTTCTCCTGCCGCTACCACATATCTCGTTGGTGGATGGCTTATTTGCTTATTTATTCGTTTGTTCGCGTGGTTGGGAAAGAAGAGAAGATGTGAAATAAAATCGAATGAATGATGGTGAGAGTGAGTGCCGAGGGTTTGTTTGATTTGGGATTGGGGTGTGTCGGAATGACGTCGTTTTCGTTCTTTGGTTCTTCTAGAAGGATGTTCCGGAAGGATTTTGATTTTGGTACTAGTACTAATGTAGAACTTGAGTAGGGAAGAATGGCAGAGAGGACTTGAAGGCGGAATTTTAATAGAAAATCGTCCATCAGGAGTGAAATTGTTTGATCGCATCGGCGTGTTTGTAGTTTGCGTCGAGTGGCAGATGCCATTGGACCAGTGTTGCCGCCGTGATAATTACCACCTTTAGGTAGGAAACGAAAATAGACATAAAAAGCACACCGCTACTAATTACTTCTTTTGTTAGTCGGGTCGAGTGTTGTCATTTTCGGTAAAAAATTCACAACCCCGGACCAGCCGAAGAAGCATACCCGACACAGCTCGGGTGTAACCTTCGCTCAAATGCCAGCATGCAAAATGGTTCTATATCATGTTGTCTATGGATTTCGGTATCCCTTACGGCCGGCATTGAAGAATCTCGGAGACCATTCAGGTTCATTAGAATTCTCGAGGTGATAAGAGTTTAATGATCCAGGAGATAAAGCGTTCAATCAGATTGACTGATCTAGTGGAGTAGAAAACCTTTCCTACCAGTCCCCTGTGGGAGCAGCTGACAATCTACCTTGCACAACTACATAGGTGTTCCCAGCACGACGAACTAGAGAGATTCGTCGTAGGGATCCTTATCTCACATCAGAATCTATATCTTCCTAGGCGGCAGTATAAGGTACTTTCCACCGTGGCTCACAAGTGGAAGGATTAACAGAATGACGAAAAATCGTCCCCGCCGGGACGAGGCTCTCCCTCGCAGGACTGGAAGCATATTTCATCGGTTGCGGATCCATATCCCCCATGACGAGAACGAAGTTCACCAGCGGCGCAGGATAAGTTCCTCGCATGTACGCCGCCACCAAGTCATGGCCATTCGATTCCGCCGCTTATCCACAGATTCCCATCTATAGCCACATGCATGGTATCGTCGCCTTCTTTCGTGTTGCGGAACTGCTTGAACAGCTTTAAACACCTCTCACACTGGACTTTGATATTGAAATCATTATCAGGAAATAAGAACGCGATCGGAGCATCGCCGGTATCTATTGTAATTATCCCCACAGCCCAGCTCGACTCCACAACCTCGGCTTCCGCCCGAGTCTTTCATCTGGAATTGTTACTGTCACAAGGAATATGTTTTATGTTCAACAAGAAACCACCCCACCTCCCCGGAAAGAAATCATCGGCGTCGCCACAGTGACACTGACACTGACAGTAACAGAAATAATAATAAAGTAACCAACGGCTGTCCAATCTTAACTAACCACATTCGGTCCTGAGCCGACTTCTCCCCCGTATTATTCCCCGCATTATCTATCCTTCGGCCCATCTAGCAAATAATCGGGGAACGATCTTCCCCAGATTTAATTATTATTGGCCGGAGCAGCCCACCCCGCAAAGTTTATAGACAAAGAATCCCATGTGCTTAGACTTTCGATAAACAGGCTCCGGATCAGGGTTCTCCGGTCGTCATAGCGTGGGGGTCAAGGAACAAGCATATATAGAGTGATTTTCTGCATGATCGGGATCCCGTCGGCAGGATAGAAGAACTGTCGGTGCAGAATACCAAGATCATTCGTTGGCACCTCATCTCATCATGGGTTCAGTCGCGGATTCTCCGCGAAAAGGTGGCTTTGGGCTTGTTTTGCAGAACCCTTATCTTTGTGGTGTTGCTACAGTAAGTAATTACATCGGAAACTTTTGCTAAGAATACTTGCTGACGGGGACGGACTAGTTTTCTACCCTCGGAGGACTGCTCTTCGGATATGACCAGGGCGTCATCAGCGGTGTGATCACCATGGAATCCTTCGGGGCTCGCTTCCCACATGTCTTCATGGATAGCGGTACCAAAGGCTGGTTTGTGTCGACGCTTTTGCTTGGTGAGTCTCTTTTCTTGCATACTCGTGGATTCTATATCGCCTCTCTGACTCTCGTGGCTAGCTGCCTGGTTTGGATCTTTGGCCAATGGTCCTATTGCTGATCGCATTGGACGGAAATTTTCGATCAACCTCGCGGTGGTTATATTTGTTATTGGATCAGCAATCCAGTGCTCCGCTATGGATATCCCCATGTTGTTTGTTGGTGAGTACCATACCCATCTAGGGTGACTTGATGCCAATATTTTACCTCTAGGAAGAGCAATTGCTGGTCTGGGCATTGGCATGCTGACCATGGTTGTGCCGCTCTACATCTCAGAGGTAGACACTATCTGAATTGAGGTCGTAGAACCAGCACTGACTCAAGCACAGGTTTCCATTCCTGAGATTCGTGGTGGCCTGGTCGTGGTCCAGCAACGTAAGTCTCATCCAGGCCAGCTCTATGCATTTATTAATAATTTCTCAGTATCCATCACCATCGGCATCCTTATCAGCTATTGGATCGACTACGGAACAAATTATATAGGCGGCTCCCGCTGTGCCCCCAACATCCCCTACACCGGCGGGACACCCTCGGCACGCACATTCAATGCCTACCAAGATGTCCCACCGGGAGGCTGCACCGGCCAATCTGAAGCCTCCTGGCGTCTTCCCTTGGCTATCCAAATTGTCCCAGCCATCATCTTGGGAGTTGGCATGCTGTTCTTCCCAGATACGCCTCGTTGGCTCCTGATGAAGGAGCGCGATGATGAGTCGCTGAATGCGCTCTCGAAGCTTCGGCGGCAGTCTCGCGATAGTCCGCTGGTTTTGAACGAGTATCTGGAGATCAAGGCGTCTATAATGCTGGAGAATACGTTTGCTAAAGACCATTTCCCTAATATGTCTGGCTTCAGGCTGCATCTTGCGCAGGTTCGTGATACATTGGGCTTTGGGATGTTTCTTGTGCTAACATGTCTGGTAGTACATGACCTTCTTAACGACATGGTCACGTTTCAAGAGGCTGGCTATTGGCTGCTGCGTGATGTTCTTCCAGCAATTCATGGGTTGCAATGGTAAGTGCAACTCGTCACATACCATAAAGCAGAATCTAAGATTCCTCCAGCTATGATTTACTACGCCCCTACAATCTTCGGCCAACTTGGCCTGGATGGCAACACCGTATGTCTTCCCGTCACAATCCTAATTGAAATACCCAACTAACCACCTTATGCAGACATCCCTCCTGGCAACAGGAGTTTACGGCGTCGTCAACTGCCTCAGCACCCTCCCAGCTCTCTTTTGGATCGACAAAGTCGGCCGCCGACCTCTACTCATGGCTGGCGCCACGGGCACTTGCATCTCTCTAGTGATCGTTGGTGGTATTCTCGGCGGATATGGCTCGCATCTGATGGACCATAAATCAGCTGGATGGGCGGGTATTGCCTTCATCTACATCTACGATATCAATTTCTCGTATTCGTTCGGTGAGTATCTTACATTATATGGCCGTGAGCAGAAAGAATTGACAAATGTAAAAGCTCCTATCGGTTGGGTTCTCCCGTCAGAGATCTTCAATCTCTCCATTCGGTCCAAGGCTATCTCGATTACCACTTCAGCTACGTGGATGTGCAACTTGTGAGTTGATATCTATTTTGCATTGCTGTGTTTCCACGCTGACATCTATTTTCCCCTACTAGCGTCATCGGCCTCGTCACACCGGATATGCTTGACTCCATCACATGGGGCACATACATCTTCTTCGCGGCCTTTTGTCTGCTCGCGCTTGCATTTACATTCTTCTGCATCCCAGAGACGAGAGGAAAGGTAGGACCTTGTACCCTCTTTTTGGCTATACAATTTTCTATTTTGCTTACCTTCTTGTCTTTCAGACCCTCGAAGATATGGATCTCATATTCGGAGATACAGCTGCGCATGAGGAGAAGAAACGCATCAAGCATATAGAGGCTGAGTTGCGTGGGGCACCTATCGAGGAGGACGATTTGAAGGAGCCGTTGGATCAGCATAGGGAGGCTGTTTGAGATTCGCCTTTATTTTTTTAATACGTAATGAGTGGAACTGAAAATAGCTATTGGATAATCCTCTCTTTCATTCACAGTTAATATCATGGCATACAAATGCAGTAGTCATTGGATGGATATAGGGGAATCAAATTAGCCTTCACTAATCTCTACACTGACCTTCATTCCTCCATAAAGCGTAGACAATCAAACATACAAGAGGAAAAATCATTCAGTAGGCGGGAAATTAACCCACTCCGAAAAGTCCATTCCACCGGGAGGAGGCATCGGCATCTGCTGCTCGACGGGGAACAAAGACCCCGGGAAACCGGGGTCACTGAAGAGCTGCTGCGGGAATGAAGGCATGTAGCTCTGCTGGGCTTGTTGGGGAAGAGGCTCTTGGTGCGGGTGTTGTTGCTGGTGTGGGCCTCCAGGGCTGGGCAGACTTGAGAAGGCCTGTGCAGGCGAGCCTATAAGTCTGTTCACAACTTCTAGACAGCGTGTGGCGAAGCGATTGTTTCCTATTGAGGGATGGGAGAGGAGGGCTTTTGTGGTTTCAATGTCATGGAGCCAACTCGGGGCGTCTGGGTTTGAGGGGTCGGTCATTAAGAAGACGATGGGGATGAGGCCGGCTTGGAAGAGGAAGTATCTTGTTCAAAGTTAGCACTGGTCGATAAGAAACAAAGAAGAAAGCGTACAGCATATACCACGCCCCGATTCTCATGCACACGTAGTTGTCCATATACTCCGCGATAGATGAAATGGTCAATCGCGCAGTCTGCAGGCATCTAACCCGGCACTCTGTCTCGCACGGGTCTTCGGTTCCTGAATCAGGAGTGCCTGGGGGACCACCGATACTGCCACTAGGCGCCCATCGTCTCGCGGCCCAGCGGAGTAAGATAGGTCGGTAGATCAGAATAGTCAAGTTCCAGTTCCTCCACAAGAGACGGTTGCGCACTAAGGCGAGGTTTTCGGGGACTATATTCGTTGGCTGGACAGACAGCGATTGCTGAGGATGCTGGATATAGGATGGCAAGCCGTTGTACCATTCTTCCATTGGTTTCTGCAGATTCAGCGTCTCCTCGGGTGTTGGACTGGGGCTCGAGATCAGACGCTGGTAGACACTGTTGGTAAGAAGGTGAAAACGGGCTTGAGCGATCAAGCCCGAGTAGAGAGTTGGGCCGGGTTCTTCGGGAGGGAGAGTTGTTGTTGCAGGGGTGAGGGCATCGTCATGGATGTTGAGAACATGCTTTGCGTCCATGACACTATCCTCTGGGAGAAGGATCGGTCGACCAAAGGTTTTGGCGGCACCGCTATCAAAGATGAAGACGCCCCACCACAGTCTCCGGCGGATCTCCCGCTGTAGCAGGCTGATTTTCCAACCGGGAAACTCTTTGTGGAGGCCCAGACTCATGGCCATGCGCACTGCCAATCCCAGGTAGTTCCAGCCGGTGTTTGGCTTGTTCCGTTTCTGGGCATAGTTGCTCAGCAACAGCAGAGCCTGCACCAGTGTGAGGTTCCCTGTTTCGAATACAGATGCCTGCTGCAGATAACCTCTCGCCTCCTGATAGAAAGTGATGTCAAGATCCGAGCTGTCATCCCCAATGCTCCATGCTCCGAGCGCCAGCACAGTATTTAGCAGAATCTGCCAGGATGTACCATGAGCCCGCAAGGATGGGTCGTGGAACTGCGCTCGGAAAGTTGCTTCATGGACGAATGGGTAACTGGTGTGATAGTTGAGGAAGTACGCATCGATAAAAGCCTGCTCAATCAATCCGGATGGAGCGGTTTCTAGAAGCTGTGCTTTTAGAGGCACCCCTCCAGAGCTGGCCGAGCGCACTGGCATGTTGAGATCAAATCCATGGTCAAATAGTGCTCGTAGTGGTACAACACTTGAGGATGCTCCGAAGTAGCCAGCTCCTTCGGGTTTGATGGACAATGCCGCCATGCCATCTGTTAAATCTCCCAGCGTAATCTCCTTTTCGGCCCAGTCAAATCCATCGGCTTGCTGTGGTAAGGCTTCTGGCGCTGGTTCGGCCCTTTCCGCTTCCGGCTTGGCTGGTGTCGAGTGTCTTGAGGATGACTTGGATGAAGAAGCTTTAGGCGGAGCGTCCGGATTTTGCAGAAGAGAACGCAGGGTGGCATCCAAGTCGCCTCCGGGAAATAGCCTACTCAAGGCTGTTTCAAAGGCGTGCAAACGGTCTTCAACGTATGTGAGGTGTCTGGAATGTGATCAGCTTTTGTCTACTAAGGAATTCATTTTGCCTGCTAAGACGTACTGCCGAGTGAGAGGACTTCTGCTGACTTTGGGGCTGTATTTGCACTCCTTATTCAACTGCCGGCATTGCAAGCAGATGGGCTTCTCTTTCGAGCACTAGAGCAGGAATGAGACGTTGAAGCATGAGCGTTTATTGAAGTTGCCACTTACTCTTGACTTCCTGAGCCGGCATTCATCGCACTGAAATAGCCATTAGTATTTGCGTCTCTCCGTGATCCTTTTCCACATACAGCAAATGAATGCGAATCGCGCGTGCTAGCCATCATTATCGCGGTCGATCGCAACAGTTACATCGGGTGTCTAACGCGCTGTGATCATGCCAGACGGCAGTCATCTTCTCACCGTTAGATCCGGCCGTCAATCCAATATGGCCAACTCACGATCGGCGCCCATGCAATCATTGGTCTGTTCTCAGCTCGAAGGCAAAGTGGCATGAACATCTCCCCTCGCTCTGGTGGGGGAGGTCATGTGATGCGCGGAAAAACCTTCGTAGTGGCCTCAGGCATGGAAATTTTTTCCAGAGAGATGATACTAATATGGTTGCATCCGATTCTGAGAGGATCGGCGTTGCGGGTGATTTACGTGTTACTGTATACGAGGACTTTGCATGACCTTGTCCTACTTCACAAACCGAAGGCAAAATCCGCCCGACCGGAGGGAGAGAGCGCAGTGTATGAATGAACTACGAAGCAATGGATTGGCTATTTATGAAGTGGAATGGAATAAATAGTAATCGGTTTACTCCTGATCATCAACAGATGGATATTGTGCAGGTCAGGAAGTGTACTGGCAGACGCAGATATATATATGTCAGCCCGACACCCCTTCTGCAGACACTGTCATTACCTTGGCATACTTTTTACACAAGATTGAAACGTTCCTAAAAGACATAGTTCACAAATGAATAAATACACATAACAGGATGATCAGTCCCTGCCGTCGGCGAGGTGGCTTCAATATATCTTCTCTGCTGCTTTTCTATGGTTTGTCTTGGCATCCCGGATCACCGCCTGCATTTTTCAACATCATCTCCGGCTATCTCCAACCGCCAGAAAAAGCGGCGCCAACCGGACCAAAAAATGCCCTCCCAGCCAGCTTTACCACCGCTCCTCGCGCCCTATCTCTCCCCTGTCCCTCAATCATCACTGACCCTGGTTTCTTCCATCCTTGGCGCAACAAGCAACTGGCTAGTCCTCAGATTTCTTCATGCGGCACTAAGCACCTCATCAAGTCAGAATGCCGCATCTGAGCCAGAGGGGGTTCAGAATGGCGCGAAGCGGAAAGTAGTCTTTGTGAGCTTCATGCGGAGTTTTGAATTTTGGAAGTCAGAGGCGAAGCGATTGGTATGTATTTGGAGAAGATGTTATTTTGCAATTTTACAAATACCTCTTCGAGTCTAACGCGTCTTCAGGGTCTGGACCTTGTACGCTTGGCAGACAAGCAGCAATTCGCCTTCATTGATGGCCTCTCAGGGCTATTTTATACACCACCAATCTCTCGCACCACTTCTTCTGCTGCCTCCGCCGCTGGCCGGGGAGTAGCACTCCTCGAACAACTTTGCCACTGCGATCTCAACCCGGACCTCTACCAGGGAGATCACCACAGCCACCGGCGATACCACCAGGCGGAAGTGGCATTGCACCGCGAAG
Organism: Penicillium lagena; assembly: GCF_028827675.1. NCBI lineage: Eukaryota > Fungi > Ascomycota > Eurotiomycetes > Eurotiales > Aspergillaceae > Penicillium > Penicillium lagena. Next base: position 1,900,238 of record NW_026623222.1, on the reverse strand, counting down.
TCAGACAGAGCTGGGCGTGGCCAAGAAGCTCCATTTTTCCGGCCGCGGCACTGCAGCCCTCGATGCGCTGGAAAGCGACATCATCTCTGTGATGCAGCAGCTTAAGACTTCCGCAGAAGACGGCGATGAATTGCTTCTCATCGTCGATCAGCCGGACTTACTACTCGCCACCACGGGGCCGAGTCTGGGAATCGGAGCGACCGAGATGGCGGAGTGGGTGACGGGGTTACAGCAGCATGCACACGCTACGATCTTGACTATAGCAGCGGACTCGCCGCTGATACATAATGTTTCCGTATCGAGGGCTGGAGGCCACATGCCTGCTCCGATTGAGACGGAGCATGCGGGGTTTGCGATTGGGCTGGCGCATCGGGCACGCTCCGTTATGCAACTGCGTACTCTGGAGACTGGGGTTGCGAGGGATGTTAGTGGGGTGCTGAGGATAAGTGCAGGCGGCGGATGGACTGCGGGCAAGGATGATAGCCCGGAGAAGGAGGTGTTGTATTACATCCAGCGGGATGGTGGCGTCCGGGTGTTTGGCCGGGGCGAATCTTAGACTGTACTGGATGAGATGTTCTCGAGTACCATCCGAGAGAAGGGTGGGAAGAGAGATATCTTCACATTGTATGTATCACGACATAGAAAGAGAAACAAGGAAATTCATGCATGCTTTCCTCTCCGACTTTATTTCACATCTCCATCAAAACACCACCATCGCTCGAATCCTCTCCATCACTGTCATCCAGATCGTGCAGCGAACAGACGAAAGAATCGACAGGTCTGCCACAACACACACCACTTGAGGAAAGAAAAGAAACGTTCATATTCCGGAAACGGCCAAATTGCATTGCGAGCAAGCTATGAGAGTCGTAATGCTAGGACCATTGTTCATGCCAGGATATATCCCCATCCTCTTTTTTCTTTGCCTTATTTTCCAGCCATCTCCGAGAACGAAAACGCGACGCCGACCGAGCGGATGATATCATTCAAAAAGAACATTTAGTGGTTCTCGGGACCACGGGCGCCCTTGGGGGTGCCGACCTGGAAACCGTTCTTGAAGCGGCGGTGCACGTCACGCAGAGACCTGAGGCGGCCGCTGCCGGTGGTCTTGCGGCGCATGGCCTTCTCGCCCCAGTTGTCTGTATTTTCGGTAAGCCAGTGTTCAGTTCAACGACCGTGCATTTCCGACACAAATTTTGTATCCGAATCATCGGGGTTGTAGGGAGGGATTGCATACACTTGCGGGTCTTAGCAGAGGGGTAGCCACAGTTGGAGCAGGTGTGCTTCTGAACGTGGAGGGAGCGGCGGCCTATACGCAGTCGCAAGAAAAAATCGTCAGTTCCAGGGTCCTCTTCATAGCAAGTTTTGTGTCCAATCCCAATCCCATTCGTCGTCGCCATCGTTCAACTCATTCCAGGGGCTGTTGTAGAGATTTGCGATTTCGGTTCGAACGGGACTGGATGGTGGACAGAGACTGGTAGGATGGAGATACTAACCACACCGACGGCACAGAACGTGCGTCTTGTTGTGGCGCTTTCCGAAGCTCGAGGTACCCTTCGCTGTAATCGTTGTCAGTATGCTGCTGCTGCACTGTCTCGTCGACGCGGCGGATGATCGCGGTGGTCGGTGGGTTCGTGGTAGGACGTACTCATTTTGGATTAGGGAACTGGGCGAAGAAATTGATGTTAGTGTGATGGAAGAGCGCAAGAGCGAGGGTGAGTTGAAGTACCTGGCGATTCCGTGGAAGGGGCTGGTTGTCGGGATGTCGTCGTCGGGCGGATCGAAATTGGCGAAATTGATGGCAGGAGAATCGTCGTGGGCTGGGTCAGGTGATAGGGTTTGCCCTGTCCCGTGATAACGAGTCACATGATATTATACGCATCACGTGATATTTCTCAGTATAGCCGGAGCATCGATAGTGATTAAATAGTAATTTCGAGGGTATTCTGTTCAACCCAAACGCCAAAAATGTTATAATTACAGGTCCTGATCAATGAACTTCGCCATGGGATCGTCCGCCGTCAGCCGGCTTCGTTTGTACGACTCGATCTCTTCCTCCGTGATGCCTGACTTCACTTCCGCCAACGTGCGCTTTCTTGCATTGGCCTTCTCCTCTGTCCTTGTGTCCACGGGTTCCGACTCAAGAGGTTCATCCACCTGATTGGGTGATTCCTCGCCATTCTCGGGCAACATCAACATGTTGCCCGCTTCCTCGAACGCCTTCTTTCCCTCCTCTCCCGTGCAGTAGCTGTTCTTCACGGTAGAGAAGCAGCATGTGTAGCCCCACTGGAACTCATGCCACCAGCTACCCCAAACAGAAGTATGGTTGTTGACCATGACATCTTCGGCGTATTTGGATTTGGTCGCCCTTTTAGGTGCGCCCTTGATGGCACCTGATTCGTCGTACTCGACAAATCGCTCGTTCTCGACAACCATCGTGTCGCGGAGAGGAGTTGGTTGGAGATGTTCGAAGCCACCGTATTTGTCCAACAGAGCCTTGCGCTGCGCCTGACGCTTGGCCTCGCTTTCAGATTTCTCTTTCTTTCGAAGAACCTCGCCAGAGGTCGGGTTCGCCTGAAGATGAATCTGCGCACGACCGCTTTCCTGAGATTCCCATGCATAAGTCTGTGCTTTCTCAAATTCAGCAGCGTCGCCTGAAGCGCGAATGAAATTCTCCTCCGCGACTAGTGCCGCCGCTTGATCTTCCTGTGCACCCATATCGACCATTCGTCGCGTTTTCGGATCGTATTTGGCAGAATCGAGGTCGAGGTTGAGTAAATATTTTGCGGTGTCTTCTCGGATACGTAGGTTGCGGGTTGCCGTACTTTGTTGTCGACCCATGTCGGACTCCTCAGCGTAGCGAAGCTCGTCCGCAGGTCGGCTATCATCATCATCATCCTCCTCCCCGTCCTTGACCATTTTGAGACCTTCCCCGTCCTTCGCCGCCCGCTTCATGGCCTCCAGCTCTTCATATTCGTTGACAACCTTGCGGTACTCGCTGGCATCGTATCCGTTCCACCGATCGCGTTTGGCGTCCCATCCCATGTCAACTGTTTGGATGACTTCGTCTGCTTGAATATCCTTGCCAGTCCACTTGGCACCCTGCTTTCGAGGTCGGCTGAGGCATTCTTTCGTCTTATGTGTCATCGCACCGCAATTCTCGCATGCGCCTTTTCGGTACTTGGTCACAGCTGGACCCGCGCGCTTTCCCCGATCGTACCATTTGGACTGTTCCTGTGTTGCTTTTTGCAGACGCTGGTGCTCAAGGTAGTCATTTCCAGAGTCATCATCGACGTAGAAGGGCTTCTTCGAGATGAACGACGGAATGTATTCGTTGCGCTCCTTCGACGCCACATCGGCGGGTTTGCGCGACATGGTGGAAGAGGCCTGCCGAAAGGCAGGAAACCACAGAGAATGAGAAGAATAAAAAGAGGCCAAGTCCCACGAGAGTAGTGAGAAGTGCAGTGAAGTGATGAATGTCGTCGGATCGTTTTCCCAAGGGCCGAGACTTGGCGGATCGAGACCACGTGACCTGGCGTTTCTCCCGCGTGGCGCGTGCCTGTTATGCCTCTTTGCCCTTACACAACAGGTGATCAACTGAGGACAGAATCCGTCGAGGCTTTTGCGCAATGTCGGTGATCTGCCGGGTTAACTCACGCCAGACCGATGGAGCCGTTTCGAGTGCGCCTCAACTGCATCGATCACTACCAAGCATCCGCGTCGGCATTGGACCCTCCACTGCCTCGCTGTGATGGAGCGCCTGAGAATACTTTCAGGCCCAAGGTGCCGGTGATTCGAATATTTGGGTCGACCGAAACCGGACAGAGAGTCTGCGTGCATGTCCATGGCGCATTTCCTTATCTCTATATCCAATACGACGGTCCCTTGACACCGGAAGAAGGTTGGCCCAGACTGGACCCTGACATTTAACAATCGACTAAATTTAGCTGCTAGTGAACTCAGCCAGTCGGACCCTGCACCTCTCTATTGACCATGCGCTGGCGATCAGCTATCGGCGCAATGCGTACGATAGGAAGACCGCCTTTGTCGCGCACATCACCTTGGTCAAAGGCATTCCCTTCTATGGATACCACGTGGGGTATCGGTTCTTCTTCAAGATCTATCTCCTCAATCCCTATTATATCACTCGCCTGGCCGACCTTTTACATCAAGGAGCCGTGATGAAGCGTCCATTACAGCCTTATGAGAGCCATCTGCAGTACGTTCCCCAATGGATGTGCGACTACAACTTGTACGGCTGTGCATACATGAACTGCAGCAAAGTCACCTTTCGTGCTCCTGTACCAGAGTATCTCGAGCTCAGTAACCTGAGTCACCGTTGGCATGACCGGTTAATTGCTCCTGAAAGCATTTCGGATGACCCGGCCCTTCAAAAACAGAGTCATTGTTCACTGGAGGTGGATGTCTGCGTACAGGATATTTTGAATCGCTCAGATATCAAGGAGCGGCCCTTGCACCATGACTTTTCGGAGTTTTTACGGCCGGTTGCCTTCAACGAGCGGCTCGTGCCTAGCATGGAGGGCCTGTGGCAAGACGAAACCCGACGACGCAAGAAACGGATGGGAATCAGTGATCCCGGAAGCAGTCCATTTGGCCCTGACGAGCTGGTTTCAATGTCTGCCGGCCCAAGAAACCAATCGGCTGGGGGCTGGGTCCACGAAGAAGAATATCGTGAGATGGCCTTTGAAATTGCTGCCAAGGAAAAGGAAGAAAGTGACGCGAAAGAGTCAACATTTGAAAACTTCCTTGAGCCAAATGAACTCGTGGGCAATGTGAAGACAGCTCTGGACAGTGTCGAGGATTTCTATCCTAATAATTTGGATCTCAGTACCCACCAACAACAGGCTCCCGGCGAGCAAGCCGTGCCTGAAGTGTCGGTTGATGAACGCGTGGCCCTGTCTTCTCAAACCCGGGAAGACCCTTACTATTCTGATTCCGGTGACTTCGACGACTCCTTCATGGAGGCTGCTGAAGAGGAACCCCGAGATGGCGCGGCAAATCCTCTGCAGGAGAGCTTTGATGATGGGATATTTGATGATCTGTTTCAACTGGATGCTGCAACACCCAACAAGGATGTACAAACAAAGTCGACAACTGAATCATCAAGTACTATTGATCCCGACCAGGTGCATGTCCTGTCAAGGGCCAGGAGCATTCCCACTAAACGGCCACACTTTAAACTCACCGATCACGACCAGCGTTCAAGCAAAAAGTCAAAGTCTTCCAATGAGTCTGCACCTCCTGCTGCCCAAAGGGACTTGGTAGATTCGGCCAAGCGGGGCGAGGATACAAGGACTCGCGAAGCTTCCTTCAATGCTGATTTCATGCCACTGTCCTCGACATCAACGCCTTCCTCCTCTCAGAAGACAATTCGCCCAAAGAAACACCCGTCAAACAGCAGACTAAACTATCCAGTTGTCAAGGACCCCAATGATCCCCTCACAATTCTACGATTTAGTCAAGATGATGGCCATTCGTCCAAGGACTCGCAGCCATTTCAAACTGCGTTTCCGCCTGGTCCCACTACGAGCGCATCAGGAAATACTGGCGAATCAGGAAGCACCTCGCAGCAACAATCTTCGTCAACGGTGACGGGGACATCCTCTCTAGATCCGCATGTGGCGGGAGTAATTGGAAAGCTCCATGACAGCTTTGGAATACCGCCTGACTCGTCCTTGTATTGCTTTCGACTCGTCAGTCCTGGATTCACTGAGGTTGTGTCCACTATGAATGACTATGGCCGGCCATCTGTTGTCTATCAGAAAGCCCATTACAGTGAACCGATTGACGTGCCCGAACGACCACGCGAGTATGGTGGCCGAGAGTTCCGCCTAGAAAGCAACACGATTCATTATCTACCGGAATTTGAACCATCAGGGGAAATGCCTGGAGTCTTTGGTGAACAGCCTTCGATTCTCTACGACCGGGACCAGCAGGAGAAAGACGACCAACGACTACGAGAGTCGTGTGCTGCCAGGGTGTGGGAGTTTGCAGCAGTTCCACCCAGTCGATCAGAAGTGATTGAGTGGTTTGAGAATGGCCAAGCCTCCAAGCAAAACAAGCAAACCACGAAAAGTCCATCCAAGCCAGAAATGAAGCCCAATGTTCTTTCCCAGATTGAGGGCCCAACACAGAACAATGCTTATGGATTTAAATACTCCCAGAAGAGAAAGTCTACTAGCGTGGAGCACCAAACCCAATATATGAGCACGATGAGCTTAGAGGTGCATGTGAATACTCGCGGGTCTCTTTCAGCCAACCCGGAGGAAGATGAGATCACCTGTGTTTTCTGGGGTATCCAGTCCGATGATGAGGATCTTGAAGTCAACAGCCATCTTCCTGGTGTTCATGTCGGCATGATCTATCAGGGTGAAGGTGAACGCCCCGAAGCCAAGATCTCAAAATCCTTGACAATTGAAGTTGACCATGAGACATCGGAATTGGATTTGATTAATCGTGTGGTTGATATTGTCCGCCATCACGACCCCGATATAATCACTGGTTATGAGGTCCACAATGGGTCCTGGGGATACCTGATCGAGCGAGCTAGGAGGAAATATGATTTCGATCTATGCCATGAACTGTCGAGAGTGAAATTTGACTCGCGCGGAAAGTTCGGCAAGGAGTCTGACCGATGGGGCTTTGAGCACACCTCGTCAGTTCAAGTAACTGGTCGACACATGGTGAACATCTGGCGTGCCATGAGAGGCGAACTGAATCTTTTACAGTACACGATGGAGAACGTGGTTTTTCATCTCCTGCATCGCCGAATCCCTCACTATTCACCCCAAGTCCTCACACAGTGGCACCAGAGCGGCAAGCCTCGGCACCTGGTCAAGGTCGTAGATCACTACATCTCTCGCGTGCAAATGAACCTGGAGATAATAGAAGCAAATGAACTGATCCCACGGACGAGCGAGCAAGCGAGGCTGCTCGGGATTGACTTCTACTCAGTCACCTCTCGCGGCTCCCAATTCAAAGTCGAATCACTGATGTTCCGAATCGCCAAACCCGAGAATTTCATTCTCGTGTCTCCCAGCAGGAAGCAGGTCGGGCAGCAGAACGCTCTCGAGTGCCTGCCCTTGGTCATGGAGCCGCAAAGCGACTTCTACACAAGCCCACTTCTTGTCCTTGATTTCCAATCCCTTTATCCTAGTGTGATGATCGCATACAACTACTGCTACTCGACGTTCCTGGGCAGGGCCCTTCATTGGCGCGGCCAAGACAAGATGGGGTTCATGGGTTACAGACGCCAACCGCAGATGTTGGATTTATTGAAAGATGAGATCAATATCGCACCGAACGGCATGATGTATGCGAAACGAGAGGTTCGCCAGTCGCTCCTTGCCAAGATGCTCACAGAGATCCTGGAGACTCGGGTCATGGTCAAGAATGGCATGAAAGTCGATAAAGACGACAGGGTCTTGCAGCGACTCTTGAATAACCGACAGCTCGCCCTCAAACTGATTGCGAACGTCACGTACGGATACACATCGGCCTCTTTTTCTGGACGCATGCCCTGCTCCGAGATCGCAGACAGCATTGTTCAGTCCGGGCGAGAGACCCTCGAGAAAGCCATTGCATTCATTCACTCTGTCGAACGGTGGGGCGCCGAGGTAGTCTACGGAGACACAGACAGTCTGTTTGTCTACCTCAAGGGCCGCACGCGGGACCAAGCCTTTGATATCGGCGAGGAGATCGCCAAGGCAGTCACAGAAATAAACCCACGGCCTGTGAAACTCAAGTTCGAAAAGGTATACCACCCGTGCGTGCTACTGGCCAAGAAACGCTACGTCGGCTTCAAATACGAGCACCGAACCCAGGCAGAACCCGAGTTCGACGCCAAGGGCATCGAAACTGTCCGCCGCGACGGCACTCCCGCCGAGCAGAAGATCGAAGAGAAAGCACTGAAACTCCTCTTCCGCACCGCGGATCTTAGCCAAGTCAAGACCTACTTCCAGCGCCAGTGCGCAAAGATCATGCAGGGCCGGGTCTCGATCCAGGACTTCTGTTTCGCGCGCGAGGTGCGTCTCGGCACTTACAGCGAGAAGGGCACCTTGCCCGCCGGTGCGCTGATTAGCACGCGCAAAATGCTCGACGACCCCCGTCTGGAGCCGCAGTATGGCGAGCGCGTGCCCTACGTGGTCGTGACCGGCGCTCCCGGGTCCCGACTCATCGACCGCTGCGTTGCACCCGAGGAACTTCTGCACGACGTACAGCTCGATCTCGACGCCGAATACTATATCACCAAGAACATCGTCCCGCCTCTCGAGCGGATCTTCAATCTCGTCGGCGCAAACGTTCGTCAGTGGTACGACGAAATGCCCAAGGTGCAGCGTATTCGTCGCATTGACAATTCTGCTTCTCGCCCCGGAAATCCAAAAGGCAAAGATGTTGGCTTCTCCAAAAAGACCCTCGAATCCTACATGCGCTCCTCCTCTTGCATTGTCTGCCGAGCCAGACTATTAGACTCCTCCATCCCTGTCTGTGGAGCCTGTCTCCAGCAGCCGCACATAGCGCTCCTGGATCTAACGCAGCGTCTACGGCGTGCTGAGAAGCGAGCTGTTGATCTCGAGACGGTGTGTCGGGCATGCATGGGTGTTTCGGCTGGCGATGAGGTCAGTTGTGATAGTATGGACTGTCCTGTTTACTATTCGCGCACGAGAGACGTGGCGTCGTGGAGGCATTCACGGGCGGTGCTTCAGCCTGTCGTGGAGATGTTGGAGAAGAAGGGAGATGAGGAGCTTGATTGGTGATTGTTTTTGTTTCTTTGGAGTTGTTGCATTTTACGGCTCGTTTTGGCCTGGAAGGCTGGCGTTGAAGATTATATCTTGGTAATACCCCTTGAACTAATATTGGATGGCGGGCGCATGACTTTTGGGAATGGAAGAGCTCGTTCCGGCTTCGATACAAACGTTCGCAATATGGACACAAACAAAATAACATTGGGAGCATTACGACGTTTATAGGGTAATGAAGCTCGCAATTCAAATTTGGTTGATACATTTTCCCTCTCCCCAGACTATGAAATAAGGACCATTGCTATGCTGAAACTTCAACTCTGCGCTTCATGTCCATGAACTCCGGCGAAAAGATTCTGCTGAAAATATTCATAGCAAACTTCTCAGTGCCCTGGCATAAAAAAAAAATCATTCCCCATCCCAGGACATCCCAGAGATGACACCGAACCAAACCGAATTCTCGGTGGTAGGCCGTCAAGACGAAAAGAGAACCCATCATCACATTTGTCGATATTCTAATCAACTTCCCCCAAGACGGCGCAGCTTGTCCATCACCCAGGACTTGACATCGCCCTCCTCCTCCACAATGTCCACAACCTCGTCGCTGTCTTGATAGTCATTGCCCAAAGACACTCCACCTTCATGCGCGTCCTCGAATGTGTCTTTCCCGGTCTCAAGTCCAGCATCATCTAACGGAACATGCTTCTCAACCAAAGACGGATTAATCTTCTCGTCCATCTCAAGATCACGCAGCATGTCCACCACTTGGATGGTAGGCTCGTCGATGGGAGGCCGGCTATCTGTGTTTTTCTCGGAATCCGGTATCTCAAATCGACCCAAGGCAATTTTTCCGAGGTAGTCAGAGAAAATCCAAGGAAAGCTGATAAGTGGTAGGGTTTCTGCACTTGTATCAAGATTGTCATCCAGAGGTTCGATGTCCACGAGTAGCTCAGGACGGCGCGGCGCAAGTGTGGCCTCCATTTCCTCCTGCGTGACGCGGTACATGGCGACCACCAAGGGAGCAAGAGCCTCAAACTTTCGTGCTCCCACTTTATCATAGCATTGCTGGCGGAAACCGCTGCGAAGGGTGTGTACAATTCTACCCAGCTCTTCGTGGAGTTTGTAATCCTTGTGGGCATGGCCGTGGCTAAGCACAAAGGTGGACCAAACCTCGAATTCGGTCTGGATCTCGTACTGTGCCATGATCCTGCGCATGGCCGAGTCGTAACCCTCTTTGAGATCTCTGGCATATTCCATGAACTGCTCACTGAAGGGAACCAGGGAACATTTCAGAATGCGAGAGTCAAAGGGCATTTCGAGACTGGGAACGAACTGAACGAGCTTGACTTTATCATAGAGTTGACCGAGGATCTTCTTCGAGTGATAAATCTGCTCCTTCCGCTTGAACCTCTTCTCCATGAAATGTGGCCACATACGGGGACTAAGATCGCGCGTCATATGGGCAGGCCTGCCGCTCTTGTTGTAGTCGACTGCGTCTGAGTGAAGCTGAGCGAGCTGGAGGCATTTCTCTTCACACACACCGTCATCGAGCTGATCAGCCCAGGCCATGTGGGCATGCGCAATCATAGGAAGGTAGTCATGCTTCATGTAAGTGACGAAGAAAGACGTGACCTCGTCAACCGTAACGTCGTGGTCCAGATCAGGGGCCCGGCGACGCGTGTAGTCCATGGGTGGAGTAAACCATGTCTCCGGCATCATATCCGGATCCCAGATTACAAGGTAGTCATCTCCATCGAGATCCCCTCCAGAGCACATGCTTGCAACATCCCGGTCGCCAGTCTGCGGTAGTATAACTACGTCACGGAACTCATGTAGTTCAGATTTGTCCACAGCTAGGACAAGCCGAATATCACCAGGGTGAAGTGAGGGGTTCCGAGCCAAGAGGCAAATGCCTGTGATAATCTGGGGAGCGCCATCTGGTGGGCAGATCTGGACAAAGATCTCAGGGAGTGCTGTCACTTTCTCACCGTAAGGAGCAGACTCTGCAGGCAAAGACTTGTCATAATAGCCTCTCAAACATGCAGTTTCATCCATTATGCCGAGCAGGTTCGCTCCCCGATCAATGACAATCTTGGCCTTCTCCTTAAGAGATTTCAAATGCCATGCTTTCCACAATACCAGAAGCGATGAAATGAAGGGGTCTCGGGCCTTTTTAAAGCCATCGGAAACCATCTGTGCCAAGGTGAGAGTAGTTTGATTGGGATCAATGTACTTCTGGAGCAAAGAAACAGTAGAAACATCGTTGTTCAGGGCATTACTGAAACTCTCCACCATGGCATCTTGCCTAGCATGGAACGCACTGTCAGGAACCCCAAGAGCCGAAAGTACCAGGATCAGTTGCCGGTTGAGCGTTGCGGTAGAGAGTTGAGAAAATCGAATAATCTCAAGCCCGCCATGACCCGTATCAAATTTGTACTGACTAGGCCGAATATGCACTTCATGGGGTAAAGCATCAGAAGAAATGGCAAGCATTCCCTTGGATCCACCGAGACGGAATTGAAATGCAGAAGGTGGATCGCCTGATGGTGTTTTGATTTTCAGTTCTGTCATTATCATCTGTGCAAGGAACTTGGATATTTTGCCAACTCCATCTGAGAAGTTGTATCCATGACGGACTATATCCTGACATTTTCGAACCGTCACAGGGCACCCCGAAATTGGTCGGGTGGTGGAAAAGCATTGTCCGAGTCTGGCAGCATACTTGGCAATGTTTCTGATGGCGTGGAACTCGCCCATCCAAGCTCGAATGGTGGCTGCCGTCAAGTCAGATAAGGGGGCAAAGAAGTAAGCCCCATGTTCACGAAATTGAGAGTTGCCAAATGCCAAGAACTCATAATGGCGATCACCGATTTTGATGCCCTGGGACATAGTCCTCTTGACGCGAGTGAAGATTTCATCATTATTATCGAACACGGTTGAGTTGATGCGGCCTTCTGTCTTCTCATCTGTGAAACGGATACGCAGGAATCGATCCGCATGCTCAATGTAGTGACGAACCACTCTGTTTGAAATATCCACAGTGGGGGTGTTGTAGTAGATGGTGCTCGGCGTCACTCTGGCAGTGCGCATATAGCAGCAGTAGGCAGCTATCTTCGAATCAGTCTTTCCCTTGAAGCGCAGGCTGAAGATCTCCATCGGATTGTAGTAGGTGGTCTTCTGTGTTGCGACATGCTCTAGGAGGCTCTTAGCTGCAGACTCCTCGAGGTTTGCCAGCTTCACAACGAAATCTTGAGTCATGGTATACTCATTGAGATTTCTATTTGATAAACAAACCTCGAGCTGGTACCGCACGGGAAAGGGAAGGTGGACGTAGGTTTGGTCGGTCAGAGCCTGCAACATGTCTGAGAACACCCCAGTGGGCTGAGACTCAGGGTGATCAATCCACTGCCAGACTGACACAGGTCGCTTAGTGCTTTCAGTAAACTGGTGACCCTTCACTATGGAGACATTGTAGTCTTTCAAGATCTCACGAGCAGTAAGAAGCTGACCTTCCTTGTCAACGTCAAAGGCATACGTGATCTTGAAAACGTTCCAGCGACCTGATTTCAGTCATTAGTGATAAGAAACAAAGCGGATCTAAACGAAGACTTACCAATGTCAATCAACTGCCCCGATCTCCGCAGGTTTGTAGGAACAGAAGTTCGACCGTAAGGATTGTGCACCACCGCAGTCTGACGGTACCAGGTGTCAGCCTCCTTCCAGCTGGTCTCACCGATGAACGTGGGCCGAAAGTCTTTGAGCTGCCGATGATAGATGGGAGGACTGTTGAGGATTGTCAGGAAGGCGATCTGTTGAGTGTCAGACTCACAAAGCTCGTGGATTGTAGACAGCTGGAGGAATGCGAGCTTGATGCGGAAGTCGTGAACTTCGTCAACAATGATTGTCCCTTTAATACCCGGGCGTGTATTCCGAATGGAGACTTTGAAAAAGATTTGGAGGTCTCGCCGTCTCGGATTCACAAGGAGTCTGAGCCCCTGTGCTTCACCAAATGTGCGCATCCACGATGGAGTAGTCTCGCCGATCAGCACGCCGATATCAAGCCTCGCAACATGGAGCTCCTAGATCAGAAGTCAGAGTCTAATATCACAAAGCGGCTAGACAATCTACTTACCAGCTCCGCGGGGTAGGTGATACCCTTGCAGACGGGGCTGGGGACAAAAGCGTTGAGCGCCCTCACGTTGAGCGCAAGCGCGATCATCCCAATGTGACCACTAGGCAGTCTGACCATGTACGGCCCATGGCTCCAGAAGTCTACCTTGGGCGGGGGCCTGTAGTAAAGCCGGCGCGGTTAGCGCTGGCGCAAGCACGCCATGAGGCGTAGCGTGCGGCGGAAGTGAAGTCAATATCAAAAGAATACGAACCTAAAACGAACCCGCCCCCTTGTGCCCTGGCGGCCATGGGAATCCTCAAAAATGTCAATCGATGAGATCGACCCCTCTCGGCGGAAAGCATCCCAGAGCACGAAAGTATTCGCTTCTTTTGGGACGTTCGAAAGATCAACGGCAACTGACTCCCAGCTCTGCCATGCCACTGTTAAGTGTGGCATGTCAAATCGCTTAGCCGCCAGTTTTGGCGGCATTGTTGATAGTCGGTGGGGGGTGAACAAATGAAGAAAGATGAAAAAAAAAAATAAAAAGAACCAGACGGAGGTAAGAGAGGAGAAGGGGGAGAGGTGAGAACGAAAACAAAACAGGAGCAGAGAGAGGGAAGCGTTTAGATAAGTGCCACCCTGGTTCATTCACTGTTTCATTCGCTATAATGCGTAGTACCAAAGTTTATTGGCCTATGCAACAGTGTAAACGTGAGAACCAGCTCATGGCGAACGAAGCGAATATAAATGGTGCATTGGTTGGTAATACCATCTAGCACAGATGAATTGGTAGGCTTCGTTAGTGTTGATTAAGGAAGATGCTTCTAGTTGTTTGATATAGATATACGAGCACCACTACCGCAGTGCATGAATAGATGCTCTAGTTATCTAACTCTTGGCCAGCCCATCAAGTGATCTAGTTAGAAAGTCTCTCGTATTCATATCAACAAAAAAGCTGTTGTGATATCAGCTAGATTCGTGCGCTGCCATCCTTCTCCAATCTTGGCATATCCATCCGTATGGTGCTCGTTGGTCGATGAAAACGGTGGTCACGATGCGGACGAGCTATTTACTAGTTAGTAGACTACAGTCTTTTTCCATCAGACTTGTTGCTCCTATTCACGCTTCCATTATCCTAGCGTAACACTGTCTTATGGAACTAGCGACGCAAGTACACAGGGTTCAACAACAGTAAACAGCAAGTAGTAATAAGAAGGAAAACCATGGCTTCTTGTAGCAGCGACTCCATTCCATCATGGAGCCAAGGGCTCATGATTCGACCCAGAAAAAGTAGTGCTTGTGAAAACAAAGTCCCTCGAAAACTCTAGATCCATGCCTAAACTGAGATCGTGAAGCTGATGTTCTTCCAGATTATCTTCTTCAACCTGTGTCTCTTCATAGACCGTAGATACATCCTCTTCATCTTGCTGGCTATGTTTTAGTACATAGCCTGCTAGTGTCTTGGTTGGACTGTTGCAGTCTACTTCCCTAAGAGGTCCCCGTATTGCTTGGTGTGGACCTGGCGCATCGGGGTTCTTTGATTTGGGTTCTTTGGGTGTAAATTGGTGAGCAGGCAGAGGAGCTTGAGAGTGAGGTGGATGCATTGAGCGACGGTTGCTTTTCGGTCGTTTCGGATTGGGGGCGCCGAGGTTTGATGCCAGGGATTCAAAGGATTGAGCTAGCTGTGTGTCCTCATCATCATGACTAGTTTCTTGTTGGGTGGGTGTTGTGTTGGAGGTATTAGTTACAGACTTCACATGTTGGTGTTTGCTGTGACCTTTGGGCTCTGTGGATTTGGTGGCAAAACCCATGACGCCCATCAAACGACTGATGTGCTGCTGAGCCTCTGAAAACTCTCGGGCCTTGGCAGCTCTTTCGTCACGAAGGGATTGAATCTGAAGAGGAATGGTTAGAGTCACAACAAAAAGGGACGGCTTTGCTTGGTTTACCTTCTTCTCCAAATACTGGATGCGTTTGCTCTGCAACTGTGCTCCCTTTGCGGAATCGGCTACGGTAGCCTGCAGGCGCTGATTCTCCTCTTTGTGTCGGGTAATCTCAGACATAGCCTGGGAAATTTCAACCTCGTGGTTCTGCTTCAGCATGTCGATTTCCGCTCCCAACTTCTCCTCGGCTTCTTGCATTGCACAATAAAACCTTTCAACCTCCACACTTTGCTCGTCCACCTACACCACGCGTCAGCAAAGCATTGCCTGTCCGAAAGACAACAAAACTCACAGTTGTTTTCAGAGCCCCCATCTCCATCAGCATATCCTCCCTGTCTGTCAAGAGACGCTTCACCTCGTCTTCCTTCTGCACAGAAAGAAGCCTGCTAGACTCGATAAGGGCTTTGGCATTTACAAGATCCTGCCGTAGAGAAGCCGAAGCTTCCAAAGCAAAAGCCTTCTCTTGTGACAGAGTATCCAAGGTCTGGAGCATCTGTTGCTTTTTGCCTTGCAGAGAGTCCAGCTCCTCACGAATCTCATCAACCCGATCGTCTTTCTCAGTCGACGTAGCAATCAGATCCAGCTCTCTGCTGCGCGCTTTATCCATTTCTGCCCGCATTTTTTCCTCAAAGGCCTGATGTTGCTCCTGGAGGTCATGCCGTGCGGAGTCAAGAGATGCAGATAACTCTTCGGCTCGAGCAGAGGCATTTCCAGCGTGTTCTTCAAGACAGGATAGGTCGTGCCGAAGAGCAGAGACAGTGTTTGACGACTCGTGTAAGCGAATTTCCAATTCTTCATTATGCTGTTTCAGTTGCTCAGCTTCGTGGATGGCGCTGTTTCGTTCTTCTTCAATGGCCCTCAGAGGGGCTTCGACGTTGTAACATCGCTGCTCAAGGTCGCTGCAGATGTCTTCAACTTTCTTTATCATGCAGTCATGGGATGCTTGTGCATTTTGCATCAAAACCTCAGTGATGCCAGAACGCCAGTTGCGATTTGAACCATGGTCGATTGAGAAATCATGTCTATCTTGAACTGCGAAGGTGACGCGGAAATCTTTTGGACTCGCTATAGAGAATCCACACTTGCTTCCAGGCAGCGATCTAGCCACTCGGTCCACAAAGCTCATCATGGTCTTAATGATCGTGCTATCACCACCATTCTGTGCAAGAGCGGCCGCGGAGTGGAGGTCGAACAAGTCGAGAACCAACTGATCATGCGACATGTTGAGAACACTGGAGCAGGTGCCTGAACCGGTACAGTCTGTTTGGTTTGATTGTGCAGGAAAATTTTCGAAGAGGCCACCTATAGAATTTTTGCCAAAGGCGGATATCAAGGTCTGGATAGACGAAAGAGCTGACTGTGACTGCATTTCCTGCAACCCACACAGAATCAAACGCGCCACCTTAAGGGATGATAGATCGTCTTGTACTGGCGAGCCAGTATGTTTCAATGCGGAAAGGATGTAGTTTACAAGCTCGCGAACAACAGTTTCCCCAGAGTCCTACCAAGTCAGCAATTTGACCTAAATAGACACAGCATGTACTTACTGCCAATGTCCTCGCAAGTCGTCGAACAAGACACTCAGGCATGCTCTTCAAGATCTGCGAGCTGTCCGTAGAAATCAAAGTCTCCAGGGCTATATCGTGAATCTGAGACGGCAGCTCGGATGGAGGAAGCAGGGACAACAAGAATGTAGCACCCTATGATAAATTATCAGTCAGCTTGGCCAGACAAAGTAACCGAGCGACCATACCATGATCTGAATCTCTCGATCAATCCCATTCCTAATAACCTTATCACACAACTTCACTATCTTCGACCGATTCCCCGAAACCCAAGCACTCTTCTGCTCTGGTTCCACAACATCAACAATACAGATCGCTAACCTAACACTCTCGGTAGCTTTAGCCGGAGTCAAGTTATTGCAACTAGCCGACGATGCAAGGATCACGCGCAAGACCACTAGATCGAGAGTCTTCAGTCCGCGCTTAGGGCCAAAGAAGTGCTTGATGTTAAGCAGCCACGAAGGCGGCTCTGGTCCGTGTTGAGAGTGGTGGTTTGTTTGCCAGGCTGATGCGATGCGGGCGAAGGTTGCGAGACACAAGAGATTGCCCATGTGGTCGTCGAGATTGCGGAGGGTCTTGGTGAATTCTGTTTGAAGACTGGACATTGTTTCTGATGGGATGTCATCTAGGACTTTGGGGGAGCCTTGTAATCCGCTCATGATCTTGTAAAGCGGTGTTATTGTGTCTGCACATGGGTTGTCCGCCATAGTGGATATCAAGTCGCTGATGAATGTGCCCAGGCGAGCTGGTGGGACCACATTCTGCGGGAGAGGGATCGAGAGCAGCGCAATGGATGCCGCGAGATACTGATTTTGTCAGGTGTACGATCCTGCAGTCGGAATATCAAGTCCATATCCATACCTCCGATCCGCTCTCACCGACTGCCTTCTCCAGGAACGTGTCTAAAACGACCGGGTGGCGCTCGAGCAAAGCATCGCGAAATACCGGCGTCGATGCTATCGCAGTTTAGTACATTCATTTATATGAAAGTAACTCCAACCATCTTACCAAAGACCGTAACAAGAGGCAGAGCCACGCGCGACCGCGACAGGCCATCCACCAAAACATCAGCCAGCAGACCCACCTGGCAGGTCTTGTGAGAGGCCCAGAGATCAATCACAGAAGGAGAAGAATTTTGGACTGCCTCGTGAAGATCCTAGAGATTTGTTTTGTCAGAACTACCCCGTGTCGCGTCTCTGGTGTCGCCTCACATACCTGCAGCGAGGGCACATAGGGCGCGGTCACCAGGCGCTCCACCTTGCGCACAAAGTGGGAGAGCTCGCCGGCCATAGTTCCGAGCTGCATGTAAGCTTCCAAAATGATTGCGATGCATTAATTGTCGTGTTGGCGAAGTGAGGTCGCGGATGAGGTCTGGTTGCCCTGTCAACGGGCCATGTCACTAGAACGCCATTTCGCGGAATCTCCGAAGTGACTATTCTCTGGGTGAGTAGATTAACAAGCAAACCTATGCCCATCATATATGGTGTCAAATAATAACCACAAACTATGAATAACTATAAAATTGTTGTGACCTCTCCGTTGCGTATATAACTACCGCTTTAGGCAGACCTTAAGCCCCCCACGCTCCCCCACGGAACCAATAAACCCCGCGTCCTCAATCCACCTGTGTTGGCGGAACCTAAGTCAAAAAAGGGCAAGAGAGGCGCGGAATTAACCTGTTCCTAGCCTTGTCCGGCTCTAGTTAAATTATCGGTCGAATTCCGGCCGGCCTACGTACAAGTATCCGACACCATCACACCATCGGAGCGCTGGTGTCGCAAGAGCGTAGACACTTTCCCCTCCTCTTACAAGTGACAGCGATGCCATAGGAATCTATCGATCGTTTCTGTCTGTCACATCCTCCGCCATGCGTGCATCACTCCTGGCCCCCCGGCGATTCTCCGCACGCGCCCTCCGCTCCCGAACTGCGCAACTTCGGACATGTGGGAGTCGCTGGAACAGCTCCAGCGCTGCAACGGAGAGCAAGGAACACAAGTCGTCTGGCTCACAATCCTCAGCGGGAGCTTCTTCGCCTTTCTGGACACCTGGCAAGGCGCTCCTTGTCTCCGCATTCGCTGCGGGGCTCGGGTACAGCTATGCCTCTTTGCAGGCACCAGCGAAGAAGCAGTCTAAACCGCAGTATGGCTCCGCGCAAGACTTTGAAAAAGTACGAAATGAACATTCTGTTACATGGTGGACGATTAGAACTGACAACAGTCAATTAGGCCGTTTCCGAGCTGAGAGCCAAACTAAGCGAAGACAGCATCAGCACCGACGAGGATGACCTGCACCGACACGGTTTCTCAGAGTGGTCCAGCATCAACGCAGACCGTCTCCCCGTCGCTATTGCCTACCCAACTACGACAGAAGAAGTGTCCGAGATCGCTAAGGTCTGCCACAAGTACAAGATGCCCATGATCCCCTACTCGGGAGGATCGAGTCTCGAAGCCAATTTCTCTGCGCCGTACGGCGGGATGACCATCGACTTTGCGATGATGAATCAGATATTAGAGATGCACGAGGCGGACATGGATGTCGTGGTGCAGCCATCGATCCAGTGGATGGAGCTGAATGACAAGATCAAAGACTCTGGTCTCTTCTTCCCCGTGGACCCTGGTCCGTCGGCAATGGTTGGCGGTATGGTTGGCACAAACTGCAGTGGTACAAATGCGGTGCGGTATGGAACTATGAAGGATTGGGTTATCAATCTCACGGTTGTGTTGGCCGATGGCCAGATCATCCAAACCCGTCGCCGGCCACGGAAGACCTCCGCGGGGTACAATTTGACTGGAATGTTTGTCGGCTCGGAAGGGACGCTGGGTATTGTCACGGAGGCGACCCTAAAACTCACCAATATCCCAGAGGAGACCCGTGTGGGTGTGGTGGCTTTCCCTACGATTCGCGACGCGGCATCTACGGCGATGCAGCTGATCCGGAAGGGCATCCCCGTTCAATGCATGGAACTCATGGATGATGTCCAGATGGATGTGATTAACCGGGCCGGTGGAACGGGGCGGCAATGGAAGGTCTCGCCCACGTTGTTCTTCAAGTTCTCGGGCACGAAAGCAGGCGTCGCGGACAGTGTTGATCTGACTACTAAGCTGGCCAAAAACAACAAGGCCCAATCCTTCGAGTTTGCTCGAGATGAGAAGGAGGCTCATGATCTATGGTCGGCAAGAAAACAAGCGCTTTGGGCCATGCTGGCTCTGTGCAAGGAGGGCTCGGATGTATGGTCGACCGATGTGGCCGTGCCCTTGTCTCGTCTGCCTGATATTATTGGTATGCTCTTCGCTTCATGATCTCTCTATATAATGCTGACGAATTGTGGTAGAAATTTCTAAGAACGAACTTTCCGATCTTGGACTGTTCACCAGTATTCTGGGACATATTGGCGATGGCAATTTCCACGCGAGCATCATGTATGATCGACAGAAACCAGAGGAGAGAGCCAAGGTTGAGAAAGTGGTATATGACATGGTCGACCGGGCTCTTGATATGGAGGGATCTTGCACGGTAGGTACTCTGCACTTTTAAAGGAACATGACTAACATGGATTTTTAGGGTGAGCATGGAGTCGGACTGGGCAAAAAGTCATCGTTGAAGAAGGAACTGGGGCCGGGGACGATCGATGTGATGCGCAGCATCAAGCGGTCTCTGGATCCGCACTGGTTGTTGAATCCTGGCAAAATCTTCGATGCGGAAGATTAGTAGATCCAGTGTATAGTTACCATTCAAGCCTACAAAAACGTGGGACAAATACAATCCACGCCCTATACATTTTGATGCACTTCGGCCAAATGTTTTGCCGTGGATGAGTCAGCCCGCAGTCCGCGCGGGGGTTGGGAGCGATATCGCAGGGCAACTTTTTGAAGCCATCGCCACATTCGTTCCAGTTAACCATCCGGGCCCAACACACAGGTAAGTGCCATTGGTGCTACTAGCGTGCCTTTCCATACTGCCCATTGCGTTTTGAATCTCCATTTACCCCCAAAACTCGAGCTGCGACTGCTATACCCGTTTGCGGGGCTCGTCGCATGCTAATGACTCAATCCATACTGTTTGAACCAGTTTTAATCCGGGGAAATCAAGTCCTAATTGGAAAAAGATAGATATCCACCTTTGCACTTACGCGTATAGAGTGTACAAGCACCATGGCTCCTTCATACCCCAAGAAGAAGTGCGGTATGCTACACTCCGAGCTCCGCCCCAATATCTCATGCCATATACTAATCGCCGACTTACAGGTATCCTGGGCGCCACAGGCTCCGTCGGCCAGCGGTTTATTCTCCTCCTCGCAGACCACCCGTTCCTCGAACTCGAGGCCATTGGCGCCTCTGAGCGCTCCGCCGGCAAGAAATACAAAGATGCCGTGAAATGGAAGCAGGCAATGCCCATGTCCGAGAAGCTCAGCAACCTTGTCCTGCGTGACTGCAAGGCAGAGCATTTCAAGGACTGCGACCTGGTTTTCTCGGGTCTGAACAGCGATGTCGCTGGCGACACCGGTTCGTGACTCACCCTGTCCCCAGACTTTAGTACAGTGCTTACGCTCGGCAGAGATGGAATTTATCAAGGCGGAGATCCCTGTCTTCTCAAATGCAAAGAACTACCGCAAGCACCCCATCGTGCCCCTTGTCGTCCCGACCGTGAACCCGCAACACCTGGACCTCATCCCCCACCAGCGCAAGCACTTCGGACTGAAGAAAGGATTCCTGGTCTGCAACTCGAACTGTGCCGTTATTGGAATCGTCATCCCCTTCGCCGCCCTGCAGGCTAAATTCGGCCCCGTCGAGGAAGTTGAGGTGTTCACCGAGCAAGCCGTTTCGGGTGCTGGCTACCCCGGGGTGCCCAGCCTGGACATTATGGACAACGTGATCCCATTTATCAGCGGCGAGGAAGACAAGCTGGAGAACGAAGCACAGAAGATTCTGGGCTCGTTGAACGCCGACGCGACTGCCTTCGACGAGCAGTCCGGTCTTCGCATCGGGGCTACGTGCACCCGTGTTGGTGTGACCGACGGCCATATGGCGTTTGTGTCGTTGCGCTTCAAGAACCGACCGGCCCCAAGCGCAGAACAGGTCGTGCAGGCCATGCGCGAGTACCAGTCTGAGGCTCAGAAGTTGGGTGCCCCGTCGGCACCGGAGCCGGCCATCAAGGTCTTTGATGAGCCTGACCGTCCCCAGCCCCGTCTGGACCGTAACCTCTCCGGTGGATACACAGTCAGCGTGGGCCGAGTGCGCGAAGGCAATGAGGGCGGCTACTTTGACATCCGCTTTGCGGCCCTGTCCCACAACACGGTCATTGGCGCTGCTGGGTCGTCCATCCTCAACGCGGAGGTGGCGGTCATCAAGGGATATATTTAAACACTGTAGATAAAAGTCGATTACTAGCGAAGAACATATTACATCAAAGATTTCCCAGAGTTTACTAAATACGTACTGGTGTTCTATACTTGCCCTACAATGTCCCAAACAGGAAACTTTATTACGTAACATAGACTAACCACATTCAGACAGGGCTAGGGCTCATCCGGGTCACCTGCGCACCACACGAAAATCCCCGTTTCCTTCTTGGTTCTCTTTCTTGCATCACGACACTTCGACAATTCACCAACCGTCGATAATCCGTCAAAATGGGCCGTGGACCGTAAGTACCTCGAATACTCCCACACTCACAGTCATTCCCTTGATTCCTCTTTCCCAATTCCCCCTCGCTTTCAGTATTCTGGATGTCAAAACTGACTGAAATGCCTCGATAGTAAGAAGCACCAAAAGCGCCTTAGTGCGCCCTCGCACTGGCTCCTGGACAAGATGTCCGGGACCTACGCGCCCAAGGCCTCTCCCGGTCCTCACAAGCTCCGGGACTGCCTGCCCCTGATCGTCTTCATTCGCAACCGGTACGCCGACCGACAACCCTTTTTGTGGTGAAGCCAGAGACTGATGGAATTTTTTTGTATAGTCTGAAGTACGCTCTCAACGGTCGCGAGGTCAAGGCCATCATGATGCAGCGCCTGGTCAAGGTTGACGGCAAGGTCCGCACCGACACCACCTACCCGGCTGGCTTCATGGACGTCATCTCCCTCGAGAAGACTGGCGAGCACTTCCGCCTGATCTACGACACCAAGGGCCGTTTCACCGTCCACCGCATCCAGGCTGAGGAGGCTGAGTTCAAGCTGTGCAAGGTCAAGCGCGTTCAGCTTGGCAAGGGCGGGATCCCATTCTTGGTTACGCACGATGCGCGAACGTGAGTTGCATGCTCTCCACAAGTTCCGCGTCATTCAGTCGTTGGACCAAGCTTTGGTTGATCGGCGTGGAGGACGAACAGAACTTTTCGTGAGATCCCCAATTGTCCGAACAAGCCATACTAATTTTTTGGTTTCTAGCATCCGCTACCCGGATCCTGCCATCAAGGTCAACGACACCGTCAAGGTTGACATTGCCACTGGCAAGATCTCCGACTTCGTCCGCTTCGACAGCGGTGTTGTCTGCATGGTCACTGGTGGTCGTAACATGGGTCGTGTTGGTGTCGTCACTCACCGTGAGCGCCACGATGGTGGTTTCAACGTCGTCCACGTCAAGGACGCCATTGACAACACCTTCGCTACCCGGGAGTCCAACGTCTTCGTCATCGGACAGGAGAAGCCCTGGATCTCCCTGCCCAAGGGCAAGGGTGTCAAGGTATGTTTATACTGTTGATTCACTCTACATTCAGCTACTAACTCTCCCTATAGCTCTCCATCTCTGAGGAGCGTGACCGCCGCCGTGCCCAGACTATTGCCCAGTAAATGTCTTCTGACATGGTATGGGTAGTAGGAGTAGGTGTGCCGGCCATTTCCAGTCTGGGAATGACCCTCAAAAAAGTGAAACCAAAAAACAGTAGCTGGGAAACGGCGTCTTGTCTTGCTTGATGGGCTTGGACGATGTTTTCGTTCCGTAGATTCGATCCATAGCAAACAATTTGGGACGGGCTAACCGTCTCGTTTCCGAGTGATATGATACCTATTTTAACGTTGTTCGAATGATTTGATGAGCGTATTGGTCCTGGTTCTTCTGCCTCTGCCCTTGAAGTTCTCTTAGCTCTCACTTGTGTGAAGATGGTGCTGTCCATGCCCTATTCGCCGAGAACCAGGATGCGTAGTAAGAGGTCGGACAGTCCTGACTCTGCATTGGCAGCGCCTGTACTCCGCCAATAAGCAATCTCCAGACACTTATTCTATCTCGTGCTATCCGGATGCCTGCTGAAGCCCAACAGAATTAATGACCCCGGCCTTCAGCTTCCCAGTGACTTCGGTACCATTTATTTCCCGTTCCCCGCCCCGGACCTTACGCGGAACGGAGTACGCGGAGTACATACAACATGGGTTGTAGACCGACATATAACCCATTATTGCCTTTCACTCAGAAACGAGCAGGCAACTGCAAACTGACATAGTTCGCTTTAGATTCGATTCTCTGGGGAATAACTCACGGTCGATCAGAAGCTCATTATCTCCGACAACCAATCTACGCGGCCGATGGCTGCTCACATGGACACTGTGCTGCTACGAGCATGCACAGAAGCCAAACTAATGCAATGCACCATCACAAGATTTGACCAAGTGGGGAGCTCATTAGCACCTCTTGCAGGGGATGGCTCGTGTTCCTCCGAGGCAGTCGCTACGCCTAGGCGAAGGAGAAGAGCTCGTACGCGGGGGAAAAAAAGTGCGAATCTGCATATCAGAATGGGAAAAAACACAAATACCTTCTCAGGCACGCAATGCAAACCGCCAATAACCCGCGGCAAGAGTTGGTCGAAGGATATCTGCGGCACGGAGCTCGATCCCCGATCTCGCGAATCAGACCTGTCCGCCTAGTTACTCCCCGATCTGCGATAACCAAAGTTGATTCAGTTCCAATAGGAGCCCCTTCATCTGGGCGCCCACCCCCTGCTTTGCTCGTACAGATGACATAGACGGGGGTTTTTTGCCGTTATTATTGATCCGATGGTCGACGGGATGGTTTTCTACTGGGTAGATCCGATCAATCAACGAACTTGCTGCCTCGCACGTCCGGGCTGGGCCGTCCCACGGTCCAGGCCCCCCATCAGGAAAATCCAAGCGCCATTCTGCTGGGTTGGCGCTATGCACAACGCAGCGGTACCGCCACTACTGTGGTGCACGTGCATTTCGCTTAAATCGGAGATGCAACCTGCAACTGCACCGCTTCATGTTCATAGTGCCGAGGGGCATTTTTTATTATTATCTGATCAGGAGCTGGAGAGGCGGGGTGGGCTAAATGTGCAAAAGCCGGGCTCTCTGTCGGGACTTGTGGCTGCAGAGAAGCTAGGCAGCGCGACGCATCACCCTGCAGCTAGTATGGAGTATCCTTATCCTGGTTCTGCAGCAGGCGCGCTCGCGGGATATCTTCAGATCGAGTCAATGGTCAAATATCCAGTGGTTCATCCGAATTGGATATCTGAATTACATTGTAACGTGCAATTACCAGTCCTGCATTCAACTCTCTCTTTCATAGCCGAGGTTCATGGGCAGGGGGTATAAGACTTCCTATGAACCCACCAAGAACACTACAGTGCCGGTAGACTGGAATGACTTCCATTCTATAGTTAGGCCCCGGAATGCGTCGATCATAGTTTAGATCTGGCTTTCCATTCCCCTGGATCCGGCGCTTGCAACTTTTCTCTCTGATATTTTGAAGCTGGCATTTTTCGACATAAGCTCAAATGTCGATATAATAGTTAACATTCTGAGAGACCACCTTACTATGCAAATGTCGCTTCAGATTGTCGCTCATATACATAATGCCAACGCTCTAGCCAACCTCAGATAGTCCTATTAAGAACATATCATAGCTTGCCTCGAATATTCTAATGGCAAGGCTGATCTGGAGATCTCTAGATACACACAGGACATATGGAGTATGTCTACGCTACTGGAGATCTCCGTCGGATTGCGATTTTTATTATTATTAACTCCGGTTCAGAACTGTGGTAGTCTCTTGCTTCGTATTATAGGCCATTCGATTCGGCGAGTTTGTGGGTCAGAGTTCAGGCATAGAGTTTAGTTGGATAATGGACTTTTTTCTCCATGATCTGATTTGATTAGTCTTCAGCGGTCAAGGATTTCAGTATTTCCATCTCCTTTGCTTTAACAGACCGCAAGATCTTCCTCCCGATACTGCCATCACAATTGGTTCATCAAAATGAACGGACTTCTACCCCGGCCATCACCGCCAATTCCTAAGAGATCAGCATCCCCCGGCCCCGATGAAACCAAAGGAATAAGCCCTCCGCTGTTACGTGGAGCCTTTCAAACCAAGATTTCTTTGTCAGTCCAACCTATGATAAATCTTCATCAGCGCTGGCTAGGTTTAAATTCCATCATGATCGCCCGGCCCCCCGCCTCCTCCCGACTCGTTCCTAGTGAGCGCGCTAACGGAGTGGGCGCTGTGGATACAACGATGAGCTTTCTTCGGCTTGTAACTATCGGGGTTACTTGAAGGATAAGAGATCTGGCAGAGCCACATGGGTCGGGCTTCACAGCTGGCACTTATCCAGTAGATTTGTAGCTTGCTGCTAAACATGCCCTGCTATTTCCCCAGGAAGCTCTCAACAAGCCACGTCCGAAGAATTGCTTGGGTTGACCGACTTCTTCGGAGCGCAGACCCGAGCAGTGCCACGGAGCTTCCAATATTCCTTCAGATCGAACTAGGGTTATTTTGTTTGACCGCTCCTCCTCCGGATTGACGGGTCGACCGTCACCCGTAGAAACTGTCATGTTAGCAGCCGGCCAGAAGGATGCAGCCCAGCCGGTATTGTGTAGTGGCCAGGCCGAATCGCGAACTTTCCATAGGCATTCTCTACTACGATGGAGCCGAGCAGCCTTGCTCTCTCTTTCGCTCCCTCCCCGATTTGGAGGGCAATCATTGCCCCCTTTTCTCCAGCGACTTGGCCAGGGTGCCGGGCGGAAACTGAGGATTGGCGCTCTGTCCCGTTTTCCATGCGCCCAGTCCATCTGGCGGCGAAGGCTATTCCCCTCGTGATGTGTCCAACGTGGCGCCGCAACTACACTAAAAGGGGCCTTGCCTCTCTTTTCTGCTACTCTCAGTCTCCAATCATTCCCTTCCGGAATTTCCGATGGGCTTGCTCCTTTTTCTATTGCTCTTGTCTTCTTCCAAACACTCATCCACACATTCTGCACATAGTGGGACCTCATAGCTACCCTGACACTTCCTCCCCCCGGTCTATAGTAATTTCTATTGAAAAGCGCCGCGTCACATGAGCGTTAGCGTGGGTTCTTGCAGCCACATCTATGATCCCACGGGATTCCGTGGTGGTTGTGGCTGTCGTTATAAATGCAATCGATCGATCCCAACGAGGAATCGGTCTTCGAGCCGCCGCCCAAGTACAAGTTCGTGATGCAGCAGCAAAATTCGTCGTCTGAAATGTCCACCGCCGCCCGTTCCGATTACCTGTCGATCTTCACGTCCGTCGCGGAGATCCCTCGCTTCTTCGTCTCGTACCGCTGGTGGGAAGACGAGGCAACCACCGTTCTGTGGGCATTCAATATCCAAGAGATCAGCCATGTGATTCGCTACGGCCTCTTTCGCGATGAGAGCCTTCCGCGAAGCTCGTTGTTAAGCCGCAATGCAGACACAATCGACAACTTCCTCATCGCATTGTCGCAGCCACGAGAACACGAGCTTCTCGCCAATCTCTCGCACTTGCAGCGCGTTGAGGAAATTTTGCGTCGTTCGAGTATTACGCCTTCTAAGTTAGTCCCTTGGTCCTGGTCGCCGCCGTCTCCTGGCCAGTCACTTGACGCGCGCGCAGTCGCGGCGGCTATTGAAGCCGAGAGTCATCTTCATTTTACGCAGATTGCCTTCGAGGAGATTGTGCGTGCCTCACTTGGGTACGAAGCAGTTTCTATTGAATGGTTCTTGTTACAGCATACGGCTCTTCATATTCACCTTTTGGATCATCTGCGCGTCTACCCGGAAGAAATTCCTCTTTATCTAGAAGTAGAGAAGGTTGGTTTTGTTTTGTTGTAAAACCGGATTATCTGAGCGCTGACACCATTTCTTTCTTAGCAACTGCGCACCCGGAGTCCATTTGCCCATCGGGCTGTGATTCAAAGTATAATAACGATTCAACCAAAGAGGGACCGCGAGGTGCTTCGCTCGAGCGACCCCGGGTTTGAATTCATTTCAGGGCCTATCCAGACTCTATTTAGAGATCAGCCCCCAAGTTTAACGACTATCCTCAAGATGTTCACAGTTCTAGCAGTCCGGTTCCAGCGGCAATACATCCATAGTAGGGACATGAACTGGAAACTCCCATTCGATACTTCGATTGCCTTTTTGGAATACTGTCTCACTTCTATGACGGCAGTCGATCTAGCTCACACTCTAACAAGCACAGACGAGGTCGATTTTGCGGGTCTATCGCGAACAAATCTAGTTGCAGAGGATGCAGTGGTAAAGCGCATTCTAGCAGATTGGCGTACTCTGAGTACCTCGGTGTGGGAATGCTGCTCCGCACTGCCTGATTTGATTCCACATTTGCAAGATTGTGCACAGGTGAGCTTTGTTGTTTTTTCTCAGATCCTCACCCACCATATTTGAAAATGGCAATTGCTCAAACTTAGCGTGCGTCCGCACCCTCTTTACAGAATCTCTATACTACACGAAACTATCATTCCCTGACGGCCCTCCTCGATGGACTACACAAATATAGCATCTCTACGGCACGAGCTCGGAATACCGGTTCGATGGTCGCCCTGGACTCTAGTCTTCCATCCACCTTGCTTTTTATCTTCAATCCGTCCCAAAACTATTCGGGGTACCGACAGCATTACAGCGAATACCCGGGCATTCCATTCCTCCTCCCGCATATTCGCGACTACAAGCAGAATGGCGGGTCCGTCCTACAGCCACTTCTCCAATATCTACAACGCTCTCTTTCTTTCAAACAGTGATCTGATTCCTTGATTATACTTCTTGAAATAAGCTACAAACCTCGTATTGGGCTTGCGTGGCTGCTGGACACACTTCACTTTACCGGTGTGTATTACGGCTCGATTGCTTCTATTGTCTTGGGTTTCTTTGAGGGCCGTCAGTGCATCAAGTCCTGTGTTGCATTGCATGAAAAGCAATGTCTGGTTTATACCCTATTTCTCCTTCGGTACTACCCACTTGTATGTCTACTCTGCATTCTTTAGCATTGACAACGCGGGTTGGAGGGTGGAGGAGTTCGGCGTTGGGGACCCACAAGTTATAGGATTGTCTGTTATATCCAAGGATCTCGAAAATACAATTCAAAAAGAACAATCATCCAGGAAGTGTAATCGGGCAGCAACCGGTGGTTGATAGATCACTCGCAAATGAGATCAATTCCCAGCTCCGGCTGGACTCACTTATATGTCATACAATAAGGGCCAAAACAAGATGCAAAAAGCAAGGGTAAACACGCAGAGAGCCAGTCCGGCCAGTACAGACATAAATTGGCCACCAATCAGACAACCATCTCAGGCCTTCTTCCCAACCGCCTTAGGCGCCCTCGTAGGACCAAACAAACCGCATAGATAGGCGACCCTATTGACAAAGAGAAACCCGGTGACTCCGATATTACCCCACGTCAGCGCATTCCACGCAGCAACATCCACAAACGCCTCCCAGCCCATCGCCAGATATGTAGCGTAGACATGTCCAATGTCCGCGATAGCCAGCGCGACTGCATAATTCCGCAACACGCGGGGCTCGTTGGTACTGTACATCACAGCCACGCCAACCAGGAAGAGCAGCGAGTACAAGTTGCCGAGTTGGTAGGCCAGCGCCATGCTGCTGGGATGGAAGACTGGCGCTGTTGCGGCTTTCGGGGTTTGGCCCGCGATGAACCCCTCAAGGTCGTGGAGGGGATACAGGCTGCCGAGGGCTCTGCATTTTGGGTGTTAGAAACGTTCGGTTACATGCGTTTTCAGGAGAGGGTTGCGTACAGTGAGATGGGCTCGAGCACCCCGAATAGAATGTTTGGCCATGGCGGAAAGAGTGTGCCCATTGTGAGACGTGTATAGAGGAGAGCTTAGATGCTTTTGTGTGATTGTTCGGGTTATTCGTGTCTAGTCTGAGATGGATTTTGAAGGCTGGGGTTTTGTCGGGGACTTGGCGGACAAGCTTGAGCCTCGGAGGCGATTCTTATGTCACAGCAACGACCGAGTATCACAATAAAATAAGGAAATATGTTACATTAAGGGTATACAATGATCGTAGTGAAGTTCTAGTATCTATTAGTCCAAATCCAAACGTCCCATCGTTAAGCAGTCCCTGGGTGACGTAGAGTACAACGCAAGTGGTCGCTCTCCCCGCCCGTAGTTATCGATGTTATCGCAGCTTCGACTTTCATTCTTTCCCATCGACAGCGATGAACGCGATGCCCTGGCGTCTCTGCGATTCATCTGTCCACGATTTCCCCGATGTCCAGTGATGGATGCTGGCGGTGTCTTTCGACCCCTGGAGGAGTCGCTGCTGCGCGACCTCCCACAACTCCAGTCGTTACGGATCGCACCGCTGCGTGAGCCAGTATCTTCACGAACCCTAAGCGCTCCATCGCCTCTGGAACCCAATGCCAGTGGGGCCCGAGATTCGAAGATCTCCAATACCAGCACGTCTCCCAACAATGCTCCTGCGAAAGCCAAGCCCAATGCAAGTCTTCCTACGGTCACGGAGTTCCTCAATGCTGCTCGATCTAACAAGGCGGACTCTGCGGACTCGCAATCGAACGTGGAGCCGCCCCCGAGACCGATTCTGCCGGCTTTTGTAAACCTTCGAGCTCTGGAAAGGGTTCCATTTTCTTCTTCGTTTGACGATGATGCTCTCCATGGACCTCGCAAGCGCCGCCGCCTAGATATCCAGGCAGAATCATTTAGCGAACACCTGCAACTGCCGATACCTCAGGCACAAAAAGAGCAACGGCCGCCACCCTTTGGACCCTTTGCTATTCTTAATGGCCTCAATGAACCCCCGCCCAACGCTGCTCTTCTACCGCCTATCGAGGCAGGGTCTATCACTCAGCTCCTTACGAAACCCTCGCGGGTAGATGAAACTCTTGAGTCTGGGACCTTGCAGACTTCTAATGCAGGCCTTGTCAATAGTCAACCTTCAGAACGGAGAGAAGCGAGACTCGAGGAGATCCTCGGTGTCACTCTCGACGACAAAGATCTTCTCGGAAGTACTGAAGACGACGGCCAGGGCGACGATGACGTAGAGCGTTCCAAGGCAGTGGAGCATGTGAACGACCCAACTCCAACGATACATGAGAAAGGTCAGTTCGGAGATGGCAAGGAGTCACCGGTGTCCACAAAGGAAGGAAACGAGCCCGTATCACCCAAGACCCGAGGCCGGTCCCGCTTGAATGTGCGGCGATGGACGGAAGAAGAAACGACTGCGCTCCTTCGCGGCGTCGTCAAGTGCGGCATTGGAAATTGGAAGACAATACTCGCGCAGCCTGAACTCAAGTTCAACAAGCGAACCGCTTCCAATCTGAAGGATCGTTTCCGCGTTTGCTATCCTTGGGCATACCGGGCTGCCAATCCAAATGAAGCAATCAAGCAGCTCCACACCGTGCTCTCCAACTCCCTGTTGAAAGCGGATGGGGAGGGCCATGAAAATACACCTGTCAAGCTTCGCCCTCTACAACCGCGACGAACCGCCACCACAGAGTCAGAGTCCACGAACTCCGGTGCGGGAAGCCCACCTGCCTTATCTCTCAGGCCATCAGCGTCTAGTGTGCCCTCCACACCCGACACGGACATACCGAGTAGCAGTGGCAGCATTCAACCGCAAACACCACCCTCAGCTAGATCCACCACTACATTCTCAAACCAGTCACGATCTAACCTCGCATCTCTCGGCATCCCTGAACCTCATGTTACCACGAAACCCAAGCGTCGCTCTCGCCGGCCCTTCACGCCCGCCGAAGATGAGGCCCTTCTGAAAGGCTACGCTGTTCATGGCTTCCAGTGGACTCTCATCCAGCGGGACTCCCGCCTGAACCTTGGCCATCGCAGACCGGCAGATCTCCGTGACCGATTCCGCACAAAGTTTCCGCATGCCTACAAAGACGGTGGATCTGTCAGCGGCAACGCGTTACACACCCAAGCTTCTGGCCAGAACTTATCTACCTCTGCGAAGCCCACTTCCGCGCCGCAAGATCAAGCAGCTAATAATAGCGAACAGAGTCCTCCCAGGGCTCCAGCAACCTCTCACTCGCGTGCTGCTCGACCGAAACCTCGTCATAGTCCCAGCGGTTCGCTGTCCAACCCCGGCCCTCTTGATTCATCTCTTTTACTGCCTGTACCGGCACAGGGCTTTCTTGAACCTTCTGCCTCGTCCGTCCCGGCGTCGGCAGGTATTATTTCATTCTCTCTGGATGAGAATCCTACTGCGGGTGCTTCCTCAGGAGTCGACACCCCGTGGGGGCATAATACGCTTGCCCCAATGGTTTGGGATGATCTGAACTGATCCAAAAATGGGCATTTACTGTCTGGATTTACTCCTCAGAAACGAAAAAGCGATCATCTGCAGTTCATTCTCTTATTGCATTCCAGGTGTTGGGTTTTCGGTTGACTGATTGTTTACTTTCGGGTTTTTTGTTTATTGTCTTGCTAAATGCTCCCTTTTTCACCTTGATCGATATCCCGCAGTACACGATGGCTTTTGAATCTTTTTCAATTTCATTCCTATACCTTCCTTCCAAAGATCGTAGATGGATCAGTAACTCTGCAATCTACCGCCCAATGACACGCGCAGATTACAATGTCAATTCCAACACTCGGGCGATGATAAGACGAAAAAAGGGTTAAATGAGATTCAGCAACAGACCGAGTTGCACCCACTATGCACTAGGACGGAGGAAAGACACAATAGAGCAAGGTAAATTACTTCAGCTTGCAAGAAAAGGATATAAAACAACAAGAAACGCCTATTCATAGAAAAAGAGGATATCGACGGAAGCTGCGGAAGCAGATGGGAGGAGCAGTAACGTACAGGTTCTGGCCACCGCCAGAGAAGACCGAGAAAGTGCGGGAAAGAGAGAGAGAGAGAGAGAGAGAGAGAGAGAGAGAGAAAGAGAAGGAAGTGAGGAAGACAGCAATTGGAAAAAAACACAGTAGACTTTTAGCATGCCATGCCATGTTGACTGTGAAGAACGAATGATTATAAAGCCCAGAGCTCTACCACGCATTCCGATCCCAGTTCGGATCTGCAGGAGTGGTCAGCGGTGTTCCAGTACAGGGCGTCAAAGATATAACAGAGATGCGGGCTAAGAAGAAAAAAAGAATAGAGAATATCGCACCTTGTATGAAACTCGCCAAAACTTTACTCCCCGTCTGCAAAAGCGGGTGTCCGGCAACAATCTGCAAGAAGCGCTGCAAACCCTCCCGGCGGTGCTCAATGACATCGTCGCTGAACCGATTGGTGAACACCTTCCCGGGCAGCGGCGGGATGGTGACGCGCGTGCTCTCGCGCTCCAGGATGTCGCGGAAGTACTCAAAGTCCGAGTAGCGGCGGCGCACGATGGAATGTTTCAGCTTGAAGGCTGGGATGTTGGTTTTGCAGACGATCTCGTAGGAGGTGTACATATTGCGGGATGTGCCGTGTGTTTGCGGATTGAGGACCTATTTGTGATTGGCATGCTGATTAGGCTTGGTCCAAATTATTTCTGGGGAGTGAGCATGTGGGCAGGCATGGTGGGGTGATGAGGGGTCGAGACGGTGGGTGTGGGATATCGATGTTGGGGATGTCAGAGTTGGTTGGTATTTTGGCTGGGGTGTAACAATCAATAGATCACTGCCGTGACTCACTTCGATCTCGAGGAAGTTCTCCGGGGGCCCGTAGATCTCCTCAAAGGTCTGCTGGCGGGACTCCGGGACGTGCTGCATGGTTGAGGGGAGACGGGCTTGCGCCGGTGTACAGAAAGAGCGAGGAGCAATGTGGACAGTGCAGAATACGAGCTAGAAGTAGTCGAGCGGAAAAGGACTCTGGGGAGAACGTAACGATAGAGGTGAGGAGCGACTGAGCTAGCGTGGAGAAGAAGTGGTTAGACTTGGGCTGCTATCGGAGGGACTGCGGGGGATCGTTGATCCGGGCCGGGGCTTATCGTTATCAAGTTTAAGTTGGCCTACAAGAGGATTGCACGGCGAATGCGGCACGTATTAATATCTTGATTGAGAGTGGTCCCTGATTGAATGACCGGGGCAGATGCCGTTTTGCTTGTCTGGCCGACAGGAGTTGAGCTGCTTGATTCCGTAGAGTAGCTTCACGCTGGCGTATTGGTGCTCGAATGTGTACACTTTTTGTCCCGACTTGTCCCCGGGAACAAATAATTCTAAGCTTCTCTCAGAAAGCACAAGCTAGACCTGTAAGAATGTGAACGCACAGTCCCCGCGGAGCATGCTTTCCCGCTGATGAATTGGATGCGGGGAACATCAGGTACTTGTTTGAGTCAGATAGTGCATGCCGATATATACCCGAAAGTAACACTTAAAAAAGGACAGCTCCCAAGAAAATGGTCATTATGTAAGACTTCCTTCCGAGATCTTTGAGCCATCATGTTAGCCGTTGCAGCTCTCTGGCAAAATACTTCTCTGCCATATTACCTATCAGGGTTACTGCTATGGGTATGTCCAATAAGTCCCCGCTAGACGGTGAATGAGTGTTGAGCCGCGTCGCTTTCTACAATCCAGGTACTCGTCACAATCATCTACAGTGTGTGGTTTGGCCCATTAGCACCATTTCCAGGTCCATTTTGCGCCAAATTTTCGTCCTTGTGGATTATTCTTCAATGTCGACAAACCAAGCGTTCCGACTCTGTTCTGAGGCAGCATCAACGACATGGTGACTTTGTGCGCATTGCACCCAACCATATCTCCATCTCGAACCCCGCAGCACTGGAAACAATATACGGCCACAAGTCGGGATTTACCAAAGGCCCCTTCTACGAAGATAAGCTCCACCTTCCGTATCAATATCACTGTTTCCGGCCAATTGACTCGTATAGACTGCACCCTTTCATCAGGTTGAGCCTGTCCTTTTCAATACTAGAAGCACCGAAACCCACCAGCGGAAACGTAGATATTTGAGTCCAGCATTTTCGGCAAAGAACCTGAATGAATATGAGCCTTACATGACCGTGCAAATCCAGAAATTAATGGAGTGTTTTCGCCGCATGAATACTCCTCAAGAGACGCAGCTAGATTTCAACGAGTATGGTAAGTTTGATAGACATATTCCAAGAACTAGTCCGAATTGACCCTGTAGTAGCAAATTACCTAGCTTTCGATGTGATCAGTTAGTCTTCCCAGCACGTCCTTCTTACCTCCCAGCTGATAAACATGAATGCAGGTGATTATGCCTTTGGAAGATCATTCGGATTCCTCTCCCAGCAGCGTGATCACCTCAACCTTATAGCAACAATTGATGCTCGTGGAGAAGTCCTCAATGCACTGGGCCACGTCCCACAATTCCTGCGCCCTCTCATGAAATACTTCTTCCTCGACCCTTTCTGGCCTAGCGGCCTGCGTGCAACATCAAACCTGGCAACAATAGGCACAGACGCTTACTATCTCCGCAAAGACCAGCAGGACTCGCGACGAGATCTCCTCAGTTTCCTGTTCAGTGCCAAAGATCCAGGGAACGGAAAGCCTCTCTCCGAGAAAGAGATTATTGCCGAGTCTATCTCGTTTATCGTGGGTGGCAGTGATACCACCAGCTCAACAATGACGAATGTCGTTGATATTGTCTCCCGCTTGCCGGGGGTCCGGAGACAGCTTCAGGCGGAGTTGGATGCGGCGTTCCCCGGACAGATGCCAGCCAGCTGGGTAGCTGATTTTGCGACCGTTAATAAGCTTCCCATCTTAAATGCCGTTCTGCGTGAGACGATGAGATTCAAGCCCACGAGTTCTACGGGCTTGGAGCGAGTGACGCCGGCGGGAGGGAAGATGATCGCAGGGAAATATATCCCAGAAGGTGTAAGCATTGGCCTTGCTCAGGAACTCACTGATGGATGCTGAACATCATGGCAGACCTTGGTTAGTGTGCCTACATTGAATATCCACCATAACTCGACCATTTTCCCGAAGCCGGACGAATTTGATATATCACGTTGGCTTGACAGCACATCTTCAACATTATTGGATTCCTTTTATCCCTTCTCTCTAGGACCACGCGCCTGCATAGGGCGAAAGTATGTTCCGCTCTCTTCTCTGTCTGATATATTTTGAAGCTGACTCCCGCGAAGCTTTGCATGGATGGAGATGCTGAAAACACTGGCAACAACCCTGAAGCTATTCGAACTGGAAAGAGTGGAAGTAGCGGGCAGTGGCATTCGGGAAGGGTTCTTTGTGAAAAACAAGGAGTGCCATGTAAAGATCTCCTCTAGATAAATAAATCTCTATACTTATTGTCGGGCTTAACGGAGATTGATTGGGGAGCGATGACATAACTCGGTTATCGATAAGCCCCCTCACTTGCTTCAACTCACCATTGTCAACGCCCCCGTAATGGCCTCGCCCGGATCCTCTGACAATCAGGCGCCTTCAAACCCATCTACTGTGTGGCATCCAGCGCAGGAGTGGTTGGAAGACGATGAGCAAGATATGGATTACCACCCGGCACAAGATACGGATGACGACGATGAGTGGGAGGACCACATGGATGATGGATCGGAAGACGACGGCGCGGGGATAGATGTTTCAGACGGTAGGAAGCCATTGTGCTCAGCCTTGCAGATGTTCTGACTGTTCAGCGTAGAGAACCCGCATGTCACTCTTGGCAACATTCATATCGAACTTGCAACAGGTGATGAAGACGAGCAGGATCAGGATGGAGATCACCCACGAAGTATGTTCATGAGAAAATACAAGGGAATAATTTCTAATGCTTGGTTGTAGTTCCGGCTGCACGGTTATTTGAATTACTCGCGTCGAGCGGTCTCCAACACATACTTCAGTCCAACGGATGGCCCGGCCTAGCACAGGATGAGGAAGACGAGGACGACGATGAAGATGATTATTACTTTAGTGCTTTTAGGAATCGGCCCAGAACCAGGCGGAGGAGCGGGCCGGTTGAATACCCTAAAGTGCCTAGCGATGAGGGCACGGAGTTGATGGGTGAAGGCCACTTTGGATCCGATCAGTATTACGTGGATCGCCTGAAACAGCGGAAAAAAGCCCTTGCAATGAACTTGATGTGGCGAGAACTCGGAATTGATGTACATGGAGTGCAGAAGAGAGCGGATCAGGATATTTCCCAGGTATGTTGTTTTGAAATGACGAAAAGCATAGTGCACATAGCTAATATACAACCGTGTAGAAACTGATACCGGGCTCCGCCGCAGATCGGATCATCCATTACGACGCACGAAGTTACTCTGGACAGTTCTCGGACGACGGAAACTTCTTTTTTTGCTGTGCCCAAGATTTCCGAGTTCGGATGTACGATACATCAAATCCATACGAGTGGAAATACTACAAGACTGTCGACTATCCTTTCGGCAGATGGACCATCACAGACTCTACGTTGAGCCCTGATAATCGTTTTCTCGTGTACAGTTCAATACGAAGCAAAGCCTACCTTGCCACAACAGATCCGGAGGATGATTCGGACCCGAGTGTGCTGGACTTTTCCGCAGTACCAGGTCGGAGACGACAGCGGCAGGGCTGGGGTGGTCCTGACTTTGGGGTATGTCCTGCAACAGATTGCCTGAGCGCGACTGGCTGACTTTACTGTCCGTAGATTTGGTCTCTGCGGTTCTCTGGAGACGGCCGGGAGGTCGTCGCGGGAACAGATGAGGATTCGGTGATTGTGTTTGATCTCGAAACGAAACAGACAGTCCTGAATCTCCGAGGTCGCCACCAGCACCATGTCAACGCGGTCTGTTTCGGTGACTCTTCTTCTCCACATATCCTCTACTCTGGCTCAGATGACACGACACTTCGGGTCTGGGACCGACGGTCCATGGGCGATGGGCGAGAAGCAGGAGTATTCATGGGCCATACCGAGGGGCTGACCTACGTCGACAGCAAAGGCGATGGCCGGTACGTTCTTTCGAACGGCAAAGACCAAACCATGAAGTTGTGGGATTTGCGAAAGATGATGACCACCGCCAAATTTGATACTATTGATCCCAATATCTATACAACTGATTTTGACTACCGCCATGGCCCATACCCCGACGACTGTTACCAGCCACACCCGCACGACTGCTCAGTGGTCACGTTCCGTGGCCATCGCGTTCTCAAGACTCTGATCCGCTGCCACTTCTCCCCTCCCGGAAGTACCAACTCTCGGTATGTTTACAGCGGCAGCGAAGACGGCAAAGTATACGTGTACAACCTGGACGCCACCCTGGCAGGTACGATCGACGTGAGATCTGCAACGCAAAACTCGCGGCCCCGTGAGCCAGATCCCTTCTCCGCGGCGTATGGGATGGGCGGCGAGATGATGTGGCGGACCTGTGTCCGAGACGTTAGCTGGCACCCGAATGCGCCAGTCCTGGCAGGTAAGTGACTGTCAATGCGGTTGGTTCAGGGGACATAGCTGACCCAAACTAGCATCATCCTGGAATGGATGGGGCGGGTCAACGGGTACCTGTACTGTGCATTCCTGGAACGATGGTGCCGCAGATGACGAGGGCGACCCTCCCATTGGTAGAAACTACGACGGCAAACTGCGGCCGATCCCCGAGTTCAACGAGTTCCGTGACATTGCCCCGACGACTCAATCGCGCCGCCCACTGCGAAGTCGGCCTGTCCGGCAACTGTTTGTCGGCAGTGAACCTGATTCTCCGGAGTGGTAGCGAAGAAAATATTGGGATCGCGAAATAGAATTGGAGATTTGGGGTGTTCAGCAGGCAGCGAGATCTCCTTGGGAATTGATATAGTGCATCTTAACCGTTGCCTACACATATGCTCTGGTTGCATCGCAGCGTGTAGGAATAACGAGTGATATGACATGCAAATACGAAACTCTTTCTCTCTGTCTCTCCATGTTGTGATCAGAAAGGAACCCCTGTTGTGGATTGCTCAACGATGCTAGGGTATCTCATGGATCGCACCGCCCCCGGTGCGTCCAGATTATGCGCCCGTAAAGATAAAAGTACACAGAAAAGAAAAAGTTAAGAATAGAGACCATCATCTGCAGAACAAAGGGGGTTTCAAATGCGCAAATCGAAATCGAAATCGAAATCCGGGGTCCTTCCTCTTGTAGTTGTCTCCGCTCATCTCCGGACGCGTACGACTGACCGACCGAGGCCATTGACCATGCGAATCGAGTTTAAGCACCGCCGACGAGAACCTGGTTGACGGGGATGTGGACTGCGGGGAAA
The DNA here is from genome assembly GCF_028827675.1 of Penicillium lagena. Lineage (NCBI taxonomy): Eukaryota > Fungi > Ascomycota > Eurotiomycetes > Eurotiales > Aspergillaceae > Penicillium > Penicillium lagena. The sequence goes on along the minus strand of NW_026623222.1, from coordinate 1,861,486 downwards.
AGGAGCGACATTAGCAGGGAGGTTCTAGAGCTCGCCAGGACACGACGCTGGGGTAACGCATCGCCACGGCTGCGGCACACTTACTCAGCTTGACGAAGTAACCGATCGCGCCCTGAAAGAAAGACAAGGTCAGCAACAGCTCGAGATTATTTCTGGCGGAGAGGAGGGAGGAGGGAGATGGTCGAGAACATACCATCACGAGGAAGCCACAGCCCACGGCGTAGGAGATCTTGTAGAACTCATCCTTGTCGGCTGTCGACAGGAGGTCAGCATTGGTCCCAGCAGCAAGAAAGCCACCTCATCGACTCACGCTTGGTGCAGCGACGGATGAACTGCGAGCCATCACGCAGGAAATCCTTGGGGATATCAGCCAGCTCCTGGAGAGTCTCAGACATCTTGGCACGGGTTGAGAGACGAGTCTCGTAGATAAACTCAAGGTAGTAGAGAGAGCTGAGCAGGAGGGCACGAAGGAACTGCGTGTCGTGGTCGAAGTCAATGGGCTGCGGGAGTCTCGCGCGGTCGGGCCAAATGGCCTCTCGGGGGCGGATCATCTCGCCCTCCGTCACCGCCTCCAGCAGGGCAGAATCCGCGACCAGCTGATCTTCAACCGCATCAAACCAGCGCTGTGGCCTCTGCTTCTGCTTGCGCTTCTGCTTTTGAGGACGACGACGACGAGACATTTGTTCAACAGAAAAAGGGTCTTGTTTCTGTGATAGTGGTGTTTTCTGGTGCACAGGGGAAAACTGTGTGGTGACAGCGTTGCAAGGTTCACGTTCTGGGAGAGTTGTGCCTGCCCCCTTTCATCATCGTCTTGTGCGCGCCATTGTGTTGTGCGCACACCCAATCCACTGCCTGTCTGTGGCTGCTGGTCTTGTCTCTCTATCATCCTTCTCCAGGCATCGCGCTTTTCCTTCTTCTGGACCTGTACCCGCGCGTCGAGCTCGAGCGCTCTCCTGTCTATCTCATCGCGCACCAGGTGCGGCTTCTCTCATCACCAGAGAACCAGGGTTCTGTCTCTTTCGGATTGTACGTATTACGGAGCACGTTGTGTCTGTGTATTCTTGTCTTCTTGTTTTCTTTGTCCAGCAGGCACTGGGAGCGTGCCGGGACTTGCTGCCTATGGCCTATTCTCTGGGAAATGACTCCTCCATGCTAATTGATGGCCTGTCTCTGCAGACATGTATTACTGAAACAACCAGAAGAGAGAAAAAAAAACAAAGAAGAAGTTTATTCACAAGAATCTCAAGTTCACTTACCTGCTCTGAGCTTGGCCCTCGGCTGATCTAGTGCGCGCAATGGCGACCGAGGACGATAATTTCGACATTGACATCTACGGGGACGGCGGCGGCTTCAATGCTAACGAACCGGATTTCAAGCCGGACGACTCGTCGGAGCTTGTGCTAGACGCGCCCGAGAACCCGCCTCTGGAGAACAACGTGAAGGTCGAACAACCAGAAATAAAACCGGAGCCGTCGCAGCCGTCGGCAACGCCCAATGGAGAGATTCAGCCTCAGATCCAACAGCAACAACAGCAACAGCAGCAACAGCAGCAACAGCAGCAACAGCAGCAACAGCAGCCGCAAGAGCCAGCCGCACCGCACGGGGTGAAGCGCAAGGAGTATGACGACCAATCAACAGACCCGGACGCCACACCGGCGCTACTCATCTCAGATCTGTTCTGGTGGACAACTGATGACGATATTCGGGGCTGGGTCAACCAGGCTGAGTGCGAGGACGGGCTGAAGGATGTCACATTCAGCGAGCACAAGGTGAACGGGAAGAGCAAAGGGTGAGTACCTGCTCAAACCAAACCCTCCCCCCAATCATTGAAAATGAAGCTCATCATCGGGATGTACGAAACAGCCAAGCATTCGTGGAATTTACCACTCCGCAAGCCGCTACAGCCGCGAAACACAAAATCGAATCCCTGGGACTGACAGGTTCCTCCGGCCGCAAGCACGTGGTCATCTACACCAATCCACACGCTAACCCATTCAAAACTCTCCCCAAGGACGCGCCAATGCGCAAAGATAACAACCGGTCCGTCGGCAGCGGCGGCGGATTCAACGCCGGCGGCAACCAGAACTTCGGCATGAACAATATGGGTGGCGGCGGAGGTTTCCGAGGTGGCCGTGGCGGATACAACCGTGGCATGGGCGGCAACATGGGAGGAGGCTTCAACAACCGCAACAACTTCAACGCCATGGGCGGCGGCGGTGGTGGCTTTCAGGGCGGATCCGGGCCTAACAATATGATGGGTGGCTTCCAGGGCCAGCCGATGGGTGGTGGCATGCAGAACTACGGCTTCAATAACCGCGGCAACATGATGGGTGGCATGCGCGGTGGTCCGGCGGGAATGCGTGGTGGTCGTGGTGGGAATAACATGGGTGGACCGAACATGATGGGCGGCATGCCTGGTATGAACCCAATGGGAGGGATGGGGATGAATCCGATGGCCGGGGGCATGGGCCCAATGATGGGTGGGATGGGCGGCAACATGGGCATGCAAGGTGAGCTCAGATCTTCTTTTCTTCCAGCAATTAGCTGCTGATTGACGTTCTGCAGGACAAGGCTTCCAGGGCCCCAACCAAGGCTTCAATCAGGGCTTCTACAACCCGAACCAAGGCGGTGGTGCCGATGCGTCGTGGAACCCGCACGGTGCGAAACGCAGCCGGCAGGAGTGAAAAAGTTATCGAAAAGACATACCTCCAAAAAGGATCCTCGCCTCTCCTCGCACCTCGTTGCTTTCGATAAGATGCGGAAAGCATTACTGACCACTACGTACATCTTTTCCCCTCCCAAAATTCAACTCAAGGCCAAAGACTCTCTTCACGCCATTACTACTACTCACCCTCGCCAACAAATTGGCCGTCTTCTCGCTATTTCTTTTATTGTCATTATGCTTTTCCCCGTCATGGCTGCAAGGGAAGGAAACAAACGGAAAGGAAGGGAAAAGGAAAGGGCTGCAAAACTAGGGCTCGTTCTGGATTTCGAGATCTCTGGGTGTTTTTTTAGTTTCTTTCTTTACTGGTTTCTTTCTCTCTTTCGATTCAACTGATGTATTAGATGCAAGTCAATGGAGTCTGCTGCTTTTGTTTTTGTCTTGGTGAATGCTCATACATAGCATTATGTGTACATGACGCGAAGCCTATGTAGCATAAATCATAGAAGGCGACAGAGGCCCTGGGCCATTATTCCCCCAGCCCAGGCATGCGGATACAGGATAGATATATGTGGCTGAATTCTGATCTAAGAAGTAAGCTTCCAGGTTTGAGAAGCGAGCAAGTAACTATGAAAAGGACTGCGAATAGATAGATCATTATGCGACGTTAAATTCCAGATATGCTAGCGTCGTCTACCTACTGAGCGGCAGTAAGTAATGTAACTGTGCCAAACCATAATAACATCCATAGTACCCTGAAATGCCTGGCATCAAATCCATAAAAATCATAACTTGCGTGGGAACCAAAGATCCTATAAAAAACCAAGGACCTCGACTCAAAGGCAGCCATAACCGACCCTTGTAGTATACACGACTTGTACAGTATGTACACAATTCCTAGATCAAGATCAAAATGGGCCACGTATACCATTTAGAGTGAAAGAATACTTACCAGAAAGCAGATGTTCAACCTGGGTTATCGGGAAACAAGAGGAAGGTGGTATGGTGTACAGAAGGAAAAGGATATCGGCATTGCAATGCATACAATACATCCAAAAAAGAGAAGACAAGACGAAAAAAGCAGGCAGAAAAAGAGAGAGACCTTCCAAGTCAGTGCCAGGAATCATTCAGTCAGCAGCATACCGCCCCCATGACGGCCCATGTTCAAGAAGAAGAGAACAAGATGCATGATGAGCACATAAACTGACTTCAACTCATCGTCGGCGTCATGCGGAACCAGTTTCGAAGACGTATCACCTCCAGCATCATTTATCAAGGCCAGCAACTTCTGGAGCAGCCACTGAAAATCGGTAGTAAAAGCCCATTCGGCTTCCAGTTCTTCTTCGGAGCTCGAAATGGCAGTGACAGACTGAGAAGAAGAGATTTCAAGGGACGAGGAGTCTGCGTTCTCGTCCGTGTCGCCTTCTTTGGTCGTCTTCTTCTGCTTTCTGTCTGGGGACTCGGCGGCCACGGATGACCGGAGCTTAAGCAACCGCACTACTACCTGGACTCTTGTCCGCAGGGTATGGCTGTGGCCAGGCTCTCGAGACTGCGTGTCGCCAGCCGCAACCTTGAATGTCACTTCGACACGTCTGTCAGGAGACACAGCTTTGTGGGTACGTGCTATGTACTGCGGACGAGGCATGGCGCGGCATGGGCAGTTGCATTCCGGGGCAGGCTCGAGGCTTGCGATAGTACTCGGGAGCGGGAGTGAGTTGCTCCGCGGTGGGACGAAGGACAAGTCTGGTAAGAGATGTGAGCATGGACGACTAGCTAATTTATTGGAGGTGGATGGTCAGAACATACAGTCCCAGGTGCCAGGAAGCACGCTTGAAAGAAGCTCTGTGGGGATCCTGTTGACTTGAGACTTGGTGGCCTGAGGATTGATCAATTTGCCGAGTCTGCGCAGTATGGAACGCGGGCCCATCACAGACGGGCCTTTGAGATGACTCTCATAGAGCAAGGGAAAGTTGGGCTCTGATACCGCAGCGATCATCATCGTGGGGGAGTCTCCAAAGCCCATGTTACCGCGGCTGTGGCGGGCGTTCCCGGTGCCGGTTCCATAGCCCTGCGTCCCTGCCCATGGAAACCCCGCTCCGGTATATGTATATGGGTCCGCGGGGAAAGAAGCAGCACCAGCCTGCATGTCTTGGCCAAACCCTTGATTTGGGATATATCGAGGAGTTGTCAAATCAAGCGGGTTGACATATAAAGAGCTCTCGAATGAAACGGATCGAGTGGCCGAAGCCGGGTGTCCACCAGAGGACTGCACCGCAAGCTGGTCAGCGGCACACATGTGGCATCGGCCTGTCTGGAAACACAGATCGCATTTGTTGACGATATGAGGACACCGGGAGCACTTTTGCTCAGGCTCCGGCTGTGGCTCTGGTGGCGGTGGAGGCCTCAAGGAGGAAGAATAATCTGTTCTCTTGCGCTTATACCGGCTGTCAGGGACCGGTTCGCTAGATTGATTGGCGTTCTGCTCACGCTGAGACTGTTTGGATCTTTGGCCAGCCTTGGGGTTGGGCTGTAAGGTCTCCCCGTCGTGTATCGAGTCCTTGATCTCACAATGGCTGGCGAGGCAATTGTAGAACTCATCCCAACTTTTAACACTCAAGGGGCAAAGAAGACAATTGATAGGGCAAGCCAATTCTTCACGGAAATCGTTGATTTCTGTGCGTTCGAAGTTGAGCAGGTGATGGTATTTCTCAGCGTGCTGTTTGACCTTGTCACGTCTAGCCTCGTGACTGGGGCAACCCCGTGGACACCAGTATTTATACTGGGCCTGATGATAAGTCTCAACATGGCGCTTAAAGGTTCCGGTTTTGTTGAAGGTACGGGTACGTTTGACTTCAGGGCATAGAAGACAACGATACGTAGGCTCCTTCGTCGGCTCTTTCTTCGGCTCTTTCTTCGGCTCTTTCTTCGGCTCTTTCCTCGGCTCTTTCCGAGTTCTTGTTCCCAGATCGGTCTCCTGAGTCTTGGTGTCAGGTAAACCAATCCTAGGGTGATCCACGACCATTGAGCGGGCATCATCGAGCATTGAGAGGACCTCATCGAACTGATTTGAATTCCAAGCCTCAACAGCTTGTTGGAGATATCGTATGAATTCGGATTCCTGGGGTTGTCTATAGGCAGGCGTGTCAAACTTCGGGGGATCCTTTTGTTTCAAGCCAAAAGCCTGTTGGGTTTGCTCCAGATCCAATGGACACCACATTTCCTCCATATTCAGAACATCGCCCCCTCCGATTCCACGAAGATCGGTTTGGAAATCCCTGGAGGCGGGGGGTATGGCTGCTTCGGGCTCGTAGGGGTCTAGCTGCCCGGCTTGGCTAGTCGTGCAGCTTGTAGTTCCGAGAGAGGGATCCCAAAGGCCGGATGGTTCCTGATGTCCGGAAGATCAGCTGTGGCCATGAGCTCTTGATCACGAATGACACTTACTGAACCCGAGTCTTGCGACGACGGTGTTGCCATCTCTGTCTTCGGTAGACATATTGTGTCCAGCGAGGCTACCGAATCTGCCAAATTATCGGACGGCTCTGGGCCATACCCAAATCGATAATATGGGAAGGCCATAGCAGCGGCTGCGTGTAGCTTCCCCGGGACAAGAACACTAGCGGTAGGCAGGGTCTCGTCCAACTAGAAAGAAGAAAAACAAAACAGGATAGATTGATTCGACGAAAAGGACTACACAAGAAGTCCTGCGAAAGGAGGGAACCAAAGGTTGGCACGAGGGGGCGGGGGGAGGGTGTGTTTTTGTCCTCGAGTATTTCACCAGGGTTTTGAAATCGCGACGGCCGGATTCGCTTCATTGAGGCCTCGCCGGGGATGGGGAATCATGGGCCTTCTGCGTTGGCTCCGCCATGGCCCAAGGTGGAAAAGGATCTTCAGGCCGCCGCTATCCGCCGGGCTTGACAACCATCTGTTCTTCCTCGTGTCTGCCGGCACTGAAGCCTTCTGATCTCGAACCGGGATCGCAATATGAGGCGCAGGCGGTGTCCTCTATAGCACAGCCCCCTGCTTCTTCCGTGACAATCTAGGTTCGTCAACCGCAATCCTTCCGACGTCACCTTGACCGGATGGATGGGAGACACTACCGAGTTCCCCCGGTGGGCGCGGTCTCTGGAGCGAGCCAGATCGAGCATGCTGTTGTTTGCCCCCGGCTGCATTAGTACCTGCTGTCGGGCACCAAAGTCACGCGGTGGCAAACAGGCCACCCCGCATTTTAAGCCGCATTCGCATCAGAGAGTTGAAACCGATCTGCTCACCGGGAAATTAGCATTGACTTTGGGCTTCTGGCACGGGACCGACTGCCCTGACATCGATGATAACCGTCCTTCCATGTGCTTGGACAATTGTACAACCGACGGGAAAGCCACGACCGGATGACGCTTGAATGCCTTCCGGCGCCAAGAAGAACCCACCTCGATTTGATTCGTGTTTGACCAAGTCAGCTGGGACAAAACCGGGCGTCACGTTTCATGCTAATCCAGTCTGCCTCACTGCGGGTTGACAGGTACACCTTCGGATGTTAGAGTGAGGGATTTTCCGCTTCAGCTGAATGATTGTGGGCCCCCCTTTACATGGGGCAAATACCTGATCCCCAGTGCATATTGTTACGCAGCAAGCTCCTTCTTGCGCCTTCTAGCGTTTCTTAGCGTGCTGTCCGTGGGTCCTCTCGACGGGATCTTCGTGGAACCGTGGGCACGATTGCGGGTTCCACAAAGTTAGTTTGGTTCCGCTGTAAACAACCTGCAGGGCCGACTGCTTCAATGATAATGCCAGCACCATCCAAGCGATGTCAAGTGCCCGGCCGAACGAGGACATGATAACCGAATCGGACGGAAAGGAGGGGGCAGCGACGCGGCCAGAGCGGATGCTTTTTCCTGATCCCAATAGACAACAATCCGGGGAGCGGTGGAGTGGAGTCCGATAAAGCGTTTCCACATGCAAGATCCGCCGGATTGCGGAGAAAAGGATTACGATGAGCAAATGGGTAAATATCCGGATCCATATCTCTATCTATAACTAGACGCCACGATCTATATACCCAATGTCAAGAACAAATACCTAAAACAATGAGATAACACAAAAAGAAGCCCAACCGGTAAACCAGGGTGCCAACGCCCCCGCCATTCGTCCCCTCCCATCCCAAACCAATCCATCCCATGCTACCCCATGCCGATCAAATGAGAGCTAAATGTCGACGAAAATGCCGTTGTGCATCACCATTTGCCCCGATGCAATTGTTTCAAGAGGCAAAACAAAGGAGACACAGTCCAACAAGGATGACTAGGTCCGTCTGTGGATACTGGACCACGGGGATGAATTGGTGGACTTCAGAAACGTCGAGGAACCCTTGCTTGTTGGATAAGACTTGGACGAAGAGCCGGTGGACTTGCCTCCAATATTAAGCTGAGTGTCCTTGGGGATGCTGATATTGGCTTGCCAGGCGCCGATGCCGCGAAGGTCTTGGTTGGAGGAAGGCATTGGGCTGCTCAGGAACACAGTTTGATCAGCTCGTAGTCCTGCACTATGTATCACTGAGCTCGGTAGGACTCACCTGGAATATGCGATAGAGGGTAGTTTCTTAGGATGTCTTGGTTGTGTGGTGATAGCAGCACTTCCTGCAGAGATTTCATGGTCTTTTTATAACAAGTCAGTTCCTACCTGTCTGAACACCCAGGAGAAGAGCAGTCGCTGCCTACCGGTGACAGTACCTGGGTGAGGGAAGTGAAGGTTGGGAGAGTCGGGTGCGTGGTGGCCGTGTATGCCGATCACCACCGCCATTTGGAAAACTCGATTGCAAGAATAAACCCCCAGAACGCGGGTTTATGGGTGTTTGGCGGTGGAGGGCGAGCAGACGAAGTAGCGGTGGTGATCGTTCGTGACTCAAGGTCAATGTGAGATAATGTACCTGCATAGTTAAGCCCGAAGATACATGTACGGCGTAATTTGGGTGACGATTACACGTAACTGAAATGGACGCATCACCTTGGCAGATGTCTGGAATGGATGCGGAAATTCTGTATACTTGACGGGTGGGACGGTGCTTTTCTGATCATTGGGCTGTGGATGTCTACGTTTGGTGTGCGGGCCGAGTGAGTATTTTACATCGGCTTTCCAATGCCGGGTACTATACAACTGATTCATCTCCTCCTGCGTGGCTCAAGACCAGACAAAGTTCCGTGATTGGATTGCCAGTCTGCAGCGGGTGAAAGTGTGTCAGCCGACTCTCCGGCGAGCTCGACCTGTTGAACCAATATGTACTGTAATGACTACTCCTGCTAGTATTCTCGTTTATGTCGACAAGGCGCAGCGCGATGAAAAAGTCCACCCGGGGTCACGATGGGATGGAACAGGGGTTTTGGGTGAACTATTGCGTCAGCATGTAGGTAGAGCCCGGGGAAGAAGCAGAAAAAGGGTGTCAACCATTTTCGATAACGCTGTAACTGTACGGAAACACTTAGTCGTAACATTACTTACAAACTTTAGGCCAATCCCAGAGACAGCGGTAGCGCCTAACCTGTCTGGGTAGCATGATAGATTGGAACGAATCACCTAATCCAATCTTCTAATCACACGGCAAGGAGAGAGCGTTTGTTGGTTGACCGTTCCTGCATCCGAAAGCATGTTTATTTCCATCTCCCCCGGAGACCGCCGTGCGTTTAGGCCCTGTCTTGCGCGGAGAAGTCCAGCCGGCCCCCGCTATGGAGATTGTATGGCTGCTATCTTTACTTCCGTTGGTTCGGAGTTGTACATAATAGTATGCACGCCCGACTTGATCGGTTCAGTCCCTTTTTTATCCTTCTTCGAATAGAATAATGCACGGCGATATATCTAGAGATATACCCTTGACCGAGCACGCACTCCTCTTGGGAACTGATCATCCTACACGGTATTATACAACATTATTTGGTAGCACCGTTTATACGTTACATACTAGCGCACCCAGCGTGGTGCATGCTAGGGTGGACTATGACCTCACACTGGGTAAAATGACAAGGCTGAACGCCTGAAGCGGCTTAGACCCGTGAAATGGACATACTGTTACCATAATCGTCCCAGTCCAAGATTCCCCGAGTGACTGCACCAAGGCAAATCGAGTATCTTCGAACGAAGCCATCGTATTTTCCATGCTGCGTTGGTCCAATCAGGGCTGCCCCAGAGGCCAAATAATTGTGTTTTCAGTACAGTTTCCCACTTCTCTTTGGGTAAATAGGCCCGAGAGCCGGGATAAACCCACCACGGGTTCCACTGGAGAGACAGACTTGGCCTGGGGGTTGCTCTCCTCCTATGCAACTAGACTACCTCGGTCAAAAGGACACCCTCGGAGGGATGGACAGTACTTTTCGACCATTTGGGAGCACCCCGTGTGACACGCATTAGGCAGACCCACCAATTCTAAGGCAGAACAATTTGCGGGGCATCACGGTGCCATTACTGCTCCCCAAGGCAGCGAGCATTTCCAGTCTAAGATAATAATATCGTGATTGGACAAAGAACCTGCCTGTAGAGGTTTCTTCGAGATAGAAGAAAGGCGGCATGTTGTAAGCGAGTGGTAAGCGCGCGACCAAACCTGGCAAAAAAGGAGGGAGAGGCAGTGGAATAAGGTCATCCTTTGTGATGTTTGAAGGGAAGTTTTACGAGGTGCTCCAAAATGGCTGAAAAGTGTCCCGTAAGCACAAATCCTACATATGATGAGATCTCAAAATACGCCCTTCTTTGCGTTGCACTCCACCTTATCATACGTTATAGAAGCGTGTGGTGGACTTGCCATGTCGTGATGATCAATATGATCACTAAAGGAACAGCTACGACCCAGGGTATCCAGAAGTCTTTTGAGCCAGGCGAGTAGTCACCGCCCATCGAGAAAATCGCGGCGACAAGAGTGATGGGAAAGAAAACCGCACCGACAATCGATAGCTGCAAGCCAAAACGCGCGCTATGCAGGCTGCGCAAGGCACTGCTCAGATTGATCGAATCGGTCACGATGCCGACCAGATTATCGACTCGAGACTCATGTCGATCCAATTCAGATAGTATGGCCTGAAGATCTCGCCCGGCGATGCGAAGGCTTGATGGCGTCGCGATGCTCGTATGGTCGCCTGCAACATACGGTGCGAAACCTAAGCGCTCCAGATTAAGGACCATCTCTCGCTTGTACCACATCAAGCGCCGCTGGAGTATGCCGAGAAGAGACAGTCTCTCATTGTAATAGTTCAGCTCCTCCCTCCACTCCGCTGTGCTGACGGCTTTTCCAGGCGAGTTGTGGCGCTTCGATTTCGAAGTCAAGTCCACGGTTGAGAGGGTTTTAAACTGCAGATCAAGAAACTCATTCCAGTGGCATGCCACGATCTGGTGTACAAATAATGTCGTGTTGACGCAGCTATCAAAGACAGCGTCAATCTCCCGTCTCTCTGCGCGTAGCCAGTAGAAGATGATATCGTCGAACATGGACTGCCGGCTAGGCGCTAAAACAGAGCGACTTGACAGCCAGGGGCGAAGGTCGCTATATCCCGCGCGATAGGGCTTGCTCCACTGAATTTGTGGACTCCAAGGGGCATTGTCTTCTTCCTTGTCGAGGACGTAGTAATAACCTTTCCTTGCTGCAGGCTGAGAAGCAACTGGAGGGTCAACGAGAAGAATCGCTGTTGTATGTCAGGAAGAACAAGGAGACTTTTGACTAGAATACTAGAAAGACATACCATTCCAGGCACCTGGTGTTGGTTTATCTTCACCTGGCAATCCTTCACCGCACCAGAAAGATACATTGTGCCTCACTACATCCACGTGGGTCTCACGGCGAGTAGCCAAATCTCGCCACCGCTCAATCTGGCGAGAAGCATGCGCAAAGGTTCGTCGGCGGCGCGTCTGGTTTTCGGCGAGGCGGTCATCGGTTTCTCGAAGCTCATAATACCTCAGGGTAAACGATCTTGATGCATCCGTCAATGACGGCAAGGTACGATGCGGTATCGTGTGGTTTTCCGAGAAGTGATATGTGAATAGTTGATCAGCCAACACGACAGGATCGATGTGTAGCGCAGAACCAAGCATTTCTAGGCTAGACTCGTCAAGGTCCTCGAGTAGGAACAGCCGGTTGTGGCACGGCGCCTCTGCATTTATCCTGTCGAGGTAGTCGCGGAGGTCTGCAGAGTCGCTCAGATCAACAAACTCGGGCTGTTTATCAGGCACGAACTCAAGAGCACCGCACCGAGAGGTGAACTGCCTTGATGACAATGGTTCAGGTAACCTTCTTGGGGCAAATCGGTCCCAGTCGGAGAAGAACTGGGCCATGCATGGGTATCTAGCGCTTAGTTTTCTCGCATGGTCGAGGTAAGATTCCATACTGTGCAGTGTGAAGCCGTAATTGGTTGTCTTTAAATATAAAGGGACAAGTATAAGAAAATTATTACCAAAAAAAATGATCTCCGTCGGGTTGTAAACCCCGCCCCTTTTTGCGTCACGTCTAACTCCTTTCGTGCGGCTTAGCGGTCTCCCTTGGGATAAAGTCACCTGATCATCTCAAGGTCGAGACTCCTGCTGAATGTAGATCGTTAGGAATTACTAGTTCTAAAGTTGGCATATCATCTTTTAAAGCGCCACATATGCATTCCATGCACGATTTTTTTTAAAAAAAGGATGACGTGCCGACGGGCTCAGGCTATGGGGCTGATTTGCTATACTCGATCGAGTACCAGTTCTAACGGGTACCTGATTGGGTGATATACCAATCATGTACACGAGCAGCCTAGGCGGTTTGGGATGTTATGTTGTTTTGGTTTTTCCTAGAGGTTTGATCACAGGGCAGCGAATCCGATGGAGAAAATGAACTAGAAATTAACGTGGTCTAGATACATCTCTATAATCATTCATTTAGTCAATTCAGTGTCGAAAGCCACCAAACTCTTTACCGCATCTACTATACACTCTTTCAGCGAGCGAAACTTGACACCCAGAATGTTCTTTGCCCGACTATTATCGAAGCCATATACTCCATCTGCCGGATAGTCCCCAGGGATCAAAGCATCGCCGGTGGGCAATCGATCACGGAACTCAGGGAACTCCTCGCCGATAATCCTTACAATTTCCTTATTCGAGAAATGGCCTGATACAGTGAAAAAGCGCTTCCCACCCGCATCCTCCTTCTCCGCAGCGAGAACATGCGCCAGAGCCAGATCGCGAACATCGACAAAGCCATAATTTCCCGTTGGCGGACAGCGGTCTTTGGCCGCCCCCGAAATTAGATCACGGATTCTTTGGTTAGATGTATTCAGGGCGCTTAGAGAGGCGAGGTCGTGTGCAATAGGGCCCAGAACGAGCGGCGGGTTTATGACGGAGAGGCTGAACCCCGGCTTCTCTCTTTCGACAAATTCCCAGGCGGCGCGTTCCTGAGAAGAAATTAATTTCCGCTATGCCAGACTCCGGGGAGGTGTTTTGAGAGTTACTCACTGCAAAGGTCTTACTAGCGCGGTAGGCATTGGCGGGACTTTCATAGGCTTGAGCTTCGGTGATGGGGCTCCAATCGGCCTTTTGTCATTTGTTTAGTGATTGGAGGGTAATAACTTATGCAGAAGATACCGACATACCTCTGAGTAAACTTTGCCAGCAGCCTTTGCATAAACGTCATTAATCGCCGCAAAAGAGGATGTCACTACTACCCGTTTGACCGTCGGGGCGTATTTCTGTATTGACTTCAAGATACCAGTAGTCCCGATGATAGCTGCGGCCCTATTAGCAACCTTGAATATCAGCTAAAAGAGATTAAATCTTACCTGGATCCAACAGTTCCGTCTTTGCATCTTTAGCATTGAAGTGATACGGACTTGCCGTGTGCAGGACAGCCTCAAAAGGTGGATCTGAGACAACCGCTTGGTCGAATGCTATAGAATAGGTGTTAGTTTCCTTTCCTCGGGGATAAAAGCAAGACAAATACCATTCATATGCGCAATATCTTCCACAATAGCACAGTCCAGACGATCTCTTCCTAGTTCCGGATGCGCCTGGAGAATGGCATTGGCCTTTTGTTGGGAGCGAACGGTTGTCACGACCGAATGGCCACGAGCGAGTAGAGTCTCAAGAACATGAGCGGCAATGAAGCCACTTCCACCAGTGAGTAGAATACGAGTCATGATTATTGTGGTCGAATTGAAATACGAAATTTGGTCTCAAGAATAGGTCAGTGAGTCGGTGGATAAAAAATACTGAGATTGTTATGATGAATAGTTCCAATGACATCGATGGGTGTGAATGCTCTTATATACATACCCTTGTCAATCCGAGTACTATCACCGCTATTTCCGCTACTTGTGAATACAACAGTTTTGTCCGGCTATCGGACGTTAAACTCCAGCCCTGTTGGGGGCCAGTCGGAGTTACGGGAGCGCCTGTTTGCGAACCCGAAAAAGAAAATAGCCAATCTCCGGTATATTTATAACATCCACAACGGTTGGGTAAGCACTACTATCCCGGCAGGAAATCATTGAGACTGACTCTGATTACTTTCAAACAGCCGAGGTGCGCGCAATAATTTCCCATACAATAATTAGCTAGCACTTTCGGCTTACGAACACCTCATAATGGTTAAGTTAGCGGACTTGCAAATTGCCCGGACCAGGCCGAAATTCCCAATTCTGACGTTAATGACCCAGAAGAATTAAGCCAATTATGGATTATCGTGAACTAGGCTACACTGACAGGACAGGAGACACATAGCGATGACAATCTCTAGTCCAGAACCCGTCCATGAATTTCGTGGCAATGGGCATAAACAGAGAAGACAGGGTCAAGGCCAGTAAGGCGACATCGCATAGACAGAGAAAAGGAAAGAGGAAACATGGAGGAAAAGAGGACGATATAGACACAGCGCTGGGCACGATGGAAGAAACAAGACAGGTTGAACAATCATGCGAAAAACCAAAAGCTTTCGCGCTTGGAATCATGAGAGACACAAGGCGAAAAGGGAGAGAACAAAAAGCACAGAGAGAAATAATCATGAGTGAAAGGCATGATCAAAGGAGGCATATGTGAGGATGATATGTGCAAGAGATAAGAGAGGGAGAATCAAGTCTTGGAGGTCAAGTAATCGGCCGCCTGAGGTCCACGTTAGTTTAATTGCCATGAGCATCATAATGCAAAGGAGGCACATACCTTGTCAAGATTGTAATCGAACTTTTCTAACGCGATCAACGACTCATTGCGCGGGAAACCCATTCCAGTCAGACGCTGGAGGATCAGATCATCTTCGCCGGAGTCGTTGTTGAGAGCCCAACCGGGCTGCTTCTCCTTGGATCCATTGGTCTCCTCGCCGGCGTGAGCTTTGGCGCCATCGAGGGGCGCAAAGAGAGCGTCCCAGTCGTGACCACCAGCCTTGGATCTATCTTCGCTCGAGGTGACAGCTTGAGCGGGAGGAGCTTGGACATTGTTTTCGAACGAGAAGAAATCAGACGACCCCGCCTGATCCGCGTCGCTGGGCGAAGCCCTGTGCTGCTTCTGAGACGGCGAGTCGAAGGAGAAGTCAAAGTCAGCGGCATTCTTAGTATCGTGGTTCTCCCGGTCGGACTCTTCATCGTCTTCGGCATCCTGCGCAGGGGCGAGGTTGTGCCCGGCAAAGGCGGCGGCAAAATCTGGAGCTCCCGTCTTGGCTGTGGTGGTCGGCTCCGGGAAGCCCTCTCGTTGTGGCTCATTGCCCACCACGGGCGCTCCAGTGGCCGATTCTACCGAGTGGGGGGCATCGGGAGGAGCAGTAGGATCAGAGCGCTCGGGGAGCAGCCCGTTGAACTCGGGCGGAATGCGGCTAATGTCTTCTTTGGAGACAGTCTCATCGTACTTGGGAGGACTGACTTGCGCCTCGGCCGCAGGAGGCTGGCTCGAAGAAAGGCCGGCTCCAGGGGTAGGGAAAGCCGCCAGCTGAGCGGTGTCAAGAGACTGTGCGGGTTTCTCTGCCGTGGGCGACACAGGTGTGAAGTTGTCATCAAATCCCAGGGCCCCTTCATCATCAGAGCTTTCGTCATCTTCGTCGTCGTCATGATGGACTTCCTGGATGGGAGGGAATTCCGATGGAGCTGCGGCAGAGGTCCCGTTCGTTTTCTCCGTCGCGGAACCTTGTTTCATGCTTGCAAAAGCCTCCTCGAAATCATTTGCATTTTGGGACACAGATCGCTTGTGAGCCTTGCTGCCAAAGAGCTCGTCAAAAGTGAGGTCTTCCTTGCCTTCCGCCTGTTTCTCGCTTGGGGAGACTGTCGAGGCATCAGAGGGAGAAAGCTCCCGAGATTGGCTCAGCATCCCCGGGACTTCATCGAATGGAGACCGAGCAGGGAAATCCTCTACAGTCGAAGGTGGAGCACGGCTGTAGTCGCTGGATTCGGCAACTGAAGGGGGACCAACATCGCTTTGAGATGGAGTTGCTCTCCCCGAGGCTTCAGCAGCCCCAAATCGACTGCCGGGAGGGGACACCATAGTTGATGATGTTACTGACTGGTTCTCATGGAAAGGAAGAAAATTTGGGGTCATCTGCCGCGACTGGCTTGGAGCCGGAGGCTCAATAGGCGAGCCGGATGGGAAAGCTCCAGGCAAAGACCCAGGCAAAAATGCAGGAGGGGGAGAAGCAGACGGAGTGGGCACAGAAGAATCAGTAGACTGAACAGTGGATGGCCGGGCTGAAGGCGACTCAGAACGGAACGAGGTTGGCGGCGCGCCTGCGGAAGGTGAAGGAGCAAATGACTGGCCGAAGAGACTGTCAAATACCTTCTGCTGGTCACTCGAGACTTCGGGTGAGCGAGCACGCTCGCTTGAGCTGCCCGTCATAGTTCTCCGGAAGAAAGGATTCGTGTTCTGGCTAACAGAAGAAACAGCGGGGCTGGTGACCTCAGGCACACTGCTGGCCTGCGTGGCAGATTCATCCGTATACTGTGGATTCTCCTTCGAAACGCTATCAATCTCCTCCTGCATTTTGTCCCGCTCACCCTCAACAGTGGCCAGTTGCTTTTTATTGATTGCCACTAGACCTTTCTGCTGCCGAGCGCTAGAGCGCGCCTTCTCCAGCGCCGGCTTCAGTTGGGCAACTTCAGCATTGGCCTGACGAATCTTTTCCTTGAGGCTGGCATTTTCCTGTTGGTCGGCAGCCAAGGCCGTAGAGACTTGGTTGTACTGGTTCTGCAAATCCTGACGGCTGCCGTCTAGCAGTGCATATTGCTGGCTGAGCTTCTCAGTCTCGGCCTTGGAAGCGTTCAGCCGTTCCTCGAGGGTTTTAAAGTTCGCCACCTCCTGCTCATACATGGCCCGCGCTTGGGCCAGTCGCGCCTCAAAGTCTCGCTTCTGTTGTGATGTTTGCGAAAGACTCTGTTCGGCCGAATTTCGTTTTTCCTGCACAGAGTGCATCTCCTTCGCCAATGAGCCGATCTGATTGGAAAGGTTTGCCAGCTCAGTGGTCTCTTGGGTAAGCTTCTTCGACTCCTCTGGGTCGTTGTCGCCAAGAAGATCATCCGACGGAGGAGGCGATCGAGGAGTAATGGAAGCGCCAGCTGATGCTCCTGTCGATTGGGGCTGCAAGCTTTGGCCAAAGGTCGAGGTAGGAACAAAGGGCTTGAAAGTCGTTGACGCCGCTAGAGGCGAGGCTCTAGAGGACGGCGACCCAGGAGTTTGAAACACGTTGTTGGACCCGCCAGTGGACTGAGGCATCTGCGGCTGGGGAGCTGGTGGACTATCCAGGCCGAAGAGATCGTCGGCAGCGGAACGAACCGAAGGAGGAGCTTGAGGGGGAGGGGCCGGCGCAGCCGCTGGGGAGGCGGGTTGGCGGCGCATATTGGGAGGGATTAGGGCAGGCGGCAGGACCTGAGGCAGTTGGTCCTTGCCACTCCGCTGCATGCGAACCAGGTACATGGCAACCGCGAATTCCTCTCGAGTCAACTGGCCGTCGGCATCGATATCTGCAAGGTCCCAGATTTGCGCCAGCATCTCCTCCGGTAGTTGTGCCTTCATAAAGAAAGCAACGGCCTGGTCACCCGTGATCATTCCCACCCTGCCAGTGTCAACTGTTTCGAAGATGCTATCAAAGTGTGCCTTCTCCTGCGGTGTGATAAGCCAGTCTCCGGTAGGCTGGGATGAGATCGGGCTTCCGAAGGTAGGTCGACCGCCTGTGTTCATAGGGCTGGTAGTCCGATGAGGACCACCAGAAAACTGTTTTGGAATGGCGGGCACAGGCGGAACATCCGGTCGGGAGCCGAAGGAGGACCGCGCGGAACCGCGACGAGCGGCCGCGTCATATAGCCCGGGAGGCAGTGTCTGCGGAATACCTCGCAAAGCGCCAGACTTGTACGAGGTCAGAAGGTGCATAGCAATGATGAACTCAGTGGCATCGAGGGCGCCACGCTGTCTGGTGTCCGACAAGCCCCATATCCGGCCGAGGACCTCGTTTGGCAATCTTGCCCGTTCAAAGATTTGCCTCGCCGCTTCGCCTGTAGTGACAAATCCCAATGTTAGAATACCGAAATCCTGGTGGGCTTAGATTGACTACTTGCCTGAGAGAACACCACTGGCAGTATCTGACTTCTCGAAAAGGGAGACAAATTTATTGGCATCTTCTGCAGTCAAGGGGGGCACGCGAATTGGCCCACTAGAACTCGAGGGAGGACTCGTGGTGCCAGATTCCGGTGTAGTATCAACGGTAACCCCTTCGAATCGGGGCAGGGGACCAGCTAGAGCGAGAGCAGAATCAGTAACTTATCGGGTTGCAACTTAAAATAACGACACTCACGTTGCAATGCCAGCTCCTCGGAAGGAGAGCGACCAGCCTGTGCATGTCCAATCAATCGCAGGACAATGCCAAAGCCAGAGGGAGTCAAAAGACCCCTGTTTTCTCTATCCGCGATCTGCCATATCTGCGAAAGGCGGAAGGACAGTCAGTCACAGCCCTCACATTTGGCGTCTCATATTCACATACCAAACCAAGAGTATCAGGCGCTAGCTTTGTCTTCTCGAAGAACGGGACGGCGATCTCGCCGGTGATGACGCCGAGGTTGGTGGTATCGGCCGCCTGGAAGAACTGGTAGAATACACGCTTCTCCTCAGGCGTGAGGTTGAGATTGGGATGTCGCTGAGCTGTGCGATTGACGACCACGTGTAATTGTCAGCTTCAGTGCTTTGCGCATGGGGATGGATGCGAGGTGGAAGAGGCAGGGTAGAGGGGAGTCGAGTCGATCTCCTGATCTGCGCCCAGAGTTGCTTTGGGGGTTGTCAAAACAAAATAGAGATATCCCTTACCACTGTCAGCCATGGCTGGGACCTACGAAGAGGCTAATTCCCCTCCTGCGAGATGAGTTCACAAAAGTCGGGGTTCCCGGAGGGACAGGTTGGAGGAACACGCAATGCCGTCAGCAGAGTGCGGCAGAGACCACGAGCATGAATGGGGAATCCAAGCGCAGCTGCAGAAGACGGTGGAGAGGAAAAGGGACTCGGGGGAAGTGAATGGCAATGGCCAGGCGCAAGGACATGCAAATGGTGCCTGGAATGAAGATCCAGAGAGGCTGGAGTCGATGTCGTAACGGGGGAAGCTGGGGCGGAAGGCGGTCAGCCGGGTTAGCGCCCATTCCCCCCATTAGTATTGCGCTAAGTGCACACCATTTTATGCCATGATAGTGTTTTTGTACAACTATGTATATAGGCTGGGAATATCCAGTTAGTTTTTATCAACCCCATGGAACGAGAGGGAGTGTTGGTGTGCCCAGATCCAAAGAAGCGCAAAGAAGTAGGGCTAGTCCATACCGTACATACGCCGAGATCTATGTAGGCAGAAACACAAGCAGCCAATCACAAAGCACCGCGATATTGAAGAGTGTTCTGGGTGTAGCAAAGGTGGCTAGCTAGTCATATTTAGGGCTGGTTATGGGCAATCGATACTTCAGTAGAACAAAGACCGTAAATTCCAACATCATAGAGCTACGATATTCGTGTCCCAGCAAGCCTCTTACTAAACGATCCTAGCAGACCTCTATGAACAAAGATTTAACTTAGTACGTCGGATATCAGTCATCCATCATGCACCCTTTAATTAACCATTAATCGATGCTACTTTTCGCGCAAGTTTAGTCAAAATGCAAAATGCAAAATGCACCAATCTCAATGTCCTTTTTTCGCCTCTCGTTTCATGCCTTTTCGTCTCATCATTTCAGGGTCGATACGCGCGACGCGCGTGTCTTCTAGGATATCACTACCGGATTTTAAGCCAAGTCCTGCGATTAACAGTGCTCTTATAAAAAGTGGATTTCATTGTAGAATAGCAAGGGAGAAGGAAAAAGAGACATGGAAATCAATAGGAATCAGTCCCAGTGAGGCAAGGCGCGTCACAAAGGGGCCTCGACCTCGACAGAAAGAAGAACGAAAAGCGCAAGCATAGCGTACAACAAGAGCACTGGGAAGACGCGCTAAGCAGGGCTGGGGTTGATCATCCCATGTCCGAGCGCAGCCCGACCCCGACCTTCCCTAAGTGGTAGTGTGATCAGGGCAGGACTGTACGAAGGGGTAATCGGACTTTTCAAATCCATCGAATACCATGTTTGCCGCCTTAAAGAACTCCAATGTCGTGTCATCATCATTGTCGCAGATGGGCCCACACCACTCCACACTGCGTGATCCATACGGCTGTAGGATATTCGACTTTCCAGGGTAGTTCTGATCAACAGCAGCGCTGATATTGCAGACGGGGATCGTCCACAAGCCTTCTATCGCGTTGCCGTCAAACAACGGGTTATGTCCGCCGCTTATGATTCCCTTCATTCGCTCCTCCCATGTTTGGGTAGTATAGTTGTTACCAGCAACTTGCCAGGATTTGACCGAGGAGATGACCGCGTTCTGTGTTGACCATGTCAGTTATCAAGATTAGATCAAAACGGCAGGTGATACCTACATAGGGATTGAGCCAAGTGTAAAAATTTCCAGTCCCTCCTCCTGCCTGGAGCGAAGGGTTGTTGCCCATTCTGTCTGATCCCCAGGGGTGGGCAATCCAGGCATCAGTGTTTTGTGAGCCCTTACCGGGTACCCCGTTGTTGTTAAATTGGTAAAAGTAGAGATACCAGGCCTTGTTGTTCTCGTCGCACCACCAGATAATGCCATTGTCGTCTTTGGGTCCGGTGTTTCCGATGCCCTGGTCTTCCGCGCAGTCGGACCCGCCGAGGATGAATACCATTTGCTCGCGCCACACGTAGTTGATGATTGAGGACTCGAATACATCCGTGATGTTTTGGGTTATATCAGCCGAGTGTTCCAGCAGAAAGGTTCCATCACTAAAGACGCTGGCGATATCATCGTTATTTCCACTCGTGATGTTGTTGTACAGATTCTGGATTGCCTGGTCGAGAGCCTGGTAAATCTGGCTCATCTGCACGCCTGCATTACCAGCCTGGACCATGTAAGGATCCTCACTATCAAAATCAGCATGTATACTCATTGATTAATTGAAGAATCTCTTACGATGGCAAGACACTCAATGCCTCAGTCACACCGCCGGCGAACAGGGTTGATAGAGCAGCAGCCGGCGCTGCTGCCCCGCCAGTTGCAAAAGAAGCTACCAGACCAAGAACGATCCCCAGAGCATGCAGACCGTTCGCCAGATCGAGGCTCGAGGTATCTGCCTCAAACCAGAAGTCACCGATGATGCCGTCGAGAGCGGAATTGGTTTCTCCAACAGCACTGTTAAACAGTGTTTGCATTTCGTTAAACGCCTCGTTTAGATTGACGAGGGAACTACCCACATTGGCAGCCTGCTGGGTGGCGCTTCCCTGGGAAGTATCGCGAGCTTGTAGGTGGGCATGCTTGATAGTCGATGGAGTACGTTTCAAGCATGGCAATGTGCAATTTTCGCCGAGCTCGCAGGTCCACCCTGTTTGGCCCAGCACCAATTCACCAAACGCGCTGATAAATCCGCTCTTGCTGATTGCATCCGCATTGGTCTTCAGCCAATTGCTCAGCCATGAATTCGTGTTGGCATCCTGCCAATCCTGTTGGGTGGCATCGGTGAGAGGTATGCAGCTGGTGGAGTTCTGTCCATGCGGAAGGGTACTGTTGTTGGAAGTTCCACGATGAATGAGCCCATCATGAATGAGCCCGGCTTCGCCGAGAGCAGCCAGCGAAAGGACGGCTACTGTGGCTACCGATTTTATAGCAGAAGGCATGGCGAAGGACCTCTCCCAAAAGGATATGTAAGGTCAGATGGTTCAGTTGGGTAGTCAATGAGTAGATAGACTATGAAGTGTCCAATATCATCTCTGCTTGCCCGCTTTTATATGTCCTCCTCTCATTTGGCCCCTTTCCCCTTCACCATGATGATCTTGATGAAATATCGTTTCTAGTCTACGCGAAATGCGTGGCGTGTTGCCGGTATGGATTCCTGTCCGGTCCGGTCATTCGCCCCCCGTATGCAAGACCTCGTCGATAATTGAGAAGATCGTCAAGAATAATGGCTGAGCAGTCTTGCATCGAGGGAGTTTCAAGTTGAACTGGATATCTATAGTGGGGGCCATATCAGCTCTGTCAGTTAGCCAAAGAACTTGGAACATCAAATTCACGTTAAATTTACGTTCTGCCATCTACAATTTCCATAGAACTACGGACTTATATGCGGGAATCAGCTAAACAGCTATGTGCAGATACAGCTTGTAGACTTGAGCTCGCAAGTCCTTGACCCTAGAACGTCTACCAGTAAGTCCGCAGATCAAAGAACGTCGGATTACCGGATTTTTGCGGTTTACGAAAATCTCTGCTGATCAAAATCCTTTCCCCTAGTATTCGCAAGGAAACATTTTCCATACAAGTCGTTAAATCTCGGGGGCAATAAACCCGTAGATCATAGCCTTAATGGTGCTCTAAATTGTTGAAGAAGATATGAGCTATTCCTGACTAGGATGATATTCATTAAAGATACTCTTTGGAATAACCAAATGGGGGTCTTCTATTTAGAATTCAGTAATGATCTGGAGAATTACCGGAAGCTGTTGGCCGGCCCGGCGAGGGTATCATCTCGTATAACTACCGTCGGCTACATCCTGCAGAAGTTTTTCCCACACTCAGTCGCGCTAAGACGTTAGCGCGCTGTCAGTAACCCATAGCGGCCCTCGCTCATAATGAGAGGGTACTTTCCCTCAACGGACAAATGCTTGAAAGCAAGGTTAATGCAAGTTTACAATTGTTGCGACAAATGCTCAATAAAATAAGAACATCGGCGCCGCTCTCATAATCCCTATGCCGTTGATTCTTGCTAGTTTCCGCTACAGCATACAGCATACAGAGTTTCCCAAGGCGTATAATTACCCGCCCCCAAGTCGCCGCCCCCGCAACCGCTCCGCCACAGTCCGCCTTGAGCGCGCGGGTACCTCTTAACTATACCCCTATGCTTAATGCTTACATGAGTCATGAGTATGTTCGCCAAATCGCTTTCGGGTAGGATCTTCCGGACGAGTTCCTGGTTTCACATTGATCGGTTGTTTCACCGGTCGGTCCTACTCTTCGCCGGTCTATGACGCGCCACCGGTTCGTATAGCAGAGTATCTCAAAAGAGGACATTTGCACTGCCACAATGCGTATGAAACCTGCACGCTTTCAAGCAGAGATCCCTAGGGATGGGGGACGGGGAGGGGAACGCTCCCCCAGTTTCAAGCCGGTGAGCGAAGCGAGGGCCATGAGTTGACGTAGGGAGCTCATATACCACATACTAAGTAATATTGGTTAGGAGTTGGCATTTGATCAGTGTTCGATGTTCGATCAGTATTTGACTTTTATTTAAGGGTTGATATATTAGAATTAATTAAGAATTAGCTTGATTGAATCAAATAAGGTTCCTGTCAAAAATTCAGTTCTGAATGCGTGCTTACCTGAGCGACTAAGAGTAGAGGGTGTAAAGTTCCTACTAAGTAGCGAATAAGAGGACCTAGGTAAGCATGCATTCGAGAAGACTCCTTTGACTTGATTCGTTGATTTGATTGATTTTATTCAATAATTCCGTAGGCCCTTTGCGGGAAAAGGGACGAGCTCATCACAATAGTTAGCTAACAAGCTTAGGAGCTTCAAACTCTAATTTCTCTATATATTCCTGCCAATTTCCAAATTTTGAACGTAAAATTAAATAGAGCAATATTATCCAGGATGTTTCACAACTTATTAAGGAAATGGCAGGCAGTCTGGCATGCACGCCCATCTTCAAACTCATTCTTAAAGATTATACATGAGACTCGAGTACATATGATATCAATGCATTTCTCACGTTTTAGAGGAACTAGTTACATATTATTTACTTTGTCGGGGTACTAGTAAGCATCCGATTAGGTTAGAAACCTATTCCTAAACACTGGCGATGAGGAGGGAGCAACAAGGTAAATTAAATTGCAACGGAAATGATTCTTGGGGGAAAAAAGGAGAGAGGAGTGGAGTGGGATAGTAATTAGCGCCGCGCGAAAATAATAACGCCATTTTCAGGGCCAGTTGTAGTCATTTTTGAAGTCGATTCCACAGGTATATATATACATGCAATCTAGGGTGAGGTCTACCTAGACGCAAAACAAGAACAGTAAGTCTTAAATTGCCCCGAGATCGAAGAAGAGTGTTCTAGGTGTGCAGATGGTGACAATATATAGTTAAGGACTGATCATTAGCAGTTGTTACTTAAATAGAAACATTGATCGTAAGATGTCTACCTCTATATCGCTTAGAATTCCGAAGACGAATGCATTTGATAACATCCAATCTCCAGCTAGACTGTCATGCAACCTACGCCGAGGTCTATCGAGGCAGAAACAAAAGACAGCAAGTCAGAAAAGAGAATTGTTTTTGTGGTTTTGTAATTACATCGTACTCGCCCAAAGTCAGAAGATGGAACGTACGGGGGTAGGGGGGAGAAATTCATCGCCTTTGGGGATATTAAAGATATATCAAACAAGAGCCAGACAACAAAGCACAACATCATCTGCTTCCAAGGTTTCCCTTCTATTTGCAAGACAGACAGACGGGACAGCGGGGGCTTACGCCGTAGCTGGGAGGTGACGACGTAAACTATCACCACCACAACACAACATCAAGCCCCGGGACCGGTCACACAACATCTTCAACAATCTAGTACTCGGGCTCCAGCTCCTCCTCCTCGAGCGAGTCGCTAGCGACCTCCTCGTAGTCACGCTCCAGAGCAGCCAGATCCTCACGAGCCTCGGAGAACTCACCCTCCTCCATACCCTCACCGACATACCAGTGGACGAAGGCACGCTTGGAGTACATAAGGTCGAACTTGTGGTCGAGAGCGGACCAGGCCTCGGCGATAGCGGTGGTGTTGGACAGCATGCAGCTGGAATGGTATTAGGATATTTTCAGTCAAGTTCAGGGGGAGAAGGAGAAACTTACACAGCGCGGTTGAGGTTGGCCAGGTCGCCGTTGGGCACCTGCTGCGGGGGCTGGTAGCAGATACCGAGCTTGAAGCCAGTGGGGCACCAGTCGACGAACTGGATGGTGCGCTTGGTCTTGAGGGTGGCCACGGCACCGTGGGCGTCCTTGGGGACAACATCACCACGGTACAGCAGGCAGGTAGCCATGTACTTGCCGGTGCGGGGGTCACACTTGACCATCTGGTTGTGGGGCTCGAAGCAGTTGGAAGTGATCTCGGTGACCGAGTGGGCCTCGTGGGCGGCCTTGTCGGCAGAGATGATGGGCGAGTAGGCAACCAGAGGGAAGTGGATACGGGGGTAGGGCACCAGGTTGGTCTGGAACTCGTTCAGGTCGACGTTGAGCGAGCCATCGAAGCGCAGGGAGGCAGTGATGGACGAGACAACCTGAGCGATCAGACGGTTCAGGTTCTCGTAGCTGGGCAGCTCAATGCCGAGGTTGCGACGGCAGATGTCGTAGATGGCCTCGTTGTCAACCATGAAGGAGCAGTCGGAGTGCTCCAGGGTGGTGTGGGTGGTCAGGATCGAGTTGTAGGGCTCCACAACCGAGGTCGCGTTCTGGGGGGCCGGGTAGACGCAGAACTCCAGCTTGGACTTCTTGCCGTAGTCGACCGACAGACGTTCCATCAGGAGAGCACCGAAACCGGAACCAGTGCCACCACCGAAGGAGTGGAAGACCAGGAAACCCTGGAGACCAGCGCAGGAGTCGGCGACGCGGCGAACCTTGTCGAGGACCTGGTCAATCATCTCCTTGCCGACGGTGTAGTGGCCACGGGCGTAGTTGTTCGAGGCATCCTCCTTGCCAGTGATCATCTGGTCGGGGTGGAACAGCGACCGGTAGGTACCGGTGCGGACCTCATCGACGACATTGGGCTCGAGATCGCAGTAGATGGTACGGGGCACATACTTGCCCTGGCCTGTGGAGGTGGGGGAAGAATGTTAGCCACGCCGGCATTTCTCGAGCGGGGGTGGAAGAACACGAGGGGCGGAAAATTAAAATTTGAAGTGTAGCATACCAGTCTCGGAGAAGAAAGTGCTGAATCCGTGGTCGGGGTCGGCCTTCTTGCGCTCGTCGGTGAGGAATCCATCGGGCTGGACAACAGTCAGTCGATGTCGCGGGTATTGGGCATCGCGGGAAGAAAAAGGGGTACGCATCCCGCGTCCACCCCCCGACCACCACCACGAGTGAATTGCAATCTCAACGTACCTGAATACCGTGCTCCAGGCAGTACAGCTAGAAAGAGGCATGTTAGTCTACTCCCGTTCCTGGCCCAGCATCATTGCCCAATGGGGGATATTTACCTCCCAGCAGGAGTTGGCGATCTGGCAACCGGCCTGACCGACTGTTGAGGCACCACCGATGTCAGTCCAGTCATTCATCAAAATGAATAGCATCAAAAGATGCACGACACGTCGGAAGGCATCACTCACCGTTCAAACTGATGATCTCTCTCATTTTGTCGAGTCCACCGAGTGTGGTTGTCTGAAAACTAGGGGAGGGGAAACACGGGAAAGGAGACCCAACAACAAACACGGGGTGTCTGCGGATGAGGGACGATGACAGGTCAGCGCGAGGGGGATCGAAACAAGGGGGAGGGGCAGGGAAGGGTTACCAGAAGCGGGTGGAATGGAAGATGGAGACGAAGTAAGTCCAGGAGGAAAAAAACACACAGAAATGTTGTTTGTGGAGGAGGAGCGTCTGTGCTAAACAAGGGGGGGGAATACAGATGTTGTTGGGTCGCGTTGCGCGCTCTCATTGGTGTGTGGCCGACCGGGTTCACCGCCAATTACTAAGGGTGGGTCATGTGACCCGCGGATGACGATCTGGCTGCGATGGGAGCATGTACCTTCAGTGTTGTCCTACGGTCGATATGATTGCAATTGAATGGACCTTCGCCGGACGTAATTGCTGATTGGTTTAGTCTAGAGCTGTGTTGACGTGCCGGAGATGCTCTAGCTGCTACCACGCTCCCGTCTTGATCCAACGCCTCTTCTCGCCAGTCCAAGCTTGCCTGTAAAGCATATCCGAACTCCTACAGAGCCACGCTAATCGGTTCTCTAGTACACACACAAAAGAAAAAGGCTGGCCATGCCCGCCAGCTAGGAACATCGGGACTATGCTTCACTTCCTTACCATCGGGATCCTACTCCCGCTCATATCAACCCTCGTCCAAGCCAACGTGGAGAAAACCATCTTCCTCGCACCACCCGCCTCAATAATCCCCTCAGTGGAACCAGAGCTCGACGATTTAGGTCTAGAGCGTCTCTCGCCGCAAGACCCCGTCATCCGAACAGGTCTCAATGCCTCGTTCCCCACGGCCGCAGCACCAGAGGGCACAGACTCATGGTTCTTCGTGGAGAACCTCAAACCAGGACAGCGATATGAAATCCGCGTCTGCTGGCTGGCAACCGTATGTCCATCACATAATTCTCTTCTACCTATACTCCATACAGTTCTAATCTACTCGTCCGCAGCAACCAACATCATTCAAACTCTCAACCCACCCTCTAACAGAAACAATTGAATCCCCTTCCCTATTCACCTCCCTCAATATCTTCTCCACGGCCCGCCTCTCATCCGTCGACTCTCGCCTGCAAGCAAACTCCATCCTGCGCCGAGCCAGCTCCCACGGGACAGGCGGCAGCGGGCTCGACCCAGCGCCCACCACGGACTCGATCTTGTTCCTGCGCGTGCAAGCCGCGGCGGATTACTTCACCACCGACGAATCGCTGATGCGCGATGTGCCCCCAGTCAGCGTGGATCTGATTCTTGACCCGTTTTTGTTGAATGTCTTCCCGCGCTCGTTGGTGCCTACGGCTGGGTGGATTGTTGCTGTGGCCGTTTTGGCGGTATTTGTTGCGCGGTGGCTGAGTGGGGAGGTGGGAAGAGTTGTTCAGGATGCGAGAAGGAGCCAGCGGTTGCAGCCGGGAGGGAAGAAGGATAAGTAGGTTGGTTGGTTGGGTTGAATAGGGCATTATTCTCGTGTTCTCCTGGTTTCTTTGATGATCTCTTCATCTCGTGTATGAATATATCTTCTGCTTCATTGAGGGTAGTGTAGCGACCTAATGATGATTACTTACACCTGTATAGTGGAAGCTTCGACCCAATTGAAGCTTTATAAGAGCCACCACCAGAACAATCAGTCGCACAGAATGCATTTACAGCCCGAATACCACCATCTTCCGAAATAGACAAGCAACCTACGCAAGTTATCTCTCAAGAGCAATACAAGCAGCATTGAAACTCCATAACGGCAAGCAGTAGAGACGGATACATGCAGTGGGTGGATACAGGAGATAAATAGTAACAGCAACAGGGGATTTGGAAATATTGGAAGACATGAGCAGGGAATGGGTTTGATAGCCAAACGGAACAAGAGGGGCAGATTCAACGCCATCAATCAAAACATCAAGACAAATTCAAGGTTCACACATTCTCTCTCGCTCTTCAGACAACTGTTATCGTATATTCTATGTCTCTTTTCCTGCCTTCCTTCCAACTCCGGTGGAGATGACACGGCATGACAAGACAACACCTCTGCCTGCCTTCCACCCCGGAAACCAAACATGACAAGTAAAATTCGTGGCAAATTCCCGTCAGATCGTGGGCTCGTAGTAGATGAAAACGCCAAGACCCCCTTAATCCTCGAAGAAGTTCAGGATGGCGCGGATACCCTTAGATCCCAGGCCGTGGGCCGGGTAGGAGATATACAGCGGGTCTTCGGTAGCGCCCAGCTTAGCGCGGAACTCGCTCTTGCGCACGAGGTGGAACTGCTTAGCCAGAGTATCGTACGTGTGCTCCAGCATCTTGACCTTGGCGCCGTGCATGTTGTGACCCGGGATGAGGTGGTTGGTGGCGCCAGCGCCGAAGGTGAGGCTCTTGACGCCGGCCTTGGCGGCTGTCTGGATGGCGTTCGTGACGATGTATTCGATGACCCCGTTGGGCGAGCCCGGGAAGTCAAGACTGTATTTGACCTGCATGCCATGGTCGGGAGACAGCATGGCTAGCGCCACGAAGGCACAAATTTTGCCGTTCGTGTCGGTTGCCCAGAAGTACCAGCGGTGCTCGGAATCGCACCACGGTCGGATTTCGGATAGATGCACTTGCGTGCCTTTGCGGTTGGCTAGCCACTCTTGGATGCGTTCGTCGAGCTTCTGTTTCACGTCGTCGGGCGGCAGCTCGCCTTGGTTCACGGAAGATACCTTGATTCCCTCGGTCTCGGCACGGCGAAGCTTGCGGGAGATCTCACCATCAGATGCGGCCAGGTTCGCGTGGGGGTCAACGCGTTCCTCGGCGATACATGATAAGCTGCGCCAGCCCAGACGGTCGCCGAGAATAGTCTCAACCTCGCGCGAGCACAGGATCCACACCGGTTTGTACTTGGTCTCGCGGCGCAGCCACTGCAGGAACTGAGTGATGGTGCGCGTGTATTGGCTCGTGTCACAGACCGGATTGCCCGGAATGATCACGTAGTTGCTGGAGCTGGGCACGTAGGCAACGGCGGCACCGGTGGACATGTCACGCCAGATCTTGTAGCGGTCATCGAACCAGGAGGTCGACGTGGCATCGCCGTAGTTGGCAACCAGCTTCTCCAGAGGCTGCAGCTCACTCTCATCCTTCGCCAGGCCGCCGGTCTTTTCTCGCTTCCACCAGGGCTCCAGTGTCGAGCAATCCGGGTGGCGCAGTTGCTGCACAGGCGGTTTTGCGGGCAGACTCTTGGGATCGCGGTAGAAGAGCGAGGTGAGGCGGATGTTACCCAACTTGAGCAGCAACATCAGCAGGCGCTCCAGACCAACACCAGCGCCTGCGTGCGGCGGCGCACCCCAGCGGAAAGCCTCCATGTACTCCTCCATGTCGTCCGGGTTGATTCCGACGCGGCGCATGTTCTCCTCGAGCATTTGAGGGTCATGGATACGTTGGCCACCCGACACAATCTCCTGGCCGCGGATGAACATATCGAAGGAGTTGGTGTAGTTGTCATCTTCGGGGTCGGGCATGGTATAGAAGGGACGAGCACCGCGCGGGAACTTATCCAGGACGTAGTAGTCGGTACCGAATTTTTCCTTGACCAGCTCACCCAGACGCACCTCGTCGCGCGTGGACAAGTCCTCATCGAGCGGTAGCTCCTCGCCATCTTCGTCTCTCCAGCCCGATTCGTTGAGCATCTTGATACCATCGGCGAAGCGGATGATCGGTGTCTTCTCCAACCACACGACATCCTCCGAGGGGAACTGATACTTGACCAGATCAACCTCCCGGCGGTACTTGGTGTAAATACCGCTCAAAATGTTTTTGATCGTGGCATCAAGCGTCTCCAGCATCTCGTGGTAGTGTTCTTCAATGGCCATCTCGATGTCCAGTCCCGTATACTCCGTCAGGTGGCGGTGAGTGTTGGAGTTCTCGGCGCGGAAGACGGCACCAATCTCATAGACGCGGCCAAAATCGGCAGCAATAGCCATCTGCTTGGCTAGCTGCGGTGACTGGGCTAGGAATGCCGGCCGACCGAAGTAGTTGACCTGGAAGACACTGGCACCGGACTCGGTGGCGGAGCCCTGCAGCTTGGGCGTGTGGATTTCGATGAATTCACGCTCATCTAGAGCGGCGCGGAACAGGTTGCAGGTGGCGGATTGGAGTCGGAAGATAGACTGCGAGGTGGCAGTCCGTAGATCCAGCAGACGATTTGCCAGACGAGTGCGATCGGGAATATGATTGCGGCGGCCCTCGGCCTTCTCCTCTTCGGTGGTGCGGATCTCGGCCTCGTAGACACTGAAGGGGACCGGTTCCTCACGCCGCACCAGGAGATGCAGCGATTCAACGGACAATTCCACATCGTGAATGCTGCAGCCCAGCACGGGCACATCGGGTGCTTGCACAGTACCCCGGACGCGGACGAAGGACCCCACGCGTAGGTGCTCGGCCCATTGGATCATGACCATGGACGAGATCCCTTCCTTCTCGTGCAGCACACCCTGGAAGGTATGCAGCTGCTGGCGGAAGACGAGGAACACCAGCTTCGAACTGAGGCGGCGCACGACGTGCAGCCGGGCCGTAAAGAAAACCTCTTTGCCGACCATGGCGACCGAGATCTCGTCGAGCCGCGTGCGGTCTTCGCGTGGGCGATCCTGCGACTGCATGAGGGGCAGCTCGCCATATCGGGCCTTCATATCAGCGGTCTCCTCTTCCGCCGCACGGGCAATCTCCACCGTCTTCCGGCGTGGCTCGGGTTCGGAGAACTGCTCCTCGCTGAGCCGGCTACGCTGTTCGCTGCGACGCTGCTGACGCACCAATCGCTTCTGCTGGTTCTTGCTGAGGGCGCCGGTTGAGGACGAGTCATCGGAGACATCGTCGGATGAGGAGACGTAGTCGCGGTCGCGCAAGAAGTTGCTCAGGATGCTGCGGCGGGGGGAAGAGGGGGAGTGAGCGGTGCGAGCCCTGGGCGACATCGTCGAGCGAATGCCTAAGCCGGAGTCATCGTCGTGGTCGCCCGAGCCGCGGAAGGCCTTGGACAGGGCCCGCCTGATTGACATGGTGGGCGGATAGCAGAAGGGAAGTGGTTGTTTGTGGAAGAATGAAATCACGGAAGTCGAGGGGTCGTCCCGAGAAGAGGGTTGGCTGCGAACGGCAAGGGGAATCCAGCACCACGAGGAAGAATGGATTGCTCGGAAGCAGCCGGATTATGAAAACTGAACGATTTCGTGAGAAGAGGAACAATGCATTTAGTTATTGACTCGAAGATCCCCTTCCACTGATGACATCATGGTGGTCGTCCTACCGGATTCTGCCCGCTGGTTGATTCCTGTACTTGCTTATCTACCGACCGGTCTTGGCTGATGCTCTTGCCAACCAACATCAATCACTCGTGAACTCTCTTCCACATCATCTTACAACCGACTATCCCTCCCCTCCCTCCCGGTCTCTCCCTCTCCCTCTCTCTCCCTCTCTGGTCCCATTACTTGATCCCGACACAATGCCTTCTCGGGCCCATCCCACTCATACAGCCGTTGGGCCCAACCACCAAAAGACTATGGTTTCACGCTGGTGGCTCCGACTCCAGGCCGTCATCTGGCGCTCCCTGATGAACATCGGAATGTTCCTGCACGACCTCGCTCCCCCGCGTCCTCGCCGACCCCAATTCACCCGCACTGTCAAGTCCGACTCCCACGGCCACACCGTCGTTCTCCACTTTTATTGCCCGCCTGACTACAACCAGCAGCGCCGGCTAGGCCACCGGTACCCAGTCGCAGTCAATTTTCACGGCGGCGGCTTCACCCTCGGCTGCGCCACGGACGACAGCCGTTGGGCCTGCTGCGTCGTACAAGAAGTCGGCGCCGTCGTGGTCAGCGTTGACTACCGGCTCGCCCCGGAGCACCGATTCCCCGCGGCCGTGGACGACGGCGTCGAAGCACTACTATATCTAGCCGCACACGCGGGCGAGCTCGGGCTTGACATCAGCCGCTTGGCGCTGAGCGGGTTCTCGGCCGGAGGCAATCTAGCTGTCACCGTGCCGCTGCGACTGCACGATCGGCTGTCGACGCAGGTCAAGGAGCAATTGGGACGGTCGGAATCCACCCAGCGGCTTGTCGACCAGACGAGCGACCTGCGCATCGTCGCGCTGTTCTGCTGGTATCCTATCCTCGACTTCCAGGAGTCGCGCGACCACCGCCGCGCCATGAGCAACAACCCCAACAAGACCCTCCCGACGTTCTTCACCAATCTCTTCGACGAATCCTACCTGCCCGATCTCGCGGACCGCGTTTCCCCCTTTGCGTCGCCTGTCTATGCATCTGATCGCAGCCTCGCTGAAGCCCTGCCGCATGATGTGTATCTGTTTATCTGCGAGTGGGACATGCTCATGAAAGAGGGTCAGTCCTTTGTTCGACGCCTAGAGGGACTGGGGAAGCGGGTGCGGTCAATGATGATCGAAAAAGTACCACACGCTTGGGATAAATCGCCCAATCCGTTCCGCGACCAGGACCGCATTGATGTGCTGTATCGCGATGCGTGTGGGGACATGAAGGCCATTTTCCAGCGGTGATCATCCATCCAGACTTTTATGCATATCTTGTTTTTCTGTGTACTTTCAGGCGTTAGTTGGGCTGCAGCATTATCGGCGTTGGTCTAGAGCATCAGTTGTCTATTGAAATTATCCTATATGAATTGCTTGCAACTTCTTCTGGTCGATTATTATCCTATTATCATTTAATGCGATGTTCCCATTCCACACTCTTCAAAGGCATAATAGTAAAGGTACTAGAATAGCACCTACGCGCTGCATCTGACGATCTTGAGCAGCATCAGCCATTATTGGCTGGTCCCGCATCCCGGCATCCGCAGCAACCCCTGAATTTAGGTAGCAGCACATTCTTCGGAGGCAAAGAATATCCAAAACAAGGCATGACGGGATACGGCTTGATTAAACGCATTCATGACGTCGACAGCATGCTTGAGGGAGGAACTGCAGAGAAGTTGTTGCTTATCAGCTTGACATACACTTATCTGATCTTATCTAAGGTTCTATAGTTATACTACACCCAATTTTGTAGTTCAGGTGCTGCCTCGCCAACTTCCTTCTTCTTCACCTCCACTCCTTCCGCTTTCCCTCCTCTAGCAATACTCACTACGCCACGTCGACCACCATGCCTGACTGTCGTGCCGTCAACGCTGAGGATGAGTCTGCGAACTCGGGTGTTCCATCCATCGCACGCGAAGCGAACGTTGCCCTCCAATATTTGATCGCGACAGAGCTTGAGCTCTTGCCCGATTCGACCATCCTCGGCCGCTCCCTCACCTTAAGGTCGGTCATTTCCACAACCTCTTCCTTTGCCCGTCGTGCCCAAGCAGCGGGTATCCGCCCTGAGCTGCAGGACGTCAACCAGATCGGCGATGGCCTTCAAGGAGTAATTTTCGAACAAGTCGGACAGCCTTTGGCATTCAAGAAGGAAATACCGGGCAATGAAACCCGTTCATCAAATCTTCGCCACGAGTATCGTCTGCACTGGGAGCTCTCGACCGCGTTCGCTCTTTATGACTCTAATATACACGGCCACGTCCGCGTTCCGAAACCTCTGGAGTTTATTTCCAGGACAGACGACGCCAACCGATTCTGGGATGTGCTGCCAAAAATCCCCCCACAGTATCGTGCGCGCGGAGACGTTGTGAAGATGGAACGCATCCTTCCTCTACCCAAAGTCACTCGGAAAGCTTTGGCCACTCACATTTTTACGGCAAGCAGGGAGACAGCAGCACAGCGGACATCGAAACTATCCTGAATGAAACGACCAACAAGCATTGCCTCGCACGGGTGTATCTCGGAAAGACAGACGGGCCTTTCGTGCAAGGAAAGTCCCCATTGAGGAATTTCCGTCTCTACTTGAAGGCTATGGAAAGGCTTTCTATGGATGTCAACGGCCTTGCAAATGCGATGGGGAAGGCATTCGCAATCATGCACTGGGGAGCTGGGATAAACGGCGATGACGTGGAGTTTGTACTGGGGACGTCGACCATCGGCTCGGAAACAACTCTCCCGGACTTCCAACACCGAGCAGTTGGAATGTATCTTCTGGACTTCGGCCAGTGTAGTGTCGTAGATCTCAAGGAGGAGCCGGACGTGGTGTACCAAGCATTCAAAGGCGCCATGGTCACCGGCGACAATCAGGACTTCATCCCTAATTGCCAGAAGAGCCCAGCCGTGTTTGCGGAGTTCAAGAACGGATACTTGCTGGCAGGAAAGACCATTCTGAAGGAGAAGGGAATGGCAGACAAGTTCAGCGTGGAGGATTTCATGCGCGAGTACGAGGAGTATGGCGAGGACTTTCTTTGATAGTAGCTTGGGGGATTTTATGCTTAATCAAGACAAGACGAGGAGTATGGCGAGGCCTTCCTTTGATATTAGCTTGGGGAACTCTATGCTTAATCACGATCAGACGACACAAGATCGTCTTGCTGTATGCAATTTAGTTTATATGCAATGAACGACCCTTGCTCTTGCTTACGTTGTACAATGTCTCTTGAAAGGGGAACTGAGTTTTATACGCAAGAATTCCATTTTGTAATGCCCGCGCTAACTACCATCATAGCTAGCATATGGTCATAATAAGACACAGAGGACATCAGTATCACTTCACATCACATCACAGCATCATCAGTCATCGAAGCATGGTATCAAGATCTCCCAGTAGTAGAAACAAGACAAAACATTGACACAATAAACCACAAACGCCACGCTGAAAGAACGGATAGAAACAAAGTAGATCGAGACAAGAAACCAGCTTATATAGATGACGGCCAATAATCCTCATCTTCTTCTTCAGTCCTCGTCAGTTTCAGTATCATCCTCCGCACCGTCCTCACCATCGTCATCGGCCTCGCTATCCGAGTCATCGGCCCCGTCGAGACCCGGGATCCCGCGCCACTCGACATAGTCACCATCCAGCCAGCGGCGACTGCGCGGGAGATGGTACGGATCGAATGGGAAGTAAGCATCGAGCTGGTAGCCCATATTATCGCCAGCGCGGATCTCGCGCTCGACTGCGCTGAAGCGCGGGTCTGCGAGGGTGGAGATGCTGCGGTAGGCCGTCACGCGGAGACGCTTGTTTGTCTCGAGGAGCGGATAGACGTAGAGGAACTGGAAGTGGTGGGCGATGCGGGCGAATTCCGTGACGATGCTGGGCGAGCATACTTTCAGCGGGTTGAGGCGCGAGTAGATCACCTTGTGTAGCACTTCCTTGATATTCGGTGAGAAGGTTACTTGGCTCGGCTCTAGGTCGTCGACTTGTTCGGCGCTGTCGCCGTCCACGGCGGCGGTGGTGAGGTCGCGCCACCGGAAGCAGAAGATGTAGAGAAGAGCTTGCGCGGTGGAGTAGAACGGCCCGTAGCGGCGGAGGTCGGGCCCGCGACAGCTGCCTTCGTAGTCGGAGCGGAGTTTGTCGAGATGGCTGAGGAGGAGATCGAATACGTCCCGCACGACATCCCCAGAGATGTGGGCGCCGCGGGCGACGAAGCTGGCTAGGTATGCGGCCGCGGATTGGCGCATGATGCCCGGCTGCAGCTTGTTGAAGATCAGGCCTATGCAGGTTGCGGCGAAGCGATCAACCAGTTCGGGAGAGCATTGAGAGAAGTGGAAGAGTAGGAATTGGGGGTGGCGGGATTTATAGGTGGGAAGGATGATGGTTTGGAAGTGGCTCAGGAGGAGGTCGAGGGTGTTCTCCTTCTCAGCAAGAGTGCCGGATGTGAATGGGGTGTTGAAGTACTCGAAGAGGATGTCGATCATGCCATCCACTTTCTGGATATTTTCCTTGATCCCCTGCACGCGCTCAGTCTCAGCGTCGGCCGACTCGTAAGAGGCATCGTCATCAAGGTCATCCTCCTCCTCGTCCACGTCCTCCTCATCAGCCGAGACTTCAAGTAGTAGATCTTCGCCGACTTCATCCTCGACGTCTTCCATATCCACCTGGATTTGAACATCGATTTTGACCAACTTCTCAGTGATCAGGGAGAGGATATCGGACCGGAGTTCAGGAGCGTAGGAGACGACTTGAATGAGATTTTGCGTGTAGAAGATGTGGGACTTGGGCGAGTCCGTCTCGAAGGGAAACTGCTGAGACAAGATGGGGGACAAGGTGCCACTGCCAGCGGGGACAAGCTGCATCACATGGCGCAGAGCCATATGGACACGCTTGTAGATTTCGGAACCCGGGACGGGCGCGTACCCAACGAGCTTGCCCGTCCCGCGAGGAACACTGCCGAGGTTAGTGGCCAGCATCTTCAGCATGGTACCCAGATAGGTACCCTGAGCGGCAGCCAGATTCCCCAGAAACCGGATGTACAGCTTGACATAAGACTCGTCCCGACCAAGCCATTCGCTGTTGAGGACTGCCTGCACGAGGCCGTTGCAGGTCCGATCCAATGAGGCCACATGCGAGAGCAGACCTTGGAGGTGATGTTTCAGAGCGGTATGCGTCGGCAAGTCGTACGATGCCATCACCTCATCATGGGCCTTTTTCGGATCCGCCGAGAATACCTCCTTGATCCGGTCGTATGCCTCGCTGTCCGATGCAGAGACATGGCGGTGGATCGCCCGGCGCACCTCTTCCCGGACGACCGCAAGGCTTTTTTCTGATGTGCCGGGGGATAACATATTTGCCTGATTACCGATCTCCCGCATCTCGACGTCGTTATTGAACTGGACGCGGGGCCGCTTCTTGGCCGAGGGGGCGTCAAGGCCCGGATCGGAGAACACGGAGGAGGGAGGAGACAGCGTCAGGTCCATTTCGTTTATTTTGCGTTTAACGCCGGCCGTCGTAGGTGCGGGTTTGGACTTTTTGAGTATTGACACGGGCGACGAAGCCGCTATCATTTTCGATTCGGGGTGTACGGGTGTGGCCGTTACTGCCGGGTTTCGAGAAGCCGTGGATAGAGAAACCATGACCAGAGAGGGATATGGATGAGGTGAAGAGGCAAGGCTATGCTAAGAATCGATGCTGACATTTGCTAGTTTGCACTCGAACACCTGGGCCGTCGGGAGTCGAGCTGATGGCAGGTCAGGTTTGAGCACACGACAGGTCGTGGAGAGACTTTGGGTCGATCGTGGTGCTTCGGGGAAGATGCAGGCATGAGAAAGGAAGCTGCATCTGTCTGCATCCGTGGCAGGCATCCAGTTTCTTCGACAGAGATCGATGAATCGGATGCAGACAGAGCCAGTGAGCACGTTGAAGCAAAAAAGCAAAACAAGTCGAATTTTTTCCCTCACTCGAGTTGTGGGTCCGCCTGACCGCACTAACCACTTTGGGAAACTACTATGGATTATGTCATCGTTATCTCTTGTCTCTATATTATTATTGTCCGGTTGAATGGTCAATCAATGGTTTGTTTTTCGCTAACTCTCAAGGGCATGATAGGAGATATCCAAAAGAAACCACCGACCAATCTACCACACAGGATCAAAAATCCTTGAAACCGAAAATCGCGCCGGCAGCCGCACAAAAAAAAACCGCAGACATTCAATGATAGTAAAACGCGGGAACAGAAGGGACTCCTCCCATGGTATATGGTGCACCAAAGCAAATCAGGTATCGTGAGAGAGGGAATAAAAGTTGGTCGTCAGTGGCGGCCGAGCGAAAGGAAGAAAATCCAGTCCTTCTTCCAAAAACAAGTCCGCGAGCTCGTGTCGTCAAATCACACGCCTGGGTCAACCAGGACGAGATGATGAATCAAGTCGGGGAGT
Source organism: Penicillium lagena (assembly GCF_028827675.1). Taxonomy (NCBI): domain Eukaryota; kingdom Fungi; phylum Ascomycota; class Eurotiomycetes; order Eurotiales; family Aspergillaceae; genus Penicillium; species Penicillium lagena. The sequence continues at coordinate 1,823,186 of NW_026623222.1, read as the reverse complement.
TTCGTTCGCTACAGCCAGGCTCCAGTGCCGATGGGACCCAATTGGTCGTCAAAGATACTCCCGTAGAGTTCCTCGACTTCCGAGAGATAATCGTCCACGGAGAATTTCTTGAGGCCCTTGCGGTGGAGCACCATTTCCTCTTCATCGACCACGCGGAGATTGCCAAACTCCTCGGCAACCTCGTTCACCTGCGCTAGTTCCTTACCGAATGGGTGCAGCTCGGATGTTTGTTGCGACATCCGTCCAGCTGAGTGGCCGGTCGGCACACTGGAGGGGGAGGGGACATGCGGGAGATGGATCGCTTGTGGGCCAGATCCTGGTGGGACCGCTTCGTGTGCGAGAGCGCCCGCTTCGGGATCACCGGGACCTCGGTGGTGGACGAGGAGGACGTCGACGAGCGCGGGTGACTGGTGACCGTCGCCGAGCGCTTGGGGAAGTAAGACGGGTTCGCTTCCACGGGGGAGGACTCATGTGGCGACATATCTGGGGTGGTGATGGAGGAAGAGTAGCTGTGCGGAGAGATGGCCGCGTCGGAGTCCGATCGCAATGATGACGAGGACGACGAGGCGGCAGATTTGAGGTCGGGCGCGTTATAGGCGAGCATATTCGTAGTCGACAGAAGCTGCACGGGGCCCGAGATGTTGCCGCGCTTTATAGTGCCCGAATTGAAGCGGACATGCCCTTCAGCACGATATGGCATGGGTGCAGACACTTCCGGGCGCTTGGTGCGCTTGGTGAATGCGCGAGTGATGTTCGACATGACGGAATCGGGGGATTCTCACGAACTGCTAAATTTATCGCAGGTTGTGACGAAATCGGTCTCTCGCGTGGCCGACGATCACAGGCGGAGAAGGGAAGGGAATGGAAGATCCGGCGAGGAATGTTCGGGATCGGATGGGCGCGTTGTGTTCGGTCGAAACGTCAATTGGGGTGTCTGGCACTTTCCACAAATGAATGTCGAGACCGTCGATAGGTAGTTTTGCTCTGCAAAAGATGGGACGGCGAGGGTCTCCTTATTGCTTTTCCGTCCAGGGTGTAGCAAAGGAATGCAGCGGACAGCCAGGACGCGCGAAAGGGGTGGTGTGAAGAAATAAAAAGGAGTCCAGGATCACAGATCACCGCATCAAGGACTGACAAGAAAGAAAAGAAAGAGCGAGAGAATGAAGGGCAAAGCCACGCAGAACGAAGGGTGGTGGGAGAAGGAGAGATCAAACCGTGGAGCGACCGGGGCGCTTAGCCGTTTGGGCTCCAGGAGGGCTCCACCCGCTCCACCACTCGAGAAAACTTCACTCTACACTCGACCTACACTGGCTACTCTTCTGAATGGTTCCTCCCGACAACCCTGGGAAGACCCTTCCCCGCTTTGCCTCCTGGTTCCCACCCTTTTCCCAAGGGTGGTGGCAGGGGGCAAAGTGATTCTGCTAGTCTCGATGAATCTAGGGTGGACTGTCCGAGGGGGGCACTAGAAGGCCCAAGGGGAGACGCTGTGGTCGAAACTCTCTCCTCGTGGTATAGAATTCGAATGCGACGCCAGCGGTAAAAGTGATGCAATCCAGGTACCCAGAACCCCTGGGACTGAAACACCCGAACACGCCCTCCCGGCGCTAAATGGCCTCGAAGGGCACGGATATCCTTTCGCCACCAACCACGCTCGTCCCCGCCCTGTTAGTAACGGACGCTAACTCCGTCGCCAGGGGAATTGGAGGTACCTGATCGGCCACCCTGCGCGCGCTCACCGGCCAATGACGATGCAGGCCGAGTGCGCCGGATGCGACCGTGCGATGCGATACCATCACTTGCACCAGCGAGTTACTTCGGTCTGGGTCGTTGGTCTCTCTTCAGTTCAGCTGGTCTGTCCATGGGTCTGGCCGCGTGGGTGGGTTCGGAGTGGGGCTTTGCCTGTCCAATTCTTGAAGAAGGGGAAGGTCTGGACTAGACCGAGTGGAGGGCAGGATTGGAGAATGGCCACTGGACGAAAAGGGCCCGGTGAACAGCGACCGCTGTGCACCATGTTACACGACAATAATAGCCATTATAGTCGGGGTCGCTTGAGATGACCGGAACACTCTCTCGCGGCAAAGACTTTCCTCGCACAATCCCCCGTCCCCAAGTGGCCCACTTGGGTCGGAGTCCGGCCGTCCCAGATAAGCAGCGGGACGCGGGACATGGAGAGCTATTGAATATGATTACATTATTATTATGGACACACCAAACACACTTCGCGTCAGAAACGTATCAGAAATATATGTTAGGGTTTCTCTGTGTCAGCTGGCGCGCCGGTCCTGTCTCCGTTGTGGTTGGATCACCATCCCTTGCAGCCGGAAGTGACCTGGCACATTCGCCCATCTCGGAGGGCGACCGAGCAATGGATGCGGAACCAGCCACAGTGCCGTGTATGGCGGATGATGAGGGACAAGTTTCCAGCATGGGAGCAGGTTGTCGTCGCTCTTCGTGGCCGCCTTCTGCGAGGGCCCTCTCCGTGGACAGATAAGAAGCGGAGTGCAACCGGGGACCTCCCAGACGACTCCAGTTGCGGGTCCCACCGAGATGACCTGGGGTAATCGGACCCGAATAAACATCTCCACCAGAGGCTGCGGGATATAACACCTCCCTAGCGGGCAGTTCAATGCTAAATTGCTCCGACATCACCGTCGACCAACGCTCCAGATCCGGCCATTCCCGAAGTGGAAGGCGAGTCCACTCCTCCACGCGAGCAGCCTTTTGTTTTGGTGCAGTTTCGGGCTTGGGGCATGCGCGGATCATAGTTACGGGCTGCATTGAGCGCAGTGTCACGAGTGCTCCATATAATGCCTGCTCGGTCTCGGCGAGTCGCTGCTCGAGTTGGTTGAGATAGCCCAGTGGTAATCCCCTGCAACAGTGTGAACTTGATGTTTTGGAGCATAGCTTGGGGTGTTTTACCTCTTCCCACTCTCTGGATAGGTGCATTTTAAGGGATCTCCAGTGCATTGTGAGCAGGATGGCCTGTTCATTACCGATCAGTAAATGATGACCAAAGCTGCATTCTATGAGGCCCTACAGCTTGCGGTCACACTAGTTCCGAAATTAGTATCGAGTGAGAGAAAAACTCCGGAGACACACATACTTTGCATTTCTTCTGTCTGCAACTCTCGCAGGAGATAGGACTTGATTCTTCCTCTTCGGAGACTGAATATAGATCAGTATTTGTTCCATTGCCCGGTGGTTGGTTTGACTCGTACCCGACGTCCTGGCATCCGATGTTCTGGGGCGCTTGGATCGCGGACGCACCATTCTCTCGCGTCAAGTTGTGTCTTCAACAAACTCTGCTGAGTATACCACGCTTTTTAATGACTTCGTGAGATCTTCCTGTTCATTGAACGGGAGCTGACAGGCAAACTTGGTTTCGGACAAAGAAACCTCCGGGACACCACGTGATCTGAAATGGCTTCACCTCGACAGGACTTGTTTCCGGACGAACGAATAATATCTGCGAAATGATGTGATAATGGTATCACATTCCCCAGCCAGTACCAGAGTTGACGAACACGAACCGGAATGGCAGTATGGCCCCCGCGCCAAGCGCCAGAGACGCGCCTCAACGACAGGCGCAACGCAGCCATCGCCCCGGGAGATTGGTTACATGAGAGAACCCCAATATGACGGCTCGGCCAGTTTTATTGGGAGCTCCAGCGGCATTCACTTCATCCGACATGTATACGATGCCTTTGCGCGGCGTTCTGCGGACCTGCATAGGTCTCGGGTCCGTGATCGGTGCTCGGTGCCGGGTGAAGATGACCGGCTACGAAGCGTGGGTGCCGATGAGCTATGGTCGAATCAGGAGTTGGATTTTTCAGGAAATTCCGTTTACGCGTTTGATGACCTTGCCCGCTGGACTCACAATTACTTTGAACACTGGCATCCCATATTTCCCTTTTTGCACGCACCGACGGTCCTCACGTCCATGGAGAAAGCCAGTCGATCCGGAATAGAAACGTTAGAGCAGACCGAGATGATCATTCTTCGCTCCGTGATCTCTATCTCCCTTGGAGACAGCAGACAGATCGGCACCGCCCATCGAGGACGCGTTCCTTCAACTCTAGTCTTTCGCACCGTTCGGCATATGATGCAAGACATACAAAGTCTTCTCTCAGAATCAACAACCCTGCCCTTACTACAAGCTGCATTCGCCATTCAGCTAGTGCTCGTGTCACTCCTACGCCTCAACATTGCCTCTCGGGTAGGAGGCACAATTACTCGTTCCGCGTTCCATCTAGGTCTGCACCGCTGCCCAGAACGCTTCTCATGCTTTGGTCACGAGGAGGCCGATATTCGACAGCGACTATTTTGGTCCATATATTGTCTCGAGCGATACCTTTCCCAAGCGCTCGGGATCCCGCTCGCCATCAGAGACGATGATATTGATGTCTGTTATCCCGGGGAGGAGAGACATACTACAGCTACACCTGGAATGGATGGCGATCATCGACTGCGGCTACTTTCTCATCTTGCAAAATTCGCGAGAATCCGAGGCCTTGTTCTGGAACTGCGCAATAAGTCTATCTTACACAGCCACCCGAGTTCCCTGGAGGCAGCGCGCGTCAATGGCGAGATGTCGCAATGGTGGAATGAGGTTTACGATGATGTGTACCCGGTTGAAGATGACGGAGATACCCGTTCATTACACCCATACCATCAATCGCTCTTGATGGTCCTAAGGAATGAAGCCATCATCTCCATGAATCGGCCGCTCCTCGCGGCTGAGAAACCCAGCCCTGAATACAAGAATGCATTGCAGACGTGTATCGAGTCCTCGCGGTCTTTGCTCTTGGGATTGAACAGATATAGGGCTTCTGCATCCAGAGAGGAACAGACAAGGTCGGATGCTCCACTGTCCTGGCCATCGTTTACTTGGGCTACGTGGATGGCATGCCTTATTCTGATGTATGCCTCTTGGGAAGGGGACTTTCCCATCCCATTGGCACTTAAGTATGCGAAAATCGGGATTGGGATTTTTGAGAATCTGGCGTTGCGTGGAAGTGGGTGGCCGGAGACTTGCATCGAGGCGATCAAAGGCATGGAATCTGCGTTATTGACCAGCATGGATTCTTCCAAGCAGTCAAAAAGTGCAGCCACTTTGTCGGATCATCACTCCGATCATCAGTCCCTCGAACGCCTTGACATACCAGCTCTGCGAGAAAACAGGGGAGGCAGCAGTGGTTATCAAGGCGATTTGCCTAGCGGAACGCAATCAACCCGTGAAGTGGGGTCTTCGCAGCCTTTCAACTCGGCCGCACTCGACTCGCAAACAAACGCTGGCGAAAGCTCGGTCATTTCTGACCTGCCAAACCACGGATTCTCTTTGAGCGGGTATACTTCTGCCGGCCTTGTCTTTGGCAACACGGCCGACAGTAAGATGCCATTCTGCCCCTGGGCTATGGGCGAGGACCCCACGCCCTTGCCAGACTTCTCTGTGTCTGATCTCTGGAGTGTCGCTGATGCGCCATGGATGATCCACGAAAATTTCTTATGACATTGTGCCTATAGCATTTCACACATCATTGGTACAAAACCGTGTCAACAACCCTTCGTTCCCGATCAAGAACAACGCGCAACTGCCCTTTCTTTGGCATCGTATCCAAGCCAAAGAACCCATCCCGTAACTGGTCGAGATACAGCTCATACGCAGGCATATACCCACGCACAAAATCCACAACCTGCTCATCTGTCATACCCTCATTCTTGATCTCACGAAGGGCATGTTCCTGTTGGATCCTCCATTGGTAAACATTTACCAGATCGTTCGTGTCCAAATGAACAAGGAAATCCAAATGCCGAGGCCCCATGAACGAGTCACAGTAGTGTCGCAAGCTGTCGTTGGCCTGAACGAGATGTTCCAGTTTATGGTCACCCAGTGTGACAATCGGATACTCTGTTTTCGTGCCACTTTTCTGGGCATCTTCCCACTTTTTCTGTATGGTCGGCTCGTCCAAGGGTTGGAAACCAACACACCAGCCCTCGAACACGACAACATCCACCACCTCTCCAGCAGTAATACGGGTCCATGTCTGTTTAGGTGCTCTCGCACCTTCGCCGTTAAATTTGCTCTTATCAAACACCGGAACCAGGGTATCCTGAGAGGTCTTCGTTAAGCTATCAAAGAAAGTAACCGCGAGAGCCGTGTCGTGTGTACCGGGCTGGCCGCGCGTCCTGAGAAGTTTGTTTGAGGCATTATCGTCGCGCAATCGGACCAGATCTTCGTGGTCGAGATACAGGTCGTCGAGAGATAGATTGATTGTCCTAAGTTTGTGCTTCTCGTTCAGCGCTTGCACGAGCGCGGAGGTCCAGGTGGATTTCCCGCTGCCTTGGAGACCGGTTAGGGCGAGGATAAACGGGCCTTTGGTTTTTCCAGCTGGTGGTTCCGATTTCGTATGTTTTTCAATGTAGGGTAGAATGTAAGTGAGAACTTGGTTGATATTCTGGTGGGGAATTGTCATGGTGGCGAAGTTTATGGCAATCAATGCGGAAAGACGCAGCTCAGGGACAAAACAGTGCCGATAGACGAGATTTGTGGATGGCTGCGCTTTTAATGCAATTCTTCATTTCTCGCCCGAATACCATCCTTGACACTCAACTAGGGCTGATCTTGACCCACCCGGATACCGTACCCGCAAGTATCCGGAACACCTCATAGCATCCCCGGACATCGGATATGTCTTTCTCCTAGTGGGTCTTCCGGTGTATGAAACCCCCGAGATCTACACAACCATTGTAAATCGCCCAGTGTCTCTTGTATCCCACGGCGATTAATTGGTGGAAAGCTTAGAAAATGAAAGGCCACGGGCTTAATCCCGCCGCACTCGACAGTCTTTTAAACCCCCCGCTAACCCTTTCTTTCGGACTATCTTCAAGCAACACCTGAACCTACCAAGCACCTACAATGTCACCCTCTTCTACTCTTCCAGCCCAAAATACCTATAGCATAGCTTCCATTCCTGCCGATGGTATCGGTCCCGAGGTTATCGAGGCTGGTATCACAGCTCTGAATGCACTGACCGACACCCTCCAAACGTTCAAATTGAACTTCACCCACTACGACTGGAGTTCTGAGACGTATAAGAAGACCGGTAAATATATCCCGGACGGTGGCCTGGACGAGCTCAAGAAGCATGATGCCATTTTCTTCGGTGCTGTTGGTGCACCGGGTAAGCAAAGGAACTCCTTACGCTGTATGCCCGACTAAGAAACAACCATAGATGTCCCCGACCACATCTCTCTATGGGGCTTGCGTCTAGCTATCTGTCAGCCCCTACAGCAGTACGCCAACGTGCGTCCAACGCGAGTCTTCCGCGGCACTGAGTCTCCACTGCGCAAGTGCAAGACCGATGATCTGGACTGGGTGATAATCAGGGAGAACAGTGAGGGGGAGTACGCTGGACAAGGAGGGCGTTCGCACCAGGGAAAGCCATGGGAGGTCGCAACAGAGACTGCTATTTTCTCCCGGTATGGGGTTGAGAGAATCATGCGATTCGCTTTTGAGACGGCCCAGAAGAGACCGCGGAAGCAGTTGACTGTTGTCACTAAGAGCAACGCCCAGCGCAATGGAATGGTTCTGTGGGATGAAGTTGCCAAGTCTGTTGCTGAGGAGTTTCCGGACGTGACCGTGGATAAAATGTTGGTGGACGCTATGACTACGCGGATGGTCCTGAGTCCTGAGAGCTTGGATACTATTGTTGCTACTAACTTGGTAGGTCTCTCTATATTGTCATGATGTGGGTGTCTGGCTAATATTATCTTGTTGTTACAGCATGCTGATATCTTGTCTGACCTTGCTGCTGCCCTGGCCGGCTCTATTGGGATTGCGCCTACCTCCAACCTGGATCCCACGCGGCAGTATCCTAGCATGTTTGAACCGATTCACGGGTCGGCATTTGACATCACTGGAATGGGCATCTCGAACCCTGTGGCTACTTTCTGGACAGCGGCGGAGATGCTTGCTTGGCTTGGAGAGGAAGATGCGTCCAAGAAATTGCTGAATTGTGTCGAGAATGTGTGCGAGCAGGGAATCTTGACCCGTGACTTGGGTGGGAACGCCACTACCAAGGAAGTCACTGATGCAGTGGTGGTAGAGATTAAGAAACTTGCGTTGAGCAAGTAGGATGTTGACTTAAACTTGAAATTCCCCGCGCTGTCTTGATAGCAGTTGTTGTACCGCACCTATTGACTTTAACAGAGCTTTGAGGACATTATAGATTGGCGAGACCGGAATGTTGAACACCCATGGACTATTCTTGCCAGATCAAAAGACCGATGCGGGGGAAGCGTGTGGTGCGTGGGGGTCGATTTCTTCCGCTGCTCTAAGGTGTCAGCCAACTACACGATGGCCTTTATTCGAGAAATTTGTCTAGGGATTTCATTTTTGATAGGAATGGCCGGTAGGAATCCGACATTTTAATTATCTAGCATAAATTGACACTGTCTAAAATTTCCGGTATTGTCCGAAGTTGAGTATGAGATCATCTCTACCAAGATCTTCATTGAAGGCCTGCCCTTGTCAATGCTCATCACAGAAAATATCAATTCATTCTTAATTAATGGTTCCTCTTGTCAACCTCACCTCAATTCGTGTTTTCTCTACTTGATTTGCTAGTATGTACTAACTGTTTCCCGAAATCCAAATCCGACGAGCCGAACTATAATGTCCCAATGCTAAGTAACCTGAAGCCTCAACAATTGAAACCTCCGACTTCCGCCAGTTTCTCCCCAATTGGGTCCAATCCTAAACAAATCCGCTCCAGCAGGCTGGGTCCCCTGTGCCACATCCATTGCCGGTCCGCTAAACCGGATCGTGGGTGCGGGAGTTTCGGCGAGAATCGGCATCGTTATTGGCTGCGGGCTGCTCCGTCGTGTCGGTTATCCGATGACGGCAAGGACCAAGGCAGTCTGGACTCGACAACTATACTAGTAATCTCGCAACTGAGGTACTTCCGATTGGATATCTGGCTTTAGTCGGAGGTTTTCCAAGCCGATGCAATATCCGTGGTACTTTGTCCGATCTTCGTCGTTGGGATGAAGGACCCGGCAGTGGTGAGGGCGAGGTTTACTTATAGATAGTGATGTCCTCTGACCGGGAAAAGATATCTTAGAGAAAATGTAAAACAATTGTATTTACCTTGTTTAGACAATTCATGCAATCTCAATCTCCTATTGTTTGGCCCAATCCTACCTACCATGGCACCCTCAATTCACGACGCGCCCGTCAACCACACACAGTCGACAGCCTGTAAAGTCGGTATCAATGGCTTCGGTCGGATAGGTAAGCTGGTCTTGCAACTGCATAGAACATACAGTAACATCTCCGTCATCTAGGCCGCAATGTCCTCCGGGCAGCGCTAGCCCGGCCCGATATCCAAGTAGTCGCGATCAACCACACCTGCAACACAGTCGAAGACCTAATCTACCTGATCCGCTACGACTCATCAATGGGCGATCTGGACGAAAGAACTTCCATCAACGCTCTATCCGACCACCTCATCAGCATCAACGGCAACCAAATAGCCCTAACCTCAGAGCGCGATCTGAAGAAGCTCAACTGGGCCGCACTGGAAGTTGACTATGTCCTCGAATGCACGGGCAAGTTCACCAAGCGGGATTTGGCAATGGATCACATCACACACGGCCAGGCGAAGCGCGTTCTCATCTCTGCACCGAGCTCAGATTCGCCTTCTTTTGTCTATAGCGTGAACTCGGATTCGTATACTCCTACCGAGGATTGCCGCGTTGTGTCGAATGCTAGCTGCACGACGAACTGCGTTACTCCCGTCCTGAAAGTTCTTCATGAGACATTCGGGATCACACAGGGCTTTCTGACGACGGTTCATGCTGCCACGCGGTCGCAACAGGTGTTAGATGGGTATAGCAAGAAGAACAAGCGTTTAGGTAAGAGACCACAAACTGCATCTTGATATTGATAGGTACTCATATGGAATAGGCCGCGGAGTCTTCAACAACATCATTCCCACAAGTACGGGCGCTGCCAAAGCCGTCGCAGCCGTTCTGCCCGAGTTGAAGGGGAAAGTGACCGGCGTGTCGATCCGGGTGCCCACGTACGGTAATCTGGACGCATCTATTTCCGCCCTTCTAACAGATTGAACTAGACCCAATGTCTCCATGATCGATTTGACGATCTGCACCGCTCAACCCACATCTCTCTCGGAGATCCTAGCTGCCTTCCGTCGAGCTGCGAAGCTGGACATGGCCGGCGTGCTTAAAGTCACTGACGAGGAACTCGTCAGCAGCGATTACAACGGCAGCTCGTATAGTGCTATCATCGATGCGCCTGCGTGTGCCGAGCTTAACCCTCAGGTATGTTTTTTATGTTACTTATTTCAAGGGGATGTGGATGTTGACTGGTCTGCAGTTCTTCAAAATTATGGCCTGGTATGACAATGAATGGGGATACTCGAATCGTCTGCTGGATTTGACGAGTCTGGTGCATGAGCGGGAGACTTCTTAATTTTTTATTTTACGTGCATCGCTTATAGATATAGAGCTTAGATAGCGATCTGGATGGGACGAAGCGAAAAGAGCAAACTATACTTGCATACTGACAATATCAACGCGCGGTCTATTTTTGTGTGTAAGATTTGACTCCTCGGGTATCTGACATTTAATCTTCATCCATCGACTCCCACCCATCGGCGCCAGGGACGTCAGGGCCCGCTCCATCCTCAGCATCATCGTCGTCATCCGAATCTCCGTTATCCGCAGGAATCCCAATCGTCCGCTCCGGCACTTCGCCCGCCAGATCCGGCATCCGCGAGACAAATGCGCGGCGCACGGCGCCGTTAGTCGATGCGTCCCAAATCTGTACAACACCCTTGCTGCCGGCGATAGCCAGGCGGAAGCTCACCTCCGGATCAGGAGCAAAGCTAGTTGAGAAAACCTTGCCGACGTCGAACTTGCGTGAAACAACCAGGCTCGGCTTATTGTCTTCAACGTTCCACAGCTTAACCTGCTTGTCTGTCGATCCGGTCACCAGGAAACCGGGGATAGAGCTATTGATGTCGAAGGAGGAGACGGAGGAGTCGTGGGCCTGCAGTGACCACACCGGCTTGGACTCAGCTGGGGTAGCGGGGATATTGCGCACATCATAGCGGTACACCATGCCACCATCGGTGGTGACGTAGAAGTAGTTGGGGTCGTGCGGGTCCCAGCGCACTGTCTCAACGTCGGCGTCGACACCCCAGCGTGCCTGGGCATCGGGGGCACGCATGTCGGCCGCCACGACGGTCCGGTCGTAACTACCAGTGAGCAAAGCTGTCGATTCCTTCGGGTGCCAGTCTAGCGAGCACACTTTGTCGGTGTGATGCGAGTAAGACTTGGCGCAGCTGGTGGTGTTAAGGTCCCAGAGCTTCACGGTTCGGTCTGCCGATGCCGACGCCAAAAGGTTGCGGTGATGCCGGTTGGCTGCCAGCCCCAGCACGGAATCGATGTGGTATTCGTCGTTCGCCTTGGGCTTCTTCTTCTTCGACTTCTTCTTGGTCTCGGGCTGACCGCCCTGCCCCAGAATCGCGTTGGGGTACATGCTGTCGACCACGTCCAAATCCCAAATCTCAATGTCGGGCTCCATTGTGCCCACGGCAACAAAATTTCCTTGTTCCCGCCCCTCCGTGTTCTTGCCAACGGGAATATCAAGCCACTCCAGGCAGAGTGGAATGGCAGGCAGCATAATGTCGTGGTGAACGTACATGTTGTCCGCCTGGTCCTCGTAAACGTAGACCTCGAGGTGAGCTACCTCATCCTCGAGCTTTCCAGCCAGAATCAAATTGTCCGAAGGCAAGATTTGCAATTCCTCGCGCTCTTCGTCGTCTTCTTCCTCGGGGATGACCAGGTACGGGTCTGCCTCGTTGGGCTGGTGATACGCCAGAGATTTGACATTGCCGAACATAGTAACCTTCTCCCCCTCCTCGTCTTTCTCGTCACTGTCATAGTGCTCCAAGTCGAATTCTTTGAGAACATCGTCGTCACTTTTATGCCCGTCAGTATGCAGTTTTTCTCCTCGGGTTCTGTCCAACTCACTCTTTCGTGGCCTGTTTCCCACTATCCTTCTCCGTGGCATCCTGGCCTGCGACTGACACACCACCATTCTTTTGATCGTCGTCCTCATCCATGGCAGTGTCTTCTTCCGCTTGGCCCTCCTGGGCAGCGCTCAGATCCTCTTGTGCATCTTCCAGCTGCATACGCGCAAGCTTGGATATCCGGCCCATTTCCTCCTCGTCAATCTCATATTTTGTGGGGAATTGGGCAGCGATACCGCGCCGCACCCAGGCCGTTGTGGTGATCATGGACGACATGATTGGGAGTGAGAGAGGAAGATCATCCAAATCTTCAACTTTTTTTTTGGCCGAATCGTTTCCGCTCGATTCTGCCGGGCGATCCACTCACCGCCCAGATTTATCTTTACTATCTGCCTCTTTCTTCTTCATTGCACTGCAACACTCGCTGACACGGATATCCATCATGCATTCCCATTTGCATACTCCTTATAATGCCAGTATGGTTCCCGGTTCTTATCTATTGCGTCGGTATGATGTGCTGACAGCCACCCCCATCAGACTGCGAAGAAATCATGACCGCGCTGGACGAATGCCACGCCCGCGGATTCCTCCACAAAGCAATGGGCAATTGCAATGACATCAAGCGCGAGGTGAACAAGTGTCTTTCTGCAGAGCGGGCTGATCGGGCAAAGCGGAATCGAGACGAGGCCAGGAGCAACCGGCGGCGCATTGAAGACGTCTGGGCGCGCGAGAGGACTGTTGAACAGGGCGGGTCTAATCAGGTTGGTGCTGAGGGTTCTGCTGCCTCCAAGCAATAAAACGGGGACCAATTTCTTTGTTATTGGGATTGGCGTTCGGAGTGATCGGGCTCTTTTCTTGGGGAGGGAGAGATGCGCTCATGAGTTGATGGCCATCGAATTGGTGGCATTGTACTTGCCTGCTGGAAGAAATACTGTCCCGACAGTGTGATATATACCTGTGCATATGATCTTCCCTCTGATTTCTTCGTGCTATCATCGCATGCCTTTTCGGCAAATGTACAACACCCACTGTCTTATATATCTTATATTCTGTGTGCAAATATACCACTCTACTCGCATAAGTTTCTCAACTCCTACGCTTCTCTCAAATGAATGAGATTGAATGTACATTTGTAGGGGTTTGTTTAACTTTTGTATGAACTAATACCCAATCCCAACGCCACGCCGTGAAAGATGAAGACGGTTCGACGCAAAGACGGCGCACAAGTAAATTATGCGTCCACCTCCATGGCGCCAGCATTTGGTTGCTCGCTTTCCTCGTTGCCTTCGCGAGGACCACTCTTATTGTGACGGCGTCTTCGTTTGGGCTTAGGTCCAGCCGAGTTATCCCCGTCTGGTTTCTCCGAGACATCAGCTGGTTCTCGTGGAGCATCAGCGGCCTGCTTTGGCGCGGATGCTGGGCTCTTCTCATCGTTCCTCTTTTTCGGCTTCTTCATACTCAGCGGATTAGGAGCCTTCACCTTCTTGGGCCCGCGCTTCTTCTTGTCCTCTATGCCCGTACTGCTCTCGCCTTCCTGCCTCCGCTTCACCGGCGCGGATTTCTCATTCAACCCAGCACGGAACTTGCTCTTCTCCACGCCCTCTCTCACCATATCAGACGGCGTGCTCATGGGTTCGAGAACCATAACCGACCGCTTGACATACACAATGGGCACGCCTGGGATCGAGCGCGCACCAAAGCGCAACGCCTGGGCACGGCGCATGGCCTGCTGTTCTTCACGTTCATCGTCGCGTTTCCGTTTCCGCTGCTGGAAGTCGTTTTGGGGGCTCTTCTTTTGAATGGGCGGATCCGCTGTCGCGAGAATGTAATGTTCCTTATTCTTCTTGGCATCTGGACTGGGGGATAGGAGTGAAAGAAGACAGTCTGCTTCGGGGATGGGCGAGGAATCCTCGTTATGAGAGCAATGGCGGAGCGGTAATGTTGTCGGCGGAGGGAGATGATGTGGGCGATAGGGCTGGCTGGTTTTCGGATTGATTGGCTGCGAGGCCATGACCGCAGCGAGGGAACATTTGGTGAGTACTGTGAGCGGATGGGTCAGTGTCCTGCAGTAATTGTAGGTTGGTGCGGCGGAGACTGACATGGCTTCACTTTGCCCTGGAGAGTTCTTTCAAGAGCCGGGATTAGATCCATTTTGAACGAGTCGACAGCTCGCAGGAAATTCGCATCCACTGGAGGAAAGGTCAGTACACTGGATGCAGCACCGTGAGCAGGACGCGAACATACCCAACACCTGGTATGGCTCACGGAAACCGAAAGTAAGCTCATACTGATGCATCAGCTTACGATACTTCTTCGAACGCTTGGCCCGCATTGTGAATGTCTGGCGGAGTCAATTGTTGGTTGGCGGAAGGTTGACCTGCCCGAAACTTTTTTCTTACAGATTTACTGCGGGCATTATGATACACCGCCTTGAGGACCGCTTTCGTAAGAAAGATGCTATCTAGATAGGACCAAATAGGAGATAAATAGTCTGCTATGTGTAGTAAAATATGTCTTTCAATTTAATTATGCAAACTTATCATATGTCACATGAAAGAAAGTGAAACCGCTTGCTGACAGCCACTGTCAACATCCTCCCCGCGCTGTTAGCTCCTAGGTCAATCAACGCAGCACCTGCCAGACTCAGTGATCAAGCAGGCGGACCGGACGTACACAGGGGCCTGGTCGCGTGGTCCCTTATAGGCGGTGGTTGGATGGTTGGAATCGACCATGAGCATCGGCACAGAACGGCTTGGAACTAGTTAGTTACAGAACAAATAAACTCCAATAAAACATAGTACTTACCATCAGACGCCAGATCACCCTGCAGGGATCCATCCGACTGCAAAACTGCCTTTGCGTGATGGAGCATTTCCGTTTGGCAAAAACAGCTCCTGGGATGGATAGAGCCTAGTCACTGAGCAGAGGCAGTATAGATAGGTATCTTCGAAGCCGCTGGGGCGTGTGATATTGTCTTTTGGTTCCAGGCCTGGCTGTTGGCATCAGCGTGAAGGTATCAAGGTGGAGTTTGACAAGGTGTCGCAGGCGGCGTGGGGGCTTTCGTTTGGTCCTCGAGTGCTCTGATGTCCGCGGTGGGTTGTCGCCAACGGTATAATACAACTTTGTGCGTGTGCCAAAGGTACTGTCTCGGGGTTGCAGATATAGTTGGGGCATGGTAGCGCTTAGTCTTTGCGCAGTGGATCTTGACCTCGATAACCTGAACGTGTTCCATCGCTTTAGGGAAGACCGCATAAGTTGCTTCCCACCTCCCTTTGGACATATGATTCGTGAGAAAAGCCGTCGGAGAAAATCCGGCCGATGTTCTGGGTACGACTCGATATTCGCTCGGAGAGTCGTCACCGTCCAGCGCAGCACGCCAATGGCGTCCATCCTATTAGCGAAGCCAGGCGACTCAAGGCGCAACATGGCGATGAGGTCCATGGGCTGCGCCGAGGTCGCGGCGTCGATGTATTGGTCGTCACCCCGCTCCGTCACTGCTGGGTCTGGCTCGGGGTAGACGCAGTATAGGCAGGTATAAATCCTACAACGACAATGAGCCTTGGCTTTTAGCATAGAGAAAGATCCCTGATATTCTTACTTTCCGACCACGTTACAGTCATGGTTATCCTCTTCACATTCTTCATGTCAGTGATCTCTTTAGTAAACAAGCAACAGAGCAGCTTGGGGAAGCTGTGGTAGACATACTCGCGAATAGCGATCGTAGGGCCAAGTGAAGTGAAATGATCATCGGCAGCGGAAACAGCTCAGGGCCACGACACTCTTGCAGGACCTCCTCGGGATATAGCGAGAAGCACAAGCAAGGTAGAATATGAGGCCAGTGAGATCGCGAGGTAAGAGAAATTACGTCCTCATGGCCTTGGTGAATGGGGGTTATATGGTGAAGGATCGGGCACTATGGCTGGTCAAGGTCCGAGGTGAACGATAAGACTGGAGGATCCAAGGGCTGATGCCGCGGATATCTGCCTCCTGGTGATCATGGCCGTGATCCAAGAAGTGGAAGGTGGAAGGACAGAGTAAGTAAGTAGATATATGGAGGAGAGGAAATATATGAGGAAGAGGAAAGATGGAGAGGAAGGGGGAATATATAGACTAGCGAATGGGAGTTGCCTGCTTGCTTAGACCGGAGAACTCCATTTATTATTTGATTGCTTTGCTCAGTAGACAATTTGATTAGGAATTATTATTCACAAAGGGGGTATATTTTTGGTAGCTGGCTTCATGCCTTCGTATACTTCATGCCGACTCGTGTGAGTAGAGATTCCTTTCTTTACGGTTCTTTCTCTGCCGCCGTGGATGGAGAGGCCTGTCTGTGGTGTAGCATTCACATCCGAGATGGGACGCGGGTCCTCCAAAGGATTCCGGCTTCAACACGTCTCGCTGGCTGGCAGGAGCGGGTGGCTGTGGATATGAGGTGTAGGATCATTCAACCCCTGGTATGTATGTCGATGCCAATATTCGCGGAAAGAGCAGCGTCATCCAGCTCGCTTTTTGCACGCTGCCACAACGACACTGATATCATCCATTTTTCCTACTCAGAATGCGTCAGTATAGATCCCTAGACCCCCCAAAAGAAAAGAAGAAGAACATACCTCCTTCAATAGCCAACCCCTCCTCCACTGCTTTCTCCATATACGGACTCTCTGCGAACGGATCCTGCGCAACCTCCAACGCCGCATTGAGCAATTCCCTCGCCACAAAGACCAAGCGGGTATCTGAGAGAACCGACGGCTGCAACCCCTCAGCCCCCTTTTTATCCTTGTCCTCACGCGCCTGCTCCCATTTCGCAGCGCTTTCCAGAATAATACTGAGAACCTCATGTTCCCACAGATTATCCATCACGCCATCCGACAGCGCGAGGACAAGATCGTCCTCCTGCAGCGGCACCGTGGACAGAACTGCGTCTTTGCGCGGCGTGTCGATGCTATTCGTGCCCAGCTGCATTGGGCAGTCGAACCAGTGCCACTGCTCCGCGGTGCGGAACAGGACTTTCTCCTCGCTCGGCCGGATGACGAGGATCTTGCAGTCGCCCAGGTTCGTCACGTACAGTAATGGGTGAGGGTTACCGTCTTCAGGACTGCACGTCCAGTGTAGTAGGGCTGTTGCAGAGGTGGTTGTTCCGAACCACTCTGTAGGCGAGCTCGTTGCGCGGATGGTTTCTTCGTAGGCGCGCTGGAGGTACGAGATTGGGTCGGGTGTTGGTGTGGTAGAGTCATTTAGTTTCTCGATTTCGAGAGCCCAGAAGTGTAGGAGGAGTCTGGACCAGAGACTGCGGAGGGAGGCGTCAGTCAATCCCACCTCACACACGGAATCAAAGAGAATGAAAGTAGAAACTCACGCAGCATGACCACGCGGCCTCGTCGCCCAAGCACCAACCCCATCATCAACCGCAATACAATTCTCCGCGACCAGCACGGCGTCGTCCCCGTTGTTCAAGCCGCGAATCCGCTCGCCCGCGACGGATAATCTCTTATCCTGGCTGAGCGAGTGGGTAGTTAGGGGATCGGAGAAAGAGGATGACGGCGGAGACAGGAACGGTGGGGGGAAGGGTCTGGACGGTCGTTTGGCACATAGCGCATAGCCCGTTTCGAAGCGGAAGGGACTGGTCTTGTTGTGGTCTGGTCCAGGGCCGGGGGTGGTGATGCCGTAGGAGGGCCACACGTTGGCTGTCCGGTAGGATCGTCTGTAGGTCACAAAAATAGTCCTCGAGATAACCCCCGTCCACCGGCGTCGCGTGATACACGACATGCCTGGAGGTGACCCGTCAAGGGGGGGATGGGTTGGACATTTCTTGAATCAAACCCTGGGGAAGGATGATGTTGTCGCAGTGAGCAAGTGGCCACTGACTTACTCACCGGGAGGCCGATCAAGGAGCTGGTTATCACTGGTCTGTGTCGCCGAAGCATATGCAATTCATTCTATTCATGCTACATTCATCATTCCCGTCGTAATGCCCATATTTCTCAATCCCAGTATCCCTTGCTCATCCACAAACGCCCTTGACTGCTGAATCGTCTCTTTAGAAAAATGCAGAGAGGGCAGTGGCGGTGCGCTCTCGGTGGACTTCCAGATCGAACATCTCAAACACCACGCCCAGCTTCATGATCATGTTTTCATCCGTCGCGTCCCGCCGGGTCATGGCCAGTTCCTCGAAGCAGCTGCGCGCCAGGCCGTTCATGCGATTGATGAAATTCGAAGACCCGGGCCCTGTACGGCCCTTGGCCAGCAGCATGCGCAGCTGCCGCTCCGCGCAGGGGCACGGGCGCTCGACATCCATGGTGCAATCGTGCGCGCACGAACAGACCGACGAGCAAATGCATTTGTGCTCCTGCGCCAGATGCAAGAGGTTGAACTGGGAGTCGGCGAGACGCTCGTCTCCGATCGACTTACCCTCGAGCTTGGCCAGGGTCGCCAGACGGTGATTTTGGATAATCTCCTTCTCCCACGCCACGGGGTCGATGGTCTTCGGATCGGTGAAAGGCAGGTCATGGTACGACCGATCCACGTCGGGCATGCGCTTCGGGATCGCGGTGAGATACTTCTCCGACAGGATCGTGATGATCTCCGGAGGGGTGTCGCAGAAGAACGGCGTGAGGAATTCCCACTTCTTGCAAAAGTCCGACGAGCGCTCCGAGACAATGCTGAGCGCATAGCGACGATATCCCAGCAGATCATCGGTCGCAAACCCCTTGGCGGCTTCCTTCGCGGTGACGTGATTGATGTAATCCTCCTGATGCTGCATGACCACCCCTTGCTGGAGGGCCTCGCAGATGGCATCGCCGTCGAGGGCGTCTTTGCAGACCAAGAAAATGCGATATAGATGATCGGCATCGGGCAAGATGAACTGCTGGCGAATGTGTCTGGGACGCACATCGATGTTGAAGCACGAGCAGAGCTCGATGTTGGCCATCTCCAGCACAACCCGCGCGTACAGGGAGTAGTACAGATTCTCGGTGGTATGGATCAAGAGAGCCAGTGACTGGGTACGGATCTCTGCCTCGGTGCGATCAATCCAGAACATAAGGCTGTTCTCGGAAACGTCCAGCTGGGATGGAAGTGCTAGTCAGCTTTGCTGCGACAAGGTTGGTTGTTGTTGTTGTATACTTACCTCCACGCCGTAGCTCAGGAACACCACCTGCAGAAGCTTTGCCATTGCATACAGCTTGATCAAGATGTTCAGAACGTTGCCAAAGTGAATTGAGAGCTGCACGTCACTCAGGTCGTCCAGGGACAGCACACGCGGCGAGGTCGAGGGAGTCGAGGGTATGACCCATTCGTCAGAGCTGACCCGGTACGGGCGAGAGGGGCGTTGGCTAAGAGCCATCTGGCCATGCAGCAGCTTGTCATTAATCTAGAAAAGGTAGGGGAAACGGGTGTATGGACTCACCACGTAGTCGCCAGAGCTGGAGGTGTTTGTCTCGTGGGAGGATCGGGTCTTCTGCAAGGCCAAAGCCAGCGACTTTTCCTCTTCCTCGAGGAGAGACTCCGAGTAACGATAGAACCCATCCTTCTGATCCTCCAGGGGGCCGTCGCCAACTTCGGAAGCCACTTTGTGTAAGTCGTCGCTTGCTGCCTTGGAGCTGGGGCGACGATGTCCTCGTTTGAGATGAAGCTTGGCGGTAGCAAGGTGCCAGCGATGGATCTTGCGCGGAGGCGAGTGGTTCATGGTGAGTGCAGTCGGGTGGATGGATCAGTTCCGTGTGAATCCAGTATGGTTTGCAGACCGGAGGCAGGAACGGGGGCAAGAGAAGTTGGAAGAAGAGACTCCCAAATAGGAAGGCAGGCATAGCATACAACACAACACATTACAGCCACCAATCACGGCCATGGGACAAACAACCCAACAATAAGAAAATGCATTTCAGTTCTGCTAATCACATAAATTCTCGCTCATCTTCTAGCTCTGCACCCGGAAAGTACGCCCACTGGCAGTCTTGCGCTCACGGTCCTCGTTCTCCGGCCGGGCTCGGTTGAGCACTGTCATATATCAATACCTGACACCAACAACACAAAGAATGGGAAACGTACCTTGGAGGAAGTCCGCTGTCCTCTTGCGCATGCGGGTGTGGATGTATGCCTTGGAGGCCTTGATATGGTAGTGGAAGTAATCGCGGAAAGTCTGGATGTGGGAGATGCTCTCGTAGCGACGCTGGGGAGTCAAGTGGCGCGGGAAAAGGACTGGGGGTCGTCGTCAGTAGGGCATGGCAGCCGGCTTCCAGCTCAACTCACCAAAGGTAACATAGCTCATTGCGCCCTCGCCGGCCTTTGTCAATCCCGGGACTCCCTGGAGCTCCAGTGGAGGGTCACTGCGGAAAAGCACTTGCGGGGCATTCTGGAGCGACAAGACCCGTCGTCGGGCGTCGACGAATTCCTAGGCATGGTCAATCAACAGTGCACCACGAAAAGACCCAATTCCAACACACCTGCAGGAACACCTTGCCGAAAACCCGATCCGTCTCCTCCCGGAAGACCGTGCTGAAGATGACCGTCACCCGGTCCGAGTTGGCCTTGATGTAGATGGCCTCCTCCTCCCGGTAATGAATCGCCATAACCTGGCCGCCCTCTTGCAGACCCTGTGGCGCCGACTCGGATGTATACTGCGACGCCTCCTCCGCCAGCTTGGCGAACTCGTCGAATGCGCGCTCGAACGGAGCGGCCATGGCGTTTCGTTTCAAGAGAGCAATCTTCATGATCAGGTCATCGCGGGCCTCCTGCTCGGCGGGTAGATTGTCGAGGTCGACCTGCACGGAGAAGTCGTAGCCCGGCTCCGGGTTGACGATGTAGGAGCCGTATTCCCGCTCCAGCACCTCCTGGGCGCCATACTGGACCAACTCCTTGAAGCACTTCACGTGGATAGAGATGAGGATCTTCGATTTGGACTCTGGGGTAGAAAGATGGAACGTCACTCCGTCAAAATCTGACACCACTTGATCGATCGAGACCGGGGGAGCTCTGCGGTGGGGGGTAAGTTAGCTGCCTGTTGATGATGATGAGGGGGGATGGCCCTCGAAGCGGAGCGGGGAGAGATAGAGAGGGAGCAATTGTACCCGGAGAAACGCTCAGTCAGGAGCGACTGAATCAGCACATTCTGGTAGTCCAGGAGAAGCATGGCTGCGAGGGACTGAGTCGAGGGGATAATGTTGTCGAGGTAAAGAGGCCATCGTCATTGGACGGTGGGGAAAGGCGGCGGGCGGTGTCGCTCTCGGCGCCCGTATTAATTTTTGCCTATCGATAGCCATCCATTATTTGCTCTTCCTTAAAATTTTCCTCAGCGCCCACGATGGTGAAATCGTACCTGTAAGTACCCTCGCTGGGGATTTGACTGGTCGCATACTCATCCGATACAGAAAATTCGAGCACTCGAATACCTTCGGGCTCGTCGCTTCGGCTTCTTCCAATGCCATTTGGGCCAAGGACGAGCAGACCGCTGCCGGGGCCACACGCCAGACCGGTGCCGGACGAGCCATTGTCGGCGCAGGGGAACAAGTCTTGTGCTGGGATGTCAAGAAGGGCGAGCTGCTCGGCAGATGGCGCGATGCAGCATGCAAGGCTCAAGTGACAGTCGTCACGCAGAGCAAGACCGATGAAGATATCTTCGCAGTCGGGTAAGTCCTCTGTAGCGGGGGTCAAGCATCCATTTTCTGACACATTCCAGGTACGAAGATGGCAGCATTCGAATCTGGGACTCGAGGACCGGCTCAATCATCATCTCCTTTAACGGACACAAGTCCGCCGTTACCCAACTGGCCTTTGACAACGCAGGCGTGCGCCTCGCCAGTGGTGCGAGAGATACGGATATTATCTTATGGGACTTGATCGCGGAGGTTGGGCTGTTCAAATTGCGCGGGCATACAGACCAGATCACTTCGCTTCATTTCCTATCTCCGTCGCCAGACCTTCTCAATGCCGCCGGGATGAGCGACCACTCGGGCTTCTTGTTGACCACCGGCAAAGACTCGCTTATTAAGGTCTGGGATCTAGCGTCACAGCACTGTATCGAAACACATGTGGCGCAAAACAATGGCGAATGCTGGAGCCTGGGTCTTTCGCCGGATCAGGGTGGGTGTATCACTGCTGGCAATGACGGAGAGCTCAAGGTCTGGTCGATTGATGAGAGCGCCTTGATTGAAATCTCAAAGGAAAAAGTCGGAGCAGAGGGTCGCCGAATTCTGACGGACAGAGGGACATTCTACCGACACGGCAAGGACCGCACAACCGGCATCCGATTCCACCCTCGATCAGACTACGTTGCCTTTCATGGGTCTGAGAAAGCGGTCGAGATCTGGCGCATTCGGTCACAAACGGAGGTGCAAAAGAGCCTAGCTCGGAAACGGAAGAGGAGAAAGGAGAAGGAGGCTCAACAGCCCGAAGCTGAGCCCAAGGCCGACCACAAACCTGAAGATGCCTCTTCGGCGCCCGTCACGGAGGTGTTCGTTTCCCACGTTATCGTGCGGACTGGGGGCAAGATTCGTTCCTTTGACTGGATGACTACCAAGTCAAGTGGGCTCAACATTCTGGCTGCCACGACGAACAACCAGCTTGAGTCGTACAGTATAGTCGCGGCGAACAAGAAGAGCAAAGACAGTGACGACCTGGACTACAATCGCAATCTGGCCGTGGATATCCCCGGCCACCGAACAGACATTCGCTCCATCGCATTGAGCTCCGACGACCGAATGCTTGCGTCTGCATCAAATGGCGGTCTCAAAATCTGGAATGTTCGCACTGAGAGCTGTCTACGGACGTTGGAATGCGGCTATTCTCTCTGCTCGGCCTTTCTGCCGGGTGACAAGATTGTGGTCGTTGGAAATAAGAACGGAGAGCTCGAGGTGTTCGACATTGCATCCTCCACCCTGCTGGACACCATCAAGGCCCACGACGGCCCTGTCTGGTCACTCCATGTCCATCCCGATGGCAAGTCGATGGTCAGCGGAAGTGCGGACAAGACCGCCAAGTTCTGGGAATTCCAGGTCGTCCAAGAAGAAATCCCCGGTACCAAACGCACAACACCACGCCTGAAGCTAGTGCACACAAGAACCTTGAAGGTCTCCGATGATATTCTCAGCCTTCGTTTCTCACCGGATGCGCGACTGCTTGCTGTTTCATTGCTGGACAACACGGTCAAGGTGTTCTTCACGGACTCGTTAAAATTGTTCCTCAATCTCTACGGCCACAAGCTTCCCGTCCTGAGCATGGACATCTCTTATGACAGCAAGTTGATTGTCACCTGTTCCGCGGATAAGATGGTCCGTCTATGGGGACTGGACTTCGGAGACTGCCACAAGGCCCTTCTGGCGCACGAGGACAGCATCATGGCAGTGGCGTTTGTTCCTAATAATAAAGAAGGGAACGGACACAACTTCTTCAGTGCCAGCAAGGACCGAGTCATCAAGTACTGGGACGGGGACAAGTTTGAGCAGATCCAGCGGCTGACCGGACACTTTGGAGAGATCTGGGCGCTCGCCATGAGCCATTCTGGCGAATTCATCGTCAGTGCCAGCCACGACAAGAGTATCCGCATCTGGCAACAGACTGATGAGCCGCTCTTCCTGGAGGAAGAGCGCGAGAAAGAAGAGGAAGAGGCGTACGATGCCACCCTCACGGCGTCTCTGGAACAGGACGAAGAGGGCGAAGATGGTGAGAAAGCTGAAGCAGTGGATGCGGGCAAACAGACGACTGGCACACTCATGGCCGGAGAAAAGATCATGGAAGCGCTGGACATCGGCATCGAGGATCTCGCGGCCATGCGTGAATGGCGCCAGATCAAAGCCGCTAATCCCAACGCCGCAGCCGCACCCCCCGACCGCAACCCGCTCTACCTAGCGCTAGGCAACGTCTCCGCCGAGCAACACGTTCTGAACGTGGTCCAGAAAATCCCAGCGGCAGCATTGCAGGATGCGCTCCTAGTGCTGCCCTTCTCCAAACTAGCCGCCCTCTTCACCTTCCTCAACATCTGGGCTGAGCGTGAATGGAACATCGCGCTAACCTGCCGCGTGCTCTTTTTCATGCTGAAGACCCACCACCGCCAGATCGTCTCCAGTAAGATGATGCGGCCCATGCTCGACGATATCCGGAAGACCCTGCGGAGGGTTCTGGCAAGGCAGAAGGATGAAATGGGCTTTAATATGTCCGCCCTGCAGTTTATTGGTCTTCAGATCCGTGAGCAGAGCAGCAAGGACTACGTTGATGAGGATACTTGGGAAGAGCAGCAGGTACAGAAGGGGTCTGGCAAGAAACGCCAGTTTGTCAGTGTGGCCTGAGCTGGGTTATGTATGAGCATTGTGGATTGGCGTTTTTTTCATTTGGATCATAAAAAGTTCGATATCCTTGGGAGTTGAAAACAGCAAGGAATGTATTATAATCAAGAAAGTTCATTTCCCTATTATCAACCGAGTAGAATGTCTATCACCACTACATGTCACGATATCCGGCCAAGTCAACACGCTCTAATCTATCCAACCCACAATCCCAATAATACTATTCACCGAAAATCCGACGGAAAGCCTAAGCACAGAGCAAAATTAGCCATCAGATCAACAGCTCATAACGCGTGTGCCCATCATCTTCTCCACAATCGCTTCAATCGCCCCCAGTGGGAAGGGGGGATGGAAAAGTCCCAAAACTCCATTCAGCAGAACCATTATAAGCATCGACGACAAACGAGCAGCCCTTTATAAAGGAGAAACCCAATCTGCCATACCTCTTCCGGCTCTTCCTAAATAAACCGGTTCTTGAAAAGATCTCATCATGCTGGAGTTTTGGGGCTTGGATTTTTCGGAGAGATGCAGGGGAAAGGAAATAGGAGAAGGGGAATTGGTCACGTACCTAGTTACTATTAGCTGTGGTCATTGTGTGTGTGTCAACTAGAGCTGGTGGTTGTGAGTCGAGAGATGTTGGAGAAGAGATGTGTGGGAGACGGAAGAAGAATTGGCAGAACGAGAAAAGAAAATGTTCGGGTCACGTGCCAGTTTACTATAAAACTCCCCATCTAACTACCTTGCCCACAAGAAACCTCCAGGGCTGGAGCATGTTGAGGAATAATGTCCAGAGGTAGAATTCCTAGGTAGGTAATGTTTTTAAGTAGGCCTTGTATTGTATAAAATTCATTCCGTTTCATCATGATAATCATAACAATGTGCCAGTCAAGAAGACTCCTTCATTTTCCCACAAGAAGAGCATGTCCACCACTGACTCTCCATGAAAGCACCACATGATGCACATAGCCAGCCCAGCGGCCGTTTATTGACATTCTGGTCCAAGGAAGCAAGGGAATGTACGGCACGGCTGCGGTTCTTGAATGCAAATGTATCCCTCGGTTTGTCCTCTTCTTCTTCCAATGGTCTTTTGCTTGCATTTCGTGTTTCGGAGCGAACATTCACTGTTGTTGTTGGAGCCTGTCCAGTGGTAGCCTTTGTGTTGGATGGGGCTGGTCTTTCCTCTGCACAGGCGTCACAGCACAGGAAATTAGACGGGTTTTGTAGAGTGCATGTTGGACAGGTCCACGGTGTTTCGTAGGAGCTGTTATCGGCCGTGAGTTCCAGGACTTCGGGGCTCTCCGCCGGTACAGCAGCGGGTGGTGTGCTGCAATCACTTTCCGGCAGCGGATGAGGAGAAGACCTCGTGCGCGGACCAGCCGGATTCTCCTGGCTCGGAGGGACATAGCCCTCGCCATATTTCTCCTTCTCCTCTTCCTGAATCAACTCAATAAAAGCCTGCAGAATAGCTTGTTCATTTGCATCGTCTTCTTCAGCCTTCGTCCTGAACCCATTCCTCGAAGCCTCCTCAGCAAGCTCCGTGCTCCGCTCTGTCCCAGACGCACACCCCTGTGTTACTTCGACGCGCCGCTGCGCTGCATCCGCTCTGATCTTGCGCATATCCGTGCCCCGCAGCACCGGCGCGCCTCCAAGCCTCTGCCCCGAATTCTTGAATAGAACGCGGCGTTGCTCTGCAGACGCACGAGCGCGTCGTCGAGCTTCGTCTAGCGGGATCCTGTTTCCGCCGAGCCGCTTGCCTTCGGAGAGGAAGCCTTCGCCTGTGTACCCCTTGAAAACAAGCTCCTCGTGCTCGTCGCGGAGCTGGTTCCACAGTGCGTGAAAATCCCGATTATGGGGACCGTGGACAATATGACAAAGTCTAATTGATCATCATCAGCGACAAACAAACTGTATACCAGATTTGCTCGGTACGTATAGTTACTCACTCGTGCAACATGGTATCCACGACCTGCTCCAGAGGCAGGAACTGGCGCTGATCAGAGGCATACCGTAGTCTCAGGCAGATCTTCTGCCCAGTGTTAACATTCAATCCGAGCAGATTCGACTGGCGCGGGTAGAACTCGCAGAGTGCGCCGACGCGCCAGGAGCGTTGTCGCATGATCGGCTTCACCAGGGAGGCAATCTTGCGAAGCATCAGCAGGGCCTCCGATTCGCGCGGCCGTTGCTTTTCATGCCGGTACTCGGAGATGAGGGCGTCTAGTTCCCGCATTTTCCTCTTTTTTAAAGGAGTTTTTTAAATGGATGGTCAGATGTGGACTGGCTGGGGAATAGAGATGCCGTGATAGACAGACGCTACTGTCGGAGTTGGGGCGTCATTCTCCAAAATGAGAGTGTGTGGTCGAGCCAGTCCCCCATAAAGACATGAGGGGGATGGGAGCTTGCAGCAATGAGGGTCGGGGGATTCTTCTGGAACCTTGGAAGTGTTGATTGAATATCAGACATTGATAATCAACGGATGATGCTACTGGCCTGGAAACTCGGGTGTCTATTGGTCACGTGCTGCTCAAGGAACTGGCAACCAGGGCGTCTATCTTTCTACTGGGTTTCTTAGAATTGGTGAAGAGGAATAGGGAAGTTCAAAAGACAAATAACTATTCTCATATGCTAATATTCATTGTTAAATTTCTGGATGGATGCGTGTTCCTTGTGAGCACCTACGTACTCTCCGTCAAGATATATATATAGTGACTACTATGCGTCTTCATTCGCAAGTAACCAAGGCGCCCGGTAATCTTGAACCGGTCCAAAAGTATCCTTCTACGTACAGTGTCTATGCACGTTTGCTACTAGGAGGTTGCACAGATCGTGTTGGACCCCTCGTTCTCCGAACAAACTTGGCTGAACAACCTTGCTAGTCATCTCTTTCGTTTGAAACATTTCGCCAATACGACACCTTTTGATACCGGACAAACAGTGTGGATCCTGAGCTGTTAGCAGAGTGACCGTCACCATTATTACTTGGTCGATCTAGTCCATAGAGCATCACACCACGTGACTGACATCATTATCGAACTTTTGCCCCATTCCATCCTCCTCCCCGCTTCAACTAACACGCCGCGATGACCAGCGATGACCAGTTCTTTTTCGATTACGTGAGAAACTCTCCCTTACAAACAGTCTTGACCATTCGCTGACAACTATCTGCCAAAGCTCGCGTCCATACCGCATGACGTAAGGCGATACTCGCACCAAGTCGCCGACTCGATCGACAGACAGGTCGACCATGCCGCGCAGGTGATGCGCGATACCCTGGCGCAGCAGACATGGCTGCCACGGACGATCCGCCCGTCTGCTCGCTCATGCCAGCGCGCCCCGCCACCGGGTCTCACCGACCGAGTCCAAAACTGGATGGCTCGGAACCGCGCGTGGACTGCTGCTCTTATCGCGTTTGTTGGAACGGGGTGTGTTTTGTTCTATGGGAATAAGAAGCTAAATGGGAAGAGGAGGAAGGCTAGAAAGGCGGCGAATGGGGCGAGGAAGGAAATAGTAGGTATGTTGTGAGAAGAAGACCTCGGTTCTTATAGCTGTGCGCTGACTGGCAACCCATTTAGTCGTTGCTGGCTCGCCGCATGAGCCCATGACTCGAGCTATTGCTGTCGATCTCGAACGCCGAGGGTATATTGTGTATGTGACGGTGTTATCGGCGGAGGAAGAGCATATCGTGCAGACTGAGCACCGAACCGATATCAAACCTCTTTGGCTAGATCTTACGACCGTAAGTGGAGGGTCCTGCTGCACAGCAGGTCTAGAAGCTAATGTATGAGCAGACATCCTCGTCGTCATCAGAAATCCATCCCTCGCTGCATGAGATTCACTCCTTGCTCACACAGCCCCAATCCCCATTGCCTGGTGTGCCGCCGCATACCTGCCAACTGAGCGGCTTGATCATCATCCCGTCGCCCAACTATTCCGCTGGACCAGTGGCGACAATCCCACCATCTTCCTGGGCCGACACGGTCAACACTCGTCTCCTCTCACCCATTCTCACCACACAAGTATTCCTGCCCCTCCTAACCCTCCGCAACAACAGCAGTACCATCATCTTCGCCTACCCATCCATCTCCTCCTCTCTATCCGCGCCCTTCGCCGGACCGGAAGTCGCCACGACGCGGGCCATCTCCGGCTTCGCGGCATCCCTGCGCCGGGAACTCCGTCTCCTCGAGCAGGGCAACGTGGACGTCGTCGAGCTGCGTCTCGGCAATGTCGATCTCGGTCCTGCATACCGCAACCCGCAGAATCAGATCGCAGGAACAGAGGTCTTGGCCTGGAGCGCGCAGCAGCGCGCCTTGTATGGCTCGCAGTACCTGTCCAGCGTCGAGCAACGACCCGTCGCATCGGTCGGACCGAGCACAGTGCGCGGGTCCCCAGCGCGGAATCTCCATCACGCCGTGCTGGATGCCCTGGAGCCGGCCTCTCGGGGGATCTTCGGATCGCGAAAGAGTCCGGTCATCTATGTTGGCCGCGGAGCCAGATCATACAGCGTGATCGGCGCTTGGGTGCCCGCCGGCCTGGTGGGTTTGATGCTGGGTTACCGCGGCGGGCATGGTATGACCTTGCATAGCCCGAGCGGCAGTGGCAGCGAGACCAGCTGGGATAGGGTCTGATTGTGATCGAAACTGGCCGTGCTGGAAACTCTTTTCTCTTCTTTTGGAAAAAGAAAAGATATATATCCTAATACTTGGACTCTCCTCGCTCTTCGCCAAATTGGCTATTAACGAATTAAATTCTGAATTCCTCATTTTTGATACCATATATGACCGCCTATCTTTAGACAGGAATCTTGCTCTCAGCCTCCTCCCCATCCGACACCTGCTCCACCCTAGCAACATGAAGATTATTCCTATCTAGCCCGGTATCAAACCGCGACCGCTTAATCCTGTCACGCGTAAGCCTCACGCGCAACCGAATAGCCAACCATGAGAGCACGAAGATAACCAGAATCGCCGCCAGAATCCCGAAGCAATAACCCGTCACTGTGCCGCTCTTCTGGCCGTGGGACCCGGGATCCAGGAACGAGTACGTGTAGAAACCCTCGGTGGAGTGCGTGATGTATGCGACGCAGAGATAGAAGAGTAGAATGAGGATTAGGAAGGGGATGAAGATCCAGGGGTGTGGTGCCGTGGCGGGGAGGATGATTTCGAGTAGGGCGTAAAGGGAGTTGAGGCCGTGTTGTGAGATCTTTTTTTTGGGTAGGGAGTTAGCATGCATTCCAGAGGAGATTTAAGTATTCTGCGGCTCTGTCTTCCTAGGGCTGAGACAGACCGAGTGACCTGACAGATGAGAAAGAATGTGGATCGATCAGGACATACATTCGACCAAGCATCGAAAACCTCCACAAACCACGGCGGCTTGAACAAGATACCCCAATACACGATCGTCACTAGAAACGGATACGTCGTTACGGTCGCATACAGCAGCGCATGCAGTGCGCGCAAGGCCCTCGGCCAACGATCCAGCAGCACCGAGCGCCCCGTCCTTGCATAGAGCGCCGTGTGGAGAGTCGCGAAAACAAAGTAAAATTGCAGCCCCCAGAACGTCAGCCAGGTGAAGTAGCTGAAGGACTGGCCGATGGCATTGCGGTCACCGTGGGAGCCGTCATAGGCCCAGACCGTGAGGATGGTCGTGAAGATGTACAGCGCGATCAGGCCGCGCAGACACGCGAGGATCGGCGGCGGGAGGAGCCACGAGGTTTCGTAGCGGTGTTGGTTGTCGTCGTAGGAGGGGACTCCGAAGAGGGTCGCTGGTGGGATGCGACGCATTGTCGGGGGTTGGGGAAGGCGTGGTGGAGGGGAGGGAAGGAGAGAGGGTTGGGTAGCTTTTTACGATCATCTACGACTGCTGTTCTCGGCCTGAAGTTCGTCGGTGCAGGTGAGGTAGTATTGTACTCGCGTTAGGGCTAGGCTCCGCTGTATGATCCGTGCTCCACACGAGTAGATAGTATTGGGTTTAATTATAGAATTTCATTCAATCAGTTTATTATTATGAAAGACAGAATTATACCTAATAATAACACTACAAGAAGAATAATAGCCCACGTAGTATTACTATGGCAGAGACAAGAAGAATAAATCGAGGATCCTATAGCCGGTGAAAACCCACTTCGCCCGTGTAATGTGGGGAGGACAGGGGGTCGTTCTAGAAGAACAAATGCTAGGACTGGATGGCGTCAGTCCAAATAGGCGGTGGGCTTGGCTGCCCCTGAGCCGGACGTAGTGAGTGGTGGCCTGAGTGAACTACTGACCTGGAGCTCGGTGTTGTTGCTGCTGCATTGCGATCGTCAGGGCTGCCCACCTCGCTTTCTGGTTCCAACTCTCTTTCTTTCTCTCCCCTTTCATCGGTCATCTTTCTTTTCCCATCACCACCATCCATGCCGTGACTGTCTTTGTTGTCTCCCACCCTGGCCTTTTCGGGCTGTCATTCCTTTCACCACATTTCCCCGCCCGCCCGCCCGCCCGTCAGACAGCCCCCCTTGCCACGTCTTTGATCAACAGACCACTTTTATCTAGCCGACTGCGCCTCTTGTTCGATAATTGTTAAATGAATCGATGCTCTGACGCTTTCCCTCTGAACTCCACTGCCTCTCCGACAGAATGGCGTCGCGAGAGAACATGAGCGACTATCGCTCCAACTCTCACGATACTTTGCGCAACGGCATGCCTTCCCCTCGAGTCGAACATTTTGCCGGCGCCGTCCCTCCAGCGCTGTCCCCGCTCGACGCGCTCGCCGCCCAGGGCCGATTCCTCGCCAAGCAGCTCGATGAGTCCCGCCAAAAGGACCGACGCATGAGCCGACTGCCACCTTCCAGCGTGGCGCGATCGCTGTCCCAACCCCGACCGGGCTTCTTCCGATCGCCCTCGTCGAATGATTCCTCTCGCAGTGATGGCCTCACTCGCCAGCCGACCCAGAAGGGCCTGCCGGAGCTCGAGGAGCCCAAGTACCGTCCCGTGTCGGAACATCCCCGGTTCAGTTCGGTCTCCCACGCCGGCACTGAGGCGAGCTACACCGATGCCAGCTACCGCGATAGCTACCGTGATAGCTATCGCGACAACGATGCCACGCCCCGTACGACGATGCTTCATGGGGCCATGGATGACTATGTCTTGCCGCGCGCGGAATCTCCAGAAGAGGATCTGTCGCTGAATGAAGGGCAGGAGGATGCTCCAGTGGGTATGGCGTATCCGTTGCGGCAGCCGTCGACGGACTCAATACAGTCAAGACTCCATATTCCACGGACACTGGCACCACCCCCAGCGTCGCCGTACTCAAGACCCTCGAGTAGTGCCAGGGTGACGCACGAGAGCTCTGATGACGACTACAGCAGCTCCAATGCCGGATCAACCTTCTCCAAACCGCGAAAGCTTTCCTCTGGAAGCACTGCGTCGATGCCGTATTCGCCCATGTCAACCTTCCCCGCACGGCCGCACCCTCGCTCACCGTCGCTGAGCTCGGAGACCTCCACCACAGGCCCGAATCACCTGCCACGGCCCTCGTTCAATTTCTCTCGGCCGCTGAGCCGGTCCAGCACCAGCTTGTCTGGCCAGCTTACTTCCGAGCCTACTTCAGCACCTCATGCAAATCACATGCACCGTGCCAGCAAGCCGGCTCCGATCTCTGTGCCTCTGGCTACCGAAGACATTGTCAGAAACCAGCTGGCGGAACAGGACCCCAATTCCGCCGTGGCCTCGTATACCTATTCTAAGTATTCGCTTCCCCGTGGGCGAATGGTCTCGAGAAACTCGGTGATCTTCGCGGGCCTGCAAACACCACATTTCGAGTGGCAGGAGCCACTGTTTGAGAACTCGCCGCCTCCCCGACACTCCGAGGAGCCCATGCGGGCTCGCACCCCGTCTCCTTCCCCGCGCCCCCAATTTGCGGAGTCGCCCAAGGCTCACTCCATGCACGAGATGCCCGCTACCGTGCCTCAACGAATCGTACCTCAGCAAACTGCGCCTGCTCCTGCTCCTGCTGTGGCTGCGGCTGCGGCTGCGGATCCACCCCGTCCCTCCATGGAGACTACCATGTCTAACCCGCAACCGCAACCGAGTAACGACAAGGATGAGACCGCCTCGTCAGTAGGCTCGGCTAGCACGCTGCGCCCTCAAACCGCTCGCACCACTCAGTCGTCGGCTGCTGCCCTCTCGGCGGATGACCATGTCGCCAAAGGAATCGAATGTCACGAGAACGGATCGTTGAACGAGTCCACGTATCACCTGCGTATTGCCGCAAAGCAAAATCACCCTACGGGCATGCTACTATATGCGCTTGCTCTCCGTCACGGATGGGGCATGCGCCCCAACCAGACTGAGGGTGTGCGCTGGTTACGCAAGGCGGTGGACTCGGTGGGATTGGAGATGCTGGAAAACCCCGATGCACCGGGCGCGGGCTACGCAAAGCAATTGCAGAAGGCGTACCGGGCGCAGTTCGCATTGAGTATTTACGAATTGGGCGTTAGCCACCTGAACGGCTGGGGTATCGAGCAGGACAAAGCTTTGGCTTTGCGATGCTTCGAGATTGCCTCGCAATGGGGTGATGCTGACGCCATGGCGGAGGCAGGCTTCTGTTATGCAGACGGTGTCGGGTGCAAGAAAGACCTGAAAAAGGCCGCGAGGTACTATCGGCAGGCCGAGTCCAAGGGTATGAACATGGTTGGAAACAGCTGGTATGTTAATTCTCTCTTTCTTGTATGCCGTCCGGAAGCTAACCATGTGTCTGCAGGATCTACAAGGACAAATATATGGGCGACGAAGAGCCCAGCACCCGTTCTCGTGGGCGTCACGCCAGCGAGGAGAAGAATAAACCGCGGAGTAAATCGCGGACTCGCAGCATCTTCCAGCGGAAGAAGTCAATCGTGCCCGAGGCATAGACTTGACCTGAGCTGTATTCAATTCCTTCATCAACCCACCCATCGTCGATCAGCATTCGTTGGAACTATGCCGCGACTTTGTTTGGAGCGTTCCGAGCCGAATTTTTCTTTCTTTCTGGCCATACCCTAGCCAGGACATTATTGCTTTCTTTGCATATTTTCCCTCTTCACTCATCATTTATCCTTTTTTTTTCCCCAAGCCGCCTGGGCAGCTTCTTTTCGAGCATGTTGGACGACCACCCACCCGTCCGTCTGCGTCGCGGGCATAATGCTTTTTTTCTTCGTGGATACCCTTTTTCATATTCTCTTCATTTCACATTTTCTTGTTACACTCCTTGCGAGGCAGTTAGTCAGTCCCATTGACCGACCCGCATTATTTCCCATGGTCTTTTAAAAATACCTCATTGTTCCTTGTTCCCTTTTTCCCTCTGGACATTTTTGTCAACCCACCTACCTGTTACTTTATCAATTTTTCGGCCATCGCCTAGCCGCTAAGCGACGTATGCACGCGACGATTATTCTTCGCGATGAACTCATGACAGAAATTCGACATTGTGTTTGTTTGTGTTCATGTTGATTTTTTTGGTGCTTTTGCCCCTCTACTACATGTTAGTGGTGATAATATTGCCGTCTCCTAACTAATGTGTATTTTCCCTTGGATGTAATGAACGAAAGGACGGACGATTATGGGAGGATGGATGGAACCAAGGAAGAAAGAAAGGCGCCGAAGATCGCGATCTAATATATCAAGTACTCTTCCTGTGTACATTGTCTCTCTGACCTGGTCCGGACATTTCACCCTTAATTGTCTTGTCTTATCTCTAGTGCCGGACCGGAATAAACCCCATGTCTTGTCTCAACCCCGGAGAATTGGCCTAAGATGAACTAGATCCACGCCTATGGGCGTTTGGGAGACTGCGCCACCAACCTGGGTTAGTCTCCACGGGACGAGTACACTTTTTCAGGAGACCCGTTTCTCCCCCCCTTTCCCGCTCCAACAACCTTTTCTGAGTGAAAGTGGTTAGTTTGTAGTGGTGTTCGGCTGGGCACGGGATCCGCAGAATCGTCGTCTCATCGTATCCGGCCTTGGCCAGCGCCTCTTTCTGAGACTAGTTTCACCGTGGTTCGGCCAATAGGATACTAGGTGCTCGGCGGCCAACGGAGGCCTTAAGTGGCCGGTGCAACAGCATGTACCGTAGTAGCTTGCGGACCATCCCTTGACTGACTTCCTACTGACCGAGTGAGTTAGCAAAGGTTACACAGCACGGTGCACCAGGCAAGAACCGCCAGATAATAATGATAGGTAGGACGGCCACCACGCCCCGTTGTCATTATTTATTGCTCATAGACCTGCATCCGGCCTAGTCTGTGGTTGAATCTTTCAGGATTGGCAGTGTCAGATTCAGCTTATTATTTTTGGCTCAGCGCTGAGGATGCTGTGCCTCGGCCGATCCGAGTGTTTTTGCTTGTGCTCGCGCTTGCGCAGACAGACAGGCTCAATCGACAATCGAACGATGGGGGGATCGCAGGATTTCTTACTTAACCTGAAACACGAAATACTTTTTCGGTGCAGATGATCGGCCTTTGGGGGTCGATTATTATTAGTAGGTAGTGATTATCGTATTTTCTTCTCTTTTGTTCCCCCCCGCACAGAAGCCAAAAAGGGTCCTAACCTAGACTCAGTTAGTTCATCTCTCCGGATTACTACATACTTGTACTCCCTCCCTTCCTTCCCCCCCCACCCACCCAAGCTTTTCCATTTTGGCTGGGAGGGTACAACCAGCCACAATAATATATCCAGCCTGTCGCTTATTTCCTTGCGGTTCTGCATGGCATGTGACAGTGGTTCTTCTCTGGAACTGGGAATTCATGACTCGACTGGCTGGCCCTAAGCTGGAACAGTCGATGGAGGATCCTGTCACTCAGACTGCCACTGCCTGCTACTCATAGAAAAAAGAACTAAAAAAGTAAAAATAATGCGGGCCAAAACGCCATCCTCCGCGTTTATTTTATTATAAAAAGTAAATGCAACCCTCGCCCTTCTTGGACCTGACTCCGTCCCCCAATTTCGTCTCTACTTCTTTGCTGTCGCTCGTTTTAATTCACTGTTCGTTCCTTCATTTCTTTGCAGTAGGGCGGACGGGACTCCTCTTCTCACTTTTGCTATTATTGTTGCAGTTTACTGTCGGACAGGTAAGTACAGCGTGTTTCACCTGCCCGCTCTTCCCCTTTGTGCTTATATCTCTAAGCTGACAATGCCACTCGTTGCAGGCAGGTTTGAGACATAATCGAGAGAAAGCTTGACAGCATGTCCACCAGCAAGGCCTCAGCTGAGGCTACTGCGGTGTCCGCGCCAGCAAATCGCAGCTTTGGTTCGCGAGCTAAAACCCATTACAAGAAGTGGTGGTGGGTGCATCTGATTGTCATCATCATCGTGCTGCTGGTTGTCCTATTGCCCGTGTAAGTTGAACCCCAAACATCACTTCATAATTGATAAGTATTGACATCCTCACAGCGTCTACGTCGGCTACCCCAAAATCGCCCAGACGGACGTCAATGAATCCACCCTAAACATCACCAGCATGGTTATCAGCGATCCCACACCCGACTCATTCCACCTCACCCAAACACAAGTAATCGGCTCGCACGCCTCGTTCCATCCACAGATCTTCGCTTTCAGCGCTAGCGTCTCCCTCCTCGGCGCGGCCGCCCCCTTCGCCTCTGTGCAGGTGCCAGCGGTGCAATCTAAGGATGGGGCTGTGGTTGACATCTCGCAGACGTTGAGCCTGAGCGATGTGTCTGCATTTGGCGACTATGCGAAGGCGGTTATGTTGAATGAAGAGGTTGACCTGAATATTTATGGGAAGCCTGTTTTGCAGGAGGGTGCCTTGCCGAAGACTACGGTTACGTATAACAAGACCGTTACTATGAAGGGTGAGTCTTTGTGTTTGTCTGCTATGCAGTGTGGAATGGGATGGAATGGAACTGATGAATTGATATAGGTTTGAATAAGCTCAAGGGCTTCAACGTCACCGAGTTCAATATCTTGGGCACGCAACCTGATGGAACTAATATGAATGGAACGGTGCTGATTCCCAACCCGTCTGTCTTGACTCTCGCAATGGTATGTTCTCCTCTCCTCGTCTTCCGTTCCTAGAGGATATTCTCTATATAATATGCAGCAATACTCATTCAAATGACAGGGCAACCTAACCCTCGACCTCTCCGTCGCCGGTCAACCAATGGGCCAGTCCTACCTGAAGAACCTCGTCCTGAAACCAGGCAACAATACCATCCCCATGACCTCGAAAGTCGATGACGCCGCAATCATCAAGTTGCTGGAGGGCGGTAACAAGTACTCGAGTGGGATCATCCCCTTCGACATCACGGGGAACTCGAGTGTCTATAATGGTCAGAATCTGCCTTATTTCACTGCAGCGCTGGCGGCGAATACGTTGACGGTTGAGTTGAATGTTGGCAAGGCTCTTGGGTTGTCATCGGGAACTTCCAGCAGCTAGTGATCGGGATGGTCTTGTTTGTGTACAGGGATTATCGCTTTGTGTGTTTTTGTTTTGGGAGTGTACACACGATGGGTTTATTTAAGGATTTTGCATTTTGTTGGATGATATCTGTCTGCGTCCCTTATGTGTACTTAATGCCAATACCCGTTTCTTAAATTGTGAAGTGTGAGTCTCAAGGAATGTCGTTCTGATAAAATTGCTTGGTGTCTATGGTATAACTGCCTAGTATATTCATAGGTGGACAGGATCAGTCCAAGAGACCACCGAAGCTATCTGGAACGCAGCGAACGAACCATTGTATCTGGGTACACTAAACAGATCGCTCTTGGTATGTCCAATGCGATCAACACTTTACTTCAGCTGCCACCTTATGAAATCCTCATTGGCTCAACTAATTCTCAGTGGTTATAACCAACTCATGTTTACAAATTTCTTCGGGTCCTTTTCAATAGTCTCCGATCTTCTCCAATTGACATCCTCCGGCGTAATTAGAACTAAGCTATGGGTAACTATGGGTAGCTATGATACCGATCCTAAAGCTTGTAGCGTATCCGAGGAATATTATCGTAATATGGAACCACAATCAAATCAGGATCCTCCGTCATTCCAACCATCGCGGTAGTAACAGGATGAACCGGCTTTCGATCCACAATGAGGTTGATACAGCTTGGTCCGTTCATAGTTTGGAAGCTGGTAACAGTGCTCTCAATATCAGATATACGCGAGACTTTTGCAGCGGCATTCTGTAATCCCTGGGCAACGACATCGTACTCGGTTCCAGGGCTCAGTGAGCTAATGGGCCTTGCTGGGTTCTTCGATCCATAGACTATATCCTGTCCATTGGAACTCATACCCCAGCTGGAGTTGTTGACGATAACGGTCATGATGTTGAGATTGAGTCTTTTGTATGTGTCGAGCTCCATCAAGTGAAAACCCGCAGACCCGTCTCCCTGGATGTTGACAATTTTTCGATCAGGGGCTGCAATGGCACAACCTAATGAGTATCCAAAGCCAGTGCCCAGAAAGCCTAGATAGCCTGTTGCGGTCATCATAGCGCTGGGCTGGCAGTGCATGGCAAGATTGCCTGCCCATGCCCCTGCCTCGCCCCCGTCCAGGACCACAATGCTTCCGGGCTCAACAGCGGAGAAGACGTGCTTTACTGCATGGTACGGATGTAGAAGCCCAGAGTCCAAAGTCTCGGGCTCCTTTTCGTAAGGAAGTTCCAGAGTCGCTAGACCAAGTACGGTTTGAACCCATTGCTTGTCAACTGCACTTTGATGGGCAGTTGAGACCTTCAGCTTCATCGCTGTCACAAAGGCATCCGCGTCGGAAACAATTCCTAGATCAACTGGTAGCGTGCGGCCAATTTCTCCTCCGCCGCAGTCCACTTGAATCAACGCACAGTCTTGAGGCGGAATGATAGCACCACCCCTGCCACCGAGAAACATGCCCGTGCGTGCACCAAGAAGGAAAATAAGATCTGGTCGAGGGAGATTAAGAAGTGGCAGTTTAGCCAGGTCTCCGGCTGTGCTTCGAGATAGCATGGGAGAGTTCTCGGTGAACAGTGCGAATTTGGAGGTGTTAAAGATGGGCACGCTGCATGTCTCAGCAAACTGCACCAGATTCTTCCGTGCCTATAATTCATAAGTAAAGACAAGAACTCAGAGGAAAGCGGCCATACCGAAAGAGATTTGGTGCCAGTTCCAGTGATAATCACTGGTCGTTTGGAACGAGCAAGCAGTTGAGCAGCCGCACTAACTGCGTCTGCATGAGGCCCGGGAGGAAACGAGGGAGGCGAAGCAATTGATCCCCACGATATGAGTTTGGGTTGTATAGGAGAGAATAGTACATCAATTGGGAAGTCAAGCAAGACGGGGCCTAGAGCAAAGCTGGATTAATAGAGGAAATATTAGATCAACGATGTCACCTACCAGGAGCTCCCGATTGCGCGACTCGAATGGCATGCGACAGAATTCTTGGACACTCTTCTGGAGTTGTAACCCGATGTGCAAATTTTGTTATTGGATGTGCCGCTACAACTTGGTCGATTGAGCCTTGCAGGGAATTGTTCTCGGTATCTCGAGTTGGTGGCGAGGAAGTGATGCAGAGAATGGGACTCCGATCACCATAGGCTGTAGCAAGACCAGCCAGTCCGTTGGAAAAGCTATTTATTGGTTAAATGGCTGCCTGAAAGACTTATGGGAAAACACTCACCCACTGTTAGCAGTCACAAAGCATACTCCCAGCTTGTTACTAATTCGCGAGTATCCCTCAGCGGCCTGGACGGCGGCAGTTTCATGCCTCGTGTCCACGAGGCGGATACCCACGGACTCGCAGCCCATAAAGAAAGAATCAAGATGGCCGCCATGAAGGCCAAAAGCAACCTCCACGCCTATACGCTTGAGTGACTGGGCAAGCAGGTCGCCTCCCGTTAATTCACGGTTGTCTGGGTACAGAAGCGGAAAGCCAGCCATGGTGATTTGCTGGACGCTGTAAGCTTGATAGCAAGATGGTGATTTTATGTTCTTTCATAAATGCCGAGGGGGGTTTCTTTATGACCAGGATCAAACATCAAAATGCGGAGAACCGAGGGTGGGCCAAGACCCCGGGCAACATCTAGACGGAGGTATTGATTACGATATTACACATTATGTTTGCATTTGGCTACATGTCAATTACTGCGCAGCATTTATGGGCGAACAATACTAAAGAGGTTTCCGGATGACGAATCGGAAGAGGAGTGCATTCTGCCATAGCTATCCACGTAGCAAGATGTGAGGGCCAGAATTATATGTGTCTTAGGCCTGTCCTGCTTCCACTGCTGCTTTCGCAGCGTCTGCCGCCGCTTTGAGATTTATCACCACTTGATCTTCAGTGAGAACGCCCTTAAGGAGGCTCTGTGCACTATCAAGGAGCCCACCTTTTGCCTTGTTGACCTCTATGAACTTGCCATCACAGCTATAGATCACCTCTCCGTATCTTTGCTGATCAGCGAAGAGCAACACGACGCTCCGAGCCACTGCCTCCGGCTCCTGAACTGGCACCCCCATGGACCGGATGGCCTCGGTGGGTACCATCCCAGTCGCTGTCCAGGATGGTGCGACAGCATTCATCCGAATATTGGAATCAATCTGACCCCCAACGCCGCGCAGGACGCCCAATACACCGTGCTTGGCTGTTGCATAGTCGGCGGCACTGAAGTTCTGAAAAGACGTGGCCGACGCCGTGAGAACGATGCTTTTCGCTGCTGCAGTATTTTCTTCCTTTCTAAAGAAGTGGACAGCTAGTCGGAGCGTGTATATAGCACCCGTGAGATTGACATTCATGGTCCGCATGTCAGGAGCAGCCAACTGGCCCGACTCATCCAGTGTTTCATCCAAGAAGTTCGTCGTGGTACCAACCCCGGCGTTGACGAATACATGATCGATCCGGTTAAAGCACGCGTGAGCTTGAATAAATAAGTTACGTACGCTTTCCCATTCTGAGACATCGACCTTGAAGAACCGTAGGTTTTCCGATTCGGGGAACACGGGCTGTGGCGAGTTGACATCGCCAATGATCACCTTGGCTCCGAGATGAAGACATAGCTCTACAGTAGCCCTGCCAATACCGGAAGAGCCTCCTGGAACGAGTTTGTTAAATCAACCTATTCGCAAAGTATTGCTGACATACCCGTGATCAGAACCACTTTATCTTGGATGCCCTTCAGAGCTTCATCAGAAATCTGGATTGCTGCCATGGCCTTGTAAATTTTAGGGTCACGCAAATGAAGAGAGAATTCCGAGTAATCCGCGTGCTTTTAGATTCTTTGGATGCCTAAATGTGATTGAAAAGCCGAGGTATCACCATTTGTTATAGCTGTCCTACCCCACACCTTGGCAGAGCTTTCGTAAGCCTAATCCGTGTTGAACTCTGCTGAGATATTTCAGGAGAAGGATCGTAGGATTTCACCAAGGTAGGGAGTGTCAATAGACAAGAAAGACTGGAGATATACTATGGGTCTTTGTACTGGCAAAAGCAAAATTTAAAATAGAATAATATCGCTATGAGTCTATAAACCGAGGCAAGACGCTCGGAAATGCAACATACATTTGAGGACTCCTGTAGATCTACAGCATGATACACATTATGCTCGCATATATTCGGCCATTTTCTGTTTGGCTTCATCTGCATGAGCCTGCACATCCAGGTCCCAAAGCCAACGTAGTCGCTTTTGGAATGTTTCTTTCAGTTTCTCCGCATCATCGCCAACTCCCTCCAGGCACAAGCAAAGAAGATAGGCATTCTCCTTGCTACTAGTGACCACGCGTTGACTTCGAGGCCGTCTAACGTCGTCGTATGCTTTAAATGCCGCCTTGACATCACTGACCGACCTCACGCTGGAATCACCAAAAAGTTCTGCCAGTACAAGCGCATCTTCAATCGCCTGTCCAGCTCCAGCGCCTTGGTGCGGTGTAGAGGCGTGCGCGGCGTCTCCCAGGATAGCCACACGAGATCGTGAATATGTCGAGAGGGCAGGGTGTTCAAAGACGGCCCATTGGGAAGGATCGGGCATGTGCTAAAACAAGCAATTGCGTTAGCCATTTTTCCAAAACCGGAAATTGGTGTCATACCTCGACTAGCGATTTCCAGTATCTGCCCATCTTACTGGCATCTCGCAGCATGTCCTCCTTCTTTGCCGGTCGCACCCAAGTATCGCAGTTCCATGTGTCGTTGAGAATATATAGTCCGACATTAACCTTTTGGGCCCGCATAATCGGATACGAGATTCCATATGCACCGTCCCCGATGTACATGGTAGATACCCTGGCGCGTTGATCGCCGACAGCCTGCACCATCTCATCCATGTCGAAGACAGCACGGTAGCCGTACATGCCGCTATATTGAGGCTGCTTGTCTTTCGACTCTTCGGGCAGCATGGACTCTTTCACTTTGGACTTGATTCCATCGCACCCGACAACGACATCTGCGACAGCTGTAGTGCCATCATCAAAATACAGATTCACGCCGTCGGCCGTCTCCTCCAGCTTCTCCAGCCGCTTGCCAAACTGTACAATCTCCGGCGGGATCAAATTGACCAGGGCTTCCAGGAAATTTGCGCGACGGAGCGTCGTTTGCCCTGACGGGAGAGCTTTGAGGTTCATTAATAAATCCCCCTCGTGGACCCCACTCGCCCAGACAACTTCAAACCACGTTTGCGCATAGCTCTCATAGCCAGGGCTATCGGCATGCGTGGTGACCAGCGAGTCATAGATCTCTCGGATTTGGGGGTCGATTAGCGGCATGGCACGGTGAGCCGCGGGGCCAATTGAAAGCCCTAGCCCAATCTCCTTGAATGCCGAGGCAGCCTCGAAGATTCGAACAGGGACATTGCGGCGGAGAAGACCAGCCGCAAGAGTTAGACCACCTATCCCGCCACCAACAATGGTGACGGTGAAGTCCTTGTTGGATGATGCGCTGCCCATTATTATTTTGATTGATGGTTGACCGTGACACAAGGTGGGGGTGGGCAGGGTGGCAGTGATGAGGAATAAGGAAAGACAGACCTGGTGGAGAATAAACGCATTTTCCCAGTTTGGTTTAATCTGAACAGATCATTTGATAATCGCTACCATACAGTTATGTAAGTGCTTGCGGATAGGTACCCACGGGGGCCGAGACGGGGCAACCGAGGCGCACCGAGGCGCCACTATGCGCATAAATTGATTAATTGGCTCCAGTTTCGATCCAAGGAGTCGAGCTTGTCCCCAACGGGTGCGGCACCGATCGACATCAATAGCGCCGACGCCCACTTTATCGATAAGAAATCCTGATTGGCCACCCATCTTTCGAGAAGGATTGTGCCCCTTGGACTTATCAAATCTACCTCTTACAATGCAAATTATTTTTTGATTAACCAACATAGGCTTTGATGATCCCGGACCATGCATGAACTCTTAGCCGGAGGTAACTCTTCCCCTCGTTTGGGAGTTACTGTATAGGCACAGAGATGCAAAAGTGACACCTCACCCCACTCCTCGAGTGGGGTGGCTGGGCACCCCCTAGCAGCCCCTAGGTTGATAGATCGTCGAGTTCTCAGAGGATCCCCCGACGATATTCTTTGGCAAACGTAGATCATGACATCGGAGCCGTATTTGTCATGGTGAAGTCCATGGATGAAGGCCCCAAACTAAGAATAGCCGTAACATTGGATAACTCATCCGCCACCCGAAAACTTACTCTCTGCCCAGGAACCCCTGCAGGGAAGGCGGGCCGGCCTGCAGCTCGGTAAAAGTTAGTACGAAAAGAACCGCTGTGTTGAGGCGGCGCACAGAAAATAACACGGCCATTTCACCGAGTGTACATTGCGAGCTCAACCGAGACACTCCAATCGGAGAAGAAGCTAGAAAAAGCCTGGGCCAACGCTACTCAGCGTAGTGCGTCCCTTTTTCAGCTGATGGGAACATTGCCCGGTGTGTTACAGAGACTAGTGCTGCATCGACTAGTTCTCGATCGATCGGTGAATCTCAGGGGTGGATAATATTATACAGTAATGATCCATGGTCCCCAGCTGGGCGAAGGAGCAGAAGGATCCACTAAAAGCCGGTATGGTACCGATCCTCGTATGTATCTGAGATCAGGCTTTACAGTTTGCCCGGTTCCCTGTCCATTGAATTGGAGAAAACCCATATGAGTGCAGCAGATCCCTTGGTCACATTTGTTCCTTCGTTGGCCCTCGCATTCTTCTCGCGAAGACATGTAGAACTGTCCTCCCGACAACCCAACAACACTATATACCGGCATAGTCGCCCTCACCCACTCCAATGGTGTCCGCTTCGCCTCTGGCCGAGAACCATGACTCTCGGGCCATTGATGTCTTGGTTCCGACTATTCTCACCACGGTAGTGGCGTTCATTCTCACTGGCTTACGACTCTATGTGCGCCGATTTGTGATGCGAATGTTTGGATGGGATGATGTGTTCAATGTTCTTGCGCTGGTGGGTGTCACTCTCCCAAGTCCCCTCCCATTCTGTATCTGACCGAAATCCCGCGCTAGTTGTGTGCGATTGTGGTGATGGGCCTGGTCGTCGCATCAACCAAATATGGCCTCGGGCGGCATTTCTTGTCCCTCGATCCTGTTCGAGCGGCCTACTGCGTGAAGCTTTTGCGCATCTCCGAGTTCTTTTTGATCTTCTCGACGATCTTCCTGAAGATCTCGATCAGCCTGTTCTTGAAACGACTTTTGTGAGTTCTTTCTTCTGAGCCTCGCTCTCCACCACCGGCTAACCAAAGGAACCATTTAGTCTCACGAGCAAGAAGTGGAAAATCTTCTTCTGGTGCTTTATCGCATTTAATACGATTACCAGTGCCCTTGACGCTGCCATCATCTTCCCACAATGTACACCCGTGGAGTATAACTGGAACAAGGGCATTAAGGGGACTTGCTGGTCCGATTCTGTGATCAATGGTACCGGAATTGCCCAAGGATGTATGCTTCTTCTGGTCTCTTGATCCAAGTATTAGGAGCTGATGATATACTTTTAGCAATCGCTGCCGCGACCGACTTCATTCTCTCGGTCTTACCGATTATGTTCCTTTGGAATATCAAACTCCCTCGCCGAGTCAAGTTTGGCATTTGCGCCATTATGGCATTGGGATTCGCGTATGTTCTCCGGCTTTTGAGAATAGTCTCTGAACAATACTGACCGAATAATTTTTCAGGAGTGGCGCATTTGCCATCGTTCGCACCGCACTTGTTCCCAGTTTGACGGCAACACACGACCCGACTTGTATGTGATATAAATCCTACAGGATCAACAAACGCTAACTATCCATCTAGGGGATCTTGTGGATCTTTTCAAATGGGCAGTGTAAGTGATGGTCGCACGAGTCTTGCTCAGCAATTCAATACTAATTCAGTTCTAGACTGGAAGCTACGCTGGGCGTCATTGCTGCAGCTGCGCCGTCCGTTCGTCCGCTGATCGGCCACAATTCC
Organism: Penicillium lagena; assembly: GCF_028827675.1. Taxonomy (NCBI): domain Eukaryota; kingdom Fungi; phylum Ascomycota; class Eurotiomycetes; order Eurotiales; family Aspergillaceae; genus Penicillium; species Penicillium lagena. The sequence continues at coordinate 1,778,478 of NW_026623222.1, read as the reverse complement.
ATGTCGACCGAATACTCCCGATCCAAGTCGCGCCAAATCTCGCAATCCTTACCCCTCCATTCGATGCGCACTGGCCGCAGCTCTCGCCACGGAGTGATCGATAGTATGTTGGATACCATGGACGACCGAGGAAAGGAGTCGGACGGAGATAGCCAATCTCATCTATGGGCCGCTCCGGACGAACATGGTATCATGAAGACTATGTCGGTGGAAGTGGTTACAACCCAAGGGCAGGGATCGGACGGCGAGCCTCCAACACCCACCAATTGGCCCCTCGAAGCACTTCCGACCAACGGGACCCGAAGGGCACCCTCGCCACACAGTCCACGTGTTGAGGAACATAGGCAAGTATGAAAACTGTACTGTAACTTATCGCTTAGTCGTCAAGACGGGGAGTTAAAAGGTCAATGGCGTTGTTAGACTAATCCATGTTCATTTTCCAATTTAAAATCTCTCACAACTAGCATGAATTCATTCGGCTTGTTCTCCGAATATGGATCTACAACAAGTGAGGGGGATGTGCTAAGTGTAATAGAAATACTCCGCCAGGAACCACGGAACGCCATAGATTACTAGGGCGCCTGGGCTTTATTTGCCAAGGCAATCCAGAGACCTCCATCCCAAGGCTCGCTAACACTTTAGTTCGCGACGGGTCTAAAACTAGCATCGGACCTAAGGTATCGCGAGCGAATCATAGTCTGCAGGCGCCCCAACACTGACTTTATTAAACCATGCCTTCGGGCTGAGTGTTACATCTGCGTAGCCCCCAGCTGCATTTCTCTGGACTAATTGGGCCTTGCTAAACCGCATGCGAGAGATGTTTTGCAGTTAGACAACAACCTGTCGGCATTTCATTCCATTTCCATTCCGACCGCTACACCCACTTTTCTTTTCTATTTTGGCTTTTCTTTTCTTTTTCTTCTCCGATCTTTTCCTTTTTCTTTTCATTATACCCCTGCTTCTAACGTGGCCTCCAGGCGCTGGCATTCACGATGAGCACGACAGACAGAGATGTGAAGGTGTCCTCGCCGGATGTGAGGACCGAGACAGACTCACTGGCCTCGAAGAAGAACGATGATGGCATTGTCCTTGTTCCTCAGCCAAGCGATGATCCGGAGGATCCATTGGTAAGAAAGAAAAAAAAGGCCATTCCTCAAGAAATCGTGATGTTAACGGGATTGCAGAACTGGCCGATGTTCAAGAAGCTGTCGGTGTTCATCTCCATCTGCCTGGCTGGCTTTGCCGCCCAGATGTCGCCCAATTCCAACCAGCTCACCTTTATGGAACAAGTCCCCGCATATCACAGCACACAGGCGGCCCTGCTCAACTCTGTCGCAGCCGGCCTTGCAGGCTGGGTTGCCGGTCCCTTCTTTTTTATCCCCTTCGTGGCGGTCATCGGTCGCAGCGCCGTCGTTCTTTGGAGTCTGGTGGCTATCTTTGCCTGCCAGATCTGGGCGGGCGAGATGACCGGCCCAGATGACTATATTCCGTTCACTATCTCGCGTCTCATTTGCGGTCTTTTCGGTGGTATTCCCGCCATTCTGGGCAGTGGATATATCATAGACATGTTCTTTTTGCACCAGCGTGGCAAGGCCTTTGCCGTCTTCGAGGTCCTGATCATCTTTGCTGTTGTCGGTGGTGGCACCCTCGGCGGTTTCATTGCGGAGACAAAGCCCTGGAGTTATGTCTTCTGGTGGACTCTCGGCCCCGTCGGCGGTGCCATCATCGCTGTTTTCCTCTTCGTTGAGGATACCACGTACTCTCGCGATGACACCAAGCCCAGCCGCGCTCCTCTCCCCAAGGGCTGGCTTGCAAAGCGCGTGGCTACCTTCCTACCAGGCACGAAAACTCAGCCTTCCGGCAAGGGCAAGGAAATGGTAAGATAACTCTTAACACCATGCAATAAAGGAAAATCAAACGCTAACCAAAGTCCCCGTTCTAGATCCGCCGCGCAATCATTCCTTTCCAGATCACATTCTCTCCTATCACCCTTTTAACGGGCACATACATTTTCATTGCTCTCGGTCTTCCCATCATGCAAGCCTCCACACTAGCAACCTACCTCCAACCCCCCGTCGAAGCTGGCGGCTACGGCTTCTCCTCGATGCAAATGGCCTTTTTCACCATGACCGCTTGGGTCGGCATCATCGCCGCCCAGGTCTACGGCTACTTCTTCAACGACAAGATCCCACTCATGCTAGCCCGCCGCCGCGGCGGCACCTGGCACACCGAGTACCGCCTGGCCAACACCATTCTGCCGAGCATCATCCTCCCCATCGGGCTGGGCATCTACGGCGCCGGCCTGGAGTATCACCTCCACTATATGGTTCTGGCGCTGGGCGGGTTCCTGATCTGGTTCGGTGCCCTGCTCGCCCTCCCCGTCTGCTATAACTATATCATCGAGTGTTTCCTGAATAACCCCGTCGAGGCATCGGTTTCGCTGAATGCGTACCGAGTCTCCTTCGGTCTGATGTCCGTCTTCATTGTGACTCAGTGGCAGGCTGCAGTTGGTGAGGGCTGGATGTGGGGCATGGGCGCTTTCTTCATTGTCTTCGTGGATCTTATCATGGCCGGTATCATTCTCAAGGGCCACTTGGTTCGCGAGTGGACCAAGTCCGTGAGTAGCACCCTTGCTGTCACGGAGGACGGTGCCAAGATCAGTGCGGGCTCCTCCGAGTCGGCGTGATTTACGCTTTTGCTGTGTCCTTTCCAGCGGGTCGGTTACTTGAGCTTTCATGTATGTAGATCTATTTACTCTTAATGTATAAAAAAAGCTTTCATATTTCGCTTGTGTGATGGCGTTTGCATCAGTCTGAGGGTGGCCGTACGTACGTAGTGACTTTTACAATTGTGCTGTCTCCTTTTCAGACTTTCTGTTACGTGAAGCTTTACGTGTGTGGATCTATTTACTTTCGATACCTCAACTCCATTTTTTATACTTCGATGTGTTACTTTGTGTAACAGTTTTCGAGGGCGGACATGTTATTTCAAGGTCCGTCCTTTTAGCCGCACGTCCCTACCACTAGCTACACATCCCCGAGTCTATTTGCCCACCCATCCCATACAAAATAGTACTAGCGCAAAAGAAAGTGTATCTTTCCTATGTACCTCTGGTTGTATCGAGGCGTCATTGAGGTGTCACTTGATACCAAAATACTCCCCTCTCCTTTCGATCCCAACCCGTAGCTCGCCGGCAGTGATATGGCATCATCACCCCTCCAAATCCTATACAAACTCACTATGGACGTTATCACAAGAGGCTCTTCTATTTGTGACTTTCATACCATGCTTGGACTTTTCAGTTTTGGTAGAAAAAATGAGAGTAGAAATTAGTGGTTTTATGAAAATTAGGACATAGAGTCGCAAAGTCGTATTTCCTCTGTATTGTATGATCGTAGGTACATAGACAAAGATACACTACCTCCACGCTAGCACTAATTTATATGGAATGAGTGTGCAAATAAACTAGGTTGTGTAGTCAATAGCAATGGTGTATAGGCAAACCGACCCTGAATTCAGTACTAAGCTTTTGTGACCCATCTACCGCGTACCTGTCAATTACAAGAATAGAAACTCAATAGGAACGCATACGGCATAGAAACCGAACTCTGAATTGCTTATGCATGTATCACATGTAGGCAGACTGCATACTGTACGTGGAAAAAAACATATCATGCTGTGCCAGCCCTTGGGCCGAAATGTCAAAAGCGCCATGGGGCAGAAAAAGAAGCGAAAATTGTATGTATGTGATGGGAGTGGAAGGGTGCGATCCTGTCGCTAGGCGGGGAGTTACGCTCGAACCGTTTGCGAAGTCTAGAACGTATTCTGTGCGCATTCATGAGGGATTAATCATAATCCTTGTTGGTGGAGTTGGCAAGCAGGCTGTACAAGCAACAAAAGCCTCAATTCCCTCAGCGAAGGGCATTCCCTCGCCAGAGCCGATTGATCCGATCCACCGGGTTCTTCGAGAACAACAAAATCAAATCATCGGAGCCGTGACAACCCGTTGGCCCCGTTCCCACTTGGGATACCCAAACGGATCATCGCGCTGCAAACTATCCGAACGGTCCCAATCAGAGTCACTATCAAAAGTGCCCCCATTGGGTTTCTCATCCGACGCATGGATAGGCGATGATGTATCTGAGTCATCGAGCGCGCGACGAAAGCGCAAGAACTCCTGGGACTCGGCACTATGTATCGGGTACATAGTGCCCAGCTCCATGGAGTGCAGAGCCGCGCGTTGCACATGGCGGATATCGTCGCGCAGACCCGCGACTTGGGTTTCCAGGTTCCGACGGGCGGTCTGCTCGCGGCGCAGGAGAGTGATTAGGGCGCTGTATTGTTCGATTGAGACGCCGTTGTAGTCCGAGAGGGAGGTCGTTGATGTTGCTGCGCGGACGGTTCGGGACTGCATTGTCTCTGGGCGGATGGTTGCTGTGCTTAGTGGGCGACCACCGCCAGGCATGGTGGTTGTCATGGGACTGGGGGAGTTGTCACGGTCCTCGGACCCTAGGAAGGATGGTTTGTTGCGCATGAAAGGGGAGAACGGGTCTGGAGGAGGGGCGTGTTTCTGTCTTGAGGATCGCTCTGCGCTGTTGGTGGAACTGTCGATGGAGTGGGATTGCATTCGGGCAATGGCGAATTCGAGGTCGATTAACTTGACCTCAAGCGTGGTCAATCGCTGCTCCAGAGTGAGGCTATCGTCTTGCTGCATGGTATGCACTAGATTGCCGACATTCGGGGGCAGGCTGATTTGCTCGGCGTGCTGGTCTGAGTCGGGGAGCGATGGATCCGCAGATCCGCGAGTGACACTGGTCACCGCTGTTCCGGTGGACGGTCTGCGAGACTGGCCACTAGCAGAGCTGGATCCCCTCGGCGTCTTGGAACTGGGTTGTCTGGTGTGCCGGGGCTTGGAGGGGAACGGAGTGGATGTGCTATCGTCGCTCGCAAGTCTTCGTAGGGCCTCTGTACTTCTTGATCGCCTCCGAGCGTGCAGCATACTCGGTGGCCGCGACGGGTCCGGCATATACGAGCAATCATCCTGCGGGTCAGAAACCGCACTTGGAGCCACCTCGTCGTACCGAGATTCATCGTCAGAGAAGACCACACTGGGTAGTGTAGCCCGCCGGCGGCGCGGAGGAAAGCCCGGGGATCCCAATGGGCTGTGGCTGGCCGTCGTGGGAGACAGATGACGCTCCGCGAGATTCAGATTCTGCTCTGAAAGAGGACTACTGCGTTTCGACTCTGAGGGAGGCGTGGGCGTGGGAATAACCAGAAACGACTTCCCCTCTGCCTCAGGCCCGGACTTTCGAGGCGATAACGCCGAATAATGAGCCTCATGGGGGCTTTCCTCCAGCCACTCCGGCTGGCTCTGCCTTTTCCGAGTGAAGATCTTGCGCATGACGGTCTTCAGGGTGCTTCCTGTCCGACGGTGCGCTATGGGAGATTGGGTGAAATTGCTGATGGGCGGCAGGGCGGTATCATAGTTGTTGGTATCAGGCGAAAAAGACGACGAAGGCGCAGGCGCAGACGAAGAGAGTTCTTGGCCGGGAGGCGAGGATGTGGATAAATGTCGTGGACTCCCTGAATCGCTACCGGGACTTCCAATCAACCGCGGATCGGCGTTTCTCGACATAACTTATATCAGGGCCGACGGTCACAGCGAGGAGAAAGTCGGCACGGATTAGAAAGACAGCACGGTGGTGATCATTACAAGGAATTCTTTTCGGTCGCAGAACATGGGGGTATAAAGTCGTCGCAGAAAAAACGAAAAACGAAAAACGAATTTGTAGTGAGTGAATGTCGAGAAAAAAACAAGCAAACAAGATGATTCAGACCCGCTCAGCGGATCTCGGAAGAGAACCGCGGGACGACCTTAAACGAGTTGCAGGGCGATGGAACGGAGCTATCAAACGGGAGAGAACCAGTCAGTCAGGGCGGAAACCAAGCAGGGGCAAACGAGAGGAGATTGTACATTGCCAGGTATCATCAGGGTCATAGTTGCAAGTACCGCGGAAGATATGCCGGCGGAACGGCGTTTGCGAGACAGTTTCAGGGAAAGGGGAGAAGAAGTGAGAGAATGGAAAGACGAGAGAAGAGGGATCGGGAGAAGGGAAGAGAAGAAAAAGAAAAAAGAAGAAGAGAGAGAGAAGTGAGAACAACGAGATGAGAAATAAATGCAAGGAGAGAAGAAGATAACGAGAGACCAGAAGAGAGAGAGAGAGAGAGAGGAAAGGAAGTGGGTGTTGCAAAAGGGGAAGCTGCAAGACTAACTTGGTCAAACCCCCCACACCGCGGCTGGGCCCTTTCTTCACGCTACAACCGAAACGGGACCAGACCAGATCGCAATCAAGTCATGCCGAGACCAGTTCTGGAGAGGTTCCCGAAGAGGGGTGGAGTGTAGCAGGATTCGGAGCAAATAATAATGATGGTCGTCGAGTGTAACTAAGTGCATGTAGTATGTAGTCGCCAGGGGAGGACATGTAGACCTAGCCCTAGTCCACGAGTACACAGCGGGCCACGACCAGCTGTTGTGAACGGCCGAGGAAAATGACTATGCGAGCAGGCATTTAATGGTGAATCTTCTACCAAGCAGATGATTTCTACAATCCGAGCCACAAGAATTCCTCTTCCCCAGTCTGAAACACCACATGGTTTACCCGTTCGCACAGACCGGCCTCCCGCAGACGAATCACCTACTGCCGAAGCTCCAAGCTGAGACGACCGAGTGGTACACCTCAACGAATATGAATCACTGACCGGGATGCTCTTCCTGTCCTTCCTGTCGCCCCTTGTCAACCCCTCACTGCCGTGCTGCTTTTGGTATAGCATCTCCGACCCATCCGCCGTAATGTAGATCATTGCTTGGCGGGCGGGACTAACTAGGCTAGGCGGGACTAGGTTGAGCTGCGGTGCTGTGCTTCGTTTCTGCGTGCGTTGTCTGACTGGTCCAGCTTGGGTTCGGTTCCATGATAAGGGAGTGTCTGTCTAGGCATTGGTGCTGCAATCCTGCATTATCTCGGACACGCGATAAACTCCGGACCTTGATGCTGCGCGCGGACCCTGGGGCGAGCGAGACCGTGCGGCGCGGCTGGAAAGTCAAAACTTGAATCGCAAACCTGTGTGTTCCTACAGATCTCACCAACGGAGATCGACCGGTCCCAGAGATGGGACTAATCCCATGATTATTAATTATCCCGGGACATTGATTGCATCATTCGATTGGCTACGCGCTTGATTGGAGTAGATCCCCAGCGTCAGGATAGCGCAGGTCGGCGTGTTCATCCAAAAAGGCCATCCAGTCCTTGAGGAACTGCACCCCGCTCCTGTAGGACAAACACCCTGATCAACATGGGACTGATTGTAGAAGAATAAGAGGGGGAAATTGAGTTTTTACTCACCGACTGAGAGTCTCCGAGTCCCCGCAGACACAAAGATGGCGCTTGGGTCGCGTCATTGCCACTTTCGGACAATATCTCAGCGGTCACTCTCACGCAGAGAAGAAAGCTGACTTACCATTGAGACGCCGCTTGTCGCGCAGGAACCCGACCTCATGCGCATCATTGCTGCGCACCAGACTAACAACAATAGCCTCCTTCTCCCGGCCCTGGAATCCATCAACGCTGCCGAGTTCCAGGCCGGGATATTTCTCTCGCAGCATTTGCGACAGCACCGCGAGCTGGCCGTTGTACGGAGTGATGACGGCGATGTCCTCGGGGCGGACTCCCGCGTCAACTAGGTTGTCCACATGCTGGGCCACGACCATCGCCTCCATCTCATTGCTTTTGCTCTCGCCCAGAAGAGCCTCTTTCTTGCCGATATCATCGGTTTCGGTCTTCTCGGGGAAATCGCCGCCCTGCGTGTCCCAAAAGACAAGAGGTTCCCGTGTGTCGTCGGTATCCTCGACTTCGTAGGGTAGGTCGATGAGCAGACGAGCCTTGACTGCGTCTGCGGCTATTAGTTTCGACTCGTAGAGTTGGTCCGATGGGAAGTTCATGATCTTCTCGTGCATCCGATACTGGGTAGTTAGCATGGTCTTGACTTTTGAGCCGTGCATCGACAGTAGACGATCGAACAGTGTCGTTTCCAGCGAGATATCTTTGGTCCATTTATCGTCCTCGGGATTAGTCCTTGGAGCAGACTCGCTGTCTTTGGTTTCCTTTGCATTGCTTTTTTTCGCGCCTTTGCCAGGCTCTTGAAATTTGACCGTCGGAGGCAGTTGTAAATGATCACCAGCAAGGATGACCTTCTTCGCAGATATCAGCGGAATCCAGCATTGGGCCTCCAATGCCTGGCTCGCTTCATCGATGATCACCACATCAAATTGCTGCTGCTTCAACTGGTATCCTCCGGCGCCGTGGAGTGTAGCCAGAGCCACACTGCTCTCGCGTACCAGATCGTGGACACACTTGGACTCCCGCTCGCGGAATTCCTGGCGCAATGACTTGAGGTCATTGTAAATCGCCTTTCTTTCTCGGCCGGTCCTCGTCTTCCGAATACTAGCCTGCTTCGCATCAATCTCCTTGCGAACATCCTTGACAATGCCTCCCGCATCGGAGGTTTGCGTCAGGACTTCGAGCGAATGGTCAAGAACCGAGGGAAGCAAGCGCGCCGGATGACCAATGCGCACGACAGGGACTTTGGTAGGAGCCAGCCGCTCGACGATGTTATCGACCGAGATATTGGATGGGCCGCAGACCAACACCCGTTGCTTGCGCTGAACCAACTGCAAAATGAGTTCGATGAGCGTGTGCGTTTTACCCGTGCCAGGGGGGCCATGAATGAGGGCAAGGTCCTTGGAAGCCAGCGCGAAGCAAATCGCGTGCTTTTGCGAGTCGTTCAACGAGGGGTCAACAAATTGGACTTCGTCCATGTTGTACTCGGGCCGTGATGTAGAACTGTGCCCAAACGCAATTTCCATGAAGTTCGTGTATGCATCTTGTTTCATCTCTCTGAGCTTCGTCATCGTCTGCTTCATCCTAGCGCGAGTTAGTGGGTGGTAGAACGGGCTCGGATCAAATCATCTCACCGTCGATACGTGACATCGTTGGCGAGTTTAAGGCTGCGACCTGAATTAGTGAGAACATCTTTGGCCGTGACAACAAGTGAGACATACATCCAGAGCTTCTTACCCCACAGCTGCTCAATGGCTTCATCTTCGTCCTTCGGGCGACCCATCCCTTTCTGCCCAAACGCAATCCAAACGCCCTTGTCCGAGACACGAGTGACGACTCCCTCCGGTCCATCCTTAGCCCCGTCGCCACTCTTCTCTTTATCTTTGTTCTTAGCAGCCCCAGACGTAACGGCATTCACACGAACGACATCTCCAACGCGAATGCCATGCGATCCTAGCCGTAGCTTCTCATCGGTTCCTGCAGACGAAATCGCGGGGTCGGGCGTGAACTCGCCGACGACACGCCCGCCCATTCCCGTGCGGCATTGTGAGAGCACGAGCCCCGTGAGGGCGTACCCGGCTGCTTGGAGGGTGCGGCGTGTAGACGGAGAGACGGATGCGGCGGTGCCGGCAAGTTTGGAGGAGTTGGCTTCTGCTTCTTGTTCTTTGTCGAGGAGGTAGAGTTCCTTTTCGGCCCAGACAGATATTGGGAATTGGTCTTTGTGGTCTATATGCAAGGCCATGGTGGCTGAACTGAGGAAGAAAAGAGAAGATGATGTTTATCGTCGGAGCTTAAGTGGGGAGCTTGGGTCGAGTTAGTCATCGTCAACTATACTGTCTATCGAGGAGAATAGTTGAACAATTAGATGGTTACGCCCTGGATCCCTGGATCGGTGATAGAATATACTACAACTGAGTTATAGCTGGCCCTTTCCTATATAAGACACGATCATGACATCTCAACCTTCACCTTCGGCTCCTCCCCCCGGACTGTCTTTCTTAACAACAATCCCAGTTCTGGGCAATCCCTTGATCTCGCTCTTACACAGCTTCGTACCAGCAAGACAACAATCCCCGCAACGCTTCTTAACGGGCAAACAAACCGTCTGCCCTAGACCAACAAGCACCTTGTTAATCTCATGCCATTTATCGCGCGGAAGCCACGACTGCAATGCTTTGCGGGTCTCCTCAGGCGTCTTGGTCTTATGCCAGCCCCAGAGATTGGTGATGCGGTGGACGTGCACATCCACGCCGATGCCCTCGTGCCGACCCCATGCGGCGCTCATGCACAGGTAGGCCATCTTGGGGCCTACGCCGGGGAGTGCCATTAGGGCTTCGGGGGTGGACGGAATGTCGGAGTTGTGTTCATCGCGGAGGATGAGGGCAGCGGATTTGATATATTTTGTTTTGTTGTTGTGGAAGCCGACCGTGCGGATGAGTTCGTTGAGGCGGGTAGGCGAGACGGCGAGGATGTTCTCGAGGTTGAGCGTGCTGTCTTTTGGTGCGGGGAGCTTCTTGTCGCCTTCGTCTTCTTCGGTCTTGATCTTGGTGAATTCGGAAAGATGATCTTCTTCTGCTTTGACATCTGTATCATCTGCTGGTGCATCACCCAGCTCGGTATGCAGTCGCTGCATGGCCACAGCCGTCACGGTGTCCTTGGTCTGAGACGAGAGCATCAACGCCACAAGAGTCTGGAACCGGCGATCTCGCGGCGAGGATGCGCGCCAGTAGAGCTCTGCACAACCCATCGTGTCCACCGGAGCAGTGGGGTTCTCCTCTCGCATTTGTTTCACGAGATTGTACATGGTTTCCCAATTCGACGGCGGTTCAACAGTAACTGAGCCATCCGCGGCGCGTTGTTTTCGCGCCGGGAGTCGTCGCGAATGTGCTGGAGGGTGGTTATCATCGGATTCCGGCTTCACGGCAGTCTTGGAGGGTGTTGAACGGGGCTTGCGAATAGCGGTCGACTGGGCCGTGTTGTTCTTTCGACGTTTCGACGGCGGTTCGAGCAAATCCTCGATGTCTGTTGTATTCGCAGAGGAGAGAGAGGACTCATCCTCACTTTTCACAGCGGGATGGGAGTTGACTGGCGGATTGGCGTTGTACGCGAACGTTTTCAGCCCGCTGGCGTTGAGCGAGGAAGTGCGCGTCTGGCGGTGCGGAGGAGATGACAGAGCCTGTAGCACTTTGGCTGTTTCTTTGGAGGCACGCGAAGTGCGCATGATGACGAGAGTGAATGGAAAAGGGATTGGTGTAGATTTCACATGGGGTGGATGATGAATCTGGGTGGAGATTTGGTTTGTCTGGGGGAAACAGCCAGGCCAGTCCAACAACCTCGGCGCTTCCAGACTCGGCTCTTCTTCTTCCTCTCTTCACCTCTTGTACCTCCTTCACCCCCTCCGGCGCGACAGCCAGCGCGGTCGCATTATTCATTCTCTATCCAGCTCATATCATAATACCGTGTGCATTCTTCTCTTTCTTCCTTCGGCCTACCACACAGTCTCTCATTCAGCACATTCCAATCCACTCACCATGTCGTCATCCGCACACTCATCCAGCACAACGCAACGCCTCCTGCGCGAGCTGAAAGACTACACCAAGTCACCCAACGAAGCCCTCCTGCACCTCGGCCCCGTCGACGAGGAGGACCTGCTCCACTGGGAGGCTGTGCTAAAAGGCGTGGCCGGGACACCGTATGAGGGTATGTCGTTCGCGTCTTTCTTTCCTCCAGTATCTCGTAGATATCCGAACCGAATTGCACTGAACTAACATGAACGAATAAACAAAAAGGCGGCCTCTGGCATCTCCGCATTGCAATCCCATCGAACTACCCGCTCGCGCCGCCAACCATCCGCTTCGCGACGCGCATCTCCCACCCGAACATCTCCTTCACGACGGGCGAGATCTGTCTCACGCTCTTGACCACCGAGCACTGGAGTCCCGTGTACACGCTCTCGACGACGCTGACGGCTATCCACCAGCTGCTGACGGATCCGCAACCGGACTCGCCGCTCAATGTGGATGTTGCGGCGCTGCTAAGGGACGGGGATCTAGCTGGGTGGGAGAGCGTGGTGAGGTATTGGACTGGGGAGGAGAGGTGGCAGGGTGCTGCTGGCACCGGTCGGTGACAGTGAGGAGATTCGAGGAGATGTGGGATATCTGGATTTGGTACTTATTTTTGCTTGAGAGCCTTTTTACATACATACCCTTGCATTTACTTGAACATCATGAATGCACATGTCTACACGCAAGATATTCGGAAACTAAGGTTTCTTGTATGTCCACTCCGAAAGATCTAACTAATTCACATGAAGATATGGTGACTATGTGTGGTACAAAAGATCTGCGTCGCCGAAATAAGACCAGGGATCGCTGCCAGTCGATGGCAATGCTTCGAGAAAGGAGAGACGGAAGTAGGAAACTCGTGGGTCGTGCGTAAGGATCGTAAGATGACGTGAGTCATGAAGAGATGCAAGAGGACCGCTGCTGTGCTGTGCTGTGATGTGCTTGGACATGTGCAGAAATAAAAACGCCACTCAAAAGATAAAAAACAGATGCGAAGGATGTCTCGGAATCATGGCAATTCCAGGATGTGCAGAGAGGGAGCCGGCATCACTATCGCCATTACAGAGCCATGGCGACCACGACAGCGCCGCCGACCATGGCGATCACCTCGCGAGTCAAGCCGGTTGTCAAGGCTGCAGCGCCGGTCTGCAGACCGGGGGCTGGCTTGGTGCCCGTGGCAGCGGAGTCCGTTGCACTCGGGTGCACGACGGTGATGGCGGTGACAGTGCTGACACTGCCGTTGGGCAAAGTGGTCGTGCTCTGGAAGGTGGAGGTGGATGCCTGGGGGGTGGAGGTGCTCGACGAGACAGAAGAGCTCGACGAGACGGACGAGCTGGGCGTTGTGGAGAACGTCGTCGGGGTGCTGGAGGTAGACGTGTGGGACGAGGGGGGTGTCGTAGACTCCGTAGTGGTGGTAGTGGATGTAGTCGAGGGGGTGACGAGGTAGTGGTGGTGGTAGTGGTAGTAGTGGTGGTGGTAGTGGTAGTGGTGGGCTTGGACGAGCTCTCCGTGGTGGTGGTGGTGGTGGTGGTTGTGGTGGAGTCCGTGGTAGTAGCCTGCGACGAAGGAGTGCTCGAGACATTTTCCGAGTGAGCAGTGCCGTTTTTGCCATCTCTCTTGACGAGGTTCATCAGGCGATCCGAGAGGCTCTCGTCGTCTTCACGGATTGCCTCCGCCGCGGCTTGGTCATCAGGGAAAACGCCATCGCGAAATTTCTCGGACAGGGTGTGCAGGGTATTGTGGATGGAGTCCTTGTTGATGCTGGCGAGCAGTTCCTGGACGGCCTCACGGTGGGTGAGGTCGTCGGTGGTGGAGGTGGAGGACTGCTCTGCCGAGATCAGTGTGAGGAGGCCGATCAGCGAGAGGGAGATCTGCAGAATGTTGAAGCGCAGCATGGTGGGGGTGGGCGTTTACAATCTCTGGGGGAAGAGGTTGAAGAAGGGGAAGAGGGTGAAGAAGAAAAGAAAAGAAACAAGAGGTGAGACAAAACGAAATACAAAACGAAGAGAAAAACCAGGAAGAAAGCAAGAAGATTCAGGATTTGCAGTGGAGCCTTGGGTAGGTCCCGAGGTGGCGGAGCCGATCTGAGCTTGGCTGGGATATTTTCGGTACTCACGGAGTATAGCTACGGACGTACCATGATTACTATGATCCCGGAGTCCACGATTGTATTATTCTCACCGACGCTTTCGGGACAACTCAAGATCTCCTGCTCGGTCCCGCCCGCCTTGCAACCGTGGATACTCAACTCACACCACTGATTGGCCCGCGATCCCCCAAAATAGAAGTCGTGTCATCATCATCAGATCCATTTGTCTCACTCGGCGAATGTGCCTGGTGCCTAAACACTAAGTGTATGTATAACAAAGTCCACCATCCACCGGACTCATCACCTCCCTCACAGAGCGCGGCCGATCCAAAATCCCAAACTCCATCACCGTATCCAAGGTGACCAGCGGTGCACTAGGCGGATTAAGAATAACCCCCGTCCCATTGAGTGCATACCGCCGTGTCTTTTCGTCCCGGTCCTGCCAAATACTCCACACGCGATCGATCATCGCATGATGTAGAAAAAACGCCGGCTCCTGCGGCGAGGCGAAGAGATCCTGAAGGGTTCCGCCGAGACTAAAGTGGCCGCCGCCATGTACGCCAAAGACCCCGTCCATCCGCGGCGGCCAGTGGTCTACGACGGTGAGGAACTCGTTGATATCCCTAGAGGCGAGCAAAGTGTCGACGATCGTCCTGTTCGTGTACCGGCTCGCTACCCAGTGGTTGAGACTGCGGCTGAAGCAACGTGGGTTGTATGCGAATCCCGGGGAGGGGATGTCTGTGAAGGAGGTGAGTGTGCGTGAGAAGGGTCCTAGGTGTAGCTCGATATCCTTAAATGGGCCGTCGCGCACACAGCCGCCGCCTGTGCCTCGCGGGATGGTCAGATTGCCGTTTGTGATGGGTTGCTCGTTCGGATCATATTCCCCGTCTCCCGAGAGAGAGGTTTCGCTGCCGTCGAAGAGTGGGCTGGCGGCGAGGTTGTTGGCCCATAGTGGCCAGTTCCAATATCTGACTGCGTGGTTAGAGAGGGCTGGTTGGGTCCTGAGGCTAGAAAGACTCACGGCAGATGCCCTCTGTATCCGCAATCCTCGCGCAGTGCCCGCTCCCAGAGCCAGAGATACCGCCGGTGCCAGGGGAGGAAGAGTCCGTCGTAATGGACCTTCAGGGTGTAGTTGATGTGCGTGCTATAGTTGCTAGGTATCAGTCAACATCCAGGCGACGATTGGACCGTTTACGCACGCCACGAAATCATCGAGTCGGCTTTTGACGCCGGGATATTCGGCGCTGGGCAGCTGGGCAGGTTTGTGGTGCAGACACACGACAGCGCTGGTATAGTCTATCCGTTCTGCGGCGGTCATTTCGCTCCTGATACAACACAGTTCATCATCAGCAAAAGACAAGACTGGAGTGAGCCAGCCTATACAAACCATTCCTTCCGCACCGCTACCACACCAGGCTCGCACCATTGCGGATCGAGACATGCAAAGCCCGCCACGACAAGCTCCCCCAGCAAAAGAATCGGCAGAACCTGTTTAAGAGTAAACATTCTGACTGCTGACTATGCCAAAAAGGGAAGCCTCTTGGTGGCACTGTCAATTATGAATGCCAGGAATCCACGGCTCCTCAATCACACACTCACTAGGAAATCTCTCCTTGTATAAATAGGCCCAGCGGTGTTATACTAACCTCCGTATTATCAATAATAATGTCTTAGCAGCACTGCGGCTGGATGGTGTCCATGCACCGGTGTGCTCTGTCCATTTACAGGGCCCAGGGGGCTATGTGCATGTGGGTATGGTATGGTGTGAGTTGAGCCGGCTCGGGTTCGAAGTCAGCGAATGGTTGTACGTATTCACTTTTCGCCTCGCTACCATTAGTGGAGAGGTAGATATTAAATTACATATGCAGCTGTATGAGTAGTGACAACTATAGCAATAATATGCTCTCTTATGGATCCAATGTGATCCATCTTGAACCCTGCAGCATTGTTCATGCTAGACGCCACCGTGCAGAGGTGGCTGGCGGCCCTGCCGTCTCCGAGAGTTTACACTATGATTGCGAGGCGTACTATTTTAGTCGTTCCGGAGCATTCCCCGCCAGGGGCAGGGGCGAGTGTTATCTTGGCAGGTCATATGTTGCTCCGACCTCCAGGTGGATAAACGCCCTGCCATTTTTCTTCCCGGAAACATCTTCCGTACAATTAACAATCAACTATCCTGGCTGATGTATTTCTGCTAATTTGACCTGACTGAAGGCTTTAGATTTAAACTTGTGTTCAAATAATGTTCTGCTGATAGAAACAGACACAGAAACGGGAGCAGTGATGACGGCGCAGGGACTAACAATTAATTATGTATTAATTATGTATGTCTCAGTACCATGAGCCCACCTTATATAGATCGATACATCGGGTGGGATGGCCGCGTTAAAAATCGGTCTTCGAACTGGCCGGAAGCGAGATGGTAGCACTAGTGGTTGCCTAGGTATAGGGACTTGCAAACTGGGATTTGATCGTGACCTGATTAATTTCTGTCACGTTGCTTGCTGGTTCATGTACTAGAGGTGTAGCACGGGTTGTTGTTCACCCTCGGGGAGCCAGGGGGAGAAGCAGGGGAGGAAGTAATAGTCAAGGGGATTGTTTGGACTGCTGTCATATATTAAGACGAGGGTCAGTCTTGTAATAATGACTATGCTGTTCTAGATGTATATAGTCGCTGACTGGCCAACCGGCATCTGAACCTGACCCCGAAATTTCCAGCCATACGTTTCCTGGACTACGCCGACAGTCGAACAAACCGAGAAGATTGAATGTGCTCCTATTCGAATAACAATATACAAAGCCTGCATCTCGACGAATCATCAGTCGGGTAAGGGGTATTTCTAACGCAAACAAGGAATCAAAAGTAGTCAACACCACCGAGTCTCGTCCATCCTACATCATCCATCACCGACGTCCAACACACCACCATCCCATCCTCACTCCCAGTCGCGCTCATACACACCCACCACTCGCCCCAGCCAACCACATCCCCATCAATAGCCCCCTGGATCTCCACAGAAGTTGGTACAGCACTCAGCGCAGCAACATCAATCAGCCGAGAGAGCGCAATGAGCTCAAAGAAATACCGATGCGGTCCATGGCCGCGCATCGGCTGAGGCGGGATGTAGACATTGCCACCACGGTTCTTGCCATACTTGAACCCACCCTTGAGGAAGTAAGGCTCATCACTTTGGTCAGCCAGCTCGAGATCCTCCCAATTGACGCCCGTCACGCTGGGCGCGATGCCGTAGTAGATGCCGTGGATGATGGGATCGGGCAGCGGTGCATCCGGGTCCTCGCTGATGAGCAAGAACTGCTTGATCTCGTCCGAACCCGCGGGCCAGCTCAACCCCGGGAAGAGTCCTGCGCCGTCGGCTGAGTTGTCCACGGGAAGTTGTGACCCGGACGGGCCTACTTCTGGGCAGGCTAGCTCGATTGTTGGCTTCGGGTGCCCTGCGAAGGCGGGTCCTGCAGTGAAGAGCTTGTCGTCGCGGCCTTTGGCGCTGGAGAAGAGGTGGCTGAGCATGTATTCAATGTACTTTTGCATCTGTGTTGGATGTTAGTGATGGTCGTGTATGCATGGCGGTACGTACTTCGAATTGGAGACAGTGGATATGTGAGATGCCTAGAGAAGAGGTGATGATGAGAAGGGAAAGAGAAAGAAGGAAGCTGTAGATGTTGGCTCGGGCATGGCAGGCGTGCCTTCCCTGGTTGTTTTCAGGCCATTTAGCGCTTCACATCAACATTGATCTATATCTATATCTATTCACTTCCTTCATCATCACATGAAGCAGCACTAACCTCAGCCGAGATCCACCTTTTCTTCATTGGCGCGATGGTTTTCGTCGATCGATTACGGGAACCGAGGCACAACTTAAAAGGACCGCGAATCCCCAGACATAACCCCAACATCTGTTCAACTATGGATATTATCCAGAAACACTGGGCCCATGTCGTGGCCAGCTACTCGCCCCAGCAGATCGAGTTCTTCGGCACATTTCTGGTCCAGGCACTGTCCTTCTGGCTCCCGTCCATCTGCTATCTGTGCCTGGATGTCGTCGCACCCGCTTTTTCCCAGCGGCACAAGATCCAGCCCGCCCCGAGACAGCCCACACGCCGCGAGATCGCGCGCTGCTTCATGGTCGTGACACGGAACCAAATCATCTCGTCGGTCCTCCATATCGGCCTCCTCTTCATCGCCCGCCGCACCGGCTCCGGCTCCTCATATCGCATCGAGTCCTCCCTCCCCGGTCCCGCCGAGATATGTCGCGATGTCATTCTATGTCTCCTCATGCGCGAGGCCATGTTCTACTACAGTCACCGCCTGCTGCACGTCCCCTATTTCTACAAGCGCATCCACAAGCAACATCACCGCTTCACGGCGCCAATCGCGCTGGCGGCGCAGTTCGCGCATCCGATCGAGCAGATCTTCGCCAACGTGCTGCCCATCTCGCTTCCGCCGCAGTTCCTCCGCAGCCATCTGGTTACCTTTTGGATCTTCTTGGCGTTCGAGCTGGTTGAAACGGCCACCGTGCATAGTGGCTATGATTTCTTCCGGAACAAGGCCAAGATGCATGATTTGCACCATGAGAAGTTCAATTTGAATTATGGGTCGATTGGTCTGCTGGATTGGGTTCATGGGACGAATCAGCTGGAGAAACGAAGGACAGAGTAGGTAACTTGTACCGAGTAAAAGTAATGCTATACTTCTGTACCTGCGTATACCTCCTTCCTCCCTTGCAGTCGCACAACCTGAACATTCTCCAGGAAGGTGCGACACCACACCCTTCATCCCTTCGTTCTCCTTCCTTCCTCGTCCTACATTCTTCTTCTTCTGCCGTTCACTTCCCACTCATTCTCTCGCTTCTCCCATCACTTTCATTTTTGACAACCCCCGACTTGACGACCCGCCATTCTTTTCAATCACTTCACCACACTCACTCCGTCATGAAGACCACCGTCACATCCGTGGCCACAGCCATCCTTATGGGCACTTCTGCTGTCCTGGGAGGCTCAGTCACGCCCATCACCGTCAAAGGTAATGCCTTCTTCCAAGGCAACGACCGTTTCTACATCCGTGGTGTGGACTATCAGCCCGGCGGCTCCTCCAAGTTGGCCGATCCCATCGCCGACGCGGATGGCTGCAAGCGCGATATCCAGAAATTCAAGGACTTGGGCTTGAACACCATCCGTGTTTATTCGGTGGACAATTCCCAGGACCACGATGAGTGCATGAACGCGCTCGCGGAGGCGGGTATCTACCTCGTTCTCGATGTCAACACACCCAAGTACGCCATTAACCGTGCCGATCCCAAGACTTCGTACAATGATGTCTACCTGCAGTACGTCTTTGCCACGGTGGAGATGTTCGCCAAGTACGACAACACACTGGCCTTCTTTTCTGGCAATGAGGTCATCAACGATGGTCCTTCCTCCAAGTCAGCTCCTTACGTCAAGGCGGTAACTAGGGATATTCGTACCTACCTTCGTGCGCGGAAACTGCGCCATGTGCCTGTTGGATACTCTGCGGTTTGTCCTTTTTAACCTTGATGACCATTCAGTGCTAATCACCAGATAGGCTGATGTCGACACTAACCGCCTGGAGATGGCCGAGTACATGAACTGCGGCCCTGACGACGAGCGCAGCGACTTTTTCGCTTTCAACGACTACTCATGGTGCGATCCTTCCTCGTTCACCATTTCAGGCTGGGACCAGAAGGTCAAGAACTTCACTGGATATGGAATTCCACTCTTCCTCTCCGAGTATGGCTGCAACACCAACGAGCGTAAGTTCGAGGAAGTCAGCGCCCTGTACTCCACTGAGATGACCTCCGTCTACTCTGGCGGATTGGTCTATGAGTACTCCGAGGAATCGAGCAACTACGGTCTGGTCAAGATCAGCGGCAACGACGTCAAGGAGCTTCCGGACTACGACGCTCTCAAGATCGCCTTCTCCAAGACCTCCAACCCCAAGGGCAATGGTGGCTACAACTCAACCGGCGGTGCTAACCCCTGCCCAGCCAAGAACTCTCCCAACTGGGATGTCGATGGCGATTCGCTCCCTGCCATGCCCGCACCTGCCAAGAAGTACCTGACGCAGGGAGCTGGAAAAGGCAAGGGATTTAGCGGCGGCGGTAGCATGGAAGCAGGCACCCAGTCCACCGGCACTGCAGCTCCCGGCTCGGGCTCGGTGTCCGAAGATAGTTCCTCTAGCGGTTCTTCCGGCGGGGCTTCATCCAGTGCTGCCGCTGTGGCCGTCAAGCCCATTGGTCTGAGCACGGCTTCCATGGTTATGGGTTTGGTGACGGCTCTCTCGACGCTGTTCGGCGCCAGTCTGATTCTTCTGTAGCTTGTTCTTCGTGGTCGTTATGTCTTTTTTACCCTTTCATTCCATCATTTTCTACGGATGACCCTTTCTTTATTTGTATTCAGGTATTTTTTGTACTACGGACTGCTTTCATAGTTATGGCTTCGCAGTGTTGATGGATCGCGGGTGTTGGATGTGTACAGCAGGTCATAACGCCGCTCACTTTTGTGTTTTGTAGGATAACGTAGCAATATCAGTGTGCTTTTTTTTTACATCGCTTCTTTAATAGGGGTAGAACTTCCAACATCACTGTACCAGGAAAGAATATGCCATGAGTTAGACTTGCCTCATGGACACATGCAAAAAGGTCAGTCTTGATGGTCTTCATCTGATCTTTGAAGAAAATTACGGCAAAGCCGATCAATTGAACTTTGACGAGGGGGAGGAGATCCTTTTCGAAGCTGCTCCAGGTATAGCTCCACCTTGAGATGTCTCCATTTCCCACTCGGTTGATGAAAGCCAAGGTGATTTTATCGCTCTGCAGCTTAATATCATGTATATCATATAGGACCAAAGTACGATTGGCAAATATACGTAAAAGTGATTACTTTTCGCAAGAGTCGATTTCCCAGTAACCTTAACAATGTATTGTCTACGCCAACGACTAGTATGGTGATGTTTCAAAGGGTGCTATTGGCGATATATTTGAGGCGAAGGAGCGACGTCTTTGCGAATAGTGACCACGAACTCTAACGGGCCATCCTCGCGTTTATCGAAAATGGCCAGCTGAGCATGTGTTGCATC
This sequence comes from Penicillium lagena, assembly GCF_028827675.1. NCBI lineage: Eukaryota > Fungi > Ascomycota > Eurotiomycetes > Eurotiales > Aspergillaceae > Penicillium > Penicillium lagena. The sequence goes on along the minus strand of NW_026623222.1, from coordinate 1,757,820 downwards.
CGGCTCAGCGATCTAGTCTATAGGGGATTCGTCCGACTTCGGTGTTATATGCAGAATGTCCATACTTAGCATCACGAAAAATATCTCCATCATCGGGCCAGAGGTTAGCGGCACCTCCTCGCTTGACCAAAATGATGTATGTAGTTTGGAGATTCCTCCGTAGACACTCCGGTGTCCTCATTTATTGAACCCAGCCACCTAGCACTACCTGGGGGCCAGTGCAATACGAGTATTCAGTGAATATGGTTGGGGTTGGGAATTGGTATGCAAATATTTGTTTTTTTCCTTGGTGGCCCGATTCGCACTCTAGGTAAAAATTTTGATCCTTCGGGTCAAACTTAGCCCCTTCTCCAAAGCAGAACCAGTCCCATCAGCACTCAACAGTCCGAGCATGAAAGCAACCGAGAGCCGACGACCTATGGCAGTATTTTGTGGCCGAACCACGAATGTTTTAGCTATTAGCCGGTCCTAATTTGTTGTTTAATTAAGGATTTACTTCTTGATCACTCTGCTTTCGCCCGGTCTTCGTCGCGGTCCTCCCTCACCGGCGTAGCGACCACCGACACTCCGTCGGACTATCGACCCCAAACAGCCCTCAAACTCGGCTACGAGGACTCTAGCCGAGGGGCCATTGCGCTCCGAGACACGCAGGATAGCCAATGCCAACCGAGAGAGATCCGTGTCGTTTCACGCCGTGCCCTAGCCCCGGCTTCCAGGGATTGAGGCGTCGGCACTAGTCCACAAACGTGATGACCGGGCCTAGCCGAGACCGTGCGCATTTCCACCAACCACGGCGCGAGCACGAGAGATGGCCGGTTGCTTCCTTTTTTTGCTGGTCGGATCATATCTAACGATGTCGTCTCTAGATGCTAGATGATCTGTAGGTTTGGTGTATATACGTAGAAGCCGATTTGATTATTAGATACTCGCGATCCTTCCGTCGGATACTAAAACGGCTTCATGTTGCTGAACCAATCACCGAAGCCTTAGGTCTTAGTTACATGCTCGATTCCACCAACCATCACCTCGCAGCGCCGGTAACCATGGTTAGCGGCGAGACTCAGAACGCGAGGCACCGTAGCCAAATAAGCACTAACTAAACCAGTCCGGGGCCCCCGCAACCCCAGAAATGGCAGAACCCCACTGGAGGACCACCCGCACAGGCCATCCGAACCTCGTGGCCATCTAGCCCGAACACCACCACTCCTTTTCTGTGGTAGGCCGCCGGGTTGCCAACTCCTTCGTGCGCCGGGGGCTAGCCCTGTCTGGCCCAAGCCCTGTTCGCAGTCCAATGGGGTAATTTGTAAGAAAATCCCAGGTTCAACTAACCGTTGGCAAGGCCCTGGTTGGCCTCCTCGGTTAATAGAATGTCACATTCCTGAGATCGCAGGCTATGGCTCTGTTAAATGCGAATTGGATCGTTCCAATTAACCGCCATAATTCTCGTAAACCACTCAAGAGCTTAGATCTAGGGAGTCTTGGGATCGCTTCGTCGGTCGTGTATGCCATGCGTTAGGGAAGAGTACATCGCGACTTCAAGTACAAAGCTTCACTAATATGGATGAGCGATTATTGTGAATGACTCGGTATCATCTAATCCGTTGGGTGCGGCGGACTCTCACCTACGACCCAAAGCAGGGAATTCTCCGGCGAATGGAACGCCACATCTAGACCCACACCACCACCCCCTACCACTAAATTGCCAACATCAGCAGACCCCGCAAAGGAACCGGTACATTTCCTCCCGACTAGTACCTATCAGATTACTCCGCTTGACAAGAGCCCACCATAATCAAGCGACGCTGCTACCATAGTGCCCGGAAAAATGACCTTCATGAGTGGAGATGTGGGGTTGAGGAGGTCAAGGCCCGGAGCAAGCTTCGCTCAATCGAGCTAAGATCGGGATCACCATCACGAGCGTGTTGTCGCAGGTATAAAGATCTGAAACCCCCAGTCGCGCCTGCCTCTCTTTCATTCACCCGTTTCTCTCAGAAATCGTCAACATGAATAGCGACATCACAGAGAAGCAGACCCCAGCGTCGGAGGTCGAGGAGGCGCAGCCTGCCTCCACGCGCGGACCTGTTTACGATGCCGACGAGAAGGTCGACTACGACAGAACGGGCGCCATCGATGCCGAGGAGGTCGAACATAATATGACTGTGCTCCAGGCTGTCAAGGCCTATCCCGCTGCCAGCTGGTGGGCATTCGTGATGTCATGCACCATTGTAAGCTCTTGCCCATGATAGGCAGATCATTTCTCTAACGTTGCGATAGATCATGGAGTCGTACTGTGTTTTCTTAATGGGACAGTTCATCGCCACCGCACAATTCAAGAAGGATTTTGGTGTAAAGAGCCCAAAAACAGGGGAGTACCTTATCGTTGCTTCATGGCAGTCAGCATTCCAGTGCAGCGGGCCACTCGGTGCCCTCATCGGTGTATTCCTCGCAGGTCCTATTACCAGTGTGATCGGATATCGATGGGCAACCATTGGCGGTCTCATGTGCTTGAACCTCTTCATCCTCGTCTTCTATTACGGCAACAGCAACGGGATGTTTTTCGCGTCCCAGATCCTGGAAGGCATCCCGTGGGGCATCTTCATCGCCAATGCACCCGCCTACTGTGCCGAAATTGTGCCATTGAGATTGAGAGCTCCAGCGACGCAAATGTTGCAGATGTTCTGGGCGATTGGGTCGATCATTGTCGGCGGTATCACTTACCACTACCAATCCAAGCTTGACTCGTCAGCGTACAGGTTCGTCCGCTCCCATAGATGCCATCGAGGAGCACTGTACTAACAGTCATCCCAGAGTTCCCATTGCACTCCAGTGGATGTTTCCTACTCCCCTCGCTATCCTACTCTTCATTGCGCCTGAATCGCCCTGGTGGCTCGTACGAAAGGGCCGTCTGGCTGAGGCAGAGAAGGCTGTCAAACGCCTTGGACGCGCGAGTGCAACTGATAATCCCGCTGACGCAGTCGCAATGATGCGTCGCACGATCGAACTCGAGAAGTCTGAGAAGAAGCCCAGTCTCGTTGAACTGTGGAAGGGTACCGATCTCTACCGCACATTGATTGTGTGCGGTGTGTACGCATCTCAGAATCTGACGGGCAACCTGATTGCTAACCAAGCGGTTTTCTTTTTCCAACGTGAGTCCATCCATTTCCTGCAATCTCACAGCAGACTAACACCAGCTCAGAGGCCGGCATGGCAGACAACACCGCATTTGCACTTGGTCTCGTCACTTCTGCCCTCCAGTGGGTCATGGTCATGCTCTCTTGGATCCTCACCACATATCTCGGCCGACGCACCATCTATGTCTATGGTCAATTCATCAACTGTGGATTTTTAGTCCTGCTCGGGATTGCGGCTTCGATTCCCACGCATAGCCTGGCTAGCTTGAACGCGGCTAGCAATGCGCAAGCATCACTTGGCTTGATCGTCTCCGTCCTGTTCTGCTTGGGACCCGCCCCTGCCTCATGGGTCATCATCGGCGAGACATCTTCCGTTCGTCTCAGGCCACTGACAACCGGTGTTGGACGAGGTGCCTACTATTTGGTCAATATTCCTTGCATCTTCCTTTCCAGCTACATGCTCAACACTGATAAGTGGGACCTGGGCGGCAAGAGCGGCTACGTCTGGGCTGGTACTGCCTTTATCTGTACCGTCATGGCTTGGCAATGGATTCCAGAGATGAAGCACAGGTCCTTCCGTGAGATCGACATTCTGTTCCGGCGTGGTGTCCAGGCTCGCAAATGGAAGCAGACGGTCGTCGATATCCGCGATGATGAGTAGATGGAAATTGCTGTTTGGAGAAGCCTGAGTGGTACTGCTTAGTCCCACACCGAAATATTATATAATATTCTGCCTATCGAGATATCCGCCCACGAATAGCCAGGAAGCCATTATAACATACCTTTCTTGCCAAAACCTATGTTTCTGACTAATAAAATGCGCATCAAATTCTATAACTAACGAATTGATTTTCTTAACCCTTACTTCAGCTACTTTGGCCGCCTTATACCATGACTTGGTGAGTGGTTTTTAGGCGGTAGAGCCCCGGTCCGGGCGGTGTGACGAGTGGGTTCCGAGGGGACATACTCAGTCGCAACACCCGGGATGAGCCAGAAAGGATCACTTGGTTTACGCACCAGAGTTGGTACGCACATTTTTTGTCCCAAAGGCCCCCATAACGTAACCGAAGAAATGGGTTGGAAAACGAAATGATCCTGCTCGAGCCAGCCCAGCTTCCCGTGGTCGGGACAATCGGTCGACGCTTTTCATGTCCAGATAGGTTTCCAGGTACAGTTGAGACTGAGATATTGATAGTACACGAACTTGGGCAAGAAGCTCTCCTCGGCAGCAGAAGAAAGAGTATACTCATCGAAAATCGGGCTGCGGTCGAGGGTCGGTCTAGACCCTATCTCTCATTCCGATAGAAAGAATGTACAGTTAGCTGGCTGAACACGTCAAGCAATTGTGTTCACACGAATGCGAGATAGCGATGTTATAAGGCCTCGACTCGCCATTCCCTTTTCTCTTCTTTCGTCTTTCCTTTCTTTCTTTCTTTCTGTCTTCTTTCTTTTTTCTTTGCGGATTTGTGATCTATTCTCACCGCGGTGTTATGTGTTACGGTGACAGAGCAATTCAACCATGGTGCCCTTCAAGGAAACATATGAGAAGGTCGAGGCTTATCAGGACGAGGTCTTGGCCAACCCGGAGCTCATGAACGATGCCTTCGATGGCGAGAACCGCGAGCATGAGATGACCCTGTGGCAGGCTGTCAAGGCCCACCCTTGGGCTTGCTTCTGGGCATTCACCATGTGTTTCACCATTGTGAGTAGTAGTTAGAATCCTTTCCTGCTCCACTGTGGAAAATGTCCTCTTTCGCGCAGAAGCATCGCTAACAACACCTGCTAGGTCATGGAATCGTTCGACATGTTTCTGAACACTAACTTCGTCGCGCTTCAGGCTTTTCAAAAGCATTTCGGTGTCCACGTGAAGGGATCCGGGTGGACTATCCCAACCCAATGGCAGAGCGCTCTTTTCCAATCTGGTCAATGCGGTGCTTTTGTCGGTGTCTTCTTGGCCGGACCCGTCACCAACCGTCTTGGATACCGCTGGACGACCATTTTGGCCCTCATTCTTATGAACGCCACCATTTTCATTTCATTCTTTGTGAGTACCGAGCCGGGCCTCCACTTTTTTAAAGCCTATCGCCTAACAATGCCCGCCTAGGCCGACTCACTCACAGTCCTGGTGGTCGGACAAGCGTTGGAGGGTGTCCCCTGGGGATTCTTCATTGCCAACTCCCCCGCCTATGCCAGTGAGATTGTTCCCATCGCCCTCCGAGGTGCCTGCACGGCTACCCTGCAAATGAGTTGGTCTATCGGCTCAATAATTGTCGCCGCCGCCACTTTTCACTACCAAAAACGAAAGGATGAATGGGCTTGGAAAGCGCCTCTTGCCCTACAATGGATCTTCCCGGTGAGTGGTTCTCCGGTTCAGATCTTATAGCTACAGGAAGCTCACTTATCTCTGCAGACCCCCCTCTTGATCCTCGTCTTTCTCGCTCCCGAATCTCCCTGGTGGCTCATCCGTCGCGGACGCAAAAAGGAGGCCCTTCGCTCTATTGAGCGCCTCGGTAACAAGTCCCCAGAGCATGCTCAGCAGTCACTGGCCATGATGGAACGAACCGTCGAGATCGAACGCCAGATGGGAGGTACCCCGACCCTCCTCGACCTGCTCAAGGGTACCGACTTGCGGCGCACAATCATCACCTGCTTGATGTACGCGTCCCAGAATTTCGCCGGTAACCTGATTAGCAACCAGGCGACTTTCTTCTTTGAGCGTGAGTAGTTCCCATCTCCCTCTGATTTCTTTCACCAAGTATAGATGATGACTGACTTCGCTTTCAGAGGCTGGAATCTCGACCAACCGTTCTTTCCAGCTCAACCTGATCAACTCGTGTCTTCAATTTATTGCCAACGGGTTGTCTTTGTTTCTTACAGGCTGGTTCGGCCGCCGAACCATCTACCTCTATGGCACAGCGACCAACGTCGCTCTGCTCTTTATTCTTGGCATCGTCTCCTCTATCCCCAGGACCCAAGAGACAAGCTACGCCCAGGCTTGTCTGGGTGTCACAATCTCGTTTGTGTTCGCCGGTACCCTCGGACCAGTCTCGTACACCATCATTTCCGAGACGTCCTCCGTCCGCCTTCGCGCTCTCAGCACCGGTGTCGGTCGTGCCAGCTACTACGTCGCGGAGATTCCCATGATCTACCTCGCCTCACAGATGCTCAACACCACTGGGTGGGACCTTGCTGGCAAATGCGGTTACGTTTGGGGTGGTACCGCTTGCGTCTGCTGGATCATGGCCTACTTCTTCCTTCCGGAGCTTAAGCACCGCTCCTACAGGGAGACCGATATCTTGTTCAACCGCAGAATTCCAGCTAGGAAGTTCAAGAGAACGGTTATCGATGTGAGGGATAATGAGTAAGGGTATGGTGATCGAACAGAAATAACGACATCCTTGGTGAGCTTTCTGTAGTGTGACAAATGAGAGGAGATCTTTTCGAAAACAATTCAATTTATTAAACAGACATCTTATAAGCCACTCACCAAATGTGCAACAAGTACCTTCGCTTCTCCTATCTCTATATACTCCATTATCGCAAAGGATACCTAGAGAGAATCCAAGACATGGCATAGATTATCTAGTGCGTAGTGCTCTGGATATTACTCCATCTGTGACCGAATTCGATCTGTTTAGTACAGACAGCAATGATTGTGGCTGTTGTGCTCGGCTAGCACTTTTCTCATAATCAACAAGAAGCAAGTTCGGGAAATACTGAACTAAGGTGTTATGTGCAATTCATTATCGTACAATATGTGTAATCCGCGTTAATTTAGAAAACGCATCCATCATGCTCGTCTCTCTCTCTGTCCCCAATAGTTTACATCTAAATTAATAGAATATACACACCTAGAGCAGCAAAAACTCCCAACCCAAAAGGTTTAACCCGCACCACCCCAGCTCCATTTCCATTGGAGCTAGAATGACTACTCGAAGAACTCACGCTCGAGCTAGCAGATGCAGTAGGTGTTACCGCACCAAACTGCGCTGAGGCATAGTGCCGCACATTGTCCATCGACTGACAGAACCCTTCCATTCTCGAAGCAGTCGTCGCAGCCGCAGCTAGACCTCCCACAGGGTTATCCGAAACGGTTGCAGTGGTATAGCCGGCGCAAGCGCGCGCGGCGCTGTCGAGAGCGTCGGGGACCCAGTATGTGGATGAGTAGCAGGCGCAGGAGGCGAAGGCGCGGTCTGTTGCTTGGACGCCTAAGACGGAGCTGCTGCCCATTGCCGAGGTGGTTGGTGCGCAGAGGGACATGTAGCTTGTGAAGATGCTGCAGCCCAGAGTTGGGTCTGCGGCTGTGGGTTCTGGCGTTATCACTGCGTTGACGGGCACTGTGGGTATGCCAGCTGGACGGGTGAATGTCGCGGCGGTAGTGGAGGTTGCAGATTCAATGATGTTTAAAAGGTCGGTGACACCGTCGAAGAGTTTAAAGTATTTCTCTAGAGCCTCTGCTCAAGGGTTTAGAAAAGCCAATAGGTGGAAGTAAAATAGCTGTTGTAACTAACCCTTATCCGCGAATAACGGAGTGTGATCAGTTCCACCTGGTGCGCCCGAAGACCCCGTGTTGGGTATGGATGATGGATCGTCTACATCAACTGGCGGACTGTCAGAGCCACCATGTGTTATTGGCTCTTCCGGCTCTGGCCTGATATCTGGGATTGTCGGAGGGATGCTCTCTGGAATTGTCGGGGGGATGTCTGGAACTGTCGGGATATCTGGGACTTTGGGCAAAATGAATGCGGCGCACGAACTTGTGATTAGATAGAGAGCAAGGACCAGGAAACCCTGTCGATTGGAGAATTGTTGTGTTAATGCCATGTTGTAGGGGTGCAGTGCAGTGCAGTGCAATGAGAAACAGAACGCTAAATCAATGCGAAAAATAAATGTAGAAGCTCAGCGTGCAGGTTTAGGGCAATAATAATCTGCAAGGTGGATTTTAAGGGTCTATTTAACTCGTTTATTGCAAGGGTCAAAGCCTCTCATTAAGACCCTGAATTAGCTAATAATAGGCTGTGTACTCGCGAGGTTGGGGCTAGTTTTGCTTGGCACGATAGTGGGCTTGATTTAAAGACCCAACTGGACTTTTCCATCATTATACGGGGCATAACAGACTGATTGATACCACTAGAAAGCCCAATCAGAGTCTGCCACCAACATTATGAACCTGGTTGTGTTGCTGCTGTCGGCCCATTCAAGGCCGGTTAGGGCTGAAGTAGCCGACGGTTGCTTATTGACGGATAGTGGGGCTAATCCAGTTGAATCTGGATAAAGGGGCTAAATTTATTGTCGGAGCCGGTCTGGGGAATGCTGACAAGCTGAAAGCTTCTCGAAGCCGATGGCTACATCATTCAAGGATGAAGATGGAGATGAAGGCGAAGGCGAAGTCGTCTTCGAGGGCTTCCGATGTGGTGCTTGTATCACTAGGCCAGGACGAAGAGCTTGCTTCGCCGTTATTTTCCAGAAATGCAGCATCGAGAATCACAAATACATTGGCGACAGGAAAGGGTCACCATTGTTGTAGACCATCCCATTTTTTCCGCTCTCACGGCAAGAGGAAAACTAGGGGATGCACCCCTATTAATCAATGTCAGATTATTAATGACGGCCGTAGTGCTCGATGTAACGTTATCGAGTAGACGAATCAGATTATTAGAAACAGATCGCACGTATAGAGGCTAGTCTCCATAAGCTGCTTTGAGGCACTACCCTCGTGCCTCGCCAAACCCGCAAGGTATTAGCTCAGTGAGGGCGCTGCGTCCGTATAGTGCATTTCACCATTGGCGCGATTTATTATGCTCGGCTAATTTCCCTAGGAGCTTGAACCTCAACCACGCCAACGTAGTACTAGAGTAGGGAGCCTCATGCTGGACTTAGCTGCTGCGCCTCAGTTCCCCCACTTATCTATGGTTTGGATACCCCAGACTTGGGCCCTGTCAGTCTTTATGCTTGAGATTGCTATATTTCTCTGGACTCAACACATCTAGTCAACCCGCAACCATGCCGTCTGTTTCAGCCCTGTCGGCCTATACGTTTACAAACTTAGGACCACTCACCACTACTTTCACGCCACCTGCCTCTTGCCAAAGTGTTGACCCCTTGAATGTCTTTATTGCCCAGTCCAGCCTTCCAAATGTCTGGTTATATGAAGGCAGCTGTGGCATCAACTCCGATTATTGGAGTTGCAACCCCACCGGCACGATCACCGATTTACCGTCCGTCACTTCGTATGATAATCACCCGAGCAATGTATATCAGCGGTATTACTACTCTCCGGGTCTATACTGCCCGTCGGGATGGCACGAAGTCGGGGTTGCTTCGCGCGACGGAACCAAGCCGGTTAACTGGACGGGGATCTTTGGTCCCGCCACACCCCTTCCGACAACCGACGCCTTTTTCGGGTTTAACTCGCCCGCAAATGTGCTGATGCAGTTACTAGACCCAAGCGAAACAGCGGTCATGTGCTGTCCTAGCTCTATGACTGCACAAGAGCCAATGGGCTGTTATTCTACACTCAGTGACTATAAGTTTTCGACAGGCTGTAACCGCGGCTTGCCGATCGCGGATGTCTCGGCAGACATGAGTACTGAGATCTGGTTCTACGGTATCACGGTCGAAGGAGAGCTACAAACCTTCGTGTCAGACCTTCCCATTACGCAAACTTCACATTACAGTATCGCACCAAGCGAAACATCTGCCCTTATTGCCGTGACATCAGGCTATCCCATTACGCTCGTGCATCAACCCACGGATCTAGGCACGACTAATGCGGCAGCAAGACTCAATTCACGATCATCAACGTGGGACGGACTTGTTGGCGTTCTTGGGGTGACTATATCAGCAATGGTCTTGGGAGCAGCGATTATTTTGCCGTGGTAGATAAATTTCTCTTTTTTTGTTTGCTGTGTTGGCGCTTTTATGGCCTAGCGATTCGCTATCGAATTTCAATGTTTATGTACTCCATCATATCTTTATCTTCTGGAGATTAGGACTTGAAGTAAACATAGCGTCAGTAACGTAATTCCCGGGTGAGTGGGCCAGCCCAAAACACCATAGTAAATAGGATATTTTACCACTCAATATTCCAACAATCATAGCTTAATATGAGGTTTTATACTACGATGGTACTTTTTGGATCATAGGTAGCCTATTCATTAGGTTTAAAAGGTCCATAGTACTTGTGGTTTCAGATATATATATTTGTCGTCTCTGGAACTATATTTTTGGTAATAAGGTAACATTTTTTAATTCAGAATTGGGATTGTTCATACTATTTATCATGCCTCTTAATATTACCTAACCGAACATCCAAAAATAATCAACTTGTGGTTCTTGAGATATCTAGTTGTATGATATCCCATTTACTATGGTGTTTTGGGCTGGCCCACTCGCTTGGGTGGCCCCTTCACCCGGGAATTACGTTATCCTTATGTTGGATTAGCTGAATCAGACGTAGCTGAGGACGTCTATGTAGATAGCCGGTTCCTGGGCTGCCCTATGATGGAGATTTCTTCTCTTATTCAGGAACGAGTTCGTGGAGAAAGGCACGGCAAGTCAAGTGAGGTGTTCGGCAATGGACGTAAAAGAGGAAGCTATAGATAGCCATTTTATACGGCTGGCTTCCATCTCCCTAAAAGTAATGTCGTGATCAAGTTATACTAGATCGGAATACTAGGGGAGCTACGAATCGTAGCTCAGTCTAGTGCGCATCGTAGGTATATAGCCTAGCCTTAATCGAAGGATCAAAAGCACAATCCGCCGCATTGATAGTGCATAGGGGCCGCCGCTCTCTTTTCACGGGAGATTCGGGATTTGTCGTATAGATACCGATGGGGTTTATAAGCATGCTCCCTCCCGTTCGGGCCGAAGACAAGCATAGCATCCATGCGACTAGCTGAGTAACATGATTGCCTCTGATCCGAGTCCAAGAAAAACGTGCAACGGTTTTCGGACTAGCGTGTTGGCCTGTGCCATCTCAGGGCCCTCCTCACGCCCTCCGGCGAATTGAGAGAACAGTAAGTCGAGGGTGTTTTTCAATAGTGTCGAGTGCTATGGCCTGCCCTTGTGAGGGAATTACCTCTGCCATAGCCAGAGGGACACAGAGTTATTGATGCCCTGTCGGGCGGGATGAGCAATATATCTGCACGAACGGCACAGCCCTTCCGAGTTGCATGTACCCATCTGAGTTTTCTTCCGCTGCATCCGAGCAGGCTGGGCGTAGGAAAGGGACGAGCTTGTGTATAAATATCTGTGTCTCTCCCCCGTCAGCCAGATTCTTGCGACCGAAGCAACAGCCAAAAAAAAAAAACAGGAAGTAGGGATTGCCTAGGTATAGCCCAGCACAAAGGTCTACACCACACACAACTGTGCAATGGGAAACTCAGATGTACCCGACCATACAAGGAAGCCAGAAAATCGAAGGCCAGATCTAGGATTTGGTTCAAAAATTTGACGATTTCAACGACTTGATGCTGATTGCGGCACAGACAGATTACCAGGTTGCAAAGAACGTCCATGACGCCACGGCGTCTCACACAATTTGATTGCTGCCTATGAGCAGGTGGCAACAATAACACCACAAAATAACTGATGCAAAGACCAAAAAGAATAACAGAAAATATCGGTGTTGAGTTATTCAAAAGAAAAAAAGGTGAAGAGAGGATTGATTGCAACTCCCCCAAATTTTTCCCACACCACACACCCTCTTTCGGCACTTCCGAATCCCCTCCAGCGGCAGGACAAATGATCCAGTGACAAATGGATTTTCCAATTTTCTGCTAGCCGAGTTGCACCCGTGTCCCTGGGGCCATAATTTTTTTTGCCAGGTGGAAACAAGGAGGGGATGAAGGCGAGGTTTTCAATTGGAAAAGAAAAATGCCTCAGGTATACAAAATGGCGCATAGTTAACAACTGCCAAGATGATGCCATTAGACGCGTTGTGATTGGAGTGCGCTGAAGCTTAATTATCCTTAATCTGGCCGTACTCGTCCATATTAGGTTCCTGGTAAGAATGAAGACAGGCACGGACACAGGAACAGTGGTAAGTGCTTTCCTCGGTTCTCGGGCATATTTAGGGTAGGTAGGTAGGGTTGCTGGTCGCAGGCTATGGCGCCTATCCAGAAAATTAATGCGCCACTTAGGCGAGCTACCGTCGTGCACAGCCACCTCCAGATGCAAGATGAAGCAAAGGATTATGTGAAGTATTGGCTAGCTCGTCCCGGGTGATATCAGCAGGCGTCATGGCCCCTACTGCCGAACCGAGAACCATGAATCGACGATCTGAAGGGACGGTTGTTCACCCCTCTCCCATAAATATGAGGCATTTGTCGACAGCTCTACTAACACCAATCTGGCAGCCCGGGAGCAAAGAAGTCTGGGAAATTGTCCTTGGGATTTTCCCGGTCGTTTCAATTTCCACTTGAAGGAAAAGAAAGAATGGACAAGCCGAGAAAAAAAAGCCAGCTAGGCTGCCGAGGTGTCCAAAAATCCCGCAGCCTTTCTGAAAATTCTCTTGTCCCGCCCAACTATTAACGATAAAAGTAATTTTTCACACACCGGATGAGTATTCAGCAACTAGTTACTCCATCACGCCCATCCCAATCCAGGAAGGTCGTAGCCAGCACCTCTTCCTGGCCCAAGCTCCCATGAAACAGCTGCTAAACACGCACGGAACCCGCCGAGGGCACGAGCCAATCCCATGCAGGCGATCCTGTGGCTGTACAATAGCTAGCCCTAACTATTCCCCGGGGGAGGTAACAACTACTAAATAATCCCTCATCACAGAGAGAAAAAAAATAATAATTTGTGTCATCTCATGTCATGGGCTGCCCCTCAGTCCTACCTAGCTGGACGATCAATATGGAAAGGACCCCGACGAAATAATAATATAAAAGGCACGGCGTCCCAGAAGAAGTCGCACTTTTCCTATATCTTAATCGAGGGATGCTCATCGACGGTCAAAAGTGGGCTTGCGAAGCTTGCATACGGGGACACCGTGTGACCAGCTGCAAACATCATGGTAATAATGCCTCACATTTCTCACTGATGACTTCCTACTAACGGCGTAGGTAGATCGGCCGTTGATTCGCATCAAGCGCAAGGGCCGGCCGTTCGCCACCTGCTCTATCTGTCATGCCACGCCTTGTTCGTCACCGAGCGAACACGCCCGCGCGCGGCGCGAGGCAGAGCTAAAATCTCCATCAAAAGTAACGCAAACTATACAAATACCACCGGAATGGGCAATTCTTCGGTTTCAGATATGAACAGAAGAGAAATATACACAGCGGCATGGTTTAGCTGATCCGTGTTTTTTCTTGGACATATCTAGAAACCGCCGCACGCCAGACTCTACCCTCGCCACCCCAACCCGGCTGGCTTCCTCCCGATTGCGCCGCGGCCGGACTCGACCAACGGCAAGGACACGAATAACAAAAAGAAGCCTTCCATCACCCGTTCCGCCTCCACGTCCGCGTCCGCGTCCGCTTCGTCGTCGGCTCAGCTTACCCCGCTTGTGTCGTCGGAGCGCGCTGCGTCTATCAGCCACGCTGCTATCGGGCCGGGAGACTGGTCGGGTTCTGAGGCTTCTGGTCCAGAGTCTCATACGCCGCTCCATCGGCTGTCGATTACGTCGGAATCCTCGGGGGCAGGAGCCCAGACTAGCATGGTCCAGCCGAATATGTCGTTTGCGCAGTCGGCCCCGGGGATATTGGCGCACCAGGACCATGCCTCTTCTTTACTGCCTCAGGCGATTATGTTTGACCCTGCCTACTCCATCCTCCCTACTACCTCCACTGCCTCGTCTGTCTCCGATGCTCAATTAGCACAAACACTGGTTAGTCCCTCGGAGGGCGAGAATCCCTTCGAATTCCCGTTAGACCCGGCGCTGGCTCTGGGGGATGGGTCGCTTGGTTGTTTGGACGATTTGGACGTTGATATGACGGAAGGTTTGTGTGATGATACATTTCATGTTGAGGATTGGTCAAGGTATATGTGGTCGCCGGAGACCGGCTTCGAGCACTTGGATACTGGGTTTCCTCCTCCACCGAGGTCGGAGTGAGTGTGGGAAGCAATCTTGCACATATAGGGATGAAGAGATGATGCAAATATATATACGACCGTGATGACTGCAATGTTGATACTCAATAAAAAGAAAAAATTCAATGATCCCTCCCCGTGCTAGAAAGAAAAAAAAATCAAAATATAAACTTCGCAAATGTGTCCCCAACGCTCCCTGCAAGATGCAACAAAAGTCATGACGGAAAGTGTATACATTGACTCTAAACCTCCTGGATATAGTTTGCCGGGACACTCTTCGTCATTCCACCACGCTCCACATCGGCCCATCCATCGCCACTGTCACGGGTGATCAGGACAAACCGATCACCCTCGGTCATGGACCACTCCACGTCGCTGCGAGCTTCGTAGTCGTACAACGCCTCCACATACTGTAATTTCTTGGCACCTCGGCGTGGCGCCACAGCCGGGCCAACGCGTTTCGTGGCGGCGGTGCTGCCTGCCAGTGAGGCGGAAGAACTCGAATAGACCGAGCCGGGTCGATCGGTCAGACTGGTGTTAACTGATGGTATGGGTGATGGGGTGGGTGCTATTTCAACATAGGCTGCAGGAACGAGACCCTCATTGCCCGCAGCACGAACACGCATCCATCCAGATCCATCTGTTAGGGAGTTAGTCAAGTCAAGAGACCGCAAAAGGAATAAACGTACCGTCTGGTTCAACAATAGCAACGTCATCATTTTCTTGCACCGTAACCTCGTCTGCTCCAGTGGCCTGGTAAGCGTACATCATCTTGCCTCTTGGCTGTTTCAACCTGGAAGCATTGCCGGAGTCCGTGGCTTGTGGCGCACTGAAGAACGCCGTGGGTGGCGGTGCCAGCACTTTTTTGTTCTTGGCAGCAGTCGGCTTGGTCTCGGCGACTGGGGGTGGAGGTGCCTCGGCTGGACTTTCAGGGGTGGGTTGGGCGGCAACGTTGGAGACAGATCGTGTTGTGCTGGCGGCATAGCCCGAACTCAAAGAGTTCATGGTATTCTGGCGCGTGAGCGAGGGCGCCATGGTCGAGGTCGCAGAACCAACGTCGCCAGTAGGCACGGCGCCGGCCTGCCGCTCAACCTTCAACCGCTTCTTGTCCTCTTTGCTCTGCTCTCCAGGGCACTCGGCGGGCACTTTCATCTGACACTTGCTGTGACATGTATAGCCGCAATCCCGGCAGTCGAAGCCCTTGGCAGACAATCCCCAGATCCGCTCTCCACAGAGATCGCAGTTGGTTGGAATTTTGAAAGTCTGTGATCGGAAGTTGTGGTTCTGAGCCCCGATGGACAAGTCACCCACAACTGCCATGATGGTGGACGTTTCAACCTCCGCCGTCAGCCATTTACGGTCCACTTCATGCAGGGCTTCCTGAAGGTGAAATATTGAGCGAACGACATCGACCTCACTCCGGTTATCCTTGCCCTGCTGGATATTCTTGCGGATGTTCTGGGAGGTCTCCAAATCACGTCGTTTCTGGTCGGACTGTACCCTCAAATCCCGCACTTGTGTCTTGCTCTTCCCCAGAACATTGCGCAAGAAAACTTTGGCCGCCTCATCTGTAATAATGGTCGCATCATCATGCCATACAGGACTCGGCTCAAAGCCCACGTTCCCGGGTTCCTGAGATTGCGTGGCGTTATGCTGGAGGAACATCATCGAGTCAAGCTTCGGGTTGTTGCGCGGAATCTCATTGAGAAGGCCTGCAAAGTGGTTCACGCTATTTGATAATGAGGATTTCTCCAGTTGTGCTGCGAGAATCCACAAGGCGTTTAGTCTCGTGACCCGAGTTTCATTGAGATCTTGCAAGCCCTATGCGGAGTGTTAGCAGATACGATCTGATCCCAGCAAAGCGGTTTGACACTCACATCCAAGATCTCGGGGACATATTCGTGAAAGAACTTCTCCTTGAGTTTATTCGTCACATTGATCTTGATCAGGTAGAGGTTCTAGAACTCATCATTAGCAACCGATATCCACTAATTCAGATCTCCGACACATACCTTGTAGTTGTTCATTTCCAGGATTTGCTGCTGGTAAGCGGCCTGCGCCTTGGGCTTGCTGTGGTCGAATGATGACTCCATTTTCTTTCGTCGCGTTTCGACTTCCTGACAGGCACCATCATATTTCCCCTTTGCCTTCTTCAATTCTCCATAGGATGCATCGCGTTCCCTCTCCAGCTTTCCGTGATATTCCATATGGGACTTGCGGATCTCCTCATATTGCGCGGCGGCATGTTTTAGTGGCTCCGCCACCTGGGAGACCAAGTCTGTGGCAAACCGATCGCGCTCGGCGGCGTGGGATTCGACGGCGTTCAATTGTGTCGTCCAGGTGGTCAGCGATGCACTCTCGAGGGAGCCAGGAGTCAATGCCGGGGTATCGCCGACGCTGAGGGGGCTGATCTTCTTCGACTTGCGGTCGTAGTATTTCTTGCAGAGTGCGGTCAATTTGCTGGCGTATTCCTTCTCGATCACACTGCGCTCTCGGTAGAACTGCTGGACCTCGTCTAGCCAGGATATTCCGTTCGATACCTAAGGGAAAGGGGAGAGGGGTCAAATCAGTCTCACACGCGGGACTCGTTGCGGGGAAGAACGTTGAGGGGCATACCCAAGAGTTGACCGGTTTGAATGCATCCTAGTGAAGAACCGAGCCGGTCAGTGATTTGTCTGCGACTGCGACTCGGGGATCTCACCTTCAGTTCTGCTCCGAACTGGGGAGCCACATCTGCTGCCGCCATGGCTGGGTTGAAATGGGTGTCAGACTGCGCATCAGACAGCGGGACGCAGGCAGCAACGGTTGGCAGGTCAGCGCTTGACGTCACTTGGGCCTCAATCTGCCACTGTCCACAACAACGCCAGCAGCAACAGTCGTGGGGAAGTCCGGGAGACTGTGATTGTGGAAGGTGGAAGAGAGAGATGACAACTACTTGTCCTGAGGCATGAAGGCATACATGCCAGAACGACACTAACCGAGTTGAGCCTAGTCCCTTCCCGTCGCCATGCAATTCACCGATGGTTGTTGTTCCTGTTGCCGTCACTCTTCTTCTTCTGCCTCCTCCCAATTCACCTCATTGTTGCCTCCATTCAGCTTCGACAGACATTCACTGCCTCTGGCTGCAGTGAATTGGCACTTAAGAACCTGCTGGCCCGGCAAGCGCAGTGGCTGCAGTTTCATCCTTGATTTTTTTCAACCCCGCCAACCCCTCCTCCTTCGCTCTCTCCTCCGACTCATTCTCGATTCTTCTTCCCCGGTCGCACAATGGCGTCTGAGGCACCCCCTGCCGGTGGATCCCTGGCGGATCGCGTCACCCAACCCGATGCGCCCAAGCCTGCTGGTATGAACTGCACCGACCTTGAGCTTCCGCGGGACGGGACCTTGTGAACAACCAGCTAACCCTTCATCTCAATAGAAACCGAGAAGCCCGGTGATGGCGCCCCCTCTGAGCTGCGCGGCTCCGAGCTCCAGGAGCCTGAATACTCGGTTGAGGTTAAACTGAGCGACCAGCAAGCCGATCCCAACAACCCATTGTATTCGGTCAAGAACTTCGAGGATCTCGGCCTGTGAGTGACTGCCTTCGAATGCAACAAGAACACCCATTGCTGACGAGAATGGAACCACAGGGATGAACGTATCCTGAAGGGCCTGTCTGCGATGAACTTCCGCAAGCCTTCCAAGGTGCAGGAACGCGCTCTGCCCCTGCTCATGCGCAACCCCCCAGCAACCTCGTCGGTCAGTCGCAGTCTGGGACCGGCAAGACCGCGGCCTTTACTCTCAACATCCTGAGTCGACTGGATCTATCGTCGGAGCAGTCGCAGAAAACACCCCAGGCTCTGATCCTCGCCCCCACACGTGAGCTGGCGCGCCAGATTGTCGGTGTCATTCAAGTCATGGGCCAGTTCCTCGACGGCCTCATCATTGGGACTGCTGTCCCCGCCGATAGCGCAACGCGTCCGACTCAGATGGCTTGCTCGGTGGTGGTCGGTACGCCTGGTACGGTGCAGGACATGATCAAGAAGCGCATCATGAATGCCAGCCAGTTGAAGGTGCTTGTCCTGGACGAGGCCGACAACATGCTTGACCAGCAGGGTCTGGGTGACCAGTGTATCCGTGTCAAGGCGTAAGTCTCAACTGCAACACATGGAGAGGATCTAGCTAATAATCCTTTCAGCATGCTTCCCCGAACCATTCAAGTCGTTCTCTTTTCCGCCACTTTCCCCACCCACGTCCACCGATATGCGGGCAAGTTCGCACCGGACGCGAACGAGATCACCCTCAAGCACGAGGAATTGACAGTCGAGGGTATCAAACAGCTCTATATGGATTGCAACAACGACGAGGAAAAGTATCGCAACCTGGTGCAGCTCTACGGACTTCTCACTGTCGGATCTTCTATCATCTTCGTCAGGGTCAGTTGATTCCATTCCTTCGTCGCGTTTTTGCACTGACATCCCTAGACCCGTAATTCTGCTGTGGAGATCGAGAAGCGCATGGTTGCCGAAGGCCACACCGTTGCGTCTTTGACCGGTGGCATCGAGGGCTCGCAGCGTGATGCCGTGATTGATGCCTTCCGCAATGGCGATGCCAAGGTTCTCATCACCACCAACGTTCTCGCCCGTGGAATTGACGTGTCGACCGTGTCCCTGGTCGTCAACTACGTATGTCTGTTCCCTCACGATTTGAGCATCAAACTGATCCATTTCAGGATATCCCCGAGGCATTCACCCCCGGCTCCAAGTCCCGCGAACCCGACTATCAGACCTACCTGCACCGCATCGGCCGAACGGGTCGTTTCGGCCGCATTGGAGTCGCCATCTCCTTCGTCTCGAACCGGGACGAATGGGATATGCTCCGCAAGATCCAGGAACACTTCGGATGCAATATTGACCGAGTGGACACCGACGACTGGGATGAGGTGGAGAAGGTCATCAAGAAGACGATCAAGAACCCGCGCTCCCAGGCGAACTATGTCCAAATGTCCTAGAAACAAAATTGAGCTAATCTGAGCCTCTACGGAACGGGTAGGATCCTGGTTATGATGTGATTAGAGCTGAAGGATCTGGGGTTGTTTTGTTGATGATCTTGGTGGATGGTTGAATAGATACCAAATGCAGTTACGAATCTCACGGTACTCTGTCTAGCCTTGTCTTGTAGCTGCAACGGCCCCAAACATTTTACCAACTACCCCCCGGTGCTGACATCCAGATCAACGGCTCACCTCATTTATCTTAAATTTAAAGACAGTCTAATCTGGACCCTGGATAAACAATGTCACTCCCCAAACGACAGCTCGGAGTCCAGCCCTGGCCGACCACCACCTCTAGTTATTTAGTAGGGCATAGGACACCTCGTATTCCCTGCAACCGACCCAGAAGCAGCAAAGCCCTGTATCCAATACGAGCTCCCAAGAGAGGCTTAGATCGATCATAACCCAATTCTATGGCCTAGTGTGGGGAATGCCAACTTTCTTTATTTCACATCGGCATGCATCGCCCGCAGAATACGCCTCTATCTGGTTAAGTCGGGCTTGGCTTAACAACTATACGAGTTGCATCATTTTGCAAATTGTTATTTAGAAGATTTGAACCCCCTGGTCTGCTTTTCGTCCTTCCTTTCTATTACTACTGATACATATTTGTTTATATTAATACCTGTCGAGTTCGGTCGTCCGCAATGGCGCCAAGGGAACCAACAAGCACCATGGCCCGACTCGCATCTTCTCTCGCCCTTGCCTCATTCGTCTTTACCCAACAAGTCACCGCCATCCCCTGGATCGGAACAGAATACATCGCCGTGGAGATAAAAACCTTTGCATCTGGCTACACATACGGCGACTTCACCGAAACACCCCTCCTAGAAACTCAAACGGAGGAGATAAAGCCCACAGTCCAAAACATAGATCCCATAGCAACACAGACAACCATATATGGTAGTCTCACCCCATCCGTCACACAGATCGATCTGGTCATCGCACCGACAGACGGCGTCGCCATCACCAGCTACAACATCCAAGAGTTCTACGTCAATATCGTCTACACGGCGCCGGCGTCTTGCTCATATACCGCGAGCAAATCCATCACCACTGCAGTGGCGGTCTACGTCCCCTACCAGGCGGAGACACTGCTCAAGCCCACTGCTACGATCACAAGCACGTGGTCAGAGTCCCGTATCGCAGACCGGTATACCATCACCAGGGCAATGCTTGCCCCTACCGATATCCCCAGCGACGTCTACCATTCCATCAGCTCCGCCAACGTTCCAAACAGCTACCTATACTGCGGGACCTCCGGCGATTACCCCGGCTTCCCCTCTGGTGGCGGCCCGTACGCGGGAGGTAGTGGGGATGATGATGATGGTGACTACGCTGGCTGTGATGAATTCACCTGGTATCTCGACGGCTCAGCTTTTTCAGGCGGATACTGCTGCGCCGACGGATGCCACTATACTTGGGGCATCTCGCCACTGGGATTGGGCCTAGCGATCTTCTTCTCGTGGTGGGGACTATTTCTTATTGTCGGCTTTGTTGAGAGCTGGTTCATGTTCCGAAGAGTAATGCTAGGGAAGAAGAGTCATCGCGGCCTGCCGTATGGTTGGGCTTTTCTATGTCCTATACTTTCTTGTTTTGGGTTGCTTTTTGTTAAGAGGCATCTGGCTAAGACGCCGGCTGAGCAGGAAACTTTGGCAAATAAGTGGCTGGATATGACTGGTGGTGAGAAGTTTAAGCTCTGGGTTAAGTATGGTTTTCGTCGGAATGATCCTGCGGCTGAGGTGTTGCGGTATTCTGCTTCTGCTGGACCTGCACCGGGGATGGCGGCGCCGTACGCAGCTCCTGGGCCTTGGGGTGCTCAGCATGAGTATCAGGAGACTTATCAGACCACGCAGGGATATCCTAGGGATGGGGGCGAGGATGGTCAGCCCAAGATTGTGACGGTCAGTGAGAGTGAGAGGACATGATAATTCAGTGGATAAATGGTGGCTTTTTTTTCATTTTTTGAGCTCAGCAATTGCATACTGTCAATCATCAATCTTGGTACTGTGTATCCCCAGCCTTTATGCTCGCTTTTATTTTTCTTTCGATTTCCTACTATAGCTTGTTGCTTGAAGATACATGCCGCAATATATATCACAAATTCTTATACATCTACCGACTGCAACCCGGATGTACTTCAAATCAGCCACTGATTGAAAGCAAACCCAAAATCCATCGTATTAAACCAATCCAACCCATCCACATTAATCATCTGATCATAGTCAAACAGCGACACCTCCCCAAGCTCCGCATTTAGAGCCACAGAATCAGGCTCAAGAATCTCATCAATGATTTTCGAAAAAGCCTGGCTGGCACGCTGGAAGAGGGCGTAGTCTGCACTATCTGGGCGTGCAATCGACTCGAGGTGAGCGATGAAGACGCTCAGATTGCGAATGAGGGCTGAGCGAGAGCCTTCGTAGAGGAATGGTTCGCCGCTGCGTTTGTGGTGTTGTAGAGCTTTGATTAGGATGCTGGCGCTGGAGAAGCCGTAGAGTAATATCTGGAGGTATGGGATTTAGTTTTGGTGGTATTTTGCAGGTAATAAATGTATGGTGGTGGAGGCTTACCGTCAATGTAAAGTCCGGACGAAGGTCGACCATGTATTCACGCTGCGTGCCTAGTCTTAGGACGGTAGATAGAATCTCTGAGCTGACAGATAGAAGCGCGGCGTTTCCCCTAGGGTTATTCTTTTCGACGAGAAGTCGTTGGATGAGGAAGTCGTTGCAGAGGTACGCCAGGTATGAAAATATCTGCATCAAGCAAACTGCTACTGGAAGACCGTTGTCCCAACACTGCGGGTTGTATCGCAGGTGAATAGGGAGTGACTCCCAAGCGGAATGGCATCGATGGGAGATATCCCTGCAAGAATTTCAGATCTGTAATGGGAGACAGAATGCAGGGCTCTTACTTTAGAAGACTGGCAGTTGATGGAGTCATGTCCTGGAGAGAGACCCCAAGAATCTCGTCGCGGAACGTGCTGACGATGAAACGCACTCGCAGCCACGATGACCGCTGGAATAGACCGTTTATATTCCAACCCGTGGAATCAATACCATCCTGTGGGCTGTCAAGGCTCAGATCGTTGGCCGTCAGTGCTTCGTCGCCGATATCAAGGGGCATTCGACAATCGGAGTATCGGCAAGGAATTCGAGGAGGGCGACCAAGGAACGTGGCAAGGTTTTTGTCTAGTTGGTATGCTGCCGCGAACTGTCGTCGACGGGATTCCAACATGAACTCTGGGATCTCGTTTGAGGCCTTTGGCTCTCGGTGCAAGCCCAATGCGAAGATATCAGTCGAGAGCTCTCCGAGTCGGCTCCATACATGTGGACCTGAAGGGGTTAGTAGTTGTCATGATTTGGGAAATATGGGGAAATATGACTGACTTGATGCCCCGTTTACCCCATGGGACAGTAGCAGGTTCTCATGGACAAGCCAAATTGTGAGATCATTCAGAGGCGTTAAAATCTTGCACGTCTGCAGTGCAGCGTCGCTAGCTGCAAGCATCTTCCGTGTAAACTGAGAACGAGAAGTCTGTGAATCAAATTTCTCTTGAGCAAGCCAAAAGTAGCAAGCTCGGCCTGCGATAGCGCAAATGACACCGATGATCTCTAGACGAATCCGTGGTCCCGTGAAAAGTGTGTGAAAGTCGGCACCTCGAGTCGTGAGCGGAATGTCAAGTATCTCCGCCGTGTTCTGGATGATGCGCACAGTTAACGAAGACGTAAAGTCATCAAAGTCGCGACTGGCGATCCGTTCCTTGCATATCGCCTTGACAGAGGCGAGGCTATTAAAAATAAATGGCGATGCTATGACGGCACTTTGACTCCGTTCATAGTATTCTCGAATCAGTTGCTCGATCGTTGAGAAATCTCCCAGCGCGAGTAACACTTCTGAGATCTTTTGCACCCAATATGGGGGTAACACTCGCTGCCCCGTCTCTACCTCCAATCCTTGGCTGTTGGAGGACAGGTCCACATCGTCGGTCAGAGAAGAGACAAAACTTGTCGGGCCGAAGTAGCCTGGCAGCAGAGGCTTGTGCCGTGACGGCGAGACATGGTCAGCGGCCCCAGGTGTGTTGGATTGTGATGAAGATTCACTGGGTCCAGTGCTCCTAGAACAGGATTAGAAGGAAAGCTCTCACTATGTACCATACAGATCACTGCGCAATGGACATTCATCTCCAAAAAGAAAGACTCGAACCCACCTGGCTCTGTCAAAAGATACCCCTTCTGCCAAGGGGAAAATGCGCCGCCCCTTTGGTCGAGTCAGAGGTGCAGGGTGATAGAAACACTGGCTCGACACTCCGCGCGCCTTGCAGCGGTTGCAGACGGGCAGAGCGTGGTCGCAGCGGACCTTGTGACGGCGGCAGAGCTCGCACGAAGCCTGTTTGCCATTGCGACGACGGGAGCTATTACAATCAGTAAGAGGAAACTAAGTGTTAGACAGGGGCCACCGACTTCATAATGGCTTCTGAATTTGCAAATGTGATTAGTGTAATGCGTACTGTTAATAAAGATACCATCGGTGTTCGGTATTCCGAAGACAATCAACGAACTCCGAAAGTGCCCCACCCGATAAAGGGAGGGAGATAACGTGCGGAGTCACCTGCTCTGCTACTACCCCTTCTCTTCTTCTTCTTCTTCCTCTTCTTCTTCATCCTCCATTTCCATAATTCAGTAGACACTCACCCACCCACTCTTCCATGAGTGACCATACCACTATGCCACCTGTCGCAACAGCCGCATCCCCCACACCTCCCACGCGATACAGCAAGCACATCGTTGTATGGCTGCCCAGGCTCGGGCTGGAGAGATATTCGTATTGTGGATGCTAATCCTGCGCAGTTGACCACGTATCCAGGCCAGAGCGGTATCGAGCCTGTCCCGCTAGAATGGGGTGCTGCCGACGCCAAAGCGCGTGGGCCCGTAATCGTATCGCGCAGCGCTAACCTGCTCAAACGCCGCAATGCCATGGGCGCCCATGGCGGCAGCTATAGTATCTACAACGCCCTGGCGGTTGCTTCCGGTGAGCTGGAGCCGGAGTTTCGACCGGATCTTCGCAACAGCGAGCCTACGTTTGATTTTCCGTTTCAGTCTGCGTGGGCAGATAAGACGAAGATTGTCTCGATGGATCCCTTTGGTCATGATATTGTGAATCAATTTCGTGAGGAGTTGGATGCGGGCTGGGACATTCGTCCCACCATGGCTGTTACTCGGGCTAACATGAAACTGGCGGAGATTGGCGAGGCTGTCCGCGATGGCCAGCTGGAGGTCGATGGATCGATCGTGGTCGATTCGTCAGGGGAAGTACGCGTGACGAAGGTGGCCGTGGAACCGGTCTGGTATCTGCCAGGCGTTGCCGACCGATTCGGGGTGGACGAGGGAACCCTTCGCCGGACTTTGTTCGAACATACTGGTGGAAGCTACCCGGAGCTGATCACTCGGCCCGACCTCAAAGTCTTCCTTCCTCCGATTGGTGGCCTCACAGTGTACATCTTTGGCCCTCCCGAGCGGGTGTCCGACGAGAACGTCAAATTGGCCCTGCGGATTCATGACGAGTGTAATGGCAGCGACGTGTTCCAGTCAGATATCTGCACCTGTCGACCGTATCTGGCTTTTGGCATTCATGAGGCGATCCGTGAAGCGCAGAGCGGTGGAAGTGGGGTAGTCATTTATTTCCGCAAGGAGGGAAGGGCGTTGGGAGAGGTGATCAAGTATTTGGTGTATAATGCCCGCAAGCGCGGAGGAGATACTGCTGATAAGTACTTCACGCGAACGGAGAACATTGCTGGAGTGCGCGATGTATGGACATCATCATCATCATCATCACCATTGATTTAGCCGGGCCATGCTGACGATTTCGTTCTGTAGATGCGATTCCAGGCCCTGATGCCCGATATCCTCCACTGGCTGGGCATCAAGAAGATCGACCGCATGCTCTCCATGTCTAACATGAAATACGACGCCATCGTGCAGTCGGGCATCAAGATCCTCGAGCGAATCCCGATCCCGGAGGAGATGATCCCGAGTGACTCCCGCGTCGAGATAGATGCTAAGATCAATGCTGGCTATTTCACAACAGGGAAACAGTTCACCACGGAGGAACTCGCCCAAGTTCGTGGGCGCGGCTGGGAGAAATGGGAAGACATTACTGTAAGTTGATGGC
This sequence comes from Penicillium lagena, assembly GCF_028827675.1. Lineage (NCBI taxonomy): Eukaryota > Fungi > Ascomycota > Eurotiomycetes > Eurotiales > Aspergillaceae > Penicillium > Penicillium lagena. The sequence goes on along the minus strand of NW_026623222.1, from coordinate 1,732,452 downwards.
AACCACTGTTGTTACTTGACTTGACTGACCAGCTTATGCAGCATTGAACTCGATTTCCTGTGATAATGATGATGACCTGCAATTATTTCTGCGATTCGGGTGCATTCTTGTTTATTGTTTTTGATGGGGGGTTCTATTTCGGGTTAATTGGAGAATGAGCTGCGGGCGTCAATGCCATAGGAATGGATCCGAGTCTATAAATCCTGACGGATCTTCAACACTTGTAGTATCAATAATGGAAAACGTACTTGAATCCCTTGCTAGGAACACAAGACTCCCTCATAGATAACCCCCACCTTATCGGCGACGCTCCGACCCGGATTCTTTTCCACACTCACTCTTCCCCGCATCGGCACACCGATTTCCGGAAATATAAGAAGCGGGCAGTTTGAATTCACCACATTTACCTCTTATGATCTAAAATCTTAAAACAACATACCAAGAACCGTGTCCACAATACATATCTCACATCCCCCGACCACCGCAAACATGGGCTCCCAACCAGCCCAAGTCACCCCGCAACCCCGAATCCCCAAAGCCGGCGTATGGTGTCCCGCCGTAACAATCTTCGACAATGCCACCGACACACTGGACCTCGAGTCCCAAAAGAAATACTATGCTTACCTCTCCCGCAGCGGCCTCGCCGGCCTAGTCATAATGGGAACCAACTCGGAAGCATTCCTCCTAACCCGCGAAGAGCGCGCACAGCTCATCGCCACAGCGCGCGAAGCAGTCGGGCCCGATTACCCCCTCATGGCGGGCGTGGGCACGCATTCCACAAAGCAGACCCTGGAACTAGCACACGATGCCGCAGCTGCAGGGGCAAACTACTTGCTCGTCCTGCCGCCGGCATACTTTGGCAAAGCGACGAATATGAGCGTCGTCAAACGGTTCTTTGCAGATGTCGCCCGCAACAGCCCGCTCCCTGTCCTGATCTACAATTTCCCCGGCGTGTGCAATGGCGTCGATATAGATTCTGAGACTATCACCGACATTGTACGGGAATCGGCGGCCGCCAGTCCCAATGGGGTATCGAATATCGTCGGAGTGAAACTGACCTGCGGATCCGTGGGCAAAATCACCCGTCTGGCTGCTACCTTCGGTCCCAACGAATTTGCCATCTTCGGTGGGCAGTCTGATTTCTTGATTGCGGGGCTGACCGTGGGGTCTGCGGGGTGTATTTCTGCATTTGCGAATGTGTTTCCGAAGACCGCGTCGAGGGTGTTTAACCTCTTCACAGCGGGCAAGATGACAGAGGCTATGGAATTGCAGCGGAAGTCGGCATTGGCGGAGAGCCCGTGTAAGGGCGGGATTGCATCGACCAAGTATGCGGTCGCGCTTTACTCGGCGCCCGCGGCGGGGATTGAGAATGCGATAGAGAAATTGAAGCCGCGCACGCCATATGAGGAGGCTGCCGAGGGGGTTAAGAAAACGGTGAAAGAGTTGATGGGCGCGGTGGGGGAGATGGAGAAGGCGATCTAGATGTTAATCCGTTCTGTTGTAGTCAAGTTGGAAGTAAATGTAGCTAGAAAGCACTGGAAGATTACTTTCGTCGAATCGATCTGGTTCGAATGTTGAAATTGCGCCGAGGTGGTCTGCGAGAGGAACGAGACCTGTGATGTCAACGCCGACACCGGATAGCCGCTGCTCCACTAGTATTCTTTTCTGCTCCGTCCATTCGTAGTCCTGCTCCAATTTGCGATGGTGGAGACGATCAGATAAGATGAAAGTGCGGGTCGCCAAGATAAAGGGGCAAAAGGGGTGGGGGCTCTTGTGCAAACTCTTCCGGAAGAAAGTATTAACTGGAAATTGACCTGCTGGGATCTAAACGGGTTTTTTGAGTGTTTCAATGGAGAGAATTCCACTGCGATGGAATATAGTCCACGATCACATGGCGGCTGGTGCTGAAGTAAGCAAGGGAAGTGGAGGGGCAGCAACCAACCAATGATAATGATGTAACAAATACACGCAATACGCAGTTCCATGCATTGACTCAGCGGAAATAACCGTTCCGATACGCCTCTGTCACGGATGAGCGACGAGCCGGGATCATACCACCCAAAATTGGAAGGCTGCGCAATTCTGGTCCGTCCGTCGTGCACCACCACACATTGCTCTGTTGGGAATACTCTCCTAACTAACACTCAATAATCCACTGCGACTACACGACAGCTAACTTGCTTCCTCTCCACCGCTTCTCTGCTACTACTACGGTCTCGCGTGGCTTGGAGTACAGGCCGAGCACCCTGCTCCAATAGGGTCAATTGTCTGCACATTGCAGCGTAATACTTACTTCTTCTTCACCAAACCCACTCGGATCCCTGGTTTAGCTGCCTGGATTGGGTGGGTACCTTGGGCCTATCCTTGTCGACCTGCGCCTTGCCTCAACCCACCGCTTCTTCCGTTTCTTCTATCGTCTCCCTCTCCCTTCATCCTATCTTCTTGTCGTACTTCCTCCGACGCTGCTACTTGTGTTCCGCATCTTCACCACAAGCGAATCTTGTTCTTTACCCAGTGAGTACTGCCTCTCTCCTTATCAGGCTTCCACGAGATCAACCGCCGGTAGCCGGTGCGGGATTGGTGCCTCTTATCCCTCAAACCTGGCCCTCCCTGTGCGACACCGTATTCAATACTCGTTCCTAACACATGCTCTAGTGTCAATCATCCTGCCTGGCCAATAGTTTCACCAGATCCAATTCTCAGCCGTTACTGACCCATGTTCTGGCTTCAGCATGGATACTGACTTTCAACTATTCTCCCCTCCACGTCAGGATGGCGGAGAAAACGAAAATGGCAACCAGGACTGGACGCAATGGATGAGATGGGACGACCCGATGTTTCTAGAAGATGATCACAAGCAAACAAGCTCGTCCATAGAGCCCCCATTTGTTTCACCTCATTCATCCACTGGCTCCCAAGACCAGATTCACCAGCAAGACTTCTCACCGCGACTTCCACTGGGCTTGATGGTAGTTTCCCCGGAGGAAACTGTGAATGGCTCACACGTGCAACGACCACATCAGTCTGGCATGATATCACCGAGTTCGAGTATTGGGACCAGTCGGAAGCGAAAAACCGGAAGTGACGATGATGCCTCTATCTTCGCTGGTCCGGTACAGTCAGGCAATGGCAAGAAGATGCCTGCCAAGAAGCGAGCACACAACGTCATTGAGAAACGATACCGTGCCAATCTGAACGAGAAAATAGCCGAGCTGCGAGATAGTGTGCCCAGTCTGCGGACCTCAAAGAACTCTAGCGGGGATTCACCGCATGATGATGACGAGGTTGACGGCGCGACACCGGCGAGCAAGCTGAACAAGGCCTCCGTGTTGGCCAAGGCGACGGAATACATCAAGCATCTCGAGCTTCGCAACAAACGACTGGAAGACGAAAACACGTCGCTGAAGAACCGGTTGCGCCAGGTGGACAAGGCAGCAGACCAAGCTGTCACTTCTGCGGCTTCCGTTTCCCCACCCAGCAACTGCACCGTCTCGACCCAGTCCGGGCATACCAAATCCCCAAGCGTATTCTCGAGCCCTGAGGAAATCTCCAGTGAGAGCTCGCCTATATCCAAAAATCCCCCCGAGGGCCTCATTCAGGTTCCCGATTCCTGGAAACGATTCCGAGCGGAGACCGCGCAGCAAGGGGCCTACGCTGAGTCGTATATTAAGCACCCATCAAACACCGAGAGCACGCGCGAGACCAAACGCCGCCGATCAAATATGCCCAACAAGTATATGCTGGGGGCGCTGGCAGGCCTCATGGTTCTCGAAGGCTTTGGTTCGGACAAGTCGGAGTCGGACGCAAAAGGCCTTTTTGCTCTCCCGTTCAACCTTCTCCGCCGCCTTCATTCACCTTCCGTTGTGCACTGGGAATACTACCTCAAGAACTTCTGGTATTCGTGGCATGCTCGGGCTATTACCCACTTCTTGGCTCTCGCCACTCTAATCGTCGGCAGTGCGTTTGTGGTGTTTGTCTACCTTTTCAACGCACAGCCCGTTACCCAGCGAGTGCCGTCGAAGGAATCCGAGGGCAAGGCTGGTCCGGCAACTTCTAGCGATTTTCGCCGTCAAGCCTGGCTGACTAGTATGCAACGGGCTGGTGTGCCACGGCATAGGTTCTTCCATGAGTGGTACGTGGTAACCTCAAGATGCTTTGAGTATGTCCTGCGATGCTTTATGGGATGGAAGGTCTACTCCTGGGCCACAGGTATCACACAAGAGGATGAAATAGGTCGAGTGAAAACATGGGATATTGCTATCGACGCGCAGCTTACGGGTGGTGACCCCGAAATCAGCAAAAGCCGGCTCGTCCTCACGATCTTTGCTGCGGGAACGCTCCCCAGCACCCCGATGCGGATGATGCTCAAGGCTTTGCATATTCGAATTTTGCTCTTCAGGGTCGGTGAACCAGGCTCGTGGACCTTCCGTATTTCCAATGATATCGCCCGCGCTCTTGCCAGATACCAATGGGGTATTGCGAAAAGCATCAACGATGCTTTGCCCGAGGGCCATTCGGACGCTCTTCCCAGTAATTTCGCAGCGCTACTTGAGCTTGATTGTGAGGAGGTCATGACCGACACTATCATGCAAAGGGCTGTGAACCTTGCGTGGAATCAGCCCACGCAGGAGGGTAATGTTGACGACGAGGTTCTTCTTGACGTGGTGGAGGAGGACCCCGCGATTCAATCCTCCGTGGATGCTCTCGCAGCATGGTGGTCCAGCCACCTGCTCCAGAATGCGCTCCTAAACTACTTCGAAGCGAGCGAAGGAGGCCCCGTGTCGAAGGCAAGCCGCGATTCCTTCAAAGAGAAGATCCGTATGTCTCTTGATGTTGCTCCTCGCCTCTCCGCAGCATACACCCGCGCGCTTGTCATGAAAGCGGTCTTCTTTGAACAGAACCGAATCCAGAACGTGGGTGCGGTTCTCGCCGCGCTGCCAGAGGACAAGAGACGAGGCGAGCAAAATCATGCGTCGAACTTCCTCGACTCGTCGCTTCCGGTTTCTGTCCGTGCGGAAATTTCTGTTGCCGTGCGCTGCGCTATGATTGCAGCCATCGTCACTGCTCGTTCCACCGGCGACACCTCATTGCCTGCATCTTTCACTGTTGACAAGGCGATCAGTATATTCAACCAGCTTCCAATCGATCCCGTCGACCTCACCCTGCTGGGCTTCTCTGCGGTCTACCACCTGCTACACCTCTTAGCCTCTGACGTGGACTACATTGCCTCATCCGATTCATCACCTTCCTCCCCAGTTTCTGAGGCTACATCCTCCGCCGACGACGAAGCAGACGACAAATCCCGGCCACTCGCCAACCGCGCCATCTGTCCTCAAGACATCCCGAACCTCGGCCGTGTCGCCGCAGAACTCATCTACTGGGCGCGCAACGCCTACAACCCCGCCTTCTACGGCTTCTCCTCTGACCTCGTGGATATTGTGGTGAAATCATGCTCCGAACTATGCGAAAATGCCGGCATAGATGTGAACGACTACCTCCACGCCGTCCCTGAACCATCCCAATCGAAGAAGCGACGCTGGCGCCGCCGCCGAGGCGGATCCGACCAGTCGGTCCATAGTGACGCCGACCAAGATCAAAACCTGATGGATATGCAATTCACTAAGCCTCTGCGCAGGGAACGGTCGGCTAGCAATGATACTGGATATGGCAGTTTGAGCATCGAGGAAGACGCTCAGCAGGCCCCCAATAATATTCCAGAGAAGGTCGAGGAGGTTTCTGCATGAGGATTTGTACTGTGTGCTTGTACATGAACTATGGACGGTGTGGGTGGCTCAACGGGATCTTGGTAATGAGTTTGGCGTTCTTCGGTTTGGACTGGCGTTTGTCTCGATTGCCCTATGCTGGCTGCGCTCTCATTAGTCTTGGAGGAATGCAAAATAGGAATGGGGGTTGGTGCATCAAGGAAAGGTTCCCGGATACAAGGCTTAAAGACTGCATATAATCTTTTTAAAATCCACAAACATGTGAAGTCCTGCCTGAGGGACTATGATAAAATAGCGTGTTGCTTATCAGTTCGCACCGAACTGCGACGAGCTGTAGGCCCTTCGATCTTGAAGTTGAGGCACCTTAATTATGGGAGATAGTATTCCTCTTACTAGCGATCTGCCAAAAGGCCTTGTTTCGGCAGGTATTCCTTTCTGTGCACAATATTTCAAGTCAGATGATAAAGTCTGTGCCTTTTTCTTTTTCAATATTGATGTTTTCGCCGTCGAGGGAGTCATTGGTGTACATGTGTACATGAGCCAGCTTTACTAGGACCACCGAGCTGGCGGGGTCTAGCGGTCATATGATATTTCTTTATTGGAATTAGTGGTTAGCCGCCTGCTTTCATCAAACCGACATGTCACGACCAAATATGGCAACAGTTGTGCTGTCTTTGCAGCCATGTCACCATGAAGTTCAGATAGCCGATGTTTCGTCTGAAACAGCCACCGTATGGTATCAATCACCCGGATAAATAAGTGCATAAAAAAAAGTTCACAGCCCTATCAAAGGTTTGCTGACGCAACCGTACGGCTGATATATGTACCATAGCTATAGCCTGTGACGAGACAGTATAACTCATTTGTTGGACCGAAAGTCAAATGTGGAGTATGCAGGATACAAACCGACCAATGTCTACCTGAGTTTGGGTGTAGCCTACCCTCGCGCTTCAAGATAACGTCCGTACTGGATTCGGCCCCCTGCACAGTAATCACTAGCGAATGTGGCTTACTTAATTCTTTGGCGAATTTAAATTATCTGTCTTTTTGTCCGTTACAGAATCAGAGAAGAGAAGATTTATTTCTTCGTGAATTATACTTCCATTCTGGGACGTCGTTCGTGTTCGATTTGAAGCTAACACCGAATTCAGGCGAGACGGATAGCGGGGAAGGCACGCTTGTAAAGTCTCGGTGAACCCCTGTCGGAGCAGCGACGGCCAAAATTGTCTTTCTTTCTGCCTTTGTTTCGCCTCCTCATCACTATGGCGCCCTTCAAGGTCATCATCGTCGGCGGCAGCGTCGCTGGCATGGCGCTGGCGAACATGCTCGAGCGGTACGGTATTGACTTTATCGTACTGGAAAAACATTCCGTTGTTGCGCCACAGTTGGGCGCAAGTATTGCCATGCTGCCGAATGGTCAGCGCATTCTTCAGCAGCTGGGATGTCTCGACGCGATCACCAAACAGAGCGCACCATGCGACAACATGTCGAATTATGATAACGAGACAAAGGATTGGAATAAACTGGAGGGAATGGGTGATTTAATGGAGAAACTGTTCGTCGATGCACTCTCTTTGGCCTACCTTTGGGATGGTTTTTTTGACAGCTGAGCAGATTCGGGTACAAAATGTGGTTTATGGACCGGCAGCACTTAATTCGGACGTTATTCGATAACCTGCAGGATAAGTCTCGGGTTTTGACGTCTTGCCCTGTCGTGAAGATTGAATGGTCGGGTAGCGGTGTCGAGGTTGAGACCACGGATGCCACTGTATACCATGGCGACTTGGTTGTCGGCGCAGATGGGGTACACAGTCATGTGGCACAGGAGATGCAGCGCCTCGGTGACATTGATACTCCAGGGATTGACCTTCTCGGTCGAGATAAAGGTAGGTGGCTATCTCCCGATATCATTGGTCTGGCAGAATTCTAACCCGCCAACCTGTTAGCTCTCTCTTGCAGCTATCGATGCATATTCGGCATATCCAAAAACACAGATGGAAAAGTCCGTACCCAGTTTTCAAAGTCCTTCCAATACCAGCGGAGTTACCTGTTCGCAGACGGACCCAATGGAACGTGGTATTGGTTTGCCTTTTTCAAAAATGATGAGAAGACACACGGCCAGTCTATTCCTCGCTACAACGATGAGGATAAAGAGAAGCTGGCTGTTATGTACAAAGACGATGTCTTTCAGCCAGGCCTTACATTTGGGGACGCGTACAAGGACCGGATTTTTTCGGCTCTGGTGGCACTCGAGGAAGGTATTTTGGACACATGCTTTTACAAGAGAATCGTTTTAACGGGTGATGCCTGGCACAAGGTATTACACCATTGGAAGAAACCGTCTATGCTCTAAACTGATGAGGCATGATCAGATTCATCCAGTAACGGGGCAAGGGGGAAACAACGCAATCGTTTCCGCGGCGTACTTGGCAAACAAGCTCAAGGAACTCACTAGCAAAGATGCTGTAATAGAGGATGCCGAACTCAAAGCCGCCTTCCACGAATACAGCCGTGTCCGAAGGCCGCTGGTTAAAGACACGATCCAGGTTGCTCATCTTTTGCAGCGAATGGAGTCATTTGATACCCCAGTATTGAAATTCATGGAGCAAAAAGTTGTCAGTAGAACGGCGGCTGATGGGTTTCTAACTCGATTTCCGTCAGGATACACGGCTGCTGTGCCGTTGAAATACATTCCACTTCCTTCTCATCGGGGATCGCTTCCTTTCGACGACGAGGTCAAGATGAACTTGGAAGTTCGCGCCGTTCGTTCGAATATATTTTGGATATCCCTGTTGGCCATTAATGTGCTGATCCATAGCGCCCGCTTTCAATATGGGGGAGAGACACAAGCACGAACTTTAAACCTATCCAATTCATTTCTAGTATCGAAAATCGGCGGGCTCTTCTCATGGGTGTTCAACAAAGATCAGTCATGGAGTGATGATTTTTATTACCATTCTTCAATTGCGGCAGTTATGAGCACAATCTGCATTGAATCCTACAGGCGGTTCTTTGCTTTGAAGCCGGTGAGCAGGTAGGCAACCCCTTCAAATCTCAGTGAACATACTCTTACTTGTCACAGCGGACTACTCTTTGCCCTGGCCTCGACCATACTCCCTTGGGAGTATGTATTGCCACTTTACTTTGCACTCTATATTCTTGCCACTGCGCCTCGGGCCTTTTATTACCCCTCCCCTAGGGCCGTTGATATGGATGTGGCAAAAGCCATTATGCCTGCCTACATTGCCGTATATGGCACAGCATATCTTTACACATGGAGATCCTCGACTTCTTTCCCCACCTGGTTATGGCAAGGGGCACATGTTCTCTTCCCCATATCCATCGCGCTTTTCAAAGGAATCCGAACCAACAGTTCAAGTCCAGCCGCTAAGGCTGAAATGCAGCTCTTTGGTGACCAGGACATTGGACTGCTGGCTTCATTTCAGAGATTTTCATCTTTCTTCCCATCATTGTTTAACATCGTTACAGTCAGCATTTTTCTTCCACAACGCCCCGCATTCGGATTGTACTACAGTGGGGAGGCCTTTGGCGGTGCCGCCAAGATTATGTCTATGAACGCGAGTATTGTGATAATCATGCTCTTCGCTCTCTGGGACCTTCGGCGTGTACACGCGACGGATATGGGTTTTGTTCGGGGCGCAATTCTGATTTTATTACTTTCCCTTGCTCTTACTCCCGCAGGAGCATTTCCGCAGCTCTGGATTGACCGAGAGACTAAATGGCAGCAAGGTCGACAGAGGGTCAATAAGGCTGGCGATAGAATGCGTTCGCGTGAAAAAATTATTGAAAGCAAATGATGATCCAAGTGGCCTTATCGAGATGCTGAAGTCATTGCGTTGCAAAGAATGTCCTCGCCCCTGTCGTTTAATCTGAGAGTCCATGTCGTCATCTGCTACCCTGGTGTACTCCACCGGCTAAAACTTGGACATTGTTTATTAAACGTTGCAGTTGCCATCGGCTCGGGTGCTGGTTCCGGGGCGATCAGGGCTCCACTTGGCGGAGCTTGGCCTGAAGTTCCTGAGTCTATCTGTTTTGGCTGTCGTCACGATCTGAGTCTTTGACTTTTGCATTGCAAGGACCAAAAAAAAAACCTAATTTGCGTTCAAATGTGCAAATTTTTAAAATATTCCTCCATGCCGATTATGTTGGCCGCTATGACCTGTATCTGAATGCGATTCGCGGGCGCTTCAACCACATTCACATTCCGTTTTCGGGCTGCCGTCAACAACCGCGTCGATCACCGTCAGGGTCTAGACCGGCGCGTCTCCGCCAGTACCACAACCAGACTCGCGATTTATCTGTAGGCTTAGTATGTCGGTGATTTAGTATGCCCTTGGATTTTAGACTCCCCGCCCAGGTACCGTCCCCGTACCATGGACAAGCCCTATGCTGGTGAGATCTACCAGCTCTAATCCGGGTGGTTGCACCTGCGTTCTGTGATCTGATTGCACAGGGCAGCGGGAAACGTGCGGAGTGACGATGTTTTCATTTAAGCCACCAGATTAAGCTTGCTGGACCCTCCTTGGCCAGGGGTCGATGACGGCATCTATGTGTTATCGAGTCGGCTACCAATATAACACCATGATGTCCTTTTCGTTTAACTTACTCCTACTGTGTTGCTATGACTCATAGTATTACTATTAAAAGTCGCAACGCTTGATCCACGTCGTTAAAACCACAAGAAGTGTCGCTGAGCATATCTCACGCCGTGGCCCTGCCGTTGACGGTTCGTCACTCCATTCCTCCGGGCTATATATCGAGTATCCGACGAATGGAACAATGGGTGTCGAACTCCAGGGCAGCGGGTTAGGTGAACCGCCCATGAATCCGGAGGTGGCCGTGCCTCTTTTCATTGCTGCAGGCTTCGTGATTACTTTGTTCCTCTGGCGAACTGTTATTCGCATCCGACATCGTCAACGATCACAACAGGCCAACCAGATGGATGACCAAAATCAACTTTCCCGAACAAGCTCTGTCAATGCAAGCCTCAAGAAGCATCTTCTTTACGCACCAATCTGGGGCACTCGTCACAATCGCGAGTTCCGATTGTTCAATCGGCTACATATGGGATCTCTGCCTTTGCGGTTGGAGCTGATACTCTTGCTTGTCTATCTCGCGCTCAATTTTACATTTATCATTGTGACTGTTGACTGGTGGGAGGAATTCCCCAAGAAATTGTTTCAGCTCAAGTATGCCGCTGGTCATCTGGCTGTGATGAACACTCCTGGACTGGTACTCAGCGCGGGCAGGAACAACCCCTTGGTGCCACTTCTGGGGATCTCCTTCGATACCTTTAACTTCATGCATCGCTGGGTGGGCAGAGTTATTGCTATCAATGCGGTGATTCATATGAGCAGCGTTTTGGCCAACCAAGCCTATATGCGTGAGACTGACTCAAATGTGACGAAAACATTTAGCTGACGTTACTTCTCCAGATGGCACGAAATACATTATCTACACAATTTGGCAGACGCCGTTCTATATATACGGGCTCGTGGTACGTACACACAGAGCCCCCTAATAGAGTGGGATATCTGACTTTGTCCTAGGCCCTTCTTGGGTTTGTTTTTATTTTCTTTCAATCATTGTCGCCGGCTCGACACTCGTTCTACGAGCTTTTTCTTCATTTGCATATCGCTCTGGCTATCGTGGCCCTTGTTGCGTTGTGGTATCATCTGAAAAATCTATTGCAACAGCGTGTCTTGATGTGCACATTGATTCTCTGGGGCCTTGATGTACGTTTTCCGTTGCTTGATGATATTTATCTGGAGATTGGCTGGCAATGCTGACACTTTATAGCGTGCTGGGCGTCTAGGAATTCTGATATGGCGAAACTGTGGCAAGCAGCGGACGACAGCTACGGTTGAAGCCCTACCAGGAGGAGTTGCTCGCGTCGACGTTGCCGTATCACGAGCATGGAACTTCCACCCCGGTCAGCACATGTACTTGTACATGCCCTTTCTGGGCCTATGGACCTCGCATCCTTTCACCGTCGCGTGGACATCTACTGGGGCCGACACGATAAACATGAATGAAAAGCGGGACTCGAGTGATTCCTTTGTGGCTCTTATTGGAGGCTCTCAGACGACTACCATGTCTGTTCTGATCAAAGGACAACACGGTTTCACGAAGAAGCTCCTCCGCAAACTTGAAGAATCACCTGATGGAAAAATTAAGGCTATGGCACTGGCAGAAGGCCCGTTTGGTATGAACAATAGATTGACTGCACTCGTGGGTAGACACTGACTTTATGTTCTACACTCTAGGAGGCATTCATTCACTCGCGTCTTACGGCACATTGCTTCTGGTCGCCGGAGGCATCGGTATAACTCACTCGATGTCATATTTGCATGAAGTCATCATCAATTCCACCTCGAACCGCATGGTCACCCGGAAAGTCCACTTGGTCTGGATGATTCGCAGTTTAGGTAATTTGCGCTCTCCTATGCTACGTCTTGTACTCCCTGCTAATGAAAAAAAAATCAACAGATCATCTTTCCTGGATCCAAACGTGGATGACCGACATCTTTGAACACCCCTCCTTACACAGGCGAATCGACTCCAACGGACGTACATACTTTCAGTTCCCAATATTGACGCTCACGATCGAGATCCATGTTACCGCACACAAGGAGAGTTTCGAGGAATATATCCCTCATCTGGAGACACCATGGACACAATGTGCGCCGTCTAGCGTTCCAGTCAGCATTCATCACGGCAAACCTTGTTTCCAGTCTCTGCTGGAAAACAAAAAGGCGAGGCAAGTCGGTGCGATGGCTGTTAGTGTTTGCGGCCCTGGTGGCCTTGGGGATAGTGTGCGCGCAGCTGTTCGGAACGTCCAAGGAGAGAGAACTGTTGATTTATTTGAGGAAGCATTTTCATGGTAGCTAGGTAGTGGCCTTGCTTTCAGTTTTTCCCATTCTTTGCACAGATATCATTATACACGCTTTAGATATTCAATAAGATTATTTTAGATCCGGCAACCACACGGAGATTATGATGTGCCTAGTGCTTGTATCAACCCCACGCAAGCCAGCCGCCAATCTAGCCAATGACCCCGCATGAAACAAGTCCACCAGGACACTTGAAATATCGTAGCAGAGACTGAGGCGTAGCCCCACCAATGGGTCGGTAAGCCATTGACGACACCTGCAGTGGGTTAAGAGTCATGCTGTTGTCGGGCCATTCCGCTCGGTGTGCTCAATATGAGATCTGCAATTCGACCCGCGGCATTTTGCGTCGGTAAGTGTCGAATGCTGCGTGGGGGTCGAAGCCTAATCGTCGGTCTTCTAGATAGCTGTGACCTCTCGGCTTATGCACGCGCATTGGCCCTTGGGCACCGAGATCGACGGTGAAGACGCGGCTGCTAGCGTTAAAATTAGGAATTGTCGGTTTTGTGTGGTACAACCCTGAGCACGCGACTGGTTACCAACCCTGGCGGGGAAGTGGACTGATCAAGTGGAGCGTTTTTAGTCATTCGAATATAAAAGCCCACGAATGCCTGCACGAAGCCCGTTTTCTGCAATTCCGGAGTTTAAGTTTTGTTTTTGTTTTAATCTATTATAATGACAACTACCTTCTCCTCTCTGCCCATCGTTGACGTGGGCCCTCTGGGCTCGTCCGCGGGTGCTACCGATGCGGAGCTGTCGGCCCTTAGCCAGCGACTATATGATGTCTTCGCCACGACGGGGTTCGCCTATCTGACGAACGTGCCTTTGAGTTTCAACCATGCGGAGGTGTCCCAGATGTCACGCGATTTCTTTGTGCTGCCAACGGAGGAGAAGATGAAGCTCGCCAAGCGCTCGTTTCGACGTGATCATCAAAACACATACCGAGGGTTAATACCCTGGACTCCATATTCCGAGATGATGTTAGGACTGACATGAATGTGGAAGGTACTTCCCCACGCAGCCAGAATTAGCAACCGACAATCTCAAAGAAGGCTTCGAAATGGGGCCCGCAAAGCTCATCCAAGCGACATCTGTTGATCCGTCGTCCAAGTTCAACTTGGCCGAACCGAACGTCTGGCCAGATGAGAAGCAATTCACCTCTCGAGAAAAGCTGGAGAAGCTGTACGTCGAGCTGCAGAATCTCGCATCTAAGCTTCTGTCTCTGCTGGCCAAGTCGTTAGGAAAACCGGCAGACTTCTTCGATCCGTACTTGGTGGACTCACTGAGCACCCTGCGTCTGCTCCACTATCCTGCGGTGGCGTCTGCCGCGTCGGGTTCAAGGTCCGCTACACAAGATGAAGTGAAACTCAGTTGCACTCAGCACACGGACAGCGGGATTTTGACTCTGCTGCACCAGGACTCCACCGGTGGCCTGGAAGTTCGCAACTCTTCCGGCGATTGGGTTGCTGCGCCGTATATCCCAGAGTCTCTCGTAGTCAATATCGGTGATCTGATGGCAAAGGTATCTGGAGGCCGATTCGTCGCTACTATGCACCGCGTCCGTGCTCCCGAGCCAAGCTCGTCAGCCGCTGTCGTTAGCAACCAGCAGAACGGTGAGACCCAGGCTTTGGGACGAATCAGCGTTCCATTCTTCTTTGAGCCGGGCGAAAACTGTTTGGTGCGGTCTGTGGATGCCGAGGAGGGCTTCGTCATCTACGGCAAGCATGTGCGGACGAAGATGAAGACGTGGGTTGAGTTCCAGGATGATGATGATAACTAGTGGATTTATGTGTTCAGCGTCCAAACTGGGGGGCTAGAGCTCTCGCTACCTGGCATGTTCAAGAAAGGAAATGCTCGATGCACTGAGGCTTGTACTTGCCCAGGGTTGGTTATGTTTGATTGCTTGTTCTTCCCCCTGATGCGCCTGCTACTTTCAAGCGAAATCGGTTGGATACCCAAGCAACCAGCAAATTTGATCTCCACTGCACCAATGCCGACCTCCTGAATCGACTGCGCCGTTTGCGACTCATAGAATCTTCTGTGGAGGTACCACAACACCGTGTTTCAAGATCGTGGCAAGTTCGATTCTATATATTACCATCGCATTTCATATATTTCTATTTCATCAGATCATCACTTAAAGACAACGTCGAATTGGTCCTATAAGAGACCACTACTTTTCAGCAGTTCCCTGTGCAATGGCCCAACGAATCGACTCTGCAATAGTTCTACTCACAAAGTCTGTCCTAGGAATCTCATGACCGCCGCCATGATCAAAATCCCGACGCTTCTCTGGGTCGCATATACCAGAAAGGTGTACGCCAGAGGCATAGCGCGGGTCTTTGGATCCGTAGACATGCACTGTTGGAACAGAAATGCGAAACGGGCAGGTGATCTCTTTCTGTAATTCCTCCACAGAGACACCAGCACTGAGTGAACTCAGGCCGGTCCAGCGGCCTACACCGTGTCTCTGAATAGCAGAAGAGTCGGCCTGTGAGTCTAAAGCAAGCCGCGAAGCATCATCCCGCTCGAGAGCTTTCGCGGAGACATGAAATCCCAGCTCTTCGAGAACAGTCAAAGAAGGACCACCGCAGATAAAGATGGCGGCCTTGAAAGGCGGTGGGAGATCCGGGGTCTCTTCCTGGTGCAAGAGAAGTGCGCTCGATCCAAGCCAGCAGCCTTGTGAGAACATGAGTGCTGCATCATACGGGCCGTTCTTGGCAATATACTCGGATAGCCAGGTGTAGCTCGAGCGAATAGCTTCCAATGAGGTACCGTCGCTGAGTGAAAAGTATGGAGGCCCGTAGAAGAGATCAACGCCTGCAGCTGGGCCGGTTGGATATGGTCCGTCCACCCAGTCAAACTCTAGGTCTTCATCGGAAAGATGGGCACGGAAGGAGGCTGCGGGACATCAGGATTAGACGTGGCGGCACTGGAATTTCAGATGGAGCATACACGTTTGAGACTTGAAAATAGTACCACTGGTGCCTTTTCCGTGCAGACAAAGTACTCGCATCGTGAATTGTGCTGATGCGGTCGGACTGGGGGCGGGGTGATCGTGAAAGAATGTGTCAGGGGCCGTTTTCCGAGTCAAATTGGTTGGGAATGCGCGGCAGCAGCCGTCGCCGGACCAGTTTAGCTTTGTTAGGCTGTAAACAATTGGATTGAATGCTTGTGCCTTGACTGACAGAGGCGATGATCCGGAGAAATTTTGTCTGTCAGTTGCTCACCGCAGGAGGCATCGGCCTTCAGACCGACTTTTGATTCGTGAGAGATGCGGGGTCCCACAGATGAGCGGTGATACCTGATAGTACATACTCTGTGCATATGATGGAAGGTATATTCCGGCACCATCCCTTGCGTTTCTCCTAGTAGTAGCCAAACATTGTACCACAATTAAATTTAGATCGTTCTATCTTTCTAGCATTTCTCTTCTACTGGACATATTGCTCGATAGCTTATCTGCGGGGTGGGCGCAATCCTCAATAACTGCGCTGACCTCGCCAAATGGCTCTGCCTCTCTGAGAAGACTATCCAGTCCCTTTCGGTACGGATCCGCACCATGGCCAAGCAGGTATTGTACCCTCTTTGTATGACCAAATCTGGCAGCACAATGTAATGGTGTTCCGATCTTTAAAGGACCCCGAATATCATCTAGACCGTCGATATCAACACCTAATTCCAGCAGCCGGGCCATCATTGGAATACGGTCCTCATCTGGCCTTTTTGTAGAAGCAGCTGCAGAATGTAGGGGTGTACTGTATTCGAGACACGCACCTCTTTCCAAAAGGAGATCAACCACAGACACGTCAGATTGTGCGGCAGCGGCATTAAGAGCCTCCCCAGAATAGTGATCACTTTCGGCCTTTGCATCAGAGGCCAATAGATGTGCTCCTCTGTTCGGATCAGCCCCATGGTCGAGAAGCCACCGAACAAGCTCTTCATCCTCCACAACAAGACTAGTTATGTAACGTCAGAAAACCGCCGCAACCTCAGGAATAAGATCTCTGATCTCGGGCTAATTCCGAGACTGAAGATATGTGCGAGCGAGAAGAAAAGGAGGAAGAAAATTGCTCAGATGGGCTCACATACCACAGGATGCTCTGACCAAAGAGTGTTCCCTCGTTGACGTCCCATCCATAGTCTAGGTATGCCTGAAAAAGCCCTAGAGTTTGCTTATCGCATTTGGTGGCCGCAAGACTGGCCGCCCTGTCGACTTGCGCGCCTTTAGACAAAAGAAACTTAGCCACTTCTTGCTGACCTCCGCTAGCGGCACGTAGTAGGCCGAATCGAAGAAGCTCGGCCACATAGCCCTGACTCTCAACAGTCTGAACAACATTATTCATGTCACCGGTAGAACATGCTTCAAAAAAAGCAGCTCGCACATTCGCAGGAATTGAATCCAAGAGCGTCGCCATATTTCATCAAAGTAACGACTGGTTTTGCAGATATTAAATCTCAAGAATGAGAGGTTTGCGATTGCTCAAAGTTGAACTCCTTCAAGTGGAAAATTAGCAAGGCACACTTCTACGATCATGTATCAGGCCGATCTGTTCTAGGAAAATGTGGACGCCTTACATACAAAGGGGGGTTAGGATAATGCGCACATCCTGTGGGGGCCATCCTTATTCCAACTATGAAGGTTTACTTTATTGGTCGGTTTAAATTATCCCTCTGCTAGCCACTTAGCGTTCCTCCACTAATAGCCAGTTTCGTACATGATGATCCGAATTTTGAGTTTTTGGTTAGGAGTGGCTTTTATTGCCTCCTCGCCACTTTATTTTTAATCCGGCGGAAGTCGATCATGCACAATTCTGCATGAGGCAGATTAGCTCTTCCAAGGATTCTTCGCCTTGAGCATGCCTCATTCATACTAATTAGGCATTGCTACATTGCTACCCCACCATGCCCTACTTGGTCCTATCATTTCATATTGGCGAGATGATTTTCAGGGGATGTTCTGACTCAAACGGTGCCTTGAAACGCATCCTAATCCACTATAGCCTCGCCTCTCAGATTTAGTATCTTAAGGAATATCTTCTAGATAAAGAGAGAAGAATATTTAAAAGTCGAACGGAAACCCGAGTATTCAAGTTTTTAACCAGCTTAAACACATTCTCTTCTCCTGTTTCGTTCCATTCCTTGTTTTGTTCTGGATATCTAAAAGTATCATCCACCATGCGACAAATCCAGGTTAGGCACTGGCTTACTATTTTGGGGCTATTGGTGATCTTGGTATTTCCCGGAGCTGAGGGCGCTGTTGATCCACGGGAAAGAATTGAGCACTTGAAGCCCTTGTCCAGCAGCACCAATAACTCGTCCTCTACAAGTTTCACGCCGAGATCCACGCCATCGTCAAGGTCCCTATTTACCCCAACCCCCGGAAGGTCTACCTGGCCAAGTTCTGCTGCATCTACGCCAGGTACTGGAAGTTCCCTTACACCAGGGTCTTCAGGCTCTACCGGCGGTGGAGGTTCTGGGCCACCGTCAAGTTTCACGGTTGTTCCCGAAAGCTCAACTGAGGTTATTACGGAGCTAAGCACCACGCTGACGGCCGTGGTTGCTTCTTCGAAGACGAGTCCCTTATTCCCCATCACGCTGAACACGGACAGTCCTCAGGCAACCTCGAGTGTCAGTTCGCTTCAGAACGAGATCTATGTGACGCTTATCCCGCTTATCAAACTACTTACGGATGAGCCTGATGATGATAAAGCCGAAAAGGCAATTGACGAGATCAATAAAATCAAGCCAGATATTGAGGTAATAATTCCTGTTGATCGTCTGGATGATAGAGATTAAAACTAACCCAATATAGAATCTGGTGGGTGAGATAGATCCTCATTCTCAGGGCGGGTGCGGCAAAGTGAGCGTTAATCCGCTTGCGGACTTGGTGAACACTGTTTCTTGTATCAAAGACAACGTCGATCAAGTGAAGTCGGAGATCGAAGATGGTACCGACGACGACTTCAATAATCTAAAAGCTATCACCTCCACGCTTTCTGACATCACCGAGGACACAGACGACGACGATGAGCATTCTTCGTCTCAGTCAGGCTCGTCTGAAACATCGTCTACATCCTCCACTACATCCTCCACTACATCAACAACGTCGTCTACTTCAACACAATCCTCCACTTCAACGCCGTGCTCGGCCACAACAACTGATGATGTATATGTGAAATGCTATACCACATTAGCACCCGGACGCAAGAGGCAAGAAGCAGTATCGTGTTCGACGTCCACCCGAACAGTGACTGGATGCAGCGTCACAGCATTTACGTCGACTACAACTGTCGCGACATCAACTCCAAGCAGTAGCTCTGGCGGTATGAAGCAATGCGGTGCCGGCTGTGCTGCTTGCCTGTCAACAGCTCTCCCTACCTCACTGAGCAAGAGAGGAGAGAACAGTTTGGCCAAGCGCGTGCTAGTTTCACCAGATGATCCTAAATTCAACGGGAACACCGGGGAGTTCTTGGTGGATCAGTACCTATTTGCGAAATGGGTTCCACTTGGAGATCGGGATAATACGCAATTCTCCACTGGACTATTCGAGCCACTAGCGAAAACAGCCTTCAACATGGCCGTCAGGGGTCTGTGGGGATGTACTTCCGTGGTTGTGATGTCGCAGAAAGGCGTGTACATGACTCATCACTGGGAAGCACCTTCATTCAGTCCAGGAAACTGGCAAGTTGGGTCAGATGAAACGTTCAAGCGGGAAGTTCTCGACCAACTTGAAAACGGAACACCGGATATTCCCAGTTTGACCCAATATGCTGGAGCGGGCAAGCCATTTGACCCCAAGTTGTATCGAACGGCTGCCTTCGTCGTAAGGCCCGGCAGTTCAGGGAGAGATGATTATGACAAGGGATATAACGACAAGATTGACTTGCTTCTGGAAAAGGTACACAGCATTTTGGGTACAACACAGCCCCCAATTCAGATTGCCTATCATCGCAGCGGTGGTGACGATGTCTTGTCTCCTATCGGAAAGGGTCTTTTTCAATATGATCCTGTCCAAGCCCGGCCCGATGCCCCCGGTGGATGCCCGCAACAACAGGCTATAGAGAGATTTTGGCTTGAGATGAGGCCCATCTATGTGTACCAGAAATACTGGTATGCTTGGGACGATCAAAAGGTTCCTCTGGTCGGTGGGAGTAGCAACCAGAAACGGGACTGTCCTAAGGAGACTCCAGGTGCACCAGGGCCTCCTATTCCGACTGGTGGTGGCACAGGAAGTTCCGGTTCTAGCTCTTCTGCTCCTCATTCTTCAACTCCTATTATCCCGTCTGGAAGCACTTCTTCAAGCACCTCGTTAAGTCGCCCATCGACTGTTGTGCCTTCTCCTTCCACCCCTATTATTCCATCTGGAAGCCCTTCCTCAAGGACTTCGACAAGTACCTCGTCAATTCGTCCATCAAGTCGCCCATCAAGTGTTGTACCTCAATCTTCGACCTCTATTATTCCATCTGGAAGCACCATTCCAAGTCGTCCGTCAAGTCATCCATCAAGTCGTCCATCAAGTCGTCCATCAAGTCGTCCATCAAGTCGTCCATCAAGTCGCCCATCAATTGTTGTACCTCCATCTTCGACTCCTGTTATCCCACCTGGGCGCCCTTCTTCAAGCACTTCGACAACTACCTCATCAACTCGCCCATCAGTAGTGGTGCCTCCATCTTCGACTCCGTTGCTGCCAGTGTCCTCTTCTAGCACTGTGCCCGCCTCGTCTCCGTCACCAACTGCTCAGATAGTGATAGCCTACTTCACTCAAGAGTTTTCATCTGAGTGGATGGTATTCACGCCAGATATTGGGTCAAACACTGATCTGTGCGGCGATTCCCCTGGTGACTGGAGTGCCAGCGGGGATATCTCTCTGGACAATGTACCGTACCCCACCAGCGATGACTTTGACTTTGACATCAACGATATCAGTGGTTGTTCGTACAATAGCGCAAGTGATGGCCCCGGCACGCTGAGTTGCCCAGGCTGGTCTTCTGATGTGCAGTGCACCGATAATGTGGATACCAGCGAGGTTACGTGCTATGATGTGGACTCACCGGCCATGCTTTCACAAAAGGTACTTTGCCAGTGGGGTTAGAATTGGGAAGCATGTCTAGTTTGTTTTTGTACTTTGATTTGGTATAAGGACTGTATGTAAAATCATGATAGACCATGAGTGCTGAGCACTGCTGAGATTACATTATGCTTGTACTTTGAAGTAAACAACCCCCCAGGTGCAAGCATATTCCAATCAAACGGCGAATCCCAATGTTGCTTGCTCTCTCCTGTTCCGGAGGCCGTGGCCGTCATTGACTAACCAGGCAATGCTCCTCGGCTAAAAGCGATTGGCAATACTGGTATTCAAAACTCTAACTACAGACTATCGTCCAGGCAACGATTGCAGCAGCCCGACCAGTTTTGTCTAATTGCGAGCAAGGCGATAGACCATGAAGTTTGCTAAACTAAGCTGAACCTCTCCTCCACCCCACCATAGAGAGCTTCTTGCCGCATTCGGAAAACTATTAAGGCCACAGCACATGACCCCGGTCATATGCAAGCCCCGCATGTTGTGTGACAGCATTGGCAAGAGCCAACCGCCACGAGTGTAATCCCTGAGGGGTCTGCTTAGGAAAAGTTGGGTTAGTTTAGCAATGGGCCACATCTTGAATAGCCCATTAAACAATTACGAGCTCCGTAGCTAACGAAGGAATTGCGTGGAAGTTCGTCGTCATCGACTTGTAGATCGCATTTGTCATCGACAGGCACTGAGGGGCATTTAAGCTGTGCCCCATCCTCTGTCGAAAACACCAGTCACACTCACCAGTCCTGTCAAAATTACTCAAAATGCCTACCCAAAAAGCCGTTGTCGTTACTGAACCCAAGAAGGCAGATCTTGTCACTGACAGACCTATCCCTGCTCTCCGGGACGATTATCTCCTCGTCAAAAACGTGAGCGTGGGCTTGAACCCAACAGACTGGAAGCATGTTGCTTTCCTAGCTCCTCCTGGTGTCCTGGTCGGCTGTGACTATGCTGGTGTTGTGGAAGCCGTCGGAAAAGATGTCCGCAAGAAATTCAGCAAGGGCGACCGCGTGGCCGGATTCGCGCACGGCGGCAACGCGGTGCAGCCAGAAGACGGTGCTTTCGCCGAATACATCGTCGCCAAGGGTGATACTGCAATCAGAATCCCCGCCAACCTAAGCTTCCAGGAAGCCGCCACGCTCGGTGTCGGTATTAGCACTGTCGGCCAGGGCCTCTATCAAAGCCTGAAGCTAGCACTGCCTACGGATCCAATCAAGGATCAGACTCCTATTCTCATCTACGGTGGATCTACTGCTACTGGTACCCTCGCGATTCAGTTCGCCAAGTTGTCCGGTTACAAGGTCCTGACGACTTGCTCCAAGCACAACTTCGATCTAGTCCGCCGGCTCGGCGCGGATGCCGTCTTTGATTACAAAGACTCTAACTCCGCTGATGAAATCCGGAAGTACACCAACAACAACCTCAAGCTTGTCTTCGATTGCATCTCTCTCGAGGCTAGTGCCAAATTCTGCGACAATGCTCTATCCACTGAGGGCGGCGAGTACAGCGCGCTCTTGAACGTGAACATTGCCCGGCAAAATGTCAACGACCGTTTTACCCTGGCATACACTTCCGTCGGCGAGGCGTTCGAGTTTGGCAGTACGCCTATCCCGGCCAAACCAGAGGACAAGGCTTTCATGGAGAGCTTCTTGGCTGTTGTCGAGCCGTTGTTGGCCGATGGCAAGATCAAAGTTCACCCTCCCAAGGTTGGAAAGGATGGACTCAAGGGCGTCCTGGAGGGATTGGAATTGCTCAAGATGGACAAGGTTAGCGGAGAGAAGCTGGTCTACAATGTAGAGGAGACTCCTTGAGTGGTGATATATTCCGGTCGGATCTCAAAATGAGTATTCAAAAGCAATAGTACTCCGCGCAGGGGGCGGCAGTCTGAATTCAGCTATTTCATGTTTCTACATACTATCTTTCGTCTCCACTAGAAATCGGATAATATGCTGGTAGTACCTTTTCGCAATTTCCAATCTGAGGGGCGGATGGACCTGAAAGATAAATGTCCTTGTCGAACCATGTCTTTCGAACGCTGGTTATCGGGAGTAATCGACGGCTGTCTGGCGGATCGAAATACTGGCAGTCGATTCTTCTGGTCGCGCATCTGCCTCATAGAAGCCATCTTTGATGGCACCAACACTTGCCTCGAGGGTACTCTTGACGAGATCTATGCAGAGTGGGCTGCTGCACGCGTTGTGTGGCTTTTACGAAGCAAAAATTGGTCTTTGTTGGAGTGATGGCCGGCCATCCGATTTGTCACCAGTCCTCCGTGATCCCGTCATCGTAAGTTCAGTATATTTGGTTAGTTATTGTGACGCATTATTTAATAAATAAATAAACGCGATATGGAATTCAACTCTAATCAAACTTTTATTTCTTAATTGAGACAAAATATTATCGGAGGTTCCGGGCGCGTGGTCATATATATCCTGAAACAATCTGATGACCATGTCTAACCCACGCAAGAACTTAATGAGTGAACAAGTTTAATTTCCAAGAGTAGCAAAGATGCCCATGCCACATCGAAGTGACATTTTCTGGACATCTCAATGCGAGACCCGTAGGGATCGTTTGGGTTCTGAAACAGTACCAGGCGGGGGGATGACACCGGCTCCAGTAGTAGAACAGGCGAGCGCCTCGGTAGTGTTTCCAGGGGCAGCAAGAGCGGGCATCTTTGTGAAAGTTGGTTCCTTGCGCTTTAGGGCATCGAGGTCCAGGAAATCAAGCATATCATTGGCATTGGCATCCCGATAGGTGAAAGCCGGGAGGTTCCACTTCCTCTGGAGGGTGGCAAGCACAGATGTTTGATCGTAGACAACACTGCTCACATATTTACCAGCCTTTGCGTATGGCGAGACCACTATGGCGGGCACACGAAAGCCAAGACGGCCATAGCCTTCATATAGATACTCCCCAGGCTGGACATGCGGAGGAACTTCGTCGGGGAACAGGGCTGGTGGTGGAGGTACATGGTCATAATACCCACCATGCTCATCGTAGTTCAGGATGAACAAGGTCTTGGACCAAAGAGGGGACTGGCCGATAGAATTGACCACGTCAGCCAGGAGCGCCTCTCCGTTGACAACATTCTGAGGATTTTCTTGGGACTGGTTGGCATAGTTTGGATCGATGAAGCTGAAAGCGGGCAGGTTCCCTTCCAACGCATCAACCATAAACTGGGGCAGATCCTTGTGGTGCTTGGTTTCAGTGTCGTAGTTGTTTTTGCCAAAGAAGTCAGGTGTGTTGCCGCTGATATCTCTCCAGCAGCAGTCCGGAGCGTAGTTGTTCCATGAGATGCCGTACTTGTCCAACTCGTTGAAGATGGTACCAGCAGGAGCGTACCCTGCCGTCAAATTGACGTTGTCATCAACGATCCCGCGCGGGGTGCCAGCAATAAGGAACCGCCGATTTGGCCATGTCTGCGCTAAGAGGGAGCAAAAGAATCGATCTCCAATTGGGAAATGCTCTGCCAAACTGTATGTGAATGGCAGATGGTCCGAGGTATAGTAACCCATAGCAACACCGCCCACCATCTCATCGATGGTAGAGCTAATGCGTGTGCTCACGAATCCGGTGTTTGTTCCATTATCATAAGCATTGTGGCTTGCCAGCCACTCCTGGCTCGGTCGGCTCGACAGCTGGCAGGTGTTGGGCATGGGGAAAGCGTGCTGAAGGGATCCATTGGGATAAGGATTGGAGTTCAGCACTTCTCCGTTCGATCCCACACTGAGGCCATCACCGCGACCAAGCATACCCAGCATATTGTCAAAGGAATGATTTTCAAGCTGCAAGAAGACAATGTGCTCGATGTTTGGCATAGTATCGGTCCCAGGCTCCAGGTCTGGGAATGGCAGCGACCCAGGTTGCCGCAGATTTGAACGACCAAGAGCCCTGAGAGCTGCAGCAACATCTTCATCGGACTGACCAGTAGTTACATGGTACCGACGTCCTTGTGCGGTATAGGACAGAGCAAGAATTGCAGTTGCTGACCACGTCGGGAAGCGCATGGTGGGCAACCCCGTAAAATAGCAACCTAAAATGGAGATTAGATGAAAGGATAATCAAGAATGTAACCCGAATCAAATGTTTGAAGGGTCTTCTTATACAATACATCAAGCAGGGGTCTATAGATGCTCGGCCCCTCAGAGGCCGTGCACGTGGCTGCAAGATGCTTGTTTGGTGGAGTACGATGTATTGGCTTCGGTCGGGGAGTTGGCGGCTTGCCAAAAGTAGATTAATAGCGGGCACTTCCCGACAATTAAGTGCCTATTCTGGATGGATAAAGCAGATCGCTGAGTCAAATTAATAAAGCCGGCGATTTGTTCGGCTTTTGGCGAGGGATAGCCTAGCACGGGGCCTCGTCGTTGGTTGAGGTGAGAAGATGGACAGGACTAATTATAAGCGTCGGAGAATTCGTATCAGTGTCGGAGAGATTTTGGGACCAGATGATTCCTATTCTAGTATCACTCTATTACTACCTCGATATTATTATTCTCCGTCCAGGATCTTCGGTTCCTCCCGATCCACTGACTGCCACGAACATCCCCCCAGGCGGTCTCATCAAGGGTAAACGCCGGAGGAATACTGAGAATTTCCGTGCATCCAGCCTGCTCTGCAGCAGACATCACTAAATTCTTGTAGTTTTTTTCGTAGTCTTCTTTAGTAAGCAGCAGTTCCATTACACCGTGCCAGGAAGCCCAAACCTCCTCCAACGTGGTGGGCCCACATCGCAAGTTCAGTAAACCGAGGACAATTGCGAGATCTTGCAGATGCAAATGCTCCAGATATACAATAATCTTCATATGTGTGCCGTTCCTGGGCACCTGCACGAGAAGATCAACAAGAGCTTGAAGATCAGTGTGTCGTTTCCCTTGAAAAGGCACAATACCAGAAATCCATGCAGCGAGTTGAGCGACACCGGCAAGTGGAACTTCGATGCATAGGATCAACAAAAGAGCCCAAAGAACACTTCTATTGTACCCAAGTATTGCATTCAAGGCAGAGCCCAGTTTACGGTCGAGCGTCCGGCTGTATACAGGCTGTGGATCAACGATGAAGGTGATATCGCGTGCTAGTTCCAGTAGCATTGAATACTCTCGAAGAATGCGATAAGTTTTGGATATGTCTTTCGGGATTGTACTGAATGGTCCATATCTGGGTATATGGACATGAATGCAAACAGTCGCATTCCGAAAGATGATGCTGAGAGCCTCATGGCGAAGTTGCTTATTCACAAGAGTAAAATTGAACGACGTCAGAGAATGGCATTTGAGACCAGTCGAACTGATGGTGAAGTCCTCCGGCTTTATCTCCCATCCTGTGCGATTTGCAGTGCGTTGAAGCTGTTGCCATTCCTCGAGCTCGTGTGTAGAGTATGTAGAGCTGATGGTATATTTGATTATCTTGCTTCGAAGCTCAAAAGGTAAAGCGAGGAAACGAAAGTGGGAGTCTCTCCTTGGCTTTGAATCTTTTACAAGCTTGTCAGCTGCTATCTGTAGCACAAATCTGCAAACAACCAACCTGAAAGAGAGGCCATAGGACTAGGTATGCCTTGATGTCACGAGATATTCCAAGTCAGTATCTCAGACATATTCCTCGAGTAATTTATCTGCCATGCCACCGGTGTCGTGTGGCTGTGTATGTTTGTTGAGAAGGCAACCTGGCGGCGATAGAAGCTCCTGTGCAATAATACGAGAATCTGGACCCGACGTGGCGCAGCCGGGTAGTCGGAAACCAATCGCTTGAATAGTCCCTCCCCTTTTTTTACCCGTCGCTATTTATACATTTAATACCCCACAAGTAAAACATTCAAGTAGCTAGTCATTGTGTTGCCTACCATGGACAGAAATAACCATATTTGGACCTGCAAACGGACTTCTCATCTCAATTAAACTCAGCTTGATTTCTCTATTCCCCTTTCCTAGGAATCGTCCGACAACTGACTTAAGGTCCAAATGGAGAGAACTTGCTGCCAGTGAGAACAGGTGATACCAGTTACTCACCAGGATGCGGGCTACGAAGATTTCACGTACTATTAAAAACAGACAGCTACCAGGGGTGTCAGAACTACTTCCGCTCTATTACTAGCAAATTGCTCGATTAGGAAGAACATGATATTCCCGTATATTATTATGTCCACCATTCCCTTCCCTCACAGCAGAACTTAGGTACAAAAAGGATATTATTGTTATCATCAGATCAGTCTGTATCTCAGCCTTCCTCCCCGTCCTTCTCATGTTGTTCTCGCAATCAAGGGAGAGCAGCGGGAGCGTAGCTCTGGTTAGGCTTGACGACCTTGCCACCCTGGACCTGCACGTCGGTGTAAGCGGGCCAGATAATTTGGCGTTTAACGTTGTCGACAACGGAAAAGGTAGTGAAGCCATTGCCCGGACCAAACTGGCCGCTCCAGCCCGAAGTGATAGTATAGTCGCCGCAATTAACAGGCCCTCCGTTAGCGTCGGAGGCGTCGGTGCCCTTCACAACATAGGTGCAAGCGGTAGCAGCAGCGGCGGCCGAACCGACTTCGATGCTAAAGGTCCAGGTGCACGAAGTGTCCTTGGCGTTGCAGACACGCTTCAGGTTCTCGATAGTCCATTCAGGGCCGGCGGCCATCATTGACACGCTGGTAGCAGGGGCGGCCATGGCCGCCGAGACGAGGGTGGTCAGAAGAAGCGAAGAGATATGCATGTTTGCGATTTGTGGATTATTGGAGGTAGAGAAGAGAAGCTTGGAATAGGGATTTTTGTAGTCTGGAGGGCGATGGGCTGCGAATGAGAGAGGAATAAGAGCATCAATGCAAGGTGCGAACGAAGGTATTTAAAGCTTTTTCAACACCATTCAGTCTTCAGCTTCGTATTCTCGTAGCTACATACTCTGTTATGTTTCCTTAAAATAGGCTAGTGCATGTAACAGTCCAAGAGGAACACATAGGAAATACTCCGCCGAACACTTGCTAGTCATGTCTTACTCAGGTATAAGTGAGACATTTAGCTAAAGTAGTCTTCGTTTACATCATAACAACATAATATCACTACTAAAGACTCTGCAGAGTGTAAGACAGACTCGAGACCTAGCCAATCAGATCTTGGCTGCTGCAGCTTCCCCGCTTATGTGCTCACCAAGAACCTGTTGCCGAGCCTTCAGCAGTCTGAAATGGTCACCAGCGTCAACAACCTCGAACACCTTTCTTTCAGGGTCTCTGGGCCGAGAAGCCGAGAGTACGTGAAGGAATAAGCGGGCGGCAAACTAAATGAAGCAAAATTAGCCCTAAAATGTCACAGGTCTTCGCTTTACGCATACAATAAGAGGACCTGTGAATTGACGCTGAAGATGACAGCTTTGGAGACCAGAAAGGGCGCCTTTTAACTTGTAAATTCTAGCGGTGAGCGGTCGCCTGACCACCAAACACATATAGACCGGATAATGCCTGGCAAGTCTTGGCTTGCTCTTTCCGTTTTAGTGCTCACTGCTTGCTCCCTGAGTAGAACTGAGCACGGCGCTGAGCGGCCGGATCTGCTCACGGAGCATGACATGATCACAACGGTCCGCTCACTGAGCGCTCACTGACTGCTCACCTGAGCGGCCTGATCCACTCACTGATTGCCCTGATTCGGACACTGAGCCCACCCTGAGCATGGGGAAGAGCGCCCTGAGTAAGCATACCCCCAATAAAGTGCACCCGGCTAGTTTCGTCCCTGTGCAATATTTTCCCTTTTGCATCGCTCGTATTTCTCCCATGAACAAAAAACTAGCATGAACGATGTGACTCTTATTAGACCTATGGCCCACCTCTTACCTCAGTGGCGAAATGCGCGGTGGGTCCTGTTCAACAGACATATTAATCCCTCAACATCTTGCGGTACTACAGCTGTTTACACTGGTTTTTCGAATCTATGATCATTGTCCGTCCGCTAAAAATGTGAATAAACGATCTTAGGCTTTTTATACACCTACCTGCAATTGTCGAATATCGATTCTCTTTAATGTTGAAACTTTCCGGTTCAATTCATCGTGTACATTCTGGTCTAGCAACGACCAAATTCTCCTTCCACTAATTTGCGATGACCGATCAATCTTCTAGGGCCATGTTATGCTCATAGGAATATAGTATCATCTACTAACACCTTAATCTGCTGAAAACTGGAGCAATTGGTGAAGCGGTTTGAAGATCCATAGTTTTGCGCTGTGACCTTTCCCTGCTAGTCTCATTCTCTCTGCAACAACAGGCCTAGCGTCATCCATGTGACCGACGTTGGACCCTGGGGAGTTTGCTCCTAGGAACCGTCGTGGTAAATGTGGAGTGAGGTCTGTTCAATTGGCTGATCAACCTTTCAACATCCTACGATTATTCCTCTTTGTGTGACCAGATGTCAGATCAAGAAAGAAAATCAATAAAGAATTCAATTTGAGTATGTAGTCGACGGGAGATCCAAGTTGAGAAAGGGAAGAAGAGACCGAAGAAGAGTCTCTACTTATCTACAACAGTCTATGTCCTGTGTCACCTGTCAAACGCAGTCTTCAAACGCAGTCCTCAACCTTGCATCATGTCGGAGTTACCAGGGTCATGGAAGTCTGCATTGTGGATGCCAGCATGACGGGTTCCCGAGAGAGCGGTCCCGTCATACGTGGTTCTGTATGCGTAGTTCCGTTACGACTGGTCACACTTTGCACCTTTTTTTTTCTGCTTATTTATTTTTGGAATATATGTTCATTGTTTGTCTGATAACAAAGTGGTAACAAACATCAGGGTTTAAACACACTCTATAATTATTGATCATCGATTTATTTCCGAATTATAGCATTCTAGCTCAATTCGTTGTATCCATTCTGGTCTAACAATAACAAATCTCCGTTCCAATTAAACGATGACAATCTTCTAGGCCATATTATACTCCTAAGAATATAGTCATGCTTACTAACCCTCTAACCTGCTCATGTGTCTTCAGAGGGATACGAGGGCGAGGGAAATTAGATGAAATTGCCTGGAGATCTATTGCTGTACCCTGTTATGGAGCAGCTGGAGCCATCGGTGCTCAGATATAACCACTAAGGATTTCTTTTGTTGCCACTAGGCGCATCTATCAGAAGCCTCCTAAGAGTGTACAAACGGGTTTTCCGCAAGTACTAGCGCATGTTGTGAACTTGTGACCGAAGCCAACCGCTCCACATCTTAGGGACACTAAGGTTACAGGTGTTGTGAAATGAAAGCGTTTAAGGGTCTTGTGACCACTCCGGTCAACCATTCACAATGAGTGAAGAAACAGGAAGTTAAACAGGTTGTTTAAGGGTTGTCTACAATGGTGTTTAATCTT
Source organism: Penicillium lagena (assembly GCF_028827675.1). Taxonomy (NCBI): domain Eukaryota; kingdom Fungi; phylum Ascomycota; class Eurotiomycetes; order Eurotiales; family Aspergillaceae; genus Penicillium; species Penicillium lagena. The sequence continues at coordinate 1,702,427 of NW_026623222.1, read as the reverse complement.
GAAGGTTGGTGTTGAACTGCGACAAAAGTGAGTCTTCAACATCGTCTTTAACACCGTCCGCCATAGGAGGCAAAAGCAATAACGAATGTCGCAGTGATACTTGACTGCGTTGTGGAGAAACTGTCAGGGCTTTGTCCGGCTATAGGGTGGAAGCCTGAAATAGTAAGCCCTCAAGCCTGGCTTTTTCTTTATTTAACTTTTCCCACATTTCCATCCCTTCTGCTTTTCAACCGGTTCCCCCTACCTGCCAGACTTTTGTACATAAGATATTTATTGTGAATTTCTTATAGATCTTGCATTCGCCTCGCTTAGCTTCCCAATCATGAAGACTAATGTTACGGAATTCTCTGGGAGCCGGGAGAGCAGTCTTGACATTGGATAGGTTACGCCTTACTGCCGTGGCTTCTACACATTCGAGAAGCCTAACACAGCCACGAGCAATAATGAGGCGGCCCATGGACAGCTCGGACAAAAGGAGGGCTTTTCAACTTACCATCGGCTCTTTATGCTCATAGGGAGCAGGCTGATGTCAAGTGTATCCCGAAGTCTCTCTCTGGGCTGAAAGCTCTTCGACGTTAAGAATGATCATCTTCTGCGGGCAGTGAGGAAAGTCTGGTGTACTGGGTGCGTGAAACTCGGGCCCGTTCCATTGGTATGCTTTTCTTTGTACCGTCTTTTGAAAACTCCGTAACTCATACAGACATCTCTAATCCTGAATCCATTTCTCGATGGGAAGATAAACTCTCAGGAACTGCCCACTCGACCTAACCACCGTGCTGGCCAAAATTTTGGAAAAGCCAGTCCCTATGGCCAAGAGTGTCAGCACTGCCGCGATCCGAGCTGTGAAAGGAGTCATTCATTCTTTCCGTACGAAGTTTTCGTTACAGGTCTTCGCTCCTGCCCGACCGCCTGTTGCAACGTCGATGACCCCTGTTACCGGGAAGAGGCGGCGTGCCTTATTAGACATTGTTCAACAGCATTACTCTTCTCTCATCTCCATGGGGTCGGCTAGCCTTGAATAACCACCCTTATTTTGATTCAATCGTCTTTACAGAGCAATATTGACGGACCTTTCATGGTTCACGATCATAAATGGTGAGTCATTTCTCAACACATTGTTGTTGCAGGTATGATTATCGCTAAATTCGTGAGGTGGCTTGCTCCTGCAGGCGTGATAAATCGACGATTAGATGTACTGTAATTATTTGGCATCTAAATTTGCTTTCCAAGCAGGCCCTCTTCGATTCAGGATAAAACACTATATTATAAGACAGTTATCTATCTGAGTGCGTCAACGAAGAACTCGGGCTATAATCATTATCATCAATGCGGCCCCACTTGCTGTCTCTCTCCACCGCTTCATATTTCGACTCATCTTCCGAACTGGTGTTGCCTGGGGGAGTCTCGGTTCTTCGACGCTTCGAAGCACCAGGCCGAACATTGTTGATAGAACCAAAGGAGGAAACTGGTTGCATTGTACGCGAAGGAATCTGCCAGAGCTGACCTTGCATGGGCGAAAAGCTGCCAGGCCAAGAGAGAGCGTGGTAAAAACCCGCATCGCTAGTGTATTTTCTTAAGAGAATCGAGAAGAAGCATGTGTCGGTTTTTCTCGCATTGTCTTCAAAGGGGATGGATGGCATGCACTTATATTTCCTGTCCTAGTTTGGGATCCATAGGAGGTTTCGATTGCAAACGAAAGCCCCTTCCCCGCTTTAATCCTAAAGGCGCTCAAATTAAATTGAGATCGACGCCCCTCAAGAGAATGACACGCCAGGTGCGGAGTAATAATGGGCACACTCCGGACCGAATTCGAAATATCCGATGGTAGCTTCTGATCGACAGAATTCTCTCTGGCCTCCTGACTAGGCATAAATACAGACCAAAATCCTTTGCAAAATAGATATGAATCACAGCAATCAGTTCAATTGACCTTGTCGTCGCTTCAACCTCGCTCTGGCCTCACTTTTCTTTCATCTGATCTTGCTTGACTTGGGCAACCTGGTTGATCTCAATTGCACAATTGCGTCTATGTCCTTCGCGCTCATTGCGATCACTTGACATGGGTCCATTAAGCGCGCTCGCTCTCGCTCTGTCAGCCATCCCGGCCGTACTAGGCCTTGCTCACAATGACGGCACAGGTCGACTCCCGGCTATGGGATGGAACAGCTGGGTGTGTTGCCTCTCTGTCACATCCCTAGCTATCAGATCCGCAAAGCTTACAGACCATAGAATGCGTATCATTGCGATGTGAATGAAACCAAGATGTTGCAGGCAGCCAACGACATCGCCAACAAAGGCTTTCAGAACGCCGGTTACAATTACGTTGTGCTTGATGACTGTTGGTCAATGAAGAATGGCCGAGACAATGTCACCAACCGAATTCGACCAGATCTGTCAAAGTTCCCGGATGGTATCAACGGGCTTGTAGACAAGATTCACGCGTTGGGTTTGAAGGCTGGAATCTACTCTAGCGCAGGCTATACTACCTGTGGTGGGTATCCGGCAAGTCTTGATTATGAAATGATCGATGCGACTACGTTTGCCGAATGGGGCATCGACTACCTCAAATATGACAAGTACGTACGCGTAGTGTAATGGCACAATTTGAGGAGCCAATAAATGCGAGCTTGAGACATTGGCTAACCGAGTTGTCCAGCTGCGGGGTTCCCGAGTTTTATGACGATACGTGCTATTCTTGCAACGCTGATCCCACTTTCGCCACGAACTTGGTGAATGGGACTTGCACCAACGACACCGAACAGAATGGTGCTGCCACAATGATGCCGATCTGCGACTCTGCGTGGCCCACAGACGGGCGAAATTACAGCCAGTCCTACACTGCACTACGTTATCGTGTCATGGGCAACGCGCTTTTGAGCCAGAATCGGTCGATACTATTCAGCTTGTGCGACTGGGGTACTGATGAGCCTTGGACATGGGCAAATGAGACCGGCAACTCATGGAGAATGTCCAACGATATCCAGCGTATGCGCCTGTTTATATCTAATTGTTCGCACATAGCTAAGTGTCAGCAGCAACCTGGGGAGATGTTACTCGCATCCTCAACATGAATTCTTTCCTTGGCGATTACACCGATTTCACGGGGCATAACGACCCGGACATGCTCGAGGTCGGCAACGGCGATCTGACAGTCGAGGAAACTCGAACTCACTTTGCCCTATGGGCACTGATGAAAGCACCGCTCTTGATAGGAACTGATATCACCCAACTCAGCCAGGCCAACATCGATATCCTGCAGAATAAGCATTTGATCGCGTTCAATCAAGATCCGATTTACGGGAAGCCAGCGACTCCGTATAAATGGGGCGTCAACCCCAACTGGACCTATAATTCCACCAATCCGGCTGAATTCTGGTCCGGGCAATCGTCTAAAGGTATTATGGTGGCCATGTTCAACTCACTCAATACGACGCGAACTATGACGGCCGACTTTTCCGAGATTCCAGGTTTGACGGAGAACTCATACCGCGTCATCGACGCGTGGACAGGGAGGAACATGGGCTGCAAAAAGGGCAGTATTAAGACTACGCTGAACGCCCACGATACCGCGGTTCTGCTCTTGAAGAACACGTGCGCTGGTGTGTCGGATGTGGCTGAAGAATAATGGAACTGTGTAGCGGGCTCGAGCGTCCTCGTGCAAAAAAAAAGCAGCGAGGCGCCGCGCTAGCTCTCAGCGCTTAAGTATAGGTGCATATGTAAGATTTTCGCCTGCTTGCATAGACCGGTCTTCGCTCAACTGTTGTGGCGAAGCCGAGTCCCCGGGAACAACGCCAGAGTCCAGAAGTCTTCTCAATTGCTGGTAGTAACTTAGCCTTCCTTTCTCTATTTATTGTACTCTTTTTGTCTTTGTCTTTGCGAAGTAGAAAATGCCACGGTCGAATAAATCCCCAAAATCCTTCTAGTGCAGCGCTTACCTACGGTGTGACCACCACGCGCCCATTATCTCATCCTTACAATCTGATAGCTTAGACCGCAGCGTCGATAAGGAACATGTTAATAGTCCTGTAATGGCGGTATGACAAGTATTGATGTATTGCAACACCTGTCTGTGAATTGCTTAGCAGATCATGCCTAGGAGGGACATAGAGAATCCAATAGGTATGGGTATCAATGATATAGGAAGGTTGAAGAGGTTATAGTATAAGATTAGTACGAATGAGGTAAGTATTAGAGCATAGATTAGGATAGTAAAGAGATTGTACTAAGAACAATCAGGGGACAAAAGGGCATCGAATTGTGAAGGCAAAAGATAGGCATAGAGCTATCGGTAGGCGAAGAAGGTAGTTTAATAGTTGAGGGTAATAGATTCGGATTGAGATATTGGGAGGGTTATAGGAGAGAATATAGAGGGGATTTATGGCGAACACCGTGGTTAGGGTTATATACGAATGGGGAGGGGATTTATAGAGGCAGATGTTTTGATGAGGTGCAGCTGGCGGGTAGCACGACGCTTCACAGACTAGGGGGCTTAGTTCATCTGGGTGTTGGTATTACGGATTGCAGATCGTTGTAAGACTGCACTAGATAGATCATGTATAAGTCCAAGATTGATTTTCCGTTACTTAGATGTGGCCTCATTGTGCAACCCCGATTGCAGATGATACAAACAATGGCGCTCAGTTCGGCGCGCCGATCTAGCAATCCCAGTTAGGAACTTCATGCCTCTAGACAATCAGGGTAATTACGGCATGTATAGTCTGCAGGAAGGTCTTATCTCTGTAAGGACAGAAACGGTATATGCTCCTGTCTTCGCCTGTGCTCGAATTGAATCCATGAAACTCTGGCGTTGTAGGTTTTCTAGCATCCTCAACTTTTCCATCGATTACTCATGCTCTTCTTGAGAACTTGACGGCACATATTATCGGTTTCAATCACACTGACATTCTGGAGTAGAACAAACATAGGAAATAAGAAAAAATATCAGCGTGTTGGACACTGATACCAGCTATGCAGGCACAATCTACCCCGACGTTGAACCGCGGTGACCCAATAAAAAAGAACAATAGAATCATTTCATCTCGACACTGGCATTAGCGCTCATCGACGAAGGTGTCGACATAGCCAACCCGGCCCGGAACTCCGCATCCTCCAGGGTCAAAGTACCATGCTTCCCACTCCCGATCCGAAGCGCCCGCTTAACGGCCTTCCAGCTCTCAACACCAAGCAGATACACAGCTGTGCAGCCGACGACAATACCCCATTCCCACGTTATAGCATGATGCTTGAACACAAGCTCATTTATCACAGGGAGATAGATAACCGGGAATACAATGACGAATCCAGCCATGACGGCGCAGAAGAGGAAGCGGTTGCGCCAGACTGTTGGGAATACGGACAGGGCCTGCGGAGACCGGATGGGATCCATATTGAAAAGGGATCGGGAGAAGTGTTTGACTTCCCAGGCCGTGACGAGTAGCAGAAATGTCAATGTTGCGAACGTCGTAGCTCGGGCACGGAAGACTGCGTGGCAGGTTGGGTTGTATGCCTGGTTGCATCCCTCACCTAAATCGGAGGATCCGACACCGGCGGCGTAGATGACGCAGATGAATGAGATGAGGCAGAGCGAGCCCATGAATGTGCCGTAGATCATCTTGTCTACTATCAACTCGCGGGTAAAGACGCCTACGCGGAGGTTGTGTGGTGGTCTGTACATGATGTCTGGTTGGGCTTCTTCTAGGCCGAGGCCGACGGCCAGGAAGGACGATGTGACCAGGTTGGCCCATAGGATTTCGAGCGGCGAAAGTGGAAAGACGGAGCTGCCGCTTGTGTCTTTGAATGCTAGGGCAATCAGAAGGAGGATGACCTGGGCAATGTTTGAAATGAGAAGGTGCATGAGGAACTGCGTTGCTAGTTAGTTGGGGTTTATTCATCTACAACAAAAATATGGCTTGCCTTTTGAATGTTATCAAACAACCGTCTTCCTTCCTCGACAGCTTTGACAATCGAGGCAAAATTATCATCGGTCAGAACCATATCTGCCGCTTCCTTCGCGACATCGCTGCCATTCTTGCCCATTGCGATACCAACATCTGCCCTTTTCAAAGCAGGAGAATCATTGACACCGTCTCCAGTCATAACACAAAAGGCCCGCCGCCGATGCATTGCCTCGACCATGCGGACCTTTGTTGCGGGACTGCATCGTGCGACTACCAGAGGTAGCTCCTCCATACTGTCGATGTCAGGATCGGAAAGTTTATCAAACTCATCGGCCGACATGACCAATTTTCTGCATTTCACAGAAGTATCCAGACGATCGAGGATTCCTACTTCCGATGCGATAGCGGTGGCGGTTTTGATATGGTCGCCTGTCAGCATGTGCACTGCAATGCCTGCCATTTGACATTTGCGAACTGCTGCTGCTGTTTCAATTCGCGGTGGATCATAAAGTCCAACAAAGCCCGCAAACTGCAAGTTTGACTCGCCTGAGCCTCGGGGTGAGATTTCAGAGGTGTCACCCATGGGAACTGTTTTGTGGGCAACGCATAAAACTCGCAGGCCTTCGCCTGCCATTCGATCGGCAGCTTCTTTCATGATGCTCATCTCCTCCTCGCTGGCTGAGACATGGGGAAGAACTGCTTCTGGTGCACCCTTGGTGTAGATTTCATTGACCTTATCAGTGGAATTAGTGTAAATGACCGTCATTTTCTTAATGGCGGAGTCAAATGGGTATTCTGTATGAAGGTCCAGTTTGCGCTTTGCAAGGATCACATTCTTTCCGAAGTCAAAGCGCATGGCCAAAATGTGAAGGGCAATTTCTGTAGGCTCGCCGACAGCAGTCCATGTTTTATTGGCTTGATGCACGGTTGATAGGTTGCAGAGAGCTATTGCAGAGAAGAAGACATGTAGCGCAGGGTGCTGCTCGATTGGCTGACTCGAGTCCCACTCAATTCCATCGAGTTGTACCAGGCCGTTTGTTGGGTCAAATGGATTAGTTGTTTCCCGCACTGTCATAGTACCCACATTTGGAATCCAAGCACATCGAGCGATCATCTTTCCCTGAGTGAGAGTGCCAGTTTTGTCGGAACAGATATTGGTGACACCTCCGACGGCCTCGAGGCACTGCAACTTGCGGACGATGACATTGCCCTTGGCCATTGCCTTGGTGCCCACAGCCATGGTGATGGTGAGAACCGCGATCAAGGACTCCGGGATGACAGCAACAGCAACACAGATGCCGTATATAAGTACCTCTCCTTGAACATTCCATTTATTGACAGAAAAGACAATAATGGCCAGAAGAATGGCAAGACCAAAAAGCAGCAAGGCAAACTTGCTCAGTTTCACTTGCAAGGGAGTACCCACCAGACCTAAAATGTTCATAGCAGAAGATTTCATCCGTAGAGCTAGACGAGCGAATGAATTTGCGCTGTCGTCACTTCCCTTATCCTGAAGTAATTGAGCAATCTTCCCAACTTCAGTTTGCATCCCAGTTGCAGTGACAATTCCCATTGCTCGACCTTGGGTCGTGCTGCAGCCTGAGTATGCCATGTTTGTTCTATCGCCAATTGGTATGTCCGGGGCAACCAAAGTTATATGTGGGGTTTTCAAGACGGGAAGAGATTCACCAGTGAGAAGAGCTTCGTCCATTGATGCATTCATGCCATCGAATAGACGTAGGTCAGCCGGTACAATATCCCCAACTGCTAGTTGAACGATGTCGCCGACGACTAGTGACTCTGCTTTCACAGAGATTACACGGTTGTCGCGGATGGCCTTGCATATCGGTGCCGACAGACAGTGGAGGGAGAGGATGTCTTTCTCTGCTCGGTAATCTTGTACGAACCTGACCCGGTATTAGTTATACATGATCCAGGGAAGAATCATTGAAGCTATTTACCCCACGACTATATTGAGAACAATGACGGCGGTGATAACTCCGCCTTCGATATAATCGTGTATGCCATAAGACAAACCCATTGTAAGAAGTAAGACCTGCCTTGATTAGTCCAGGTTATGAAGGACCTCCGCAACCAGTCCTTACCAAAGTCAAGCTATTGGATACCTGTCTCAGCAGTATCCCCCAGACGGAGACACTCTCCATCTCCCCCATCGTATTTGGGCCATCCCGCTCGAGGCGCGCGGCCGCTTCGGCGCTGGAAAGTCCATAACTAAATCGGATCTGGTGAGAAGTAAATTGCGATGGCCGTCACGCCCTGGACATACCGCACGTCTGTCTGAAGAAGAACAGATAGGTGGGAGGGGCTGATGAAATGGGCATTTTCTTCGAGATTCTCCTTCGCCGGTTGGATGGACGTGGGTTTCTCATTCGTGGGTTTATTGGATTTCTCGTTCACAACGGAAGATTGGGCTTCTACGCTGTTGGAAGCTACATTTGTATGTTGATATTGAAGATGTCCCGTACAAGGACATATAGGAGGTTCTGTCGATTCCTCGACATCGGGGGAGGTCTCTATGCCCATTCAATGAGGAAGTGAGGATGTCGATAAGTTGGCCGGATCGAGATTGCGTCAGTCGGGGAGATGAGCTGTGATGGAACCGGGGGGATGTATCATGGGGAGACAATCAAGAGAACAAGAGATAACAGAGGGACATTCGCACTGATATAATGATGTGCTAACGTGAGGGGGATGGCGCCGAGCCAGCAAAAGTGGAGGGGCTGTTTGATGAAGCTCCACGGTCATTGGAGAGCACTCCTTGGCTGCCATAATCCGGCTGGATAGCTTGCGGCTATGCTGGATCGATCCAGCCACTAGAGTCTTGGAAGGTTGACCAAAGGATGGGATTGGATGCCGACGGCCAGCCACCACTGGGGTCTCCAAACAGGATCGCTGCTACCTTCGCCTCCGTGCTTCCGGCGAGTCAGTCCAGGCTTGCTTTGCGTGCCCGGCCGCCCTTCCAATACTGACCGATAAGCGTGTATTTTGCCAGCATCGAAATGCTGGCGAAGATAATGAAGACGTGAGTCCCAGGTCAAGCTCTGGATGTCACAGCTACCTGGAAGTATATGGGCGCGCAGTGGTTGGTGCAGGTACCCGATACCTCTCCACTTGATCCGCGACCCACCACCGGCAGAAAAACTGCGTCTCTTGAACTTCACCTTCAACGCACCACACCAAACGACTACCACCCCACCATGGTCGGGCCGACAGCTTCTCTCGCTCCCCTTCATCGAGCCGATGGCTCATCATCCTACACGTGCCCTACGACCGGCTATGAACTGCTGGGCACCGTCAATGCCCCCATCGAGCTCCCCGCACGCCGCGATACCTTGAAGCCCGAGGAAGCCACCGTAGAGGTGTTTGTTAAGCCCGGCACCACCACCGCCGGGGTTGGCGAGCGATATGTCGAGGGCATTCTGCGGAGTGTCCTTGCGACGGTCATTCTCGGTCGTGAGAAGGGATTCCCTCGGCGCGGCGTCGTGATCACATTGGCCATTGTCGGTGGTGAGAATGTGGAACGTGGTGACTCGGTGAGCATTCGTTTGAATTTCTGGATGGGATTCCGGCTAACTTGTTTTTAGTATTTGACCCTTCTACCGGCCCTCTTGCACACTTCCCTGCTCTCCCTTTTGTCCGCGACCGTGCCCCTTTCCATGACTTTCTCCGCGACTTTGCTCGGCGTGACAAAATCCGGCATCATCATCTCCGACCCTTCTCCGGCCGATGCGAAAGCAATGGCCTCGCTCCACGCGCTCGCCTTTTCATCGAAGGGCCATCTTTTGCTCAACGAGAGTCAAGGACGATTCGACTTTGATACATGGGAAGCCGTTCGTCAAAAAGGCCTCGGCATCTGCCAGAGCACTGCGGGAAGTGTCGATGGGGATGTCTCTATGGACGAGGGAGCAGATAGCGCACAGTTACACGGCTTCGTGCGTGAGACAGTTGAGGACCAAGTGCACCGAGACTACGCATGGAAGGTCGATGCCGTTTGAAGCGGTGGTTATCCTGCACCACTCCACATCAAATCGAGAAGCAAAGAAGCAAGGTGGACGGATCATGTCCTTGCGATCTCTTCCCAGGCCATCATGGCTGGTCTTGTACCTCGTTCCAGCCATATCGCTCGAGACCCCCGGGCCGGCCCAGCCCTCCAGGGACGTGATATGTTCCTCTCGACTGCATCGCCAGGTATCATCATCCTGCGAATCTAGACATGCAGAGAACAGCCGAAGCGGCCCCCCTGATTAGTCTCGTCACGTCTGCTGTGTGACACGGAATGCTGGGCGACGTCAGCTTTAGTCGAGGTTGAATGAACGAAAGTACTACGTGTTGGATCTACGACTAGGCTTAGTTAATCCTGTATGCAAATGGACCACTATTATTTTCTCCTTCATCCATTCCTTACCCCTTCTCTTCTCTTCTCCCGTCATCCTTCGCTTCAGTTTCAGTTCATCTCCCAACTCCACCGGTGGAGTAGATCGGCGCCTGGTTAGAATTTATCCGGTCCCATCCCTGCCATCACCCGCCAAAAAAAAGCTGAGCAAGCAGAAAACCACCCACCCGTGGAAAACGGTGGAAGACAGAACCAACCGCTTGCTGACTGGCCCCCGGCTGCACTGCGACCCACGGGCACACCTTTGGCCCGCAATCGCCGTTACATCCGGGAGCTCAATCAAGGCATCTCCAGATCGCGACTTGTGCAGCTTCCGTCATCCGCATCAATACCACACACAGCCACCCATGGCCTCCAGTCGTGATCAACCGCGGCCGTCTGACGTGCCCTCGACGCTCGCACCCGCTGTTGCTTTTGCTACTCCCACGCCGTCTCACCCTCCATCCTCCTCATCCGATGCTGCTACTGCCCCACCCCCGCATCAGCATCGACTGTCGGGGCAGCCCTCCTCCGGGATTATGCCCTTCATATAGAGCCCACGCAGACAAACAACGACATCCACCGGCCCGACTCAAACCCCAGAGCTCCCGGCTGCGCTGCGCTGCCGGCCGAGACAGCCGAGCCGATTAAGGAAGAGCCCGGCGTTAGGCCGTTACCCCCACGCTCGACGCTCCGTCCGTTCCGCCAGAAGTCTCTCCGCAACAAGAAGGCGTTGTCGACGGACTGCATCCCGCGCCAAACCATCATGAAGGCCCTGGCTTCACGGTCGTCCTTGGCCAATAACAATAATCAGAATGCGCCGCTGGCCGGCCCATGGACAGGCCTGATGCCCAATAGCTCTTCTAGCCAGATATCGCCTCCGGCGGAGGAACGGGACCGAGAGCGCCGGTGCAGTAATACCTCGTCACAGTTGTCTGCGGCGCTTTCGAACCTGCAAGTAAATGGTTATCTCGAGCGGTCACCAGCCACGGCGCGGCTCATGTTGCAGTCCCCCTGCTATTTCCATCAACGGTTCGACGGCGCTGTCAACATCGAAAAGGTGCTGGAGGAGATTGCGGATGATGAGTGGCTGTCACATTCGCGGTTAGTCCAGACTGCAACTGGGGTCCGAGAGGTGTCAAAGCAGCTGCAACGCCGGCCCATCAAGCGCGCAGTTCGGAACGTTATGATCGTCACCAAGGCAAGAGATAATAGCCTGGTGCATCTGACCCGTGAGGTGACCGAGTGGTTGCTCTCGACGCCTCGCTACGGAAGTGAATTGGGTGTGAATGTCTACGTCGATGCAAAACTGCGCAACTCCAAGCGCTTCGATGCCGCCGGCCTGTTGCAAAAGGACCCGCGCTTTACACAAATGCTACAGTTCTGGACACCCGATCTCTGCTGGACGTCGCCCGATAAGTTCGACTTGGTCTTAACTCTGGGTGGTGACGGCACGGTGCTTTTCACTTCCTGGCTGTTCCAACGCGTGGTCCCTCCGGTTCTCTGCTTCTCGCTCGGCAGTCTGGGGTTCTTGACCAACTTCGAGTTCGCCGACTACCAGTCACAGCTGAATGCCGTTATGGGCGAGGTCGGCATGCGCGTCAATCTTCGCATGCGATTCACCTGCACGGTCTTCCGCAAGGACCGGAGCAAAGGTGCCGAGGCGGGCGCTGTGGAGGAAGGGGAGCAATTCGAGGTTCTGAACGAGCTTGTCATCGACCGGGGACCTTCTCCCTACGTATCCAATCTGGAGTTATACGCGGACAACGAGCTGTTGACCGTCGTCCAGGCGGACGGCTGCATCTTTTCCACTCCCACTGGTAGGTCTCACAGGCTTGGGTGACACATCGCACAAAACTCACAGTCGTATCACAGGTTCAACCGCCTATTCCCTGTCCGCTGGGGGTTCTCTAATCCACCCCCTCAATTCCGGGCATCCTCCTCACCCCGATCTGCCCTCACACCCTCTCTTTCCGGCCCATGGTCCTCTCCGACTCGCATCTCCTCCGAATCGCCGTTCCCCACGCATCCCGTTCGACTGCCTACTGCTCTTTCGATGGCAAGGGCCGCGTGGAGCTCCGCCAAGGTGACTATGTCACCATCGAAGCAAGCCAATACCCGTTCCCGACTGTCGTCGCCGATAGCGGCGAGTGGTTCACCAGTGTCCAGCGTGCCTTGCGCTGGAACACGCGTGGTGCCATCCAGAAGAGCTGGGACGGCCGGCCGGACGGTGATGCCGTTTTCGAAGACGAGGAGTGGGATATTGACACAGACGCCGGGCTCACTGGGACAGATAGTGGGATTGGACCAAGTGAGGATGGCGACGCGCTGTCTCCGAATCCGATGCGGAGACAGATGAGCTTGCTGAATATGTAGCCTGCTCTCCATTTCTCGCCCCTTGTTGTTCTTGTTATATACCTTTGCCTTTGCTTTCTCTCGGCCTCAGCGTTGCGTTTCCATTGCTTTTTTGTCTTTCATTCCCTGCATACTTTGTCTTCTTTTTCCTATAGACCCACGACTTTCCTTTGTTGATGAGTGCTAGAACTGAGCGGGGCTGGCCGCTGCCTTTTCTTTGCGCGGGACTGGACGCGCATGATGATATGATTGGATTTTGACTGTTGTTAGATACTACAATCGCTTCGCTGCGGGCAAGAATACGAGACTACGAGGATGTCTGCACGTGTGCAATACATGTCTTTGGCCTGAACGAGGCCTAGTTATTGCAGCTTCCATACCTATACCCGTCCCGAGTCAAGATTCCCCGGAGCTGGATTGATATGCATGGACTATTACATCTTCCACTTTGTATCGATGCCCACTGGGGCTCCTGTTGTCATGTCATATACATAAAATCGTATAATCATACATCGCTTTGCCATCTGCAAAACAGGGCAGACGACTTATTAATTTAAGAACTTTTGTCCCACACCACGGGATCCGCAAGATCACTTTTGAAAAGGGCTGCTAAGAACGCACGACCCAAAAGAAGAAAACAACTCCTTATAGATACTCTTCGGGATATATCACCAATCGCAGCCTTCGGCCAAGATAGCGGCCAACTTCTCTAGGTAGAGCTTATCCTCCTCATCGAAGCCCGATGGCTCAGTGCAGTCGATATCGATAATCGCGACAGTCTAACAACCAAAAGTTAGTCAAGACGCTCACTCACACCTAGGCAGTAAAAAGACCTACCTCCCCACGAACCAAGATCGGCACAACAATCTCACTCCGACTGTCCGCATCACAAGCAATATGCCCCGGAAAGCTCAAAACATCCGGCACGAGTACCGTCGTCTGCTTCGACGCGGCAGTCCCACAAACACCCTTCCCGAAGCGAATCTGTTGACAAGCAGGCTTGCCGTGGAACGGACCGAGCAGCAGAACCTGCTCCTCGGGATTTGAGTACGTCGTCGAGATCGTCGAGATCGTCACGCCGCGGCCGCTGCCAGCGCCGTTGGGGTCGGTGAGTGGCGGGGATGAGATGGGCGAGGCGAGCGCGGGGAATTTGTCATCGCGGATGTAGAAGCCTGACCAGTTTACGGAGCGGGAGGGGGGTGGGAGGGAGGCGTAGGCGTGCCAGAGGAGGGAGGAGATGTTGGCTAGGTTGCTGACCTATTTGGACATTTTTGACTGTTAGCCGTATTGGAAGAAAAGATTGAGCGAGTGGATGACTGAGGGAGCTTACCCAGTTGCGTTGGCCGGAGATGAGGCCCTTGGCTTGGGAGAGGAGCTGTGTGTACACCTCGGCCTTGGATTGGGAGGGTTCGAAATAGGAAGCGTCGGCGTGAGGCTGTAGAAGGGGCGTGATAATTAGTTTTGGTCGGGTCTGTCAGGGACCCGGGTCTGCGATAATCTTCGCTGGTGACGGGTGTTGGAGGTAGCACTCACCATGATGTATGTTATTTCAACGACAGTTCAGCAGGGCAGTGCAATTGGGGATGATGAGAAAAGAGAGAGAGACAGAGACAGAGAGAGAGGGGGGGATAAGAAGGAGGAAAGCATGCCAAGCAGTGGATCTTCTCCGCTCTGGTCTGGCTCTTCGGTATGCTCAGGCGGCGTCGTCTTCAATCGTTGTGCTCAATGCAATTCCTCTTTCGCAATCCATGGCCGTCCAGAGATGCATCTCCATCAGAAAGTCTCTCTCTCTACCTCTGACGTACATCTCTCCGGCTCTTTCTCGTCTCAAACCCTAAACAGGCATACTTCGCCGGCTTGTCGAATGGAGTGCCTGGCCCTGCCCGAGTCTCCGGTTCCAGAACCCTAGTTGACCCTCGCACGGTCGCACATTCTGAAAAGACATGGATCGACACATTAAGCTCTCGGTTGTCGCACCACTGCCGCCCGGATTAGGGAATCTATCCTTGATAATGTCGGCTCGGTGAGCGGGCCTCGGCATGCCCCGAGACGTGGAGCCGACCACCCGGTGCACGCGGTGTTTCTGCACGAGGCTCGCCAGGAGATGGTCGACTTCGACGCGGAGGAGGAGGGAGCGGACTTGGGAGACTCGTCGTTTGCGGATGAGGAATAGTCGCTGTGGGTGCTGCTGGGTGCTTGTGCTTCGATCGCGTGTTCGTTGCTTTTCTCGCACCTCTCCGGTGGCAGTTCCTTTGACCCAGCCGTCAGTTAAACTCCTCGGTGGTTCTTGGACGTGCACCTCGTCTGGTGTGATGCGGACCACGGGTCCTGCGATGGTTAATCTAGGTTGAACCAGACAAAAGTTCGGGCCATACCGTATTCCTGATGCAGTCGGCGGATTTCGTGGTCAAAGGATCCATCCCCCCACGCTGCGAAGTATATCTCATATAGCCCCGTCATGGCAGCCAGTCGGGGACCGGGGAATCGGCTGAGCGGATGGATGTGAAGACGGTAAACACTCATGAGCAGGTTGTATGCGAAGGCGCTGCCGAGTAGAAAACAGGCGGTCATCATGGTTCTATCGTCTGGTGCGCGCTCGTCTCTTGGGTCGGGTGAAGCAGGCAATAAGGGAGTAGATTTCACTGCAATCCGATCGCACCGACGATGTTCAGGTTTAAGACATTTCACTCTTTGCACGGTGACGACCCCCACTGCCACCGACTCTTCACGCAATCCCCGCCACATTTCCTAATTCATCGCAGCAATGCATGCCGTGATACGTACAGCAGCATGGTTTGACCACGAAGCAACCCGCTCGCTGTATTGCTCCGCCCATGAGGTCTGATATCACCTACGCAGCATACGGTGGAGTCTTGAGCTCGACAGCATCTATTGGCCACCAGCCCTACGGTCCGCGAACAAGATTCAGTCTTTACTCTCGATAGGGTTCCACGACGGCCTGCAAGAGACCCGAATGGAAATGAGACCCGGCCAGCTGTATCGCTTGATTGGTTGCATTATTCGTGGTTATTTCGCCTCTTGACGAACACCCTCTGCAAGCATGATTCATCGCACACCCGGAGATGTGTTCCGTCTTGCATAGCGAATGAACGGCGTGGGCGCGGTGAACGGAGCGAACCGAGGGTGCAGGAGCAGACCGCCACGTTCGGGGTTTGGGGTTCGTGATGTATCAATTGCAGGTTGACGGGACACGTCATTGTGCATGCACTTGTGTTCAGTCGTGGAAGTGTTCGAGCTTGAGTAGGGGCTCATTTCTCGAATCATTCGTTGTGGTAGGCTGTTTGCTGATGGCGCTGGTTATCAACTGATGCCTGTGAAGCAAACTTTAGTTTTGACGATACGAGAACGCTGCCCTGCCGACGCAGTGAGACCGCCATTTCGTTGTGGTGGGGGATGCAGTGACCTGGGTTACACAACCTGGTGGGGAGGGAGGATGTAAATACCAGTGGCGAGACAGATAATATCCCAAACCAAAGCAATTGGGCTAATTCGATGCACTCGTACTCTGCCTACAACGGGAGCTGATTGGTTCGCGAATGGAACATTCTATCGCTTGAGAGACGGAGATGCAATGTCTCGCAACATAAGGTTCTCTATCCCGGTGTTAGTCCTGGTAGAAGTTTCCGGCTCTTCTTCCTTCATGTTCATCTCAAGATCAGGGTTATAATGCCTATTCTGCCTTCGATCCTCCAAATCATAGTACAGCACCAAGCCAGACCTGTTCAACGACTTCTCGAGAATTCCACCACCACCAGGTTGAGGTCTCCTTAGTCAGTTCCCACACCATGGAGTTTACCTCAAAGACGCTTATCTCTGACCCCTGCATGGGTTACTCTGACTTTGATGTGGATGGGTCTGACAGAACTTTGACGATTTTAGTTTCCCTTTTCTGCCCCCACCACTCAACGGGACTTATCGCACACGGAGACGGTCAATAAATTAAGTCCATGCTTTACTGCATAGTAATTGCAGTGGAAATGCACTTGGTTTCCCTCAGCATCTGTATGTTGTATTCTAGCGAGAAGTGGGAAATTACCTTGCTTTTCCCACGACTGCTCTTGGGACACTACTGTCCTAATTTTTGCGGTAACCATGAGAAAAGTTTAATGATCTAATTCTAGAATTATGCTAGAGAAGTATAGGTAAATTGTTCAAAGCTGACGTGAGATTTGCTCCTTTTGTTTGTTTTGTTGGAACACTTGTCCATTGTCGGAAATGAAGTTGCCATACCAAATTCGGCCCCCCTAATTACATATTCGCCCTGGTTTGGCTTACATAATTGATTTGTGTATTTAGGTTTGTTTGCCATTTTAATCCTTTACAGAATTAGAGAAGAAGGAATCTATTCGTACGTGGTTTGGACTTCCATGTTGGGACGTCGTACGTGCTTGATTTGACAACCATTCACAACCTAAAGGAGGCTCCTTCAAGCATATGTTTCGGCTTCCCCGCAGCCCCGTTGCATCATCAACCATCAGCTCTCCATGTCGATCCAATGCCACCGGCTAAGGAACGCACCAAGCTCTCTCAAGCCTGCAGCTACTGCAGGAAAAAGAAGGTAAAATGTGGGTCATCTATGGCTCTTCTTCGAGGACTCCTTGTTTACCCAATAATAGGTGATGGTTCTTTGCCTTGTGGGAACTGCTTGGTATGTTAGCTTGCCGGATAGCTGTCTAGAAAGGAGGGACACTGATGATCATGAACCTAGGATCACGAAACACAATGCATTTACCCTCCTAGACAGCGGAGAGGGCGCAAGGTCCAAAATGATCGGAGGCAAATTCCTGAAACCCGCACAAGCCTAATGGGAATGCCCTCAATGCCCAATCATAGCGATACATTCCAAAACTTTCCAGGCGAAAAGTCCCTCCAAAAATCTTCTTCAAAAGGCCCCATCTCTGTTCGAGATACAACAATTCCGCCACTAACCCCCGGATGGGCAAGTTTCCAGATTCAGGATACCGCAAATGCGGCGGAATCCACTGTCCAAACCGTATCAACGACAACCGAGCCTTCAACATTTGGGCTTGGCTCTTCTCTGAATTTCGCTTCGCATGCTATTCTGCCAAACTATAATGATAACATTCTCACACCGAGAGGATCTGAAGTGGACCGAGAGGAGGCCACGATTGATTTGAATCATGTAAGTCGACCCCTGAGTTACGTCTTTCCATATCCACTGACTAGACGCATACATAGATCAACTGGGAGCATCATGGTTTGTGAATTGTTCCTGACTCGCGTTTTAATAAGCTAAAAGCCGTAGGCCCTGGATCTTGGCTCTCAATCTGTTCCGACCCAGGTGTACGCTGGGTCATTAGTCGGACCGGAACAAATGGATTTGACCAGATTGCACACGATTTGATCGGCGACTGGACAAAACACTTGACGCTTTCACAGCTTCCTATCGGAGAAAATAGTCCTGAACCTGACATTCAAACAGCCTGGCAATATTGTACAGGTGCGTTTATCGCTTACATTAGTATTTTTACTCGCTAATTGAGTGACAGCATTTTTCGACCATACCCATGACCCCGTACTCGCTGTTGTCTACAGACCAGAATTCGAAGCCCAACTCCGCCTTCATTTTCAGAGACCCCGATCGCCGGATGAAGATGTGGCCTGGTATGCTCTTCGAAACGCTATATATGCCGTGGGTTGTCGAGCTGCCGCGTCAACGGGTAATGCAAAGGACTTCCACCAGATTCAGCAAAAGTCGCTGAAGTTCTTTCACAACGCATTCTCAGTGTATACAAATTTACTCTATATGCCAAGTGGTCTGACCGCAGTACAGGCATTGGTCATCATGGTGAGTCGTTCAAGGATTTGTGCGGTCCCTCAACTGACTATTGATAAATACTACAGACCTCTTATGCAGAGCTTATGGCAAGTCCTGCTGTGGAGTACATGCTATGCGCTTCAGCTGCGCGGCTTGCGCAATCCAAGGGTCTCCACCGTCAGCCATCCAAAGCTTGGAAGCTTCCAACGAATGAGATTCTTCACCGGAACTGGACGTTCTGGGCTATCTACTGCCATGACAAATATCTTGCACTGCGATCTGGTCGTCCACCAGTCAGTTTGTGCTATCCATCTTATCGGGCTACTGGAGACTGACACTTCTCTATAGACACTCAATGATGATGATATTAGCTGCGAAATACCCACGACGATTCCTGTTGGCAGCACCATAGACCATGAATTGTTTACAGCTATAATCAAACACGCTCAAATCTGTGCATTGATGATCCAACAGCTTTTCTCCGTCAAGACATTCAATCAAGCCCCTGAGGCCTTGTTCAATCATTTAGACAATCTCGATTGCAAACTGGAAGACTGGCACAAATCTCTTCCGAAACGACTTCTTCCGTCAGAAGCTAACGACTCAAGTCATCGGAGAGGTTCTGACATCAAGGAAACAGCGAAAATAATCCGACTGCACAACGAGTACTATGGCAGCATTATCGCCTTGCACGCAAATTTCCATTATCCGTGGATATGCTCACTTCTACTCAACCATAATGAGCTGACATTTCGAGATAGAATCTTCCATAGCTCAACTCGGACAGCTGAGGCGTCCAGGAAGATTCTTGCATCCCTCAAAGATACAACACCAGATTCGAATTCCTCTTCACCGTACGTTTCTTTTCGCTTACTTACAAAAGCTTCAACCTCATTGCTTAACTTACCATTGAGTGTAGGGTTGTCTTTTACTACCCCATGCTTGCAATCATAAACTTGTTTATTTACGTTCTTAAATACCCAACACTCCCTTTCGCGCAGTCCGAACTGGCCTTCCTCGATATTGGTGTTGGGCATTTTGGCCTGGTGCACTATTTGACTTCGGCCCATGTATCATTTAGTTTCCCTCGAGAAGCTGCCGGGATTGCAGATAAAGCGGTGAAAGATGCAAAATTGAGGTTGGAAAATTCGGGAGAGGAATCAGGTGAACATAATTACGCACATCTTCCCACTGGCATGAGTGACCTTGTTGTAAGTTGTTGTTTACCTTTCCCTGATTTGGACCCTCCCTTTTGCGCCATTTACTGATGGTTTGAACTTCGATAAGACTGAATCCTTAGACGTAGATACCAGTTTTGACCACTGGGATTCATTGTCTAAAGAAATCCTTGAGGGCCTCTCTGCATCCGGAGATATGATCATTTTCTAATAGCGAAAATATATGACACTCAGAGGAGGGCATATAGAGCATAGCCGTAGAAGGCCTACATCGATGTGCCAAGGAAAGGTCGTGGATCCGAGGGCACTGGGTCAACAACGCGATATTCTAACACTTTGAGAACGGAGTCATCCTCTCTGAATAACATGCGAGCCACAAACTCACGACTGGATTTAGTCCCGTCCAGAGTTTCTACGGTCAATTTCCCAATAATGAAGAGATCTGTGCCTTGTGCATCATTCATGTAAACCTTCAACACCTCATGGCGGCGTGATTTGATAGTTGTCCAAGCATCGTTTCGGGAATTAGTTATTTCTGCGACAAGTATGAGCCGTGAAATCCGGAATTCATAGACCGTTGAGAGGGCTAGGTTTGCGAATCTCACCGTTGGTGCCTTCGAATGTTCCATTAGCTGCCATGAATACCCCGGTTAAACAAAATATCTCCTTCGCTAGGCGTGCCCCTGCATCCTCTTCTTTCGAATCCGCAAGTGTAAAGAATTGGTCGACTATTTGCTTGACATGTGGCGATGGCGGAGGATGAGGCCAAATAGTTGAACCAGTAGGGTACCCCATTATGCTGTGCTGTTGTACCTTGATATTTTCAGTCGAGGGAAAGTGTGCTCAATATATCAGCAGTGATATATTGAAGCTCTTTGCCGCTAGATTCCCGGAAGAAGGACAGAGGCAGAATAATTTGTAGTTACCATGTAGCGAATGCTACATTCCTCTCCTTTACAGCGGTCTCCCAGACTGTGGTCAATAATCAGATAATATCTTCTCCCGGATTCGGACCGAGGTTATATCAACAAACAGTACTACGGATGTAAAGGAAGAAATTTAGAAGTGCTTCAGGCTACATCCAAATGCTAACGGGGGTTTGCTTTGCTTGATCCTGGGGACTGTCAAATCGCTCTTATTCATCGAGCGGGGTAGTAGTATAAAGGTCCGAGTTTAATAGAAAATGATGAGCAGATACAAATTTATGCCTCACAAGATGACTCTTTGTAGCTTTGATGAAAGACGCTAGTTCATATTTGCTCGGACCGATCTGGCCTTCCAATAGCGATAGGCCACTATTATCCGAACGTATTAAGACTAGAAGTTGTTGGAGACCCACATCACTCTGTAGCGTCACTGATTTGTTGCTCTTATGTGCACAAACAGGCTGATGTACTCGGATTTTGAAATGTTACACATGGTAATGTCGCAGTTGTACGATGTCTAGTAATTAAGCCTGCACGCGCCGCGACTTGTGTATGTGGGAAGATACATTTGCCACGCATCAAAAGCAAGCGTCTCCACATTAGATCACTTTACTTAAACCTCTGAAAATAACACTCGAACTTATTCATAAATCTCTACTCCAATACGGTATTCTACAAAATGGCCGATACGCACGTCCTGCGACCAAGTAGCCTGGCCCACGTTGTTTTCCGCACCGCGGACATCAAGCCCATGGTGGAATTCTGGATCACGTTCCTTGGAGCAGAGAGAGTCTTTGAAGATGATTTTATTGCATTTCTACGCTACGACGAAGAGCATCACCGGGTTGCCATTATCAACGAACAAGGCACTCTTCCCAAAGGCCAAGCTACAGCCGGTCTGCATCATGTGGCATTCAGCTATTCCTCGCTGAGGGGATTACTCCAAGCCTGGAAGAAGAGGGAGTCTTTGGGAATTAAGCCGACCTGGTGCATCAACCACGGTCCCACAACTAGCATCTACTACAAAGATCCGGATGGCAACGGAATCGAAACCCAGGTTGATAACTACGACACGGTCGAAGAGGCGAATGAGTTTATGACAGGAAAATATTTTCGAGAAAACCCCATCGGCACTGATTTTGACCCGATTGATCTGCTTGCTCGTTTGGACAATGGGGAGGATGAGAGAGCCCTGAAGATTCGGCCGGAGATTGGGGCGCGAACTGGGGTCCCTGCGGGCGTTTAAAGTCCATCTAAACGCAGACAAAGGTATTTGAGGTGATGTTAAGTAACTGCTGTGCTATTCCTCTCGATTCACACGCTTTCTTTTGAAGGAATAAGATTAGTGGAGAACTGAACCCGAGTTTTTGTTTGAATTTTTTTCTCATTCCGCGTTTGGATAATCTCAATATCAGTCTATTTGGAGAAAAGCCCTTCCGAACTTCCTGTAAAATACTTGCCCTTATGAATAGCCAACAGCACAGGCAAGGGACAGGCTCTATGGCGTAATTTCGAAAACAATACTGGCGAGCCATAATAATCTTAGAAGGAACCTCGGATAACGGATAGCGGGGAGCATAAACCCCGGATTTCCCGCAGCGCATATGTTTTGCTTCCGCGCAAAAGAGGAAAGTGGAATTCTGGGGTAAACGATCCGCTCGTATATGGTTAGGCAGTGGAATCTGATCGTCAAAATCCCCGTTTCAGGGCCTTTGCACATAATTCTTAATCGCAGTATATGACAGAGAAACTCATTCATTTTACACCGTCACGTTATGGCAACCGAGATCGAAACACCCGTTATCATTGTCGGAGGAGGAGGATGTGGACTGACTCTGTCGAGCTTTTTGTCGAATTATGGAGTTGAGCATATTCTTTTTGAAAAGCATACCGGAACGTCTATTCTTCCCAAGGCTCATTATCTCAACCAGCGGACCATGGAAATTCTTCGCAACCATAACATGGTAGATGAAATCCTACAAAAGACATGTCCTCCACGACATATGAGTCAGGTTGCCTGGCAAACCTCCCTAGGAGGCTCAGGACCACTGGATCGGAAAGTGATTCATAAATTCGAGTGTTTTGGAGGGAATGAGGGAACTGAATATGCCGAGTCCTATAAGTGAGTTATTGCATGCAGCGCTATGCGCAATGATAAGTTTGCTAAGTCTTCTTTGAGACGCGACGCGCCGTTACGCTCGGGTAATGTGCCGCTGCTTCGACTTGAGCCAGTTCTCAGACGACTAGCAGAAGAGAAGAACCCGGGCAAGATCCTGTTTGGGCATCAGATGATAGATTTCACCGACGAAGGTGATTCCGTGGTGGTTAGGGTCGCCAATAGCAACGGGAACGAAGCTGTTTATCGGTGCAAATACCTAATTGGTGCCGATGGGGGGCGTACCATTGGCCCGAAGCTTGGAATCAAGATGGAAGGACCAAGGAATATGACCGATATAGTCTCAGTACACTTTAGTGCCGACCTGTCCGAGTATTGGGATGACCGATACTTCGCCTGTCACTTCATCAATGGTGAATGTGGTACCGTATTTGAAAGTGGTGCTATTGTCCCAATGGGCCCAAACTGGGGCAAATACTCCGACGAATGGGTGTTTCATTTCGGGTTCGCCATGGACGACGAGGCTCGGCATCAAGAATTTGCCTTGATTCCGCGGATCCGCGAGTTGCTGAAAATCCCTGGCCTGGAAATGAAAGTGCATAAAATCAGTCACTGGGCTATTGAAAGTGTCCTTGCCGACCGCTATCGGGTTGGAAGGGTCTTTCTTGCGGGTGATGCTGGAAATCGTCGCCCGCCCACGACTGGCCTGGGTCTCAACACCGCCATTGAAGATTCATTGAACATTGCTTGGAAACTGGCACTTGTCCTTACAAAAAAGGCCAGTGAGGCCATTCTCGATACGTACGAGCCAGAAAGACGCGCTGTTGGGAAAGTAAACTGTGACTGGGGCTTGTTCACATTCAGCAACTCGGCAGTCATCAATACAGCTGTTGGGCTTGTTCCTGGCCAAAAAGAAGGAAATCGAGCTCGATTCCAAACTCTCTTTGAGGAGTCCGACAAGGGATACAGCTTTAGGGCTCAGGTCGCTCGTATCATCGACAGCCAGTCCATTGAATTCTGTGCCCATGGAATCGAGCTCGGCTTCAGATACTCCAATGGATTTCTCTTCCATGACGGAAGCCTTCCAGCGCCACGAGATCCTCTAGGACAAAAGTATTTTCCGACTACCAAACCCGGGCATCGTCTTCCGCACGCTTGGCTCGAAAGAGACGGTAAAGTGCTTTCTACGCATGATCTCGTTCAAAACAAGACCGCATTCGCCCTAATCACCGATTCCGAGGGTGGAGATTGGATTGCCGCCGCCCAAAATATCTCAAAAAGACTTTGTATTGAGATTTTTATTGCTCAGATTGGTGACAGACTGTCATATCGGGACTACGATGATAGGTGGGAGATATTGAAGGGCATACAGACCGGTGGAGCAGTCCTGATCAGGCCGGATAATATTGTCGCTTGGAGGTCTATTTACAAGAGTCAGAAGAAGGGACAAGAATTGGAAGATAGTTTAGCTCATATGATTCATATGAAATAATTAAGATTACGGGGCAGGAGTCGAGGATGATTCTTCCAAGTCCAGATTATGAGCTCGATCATGCCACTTTCGGTCTTCTTTCAAGGCTCAGATTTGTCTGCAATAATCAGAAGAAGCCTATTCGTCAGAGCTACACAAATCGGAAGGTTTAGCAGGTACGTTCTGTAGCTTTCAACACAATGGTTAAGAACATTTTTTATTTTCCGCTTTTTTTGGTCCGGTCTATTCGTAGAAAACCTTGTTGCTCAGAGTACCAATTCGCTCAATAGAAACCTCAATCGTGTCCTCATGATTAAGGAATATTCTGGGCGATTGAAAATACCCAATCCCTTCTGGGGTGCCAGTCAACACAATAGAACCGGGCTCGAGGGTAGTTCCCTGAGAAAGATACGCCACTAGCTCGTAGACGCCAAAGATCATGTCGCTAGTGTTACCATCTTGAACGATCTTGTTGTTGTAAGTTGCTTTGATAGACAGGTTCTGTGGGTTTGTGATAACCTTTGGTGCTACTAGAACAGGGCCTGATAGGTACATTAGCTTGGCTGCTCATGATATCAATTTGTTCTTTTTACCTTACCTAGAGGGCAACTACAATCCATTCCTTTCGAGAAGCTAGGCATTGCACTCTTCATTTGAATAGCCCGTGCTGATACATCGTTTGCCGCAGTGTACCCGAGGATGTACTCTGGGGCTTCTTCGGCCGATATATCCCGTGCAGTCTTTACAATAACAACAGCAAGTTCAGCTTCATAATCACTGGTTCCGTCTTGTGCAATTTCTGGGATGCGAATAGATTCAGGGAACGGATCGACGAGTGCAGTTCGTGGCTTGGAGAAAAGCGCTGGCACTCCTGGGATCGGTAACTTGCCTTCCTAGAATGCATTGTGAATTTCAACCCCCCGGTGACTACATCGGGCCTTACTTCTGCGTGGCGCTTATAATTCAACCCTATGCAGCGGATATACGGACATTCTTGTGGGTCAATTGGAGAAAGAATCTTAAGATATTGACAAGAAAAGTAAGCTCAGATAGTTCAAGCAATAAGGGAATCTTGGACTTCGGAACAAACCTTCCCGATCTGTAATCTTCTGTCCGTGACTCGTCCATTGTAGATTGAGCCTTCCACCACAAACGCATAAATTGGAATCTCGTTTAGTGAATCAATGCCGATATCTCGTGCAGTATCGACCAGTTGGCCGAGATAGGTCTTAGCATCTTCGATAGCCACAAAACGAATCAGGTGTGTCCAAGATGACATGCTTTTGACTCTTTGTTAAGTAAACAAGTATTATTTCGTGCAAAAAGGAGGAGATCCAGCGCGCCTACTACATGGACAACGTCTTTTATTAATTGACGGGTCATATCGTTACCCTTTTGGGTCGGGTCAGGTCTCGGGCCGAGTGATTCGGGGGTATTTCAGACGTGAGCGGGCAATTTAACAATGAACGAATATGAAAAACAACATACTTTATGCCAGAGTTTAAGCATACCTGGTATTAATTTTACACTAAGTCACAATAATATTCTCGTCCAAAAAACAATTATGGATACAAGAGTTAGGCGATCAGCTCTTCTCTTCCACCGGCACATCAGCTGCCTTCACAGGATTCGATGCATCGCTTTCCCCCTTCGAGAAGTCAACGCCCGCCGGACCTTTGAAATGTTTGCGACCCGTCGTAATCCAGGTAACAATACTGATGATACCAATGACTCCAATAGCAGCACTGGTATAATTCATCGAGATATGGGTTACAGGGTATGTGCTGGGGAAGTTGAAGGTAATAGAAGCGAAAAGCAAGAATAGGAGACCCAGGAAGTTGAGCCCAATGGACACAGGCACGGAAAAAGAGTATGGGCCATCGAGCTTGGTGACGTGACCTGTGAAATAACCGGCCAGTCGGCTGATCAGGGCCACCGCATAGGAGAGATCTAGACACAACAGTCAGCTAGGCCTATCTTGGAATCATTTGCGGTTGGAACTTACAGAATCCCTCCGTCGAAATGGCAATAACAGTCTCGAAACCAGTGGTTGTGCCAAAGTCAATTGAATTAAGGGCAAGTTGCACGGCGAGCGTCAAGATAATTGCATTCACGGGTACCTGGCGTTTACTCTCGACTTTGCTGAAGAATTTGGAGAAAGGTAGGCCATTGTCCCGGGAGAAGGCATACACACCGCGCGAGCCTTCTGCCAAAAGATTAAGTCCTGCCACGATGACAATCACGGAAATCATGCTCGACAGAATGCAGGTAGCGACCTTACTGTTGGTGGAGTCATAGATGATCTGGATCACGGGCACGCCAGTGCTGGTTTTGGCAGTTTGGTCGATATTGCCAATGCAGAAGCACAGTGTCAAAAGGAATGCGAAACCCGTCACGGCGCCCAGAACGACAGCTAGAACTATAGCCTTGGGTGCTTCCTTAGAAGCATTGTGCATCTCTTCTGTCATATGAGCTGGTGCGTCGTAGCAGCACATGCCGAAACAGGCTTGCAGGATTCCTATAATGGCGGCCATCCCCGTGCCAAAGCCCGTGTCGTTTTGAAACTCGGAGAAGACGAATGAAGCGGGCTGCTTGTGATCGTTTGTGGCAAGAAGCACAATTGTGATGATGATAAAAGAGCCAACATTCCAGATCAGGATGAATTTGGCAATTCGGTGCAGCAAGTTCGGGCCCCAAATGTTGACTGCTGCAGACAGGATAGCGACGAGATAGGCCACCAATACGGTCTGCCACCGTGTGATCACGTATTCAGGGAAGACAAGATTGGCCATTCCGAGAACAAAGTTCGCCGCGATATAGTTATTTGTTGCTCCCATGGCCAGGATGCCTGTTCTAGATCAGTATTGGGCGGATTATGAATAAAATCAAAACGCACCGATATTCATAAACCAGCCTGTCACATAAGATAGACCACGAGCAATCTTCGGAGGAGCAAGTGCGGCAACCCAAGAGTACTGTCCGCCCGCCACGGGATACATGGAGCACATCTCTGCCATGGGGATAGCAACCGCCATGGTGAGAAGACTAACGCCGATGAAACTAAACACCATGACTGGTGGGCCACCGGATGTCACTCCAACAATGAAAACACCGCTCAGCGCCGTCCATCTGTTGAGGTTAAAACCTGAAGGAGACCGAACACAGCATACGGAACTTACGATGTCACCACACTAAAACTAAATCCGATCATACTCAGCAAGCTGAACGACCGCTTGAGCTCTGCAGTGCGCAACAACCGTCAGTTTTGTATGCATAAAACCCCCATGATCATCGTACCTTGCTCATAGCCCAGCCTCTCGAGGCGGACATCTTCACTGGAGGTGCCCTGGAACACCTGGGTCTTCTCGTCGTCCTTGGACATGGTGGGCGTCGATTGACCGGCAGTTCGCTACTCGGCAAATGTTAGGGGAACGAATAGTTTAAAAAGCATCGGGGAGATAAGGATCCCCTATCGTCCCCGTATTCTTCTTTGACACATTCCCCATGAAAGAAACAGATAAGATGATAGATGGGCAATGTGACATGCCCGATCGAGAAGGTTGGGGCGACATAGTGGGCCGAAGCTTCAGTTTTAGTCTGAATAAGTGCGGGGGCTCGGGAATATTCCCGATAAAAAAAAGAGCCGATAGCTCTCCATTGCTATTGTTATTACTTAACGTCGAGGACCCTTACTTTTCTTCTCCGAAGGGAAGTTGGATTTGCTTATTCATCTATACTCTTCATTTGCCTCTGTTCCTAGCGTGTTATTTTCATCTAGAAACCTGTAGCACTACCCGATTGGGAATGTAGGGCTAGCCCTGGCCGGATGAGAGTCTCCAGGCTCCCGAGTGGCCGTAATGCTGCATGGTCTTTTCAATACAATGCTTAGCATTATCTGCAGGAACTGTGAGCTTATATGGAATTTATTTTTGATAGAAATTACTCTCATATTCCGTGGATCATGCTCAGCCTTCCAGACATTGAATTTTCAATTCTATCATCTTTTTTGGCCAATTATCCCAGGTCTGCTGGTGTATCAG
This sequence comes from Penicillium lagena, assembly GCF_028827675.1. Classification (NCBI taxonomy): domain Eukaryota; kingdom Fungi; phylum Ascomycota; class Eurotiomycetes; order Eurotiales; family Aspergillaceae; genus Penicillium; species Penicillium lagena. Next base: position 1,674,251 of record NW_026623222.1, on the reverse strand, counting down.
CATTACACCCCTAGCGTCCGAGCAGCCATAGTGGGCTCACTACGGCTGTTCCCCAGAAACTGGCGCGTAGTAAATCAGACGCCTAGGCCGGGAGACGGATGACAGGCCATCCGAGCCTTGAAGAGCGCGGCATTTAAATTAATAGCCAGAGCCTTGATCTCAGTCTGAAGTCTCCTCAACATTTCCCACGTCCAGCCAAAATAAAATGTCAGAACAGATCCTTGCAGGCAAGACCTGCCTCGTCACCGGCGGAGCCGGCGGACTCGGCAAAGTCATCGCCACTAAATTCCTCGAAGCCGGCGCCAACGTGGTTATTTGCGACGTTAACGATGATCGGCTGCAGCAGACCTCGACAGAGCTTTCGTCTAAGGGCCCGTTCAAAGCCATCAAGACGGATATCACCAATCAGGCTGAGGTGCAGAGCCTATTCGACCAACTGATTCAAGCATTTGGCAAAATCGATGTACTGATCAACAACGCCGGCATCATGGACAAATTTGACCCGGTCGGCGACCTTGACTTTGAGCTATGGGACCGCGTCATGGCTGTTAATCTCACGGCTCCGTTCCTGTTGAGCAAGCTCGCTGTGCGGAATATGCTGGAGCAGCCACAGCCTGATGGTCGTATCATCAACATTGTCTCCGTGGCTGGCAAAGCCGGATGGGCAGCCGGTATGTTTTCAACATCTTGCATTGGGCGATATCAGAAAAGACTGACATGGCTCCTGTAGGCGCTGCCTACACCTCTAGCAAGCACGGTTTGGTCGGTTTGACCAAGAACACCGCTTCGTTCTACGGCAACAAGGGCATCCGCTGCAATGCTCTCATGATGGGCGGGATGCAGACTAACATTGCCGATTCGCTCAAGACTGGCATGAACATGGATGGGTATGGGCTTGCGGCTCCCATCCTGGAAGCTGTCAAAGCGCCTCTGGTTGACCTGGATGAGGTTGCTGGTTTCTGTCTGAATATGACTTACGGCAAGGGGGCTTCTGTTATCAACGGTGCATGCATCTCGCTTGATAATGGCTGGACTGGTATGGTTGGTTGAGCCATCCTTTGAAAGACCTGATGTTAGCGATGGGCCAAATGCACAACAAGACCAGCTTGGAATATATCATTGAACATAGTTGTCAAATTTCTCTCTTTACTAAAAAAAAAGAAATCTAGCATTGCTCTTCAACCACTTTACAATCTCCCCACAGGTCCCTAAGCCTTTAACAACGGATTCGGCTGAGGCGGCGCTGCGGGCCACTGCTCCGCTCCCTCGGGAATAGGCACAATAGCATGCTGGCACCAAATATGAACAGCAGCGCTCATGCTCCGCTTATCCAAGTCCAAACAGCCCCCTTTAACATTAGCAGTAGCCGTCGGACCGGCCTTCTCCCCGGGCGCGGGCACCATGTTGCGGAGGCGATGCATCAGCCGCGCACCACAGTTCTTGCAGAACAGACACTCCATATCGCGACCTTTGAGCGTGCGCCGTGTGTAGCTTCCCACGAGATTAGAGACGGATGCCGGGAGTTCGAAATAGGGGAAGATGGCGGTTATGCCGAATGCGGAGGAGCTTTGGTGCTGGCATTCTGTGCAGTGGCATATGTTTATCCGGAGGGGTTTGTCGAGGGGTGTTTCGAATGAGACTTGGCCGCATTGGCAGCGTCCTTTCATGCCCATTAGGAATTGATGCGGTTGTTACTATGTCCTTCGTGGGGTAGTTGAGGGATAATATACGAGGAGAAATATAAAGTGGCAGTGGAAGGTTGAATACGAGGGGGTGAGATCGGAAAGGTGTGTGATAGGTTCACGTTGTACAAATCGGGGGGTTGGCTACTTGTCGTGGACAGTTGTTGTAATTGGTGGGGAGATCGTCCTGTTGCGTGGGCGGTCGCAAAAACCTGAGCGTGTGTGTGGGTTGGGGAGTTTGCCCTACAGCCCCCTTTTATCTCAACCACGATAATTCTGCCTGAAATATACAGGCGACACACAACGCTCTCAACAATGCCAGCTATAAACAAAAGCCCCACAAGGAGAATGTTAAACCCTCAATCGTTCAATGGTCCTTAATCGACACGTCAGAAATTGAAGAGCTTCGTCGTCTTGCGGATGCGGAACAGCAGCTATCCAACTTTTTTAATGGTCTACATAAGCATCTTCCTTGGCCTTGGAGTCGAGCAGGACAAGACATTATCCACGTGTGGAGACCCCGCAAATACAACCAAGCCTCGGCTCCGAAAAATCGAAGTTTGGAACTCTTTCCAGAGGGAACAAGAGAAAACTAGCGCTCACTCGTAGATTTTTCCCTTCCAGATGGCTGGCTGGGATTGTCACAGACTAACGGCGTCTGTCCAAGGGCACGATCGTACCCGCTGACGGAGTGGTTGTCACGCAAAACGCCCACCTTCAAGTCGACCAGTCCTCAATCACTGGAGAATCCCTGGCTGTTGACAAACAAACGGAGGACGTCTGTTTTTGTTCTTCTGCCATCAAACGCGGAAGCGCACTTATGGTTGTCACGACCACGGGAGATAACACCTTTGTGGGAAGGGCGGCTGCCCTTGTGAACCAAGCGGCCCAAACCAGCGGCCATTTCACTGTGGTTTTGAATACAATCGGCAAGTATCTTCTGATACTTGTTATCTTCACTCTGTTCGCTGTCTGGACTGCGGGATACTACCGGTCTAACGGTATCGTGCGCATCCTGGAGTTCTCTCTGGCAATTATCATCGTCGGCGTTCCAGTCGGTCTTCCTGCAGTGGTCACTACCACCATGGCTGTGGGTGCATCCTATCTGGCAAAGCGCAAGGCCATTGTCCAGAGGCTTTCTGCAATTGAATCACTGGCAGGCGTTGAAATTCTTTGCACCGACAAGACTGGTACCTTGACTCGAAACAAGCTCGCACTGGGCGAACCATACCTTGTCCCTGGTATTGGTGTTGGAGAGCTCATGTTGACCGCTTGTCTCGCAGCTACCCGACACAAGAAAGGAATTGATGCCATTGACAAAGTGTTTGTCAAGGGTCTCCGCAAATACCCGCAAGTCAAAAGCCAACTTCCGTTGTACAAGACTGTCGAGTTCTTTCCATTTGATCCAGTCACCAAGAAGGTCACGGCAGTGGTCGAGTCTCCCGATAGCGAGCGTATTGTGTGTCTCAAAGGCGCGCCGAAAGCCGTCCTGAGCACTATTGAGGAGGATGGTCCACTTCCCGAGAAGGTCTCGACGGCATACCGGGAGAAAGTCGCTGAATTTGCCCGGCGTGGATTCCGTGCTCTGGGTGTTGCTCGCAGGTGCGAGGACAATGATTGGGAGATCCTCGGCATCATGCCTTGCTCGGATCCTCCTCGTCACGATACGGCCAAGACCATCGCGGAAGCACAGAGCCTGGGTCTTCAGATCAAGATGTTGACCGGTGATGCAGTTGGAATTGCTCGAGAGACCGCCCGACAGCTCGGACTCGGAACAAACATCTACAACGCGGAGCGTCTTGGCGTTACTGGAGGTGGTGACATGCCCGGCTCGGAACTGTACGACTTTGTCGAAGCTGCAGATGGATTTGCCGAAGTGTTCCCGCAGCACAAATACAGCGTTGTGGAGATCCTGCAGAAGCGAGGGCACCTTGTCGCGATGACGGGCGACGGTGTCAACGATGCTCCATCTCTCAAGAAAGCCGACACGGGGATCGCTGTGGAAGGGGCCTCAGACGCAGCTCGCTCGGCCGCCGATATTGTTTTCCTGGAACCTGGACTGTCCGCCATCATCGATGGGATCAAGACTTCTCGCCAGATCTTCCACCGGATGTACTCTTACGTTGTGTACCGTATCGCACTTTCTCTGCATCTTGAACTGTTTTTCGGGCTCTGGATGATTCTCCGCAACGAGGGACTCAAGCTCCAGCTGGTCGTTCTTCTGGCCATCTTTGCCGACATCGCGACGCTGGCCATCGCTTATGACAACGCCCCGTACGCATCCTCGCCGACGAAATGGAACCTGCCTAAGCTATGGGGCATCGCAGTTGTCATGGGGATCATTCTGACTGCTGGCTCGTGGTTCACGTTTGGAACCATGCTCCTTGCGGGCCCGAATGCGGGTGTGGTGCAAAACTTCGGAACTCGCGATTCCGTGCTGTTCCTCGAGATCTCGCTGACGCAGAACTGGTTGATCTTCATCACCCGCACCAACGAATCATTCCTATCATCGCGCCCATCCTTTCTTCTGGTGGGAGCTGTTCTCCTGGTCGACGTTGCCGCGTCTCTCCTCGCCATCTTCGGCGTCTTCGTTGGCCCACCCACGTCCATCGTGACTGTAGTGCGGGTGTGGGCGTTCTCCCTCGGAGTGACCGTTATCTGCGCCGTGCTCTACTACCTGCTTCACAACTCAAGCGGTTTTGACAATCTGATGCATGGCAAGAGCCCGCGCAGCCATGACAAGCAGCGAGGTTGGGAGGACTTCTGTAAGTGTAGAGTCCTGGCGAGACAATATAGACAACTAACGGAACTGATAGTGATGTCCCTTCAGCGCGTGGCGACACAGCACGAGAAGACGACGTGAGTGGTGGGTGAGAGTGGAAAAGAGGAGAATTTGACGCCAAGTCCTCCGATGGTTCTCCGAATTTAACCATGTGGGGAGATAGATGGGGGGGTGTCTGGACGGGTGTCAGTTCTGTTCACGAGTTTATGATTATCTGCTGCGAGTTTTGCTCTTTCGGATGAGTGTGATAGGAAGCAAGTATCGTTCCAGCATGTATTTTTCAACCAGTCTGCTTAGAGCAACATCCTCATGTTATCTTCGGGACCGTCAAGATACGCAACAGGCAATTCTGCGGGAAATATGCATGGCGAAGTTCCTTCCATCGTTCCAATTGAATATGAGTCAGGTACTGTAAGCCTGGCTTCCAGTCTTATGGCTATCATAATCTTCGCGTTCCGGTCTAAGATCATGCTACAGTCGGTTGGTTGGTTGGTTCATGTCATTTACCCTGACCCCTCGCAGTGAAAAGCGATATGCAGGCTACAATCACTTTCTAACTCATGCTAAAGTGCAGTACCTTCACACTTTTGCGACTTTTTTCCTGGAAAATAATTCCGAAATGCGCTAACCTGCATACAGCTTTGTAACTTTGACGTCGAAGGGCCTCTGCAATTTTGGTACGAAGTCTAACTCGCTTTGCTTATGCTCGTGTGCTTTTCTTATGTCTAGCCGAAGGATTTGCAAAGACTGAGGGACACGCTCATTTCAAGTAGAATCCCAAATCGGCGCCTTCGGCCCTCTCCCACTCTAATTCTCCATTACCAAGGAACAAAAAGCGATCTGAAGTGTTGTACCGGATGTCAAAGTCCTCGCCGCGAATGCTCTCAATTGCCTCTGGAAGCACAGGTTAGTACCCCAATCGAGTTAATATCTGTTATACAAAGTCGGAATACTTGCCTTTAAAATGCAGTACGCTTCCTGGATACATAGCCGTAACACTAGTCCCATTGTTATACCAGGCATTGCAGCCCTTGCTCCAGACGGTGTTTTGAAGGTTTGCTCGGGCATAACGATTATAGTGGCGTACAGCAGAGTCAGTGACTGCGATGGATCTGTGCGGACATCAGCTATAGCCAGGTACTAGAAGATCGAATAGGAACGCACTTGATATCCTCGCGGGCGATCTTCTTGACCCATTTTAACATATAATCAGCACTCCAGCCAAGCATCTGAGGCACACTTCCATGACCAATGGGACAATTTGGCCCAGCGAACATAAAGTAGTTTGGGGTTCCGGCAGCACAGATTGAAAAATATGCCTCCGGTGCTTTCTCCCATTCCTCATCTAGCCGCCGACCATCCCGACCTACAAACTCCCACCTCGGGACAAAGGTAGTGTCGAAGCCAGTGGCACACACAATCAGGTCAAAGTCGTTCTCTTCCTGGGTTGTGCGGATTCCTGTTTTAGTAATTTCCTCAATGTTATCAAAGCACCACTCCGCATTGGGCTCCTGCATTGCCTCAAGATATCCGTCGCCGGGGCTCAGCCGGCGACATCCAATTTCAAATTTGGGAACAAGCTTCTCGATCAAATGGGGGTTCTTGCTAAGGCGTTCTCGCATGAGCCCCTCGGTCGCATCAGATATCATCCGGTTCCCGTCAGAGCCAGAAAGCATCAGTCGGTAAACAGAGTTGACTCTGTGTTGTGTCAGCGTACTAGATGGAGAGGAAAAAATGGCTAGATCGAACCTACGAGCACTCAACCCGTTTTCTATACTCTAGGAAGGCGGCGGGGTCATGCCGGAACTTTGCCCTCTCTTCCTCGCTGTACTCGAAATCGGTGCCCATGCCGTCCTTAGTGATGTCCGGACACAAATTTACCGACACCCAAGTTGGATGGCGAACAAAGTTAACGATCTTTGCAGCCTTAGGCTGTAATGCCGGTACGATTTGAATGGCAGACGAGCCGTTGCCGATGACCGCGATTTTCTTGCCCATGCAGTCGTAGGTCTTGTCCCAGGCGGCTGTGTGAAGGAGTTTGCCAGAAAACTGACCCAGGCCGTCAATATCCGGCATTTTCCAACGATTCAAAATTCCCGAGGCATTGATGAGAACGTCTGCTTCGTCATGGACAACTGTACCGTCGTTCCCTTTGAGCTCAATCGCCCATTTGCCTCGTTCTTCGTTCCATATCGACTTGACGACCCGGGTGCTGAACACGATATGATCCTTCAGCTCGTACTTGTGTGCCGTGTCGATTATATATCTTTCAATCTCGGGGCCACCGGCGTAGCATCTGGACCAGGACGGGTTTGGCTCGAAGGGAAAGACATAGCTGTGCGCAGGAATATCGCATCCCACTCCAGGATATATATTCTCAAACCAGGTTCCTCCAACTTCGGGGTTCTTCTCGTAGATGGTGAAATCGACAAAATCGAGGGGCTGTTCGTGCTTAAGCTTATATGCCAGGATCAGCCCAGAGAAGCCCGCACCAATACAGACCACTCGGAGCCTACGAGCCTGATAGGCATACCGGCTGGGATCTATGGTGACGGGCTCGTTGAAGACGAACTCATTGGACGGCATGATGGGTTGTGGTTGGGTACGATTGAGGTTTCTCTTTCTATCGCGGCATGACAGATCGATGTGCTCTGTGTCAGAATTATGAAATTAGGGAGTGTCCTGATGTCCTTAGCGTCTCGCTAAGTGCAATTAGCGGCCTCACTACTATTCACCAATTTTGTGTTAATTGACGTTGTTGTGAAGTGGATCATGTTGAGCGCATAAAAGCACGCCGTCTCGAGCGACCACTGGCCCCACCGCTGCAGGGATGCGAATCCTAGACCCTAATTCTCGGCCGTCTCTTCTGGCCCGAGAGCGAGAGGAAGGGAGAACTTCAATTGGATAGGGGATTTGGCTGGTCTGGATGCGAACGAACGGGACAGGCTAAGAGAGTACATTTGACTGTTTGGACTGAATTGATAGAGAAAGAAGCAGGACTGGTAACAGCGGCAGCCCCAGGCGGTTGTTTCCGCCCGGGGGTCTACGCTAGTCTCACGGTACAAGTGGAGACAGGGAAAGTGGCTTTTTGAGATTGGGATTGTGCCCAAATCTTCTCTGCGGAGGTCGCAGAAGTATCTTCATCCTCTCAATAATCGATGGGATACACTTATTGCTCTATGTCAGTATCGATGCATCCCATGGTAACTTGAAGCAATGTCACAGAGTCCTTTTGGCGACCCTCCTGCAGGCATAGATCTCTCTGAGAGTCGCCTGGAGAGAAACAATGCCGCTGTCATTACAACCTATATCCTTGCAGTCCTTGCGGTTCTGTTTCGCTTCTATGCCAGATTCAAAGTACAGCAGGCAAAAATAGCCGCAGACGACTGGATGATCCTCACCTCGCTTGTATGTTCTCCCAGGGACATATACGTCTCTTGACAATTCTCAGGTTCGGTTGTTCACTGTACATTGTAGCTTTCAGTCACTGGGAGTCTCGTTTGCACCATCATTGGTAAGTTGGCATTGCGATTGTTTGGGACCAAATCTGACTCTCCTCCGCGTAGGAGGAAATTATGGCCTCGGAAAACACGTTTGGGCTGTACCCATCCTTGACGTGGTGGAAGTGGTTCAGATCTTATTCATATATGTGATCCTCTACGTCGTCAACGTCCCATCAATCAAATTGTCAATCCTTCTGTTCTATCGGCGAATCTTCGGCATGACCAAGCCGATGTGGTTCTGCGTTTTTCTCACTATCGGCTACTTTGTTTCTTGCATGATTGCCTTTCTGGTTTGCTGTCGGCCGGTCTCCTACTACTGGACACAATACGTGGATCCTAGTGGAGGGAAATGTGTCTTCAACCTCTTCCCCTTTTACATAGGCAATGCTGCGGCGAACGTCACTACGGATGTGATCATCTTGCTTGTTCCCATTCCTATAGTGTGGAAACTACAGATGAAATCCACCCAAAAGCTGTTGATCAGCGGAATTTTCATGCTAGGCGGGTTGTACGTCTTCACTGCAAAACATTCACCGACTTCTCAGCTAATTCTTTCTTCTTTGTAGTGTTTGCGTCGCAAGCCTCATCCGGATATACTATATGACCTTCCTCAAAAACTCGCTCGATGTCACCTGGGTCATGGGAGACATTTTTATCTGGTCAAGTGTCGAACCCTGCATTGGTATTGTGTGCGCTTGTCTCCCAACCTTGCAGCCACTTCTCCGATACACGATTGCCCGAATATTTGGAACGAGCAGGGAACGATACATGGATAACTCGGAGCCGATAGCACTAGTCAAGAGAAAGAGTACACGACGGAAGCCGCACATGCCTCTTGACTGGGATGAGGCCTTGCTAACGACCAATGCCGTACAAGTCGAAATGGGTGATATCAGGACAGATGGGAGCGAGGATGGCAAAATCACAGTGAATACGGATTTTCGAATGGGGGAGGAGCAGCGGCAGAAAGATTCTATAGTGATGAGTGCCAGCACTTGAAGCTTTGCCACCATCTCAGAGGGAGTACAGAAGGCTATATATACAGCATGGTGGCCAATTGAATTTCTAATCAACTTGGTTCTCCGTTTGGAAGAGGGTATAATTATTTCCGACGGCAGCGGCATTGTTCCTAATCTGCACCAGGTTCATATCACATATCGGTGCAGATTTCATTACGGTACTGTATGGACGAGTCTTGCGCAAAACGGTACAAGTACTCTCGCAAAGATGCGCTGTAGAGACACTTTGACGACTGTTTGTGCAAATCTCTCATTCGCCTGATTTGTTGATCTTATACTATTCCCTTTTTAGAAGAACCGAAGTAGACAATAAAACAGCGGCGGCGTACAATAACAGAAGCTACTATTTACTGTGAGCCTTGATATTGTTCAGTTCTCAAGATGTGAGCATCACAAGAACATTCCCAAATCGCTATTTGTCCAGTATGCTTGCATAATAGTTACTGCCTCTTGATCCGTTGACAACTTTTTGGACGTTCCAGATAAACCATGATATCTCCTCGGGGGTTCCAGAGCGGAGTTTGGCAGCAATTCGACACAGTCCAACATCAAAACCCAATAGCTCAACACCATGAGCTTTGCGTCTACGGTCGCTTTTTGGATCGTACGTACACTGGCATGCTTCGCTCGTACATCTCATGCGTGAAATTGTACCAGAGCACTATGTTGGGTATATTAGCCCAGTCGGCAAAAATTGGATTGATAATTTTGACCTTCAATTTTCTTTTCCGACACTCTGTGCACGCAAGAGAGACATTGTGTCGCTTTATTGTCGACGGGTTCACTTCGAAAGATTGCATGAGGCATTCAAATTTCGCGGGCAGGAGCTTGCGCTGAGTCCCATTATCTGGCATTCTGAGGATCTGTGAGAAATTCAAAATCCAAGATGGTGCGAACCAGGCTATTTAGTCGTCCAGTCCATACTCCCAGTTCTCTTTATTTGCTAGAAAATTAGTCGTCCATAGCAAACAAAGAATCCATTCAATAAAACCACTGGCTTGTTGCTAACAATTGAGGCAGATGCAAATGAAAGCCCGTGAAACGACAACGCACAGTGCTTCAGTGAAGGCGCTTTCAATGTGTGCAAATCCGTGCATAATGTCCCCAATGGTAGACCTATATACCGTCGATCACATCCAAGCCCTAGCAGAAATCCTGACAGAACCCTATCCGAGGCCCTTACTATCCCGTACTTTTGTCGTTCTTTATAATGCAATCCCCCCTGACCCACCGGCTAGACCACGGCCCAGCACGGATCCTCCGTGCTCCCGCCAGTGGTCCATTGGTTATGTTCCGACGATCGCCCCAAAAGGAACGCGGGCCACTAGAACACACAGGGTTAATACTACCCCTCTTCCTTCCCTACTCGGCCTAGTACAGTGCTGTCGTAGTGAATTGTGTGGCGTGGGCACACCAACCGCTAACTAGCAGGATTGACACTGCCAAATCCTTGAAACTGTCTCTTAGGTCTCTTCTCTCCCCCAGACTCCGTGACTGCTGGTGTCTTTCTCGTGAGGAACTATATTATTATCTCATCACCACATACACCTCCCTCGTCATGTCCGAGAAGCCGATCGCCGTGGTATGTACCCCAACCTCCCCGGTCGCATTTCTTTCCAGATTCTTATCGCACTCAGGACCCGGACTTTTATGCCGCCCACGATGCCTACCAGCCCAGTGATTTCGAGTCGTGGGTGTTTCTGCCCCTCTCCGATGATACTCTAATCGCTAATCCAGACCAGGGAGACGACCTCGCTCGCCTCGTCGATTTATCGCGGTGTCATGGAAAATGGCCGACGGTGTGCATGACTATCATAATAGATTCCCGACATTATTGATGTGATGATTGAGCAGATACCAAGCGGTCAAAGAGGGCGAATACTGGTAATATAGCGCTGTCTGGTCTATGGGATTACTGGTCTGACCGAGTCGCGCAGGTGTCCATCGGACGAACAACATTTCGAGAGTTTGGAAGCTGGGTACGTTAATTGATTCCCACAGAAATATAGCACAGTACTAATATATCCTAGACACATCCTCTGCATGATCCTCGATTCGGCCTCGGAGAACCCGCTGTTCCAGGCGCCCCTAAAGAACCCCAAACATATCCTCGATCTTGGCACCGGCCGAGGCAATTGGGCTGTGTACGTGCCATCTCCTGTCGTTGAAAATATATGACCTGAGCGAGCTAAACCTTTCTTATATAGTGATGTCGCTGATATGTTCCCGGACGGTAAATATTACAGACTCTGCTCCGATCGCGTCTAACCGTATTCCAGCAAACGTCCGCGGCGTCGATCTCTACCCCCCTCCGCTGGACTGGTTGCCGCCTAACTGTGTCCTGGAAGTTGATGACGTGCTCCAGGAATGGACATGGCGCACGGCCTTCGACCTGATCCACCTACGCCAGATGATCGGCTCGTTCACGCCCGAGGATTGGACCAAGCTGTACAAGCAGTGCTATGAGTGCGTCCACACATATAAACCCCAATCCCAATCTCAGTCCCACAACCGTGATTGATCAATTCTCACAAAAATCCTAGTAAACTCGCCCCTGGTGGCTGGATCGAACAATGGGAAGGCGACCCAGTAGTTCTGTGCGAGGACAACACAATGCCGAAGAACTGCCACTCGCAGGCTTTCGGGGACGCGGTCAAGGAAGCAGGCAAAAACTGGGGCCACTCGCTAGACACGATGGCTGAGATGCGGCAATATATGGAGAAAGCCGGGTTCGTCGATGTGCACGAGAAGAACTACAAGATGCCCATCGGGCCGTGGCCTAAGGATCCCACTCTCAAGGAGGCCGGTCGTCTGCATTACCACCAGTGGGCGGCTGGCATGGAGGGCTGGGCAATGTACCTGCTCACTAAGCATGGCTCGCCGCAGCCGTGGGCGAAGGAGGAGGTGCAGGTTCTTATGGCGAAGAGTCGGACGGAGATTCAGAATCCGAGGATTCATTTTGTTCAGCGCGCGTGAGTTTTCTCCTCTATTGGGTAAGTTCTGGGTATAAATGACTAATTATCTAGGAAACGCGTCTGGGCTAGGAAGCCTACGACCGAGGAGCTGGAGGCGAAGGAGACGAAGAAGGATGGATATGCTGCCCCTGCTGCCCCCTAAGATCAAGGAGGAGTCTGCGAAATTATCGCATTTGGACATAATTCATTGATTGCGAGACAAACCTTTGGGCCATGATTCATTCCTTTGTTGTCGTATAGTCAGTCAGCATTCCTTTCCTGCGAAGCAGATGTACAAGCGGGCACTAGCCGGGAAGGAGAAATGCTCAGAGAAGACGACCCGTCGACTCTCTCCACTATTAATAATCTCGAGGTTTTATATCGGGGCCAAGGCAAGCTGGACCAGGCGGAGCGGGTGTACAAGCGGGCGCTAGCCGGGCGCGGAAAAAGCGTTCGTAACGGATCACATGTCGACCCTTGAGACTATTAATAGTGTCGGGGTTCTATATTGGAGTTTCTTCCCAACCTGAACCGGAAGCTCGCGTAATATCTCACAACTTGGACACAAATGATCAAATGATAATCGTAGTCGTCTATGGCGTCTAGGCATGCAGCACCCAGAGCTAGGCTGTGTCTGGTGTGGATGTCGAGAGGCACCTCGATGTTTATGGCTGCATGACTTCGCGTTCCTGAATGTATTTTGTCATTCTACCTCCTCATTTCATTGTCATGTTCTCAATCACTTTCTATTGGTGAACTCTCTCATTGATGTGAAAGCTAACCCTTCGCTATTTCACCATGCCTACATGGATACGTGTCCAGCCAGATCTCAACTCCCTTTGTGTCCGTTCTCCAGAAAACGCAAATTAGCCGATCAAATTAACTTCTTAAGCGCTGTTGGTGATATCAATAAACTATGAATCTCTGCAAAGTATCTTCTGTTGAACAGTGTCGTCGTACACCGTGTGATCGCCATGTTGGTCCACCCTAGTATGATGTTATATCTTCCACCCATGCTTCTGGTTCCACCTTTTCATTTGGTTTTTCTTTTCCCCCCTTTTAATACTTTTTAGTGTCCAGTATTTACCTTCAAGGCTGATTGAAAGGTTTATAATCCTGGTCATCCCACTGTAATGCGCACTTTTTGTCAGATTCAACTTTTCGATCACCACATCACCACATTATGCAATGGAAAAAAGAAGAATTGACCGCACTGAAGACCTTTTTGTGAAAATATTCTTATCTTTCTTGGCCTGCGCGAGTCATTCTATGGAACAAAAAGTTTCGAACAGGACGTACTCGAGAATCCCTACGCGGGCAGTACAATCGTCTTAAATGGGCCTGGGAACCTCGCCTTGTGGACAGAATGCGCGTTCAGAAAAAGCATCGATCGTCACGACGATTGGAAAGGAGAGCAATGCAGGCTTCTTCTTCTGACTCTACTGTCATAGATGACGACATTTTTGAGAATGAGCCCAGCTCCCCAGAAGGTTTACAGTCTTGGTCGGATTTTGAAGCCATGTCTGAACTCGAAACAGAAGTTTTAGAAAGTCTGTGGGGGTTGACATTGAGTAAATTCTCCAATCTAACTTGCTCCCAGCTACTAACCTTCGAAAGTACTCAGTACAGACTGTTAGGTTCTCGTTGTGTTACATCTCGCTTCCAGCAACAGATCCCCACATCCTGCCGAGACCGGACAGTTCAGCGAACACATATCGTCGGAGGAACGTCAGCTAGGGAACGCATTCGTCGAAGCGGCAGCAATGGGATACGCCGAGACGTACGTAATCACATCCCCCGAAGTCTTTGAGTATGCTGAGAGGCAGAATATAATATTCTCATCCGAGCATAGGCATACTCAGCAACCCCGCTAGAATCAACATAAAAACCGAGTAAGACAAAGCCACCGCTTTCGATGTCACACCTCCAACAGATCCAATCTCAAATCCAAGCGTGGCGTTCCATTCCGGCTTCTTTCTCCCTAGAATCAACTCGTCGGATCGTTCCTTATCAATCGTCCCCTCAAAAACTATAGTGAGTCTACCGATAAGCTGAGTACCCCTGTTATTTGCTGTAAAATGCCCTGAAGTCTCTACCCATGCGTTCCGCTGATTAAAAGACCCCGAAATGCTCGGCGTGGAGATGGGTCGAGCAAAATAATGACTCTCCGCGTTATCCTTTGCTGTGAGGTAGCTTCCGCTGAAGAACTGCTGATATTCGAATGGTGTATCGCATATTCCGGAGACGTTGAACTTGAACTGGAATTTGCGAAGGAAATATGTACTCATCGTGCCTCTGAACTTGTAAGACTCGCTGTCCGTCTCAGTCATGTTGTAGAACCACCAAGTTTCATTGTAAACCTGGCTACAGCGCAATTAGTCATTTCCGGATTTATTCCGCGTCACTCGAATTAGTGGCATACCTATAACTAGAGCTGAGATGAATCTCCTGAAACTCGCTATAATTGGCCGTGTCGTATTGGTTGGTCAGGTTATATGCCTGGTCCCATCCGTAGATATCTAGGAAAAAGGGATCGGGCGAGGGTGTTTCAGGTGCGACCCTTTCAAAGCCTGCGATGGCATTCATAGAAATCTTGAAAGTGCTGTTTTCGTGCTCTACACAAGTGGTTCCGTCATAAATAAGCTTGTTTGGGTTGTACTCCGGGGAGAACGTCAAGACGAGGGTGCCATTGTAGTAACTATTGTCATGGATGAGTTTTTCCGGTTATAACCGTGGTTCTTAATCGACAAGCGGTACGCACGAGCCAGTATCGCTATAATAGCTATAGTCGAGACCAGTGACGTTGTCTGGGCGTAGATTGTTATCAACATCGTAGGGACTGATGCGTGAAAAGACTGGCTGCACCAGGAGCAGAAGTAAGTAGAAAGTTCCGATCGGCCACATGATTTTTTTACCAGTTTGTTTTTCGCTTCACTGGGGCTATTCCCCCTTTAATATCCCGATATAACCACGCCATAAGCTGCCAAGTACCTGCCAAGGTTGCCAAGCACAAATACGAGTTTGATCCATTTGGCATTTGGAGGCGAAGCGTTTGATTCTTATCTCGTATTCTTGGTCTAGTTAGTCCTATTGGAAAGAAATTTTTGATACTGTCTTGGTACTTTAGTACGAATGTACTAGGAGGAGCGAGTGAACTAGAGGATGACTTAGAAGCCAATCAGCAATATCGGATTCTGACTCCGATAAATACATAGGAAGTGCAAATCCTTCTTTTACTTAAGAACGAACCGTCGATATTTCGGCGTAGAAAAGCCCCCGATCTTTAATTCGTGAGAATTGTAATGGATGCTGAAAATAACCTCAAATGTAGCCATTTTCGGCTCCTTTTTCCCGTCCCTTAGTGTTGGGGTGTAATTAACAGGTAATACACCGTATTAGCAGTATAAATATATATGAATCTATGTAAATAATGTTATCATATTGTATTTGGACTCTTGGTGGGCTGTTAATTGGCCAACTCATTTCGAAATATTGAAATTTTACTTTTATTTCTCATTTCAATTTCATTTCAAGGGGCTGGTGTCTAATGAGTCATCATTCTCGTGAATTTGACCGAGCCAATGGCTACAGATCAAGTCTGATTTCTTGTCACCTCAACTCGCAGCATGCTGTTGTTCTGTTGATTATCACGTGATCGTCTATTGCCTATCTAGGACTAGCTCGATTTCAAGGCCAATTTCAAATTTCATTCCAAGCAGCCAAATTTCGGAAATTTCGGAATATCGAAATTTCATTTTGAATTCCCTGATCTTTCACAAAAATGCAAACAGTTCAAATCAAAAAAGCGGCAGTGGATCTCTCCCACCTGTCATTCCCTTCCAAATTGTGCCAGTTAAGCCTCCACTAATCAAACACCGAGATTACCGGGCGGTGAGTCTCTTGGAGCTTCAGGGAGGCGGCAGCAGAAGGGTTGTCTGACTTCTGCGCAGTACCCTCCTATCCCACTAGCCCACCAGCGGATCTTCTCCGAGGCGAAATCTGTCCCAGCGGCATCGTTCGAGCTTTCAATGATAATGCTTCTGCCACAATTACCGTCAGAATTACTTCTCCTCATCGCGAGATTCTTTGAAACAACAAGAGATATCAACTCATTGTCTCAAGCGAATAAACGCCTTCATGCTCTCCTTGATCGATATCTCTACACACTGGATGCTCAGGGCTCAAATGCCGCTCTATTTTGGGGCGCTCAACGTGGAAACGAGGACACAGTGCGAAGGTGTTTACAAATGGGAGCAAAAGTGGAATTGATGGAACTAGGCCGGACACCATTATCCTTGGCTGCAGAGCATGGGCACGAGGCAGTGGTGAAGCTATTGCTTGAGACAGATGGGGTAGACGCCGACTCGAACAGAGGAGAGGATCGTACACCTCTATCTTTCGCTGCGGAATACGACCGCTGGAAAGTGGTCGAGCTATTACTTGAGACAGGCCGGGTAGACGTGGACTCAAAGGACAATGACCTATGGACACCTTTGTTTTATGCTGCCGGTTCTGGAAGTGAGAGAGTGTTGAAGTTATTACTTGAGACAGGCCAAGCGAATGTAGACTCACGAGACTATAGCCGCGATACACCCTTATCCTGGGGTGCAATCAAGGGACATAAAGGGGCAGTGAAGCTCTTACTGGAAACAGGAATGACGGTTGTGCATTCAGAGTCAGAGGGTTTATTTGGTTGGATGGGTCTACACTCGGCAGCACAGCAAGGATGGGAGGAGGTCAAGAAGCTATTGCTTCGGACAAGACAGGTGGATAGGAATTTGAGCGAATCCGAAGGATGGACTCTGTCCTCTCTAGTCGCCCTTGATGCATGTGAAGCGACCATGAAGCTCCTTCTTGAGACAGACCGGGTCGCCTCGGATTCGTGTCATACATCCTTTTCTTGGGCGGCAAGATATGGCCGTGGGGCTGTAGTGAGATTATTAATGGAGACAGGTCAGATTGGCGTGGACCCGAAGGATTCTACACGCTATATGCCATTATCTCTGTCTGCTAAGTATGGATATGAAGCCGTGGTGAACATATTACTTGGAACCCATCTGCGAAGCATGTCTACTAACAGACCTCAAAACGGGGAGAATTTCGGTCAAACCTTTGGGTCCTGGCCCTATGGTTAAGCGCCTATCTTTCATTGCTATCTTTATTGTCAGAAAGGAAAATTACGAGTGGTGAGATAAAATGATCTCTGTTTCTATTTTCCCCCTAAGAAAGAGTTCTTCATATTCATGAGCGGGAAATTTTATCTATTCTTCTATCTCTAAGTTTTGATCAGAACTCTTAAAAGGCGTTTTGATTATACGGCATTCCCTCTTGAAATTTCGATATTGTTATCTGTCAAGAATTGGAATTCCTACAGATCACATAACGTTACAGGGATTTTACCCCTCATCAATATTTCCTATTATGTATTAGTCATTTGCTAGTTAGTGAGCCCTCTAAATTGTTGGGCATTCCCAGATTTATCAGAATCAGAGATTTATTTCTTCGTGAATTACACGTCCATGTGGGACTGTCGTACGCCCAGATCTTGACATTATCTAAAATATAGTCGCCCCTAGTGATCTAGTAAATATCAGTCATCACGAGATCGTGCGTAAGTCGGTACATGATAGGCGATGGTCCAATCGCTAATTATACTGTAATCAGAAGTGAACTATTGCCAACAGACCATGGACATTACAACCAGGAATAACTTATTGTTCTACGGTACTGGATTCGTCATTCTTTGTCTTATCTGGCGGAGTGTGCAGCTCGGCTGGCGGAAATATCCTCAATCCCCCAAAGCTCAGAGAGTCCTTTTTCAAATCGCAGTTGTCCTTTTTCTATTTAATCTTTGTACTTATATATATGCGGTGTTGGGGGTGTTTGGCCGTTCGAAAGGCTATGTGTCGTTCTTGGATTGGTTTTCAGGGCTGTAAAAATACTCATTACTCCTAAGGCACGGATTGCTATTGGAGCCGACGTGTGGGCCGTTGTTATATTTCAATGTTATCTACGTCTGCCAGCGTGCGGAAGCAAGGTGATACTTATTTTTATTTATATTTAGGACTGTTGACACTGTTTATCATCCATATAAATACTATCATACCAATAACCGAATAAACTTAACCTTTGGTTGTTGATATATCGAGTTGTGATATAGCATTTGCTATGGTGTTTTGGGTTGGCCTACTCGCTTGGGTGGCCTACTGACCCGAGAATTACGTTACTGTACAGTCGTTCTCGAAATCGCCTTGACCTATATACGAGAAACTCTTTCCTGGCCCCACTGCCGAGGCTTTACACCCATCATTTATTGAGCTGGCCGCGTTAAATCGAAGGCGCACTAAAATGCGCTGTGTACTGCATGTTACAGTACCCTGCTATGGAAATTGCGCTATGCGTGTAAAACCTCGGTGGAATTCCATGGAGTCGAATAGTGGATCTGCAAATCATGTGGGGAGGGCTGCCTGGTGCTCAGTAACCTGATGATCTTCTTGGCGGCTTCAGTTCTCCTTCTCATGCCTTGCGGGTGTGCTTGTTGTCACCTGTTAGGCTGTCCCTTTGACCCAGAGAACAACCTCAACAAATGACACTAGCGGCCAACAACCATTTCTGACCACTTAGCGGCTGTTTGCAGGCGAACGTCTTCAATCGCTCCTAATAGTGTAAGCCTCAACTGATATTCGCTCGCCTTTAGTCTGCCGTTATAATACGCCTAAGAAAATGACTCCCAATCCTCTCATTAGCCATGATGATTATGGCGTTCAACAAAGCATGGTGCTTGGCCCATGGGGTGATACATCACAATATGCATCAACACCTGGCAAACTTCCGTTGGTCACCGGCCTCCCCGTCCGACATAAGCTGCATCAAAGTCGATCGCATCTCCCCTATCGATTACGCCTCGCCATTACAAACTACTTCGCAAAGAATAGACTTCCGTTACTCTAGTTCGGTTATTCGGAGGAAGGTCGAACATATGACGAGGATCCACCGACTTGTACCCACTACTTGATCGAGTGGAAGGTTAACCTCAACAAAAGGACGGTGGCGAAAGATATAGAACAAGATCTGGTTCTAGCCCCTCGATTTCACCAGAGACGCTTTTTGCAACCAAAGCTAAAGGAGCTACTGAACGAAAATATCCATATCGAAAACTTGAATCGGGATGACACGTCTGTTGTCGTATCCGTCACTCGGCAGAAGGGTCTCACTGTGAGTTTTGATGGAACCGACATCGATTGGACCTCTATAGAAAAGTAGCAATTCGATTGGGGAGACCTTTTTCTTGCTGGCAAGAAATTGAGACTTGTTACTTCATTCAATTACGTGGAGAACGTTTCGACCTCAACCCTAAGTGGCAGGACGACTGATAAACGAGGCACTACGTCTGCTACCTAGCGGATGCTTCACGAACGAGACCGACAGATCTATGCTAAGGAAGCACCTGCCTAGAAAGAGGCGTATGCTTTGATGCGTTGTCCTGGGCCCTGTGAACTAGGCCCGCACTGCTGGTAGGGTCTTTACGGAAAGTAACACTATAATCTCTACCGGGATCAGCTGGAAATCTTGGTTAAATATGTGCAGGGCGGAGGGATTTTACAGTCGCATGAAGATGTGCCTGGTATGATTCGCGAGCAAATCTATAGAGCAGAGAGATAACGACTCGACAGACCACGGGCAGATAGATACTTTTACAATGCTTTCCCGAGTAGGATTCATAATGGTCATGAAATGCGACGGCTCCATCGGTCCTAAGCTATGGTGGGTAGTCGACGGGCTCTGTCACGCCCTCTTCCTACAAGGCACTGGCTAGAACCTAACCGATCCTTGACTAAAGTATTCTCGTATTCTGGGGAAGTCATATGTGACCCTGTAAGCACGGGCCAGAGCCTAATCAATCGTTGGCTAAAGTATGCTCGTATTCGGAGGAAGTCATATGTGACCCTATAAGGCACGGGCCAGAGCCTAACCAATTCTTGGCTAAAGTATGCCCATATTCTGGGAAAGCTTATGTGTCCCTAGAAGGCACGGGCCGGAGCTTAACCAATCGTTGGCTAAAGTATGCTCGTATTCTGGGAAAGCTTATGTGTCCCTAGAAGGCACGGGTCAGAGCTTGACCAGTCGTTGGCTAAAGTATGCTCGTATTCTGGGAAAGCTTATGTGTCCCTAGAAGGCACGGGTCAGAGCTTGACCAGTCGTTGGCTAAAGTATTCTCGTATTCTGGGAAAGCTTATGTGTCCCTAGAAGGCACGGGTCAGAGCTTGACCAGTCGTTGGCTAAAGTATTCTCGTATTCTGGGAAAGCTTATGTGTCCCTAGAAGGCACGGGTCAGAGCTTGACCAGTCGTCGGTTAATGTATGCTCGTATTCTGAAGAACCATATGTATCCCTATAAGATATAGGCTTGGGGTCACCCAAGAGTTAGGATAAATTATTCTAAACAGGCTAATCTATAATCCAAAATCTTGAATATATAAACCCAAGAACCTACTTTTCAAGAAGAGATTTTATATCTCAAATCCTCATACAATTGTGATAGCAACCGGTTCCTATCTCAAACAAAGATCAAAATGTGGCAGTTTATGCTTTTATGTTTCCTTCCATTGGCTCTAGGTCAAGGAGCTGGAGATCTTTGTAATTATGGTGGTGATTCATCTGTAAGTATACTTCCTATTCCCTTCCTAATGTTATTACTACAAAGATGTATCACTCTTACTGACTATCTCATAAAGGCTTCAGGCATCTGTGAATCTACAAGTTGGTGTAATGACAATGATGGTGTCTACTCATCTGGAAACTGCCCAGATGCTGCAGATGATGTCAAATGCTGCTTTCTTCCATCATGCGGTGGCTCTAACAGCAATTGGTGTGCTATTTCTGGTCAGGGGTATTGCGAAACTGGCACTTTTGTCAGGTTAGTAACTTGGTTTCTTATTCGGTTATTTAATTTGTTTCATTTATATTCTGCAATTGAGTTATGCTTGAAATCGTTATAAGACATCAGCTAATAATGTTTGATATCTAGTGGCCTATGCCCGGGCCCCAGCTCGTATAAATGTTGCGTGAATTAGGGCCTTAATTACAAGACCATAGCGGTATGAGCTTGTGGCGCAGACCGTGCATGAAGACACCTTCGTCTATTATGTGACCAGCCTGGAGGTGCCTGAGGCGACTGTGCCTGGCACGTGGTATGGGTTCTGTACATAGTTGGCCTCCTTTTGTTTGCCTGTTTTTTCTGTTTTTTCTCTTTTCTTCCAACTTGGAAGTCCCACCGACCATGATACTCAGACTGAATACCATCGGTTTCGTTGTTTTCTCTTCTGACCTGACTGTCCGGTCACATATTACGTCTGATGTGATATCTGGTCAATCATGTATTTAAGACTGATATGTGACCAGGTAGTCAGATCAGGAAGAAAACGAGAATGTAGTCAAATTGATATACTGTAGTCGACGAGACTTCCAAGTTAGAGAATGAAAAGAAGAAGAGAAACAAAGAGAGTCCCAAATATTTACAGAATCAGATCGCGCGCCAG
This sequence comes from Penicillium lagena, assembly GCF_028827675.1. Lineage (NCBI taxonomy): Eukaryota > Fungi > Ascomycota > Eurotiomycetes > Eurotiales > Aspergillaceae > Penicillium > Penicillium lagena. The sequence goes on along the minus strand of NW_026623222.1, from coordinate 1,652,773 downwards.
GCACAGTCTTGGCGTTTGTCGCCTCAGGGCATTGTGGCTGATGACTTGGCGGACACCGTGGATAACGCGATTGGGCATATTATACAATATGTGAATGGTAGTATTTATTTTTGGCACTTAGCTTTCATGTCCACCTCGGAAATACACTTCGTAATTCTTATCCCATCCCTGCGGGTGAAAAAAGAAATCTCTGAACACATCTCATCGTGATGAGCTTATCCATTGCATGCGAGGACCACTGTCTTTCAGAAAAAAATAATAACTATTACTCGATAGGGTAACCTTGACCATTTTATTGCACATATAAGAGGTGCGTAGACTCTTCAATTGCATGTGGAAGGGTTTCTGACCAGTCAAACAACTGCACACACCAGAAAATGCTTCTGCTTCTAAACGCGGGCAACGATTGAATTCTATTACCTATGATTTATGCGCTGATCAAATACCTATATCGACTGTTTGGTCATTGTTCTCACAATTATACCATCAGTACCTTCATTCTCTTCTGTTACAGTATGGGGGTTCCATTTATAGATTTGCTCATATCGGAGCGCTGTGGGTTATCCATCGAGAACAATTTGACCAAATATATAGAATAAATGCACCTGATCTTCAGTTGATTACTTAAAGTATCTTACCCTGGGTAGCGGTATTGGTTCTGCCATAGTAAGGACTTCGAAACTTCTAGTCAACTTAGAAGTCGACAAAAGGTGAAAAGAGGGAAAACGCGGAAATGACAAGCTTCCCTCAATGTTTCCTCTGACGCCCCTCAATTATTTGTCAGTGCTGGCTGAGTGGCCAAGTTCTAAATTTAAATCTTTCTCATTTCCCGATTTTTCCGTTTGGGTCCGTGCGAAAATACGGAAATGACCCGAAATGTACGTCTTGTATATGGTATGAAGGTCCAATGGCAGATTCAGATCAACACGTGTACTTGCATATGTACTACTAGGGTGATGGAAGGGGGCTTGGGACATGGATTCCATTGCCATGAGAGGTTCTCATGCTGACTAGCAGCAATAACAGGGCCAAACAGTCTCTCCTCTGCCGGGGAACCCGGCTCCTTCTAATCCATACCCCTCTCCGCGGGAGAATTTAAACTATAGCAAGCGACAGCCATCTAACCATACTGTATGCGGAAAAATTGCGGTGGTGGCTTCCCCACACCATGTGCACGGTCCAAGGCCCAGGCTAGGTGCTGGGGAGGGGTTCGGCATTGTAATCAAGCCCATATAATATTGTCGGCATTTAATGAACCGAGCCGGAGCACAGGATACTTTTAAAAACATGCATATTCTTATTCTCTTTTTTCTTTTTCAAAACAATTGATCTCCATTATCAGTTTATCAGGCTTTCGAAATTAACAGAACGATGAAAGTCAAAAGCCTTTTGGGGCTAATGCCACTTCTTGCCCCTACTTGCGCAGAGCTTGTGCGTCTACCGCAGTCGATCAGCGACAATCCTCAGTTGGGTGAAGTAAATATCCCCAGGCGAGACAACGCCCAACATAAAACCTCATGGCCATATGGTCCCTTCAGTACGAAAGGTAGAGATATCATTAATTCTCGCGGCGACGTGATCCAATGGGCCGGAGTCAACTGGCCTGCACATCGTAAGTCATGATGTGACAAAGAAAAATCAGCTAGTGATACTAAGAACTTGTGAAGTGGAAACTATGATACCTGAAGGGCTAGAATTCAAGTCCGCTGCGGATATCCTAGACGATATGGCCGGAATTGGATTCAACTTTATACGATTGTGAGACTCCTCGAAATCGTTGCTTTCTATTTCCTTTGGAAGCTGATGAATCGGAACGATATAGAACTTATGCCGTCGAAATGATTGATCAAATCTACGAGCGTGACGGTATGGATGTTCCTCTCGAGCAGGCTATGCTTGAGGGCTTGGGCCAGGTAAATGGCAGTAAGGTCACCAATGAAATCGTTGCGCGAAATCCTAGCTGGACACCAAAGACAACGCGCTTCCAGATCTGGTCAGATATAGCACGGCTCGCATTACAAAAAGGTATTTTTATCCATCCGGACACTCAGATGAGTACCGCCGAGTGGTGCTGTTCGCATACGGACGGCAATGGATGGTTTGACGACGTGGATTTTGATGTCAGCCGATGGCATCGTGGTATGGCGTACATGGCGACATGGGCGAAGGGACATCCCAATGTCGTCTCCATGTCACTACACAATGAGCTGCGGGAGTCGTGGAACCGAACGAATCTCTACTACGACTGGATGACGCTTGTAGGCAATATGAGCGCCGGTGCGGACACAATCCATAAAGCTAACCCGGACCTGCTGATCACTTGGTCTGGGATGCAGTACGACCAGGACTTGTCGGCACTGACAACACGGAAGAATCTGCTTACTGCGCCGTGCTACAAATGCACGGCTATTCGAGATGCACACCGTCGATCACCAGTGTATTTCGACCTTGACAGCTATCCCTGGGCAAACAAGATTGTTTGGGAACTGCACTTGTACGATATGAGCGAGGATATTGATACTGGGACGTGTCCCATTATTGAGGCTGCCTTCTATCGCAATGGCTTCAATGCTTTGGGCATCCCACCGCCAGCGGATGGATGCCGTCTCACTGGCGACTGCCCGCCGGCACAGAGGTTGACACCAGTGATTCTCTCTGAGTTCGGCAATGCCCAGGACGCCAGCTTGTTTAACGCGACACTGCAAGATTGCATCCGAACCTTTACCAAAGCTCATCATATAAGCTGGGCTATGTGGGCGTACGCTGGCAGCTATCGGGTGAGATCTGGTGCTCAAGGCGTGACCGACACCTGGGGTTTAACAAACGCCGACTGGAGCGGGTGGAATTACCCAGAAGGTATTCAAAAATTCTGGAAGCCTTGGGTAAAGTCCATGAAGCCGACCAAATATACTTAAGAACCTATTAGGCAGTTTGCAGTACCTACATTCTTCAACGAAGTATCTCTAGGAAAGGAATACTACCCCATGGGAGTTAGTGGTACGTAGATAGGTCTGGTAGATAGGGTTTGCTTAAATAGGAGTATATGCACCCCTTTCTTTCTCGATGGTCCGAATTTTCTTGGTCGCTAAGTTGCCATCTATTACACGCATCTCGTGGTTCATGAGGTTACGGCCGAATGTATTGTGTCGTGTGGTAACCAGGCTTGTTGGTGGCTATGCAGTTAAGAGTGCCTTCCGGGCTATCGGGGTTACTGGAGAATTTGATTGTGAGACCAGGAAGCTAAAAGGAGGAACAGTTTCTGCAACTACAACACAAATTCTTCAACACCTCATAATCACCGACGCACAAAAGGAATTTTTGATTAATTTGACGTAAATAATACATCATCGTACTGATAAAAAAAGACTACAAGTAAGTTTCTTGAAATCTCGGCAGATTAATATGTACAACTAGGATTCATAAAATTGATAAGTCGAACGGCGTTAGACAATAGTATTTTACTGAGAGAATAAAGCAGGGTTCTGAAGACTACGACCTTGATTTTATGCAAGGATGGGTTTTAGATACCGACCCCTAAGCCAAACTACTTACTCTCTTCCTAGAGTTCCCTCGTCATCGCCCGATATGGATTGGCCGGATCATTCTCCTCCTCTTCCGCCGACTGAATGGTCTTGCGGACCCTGCACGGAGTCCCGACCGCGACTGAAAAGGGCGGGATATCCTTCGTCACCACTGAGCCCGCGCCAATGGTGCAGCCCTCACCGATCGTGACGCCTGGCATGATAACCACATGCCCCCCAATCCAGCAGTCATCGCCGATGCGGACAACCTGTCCAAACTCAACCATCTTGCGCCGCGACAGGATACTTGTCTCATGGCCCGCCGTGAAAATCCCAACATTTGGACCTATCTGGACCCGGTCTCCGATGATGACCAGAGAAGTATCCAGGATCGTAATACTGAAATAATGTCAACCATCTATTCCTAGACAGACTCCCAACGGAACAGAAGATATTTCGTAGTGTAATTTTTACTCACTTCCAGTTCAAGAAACAATCCCGCCCAATGATAATATTACACCCATAATCTGGCCGAAATGGCGGCTCGACAAAGGTGCCTTCACCAACCCGTCCGACAAGCCGTTGCAGCCGCTTGAATCGCTCGTCGGCGACCTGTTCATAAGTGACCGTGTGCGGGTCGAGCAAGTTGTACTCGTGGGTCAGGATGCGGCAGCGGTGGCGGGCTTCCAAGAGGCGGGGCACCAGGGGGTTATACCTGGTCCGATGAGCATTGGCCATTCCGGTGCTCGAGTTTCGGGGAAGGATCAATTGGCGTTGTATGGATAGAACTCGAGCTAAGGATGAGGATAGACACGTACAGCATTCCGGAGATCATCTTCTCGTAGTCCTCGCACATGGGCACCTCAGCCAGGTCGCGGGCGAGGGCGATGAGTTCGGGGTTCTTTTCCTTGGATGCCATGATTGAGTATCGTATACTTGTATCAAGGTCTTTATCAACACTCTGACTTGACACTCAGGTGATGGTGTTGGGGAATCAGGCAGTTTTTTATAGTGATTGCTCTTGGGGGGATGTTAAAATAAAATCTCCGAAGATTTGCCGGGCTAAGAATGCCAAGAGTGGGTCTAAGAGATCCAGCACTGATCCAGCAGCAGAAATGAATAGAGAATCCGATGAATAGCTAAGAGAAGAAAAGTCACCCAGATGAGAAATTAGTATCTAAGATATTCCTTGAACTCTCCAGCAATCTAAGATGATCCCAACATAACTAAAATGCAGTTGTTGGTTCTCCCAATTGAGACCAGGACTTTACGTCGAATCGGGCCTTGAGAGTACGGAAATTCTCAGAGAGCTTTGCCTTCTATTTGATGATGCCCTGTTGTAAGATCTAATTTAGCTCATTATGCAAAAAGTAAAATATGTTCAAGACCCCAATGCAGGTGGCAACGAATAGCTCAACTCCGTAACAACGCCTTTCTCCCCATCCTCCCCTGAGTTGTCTTTAATAATCATCTGTTGTCGTCGGTACATTTTCCAAAAGACAAAGCTTCCATGCATCTGAGCTGCCGAAAATGCAAGGTGCAGAAGTGGAGTGCTAACTTTAAATGCAATCTGCCACTTATGCCACAAGCTACCGAAGAGGTACATTGTCACAATGGTCTCGCAAAGTGTTCCAGCTGCGGTCGTAATACAGGCTGAGAAGAAGAGTCGGCGGAGGAACCTGTGGCGCTCGGGAAAAATGCGGTAAAGCACAATCGCGACATGAGGGAGAAATTCGCAGACAATGTCGAAGGCACCTACATAGAAAGGGACATGGTTAGGATGAAGTCTCAATGGATAATGTCAAGGAGAACTTACCCCAGACTGTGCAGAGAATAAACTCAATATCCGCATCTGGTTCGCGGGCAAGTTGTAGGCTGATTGCGATCGCAGACTGGCCGATGATAATGGTCCCGATATGATGCGTAATTGCAACAGGAGATAGTTTGACACGATAGAGGAGTTCAAAGATGTACATGGCGATCAACATTTGAGAAGCAACAATGAGGATGTCGCCCATTGTGACTATGGAGCCAGCAGCGAACGAGGTGTGGAAGTTTGCATTGAGAAATGTGATATCGATGAATGGGTACACGGCCAGGATCAGGATCAGGATCTTTGTCGTTCCGGCGATGTGGTGGTTGATAAAGCCCCGTCGGTTGATGTCGCTCAAATTCGTGTAAATGGGTCCGTACAGCCATCGGATCAGGAATCCTTCTAGGACGTAGTACCGGACTAGGAAGAGCACCACGAAGGTGATGGAGATGATCAGGGCACAGAACGGCGCCAGGCTTGAGATAGGCTGTAGTGGTTTGTGCTGTAAACTTGAGTCATGGCGAGCGAATATGGACATCGTTGCGGCTTCATGAATGGCATGAAAGAAAATAAATATGTTGGAGAGAATGGAGAACAAGATAGGCCAAAGCTCACAGGAAATGGAAGTAGCCCAATGGCGAAAAGAGAGAGAGAATTAAAACAGGTACAGAGAAGGGAAAAGACCGAATGAATGCTGTGAGAAAGGAACGAGAATGTACGGGGAAAAAAACTGGGGAGAGTTGAATAAGCGAAAATAATGGGCCTAGCCAGGAACAACCACGTAAGCTCATGTCTAGATAGATCCGGGGCTTACGGAGACTACCAGTGTGCTACGAGCCTCTAAGGGTGTGGATTATGAAAGGGGAATAGGAAGGAACGGGCGTGCCAGAGGATGCAATTGTGGGTCAGGACAATTTAGGAGAACGAAGACACCAGTCAGAGACCAGCAGACCCTGATCGCCATAATTAAGCGGCCGCTAAGCTTTGCCCGTCATAAAGTTTAACTTTCGTTGCTTGCTGCCTAAGCAACGGCTCGGAGGGCGTTTCAGGCAGCAGAATAAGCCATCGTTTTTATTTTTGCCTCATTGGGTTGGATCAATCGATGTCTCAGATAGAGATCTAGATGTTTCGATTTCTATTTGACATAATTATGCGACTAGCTTGATGCCTGCGAAGCATACTCGAGCAACAACAATAACTTGCCGCAGAGCAGTCACACCTACCCAGATTATTGCGGTGAAAACTGCAAAAGAACTCAATCATAGCACCCGAGTGGTAGTCGTGGTCTCCAGATGAACAGAAAATTTCAAAATGCCGTAAATAACCGAAGGGGCTTTCAAAGGGTTGAATCGACCGACATGGTTCGCGAGTGTACTACTAGCAGTCGGCCGACGCCGGTCCTGCTGGGACAGTTTCAATTAAAAAAAAGGATATATCCACCGAGCTGAAATGATTAGATTGTATCGACTGAATTAGATCAAAAGGACCCCATCTCTGACTAAGTACGTCCACGTCAGCGTGCCCCGGAGGAGATAGGGGCATCTATACCCCAAAACACACATGATCTTTAATCAAACATGCCGCTTCAGTTCACTGAGGGAACTTTTATATAGAGCAACGGGGCATGTTGTTGAGTTCCCAGAGTATCTCGCTCTCCCACCGTTCCCTGCTCCCACGGTCGTTTTAACGTGCACTTCCATGCCAAAGCTGGCTCAAAAAACATGTTTGTGATAATGTCGCTTGTCTGGAGATGATAGAGCTCCATAATGCGCTCATTTGTCAGGATGCCTGACTTTTTGACCCGCTCGTATGCCTCCTTGGTGTCGAATATAATATCCAGCGTCAGTTCAAATGGCCCGGAATTTTTTGACCGAATGATCTTGGCAATTTCCAGCATCGTACATTCCTCGGATGGAACAGCCTTGAATTTCAGTGGTGCTAAGGCTTCAGACTCCAACTGCATCAATTGATCCTTAGTGAGGCCTGGAACCGCTCGATCCTGGGCTTCATTTTGCATACTGACTGTGGAAATCGGAAAAAGAGTGGTTTGTTCGTTTTCTTGAAGGTCCATCAGATGGTATAAGTTGAATCGGAATACAGGACCAGCAGCAAGCTCGTGCGGCGATAGTGGTGACGCAAAATTGCCTGTGGTTGCAACTTGGTTCTCGTATGGCATGTGCAGAATAGATGCCCGAGCATTGTTTGCTATGGTATGTGAGAGCTCTTGCGAGGGAGCCACCACTTCGCCGAGGATGCCCAGATCATGGGAAGCCGTGGGGGTGGGTTCCAGTGGTCCCATAGTGCCATTGCGACCGTAGAAATGGAAAATCAGTCGACATTGAGGCGATTGATCCAGTTCAGGAAAGAGATTCTGAGTGTATGCGCGAACTTCCTCTAGAAACTCGTCGATCTGGCTAATGAGTATCGGATCGCGAATGCCACCAATGAACACGGTCCTATATCCAAGCTTCTCGACGCCTTCGAGCTTCACCTGGTATACTGGTGTTGGTACAAAGCGTGCGCCGCGCACTCGGACAGTCTTTTCTGTCAACTGCTCGTATGAAGCTTCGTCCAGCTCCAACACCCCGCCGGGACCGGGCAATTTGTCCGGCCGAGTCTTTTCATATAATGTATGCGCAGCAACGGATAAGGGTGTGCAACGCTCTCGCGGTGATAAAGGTGTGAGATCAAATGAGTCTTTTCGTACGGTAGCAATCATCGACCGACCTTTGGGCACAGCGCAGATGCCACCGCACTCCATGATTTTTCCCATGTGCCAGGCGACACCTGGTTCAGCTCCATTAATAATAGAGAAAGCTGCAAAAGGAGCAGGGTCATATGAACGGCCACCAAGGATAATATCAGGATTTGACTCGAGTGCCTTGAGGTATCTGTTGCGAATGAGAGATAGTTTCAAACAAATAACAATGCCTTCACTCACGGCTCAGCACCCATTTGGGCCACAACGTCAACGGCCCGATCAATGCTATCTTCTGTCAATTCCTCGACCGGTCCACATGGTCCCACCTTTTTGTTTCTAATTCGGTCCTTGACCAAATCACGACCAATTCCGGCAGAGATGGTAGCGACCTTGAATGAGAACCCGTATTTCTTTGCGATCTCTTGCACCATCTCCAGCATCTCCTGGACATGCTTGTCGCTACCATCACCACCGACGGAGCCGATGAGCACTTTAATGCCAAAATGGAAACAAGCCTCCAGTATGGGCGTGAGATCCCGAATATATGACTCGCGGCCGCAAGTCATCTTGTTGAGACCAAGCTTGTATGGACCGCCATCTGTTGACCCGCTGTCGACGATAATAGCCTTCGGCTGGAATTGTTTAATGCCGTACCAGAAATGATCCAGCCGATATCCATAGCCCAGCATGGCATTAGGCGTCAGGATGCTGAAGTCGGTCGCCATGACTGTATCTGCGCTATTTATTCCGCCGCGACGCGGTCTAGGAGACGGGGAAAGTGTGTGGTTCTTGTTTTTTGTGGGGGATATGCTGATAGAGGTGGAATTGCCATGTAGTTAGCTCTTGCATTTAGATCGCGGAAAGTCAGATGCCGTAAGTGGGGCCTTCGGTATCATGCCGATGAGAGGCCCTTGATCCTTCGAGACACTGCGCTTTGAGCGTCCTCGGCAACTTTCCGCATGATCAAATCCTGGTAGTAAATGTGAAAAGCGACGATGACCGGTTAAAAACTGTGTCCAGAATATACATGAGAAGGCTTCTATCCGCTTTTGTTGGGGTCGTTCTTGAACTCCTTTAGTCGTTCACGCTTGTCGATTTCCCATTATGACTAATCGAACTAGTATCATAGCTCCGACCAATCACCATGAACCTGGAGAAAATGGCAATTCGGCTGTCGTGAACACATCCCATCTGTCTGATTCAAGGTCAACTTTGAATCGACCTCGTTTTGACCAGTTGCCATTACAGCCACATCATCCGAAGGGTTCGGCATGGGGACTTTGGGGCACTGACGATGAGCGCGGAACATTGAACCTTATCACTGCAGAAGTAGTACGCTCCGCTAGCTTCGAGGTGTCTTCCGGGAAAATTGTTAGCCTGAAGTGAGTTCTACTGCGCAGTTCAGTTCGCTCAGTTATTGACTAAAGTCAGCCTCCCATTGAACGTACCGTTGAAACCGATGAACCCGATGCGAAAGAGATGTTTCCATAGTATCATTGCCAAAGGACATGCCAATGATGACGAGGTAATCATGAATAGTTCTTCCAGTTTTAAATAAAATTTCACTGACATGAGATCATTGAGGTTGGTTTCAATACACAAAGCTCCAGTCACTGGGATGGGCTGCGTCACTACCCATACTCGGAAGCAAAACTATTCTATAATGGCGTCACACAAGATGATATTTCTGGAGAAAGGCGGACTCTAAGGATTGGTATACAAAGTATGTTTCTCGTGCATTAAATGATGAAAATAAATTCTAATCCCATCTCAGACATTGCAATGAAACCCATACTTACGCGTGGTGTACTAATCGACTGGTACTCCTACGCACAGCGAGAAAAACTGCCACATAAGCCGTTCACCAACCAGACCATACCTCTCTCACAACTACTCGCAGTAGCAAGAGAGCAAGGAGTAGAGTTTCGTCAAGGGGATATCCTACTCATTCGAACTGGATGGACCGCGGCATACCACCGGTTATCTGAAGAAGAGAAGGAATGCCTCGGCGGGCGTGATGACCGGGCCTCCATTGGTGTGGAGTCCACAGAAGAAAGCATTCGATGGCACTGGGATAATGGATTTGCAGCTGTTGCTAGTGATACTGTTGCGTACGAGGGCTGGCCATCTTCCAAGCCATGGGGTGTGAGCATGCACGAGGTAAGCATTATTTCGTGCCTTTTGTTTTATACGAAACTTATCCTATCCTTTTTGCAGGTCTTTCTTAGTGGCTGGGGCATGCCAATTGGCGAGTGCTGGGACCTAGAAAAACTTAGCAGTACTTGCCGTGCTTTAGGTCGGTGGACATTTATGCTGACGAGCCAGCCTCTGTGTATTCCTGGTGGGGTGGCCAGTCCTGCCAATGCCACGGCGGTCTTTTAGCTGCATAGCACATTAGCCTAGTCTAAGTTTACTGATATAATTGGCATACAGAAAATTATCTTATTATTTTCTATCATTTGGCTACGGCTCTCTCTGCTTTTGATGCCATGCTATGTTAATTCTCATTCTCAAGTGTTGTGAATGTAGCCCTAAAGACAGATGATGGATGGATGCCTCTGAAATTCGCAGTGCATTCAACTAATACTAATAACAAAGCTAAGAAACTGCTTGAAGAGTCAGGATAAAAGGAATGGCCCTTCCAAGTGAGGCAGACACGCTGTGATATCAATACTTAGATATGACTGAAAGATAGCTTAGATAATAAACCTCATGTTGGCCTCCTGGTCTTCACGAGAGGTCATATCGACCTGCCGTCCAGGTTGAACAGGTCCATAGATACGATCGCGGCGTTTATTCTCGCGCCAAAGAAGATAGCTCAACAAGCCCGATGTGACGGCTGCCAGCAACGCAAAGGAGCAGCAGATCCAAGATCCCCTGACATAATATGGAGCGTCCTTGTCAGGAAACACATTGGTTCCCAGCAGCGGTCCACACTGACCAATAGTAAAAATAATCCACAAACCGCCTGCTTTCTTCGAGCCTGTTGAGTTCGTGTTGGAGTTCCAGACAAGCACGATCGATGTAGTTACAAAAATCTGCACAGCCAGAAATGTACCAAAGTAGCGTGGGCCAACAGTGGTGGTCGTTGCCAGCAGGATGAAGCCAATGGCGGAAAGTAATCCCCCCAAAGCGCAGAATGGTCCACGCAGTTGAAGTCGGTCTGATACAATCGAGACAACAATGATAGATACAAAGCAAACCAAATAGGGCTGGGCGGTCACGCCGTTTGATTGCACCTCCGAGAAAGACCCAATCTCCGATACTATGGTCGGCAGGAAGAGAGGAAGCGAGGCAAAACTGACGTTGTTGGAAAAGTTAATGATCGCAAAAAGATAATCTGAAATGGTCAATCTCTGTCCCAAACGTCTCGATATTAAAAAATTTGGTAAAGAACATACTCCTGTAGTCCGTGAAGGCTTCCCCAAGTTGAGACAGTTGGAGTCCCTCATTCTTAAAATCGCCAGGTTGGTTATTCGCATACGCCTGCGCAACCTCACGTTCTCTAGGAGTCAAGAATCGAGCTTGCGATGGAGAATCTGGAAGAAAGAACCAAGTCGCCACGGCGAGTAGGGCCGTGGGAACACCCTCTATGATGAATAGGAATCGCCAGTTGCTGATGCTTGAATGAACATGCCCTAGGCCATATGCAAGAGCACCACCATAGGCATTGGCGAGAGCCGCTCCAGCGAGGAAAATTCCAAAGCGTAAGCCGATCGCTTCGCGCGGGTAGAAGAAAGAGTAATAGAGTGGGATTCCGGGTCCGAACATGGTCTCTGCCCATCCGAGGAAGAAACGACAGGCCATAAGACCTTTCCAGTTGAATGCAGTTGCTTGTAATGTGCTGACAACGCCCCAGAACAGCACGACACAGGTCACCCACCTGTGCGGCTTGAAAATCTTCCATCCCAATGTGTTGAACTGGAAGATAATGTATGCAATGTAGAAGACGTTACCTAACCACGCATAATTGTTGCCCCCAAGATCGATATCATCTTCCATGCCAACCAGCTTAGCGTTGCCTATGTTGGATCGCTGTCGGACGATCAGTTTGCTGCCACGAATAACCCTCTGAGGGCAGCGGGAACTCACATCCAGAACGGAAAATGTGTAAAGTACGAAACATAGTGGTTGAAGATGCAAATCCAGCTTCCGAATCACCTTTTTCAGCTCCTCGGGTGTATAATCGACTGCGGGAGGAGCCTCGTCCTTTTCCGGGTCTACATTCTCCAACGCGATGATGTCGGGCTTCACCTCACTACCATTCTCAGATGTAGCTGCCATTCTTGTCACTGTGAACGAAATGTGGCACCCTGCAGTCCGGGGGGAAGGACGGTTAAAAGACAGAAGCTCGGGCGGCGTCCATGCGCCCGTCATGTTATCGTCAATAATATTCGTCTTGCTCTATGGCCGTCGGGATGCGTGTTGCTCCCCATGGTCCCCATGGGGAAAGCCCTGGGCGGAATCCACAAAACTTAATTGGTGACGGTATCTTCCCGTGTCCTATAGAAAGTGTTTCGTGGGTGGACCGGGTCGATGATCGCTTCTGGATTCAAGAGCTCCAAGACTAAAACTCCCCGCATTACGGGGACTAGCGAACGAGTCTAGTGAACGGTGTGCGATCGTCCGGCTCCTGGCTGACGGAGACTATACTTCCGTCAAGGTGGCTTAAGCGTGTATCTACTCCGAGAGTGAGCATGCTAAGGAATAGAAGCCAAGACTGATCTAATACAAATGGTAGTTGTATGCTGCATCAAAGGGCGTCCAGTTCGCATGGCCGGGAACGAAGCCTCCGCCCGCATTGAAAAATTCCCAGTCCCTCCATGGAGCATCAATGTCCATTGCTTGTGTCATAATGTTCCCAATATTCTCATCTGGTGCCTGCTCCCAGGTTGGAGGAGCGACGCTGTGGTGATTCTCACGATACATGCGATATTCCAAGTGACCGGAGGGTGAACTCGCTATTCCTGGTTTTTGATATGGACGTTGCTCCGGTCCATTGACATCCAAACTTCGCCATTGCTGTTCAAGAGGATGGTGTATTACAGAACTGTCCTGAGGACCCGCTTGAGTGCGCTTGGCGAGATGAGATTTGATGATGTCGATACTGCGCTTGATCCCAGGGGTCTGTCTGGCCTCCGACTCTAGCATCTCGAGTGTTGTCGACAGTCGGTTTACCGCGGCGGCGGCCAGTTCGGCATCCTCGTTTTGGATCATCTGAACGTCGATAGTCGCAGCTGTGTATACACAGTACGAGATGAGATACGTCTGGTTCTGGTAGTTGAAAGTTCGTCCGTACTGTCGAAAAAACTTATTCACTTCTGTCGCTTCCTCGATGCACACCTTTTGTGCTCGTTGTGCAAGCGCATGGTCTTGAAGCTTAGAGTGACGAGACCAGCCGAAGAATGGCCGGAAAATCAGTATGAGCATTGTGTGGTATAAAATGCTAGCAGAGTCAGTCGGATTTCATCCAGTGCGAGCTAGAGTAGAAGACGTACTTGAGGCAGAAGATATGCGGCGGGTGACAGAACTGTACGGAAGCAGCCTGTGTTATCTTGAGTGGCTCTGGTAAGCTCTGATAGAATGAACGAAACTTGGTCTCTAGTTCAAAAATACTTTGGGGCTTGAGGTGCTGAACATTCCTGCTGTACACTTTATCGTAGCTCCCGTTAATTATCTGTCTCTCGTGTCAACCACTAAACTGTTTTTTTTTTCTTAAAAAATAAAATAATAATAAAAAAGCCTCGTACCTTCGCTAATTTGCAGAAATGAATGAAGGTTGTGGTGCCGTAGGACTTGGTCGAAGGATAGGAATCTTCTATTTCTCGAAGGGAGAAAGGCTTCCATTCGTCGTCGTTATCAGATGTGTCAACTGTCGATTGTCAGCTTAGGAAACGACAGGGCGAACAGAAACATACACAAACTATCCGGTGCATATGGTAGGTCAGGTAGACATGGTTGCCGTCCTAGGCAGAGGCTTATTGACCTGTAGCTGTAGTCAGTAACAAATGTCTCAAGCGAATAGAGCTTCCATACTTGTCCCAAAGATATGCGGAGAGATAAAGCCTTTTTCTCACTTCGAGATCATCAGGTTCGAGGCCATCAAGACCTTCCAGGTTTCCCCGGTAAAGGTGGATACCGAGATCAGTGATCATTCGGATTGCCTAAACTTGTGAGTTCAAGAAGGAAGGATCATTAGAGTCGAAGCTACGGACCATGCCAGTATAAAGCCACCCCTCGCTACTTTTTCCAATAGCACATTGCCGGCCGCCGAGAATCAACAAACCCTGGATAGTACATATTTTAGGCTTCTCCTGTTCCATTTCCACGAGCAGAAGCTGCTTAGCTTCCCGAAGGAAATGTTCACCCCTTTCAGCACCCGCGAATCTGGGGTCTTCGTCTTTAGTGTGACGAGAGGCATGCGCAAAAATCGCATTCAACAGAAACGGAGAGAAGTAGGGGCCACTCAGGGCCATATCGCGGTAGAAACCTGTATAGTGGATTAGAAAGGTGTTCACGATCGGCACTCGATCAACTCACATCGACGATAGACATAATTGTGAAGAGGTGCTTGCCACGTCCAGAAGATCTGTAATAGAGTTGAACACACATCGAGGCCAACATCTGTATATTGAGTGAGATGGCTGAAGGCTACTTTCTCAAAAGACTCCTGGAATCTGGCATTTGAGGCGAGCCATTTGCGGTGATACTCCTCGGTGGCCTTGTGTTCGGTTCCTTCCAGCTTGGGAGCTCGTGTCGATGGGATGTCATGTGTATCAAGCGGATGAAACCTAGATGTAGCGCCATAGTACTATAGGATACACAGGTCAATCCATGGTTTTGAATAATAATTAAAACTTCACCTTACAGTTCCATGTTCCCCGACACTGAAATCAGTTGGCTTGTCAACCGGCACCTCTTCATGCCCCGATTCGTTATCGATCTCATAAGCCTTGGATAAATCGGACATGCCGTCCGGCAAGGCTTCCGATACATGGAAACGATCTAGGTCGCGCACAATCTCTGTGAGGCGGTGATCACGACCTTCGGGACTCAAGCTGGCGAGACCTCGGAGTTGGGCCTCGAGGTCTTCTGCGCGCTTCTTGGACTGCTGAGCCTGGTGAAGCAGCTGGGCGTTATAATTGGGGCTTCCTTTGTAGTTGCATATCTCCTTGGCCTTGACGCAATTTGAACAGTTCGGCTTCTTACCGTCGCACTTGATCTTCCGCCGCCGGCACACTAAACATGCAAACCCATAGCGACGCGTGGCTGCCTGGTTGGGTTTGTATGATGTATGCATTGCCGCAGACCACGACAGCTCTGAGTGAAGCCCTCACCAGCTCGAATCTGATTGAGTATGAGAGGCATTGGATTGAAATCGGGACTTGCAATGCGGTTCTGCGGGGTTCAAGTCGTTCAAAGATGAGCTTAGTCAGGTCACCGTCGGTCCAAGACTGTGTTAGGGTATTTGATCGACTAACTGCTCTACGACAGGTAATTTTCATAATGAGAAGCCTATCTGTGCGTTGTGATTGTGGTGGTGGTGGATGCTCCTCAGCGATTCAGACCGTTGGGAGAGGCGATTTCGCCTGATCTATAGTTTTGCAGGATTCGACCCCAACGCTTTTCGTAGACCTTGCCAGAATGTAGTTTTTTTGTAATACTATGATCTGTTTCAGGAGCATTTAATGTAAGCCTTTATCGACTCCACAAACAGGCCAGGTGTTCATCGCCACTGTTGGGCTTTGCCTCCAGGATGGTTCGATCCAGCTCAGAATACATATGGTTCGGAAGGACAATGGGCAGGATGAATTTTGATGCATTATCAAAAGCAAACTTTAGTTATGTAACTCAATTATTTTTATATCTGCAACTACATTGTGAGAGAAAACTCCAGGTTCCACATTAATGTCGACTAATTCACTGGACATGGCATTTGTAGGCAACGGAGGCTCGATCCTCAAGTCCAAACTCTCATCAGATATATATCGCCACTACCTAAGCAAACACAGCCGCAGATTGGCTGTATGAAACCAGGACAATGGCGTATTGCCTGCAAATCAGCAAAATATACAACTTTAATTGAAAGGCCAGGCCAGTTCTAGTTTTTGCTCGCCCAGCTATAGCCGAGGGCATCAAATATATATAGTACATAAATATACACCCTAGAAACCGGGTGAAAACGTCCACCGTCCTCTAAACGATCAGCACATCTTGTTTATGCAATTCTTTTTTAAAATGGGAGTAGAGACACCAGTCCGAAAATAATAGTGTGTTAGTTGCAATTCAAACCACCCCGGATTTGTGTGTGCGCCGTAAATATGGAGCTAGCCGTTCTTTCTATGCAGTATTAAACAGGGAAACAAAAATCTTCCGATAGTCGACAAGAAGCAGAGACGAAAAAAAGAGAATCAATAATGTACAGGAGTGGCGCGGGTCGGAGCTGGGAAACCGTGCATTGAGAGGAGTGAAGAAGATGTCGTCTCTTCGCGAATGGGATGGTTCGGATCACGAGGTTGTTCCGAACACGCGCAAAATGAATTCATACCTATCAATTGGGTCAGTGATGGTTAGAATTTCAGGTCTTGGGTTACTCACATTCCAAACATAATAGCAGCCGATGGAACGACTCGGAGCAAGTGAGGTGTCAGTCCTCCGTAAAGAGCAACCATACCCTCCTCCTTCCAGACGGTCTTGAAGCACTGCACCAAGCCGGTGTACTTCATCTCGACCTTACCATTGCCCACTGAGACCGTGGGCGCCTGGCGTAGGCGAGTACGTACCACTTCATGCGGGTAGGTCACGGCAGCTGCGACCAGCTTGGCCGCTCCCGCAGCAGCGATTCGGCCACCCCACAGCTCCACGGCGTCGGAGGTGGTGTATTCGTAGGCAGGATCTTCTTTTTTGGCGATATCACGCCGGGCGAGCCACATCTTCATCTGTTCGTACATCACCCACTGGAGCGCGGACTCCGTGACGCCGAGGTAGGAGGCCGAGAGACCCTTGTAGAGGCCCCGCACACCCTCATGGCGCACAGTCTGCTTGATGCAGTCCCAGCTGTTTCGGTATTGACGGCCCTTGCCATGCTCTGCGAGAGATTTGTCTAGCTGCAGACGGGTCTTCACCAGCCAGATCGGGTTCGTCGCTGTACCGGTGGCAATACCGGCGACTGCGGCCGCGGCTAGGTGTATCCCCATGGGAGTCTGCTCGGCATGGCGGTAGTCAAAGTATTCGCTCAGGATCCGCTTGCCGTTCCCGTACACGTAGAAGTTGATGGCGCGCGCGGGCACCACACCAATGAGGTTTGGGCCTAGACCTTTGAATAACGCGCGCCACCCTTCATGGACGTGTATTGAGCGGAGGATTTGGAAAGTTTCACTGAAGTGCATAATGGCACTTCGCGTGAGGGAGACGACAGACGAGGAGGTTGGCGCCGGAGCATGGGAAGCGCGCAAAGCTTGCAGTTGGGTCTTGTAAAAGTCAGACTGCAGACGCGTCTTGAGCACGTCCAACGGTGAGGTGAGGGTCGCGGCGGTCATGCCTCCGATGCTTCAGTAAGACGTACGTTAGCGAAATATCTTCCGGATCGATGATTGCGACTCACCCGCCAGCGACAAAGTGTGCAAATGGTTTAGCCTTGGCTGCCTCCTGGCCGGTCGGTTGTATCCGGTTGGGGACAACGTCGCCCATTTCTCGTGACTGCACGACGACATCTTTACCGCCGGTCGGAGGAGATTGATTTGTGTTTCCCAGCTGCGCCTGCGCAGAGCTGGGAGCTAGGGTGGTGGAGAAAGGCATGGGCAGGGACGGAGACGAGAACAGTCACGTCATGGCAAGCCGGGGCTGTCTGGCGAGCAGGCGCGGCGACGAGTTAGGACGAGGACGGCAGAGGGATACAATTAACACATGAGTGTGAATAGAAATATAAGTCAATGAAAAAAGGAAGACCGGAGTAGTAACAAAGGTGGATGGAGGAGGACGGAGGTTGGTTCTGCTCAGTCATATTTTTTTTCCGCGGCGGGTCTGCTGATCCAGGATCGATGAACACAAACCAGCATGAACCACCACTACTTACAATATGTAATTATGTTCATTGTGGTTGTACTGTCCATCAAGAGTGGATTTTGCGATTATCGTCTTCCTCGAACCTATATCAATGGACCCAAATCATGACCATAGTAGACATATCTGATCAGCCCTAATCCACCTCGACGGGCGACTCTACAACTGAGGAAGTGTAAATGGAACAGGCGTGAACTCGGAAATTTTTGATTTTGTTTCATTCAGGGGAATCTATGCACAGGCGAAAAAGGGTGTGCCAGGGCATCCGAGACCCTTTTTGCGCTTCGTCTCATCCCACCAGTCCAAGCGCTCCCCATTCCGTCAGGGCCTCACCGGAGAAGACAGAAAACCCAATAAAACACCAGACAACCACAACCCCAACAGTCCCATTCCGACCGAAAATTCGTTTAGATGTGGGTGTCGTAGGGGATGGGGGTGACGGTCTCGGGGGCGTTGTTGGCCTGGCTGACGAGATGAGCCTCACGGGGCATGACGGGCTGGCGCTTCAGGTGGACGTGGACGCCCTTGGTCTTGGCCTCGCGCTTCTTGATAGCGTTCTCCTTGACCCGGTTGATGAACTCCTCACGGGAGCGCGAGTGCTGGACGTGCTCGATGCGGACGCTGATGCGCTTCTCGAGGTAGCGGTTGTCGACGCGCTTGTACAGGAGGACACCGACCGACGACTTGGTCACGTTGTAGACGACACCGGTCTTGCCGTGGTAGACCTTGTGGGGCATACTGTTCTCGTCTCAGCCATGTTCTTCACTCAATAGATTATTCCTTCATCCAGGTTCCCGTCGATTGGGCCGAGCGTGACAGTTGGAAGGATCTTCCCGCCATTCCGCGGCCAACAAATGGGTTGTGGGGAGGAAAAGAAAGAAAAAATTGTACTGACCCCTTCTGGACGGCACCGTTCACCTTCAGG
Organism: Penicillium lagena; assembly: GCF_028827675.1. Lineage (NCBI taxonomy): Eukaryota > Fungi > Ascomycota > Eurotiomycetes > Eurotiales > Aspergillaceae > Penicillium > Penicillium lagena. The sequence goes on along the minus strand of NW_026623222.1, from coordinate 1,633,751 downwards.
TCGACAATGTCACCAACCCTAAATAAAACCCGTCAGATTATTCTGCTATCATAAAAACTCGGATGGTTCGATCGTACCGGTAGGTCTTGAGGTAGGTCGACAGGCGGATTTGACCGTGCTCCTTGAAGTTGCGGCTGAAGGCATACTATTTGCATCACCGTCAGTATCGAAACACCGGAGGAAAAAAAGAGGGCGATCAAGGCGCAACATACCCGCGTGCCGCGACGCAGACCGAAAGAGTGAGGCATGGCGACGGTATTGAAGGTGGTGGTTGCTGAAAGGGAAGCGGGACTTGGCCGATGAAGTTCAACCAGACGGATGTGACTCGGTGTGTGCTGGTCAGGTGATAGGGTATGCCCTACTCGCTCCCCACGTGACACACTCGCTTATCCGCTTTCCTCTTTTCCTCTCTGGTTCCGCCTTTTTGTGCTTCCTGTTCGTGTGCTCGACAATCTCGCGACAACCGCCCAGCAGCCATGGCTCCCGTTCCGTGAGTATTCTTCGTGATGCCAATGTGCTCCCTTCTAACCATTGTCCTTGCAGTCGCTCCTACTCCAAGACCTACAAGGTCCCCCGTCGCCGTAAGTTTGATCTCACACTATACCACGACGTTGTTGAGGCTAATTTTTTTTTCCTTTCAGCTTATGAGTCGGCTCGTCTGTTAGTACTCTCCGGCCACTAAGCAGAAGCGTGCTTCTGCTTATGTCGCGTGTTCCAATCTAACCACTATTCCCTAGTGACTCGGAACTGAAGGTTGTCGGCGAGTACGGTCTGCGCAACAAGCGTGAGATCTGGCGTGTCCAGCTCACTCTGTCCAAGATTCGTCGTGCTGCTCGGTATGTGGGAGATCTGCTGCAGAAAAAAATGGTGAAGAACTAACGGTCGCAGTGAGCTGCTCACTCTCGACGAGAAGGACCCCAAGCGTCTTTTCGAAGGCAATGCCCTGATTCGCCGTCTGGTGCGCATCGGTGTGCTCGACGAGTCCCGCATGAAGCTCGATTACGTCCTGGCCCTGAAGTCCGAGGATTTCCTGGAGCGCCGTCTGCAGACCTGCGTGTACAAGCTTGGCCTGGCCAAGTCCATCCACCACGCCCGTGTCCTGATCAAGCAGCGCCACATCCGGTACGTCTGGCACATACACCCTCAGGCCGATCAATACTGACATGCACTCAATAGTGTCGGCAAGCAGATCGTCAACGTCCCCTCCTACGTGGTCCGCCTCGACTCCCAGAAGCACATTGACTTCGCCCTGACCTCGCCCTTCGGTGGTGGCCGCCCTGGCCGTGTCCGCCGCAAGAAGGCCAAGGCCGCCGAGGGTGGTGATGGTGATGAGGAGGAGGAGGAGGAGGAGTAAATGATGATCTAAAAAAGGAGTACTTGCCGGGTTTCGCTTTGGGCAATGGATCACCCTGCGGGGGGTTCACGACTGCAGCATAGCATTTCATGTTGTTTTACGATGATTGCAATTCAATGAGTCCATCACAGCCATTTGGCTTCAAATTGGAATCCGAGTTTCAGGTGCTCAATTGCCCTTCGTAGTCATGTGTACTGTACAGTAGTAGATTCCAAACGCCATTCCCGTTCGTTCCCATCGTATATCATTCGTTGCAGGGCCCAGAGAGCATTTCAGCCCTCCACGTCCACGATTTCCTTGAGCGTTTCCTCCGCACCTCTATACCACCGCCCCATCTCCTCCAGCCCGTCGCTTTCTCCTTCTTGCTTCTTCCGCTGCGCCTCACGGGCTTGGGCAATTGTCTCCTCCTTCCGTCGCTCAAGCACGCTGATCTCTCGCTCCATTGCCTCTGCCTCTCGCGTCTTCCGTGGTAATGTGTTCTGGACAGCCGCCAATTGTCGGTTCAGCGCCGCCAATTCCGCCTCGCGCTCTGAGAGCCGCGTCAGAGTTGCAGGCAAAGGCAGGTTCTGGGACGAGGAGGTAATGCTAGGGTCAGCGGAATCCATATTCGCAACCTGTCGGGCACGAAGGCCGGCGATTGTAGATTCCAGGTTCTGGATAGCGTCGGGAAGCGTAGAGAGCTGTGTCATTTGAAGCTGGACCGTTTTGTATCCTAAATATGGCTCATGTCAGTGATGGGGTACCCAGCCGAATGACATGGCAGGACACTCACGACTGGCCAAATTCCGGCCCATCTTCTCCATTTCGGCGATCATAGCACTCGCCTCCTCCTTGCTCGCCTTGAGCTCCGCCTTCACTTCCGCCAGCTGTGTCTCCAATTCCACGTTCTCATTGTGTCCCACCACAACCGGTGGATCGCCGACAATGGCGCGCAGGAATTTTTCTTTGGTGACTTGCTCGAGGTAAGAAAATCGCAGCTTTGAAAAGAGTTCCTGTGCAACCGCCATATCAGCATGTTGAAGTTTAGCTATTGGCGCAGGGTAAATCATAAACCAACTTTGTAATGGGTGAGATCCGCCTCGAGAGATGCGGGGGTCGGGTCGTTCAGATTCGACACGGAAACATCAGAGCCACGCTTCGCAGGGGATGCATTCGAGTCCACGGCTTCGGCGGAGATGGGCTCGCTGATGCGGATGATCGCGAGGTGTTTCCTCAAGTCGCCTTGTTCCTGCTCCAGGCTTTTGAGGACCTCGAGGGCCTCTGATGATGTATTGGCCATGCTCATAGATTGAACTAAAATGTATCTTGACACGAGTGGGGGAAGCAAAAGTAAACAATCGCGATAACGGATAGCGGCCAAGGCGGTGAGGCAGGTCTCGAAGATCGCGATGGTCATGGCGCATCCGTGATCTCCATTGCACATACATTTGTTTCTTTCTCTCTTGTTTGCAGCCCGGTCGGCAGCATCCTCATGGACGACGACTACATCGCACAGGTCCTTACCGCCGAGGCGCGGGACAGCTCTGAGAAGTACTCGTCTCAAGGTCCTGTGGCGTACATGCCTCGAAAGTGAGTATCTTGACGATTATCTTCCAAGCCAAGCTAATCGCAGACTATTATGGCAGGCCGACGAGCGGTGCTCCCAAACCCAACACCCGCTTCCTCCGACACCTGATCAAAGAAACCAGCAATCACAATACTGCCCTCAAGCGCAAAGAGGAGAGAGAAGCGAGAGAGCGCCAGCGCCAGCTGAAGGAACACACGACATCTGCTTCTGGCTCATCGTCTCACGCTTCTAGAAGGCGCGAGCGGGAATCCGGCGACCACCGCTCCTCAAGAGACCATGGGCGAGACCATGCGGACCGACATCGTTCACATCGCAGCAGAAGACATCGAACTCGTTCCCCCTCGGCAGAAATGGAGCGGCCTCGACGGCATCGACATCACGGAAACCATGACAGCGACGAAGACCGGGGAGACCGAGAAGAGCGCTGTCGTGCTCGCCACGGACATAACTCGTCTAAACATGATCGACGAGAAAGGGAAGAAGGCCGGCGCCGGCGCCGTGAGCGATCATACTCCAGATCTCGCAGTCGTTCTCCCAGACGAGATCGGAGTCCGACGCGCCATCGCAGCCGCCGACATGACGGATCAAAATCTCCTTCGCACGTCCATTCTCATACCTACGAATCACGCCGCAGTCGGCAATCAAAGCGCGGCGAAGCCACTACATCCCATAAATCTCGCCCGTCTCGTTCCGAAACCGCTACACGCCATGAGGAGGCGTCGTCTGCCATGGAGAACCCACGTGAAACGGACACTGAGCCTGACTCTGATCCTTTGGAAGACCTTGTCGGACCCCTTCCTCGTCACAGACATGGCCAGAGCGAAGCCCCTCTCCGCTCGCGCGGCCGAGGCGCCTACAAACCCAACACGAGTAACATGGACGCCCACTTCGCACCGGACTATGACCCAACGTTGGACTTTCAACCCGAGAACGATCTGTCGCCTAAGCAGCCTACTCGTCGCCCCGTCGCCGGTCTGATGACCGCGGACGATGATTGGGATATGGCTCTTGAGGCATTACGCGACCGAACGCGCTGGAAGCAGAAGGGTGAGGAGAGGCTCCGTGCGGCGGGGGTAAACGAGGATACCATCGAGCGATGGAAGGGCAACCCGGCTTTCACGGGAGTCCCTAGTGATGGAGCAGGCCCGTTGGAAGATGTGAAGTGGTCGAAGAAGGGCGAAGGCCGGGAGTGGGATCGAGGCAAGTTTGTCGATGAGGATGGCCATATCGACATTCGGGCGCAGTGGTAATTTGTTTTTATCTTTTACTGGCGTTGGCAGGTACTTTGTTTATTATTATTTAGAGATACCAGATGCCAGGATGCATTGAACATGGCAGCGATATAATTGTCCCTGAGTATAGATTCGTTAATACTGTGGAATTGAAGTCTACCCACGGTAGGGTCCGGACCCGGTGGTTCCGCGCTTTGTCAGGGTGCGGAAATGCCGGCGCCATAGATGCGAAATTGACGACATGGTGCAACCTGGTGGACTGGCGTGATGCCGACCCATGATTAGCTATTACCAGCTAAGAAAACGCAGGCGACTTGCGTGGAACAAATTTGAAGCATTTGAGAACTACGCTGCTGCCGAGATATATCTCTCCAACTGGACATCGAGCGACTACTTACTCAGCTCCATCACATCGTCAAGATGAAAGATCAATTCGACTACTCATACGCCTCGCCTCTAGAAGGCTACGAGAACCTCGAGCCATTACCCGAGTGCGTGCTATGCCATGCCCCGCATCCAGGGCGAAATGCTAACCAGCACGTGCAATCCACAGAGAGAGAAACGAAGACGGCAAGTCTTTCAAGAACCCGCAGCATGGCGTCCTCAGCAAAGCCTACTCAGAGTTCCCAGACCCGTTGGCCAAGAGCCAGCGCGGCGGATTCGATATTCACATCTATCACTTCCAGGTGTGTCGGGAAGAAAAGTAACCCATCGCCGCATTCGCAAACACTGATGAATATGGGATACAGAACAATCCGGACCAAGTCATCTTTGCTAAAGCCCTTTGGGAACGAATCCGGCGAGAATGTAGGTCCGCGATGACCCCTCCCTCCACGTTTATGTACTCACGAGGGCAGTCCCCGAGCTACGCATCTACACCTTCTTCGACCGCCCTATCGGTCCACACCCGATCGCCATGTTCGAAGTCAACCTCTTTAGCCCGGCGCAGTTCGGTGCATTTATTCCCTGGCTGGTTGTGCACCGGGGCCCGCTCAGTGTGCTCATCCACCCGAACACGGTGGACAGCGAGGAGGAGCGCAACCACACGCAACGGGCAACGTGGCTCGGGGAGCGAATTCCACTGGATCTGAGGGTGTTTAAGCTGATGAAGCAGAAGCAGAATAAAGAGACGGAAGAGCAGGTGACGCCGAGTGACCAGCTGATGCCGTAGTTACATCGTGAACCCTGGGAACTTCCATCTCCATCGTTGATCAGTTCGTGGTGCAGCTGATACAGACAGGCGGGGTGATTGGGCCAAGCAGGGGTGGGTCGCAGCGTTGTATTCGGGTACAGGGGTATTGTTCCTGTTCGGGATACTATGGTGCTATACGGACTGTTGTTATTGTTTATGAAAGAAAACTATTTACTTCCAAGTCTATACTGAGGTATAATTAGTGATCCAAAAAATAAGAAGAGCGAGAGAAATTCCAGTGGTGGGCGCAGACAAGCCGCTCTCACATTCCTCGGATCACAGGACATAAGAAGCAAATAGCCCCCGCGATGATCACGATGATCCTCTGCACTTCGGTCCCCCCGTCCGGACCTGCGTTGCAATCAATCAAGCATAGGCGTACTTGGTCTGCGACCACACCGCGGCCCACGTGGGTCATTCCGCTATTATTTACCGTGACCCTTCGAGATTATTATTTACTTAAAGGCGTCCCCGGTCATCATCTCGACCTGGCCTACACTATAGCGCAGCAAAGATGCGCGGCCACACTTCTTGTCTGGCGGCGCTGGCGCTGTCCTCCATCCAGCCCGTCACAGCGTCTCTAAAGGCTGCGGCGTCAGTCCCACAATATGTATATGACTACGGTGGGTGATGCTTGTCGTTTTTGTCCACCTCCCTCATTCTAATTGTTTTCTTTCATAAAGCGCCTCTCGTCTGGCTATACAGCGAGGATGCCTACCGGCCCAGCGACATCGGAGCGCAGGTCGCCAACACTATCCCGGAGGTGAACTGGAAGGCCGTCAATGGAACACCCACACCACTAACCCTGGATAACCTCGACAGCCTCAACGACCTAGGCAATACCAGCGTCTACCTGACCACCCACAATGGCATTGCACAAGAGCCAGAGCCGAGCTGGTGGTTCGGCGTCACGCCCAACGCGCAGGGCCAAACTAATAATGCCACCGGGTGCGCTATTGTGACTGTCGATCATGGTGGAGGTAGTCTGGATGCATTCTATTTCTACTTCTACGCGTATGGTTCTCCTTTCCTTTCCTTTTGGGCAAGAAAGCACAACTGACAGACACCATGTATAGTTTTAATCGGGGAGATATAGTCTTGGGCCTGATGTTTGGTGACCATATTGGCGATTGGTATGTTTTGGCCTATTGGGACTTGGTGTTTCAGAGACTGATCAAGCGTGCTTGGTCAATAGGGAACATAATATGGTCCGCTTTGCGAACGGGACCCCGACGGCTGTCTGGTACAGCCAACATTCCTATGGCCAGGCCTTCACCTACAACGCCGTCGAAAAGAGCGGCAAGCGGCCGTATTCTTACTCTGGCAATGGCACCCACGCCAACTACGCCACGGCAGGGTACGTCCCGCCCCCTCTCCTGACCACCACCCCAAGGTTGCATTTAACCCTAATCAATCTCTGCAGGACGCACGACCACACAATTCCCGGCGTGACATTCCCCGACGGTCCACTGGAGGACTACACAGACAGCGGCGTCCTATGGGATCCCACTCTAAACGCCTACGCCTACACGTACGACCCATCCAGCATGACCTTCGAAGCAGCCGGTGACTACCCGCTAGGCTGGCTCAACTTCAACGGCCAGTGGGGGGACGCCCAGCCGTCCAATGAGAAAACTATCTTCGGACAAGCGAAGTATGTCGCTGGGCCGAATGGGCCGAAGTTTAAGGACCTCGATCGCAGTAATGTTTGTCCTGCTTCGCCGTGCATTGTTTGGCCGTTCAAGGAGGCGGGGAATAGTTCCATTGTTATTACTTAAATGGAATCATCAGACTGTCGCTTGAGACGTGGTCTGCATTGGATGATTATGTTGTTATGTTTCATGTAGTTAGCCATTCCCGTATGGTCCACCAGGAGGAAGTATATGACTGCTTGGCCAGTGAGCTACAACCATACGACACGTCGTAGTTCATTTCAAGCCGTATCAATCCAGTACCCGAGTGCACATCAAAAACCAGTTATAGGAAGCATGTCGCTCACTGGCGTTAATCATAGTCGAACTCGGAGCTGTTTGAGTCACCGATAGGTCCGACCTCGAGAGCACCAAAGCCTGCAACTGCGCCCCACAACTCCAGATTTGGTCCACTCGGCTGCCTACCAGCTATATCTACGATTACTTCGCCCCCACCAACTCTTCCTCTCTCTCGTCCATTTCTTCGCTTTCTACTCTGCCATGTGTAATAACTCTCTTCCATTTAGGCCGAGCTCCCCAAACAACCTTGCAAATAGTACCACATGAACCGACTATCATCTCCAGCCCACCTGCCCAGCATCTGCGCCAGTCTCTGCCCAATACTAGCCACCGAGAACAACAACCACCCCCGCCACTGCATCCTCATGTCCGGGGAACAATGTCCGCCTATGCGCTCTGTTGCCCCAGATCTCCTGTCGATCGACGGTCATGTATTTCGCGTGAATTACGACGTTCCCGAGGAAATCACCCTGCAACTGGAGGAGCTATTTTACCGAGATGCCGGGTACGAAGAGATTCCGGAAGATCTGAAAGCGTACGAAATTGGAGACGATGATGCGGATGCGGAAGAGGCTGGAGAGGAAGCACGGAGGGAACAGGAAATAGAAAAGAAGAAGAGGGAGCGGAATCAGGAGAAGAAGAGGGATAGTGGTTGAAGTTAAGGCTGAGATTGTTAACTAGGGGACATTTTCCTGATTGACGTTCGGATCCCTTTACTGTAAAAGAGAGCCGAGACTCTGGACAAGCAGTGTGAGGAAAATAAATATCATTCCCCGCTGGATGAAGTTGGAAAACGCGGCGGAGTATGCCTCCCTCGACAAAAGTGTTAGCACCGGGTGGTGACATACGAGGAGGGCCCTACGACGGTTTTGATAACCATGGTGCGCGTCTCAGCCTGTTATTATGATAGCTTGGCATTATCTCGTGCCTCGATGGCTACAGACTCATCACCGTGTGCTACAAAAAGGTAGCACCTGGATTTGAAAATCTGTCGTGCACAAAAAGATACCTCCCGCCAGTCCAGCCACTGCCCGCATAGTCCATGCGACACCCGAGTTGATCCTTGCGGAAGATGGCCTGACAATCAAATATAAGGGAAGAGGGAGTTTCCCATCTAGTAGGCTGTCACTCCAGACATAGCAATTGGAATTGACAGGTGGTGAGTATGGTCAAACGCCAGTGATATAACTGCCGATACAGATCCTTGCGGGGGATCCATTGAGCGTAACCTTCCATGGAGAATGTTTCCATGAGCTCCACACGCCATGTGTGCTGCCGATTACCGTTGAGGCCATTGCATGCCGCATCGTATTGTCCGGGTCCAGCGTCTGATCGGTCCCTGTTCTGTTCTTCCATCAGGTCCGGCATTGACCGGGCCCCCAGGGAAAATCCAAACCTTCCCTTGCCGAGACAAGCCCCTCGAGCCGCACAGCTGCACAACAGCGCAACGGCGCCGATCGAGTCCGTCGAACCCCTTGTCTCCACTCGTAGCTCAATTCGGACGCAAAAGAAGCCAGTGGGACCCGTTGCCGCACGTGCCAGGTGCCAGGAGTTCTGCGTCGGTTCATCAACCATGGATATCCTGGACGAACCGAATATGCAGCGCGGAGAAACAGTGTTAACAATTACCTGCGGCCCTGCTGTATCACGGCAATTATCATCGTGGTTTTGTTGGTGCAAACATTCGAACCAGTCATCGACACCAGCACTTCCCGTCTTTGCTTAGTCCGCCCACCGGCGTGGAACGAACCATCCACACAGCGTGCACGGTGGAAGCTCCAAGTGGGGATCCCTTTTGCTCTGGACTGCTCTCGGCGTCTTACCCCTGAATTCCACCAGAGGGTGTTCGCCGTCGAAGAAAGAATCATGAACGGCCTGACCACCGTCAGGGTGATGGTGGGTGGGTGGGTGAAGACGGTCGGGATCACGCTCGTAGATGGAGACGCAGCCCTCGACAGGAGTATGCCGTGATGCCACGACCAGGCAGCCCCGATCGATCTAATGAGTAGATAATCTTCCTCCGCATTAGCCATTAGCCATTATTAGCCTCGTTCAGCTGTCTTTTTTTCTTCCTCTTCACCCCCCTCCCTCTCGCTCTCTTTCTCACCCATTCTTTTGCCTCTCTCGCTCCTTTCACTCTCTCCATGCGCCGCTGTAGCCGGACGCTGTGAGCAGGCCCTTTCTCAATTCTTTTCTCCCCGAAACCCCCCCGAAAAAAAAAAAACAATTCCATTCTCTCTCTCCCCTGTCTCCGTCCTCCAGCAGCGACGTACAGCGGGCTTCGACACGTACACTGGCTGGGCTGGTTGATTGTCGTTTTGATCCCACTCTCGCTTTCCATTAGTTCTCGTCATCTCCTGTCGCAGTTTTTGTTTGGCCTGGAATCATCGCAACTCGCCCGACCCCATTCCGTCTCAGACCATTGACTGGTGATCGGCAATTCGCATTATCCCGGATACTCTCGTTTTGCCGTGTGGCGCATTGGACTTTTGATCGGTGGCAATAACAAGGTAAGTGACCCATCGACCCATGAGGGGTATGGATGGAACCATCTCATAGGATGGACGATAATATGATGGTGGGCTGATCCAGTTGGGCGGGTGAAGAAGAAGTAAAAAAAGACGAGAACCCGATAACCGCAAAAATGACCAGTGCTCCTGCTGCTGGCGCGCACCTGGCGCCTGCCGCCCACAACGACACGCTGCCTGCCATTACGGAGAACGGAAGCAACCCCAACTCCCTCAACAACCAACGCCGGACCTCGCTCGGTTTCCTCCGCCGCTCCAAATCTACCGAGCCCCTAGGCGAGCGTAAGTCTTCTGGCAGCCGCAAGAAGATGTCCAAAGCCCAAGCCATGGAGGAAGAAATGCGCCGTCAGCGCGAATCCGCGGCATCGAAGATCGCCCCGCGTCTGCCCGATCTCTCCCCCACGCCAGTGCTGGAGACGTTTGGAGGCGACGATCCCGCTGCCCTCGCCGCCGCCGCCCTCGAGGGCCGTATTCCGCCTCGTCCCTCTTCGTCGGCTGCGGAGGCCATCCACATTGATCCGTATGCCCGTACCGAGAGCATGACCCATCGCGGCCGCTACAGCTACGCCAGCAGCGCCGTGAGCACGGTCAACAGCCCGCGTCGTCTGCGCCGTCGCAAGGACCCGACCCCGTACAAGTAAGAGGACCCGGATACAACCTAGGAGAAATGTATGCATTGACTAATCGGCGGATTTCTAGTGTGCTGGTTGTTGGTGCTCGCAACTCTGGCAAAACCTCGTTCCTCAACTTCCTGCGCAAGGCACTCACCATGCCCCCGCATAAGCACCCCACACGCACCCCAGAGGAGCTGGACGAGCTCGAGCGCCAGACTTCGGCCTACGAAGGATTTACCTCGCAGTACCTCGAGACGGAAATCGATGGAGAGCGCGTCGGGCTGACCCTGTGGGACTCGCAGGGTCTGGAGCGCAATATCGTCGACCTCCAGATGCGCGGCGTGACCGGTTTCCTGGAGAGCAAGTTTGAAGAGACCCTGGCCGAGGAGATGAAGGTCGTGCGCTCGCCTGGTGCCCGCGACACCCACATCCACTGCACCTTCTTGCTGCTGGACCCAGTGCGCCTGGACGAGAATATTGCCGCTGCGGAGCGTGCGGCCAACGGCACGGCCAAGGCCTCTGACTCCCCCGTCCTCGGAGTTCTCGACCAGAACCTGGACCTGCAGGTCCTGCGCACCGTGCTCGGCAAGACCACGGTGGTGCCGGTAATCAGCAAGGCTGACACGATCACCGCGGCCCACATGGGCTACCTCCGCAAGGCCGTGTGGAACAGCCTGAAGCTGGCCAACATCGACCCCCTTGAGATCCTGACTCTGGAAGACCAGGAGGAATACACTTCATCGGAGAGCGCGGATGAGGAGGAGGATACCGCGGAGAGCGAGGAGGAAGAGGAGCAAGCTCCGGCGGTACCGGAATCTGCAGAGGCTGGTGAGGAAGACAAAAAGTCCGCGGCTGGGGAGGAGAGACTGGCGCCGGCTCCCACGTCGCCGTCTCAGCGCAGTCAGAGCACACGCCAGTCCAATGGATCCCAGGCTGCCAACCAGCACGTCCCCTTCTCAATCCTGTCTCCCGATCCCCACTCGCTGGCTGCCGGTGACGAGCCCGTCGGCCGTCGGTTCCCCTGGGGATTTGCAGACCCCTACAACTCGGAGCACTGCGACTTTGTCAAATTGAAGGACGCGGTGTTCAGCGACTGGCGCACCGAGCTGCGCGAGGCCAGCCGGGTGACCTGGTACGAGCGCTGGCGAACCAGCCGTCTAAATCGCAAACACGCCCAGCCCGCGATGCCGCAGAAGTATGGAGGCCGCTTGGGACCCGGTCACGATGGCCGCCGCACGCGATAAACTGCCTGTCTGCCTGTCTGTCTCTTTATCTGTCCGCATAGCTTTCGATTCCGCACATACCCCCCCGTTCTTGCCCCTGGTCGCGTGCCTCGGTTCGCGGCCCTTTTCTTTTCTTTTCCTTTTTCTTTTTCTCGTGTTGTTCTGACTGCTTCCCGTCCTTCCTTTGTATTTCCTTTCCCCTTTCCCGATAAAATGTGTCCTGCGTGTGTCAATAGCTCGTGTGCACATGTGTTTGAATTACTGTTCCTACATCCTCCGTAAGCGTCTTAGTAACTACTCCGTCGCCCTACGCACTGGCCCCCGGCTGAAGAAGCTGAGGGTGGGGGCCGCCATGCAGGTGACTGACAGGATGCGAGTTGGGCTTGGTCTTTCTCTTCCCATTTCCTTTTTTTCTCTTCTCTTCTCTCTGCTTGGTCTGGGACTTCGTGTTTACACTACGGCTCATGCTTCATGGCGTGCTAAACACACCTGGCTTCCTCCGTCAATCAATCGAGCAATCAATCAGTCACCCCGCACCAGGGAACTAATTTCCGACTTCCATTGTGGGATTCCGTCGGTACATTATCGTGCAACAAACCAATTCAATTTTCGTCTGGTCGGCCCATACTCCTGCATACTTCCACCGAACACAAACACTTCTCCAAATCTGGCGCGGATCCCCACAGGCGATCCCTGGATCCTATGTCGCTCCAAGTGAACGACCCACGGTCGCGCACCCGCTCCAAATCCCCCGGCGGCCGCGAACGCTCCAGGTCGCGCGACAGCAGAGCCCCGTCGCCTTCGCCGTCGTCCCGGCCACGCGATCGCTCCCCCGCGGTGGAGATCGCTCCATCATCTCGACGCTACGACCCGGATGATGATGCGGAGATCGACCGCCAGTACAAGCTGTTAAAAGAGCGGCAGCGCGATGCGGAAGAGCCGCGAGCGAGCAATATCGTTTCGCGCGCTCCTCGCAGCCCCGCTCGGTACGATGTGCGACGCTCCGACTCAGAGGATGATGAGAAGTATAAGCGCCGCGAACGCACCAGCGACAAATCGTCCCGACGGCGTCGCGACGATCACTACGAACATTCGGATTCCGAGGAGGATGTCAAGTACGTGACGCGGGAGCCCCGCCGTCGGCCCTCCTCGCCCCCGGGTCGTAACAGTCACAGTCGGCCGGTTGATTCGGACTCGGACGACGGTGGGCTGGCCTATGGCGACGATCACGGAGGCCATCCCAGCTATGCGCGGCCCAACAAATATCAATATGCGCAGCCCTCGCACTACCTCTACAGCCAGCCCGGGGCCCCGCGCCAACCCGCCTACCCGGAGGCACAGTCAGACTGGGCGCCGGTTCCCGAGTGCGAGCGTCCGGGCTTTGTCCCACCGTCCTCGCATCCGGGGGAGCATCCGGGGATGCCGGGGGGATTCCCTCCGGCTTCGACGTACGCGGATGCGTCTGGAACGGCCGCACCGACGTTCCCCCAGCCACACTACGCGACTCTGCCGCCTCAGCAGCCTATTCCCTATTCTGCTGGCGGCGTGGGTTATGCGCCTTCTCATTATCGCTCTTCGTCGAGCAACGACGTTGCGCACCCACCGCCATCGCAATATGCCCAGCCAGCCCAATTCCAATATGCGCAGGTGGATCCCAATGTCCGGTACTCGTCCAAGACGGCGGCCAAGCAATCGTATACGGCTTCGCCGCAGGAACAGTTCGATAGGTCGCCGCCAGAGCAGCATGTCAAACCGTACCGGTACAGCAGCCAGCCGCAATTCGTAGAGATCACGCCCGGTGGGGGTCGGTCAAGCGGTCGACCTCACAGTCTGTCTGTTTCAACATCGGGTAATCTGGCTGCGCCGGGGGCCGATCATGCTCATGGTCCTCCGCCGGCCAGTCCCTTGCTGGAGCCGTACCATGGAACTTACCAGTCCATGTCGCCCATGCCATCGCCCATCGTGATTCCATCCGCACACGATCGGGATGATGACATCTCGGATCTCGAGCCTCTCGACGAAATGTCCAACTCTGAATCTGGCCGGCTCAAGAAACACCGAAAGTCGACCAGCGAGAAGGACAGCCGGCACCGAAGCAGTAAGGACAAGAGCAAGGAAAAGGAAAAGGATGAGCGCAGGGATGATAAGCGGCGCAGCCGCCCAAGCGCTGGTCGGGATCGACATGATTCTGCTTCTTCGGTGGCCGCTGTGGATGGGATAGTTACGGTCTCCCCGACCGCCGGGCGAAAGCGCGTGTCATTCTACGATGCTGGGGCCGACGCTGCGGCGATGCAGGCCGCGTTGAGCCACACGCGCAGCATTGACTACAAGCCCATCATTCAAATCCTGCCACGACTGAACAACGATGAGATGGCGGAATTGCGCCAGGAGTACAAGAATAGGGTTAAGCTGCATGGCAAGGGGATCAATCTTGCTAAACATATCAAGCACCAGGTGCAGGGCAGTGCGACGTTCAACAAAGTGTGCTATGCGACTGCCCTGGGCCGCTGGGAATCCGAGGCTTACTGGGCCAACTGCTACTACCAGGCCGGCACTTCACGACGGGAGCTACTCATCGAGTCGCTGATGGGCCGATCCAACTCTGCCATTCGCGAGATCAAGAACTGCTTCCGCGACTCCCGGTACGCAGACAGTCTCGAGCGCTGCATGCGCTCTGAATTGCGCGCCGACAAGTTCCGCACCGCGGTGCTGTTAGCTCTCGAAGCCCGCCGCCAGGATGAACGCGAGCCCCTCGACCCGCGTCTGTGCCGCCGAGACGTCCAGGACCTGCACCAGGCCCTCGTGTCTCGCGAGGGGGGGCGAGACGGCCATGATCCAGATCATCGTGCTGCGCAGTGACTCGCATCTGCGCGAGGTGCTGCGTGCGTACGAATCCGCCCACGGGCATAATTTTGCGCGTGCGATGATTGCCAAATCGCGTAACCTCGTGGTAAGTTGTGTTCGTTGTAAGCGAGATGTCGTCATCACGGATGCTAATGAGCATTGTTGCAGGGAGAAACCCTGGCGCACATCCTAAATGGCGCCATCAACCGTCCCATGCGCGACGCGCTGCTCCTGCACCAGGCCCTGCGTGAATCACGCTCCGGCCGCGAGCGGTCGGAGCTGCTTATCTCGCGCCTCGTGCGCCTTCACTGGGAACCGCGGCATCTGGAGCAGGTCAAGACGGAGTATCGGCGTCGGTATGGCGAGCGGCTGGAGGAGGCCATTGCCGAGGAGGTCATTACGACTAGTGGCGGGAGTGAATGGGGGGAGTTTTGCATTGAGCTATCGCGCAGCAGCAGCAGCAGCAGCTCGTAGCTGTGACTGAGCTACCAGCTTGTTCCAGTATAATCCCGGCAAGGGGGAGGCAATAGTCAATAATCAAGTGGGCCGGTTGAACGTTATCTTGATACAAACATAGAACAGACAAGCAATGGCTAGACGAGACTAGACCCGGCATCACTCTCGGGGAGTGGTGGAAACCACATTTTGGGGTCTCCTGAACCAGTGGTTGTATTCTCCGTGATCGTCGGGATTGTCCATTTTCCCCTGTCCATCCTGCCTTGCCACTCGATCCACGCTCCAGGTCCCGGTCCACCGAGATGGGGCAGTAAGCAAGGGGGCTTGCTGTATATCTCAGCCCTCCGCCCCATATTCTGGTGTATCCACTGTATCTGCGACTCTAACCCACTTGCCCTAACCATATACATACACAGTCCATCCAATACTAGGACTAGTTACAACTTCCTCCTCCGCTGATCTTCCCCGCAGATTCTCCGTAGCCCGTCACTCGACACATCCGACGCTCCAGTGGCTATCACGCTGTCCGGACTGGCTGTCCAGCTAGCCCAGATCAGTCCACTGGGCCGCTTCACGATGGCACCTTCCTGATCGCCCCCGGACTTTTTCATTTGATTAATAGTGGTGCCGTGACAGAACTGTCTACAACCATCTCGAGCAAATCTCCGCTCGCTCTCTCTCTCGCACTAATGTCGCTCGTTTAACCAACCGCGTCTCTCCTCTGGCCCTAGCCACTCCCATCCCTGCAACCATCTCGGGTCAATGTGTCCACGAGGGCCACAGCCTCTGTCGATCCGCGCGATGCTTGTTCCAGCACCCAACTAAATCTCCCCGTCTCGACTCATCTCATCTCGTGAGATGCCCCCGTGTAGGATCCCCCCTCACTCCGACATCGCATCCCCTTGCCATATGGCCAAGCAGAGACCGGCATGTGCAGTGCATCGGCCCAGCAGAGTCAGCCGGACGTGGTCTCGGAACTTTCCTGGCCGCATCTCCTGCATTCGCGATCAACGTGTGCCCAGTCGCGCGCTAAAGTAGTGTATCTTCTGGCATGCGGATCCCTCCAGGTGGTTGTTCAGAGGGCCCGTGTCTCTCTCTCTTCTCCTCTCGTCGGCCCTCAAGTATAAAAATGTCCCTGGCATTCCAGTAAACAACCGCCCTCCTGTCGATCCCTTTTCCTCGCCTGCTTGTTTTTGTTCTATTTTTTCTTTTCTTTTCGGCCCCCCCGTCGACTAGTTATCCCTAGCCCGCCGTCGTAACATAACCCTAGGGGTCAGTGCCAACTAACACCTGCATTGCCTGCATTGCTAGACCTAGCTCTTGTTTCGCTTTCGTTGGGGGCTTTTAATTAAAACCAGGGCAAGAGTCCCATGTTGTGAAATCTCCTGGTCGTGTTTCCTCTCGTCTCAACAACAACCGACCATCCACCATGCAGCTGTCTCACCTCAGCCTGCTGGTCTCCTCCCTTGTGGGGGCTATTGCGGCCCAGTCTACCTTCTCTCCAGCACGGCCACCTTCGTTGCCGTTGGCTGTGAAGTCGCCGTATCTGAGCACCTGGCAAGATGCCGGGACTGACGGTGGGAATGGCGGCTATCTGGCTGGTCAATGGCCTACATTTTGGCAGTAAGTGGTCTTTTGTTCGGTGTTCAGATCAAAAACACAGTGGTTGATTTATCTTTGCGCAGGAATCAGATCACTGGCTGGTGTGGTATGATCCGTGTTGATAACAACACGTACACCTGGATGGGCCTTCCTGGCTCGACTACCGTCAACCAGACAGCTTTCGAGTATACTTCCTCTAAGAGCATCTTCACCATGAATGTGGAGGACCAGGTTGAAATGAAGATTACCTTCCTGTCACCGTTGACGCCCAATGATCTGAAGCGCCAGTCGCTGATCTTCTCGTATATGGATGTGGAGGTTTCTTCTCTAGATGGCAAACACCACCAAGTGCAAGTTTACTCGGACATCTCAGCTGGTAAGTGCTTCTTATGGCTGGAAAATTGACCAACAAGCTGACTTTTGGTGCTAGAATGGATTTCAGGAGATCGCAGTGCCATTGCCCAGTGGGACTACGGTACCGTCAACGGCATTGGCTATCATAAGGTGTACCGCCAGACTCAGTTGGAGTTCTCCGAGGTCGACCAGCAGGGTGAATGGGGTAACTGGTACTATGCCACCGACGCGGCCAAGGGCGTGACCTTCCAGTCCGGCCAGGACACGGTTGTGCGTGGCCAGTTCGCGTCGAACGGCGTGCTCACGAACTCCCAGAACAAGAACTACCGTGCCATCAGTGATGACTGGCCCGTGTTCGGGTTTACCGCCAATCTGGGCTCTGTCGGCTCCCACCCCGTTAGCACGCTGTTCACCATTGGCCTGTGCCAGGACAACGCGGTTCAGTTCAACGGCACCTCGGGATACAATCCCGTCCCGTCGCTGTGGACGAGCTACTTTAGCAGTGATCTTGCTGCACTGTCCTTCTTCTATAAGGACTACAACACTGCCAGCGCAATTTCTAGTGCCTTTGATAGCCAGGTTGCCCAGGATTCGGCCGACGCGATCAGCCAGGACTATGCAGTGCTCCCATCTCTCTCAGCTCGCCAGGTGTTTGGTTCCACACAGCTCTGCGGCACCCCGGAGAAGATGTACCTCTTCCTAAAGGAGATTTCATCCGATGGCAACGTGAACACGGTCGACATCATTTTCCCGGCCTATCCTGCATTCCTATACTCCAACCCGGATCTACTCAAGCTTGTGATGGAACCGCTGTACGAGAACCAGGAGGCCGGCGACTACCCCAACGCCTGGTCCATGCACGACATGGGATCCAGTTACCCTAACGCTACGGGACACCCTCTCGGCAACGACGAGAAGATGCCGCTGGAGGAGTGTGGAAACATGGTCATCATGAGTCTGGCGTATGCCCAGAAGGCCTCGGACACGAGTTATTTGACCCAGCACTACGACCTGCTGCAGCAGTGGACCGGCTATCTAGTGGACGACGCGCTGTACCCAGCCAACCAGATCTCGACCGATGACTTTGCCGGCGCCCTAGCGTGAGTAACCGTTCCCCCGGGACGAACTATGTCTGACATGCATTCTATCTATGTAGCAACCAAACCAACCTGGCTCTCAAGGGCATGATTGGCATCCAGGCCATGTCGGAAATTGCCAAGCTGACCGGTAACAAGGCTGATGCTGCCAACTATTCCAGCATTGCGCACAGCTACATCGCCAAGTGGCAGAACCTGGCTATTAACAAGAACGCGAACCCACCGCACACGACTCTGAACTATAACAACTGGACCAGCCATGGTAAGATAACAACTCTCTGTCTTTCTTTCTCTTTTTTTTTGGTCCTGTGATGCATTCAAGTACTTACCGACTCCGGCAGGCATCCTGTACAATCTCTACGCCGACGCCCAACTGGGCCTGAACCTCGTGCCCAAGTCCGTGTACAATATGCAGAGCGCTTTCTACCCAACTGTCGTGAACGAGTACGGCGTGCCTCTGGATACACGCCACACCTACACCAAGCTTGACTGGCAATCCCTTGCCGCCGCTATTGCCAGCGGCTCAACCCAGACCATGTTCATCGACCACCTCGTTAACTGGGTCAATGAGACGCCGACCAATATGGCCTTGACGGACTTGTACGACACGATCTCGGGAGAGTGAGTCGCCATTTCCCCTCCATCTTCCCTCTAATAAATACTCTTGCTAACAGAAGTTTTTCTAGCTACCCGGATGGAATCCATTTCATCGCTCGCCCCGCCGCGGGCGGCACTTTCGGTCCCCTCCTCTTGAACCAGTCGTAAGGAGTCTCGCCTACCGACAACACTTTCGTTTCTTGTGGATTTTTTTTTTACTATTCCATGTGCCATCTGTTCTTATGCCCGCCCCGTGCAGGCAGAAAAGAAGACAGCGCACTGGAGACTTTACGCTCGCTTTTGATGGTTCCCGATCTGGTAATATCCTTTTATCATGGTCTCTGATACCCATCGCCATTGAGAGACCGTCGTTCGTTCCAGCGACCTCCATGCGGTTGATTGTTCATCTCTTTCGGTTGTAGATCCTGGTGATGATGATGTGTGACACGGCACGGCTCTGAGAGCGTGTTGGTTTGGAGAGGTTCTGGCGTTTCCGCTCTCCCTTTTCTCCCTATCCTCTTCTTTTTTGGAGATAGACTTTCTCTGTCTCTGTCTTATCTATATAGTAGACACATGCAGATGCCGGTTGAATCCGGCGGTACAGGATCTCCGATTTGTCTTTGTCTTGAATCCAGCGGTGTAGGTTGTAGTTTCGTTAGGGCCAGGCTGACTTCTGCGCCACTTCCGCCGTTACCCCTGATGACAACTTCCAACACCTTCAACTTTAACTTCAAGGGTAGAATAATTGAAACATGGGACGAGCAGCCAACCAATCAATCAACCATCCATCCCGCAAAGCATCCACCAAGTATCCGCAAAGCATCCCGCGTAACGAATAAACGGGCTACATAACGATACCTCGAATCAGCTCCCCCAGGCTGGAACGCCATGTGGACCAAACACCCGTTCAACCTGTCAAGATCCGCGCATCCTGATCCAACTCGCAAACATGAAGCAAGGACCCGTTTCACACCTGCGAACCCGAGCCCGGGGATGGCGGTGATCGTGCCGATCGATGGCGACGCAGAGGGTCCCATTGTCCAATGACGAACCGCAGGGCACTTCAATAGAGGAGTCGATCCCCCGAATATGGATGCTCTTTGGCGTCGGTCAATAATCATGACGTCGGTCCGGTCCCTTCCCCCTTTGAGTGGCTGGAAATTCTTTAGGGTTTCTTTAAAATGTGATACTGGTAACGACTTTTGGGATGGTCACGACTCACTTTTATCATTGTCTTTCGCTCCCTTTTTCTCTGTCGGAAACACGACGCCTCTCGCTTTGTTATCAAAATTAACTCGTTCAATCGTTTCATACAACACCAACTATGCATCTCCAACGTGCCCTCCTTGCTCTCGCTTTCTCCCTCTCCCTCCCTGCCGCAACCCTCGCTACCTCTGAATTCGACAGCCAGTGCTTCTCCGACCCTGGTGCCCTCCAAAGCCAGGGCAGCTACAATTTTCAATCCCCGGGTTACTGCCAGGCCCAATGCCGGAAGGGCCACTTTACCGTCGCGGCACTGAGCAAGGGAACCGATTGCTGGTGCGGACATGAAATGCCCCCAAAAGACAAGCAGGTCAAGGACAGCAAGTGCAATATCGCCTGTGCGGGATGGCCCGAAGATAAATGTAGGCCGTTCATCTGTTCCCTGGCTCGAACAAAAACAAGCAGAGACGAAGAAACTGACTGACTTCTCAGGTGGCGGCCACGACGCCTGGAGTATTTTCTCAACCGGCAACCCAGAAAGTGGCATGGCCAATAATGACCCCATCAGCGCTTCGACTGCTGCAGGCGGGATTGTCGTCGCTCCCACGGGCGCCACAGCCACGGCAGCCAGCAATATCCTCACAGCACCCGCTACCGCAAAAACAACAGCTGCCGCTGCGTCCGGCTCCGCGGCGGCTTCGTTAACGCTGGCTACGTCATCCTCCAGGGCAACGACCACAGTGACACCGGCCAATGCAGCGGATACAGTCCGCGCCGGTTCGTCGGTGATAGGGATTGCATTTGCGGCGTTGGGGTTGCTGCTGTGAGACCTTGGTCTTCTCTTGCGGGTTGTACTACTATATTGTTCCAGTGTACTCTATATTGCTGTATTGCATAGGTGATATATGCCTTCCCGCGGGTCTGGGGCGTGCGTGAGAGTTCACCGTTCATTTTCATTTTGCATCTCGGGTCTATACAATCGAGGATCCACGGTTGAAGCTGGGCTTGGCCCTTGGTTCCCATTTATTTTTCTACCAACCCTATTGTCACTACACAACACTGTATATATACAATAAACCATTGTCTATTCAAAGTGATCTGTAGATCCATGTAAGTGTCAATTGAACTTGCCGAGCAGAGGCCATCACCTGCCTCATCCGGTAAGTGTTGGAGTCGGCAAAGTCCGTCAGCCGAGGGCGATGAGAGAGGGGAAGAGAGAGATAAGATAGGCACGCACCGCCACTACTTTTACTATTACTATTTAGTTGCACGCAGTAGTTACCTACGAGGAGGTTATTATTGTTGTACGACAATCGACGCCCATTATGAAATCCCTCCTCCCCTTCCTCGGCGTGGCATCCACCACACTAGCCCTAACTATTCCCGACACGCAACAGATCCTCGGCGCTTTCACCGACTTCTCCGCGCGGGAAACCTGTCCGCAGGCTGCCAAAGTCGCCGCTCCCAACGACGGCCTGCACGATGCTAGTCTCTTTCTGTCCGATGCGGCGTTCCGCTCGCGACAGGCCAAGCGTCTCTCGCGGGCTGTCCAGGCCCCTACCGCTATCTCCGACTATATGGTCGACCCATACGACCCGGCCTTTGAGCCGTTCGTCGAATTCCAGGAATATCTGGAGGAGACCTTTCCTCTTGTGTATGTCTAACCCCCCAATTACTTATATCTGTTCTTGTGTCTGATAATGGAGGATATAGTCACTCTCGGGCCAAGGTAGAGCACGTCAATCGCCTCGGCCTACTCTTCACGCTGCAGGGCAGCGACACAGCAGCCAAGCCGCTCCTCTTCATGGCACACCAGGATGTCGTCCCCATCGACGATCCCTCAGACTGGACACACCCGCCCTTTGCGGGCATCTTCGATGGCGAGTGGATCTGGGGCCGCGGCGCAAGCGACTGCAAGAACGTGCTGATCGGGCTGCTGTCCGTGGTGGAGGAACTGCTCGAGCAGGACTGGGCACCGCAGCGCACCGTCGTGCTGGCCTTTGGCTACGACGAGGAGTCGCACGGGTTCCTCGGCGCGGGAGCTCTTTCCTCGGTGCTGGAGGAGCGGTATGGTAAGGATAGCTTCGAGTTCGTCCTCGATGAGGGTGGGATGGGCTTGCAGAGTCTGGCGGGTGACGATGAGGTGGTTTATGCGCTCCCCGGAGTCGGCGAGAAAGGCTCTATCGATCTGGTTATGGAGATGGCCGTTCCTGGTGGACACAGCTCCGTCCCGCCCGCGCACACGGGGATCGGCATCATGGCCGAGATTCTGTATAGCCTGGAGCGCCAGGAACTCTTCTCGCCGTGGCTGCATGAAGCGCACCCGGCCCACGGCATGCTTGAGTGCCAGGCACGCTACTCGCCGGAGCGCGTTGAGCCCTGGCTAGCTGACAAGCTGGCAGCCGGAGACGCCGCCGCGCTGGGCGAGGCGGTCGCCTCGTCGCGCGGCGCTGCGGTGCGCTACTTGCTGCAGACGTCGCAGGCCGCAGACCTCATCCGCGGTGGCGTCAAGACCAACGCCCTGCCCGAGAAGATCTCCGCGACGGTCAACTACCGCGTTGCGCTGCACCAGACGCCGGACGAGCTGGTCGACCGCGCCCTGCGCATCATCAGCCCTATCGCCGAGTCGCACAATCTCACCGTGCAGCTTGACTTCCCAGACCTAAAGCAGACGCTCCGTCACTCGTTGCTGGATGACGACCCTGCTGAGCCCGAACGCACCCTCACGCTCTCTTCGCTCAGTGTGCCTCTCATGCCCGCCCCGATCTCGCCGACGGACCCGCTCTCCTCGAAGACCTGGGCCCATTTCGCGGGCGTCACTCGCTCCGTCTTCGAGTCGCACCCGAACCCGCTTTCCTCTTCTTCCAAGAAGAAGCCGACGGTCGTGGTCACGGGCGATGTCATGACTGGAAACACTGACACGCGCTTCTACTGGCCGCTCTCGCGCAATATCTACCGCTGGAGTCCGTCTCGGGTTGGCGGCGCCGCCAACATCCACACCGTGGACGAGCGCATTCGGCTGGATGTTCATCTCGAGGGGATGATGCTTTACTATGATCTGATTCGGTCCTTTGATGGATGGGACGAGTGAATGGGTGGGTGAATGGCACCACGCTTCTACTTTATATTTGACTCGGAAGACGGTATTTATGCTTGCGATCAAAGTAGAGGTATAATTTACAAAAGCAGTATCTTATGTGCGCAAAGTAACACCCCCTCCCAAAAAAATTTAGACACTGGCAGCTCCCATCTCATCCCATCCTTGGCATGGTTTGTCCCCGGGTATGGCGAA
This sequence comes from Penicillium lagena, assembly GCF_028827675.1. Lineage (NCBI taxonomy): Eukaryota > Fungi > Ascomycota > Eurotiomycetes > Eurotiales > Aspergillaceae > Penicillium > Penicillium lagena. Next base: position 1,610,605 of record NW_026623222.1, on the reverse strand, counting down.
ACATAATTAAAAAGCAGAGAAAGAAAGCAGAGAAAGCTATTTGCGTTTTGGGTGCGCAGGGGCGATTTGATCGAAATTCTTGGGAAGTGGTCGCCCTTCCCTGTAGCAATGACAATCAGCAAACGAATCCAATCACAACATATCAACCGAGTAACCACCAATGCGCATACATACCTATCGAATATGGCCCTCAAATTACGCGCCCGATCTTTGAGACTAACCTGGTTGCGGCCCTTTAACTTGGGCCCGCCCTCGTCGACAGGACAGAAGCTGTCCTCTTTTTCAATCACGGACCAGCGTTTGCCATACTTCCCGATGAGAAAAATGAGGCGCTCATCTTCCTCTTGAGAGTAAGTCTTTTTGGGCCTCTGCCGACCGTCTTGGTCTGAGCGAGAAGTAAACACGCTGGTTGCCCATGGGCCTATTGGAGCCGGGGTTGGGTTGGAGACTTCGGACTGAGACATTTGTAAAGCGGTTATTCGGCTCGGACCCGCAGGTCTAGAGGCAGCAGAGTGAGAGCCGACAGGCTGAGGTGCTGTAGGATGAGAGGTGTGGCTGAAAACATTCAAAGACTGCTGCAACTGGGTGTTTGCTGCGTCAGTCTCAGAGCTGAAGCGCGGGCGCTTCTCAACCGGGTGAGATCGCTGTGGGGGCTTCTGTGCGCGCCGCTCGGCGGTGTCGATCTGGCGATCGTCCTGATCAAAGTCGTCGTTAGAACCCTCGTCATCGTCGGGGGATTCTTGTCGAGGCCGCTTTCGCGTTGCCAACGGCTCTGCTTGATCGCGTCGTCGCTCTGCGCTCCAAACGTCGGTATCGTGGCTGATCGGAGACACCCTCTCCGCGTTGGATTGACGATCGATGAAGGCCGCACGCGAGGATGGTCCGGGTCGGGGGGTGGGTTCATTCATGAGTCGAAGCACCTCGTCATTTGACGGTCCTGCCACCCGCCGTGAAGAAGCTGCCTGTGGCGAATCGAAGAACCGACCAGGAACAGACGTGTGGCTAACTTGGTTGATTCGGGCGGAGCCTGGAGGGCTGTTCGACTCCATAATCTCGTGCTGCTGGCGACCAGTGAGGTCTACTTCGTCAACATCGTCGTCTCGATACTGTCGATGGGCTGGTGGCTCGGGAGATTGAGGGATCTCTGCTCGGCCGGAAGACAGTGTCTCCTCAGGATAGTTGAACGAGTCCGTCAATCTTGAGTTGGCTGCTGAGGACGAGGCTGGGGGTTGGGATTCGAGAGTGCTCAGTTCTTTCCGTTGTCGAGCCTGTTCGCGCCGTTCCATGAGACTCATAGAATCTTGGTTGAGAAACTGTCGACCCACGTTTTTTGAGGACTGCCGTCGCTTTCGGTCCATCAGACCGACAGTCGGTCTGGTGGGACTCTCTTGTCCAACAGATTGCCGAAATGCTGGAGATGCAGTTACTCCAAAGTCTCTAGACACTACCGGTGATTCTGTGATCACCCGTTGGCCACTTGAAGTGGCTTGGCTCTGTTGGCCGAGGGATTGGCGAGGGCGGCGCTCAGAGGCAACCGACTCTGAAAGCCGGCTAGGCGTTGCAAAAGCGCGCGGACGGATCTGGTCTTGAAACGCCCTTTCGAGAGTTTCACGCACATCGTCGACAGCTGGAAGTGCTTGTAGATCCTCTCTGATTTCGTCATCCCGTTTGATGATCCAACGGATGACTTGCAGAACAAATCGCTTCCAAGGATAGGCCGCTTTCAGCTCCCGGATATTCGGAAGGCCCTCGTTGTCAAAGAGACTATCCTCCAGTTCACTGAACCTCTCTTCGACTGCTTCCTGGAACCGCTCTGGGAGACATCCATTCTGGTCTTGGTAAATACCAGGAAGATTGAATCCACGGAATGACGAAGGGTCCAATTGCGAGTCTTCGCCCTCGAGAGCAAGCTCATCATAGAACATCCCCTTGAGAATGGAGAGGGGGTCGAAATCCTTCTCATGTTGCCGTTTCTCCAGCTCCATGACAAAAAACAGCGTCCGAATCTGAAGAGCGAGATCAAAGGTGTCTTTGTCGGCCGCACTCGCTCCGAGCGGCCTCGATTGGGGACCCGCCACGACGACCTTATTCATGAATGGAGCAGGGAACTGACCCTCTAAATTTCGCACAACTTGCATCTGCGACTGCTTTCCGACAATCGCGTAGAGCACATCGCGCGCCAGCCATGCACAGTTGGCCTTGTATAGCATCGGCAACGGCGTCCAAGGCTGCGCAGCCCCTTGAATGGAGACAGACGGTAGCAAGCGGTTGATCCGATCGACATCGATATACGTCTGCCGAGGAAAGACCTTGTCTTGGCTCTCAAGCTTACCGACTGCTCGGCTGACCCGCTTACCCTGGGTGGTAGCCCCGTCGTCTTTGAGAGACTCTGCCGCCGCATTGAATATGCTTATTGGTTTCGCGGCGCGGGGAACCAGAAGATCCATGACATTGGTCGCAGCGCGTTGGAGATCTGGAAGCTCGTCTACCATCAAGATGGGCTCGAGTTCATTGTCCTGAGAATCTAGAGGCAGGATCGTGGTGCCGGAAATATTGGTGTGTCCCTCATGCATACCCGGCGACTCAGGCACCACAGAGTTGCGTGTATTTGAGCTGGGTGTTTTGCGAGAGCTGCCTAGGGTCTCTTCTGATACCATACTCAGTCCTGGAGAGTGTCAGCTGCCACTGGTTCAATCATGAGGCAGAAGTAGCCGGTGAAAGTGACAGGGAAGTGGACTGTATAAGCAGCCAACAGGAAAGACATCTTTCGGCAGAATACAACAGTAGAGGTATGCTTCCGCGCAAGACAAATAAGAGAACCAGGAAAACTCACGACTGGCGGTGGATTTCCCCTTGAGCAGCGCTCGCTGAGCAGCCGGGGAGACAGGCTTGTTCGCAACATGGCCATAGGACTCGAGCTCACGGCTCTGACTGCGAGTCCTCCGGCGTGGAGGAGTGCTCGGCATCATCTGGACGATTTGCACTGTTTGGTTCGCGCTAAGTAAGCGGTCGCGCTGTCGGGCGGTCAGTCAGCAACAGCGCGTCACGCTGCGTCCGGGGAGTGCGACAGCCTCTCCAACGCCCTGACGTATTCTCCTTGAAGAGAGAAGTAAAAAAACTAAAAAGTAAGAGACGGGAGAACGCTTTTATGATGGGCGAAGATGAGAAGGACAACAGGGGGTTAGACGTGATGTTTTGGTTGGGGGAGAGGCTGAACCCTAGGACATCGGGATGGAACAACAATGTTGCAATGCGCTAGTCATGATTGGGCCATGATCTTCACTAGGGTTTAGGGTGTTGGGGTTAGATTTCCTATTTGGAAGTAGTACGAATGGTTATGGCTTCCCTTCCCATCAGTACCTTTCTTCATCACGTTTCTATTCAAGATGTACCGCCCACCTTAAGGCCATTTGAGTGGTGGAAGTGCTAACTGCTGGCAGAATAGTGAGCACGGTACCTCAACGGGTTTCAGACTTTCGCGATTGAGAGAGCGAACCGAAGGTCATGACTTGTAGCGAATCATAATGGGTCTGCTGGAATGATACAGACTCATTCTTCCTCCCCAGGTGCTTCCATACTACGTTCATAAAGGGACGTATACATGCTCTGGCCGTTGAAAACCAGATGCGCAGGATTATATCATTAAGAGATGGTGCTCAACTTTTACTCGCAGAGCAGCCGCCAGTTACTACAAACAGAGATGCCAGGAACACATTCCGACTGCCGAAATGAGCCATGCTTCTAATAGAGACCCTCTAACAGGTAGATGATGCCGAAAACGAGGAACGCCGTCGCACCGCCGAGAGTCACTGTAATCTGGTTAGCTTGCAAGAACATATTAGGCAGGCGAGTAGAAACATACCAACACGCATACTGACACGCCCCGCGATGGCGCGCCCGCCGATCACAGCGGCGGCAGTACATATGCCATGGCCGGTGATCGCGCCGATGGTAACCCACCAGTAATCCTGGCCGGCGGCCATGGCGATGGTGGCGATTTGGCTGCGGTCGCCCCATTCGCCGAGGAAAGTCATGACGAAGGTCTGCACCCAGGCCGGACTGAGGAGGAGGGACAAGAGGTTATTCACCCCCACGACGAGGTTATTCCAGCGGCGGTTGGGGTGGGGGGAAGAGCCACGAGATGAGGATGACGATACACTCTCCGGAGGGGAAGGAAGTCGGTTCGTGGATCCACGCGGCTTGGGCGCGCGGCCTGCTTCGAGATTATAGGGCGTGATAGAGGAGCGGCGCCGGCCCATCCTCATCTGCTGATGTTCCTTCTCCTCCAGTTCCTGCTCGACCTCGCGCATCTCTTCTCCCACGCCCTCGTCGGGGGACATCTCGCGTCCTTCCTTGAACATTTTCACGGCGAAAACGAGGAACAGCGCGGCCGCCATGAGTTTCGTGAATGACTTCGGAATCAGCGTGGGAACGGCGTGGCCCAGAACAGCCGAGAGAATGGTCATGGCGATCAGAGCGCTGAAGGCAGCCGAAAACACGACCAACCGCGGGTGCCTCATCGCCATCAGGGCAGCGACCAGGAACGTCTTGTCGCCAATTTCGGAAACGATGATCATGGTGAAGGAAAAGACGAGGGAGTGAAGCGCGGTACCGGCGTCAGGGATAGTAGCGTCCTTGTCATAGGTAGTGGAGGACGAGGATGAGGAGGATCCGGTGCCATAGTTGCCATGGTCGACAGCCAGAGGATCGTCTTTGATCGAGGAAGGCGACTTGGGGTGTGGGATATCATATGGCGTCTCGGGCAGGTCGGCCGGTTTCTAGAACGATGTTAGTGTGATCCACCAATAGAGGAGTAATTCAACATACCTCTAGGACTCCGCGATTTCCAGTCCCGGTTCCATCTGTGCTTTCGCTGTCCGATGGCATCTTCTTCTGCTCACTGTGTGGCAGCGGAGGCGCTTCCTTCGGTCCGCCCGGTACCTTTTCGGACGACAATTGATTTTCCTTCTCCTTCTCCGACACGCCACCTTCCATACCGCGCGTGCCCTCCTTCGGTCCAGTTCGATGGGGGTCATCCATCACGCCGCCGTTGGAATGCGGGATCACCTTTCCATCTTCCGTGAGATGGCCGGACGAGGGGAGTTTGGAGTCATATTTCGACGAACTCAGATCCGAACCGTCGCTGGTTCCCTTGGAGCTTTTGCGGTCTCGCTCCGCGCTCGTTTCCACCCACGGACCGGCATGAGGCCTGCCGTCCTTGCCGTCCACCGGGACGTCCAGCGTCCCCTTGGAAGCAGATCCTGCTACACCTGACGCATCCGAGTCGACGAGGCGGGCGTTTGAGTTGTAGTCATCACGGGAGCCGTGGGAATTTTGTGTGAGGTCGTTTTTTGAGGTGGCGTCGGTGAGTGCGGTGGTGATGGCGGGAAGGAGGAGGAGGATTAACGGGGATGAGAAGTGAAATTTCATGCTGAGGAGCGGCGGCCACCGCAGAACGAGTGACAGACAGCGATGTTTGGTGTTCGGCGCAGGCGAAAAGGAGGGTTGGACCCTTGAAGGTTGTGCCAGGGAAGAAAGTTGCCACAAGCAGATCTGCGGTCAGCTGGAATCGAGTGCGAGAAATCGAGGGTAAGGAATGCAGAAGGTAATTAAACAAAACAAGCAGGGAGCAGAAACTATTAGAAGATAATAAATTGCGTACTGCGTGGCTCAGAGAGTTCCGAACGTTGCTGCTGGTCGGTTTCTGCATAGGGGCAGCCACGTGACCCCCCACCGGAAACAGTCAGCATTGTTTGTTTGTTCTGGGATGAATGAGCCCAATGCAGGCATTATTGCCTGGTGTGAGATGGATTAAAATGGTCTTGCACCGTAGATGCCAATAATAGACGTGCCGGCTGTATACATATCTTGATTAAGGCGTGTCAGGTGGATTCGTGGCTGGATGAATATATATATAGAGAGAGATGTCAAGATCTGAGCATGTATGGCGTCCCAACATAGAAGTCCAAACGAAGAGTTAATAAATCCCTTCTTCGCTAATCCTGTAGAGGATTAAAATGACAGGCAACTTAAATACACAAACCCAATCGTATAAGCCAAACCAGGCTACATCGTAATTAGGGGGCCAGATTTGGTATGATACCCTCATTTCCGACAATAGGCAACGAAATATAATAATCAGTGCGCCTGGTCAACAATCAAAGATAAATAGCCTGGGGGAAGGGGGGTCATGTTGTAACTCGAGTAAATTAAAATCCCCGCCTAGTAGTTATTATTTCCCCGGCGTCTTATAACAACACCAGAAACAATGCATCCCCCGACCGATCCCCTACTTTTTCTGCCCGCCCATGAACTACAGAGAAAATTAACTCACAATGAGATCACCAGTGTCCAGCTGGTGGAAGCCTTCCTAGCAGAAATCGAGCACCATAATCATCAGGGACGAGGACTCCACGCCATCATCTCGACTTGTCCCAAAGATATCGCGTTGACCCGAGCCAGATGGCTTGACGAACAACGACGACTTGGCTATGTACAGAGCAAGCTGCATGGGATCCCCGTTGTCGTCAAGGTAAAGGATCTAGCACATGGATACATCCAGGCCATGTCTCACTTTCCTCACTCTTTCCCTAGGATGCGATTGTTACCGACGAATCGCTAGGCATGCCCACAACGGTAGGGTCGCATGTGTTTGCCAGCCTCAAGGCAAGGAGGAATGCGTCGGTGATCACCAAGGTATGACTTTCTGGTCCATGATACTCCAAGGCTGGTTGAATCTGGCTAAGCAATATAAGCTGATTGATGCGGGGATGATTATCCTTGCGAAAGCAAACATGACGGTATGTCTCAAACGCATCGTCTCAAGCTGAAGTCTTATTGCTCACTAGAATCTAGGAGTTTTGCGGGTTGAAGTGAGCCAATACAGCGACTGGTGCATGTTTCCTCACTGACACATCAGGTCTGACACCACGGCCGTTGGCTGGAGTGCCCAAGGTGGCCAAACTCTATCTCCCTATCGTCAGGAAGGCCTTAACGAGGATGAACAGCCAGTGAGCTTTCCTGGGTTACAGCTGAGTTGTATGCAAGACGCTGATTACCGATGTAGACTCCGGGCGGCTCCTCGTCCGGCTCCGCAGTTAGCATAGCTGCCGGGTTCGCTCCTCTTGCAATTGGCACCGAGACAGCGGGCTCGAACGTCTATCCCGCAAGTGTGAATGGGCTGTATGGCATGAAGATCACGCCGGCTTCCACCGCCCTCGATGGTGTGTTCAAGCTTAGTTCAAGCTTCGATGGCGTAGGGGTTATGGCGCGAGACCCATACGATCTGGCTGCACTTACCGAAGTGCTTCTAGCCCCTCAAGCCTTTGACAGGATTCCTAGAGAAGGTTACAATTCCATCATGGGAACCTCCTGGACGGGACTCCGTCTTGGCGTGGTTGGTATCAAATGGGGGATAGATGACGGCATCTCGAAGGGGAAATGGGATTTGCCCGACGTGGTAAGTGATGTCTCCGTCTTCCCATTATTCTTGAGTTGCCCGAACCAATGATGGAACTAGAAAGCGACATACGAGGCGGCTACAGAGAAAATCAAAGCCCATGGAGCTCGATTGGTCTACCCGCTACAGATACCGGAGGCCAAGATTCTAAAGCACGATGGCCATGGCATCCGGGAAGTGGCGAGTAAGTACAATATGCTAAGCGCAAGTCTACAATTTGAAGCTGACCATAGCTCCAACAAACAATGACAGACTGCGAATTTCCGGGTCAAGTTCAAGATTTTCTGCTGAACTTTTGGCCCGACCCTCAGCTCCAGACTCTTGAGGATATAATAGAGTGGAACAAGAAGCACGACGAGACGGAGCGCTTGAAACGTTAGTCCTTCTCTATTATTGATCTGACTCGACAGTCCTCTTAACAGATCTTCACATAGCGGGGACCACGCAAACAGAAGTCATCGCTTCCTTAAAGAGCACGATGTCTCCCGAATCCTATGCATCCGCAATCTCCCAGCTCCGGCGGTTGGCCTCTGTGGATGGGATGGAGAAATGGATGGAGGAGCACAGCATCGATATTGTGCTTGGTCCCTCGGACTCAACCCTGGTTTCGTTCGCTGCATGTGCGGGGTGGCCCATTGCAACCATGCCCCTGGGCAAGCTGAAGAAGAATGGTCAGCCTTATGGCTTTTTCGCTTTGGCGAGAAGCGGGTGCGAGGATATTTTGTTGCATCTGATGAGTGCATTTTACAGAACTTTCTCGGAAAACGGCAAATGATTTGAGGTAGACATTATGAGTTTCGGGTTAACGAAGTGCACACCTTTCCCCATGAGCCTTCTATGCGCCCCAGCTGGTCTCCCTGAGACCAGGTTTGAACACGTTGTACCTCGCACCCAAGCAATCGTTCCTTGTATCCCCTGTGCAGCTATATAGGATCATGGATCAAACAGAGTCAGTACTGTAAGGAATACCCGCGCGAAGGAATGAACTGCCGAGAATAGCATTTCGATAGCGACCAGGGATGACCCATGCCGCCATGTGCGTGATCGACAGGACACCTTCGGACGAGCATTTCTTACAGTACTATCTTTGTCTGATCCACGAACCCGTCCTGCTTGACAAGGAACGAGCCTGGGAGCGAGGTACAATGAGAAGGTTTCAAGGCGGAAGAAGAAACCGAATTCCAGCGAGAATTATCCGTGTGCTGGGGGGTCACATGACTCTCACTTGTTTGCCTCAGGTTCAGACGTTACATTTTCCATATTCAGACTTCATCGAAGCGGGGCAGTTTTGGTGCCATTTCATGCAAATCTGACGGGGCGATGCCTAACATCTGGAAGGCAGATGGGCAGGTAAGTTCATACTTGGTGTCATAGATGGAGTAAAAGGCGCGATACTCATCGATACTTGTTTAACTCTTGCTCTAGCTTCCCTTATCATAGTGGAATAGTCGGTTGGCTCTCGATGTGTACGTCTTCAACGTAACTTTAGGTTGCCAGTAGATTCCGATGAAAATGGTACCGAAGTTTAATTAGAACACGCACGGGCAGAATCTCCTCAGTTGACGGGTATTCTTCCCCACGACTTGCGCGTGGACTTGCCGGGATGACGGTGCAGGAATGGCAGAGCCGAAGTTAAAACCTACTGCCAGGTCATTCCGACCACAGCCCAAGCCCTCTGGTAGAGTGGAGGAGACGATTCGCATCAACGGTATGCCCAACCTGGACATCGCCGAGAATAGGCGTATAGATCGGCAGCGTGAGATCAGCTGGGATGACGACAGGGGCACCACGATAATCCGGGGGTGACAGTGAGATCCCTTCCCCCGCGATTAAATACTGCAGGATGACGACAGGGAGTCATCTGAGCCGGGACCGCAATAAGCATCACGGCTCGGAGTGTCTCAGGTCGCAGGAATGCTGCATTCCGCCGAGGAAGTGTCGCTTCACCGCATGTGGGCCGTGCGAGAGCTAACGGGCGCATGCATGACGGGGCTTATCTCCAAGGATGATCACCTGGCTATGACTGGACAGGAGGAAGGCACTCCGACAACGCATATCGCGCGAGTCTATAATCATCATCGGACGGCGTGTAATAATAATGAGCGGTGCGTGTAGAAGGAAGGAGCCCCACGAGGGTCTCACTCACCGCCTTTGGCCACATGGGGCGACCGTCGATCCCGGATGTTGCTTGCGGACAAGCGCATGACTTTTAGGAGTGATGGCTTTCTCTCTCTGCTGAAACCCATTTCGACACCTGTCTGCTTGCCAGTGCCATCAAGCTATGCCGCACAGTGCCGCCGTCCAGTTGCCCCTGTTGGGTTTCTATCGCAAGCGGTGATTGCATTTTCGACAGCTGCATCCTGCCTCTTACAGCCCGGGGAACTTGATCTTTTGCTATTACTATTGACTCGCTCGATTCACCGTTTTAGACTGGGTAACGGAATCTTTCTTGATCATATATATTAGAGACGTACGTGCCCCGTTCCTTGACCCACCACCTCTTTCCCCCAAGGTGTTTCGCTCTAAGCTATGCGGTGACTGACAAGAACTTCCGTAGCCTGCTTGTTTCATAATCCCTGAGCAATATCACCCATTTTCACTGCTCAGTCCAGATGGAACCACCGACGGAGAAGCCATCGCCTGATACCCCGCCGCAGCCTGCTGCGGCGGCACCGCGCTGGAGGAGAATCTTTGGAGGAAAGCCCAAGGTCGTGTCCGAGTCCAGCTCGGAGTACGCTTATCGTTCCAAGTCGACCCTTGGAATTCTCAGCGACAAACAGACGGATGAAGTACCGGGTAAATTGCTGATCCAGGATGACCGTGGTCACCACACGAGACCGCAGCTAACCGTTGGTTCATCCATCTAGGAACGGTCCTGCTTCTGTCAGCGAATCGCAATGAACCGTTGGGCATGAGACATCAACCCGCGCGGACGTCGGCTTCATCCATTCCGTCGTTCAACCCGCCTTCCCGCTCTTCTTCCCGCGGCCCCCAACAACCAGTGCAGAAAAGAACGCCTAATGGAGAGATTATCCTTGAACCCCAGCCGGATGACTCGGTAAATGACCCGTTAAACTGGCCCGTGTGGCGTCGAGACGCCGCGTTGCTCTCCTTGGGATTCTATTGTCTTGTGGGAGGAGGCATGACCCCCGTCCTGGCGGCTGGGTTCAACGAAGTTGCAGCGGCGTACAATGTTAGTACCCAAAAGGTGGCATTCACCACCGGTCTTTACATGTTGGGTTTGGGTATTGGCTCGGTAATCATGTCTCCCACTGCCATTCTTTTCGGAAAGCGGCCCATCTATCTCCTGGGAGCGACGCTCTTTATCATCTCGGCCCTCTGGTGCGCCGCATCCCCAAACTACCCCAGTTTGGTGATTGCACGCATCTTCCAGGGAATTGCGGTCAGCCCCGTCGAGTGTCTTCCGTCGGCCACCATTGCCGAGATTTACTTCTTGCATGAACGAGCGTATCGAGTTGGTATATACACGCTATTGCTGCTGGGCGGCAAGAATCTCATCCCGTTGGTCAGTGCCGCCATTATCGAAAGCCTCGGGTGGCGCTGGGTGTTTTGGATTGTAGCCATGGTGGTTGGTGGATGTTTGGTCTTGCTGTTTTTCTTCGTCCCGGAGACTTTCTGGGACCGCACACCTCGACCACGGCGTTCCCACAAACGCCCGCATCCGCTCCGCAGGGTGTCCGACATTATGTCTCATGGACTTTATCGAGGGCGTCCCCGTGTACAGATTCCCGACCAATCTAATAAGCCTGATGATGATTCAGCCAGCGTCACATCCCCAAAGACGTCCAAGCATGCTCATTTTGGCATCCCCAATGAGCCCGAAAGTGAGAGACAAGGCCTGGAGAACGAGAAGGTTAACGGTGTTCCCGGAAATGAGACTGGTGATCAGATTATCACTGAGCCCACCACTTCAGCTATGACTCCAACTATGACCCCAGCGGCCCCATCTGTCATGACCTCGGCTACAGAGAAGCCCGATGCTCTTCTACAAATCCCTTCCCCAACTGCCGCACCCTCGGCGCATCCAGATGATCTGGAAGCTTTTCGTCGTACCGCAGTTTCACCTGCGCGTAGCGACTCGATGGAGCCTGGAGTCCCGATGACTGCCACTCTACAGTACACCAACCGGCTGCGCGAACGTGCCAAGATACCGTACACCCAGACATTGAAGGTGTGGAATGGGAGAATCGCGCGCGACAAGTGGCTCAAGGTCGCCGTGCGGCCGTTTGTATTGTTCGCCTACCCAGCGGTCCTATGGTCGGCCGTGGTGTATGCGCTCTCCGTCGGCTGGCTGATCGTCATCTCGGAATCTATCGCGACCATCTTCGAGTCCAAGAGCACCTACAACTTCACTCCTCTCCAGACGGGTCTGCTCTACATCTCACCCTTTGTGGGCGGTCTGCTCGGCACCGCGGTGGCAGGCAAGGTATCGGATATTGTGGTACGGTACATGACCAAGCGCAATGGCGGCATCTACGAGCCCGAGTTCCGTCTCGTGATGGCTCTGCCCATCGGCCTGTCGACCACCACCGGCCTGATGGCTTTTGGGTGGAGTAGCCAGAATCACGACGCGTGGATTGTGCCGACGCTCTTCTTCGGGCTAATTTCGTTCGGCTGCTGTCTCGGCAGCACGACCGCCATCACTTTTTGCGTCGATAGCTACCGCCAGTATGCCGGCGAGGCACTGGTGACACTGAGCTTCAGCAAGAGTGAGTTTCCCTCTTTGCTTGCACGTCTCTTGATCACCTTCGCTAACCCACCGCTTGTCCTTAGACGTGCTCCACGGCCTGGTCTTTTCTCTCTTTATTGTGGACTGGTTGGAAGCGGATGGCTCGCGCACTGTGTTTTTGGCGATCGGGGGGGTCCAGCTGTTCTGTCTGCTTATGTCGATCCCCATGTATATATATGGCAAGCGGGCTCGCATGTGGACGGTCCGGAAGCGGCTGATGGAGCGGCTTTAAGTCTACGTGTAGCGCATGTACATATTCAATCCAACCCCTTCACCTCGGGGGATGGCCGAGGTTAGAAATCTACTCGCTCTCGTTACAGGGAGACCCCTAACCGAATCACGTGGGCAGAGGGCATTTGCCCTAGTCATCTGGTGCGGCATTTACGAGCACGAACGTGTACTTGCCGGTACATCGGATCTTGCCACCGCCACCGCACCCACTAGCACGGGCGATCTCCTGGAGCTCTGGAAATAATGTTTCGTCCCCACCAGCCTTAAGCCACCGCGGTGTTTCGCAGGGCTCCACATTCACGCTGATTGGCAATACCCATGAAGCCCTTGCTCCAGGGCGTCCACAGCCAGCGCCCACCACGAAATTCCCAGCCAATGCTGACGGTGTGGCTTCTGCCATCCAGGTACCGCCAGGTACCGCCACACACGACATCGTCCACATCCTCGACGACTCCACGCCCAAGGATCAATACACCGGTCGGGCACGCCCGAACAAAGAGGGTAATTGGCCCGGTCGATCCTCCCCTAATCACCATGTCCGGAGTCTTTCTCCAAGATGGGGCTTGTGTGCCTCTCTCCCCACCTGACAGACGATCGCATCGTTCTTTGTGGGATTCTTCTCTTCTGGCGACTAACTCTGCACATTCCTTGGACTCTACCTATCCAGTCCGAGAACCACTGTGCAGTTCTGGAACAAGATTCCACCGGTTCCCTTGGGTCGCTGCCCACATTGTTAGCTCACGGAGCAAGTGTCAAACTTGCGCATTTCCGCCCGCTCTTGCTCCCTTTTTGTGCGTGGACAATCGCGAATTTCAACCTCCTTTCCTCCCACAAGTTGACCGCGCCCCTTCCCTTCCCGACCTTTGATACCTTTGATATCTGGAGTCTGAGGATGCCGGACTGCATCCTAACTACTCCGGGGCTAGCGGCAAATCATGGAGACTACTACTCGATCGCACACGCACCAGGCGCACACCGACGACCGTAGGGTGAGAGAGCTGTATCGCTACTACCAGCCTCAGTTGCAGGAATCCCTTGCCCCGTCCTGGCTGCCACCGGGAGCTGATGATTTAGCCTCATCCGACCCCGCAAGCACCGTCCGTACCCTGAGTGCGGATGGCTCGGCCAACTCTAACAGCAGCGCGACTTCGCAGCCGTCCACCGCGAGCGGTCCGGAGGCGTTGATCCTCGGCACCTCGAATAATACCCTGGCATCTTTCGCACAGCTGGCCGCGCTTCGTCTGAATGCGGACCGGGCTCTCATCTGCGTGTTAGACCGCGACGCACAATACGTACTGGCCGAAGCTACACCATCCCTCAACCTCAACGAAACCGCCATCCGTGACCACGACGATGGATTCTGGCTGGGATCCACGGACAGTAGCAAGGCTTGGCCCATAATTCAGGATACTGTCGCGCTGCCTACCTCCGATCGCCAAAATGCGCAGCATCACTTCCTGACGGTCAACGACATGAGCCAGCATGCGCGCTTCAAGCACCTTCCGTTTGTTGAGAACGACCCGCACTTTAAATTCTACGCCGGAGTCCCGTTGACAACCGAGAATAACATCAACTTGGGATGTTTTTGCGTTCTGAGCTCGGAGCCTCGCAAGGGATTGACGACCTTGGAACAGGATACTTTGGGGTCCGTGGCGTCGCTCGTGATGGATTATTTCAAAGTCAGCCGCCAAGCCTCCGAGGGTCGGCGCGCCGCTCGGCTGTCCCGTGGTCTTGCCTTTTTCGTCGAGGGCAGTTCGAGTTTTGTGGATAGCTTCGATCCGTCTCGCGCTGGCAGCTCCGTTCCTCCTTCAACCACTCACCCATCGACCTCTCACCGATCGACGAACCAGCGCATCAGTTTTTCCGGTGGCTCACGCGAGAACAGCCTCGGAAATGCATCTCAGATTCCATCTCACAGTCCGGCCAATGACCGGTCACTCAGCAACGACTCACGATCTCAGAGCTCTGGAGCTTCTGTCTCGAAAATGGAGACTGGAGGCGGCTCCTCCGATTATATGATAGGCTCTCTCCCGGAGTGGTTAACCGGCAGTAGCCGAAACCAGCTACCTCCAGATGACTCCCATGGCAATTCCTGGTGTTTCCGGCGGGCTGCAAACCTGCTTCGCGAGAGTCTTGATTTAAGCCGAGACGGCGGGGTCATTTTCCTGGAAGCGAATAGTTCCCCCATCCTGGAAAGCGATCACGGGAGTGATTGCTCCAGTGACTCGGGCGGCCCTGCGCCTATCTTATCAATGTCGACTTATGACGATCCATTTGCTCCGCGTGCCGGTTCTACAGCCTCTTGCCCAGCCGCCAACCTTGATCGGTCATTTCTACAAACGCTTCTTCGGCGCTACCCAAAGGGCAAGCTGTGGTCTTTTCATCGGGACGGTCTGATCTCGACATCTGATGACGACGACCAGAATGTGCTTCATAGAGGCTCGCCAACTGCTAGCAGTAACAGATCACACTCTGGAGGTGCTCTCCCGACCATTGAGGTATCGAAGCCCGTCAAACGGCGACGAAAAGCGGCGGAAAATTCAGTGCTCAATAAGTTTTTCCCCAACGCCGCTCAGATCATGTTCGTTCCGTTGTGGAACGCAGCCACCTCGCAGTGGTTTGCTGGTTGTTTCTGTTGGAGTACCACGGAGACACAGGTCTTCACTTCTGCCGTGGAGTTGAGTTCTGTTCTCGGCTTTGGGTCTTCCATCATGGCCGAGTATAGTCGGGTAGAGTCACTTATTGCTGATCGCCAAAAGGGCGACTTTATTGGAAGCATTTCGTAAGTTTTTGCTTCTCTAATTTTGCGCCAACGATCTTTACTGACCGCAGCCTTAGGCATGAACTTCGAAGCCCGCTTCATGGGATTCTGGCCGCAGCCGAGTTTCTATATGGCACCGATATGAATGAATTCCAGGAGTCCTTGCTCGAGACCGTCAATGCTTGTGGCAGGACGTTGTTGGATACGATGAACCAAGTCCTCGACTTCAGCAAAGTAGTCTCGCTCGAACGGACGTGGCAATCGATGAAGCGCAGAAAGGAAACTCCGCTTGATTTCAAAGGGACAGATAGGTTGGCTGCCCATCTGGACTCCTACGTTGTGACAGACCTCGCTGTCCTGGCCGAAGAAGTGGTGGAAGGCATTTGCCTCGGTCACGCTTACGGTCAGAGTTCTACCGCTTCGGCCGATCAACCCGTGATGATGGCACACAACGCCGCGAAAACACCGGCGCCGAAGTCCAATGTGGAAGTGATCATTGATGTGGCAAATCACAACTGGATCTACCGTACCCAGCCCGGTGCTTTACGTCGTATCATTATGAATGTTTTTGGCAATGCCATGAAGTACACAGATGCTGGTCGGGTTTCGGTTCGCCTGGAGGCACAGGGCCATTCTGAGGGCCGTTCTCGGCGGCAAGGCTTGGAGGACTTGGTCACGTTGACTATCGCCGATACGGGCAAGGGCATCTCGGAGGAGTTCCTTCGGGGGCGACTCTATACCCCTTTTGCTCAGGAGGACTCGCTGGCTGTAGGCACAGGCCTTGGCTTGTCCATTGTTCGGAGCCTCGTCAAAGCCCTCAATGGAAGCGTTCGCATTCGCAGCCGTCCTGGTGAAGGTACTGTTGTACGGGTGTCTCTGCCACTGGCCCGCCCGGTTGGCGAAGAGAGCCCGCCCATCGAACCTCAGGGGCCTCTAATGAATCAGAAGGAAACGCTTACGCAGACCGATTTGCTCCGAGAAGGGTACCCTGGCAAACGGGCCGCTATCTGGGGCGTTGATCCTACTCACGCATCGGATTCCAACTGGGATGAGATTGTCCGATACCTCACCGACTGGTTTGGCTTCGAACTTGTCTCATGGCCATCTCACCAATCCATTGATGTGCTCTTGATAGAAGAGCAGGATCTACCCGCACTTCGTTCATGCCGCCCCCCGACGTCGACTTTATCGGGTCTGCTTATCTATTGCCAAAGGTCGGTGGATTACAGCACGGTGCGCTCCGAATGGACCCCCCTTGCCTCCTCCGTCGATATCATCTGTCGTCCTTGTGGGCCACACAAGCTGGCCCGGAGCATTCTAAAGTGCCTGCACCGTCTGCAGCCCGAGCCTGTTACTTCGTCGATTCTTCAGGATTCCATGGACCTGCCGATCCGAACGTCAACTGCGTCGTCAACCGTCGGGTCCGGTGTTGCCGATGAGTCTGCCACTACTCTTCTGGCCGTCTCCTCGCCTCCCACTCTACGCACAGAACGTGGCGAGATTATCGGGACTGGTCCCATATCTGCCGAGGAGCGAAGCCCAGACAGCCCGTCCGTGATCACCGCACCACCAGAAATAGTCGCCGCGGCTCCCCTACCACCACCTTTAGCCGAAGGGTCCATTGCCTCCCAGCGTCTGGCGCGTGTCCTTGTCGTCGACGACAACCGCATCAACCTCAACCTGATGATGACCTTCATGCGGAAGCGCAGGCTGACCGAGTTGGATGCTGCCGAGAACGGCAAGCAGGCCGTCGAAGCCGTCGAACAGATGCCGAATGGTTACGATATCATCTTCATGGACATGTCCATGCCTGTCATGAACGGGTTCGAGGCCACACGCGCCATTCGCTCGCTGGAGCGCGATCGTGATGGCTATGGGCCGACTATTATCATCGCCTTGACAGGACTCAGTAGCTCGCGCGATGAGTCTGAGGCTTTGGCCTCGGGTGTCGATCTATTCCTGACGAAACCTGTCTCCTTCAAGGAGGTGGCTCGCCTGCTGGAGGAGTGGGAGAAGGACGGTCTGGTGAAAGAGCGCAAACGAGTGCATTGAACCCGTGAGGCTTTTTTTTTGTGATTTCGAGATGCTTTTATTCTGCTTGCTCTTTATTCCATTCGCCTCCCCTCGCTCTTGCACCGGCAGACCTAGTCATTCCCTCGTTTGCTGAGATGTGATTCATGACTGACTGTCCCTTCGCACATACCTCCCATTGCCATTCTCTTTTCCCAACAAATGCAATATTGGGATACATATCCACCGCTCCTCACCCATTTCTCATGTTTCGTTGGTCATCACGGATACATTCCTCTTCATGATACGACGTCTCTTCATTGGTCTGCCGAGTGATTATTTCTGGTCATGTTCTCGCAAACATAGTCGACATATTCATCTCTGACAGACGCAAACGATTTGTTATTTTTTGTTTTCAACCATGTCTCCCACCTTATCCCCGCAAATTTCCTTCATCTGTGATTCGCATTGCATCCGGTCGAGAGTTGGATATACGAGAAGCTACGACCGGCATTTTCTATTTCCCTTGTTTTGTGCTTTGGGTTGTTCGGAGCGGCCTGGACTTGGTGTTTTCTGGGTTCAGGCGATATACACACGACGCGAATGGAACAAATCCACATATATGACTATATTTGACTTTTGGCTTATACCTATGAACATGAGAAAAGCATTTGGTATACATCTGTGCATGCATATAAGATCGCGAATTCAAATTTAGTATCATATACTGTCTGTAGAAACAAATCCTTGATCAAGCAGTCGATAGAGAGACCAGAAAAGTTCCAGTTGAGATCGCAGCCCCCGAAACTAAACGAGCGTTCATTCAAAGGAAACTATTTGATTCTGGTTTAACGAATTGATATTTACTTGTCCTCGTGACATTTGATGCATGCCAAATCCTTTGCTGTCTCGACGAATTGCCAGACTAGCGGGTTTCTGCAAGAATCCTCCTCCTGAAAGACTATTGCTGCATAGTCTGGGCTAAGCTCTTCCAGATGGCGCATCGCTGCGTTTGATCATTGGGCACGGATTCCATAGCTGTTGCGTTCAGCTGGAATCTCAATCGCTGACTGCCATGCGGTCCCCACGGCTTCCACTCTGGAGCTGTAAAGTGTCGGTACGTGTTTGGATCCAGGGTTAGAATAAAGCTGATCCAGTAGTCCATAACAATAGGAACCATTGGCGCGTTGTAGGTCAGATACGAGCAATCATCGCAAGCTCCCGCATTCCCCGGGCCATAAATAGCTGGCTTCTCAGACACATGTGGCACTCCGAGACCTACCAATTCGTCGTCAGCATCCCAGACATTATATCGGTAGCTCCAGGTCTTCATGGAAGAGTGATAAGTCGCAAGCGATCTGGCAATCTCAATCCCAGGACAGGTAAACGTTGATTCTCCGTAAGCTTTTGCAGTTGGGGGGAAATAACTTGCGTGGAGAGGCAGATGTTGCCCAGGTGGGTACATTTTTTTGATGAGTTGAAGATCAGCTGGTGTCAGTCGAGGGTAATTGGCCTGCATAAATTCCAAAAATTCCGAGGACGTGCTAGCATTAGGGCTAAACGCCGTTCCCTCGTTGTTATCATCACCGACCATAACTGGTACCCTCGCCACCCTTCCTTGTTCAAAAAGAGTGTAGAGATAGTCTGGAGAGAATGTTCCGTCAATCACGGGCAGGAAGTACCAAAGGGGCGTTTCCTCTGTTCCGGGAAAACGAGATGCCACATCTGCGGACTGAAGAGTTGCTGTGTCTTTCGATCGCAGACACGACATCGCATCTGCGTCGTTTTCACAGCTGACATTTGCTACGAAACGGGCAAATTGAAACTCCGACTCAGCCACCGTTCGGTGGGTAGGAAGAAACGGTGATTCTGCTATCGCGCCTACGAAGAGCTTTTCACGCTCACCCCCATAGGCGGTTAGATGATAGGCGATTGAGCCACCACCGGCTGAATCACCATGAATGACAACATGATCTGGGTCTCCTCCAAACTGTTGAGCTATGTTAGTGTGGTTACCTGTGTATTGAAGCCTTGATAAGGACGTACCAGATGAATGTATTTTTGTGTCCATTGCAAAGCTTTCTGCTGATCGAGTAGCCCAACATTCAGATCCCCGTTTTCACGGATCCTCTCACTGGCCAAAAATCCAAACGCCCCGACCCGGTAGTTGATCTGAACAAATACCATACTTGAATTTGATTTGGAGACAACCTCTGTTCCGTTGAAGTTCTGGTCTGTATCCCCAGCATAGCCACCGCCCTGGATGAAAAACCAGACGGGTAGTTTAGAATTGGGAGTGGCATTGCTTGGTGTAAAGATGTCCAGGAACAGACAATCCTCATTCGTAGTGTTGCTTAAACCTGGTCCGACGCCAGCGGTTCCAACACAGGTGGGTGCAAACTGTGGATTAAGGTGAACCATGAGCATAAAGCAGAGATCTTATAAAGAAGACTAAACATTTGAGAATATGTGTACCTCTTTGGCAGGCTGTACTCCGCCTTCATGAACGGGATCTTCGGGTTCTCTCCATCTCAAATTCCCCAGAGGCGGAGCGGCATATCGCATGCCCAAAAACTGGTTAACGCCGACATCCAAAAAGGTGCCTTCATATTTAGCGTATCCTAAGTCCACAATAGGACTATTATCGCTACTCGCAGTCTCCAAAGGTCTCCCAGCGATTAAATCGGGGTAACCCAACCATCCGAGGACTACAAGGTTTCGCAACCACATGGTTTTTGATTTCGACTCGTAGAGTTTCTGGAGATCGGGGAACAGCCGGTTAATCGCACCCTTATTTATAAGACCAGAACTATGCATCATAGCCAGGATCATGTATTGTCAAGAGAGGGGTAACCATAACATGCTAAGTCCAGACCACAACCTGGATGCTCGGGGTATTCCTTTTCCGGGATGCGGAGAAGACTATCCATTTACCCAATGAATGAAAGGTGAGCGAAAATCAAGGATTCGTCCCTTTACTCCAAGTTTCCTGCAGATCTCACTATATGGTCATGTAACCGCTCCTGCAGCCCCGTCAGGAGCCGAGGTGCATACTCGTTCTATGGCGGTGTAGAAACAGGGTTGGATTCTATTAAGAAGTAAAAAATCACGAAAATGGTGCTTGCAATCGAAAGCAGACAAGAGGACACAACCCTTCGAAAACAGTCCTTCCGAAGTCTCCTGGTCAAATCAAGCGTCTAGTTATATGGCTGAAGGAAGAAGGGCTCTTCGAGGGATGACATGTCAGGTGTGTTGTACTGCGAAAATGCATCGTACGCATTGACATGATCCCAATCACCCATCAAAAGTTCCACGACAGTATCCAACGGCACCTGGACATCTGTATTGATATGATACCGGTGGTTCTGTGGTGATGGCTTGACAATTGCCAGGAATAGTTTTTCCAGGAAAGCTTTTGTCTTGTGGCCTACGGGGCTCATTTGCGCCATCTCGTCGCAAACCGCAATGCTGATCTGAACTTGATTGCACCACGTCTGATAGTCACTGCTTCCAGTGGGTTCAATTGCTAGTGCCATTAATGGTATTAGGCAGGCCTGGAACAGAAACCAGATCGCATTCCAGCAGCACATCTTTGTTGCGCGCCACTCGGTCTGGATGCTGAAAATCGACTCCGCTGCTATGTGTCGGCATTTGGAAACAATGGATTGTTCGTTTGGTGAAAGAAACTCAAATTGGATCTTTCTGATGACGGTGTCGAGAAGAAGAGGCCGGTGCAAGAGCAGTCGAATGTTCTGGTATCTCCATTTGAGCACTAGCCGTGCATCATGGAGGCCGGGAGCGCTAGGATCGGACACTCGAAGAAATAGTGGGAGGTCCTCAAACCAGGAAACAAGCATGTTATCGTAAACATGCAGTTCTTCATCGCCAAGGACAGGCGTAATGAGAAATCGGTCCTGGATCTGGTTGATGATCTTGCACAATTGGACGTTATGAATCAGAGGAGAGTGAATCGTTGGCTCCGTCGGTGGAAGCTCGCCAAACTGAATCTTATCAGAAACCTCGTTGAAGATTCTCAACAAAAGTGACTCATACCTGGTCATCGAGAATATTTTTCGGTTGATCAAGCAAGGTACCCAGCATCGCAGAGGGCCGCCCCAGTGTGACCGATCCCCAGGTATCGAGCACATAGATAGTCCACCAATTTCTGCGCTTCACTTCTTCTCCGAGGATAACCCTTCCTTCAACATCCTCCGATGCGTGAAGATGGAGTCCGAGGCCACTCGCTATTCTATAGCACGCACCTATAATTGCAGAGGCCATGTTGGGCCGACTGCGATAATGCAGATACATTCCTCCCATGAGAACAAGCGCTTGCAGTGTTTCCAAACGACCGCTCCCAAAGCTTTCAAGTGATAGATATCGCTGTGCCAATTGGTAGTATTGTAAATCTTCTTCAGAGTCACCACGAGAGGTTGCGACGCTTCCCAATGCAAGAACCATGTTGAGTAGGGCAAGCCAAGATCTATCCTGACTGCCCTGATTTGTCAAGTATCTATTGCGAAATCTGGGCTCGTGAATTATAGGAGCAAAAACATGGATATTGGCAAAGTAGGCGTCAATCAGTCGTTGCTCTTCATGATATGAGGAAACGCGATTGACAGAAGGCTGCGGTACAATGACCAGTTGACTCTCGAGTGGGCTTGCGCTGAACTTTTTCGACGGCATTAACTTTTCCTCGGCGAATTGTCCCGGAACGGCATTTTCCAAAGCCCTCAATGCTGCGGCGACGGAGGATATGCCAACGAAAGAAGACTTTTTTTTCTGTGATAACGAAAGCGCATTCACATCGTCTTCAACAGAGTGCTCAGACCAAGGCGAAGTCTCGTCCCATTCGAATATAGACGAATCTTGGCATTGTAGCTGATCAAGTCGGACATTCACATCTAGGTCTGGCACTGATCTAGGTTTTGGTGGAATTATGACATCGGGAGATGCGTCGGAGGAACTGTGTTGAGCGGTACTTGGCGAATAGTCACTTTCTGATTTCGCCAATTCCAACAAGGCCTCTTTCGAAAGATTCTTGAGTGACTGAACTGGGGTGTTAGGGAATAAACACTTGACAACTGTTTCATAGTCGTTGGTGGCTGCTGCTTTTTGACTCCTAGTTCCGTCAGCTCCAATGGCTCCCCTAGAATATTTCAGAAAGACCAACTTTCTCCCTCGTCGACGGTACTCGGGGAAAATACATTCGACATTACAGGCAAGACAGCCAGTACAGGGTCGCGTCCCAATGCACTTGGTTTTTCGCCGTCGGCATTCCACACAGGCTTTTGCAACAATCGAACGACGTTGATTGGATGGATCTCTTGTCGAATCGATTCCAACAAAGGTATTGAACATTTTG
This sequence comes from Penicillium lagena, assembly GCF_028827675.1. NCBI lineage: Eukaryota > Fungi > Ascomycota > Eurotiomycetes > Eurotiales > Aspergillaceae > Penicillium > Penicillium lagena. The sequence goes on along the minus strand of NW_026623222.1, from coordinate 1,588,029 downwards.
TTCCTGCTGCCATGGGGCCTAAGAGTGTGCGGTCGTGTGCCATTTAAGGGGCTTTGTGGCTTGGTTTTCCGTTTTGTGACGATATAGAGAAGATGGTCCAGTCTGGGGCCCCGCATGCAAGGCCAGGCGAACCAAGCCTACCCAAGCCAAGTTTTTGGGAAAGAAACACTAGCACGGCGGCGCATTGACCACGAAAATCCGAGGCTACCGAACTCGGTGACTTCGATTGGTTAGTATGTCCTCATGCTCCAGTCGGAGTCACCGTGGCGCAGGCTAAGTGCTTACTTAGTATGGAGAAGCCAACCCTGGACTTGCTAATGCAACCATTTCATGCCAGCATCGTTAAAAAATCAAGTTGCTGGGTGACTATTGGTGCTGACATGAGTTATTATTTGTGCCGAGGTACTGCCCCGCGTATACTGCTAGGACGGATCTCAAACATCGTCACTCCGTCTCTGTTAAATAGATTGAACTGCGCTGGACCTGAAATCCTAAATGCATAACTGGCACATAAAGATGAATAGTCAGCGGTCGTTCGGGCTGTTGATGAAGCGAGAAGCACCTGTGGGGCTTACTCTCCAGAAGACATCGACCCACTGATCGACAATAATGATGCTTGATCGAACGAATCGCTAAGTTTTGGCTGCTCTTCCCCGCTGTTAATTAACCCGGACTTTGCGGTGATATCGGGCAGAAGTCGGGGCCCAGACACCCCTCACTGTTAGACTAAGATAAAAAGCGTCTAGAAGAAAATATTAGTGAAACGACATAGTAATATACTCTTTCCTGCGCGTCTGAGCGCTGCGTAGAAGTGAAAATGACATAGCGTCCCTGCTCACCGTGAACCGAATTCGAACATTCGCTAAAGCCTAACAATCAGCCCTGAAGAGACTGCTAGTAAATGAGCAGGCACCTGCAGGAACTTTGTTGGTAACATGGATTCGTTTCCTACCCATCATTTATGAATTCCTTTTGTTAAGAGCACGTTAACGATACTGGCCATTTTTCATGATAATGTTTGCGGAGTCATTTATCATGACAGACAATAATTTCGAATGAAAGAATCCGTAGCTAAATAGCAAAATATACACTATCATTGTTCACTAAGTTTCTGGCACGTGAATTTTACGCATTGGCAGTAATGACGGCCATTTGGACAAAGCTAGCCCCGTTCCTACTCAAGTAACACAGTAGATATGTGGTCGACCATGCATATTAATGGCATGGATGAGATGATCAGTACCGAAGTTTGATGGGCGACAAAGATCCCTTTAATCAAACTTCATTTAACTGCGATTGGTCCCACATTTCTTCACGGCTGCATAGAACTGTGGCGCCAGGGACAATTTAACGCCACTGCCAGCCAACGTTTCATTGCAGGAAGACGTAGATGTGATAAGAAAGGCATGTGCCGCTGACGATACTCCTTCCGCCACCAACTTTGTTTTGAATTCTTCCAAGCCATCACCTCTTGACTATGCATATCACGTATCTCTTGGCTCTGGCCCCGACAGCCATTGCGACGGTAGCGACAACCAAAAAGCGTGATGTCAATAACCCTACAGTCAAGACAGCTCAAGTGGTCGGGCTTTTGGCCGACCCCACTCTAAACCGTGACTCCTGCGGCTCAGCCCAATTCGGCGATCGTGCGCTATGGGTATGCCGAGACTCACAGCACTATGATTCAAACGGCATCCCGGATTTGCCTCTATTCACAAGCTCCGCCTCTTGGACCGATCTGATTTCAGGCGGTGGCACAAATCTCACCATGTATGGGAACAACAACGACATGTCCTTCTACCCTCTTGTGCCTGGCAACTGCGATAGCAACCAGGCCGGGACTTGTACAGATGGTACCCGGTATCCGCTCTGGGCAAACAGTCCACCGCTAGTGACAAGCTCCGAGTCCAATGGCACGACTATCGGATATACATGGATCGACAATGATCATATCTCCGGTTTGACGGACCTCGTCGCCGACCCGTCCGTCACTCTTTATCGAGTGTCTTATACATCCGGTGACAGTAACCTCCCTCAAGCAGAGATAGTGAACTCAGCCTTCTGGGCTGAGAATGAGATACCGTACGGAAATTACGGTGGTGTTGTCCAAGACGACACAGCTTATATCTGGGGCAAAGGCTCCAACGGTGATGTCGCGTTGGCCCGTGTTCCAGTGGGCAGTGTGGAAGATAAGTCGCAGTATGAGTTCTATGTGAGTGGAGGCTGGACAACTGAGCAGCCCGCATTGGGTGACGACTCGACTACTATAGCCAACGTCAGTGCTGGCGGACAGGGCACATACTATTACTCCGAGTCCTGGCAGTCCTATGTCTGGATTGGACAGGCAAGTGAGTCTGTTTCGGCAGATTTCTACATTACCACAGCCCCCGCACCAGAAGGCCCTTGGATTGAACCTGTTCATTTCTATTCAGGGGTCAATGGGAACTACTCCTTAGGTGCCTATACTCTGCAGGCCAACCCGGCTCTTTCTCCAGCGGACGAGAATAGCATCTATCTGACCTATACCAAGACTGATAGTGTTGGAGATAATGTGGCCCTGTATACAACGCCTTTGATCCTTGTCGAATGGGAAGACTAAGCGTGGATAGATCTTGAAAGGATGAACACATAGCTATTGATGTCTGTGTCTTGTGACGGAGTAGCTAGCTAGCACAGTTGAGCTCGTGTAATGCAATGATATTGCCTATCGTGGATATCGTGGATAAGCAAATCGCTACCATCTTAGTATCGTTCAACCAGCCACAGTCGGCGCTGGTCCTCGGGCATTGAATTCAAGCGTTCTGCCTCGGTGCGCTTGACAATCAAATAATTTTGTACAAGTTTCGGACCAATAAGCTCTTGTAGGGCTTCATCTGCTTCGAGAGCCGCGAGACTCTGGGAAATGCTTGTTGGGAGAGGTGTTGTAATCCCAATGGCAGTGCGTTGTGCCTGAGAGAGAGTAGACGGATCGACTGGAAGATAATTTAATTAGCGGGACTTTTGTTCAAGGGCAGCTTTCGTATTGACAGCGACAGAACAAGGACAGGCATACCGGTACAATCCTGTATCGTCAGAGGCAGGTCAGCCTTCAACCCCAAATAGCCACAAGCCAAAACAGCAGCAACAGCCAGGTAAGGATTTGCCAACCCGTCCAGCGACTTGAGCTCCCAGTGTCCCGGGCCGATCTTGCGAACAGGAGTCTCGCGATTTTGGAAACCCCAAGCAACCCATTCAGAGCCTGACCAGATACCAGATTTAACGCGATCATAGCTTGCATCCTGGGCAAGTGTAAAGGCTACCAGAGCTGGATAGTGAGTTAGGATGCCGGCGAGGAAAGAATCTTGGCGCGTCGGAGGATGAATAGAAAGATGTGCATGGGTAGCACTACCTGCATTACCGGGAATTGGCCGTGGATGCAGCGTAGCTCGCAGACCATGCCGGTCTGCGATAGCTACAACAACTTGTCTAGCGGCGAAAAGAGCGTCGACGGCTTTGAGCGGGTTGGTGGGAGGAAGGATGAATTCGAACTGGCCAGGCGCTGATTCGGCATGGAATTGCTGTAACTCAATGCCCATAGATGCCAACGTGCGCACAACTTCTTCAAGAATTGGGACCATTCGCCGCGTGTCGGCAGTCATCTGTGACCAGGAGTGGTTGGCCGTCGCTGGCCTGTACGCTGTCGCTCTGTCGGTGGATTCGTCAGTGGTTGCGACAGGCTGCAAGAATACTACTTCAATCTCAAAGCCACAAAGAATGTCAATTTGGTGCTCCGCATGTAGCTTATTGACGATAGTCTGCAACGTGGTCCGCGGGCATTCGTCCATCGGGGCATTGGTTTCTGAGCGCCAGAAGGTCATGACTGTCGCGCTTGGTGCTGCCGGGGTCGTCATAGCCCCGTTGGGATACAGACTGTCGAGGTCGGGCTCCAAGTAGAACTGCCCAGTGGTTGATCCTCCCGGTGCGACAAAGTCATCTTGTAGCATCCATAGGACTCCTAGTGTGACACCGACTCGCCGCTGTGATTGAGCGATCCGAGCAAATTCGCGGATTGGGAACATTCGTACGCGCAGTGTTGCTGTGTAGTCGACCCATTGCATCCAGATGTACTCGATCTCTGGATGAGCGAGCAGGAATTGATCGAGTTTGTTTGAGATAGATGGTAAATTGGTTTCTTTTGTCAGTGATAACTGGGATATCTTGTCGGGAGTGTATTGGGCTGTTTGCTTCAGTCCGTAAAGGCAGTTAGAGTTGTTAAAGAGAATGTCGGCAGCGGCCGTCATGGCTTGAAAAATAGTATAATCCCTGTTCTGGACATAGTCCACAAGAACCTGCAAAGGCAGGAATATGAGCATCCATCCGTAGAAAACCAGCGAATATTTGCCACTTACTGTTTCCAGGGCCTGGCGGAACTGTCGATTGGCAAGCCAGAATGTCTCTGGGTGGAAATGGCCGTCTGTGCTCCAAAGAAGACGGCTAGTTGGTGTAATCTCCAGGCTTTCGCGCAAAATTCTCTCCTGCGCCTCGCGACTGACCATGGGAAAGACCTCACCCAGGTCAAGGTACACGTTGGGATACACGCAAGCCAGATAACCTGCATCCCGCGTATAAGGATATGCAGAGTGCAGCAGCACAATGTCAGCATCAGGATATTGCGCAATAAGCGGTTGCAAGTACGCCGGATTGGCTTTGAGAAGGCTGATATCATTGTCCCCCAAGCCCGTGTGGAATTGCAAGGGCTTCACAATGCCGCTTCTTTTGCGGAAGGTGATAGCTTTCAACGTCTGCTGAACTAACCAGTCATTCAGTGGCTTGTCTTCGACCCGATACCCTGACTTGGTAGTACCCGAATCAAGAGTGCGAACCAGCGAGGCAGCTAGAGTGACGTCGTCGGAAGAGTAAGGATCAATATCCAGACCTGTCCGATAACAAACGACGGACTTCAACCCAACGACGGCTGGGTCCTCCATTGCCTCAGACAAAGCATTTTGGAATTGTTGACGGAAAATACCCCAGACAGTTTCGCCGGGCTTGCGCTCACCACTGCCAAGTTGGCGGATGAGAGAAGCCGCCACGGCTTCGATGCGGACGATACGTTTCGTTTTTGAAACAGTAAAACGATCATGCCAGTCGAAGGGCTCAACGTCCTCGTCGGCTAAAAGATCGTCCAGCAAGAGCATGTGCGTTCCTTGTAAGCACCGGCGGACCAATCCGTCATAGTCCTGCTTTATCAACTGGTCCCTGGCCGACAGGATATCGGCCCAGTCTTCGCAGGGACTGCCATAGAGCTCCGCCAGCTGGCTTCTTGCCCGAATTAATGGCAGAGATTTATGGGAATTTTGCAAAGCCCGACCGTGAGCTTCGGACGTAATGGCTTCGAGAGGATAGCTATCATAGTCGGTGACTGATTCGCGGTCTAAAAGATTGTGGGCGTGGTTGTCGATGAGCGGATGGAATCGCACTAGATGTCGCAGGGGTTCTAGGGAAGCCATTATTGTGTGAAAAGGATGGAGGAAGATGCATATCTATTGCAGTCGGGCTGGCGCTCGGCAGCCACGTGATATATTTTGGCCTCACAGACAGGGCATCCACATGGTAGCTCCGCTGTCAAGCAGATTACAGGTCACTGCACCTAGGGCCAGAGGGCGCTACACCTAGATACACTTTTTTTTTCTCAGCTCACTGCACCCATCTCGCATTCTTTCTTATTAATCATTGTAATGCCATAGTAACGAGGTATTTTACCCACATACTGTATCTGTTTTGGCCTGTTTTCTAGTCTTTACCATCACTACTATCACCATGGCGAACAGTAATCAACCTATTTGGAAGGAACATGAGGATCGGACGATCCATGATCTTATACGATTTGATCCTATACCCGAACCGACCAACGACGCCCTTGAATTCGGAGTGTAGGGCGGTATTCACGATCGTCATTCATCGATTCCCGACCCAAACGAGGTAAATATATATAAGCATCAACAAATACTATAACTATTCACTAACTAGTTATTAACTATTTTTTTGCACCCTGACCCTCTTCCGACGCCCTTGACAGACCGATCAACACATGCAGTATCAGCTGCATCTATTGAGCATGTGGCCTTGCTACCTGAGTATCTACAAACGCATGACGCCGGGTACGCATACGTGGTGAACCTCGAAAACACTAAGCCCTACCAGGTGAAAGAGGTGCTTAAATCGGTAGGGTCTGCCTCCAAACTACTTATTAACTAGTTACTAAACTAGTTAGTATGGATTCAGTACTCGTTCAAAGGCAAAGGTGCAGCATCAAATGTTTTCAATACGTATTTTGGCTGCTCAACAGAGAAAAAACGATATACATGCTCTAGTATTAAGCGCTGCGAGTTCCTTGACCCAGAGCGTGCTAGAATAGGTCACCTTCACGCTGACGAGACACTTTTCACTAAGCTCGCTCAAATCCGGCGACGCATAGAGCATACTGAGGATTTCGGACTACTTCGACGCGCAAGTACAGCGTAAGTAAACTAATTAATAACTAGTTAAAAACTAGTTCTATACAGTGCGTCCCGAAACGGGTGCAACCACCTACCCTCTTCGATTGATTCTCCAGGCTCCAAAGCCAAGTCACGCTAGTCTATATTAGGAGTTTCCGGAGTACCCTTGTCAGTTGGACTTGTAACGTTATTGCTTCTTACGTAGATTACAATCTCTATAGCCCAATTATCGAGCATGAACGGAACCTAATCAAATATGTTACAGAGTGTAAAGGAAATCCTATCTCAAGTCTCCGGTCAGTCGTGAGCCTAGCAACCATCACGATTACACTCCTAATTCCCGCAGCGCTTTCCTCTTTGCCGCAATGTCCTTTAGCACATTTCTCATTTCCTCGTTGTTCGCTTCTTCCTCCAGACGTTCCTTCTCTTTCTTTTCTGCAAGTGCCGTCTCGCTCAATTCCTCAAACATCCACCATCCAGAGAACGGCTGGATAGAATCTTTCACCAGTTCTCCATCAGAGACTTTAGCGTTCGCTCCGGACTTTGCCCCGATACCAATCATGCCAGCGACCATCGAGGTCTTGAGATCACAACCATTATCGTTCACTTGAACGGGCACACTGACGCATCCACTTGGTATATCCGACGTGTCGATTCGGCCCTGGGGTCTGTAAAGTGTCTTCCCCTCTGTGTTCCAAAAGCAGAAAGCCGTGACCCATCCTGAAAGGTAGTCGGGACCGCTTCCCATCCATTCGAAGTGTACGCACTGGTTCCAGAAGTCCACCACGTCAGGGGAAGGGGAGTCGTCGAAAGAAGCGACAAATTTCTCTAGAACCGGTTTCAGAAGAGATGCAAAGTAGGTTGGCTCTTCGCCGAGCGTCGAAATCTTGTCGATTCTGCTTTGAAGTTGTTCCCAGTCGTCTTTCTCACCGAGCAAAGTCACCGACGGAATACCGCACGTCATCTCCATCTCATAGGAGAAGTATTTTTGCATCGTTCCCATCATAATCACGGCAGCGACAACCTCGTCCGTCGTGGTAGTAGTACTGAAAGAGGGCATGATCCAATCGCGAAGCTCAGGGTCGACCACGTTTTGCTGAATGAGCCCTGTCAACTGCACTGCCAGCTGGCCCACATCCACAGAGTCGATGGTTCCACCTTCAATTACTTTAAGGTGCTTCTGGCCCTCGTGCTCGACGAAATGCGCCCGCAGTTCCTCCGCGTGGGCGTGGATGTAGAAGCTAAGCTGGACTAGGATGGAAAACCACACGTCCTCCGGCCGCAAGACCAGATTGTGGTGGTCGGAATAAGCATGCCATACTGCGTGCACAAAGCCGTGAGGGCTAGGGCTGATGTGAGTTTGAGAGGCGACGGGAAGCCTAGAGATTGAACTTTGGAGAACCTGCTTGCAGCGATAGTATTCGGCCTCGCATGCTTCTTTGAGGAAATCCTCGGCATTTTCACATCTCCGGCCTGTCCAGGCCACAGGTTCTTTGTCGGAAGTCTTCAGCGTGACGGGCATCTTAGGGTATTGATGTGCGAGCGAAGTAAGATTCACGTTGCGTGAATAACAGTGATGGAGTGCTAGCGATGTTAACGGGAAAGAAGTAGGCGCGGCGGGGTTGCAGGACGTGGAGAAGTTGGGGCCAGTAAAATAGGGGGCGAAGAAGGGCGACTAGGCAATGATATAGGGGAAGAAAGGGATGAAGCAATAGACATCAACAATATCAACAAGAACAAGATAAGCAAATAGAACGGTCACGATGACACGAACTTTCTGTTCCCTCCCTTCTTTCCCGCTCGATACCCAGTACAGTAACACACCATCGCGGCCATGCGACCAGCTATTGATCATGGCTTGAGGTTCCTAGCCTATCACGTAGACGGATCTTTGGCTATCTGATGGCCACCGGAGAATATGGTATGTCCTAGGAGCCATTCTCTGACTCCTAGGATCAGAAAGATCAACTCTCAAGAGATCTAAAACTGCATACTACATTTAGATATAAGAAGTGGCAGAGGGAAGTGACCTCGCTTGATTCTCGAGGCCCCTTCTAGGCTCTACTTTTTGACTTGTTTGCATTATTATCGGATATTCTAGTTGCCCTGGCTCGCCAATTCAGTTCTAATACAGAGCAATGTATTATAATTAGAGCAAGTCACTGTATTCATACTGATACAGCAATATTGATATTCCCGAGAATATTCCCAACATAGACTAGTATATCTTGGCGTTGGAGCTGGAGATGTCGAATCCAGGTGGAGAATTGATCCGCCACAAATTACCCAACTAGTAATATCATGACCGCAAGATAGAAGAAGTCTGACATTCTAAGGATACTCTGGCTATCTCTTTAATAGTGCACAATGCATAGTAAGCGAAATAAGCACACAATAACAAAAATGTGAAAATACAAAAGCAGTTTAGTGCTGACAAACTTTTATGCATGGATCCACCATGCTGGCATCTCGACAGGAGAATCAATCGACGAGCCACAGAACTCTCGAAAGACGAAATGTGGTAAGAACTAGTTACTAACTATTTCAAGACTAGTTATTAACTAGTAATAGGGATGATCCATCCTTAGGGTGATAATGATCGCTTTTGAGTCTAGCAACGGCGGCCCTTCCACCCATGCCATCCAGAGCGGCTCGCCGCTTGACCGCCCACCACCGCCTGTGCCGCGCCACTATTCTGCACCCGCCGAGCACTTCTACTCATCTAGGAATCCTTTCCAGCAACAGAAGACGCGATCGTAGCAACAAGGGTATCGCTTTCCTTCTCGGCCTCTTCGTACTTCTTCTTGAGCAGCAGAGCGACCAAGGCGTTACGGTCGCTCTCTACATCTTTAGGAAGATCTGCCTTGTTCGGGCCCAGCAAAAGAGTAGCAGCATCATCCAAGGCTCCCAGAGACTTCTCGCACTTGTTCGCGTCTAGAAGAAGTTAGCGATATGAAGAGAGTCCACTCAAAGGGATTGTAACCGATACCAAGGTCTTTGACGGCTTCAGCGGTAAGGCCATAAAGCGTGGGGAACTCTTTTCTCTCGGACGCAGTCGATCTGAACCGCTCGAGCACCACCGAGGCGTCCACCCGAATATTGCCTGCGTTAACCACGTTCTTGTTGAGTTCTCTGATCTTTTGAACGCGTCTTTCTGTATCCTTCCCCAGGGCATCGCGAACCCAGGTCGAGAGGGCTCGCGAGCGAACCTGGAGAAGACTTCCACGTTCGAACATGAGGGATTCTAGCTTGCGACCTTGATTTTCACGATCGAACATGAGGGACTCTATCTTGCGGCCTTGATTTTCACGTTTGGACATGAGGCACTCTATGTTGCGGCCTTGATTTTCACGTTCGGACATGAGGCACTCTATCTTGCGGCCGTGGTCCAGTTGAAGTTGCTTCATCTCTCTCATATCAGCAAGCAACTTAGACCCTCTCTCATTTGTTATGGCATCTTGCTCATCGTCGTACGCCATGGATGAGATAGATCGACTCATCTTCTCCTGAGCCGCTTTCGTTGGATTCTCTTTGTCGCTGGTCTCATCACTGTAAATGACCAACGTCGACGCCTACGGAATCAACAGATTAGTTAATTATGACACAAGCAAGGGCAGGTCAGATAAACGTCACCATTCGGGGGGGTTTGGCTGATGAGTCAGTGGTTTTTTCGGGACACCTCCGATCTCCTCCAGCGCCGATCGCTTCCTCGTCGGATCCGAGGGGCTGGGTGGCATGTTCTGTATGAATACAGACAGCGGGCTACGGGTGGCTGGTGAGGAAGTTCTCGCGATATGAGAGACACGAAGACTTGGTGGGGAGAAGAAGAAAGAGGGAGGAGAATGAAAGCAAGGTAAACAAAGAGTCGAGTGAGAGTAGATGGGAACGTTGATTGCTATCATTTTGGCCATCATAATCTTAATACCACTCTCAATACTGGCCCTCGATAGTTAAGGTGCCCGTTTTGGTAACCAAATACTCGTTGACAGCCACGTCCTTGCCGCTCTCCTTTCCGTACCCAGACTCCTTGATACCGCCGAAGGGCGACTCAGCGGCCGATTGGTTCCCTGCATGGAGCTTGTCAGTTTCGTTACTTTTTCTTAAGGCTTCGTAGGAACCTACCTGTGTTCATCCCAATCATTCCGGCCTCCAGATTCTCCAGCAGTCGCCACATACGGTCGATGTTCTTTGTGAAAGCATAGCTGGCTAGCCCCATGCTGGTGTCATTAGCCAATTTAACCGCCTCCTCTTCTGTCTCGAATCGATACAGCGCTGCGATGGGTGCAAATGATTCCTCCTGCGAGATGAGCATATCGTCCGTCATTCCAGACAGAATGGTTGGTTCGAAGAAATATCCTGAGCTTGAGGTCAACGGCTTGCCACCCAGCAAAACATCTGCTCCACGTCGGCGCGCGTCCTCGACATGAGCATTGGCCTTCTCGATACTGCGCGGCGTGGTCAACGGGCCCATTGTCGTGCCCGCCTTGGCGCCATGGCCGACTACCAGGGCTGCGGTCTTCTCCTTGAGCAGCGCGGCGAACTTGTCATAGATGCCGGCTTGTACATACACCCGATTTGCAGTGATACAGGCTTGTCCGGCATGACGCCACTTAAGAACCATCAGCTGATCGATGGCTTGATCGAGGTTGGCATCGTCGAAAACCAGGAAAGGACAGTTCCCTCCGAGTTCAAGTGTCAATTTCTTCAGACCCTGGGCACAGTGCGAGGCGACCAGCTTGCCGACGCGCGTAGATCCGGTGAAGGTGACCTTTTTGACCAGTGGATGCTTGCACAACGCCTCGCTCAGCGGTGGTGTGTTGTCCAGATCGGTAGTGATCACATTGAACACTCCGGACGGAATTCCCGCACGCTTTGCCAGTTCTGCTAGCGCCAGTGCCGAAATGGGCGTCTCCGGACTCGGCTTGACCACCATAGTGCACCCTGCCGCCATAGCCGCGCCGACCTTGCGTAGTACCATTGCCACGGGGAAATTCCACGGCACTAGTGCGGCAGCCACTCCGATCGGCTGCTTGATAGTGAATAGTCTCCGGTTTGGAGCAGCCGGCACCGACACGCTGCCCTGGATACGCTCAGCTTCGCCCGAAAACCACCACAGGAATCCTAGCGAATAATCTATTTCCCCATACGCCTCGGCCAACGGCTTGCCGGTCTCGTGCGTAAGGATTTGCGCAATGTCATCGCGCGCCTCGAGAGTCAGATCATGCCATTTCATCAACCACTTGGCACGCTGGCGCGGGCTGGCCTTGCGGAACTGCTCAAAGGCTGCGTGCGCTGTTTCCACGGCGGTGTCCACATCCTCTACTGTGTTATTTGGGCAGCTAGCCCATGCCTTATCTGTGCCGGGGTCTGTAGGGTCTATTAGTGTCGGTGTTTTCCTACAGTTCGTAGATCATACCAAGCACCTCGAAGCGCTGCCCACTCTTCGCTTGCACCCATTGATTCCCGACAAAGGAGTCAAAGTGGAGCAGACTTGGATCGGCGAGCTGGTAGAAATGGGCATTAGCGGCCGAAATGATAATCGGAGATCTGGCCGAGTTATTGCCCTGCAGTTCACTGACGCACCTTGAACGGCAATTGATACTGGGTCGTCATAATGAAGATGTAGTGGAATAAAGAAGCGGAAACCCGGCGAAGGTGGGGTTTTTATATTCAAGTGGGGAAGCGTCGTTCGACGTCACCTCGGTAGATCATCCCAATGCCTATTGCTTCCCAAGCAGCCGATTCGGCTACTCCACATTTATACAATCAAGACTATCCATACTCGCCTGTTTTCATCACGCAGTTGTCTGTCTTTTCTGCACCAAAATATTATGGAAGTGGCGAATATAGCCCCTCTCGGCCACAGTCCCCAGAGGGAGGTGGCGGTATCTCAGTTCCTTGTATCTGGTTTGTCTCTAGATGGCGACTAATATTCTGATTCACTTAGTTGCTCCGATTCTTAGCTTTTCACTGTGGCGGCGTACCTTGTTAAGTTTAATAACAAAGGAACTCGGGTTTGGATTTTCCTATCGCTATCTTTTCCTGGTTTATGGGTTTACGTATATCGAGGTAACTGACTGGTTTAGATCGATGGGTCTTCACGCTTATTTGTAGATAGCTATCCCATTCGTTGCGTTTGAGCTCCGAGGATCTAAGAATCTGTTATTTAGGGTTCTATTGTATATTATTGTGGCCAGTAAGTAATATATCGGGTCTTGCCTCGGCGGACCCCCACGTGAGTGGGGGAAATCGGGCTTGGTCCGATTGATGATACCTTATCAACCTCTCGGTTGCCTTCACGTTCCTCAACCATGTCTCCCTCTGCCCAAAATAAGACCTACAGCATTGCCTCCATCCCCGCGGACGGTATCGGCCCCGAGGTCATCGCCGCCGGGATCGAAACCCTCCAGGCCCTCGCACAGACTCTGCAGACCTTCGAATTGCAGTTCCACCACTATGACTGGAGTTCCGAGACGTATCGAAAGACGGGGAAGTATATTCCCGACGGTGGCCTCGATGAACTGAAGAAACATGACGCAATCTTGTTCGGAGCGGTAGGAGCACCGGGTAAGTCCACAGCGAAGAAAAGCATCCGAGACTCGAGATACTAACTCCCGTACCCAGATGTCCCAGATCACATCTCCCTCTGGGGTCTCCGACTGGCCATCTGCCAACCGTTCCAACAATACGCGAACGTGCGTCCTACGCGGATCCTTCGCGGCACGGAATCCCCGCTCCGACGCTGTGAGTCGGGCGACCTGGATTGGGTGATCGTCCGCGAAAACAGCGAAGGCGAGTATGCCGGCCAGGGCGGACGATCCCACCGCGGGTTTCCGTGGGAGATCGCCACAGAGACAGCAATCTTCTCGCGGCACGGAGTGGAGCGCATCATGCGGTTCGCATTTGAAACGGCGCAGAAGCGACCGCGGAAGCTATTGACGGTCGTATCGAAGAGCAACGCGCAGCGCAATGGGATGGTGCTTTGGGATGAGGTTGCGGTCGAGATTGCGCGCGAGTTTCCCGATGTGCAGGTAGATAAGATGCTGGTGGATGCGATGACGACCAGGATGGTGCTGAACCCGACGTCGATCGATACGATTGTGGCGTCGAATCTGGTTAGTTCACCCCTGCTCGCCAAGAGATGCCTTATATTCTTATTTTGTTTCTTAATGCTTGGCTGACTACCTGAACTAACCCTTCTCTAGCACGCCGACATCCTTTCCGATTTGGCCGCCGCCCTCGCCGGGTCTATTGGCATTGCGCCCACCTCCAATCTGGACCCGACCCGCCAGCACCCCAGTATGTTCGAGCCGATTCATGGCTCTGCATTTGACATTACTGGCAAGGGAGTTGCCAATCCCGTGGCGACGTTCTGGACCGCGGCAGAGATGCTTGACTGGCTTGGAGAGAAGGACGCCGCCCGGCAACTGATGCAATGCGTTGAGACCGTGTGTGAAGGTGGCGTACTCACTCCCGATTTAAGTGGAACGGCGACTACAAAGGATGTGACGGCGGCGGTTGTGGCCGAAATCCGGAAGTTGCCGAGGTCGTGAGGGTTGATGATCAATTATTTGATTGTAATGTAAGGTAAAATGGTGATGATCGTCCAATTTTCTCAAGATGCAGAGGCCCCTCCGAGGAAAATCGCAACTCTCGCCTATAGATGCGAAGTATAATCTACCCCGTCGGATCAAAGCGTACAGAATCACCCGAAACCGGAAAATTGTTTCAGGCACCAACTTAGACAAAACTTCATCATCACTTCCCCTACCGCGAATATTTCGAACGATGCTGGTTGGCGGAGGGCGCGAGATCGACAGACGATTATCGATCCCCCCTCCTTCAGGTCGCAGCGCTAGGTCTCCTGGCCAATGCGACTCTGGAGAACGATTCGGATCACGGCCACTGTTACATGGGACGATCGTCCCATAAATATGACGTGGAACGCCACGATCTAGCTTCCCATCGACAAGAATCATGTCGTTCTATCGCTTTCTTCTCTGCACGGGCAGTGTCTTGGGCAGCGTGCTGGGAGGTACGATGCTTCAAGAATACTAAAAAAATTGTTTTGCTAACCAATTGATCATTCACAGCTCATGCCAGCCTCAACACGGTCCCCACGGTTCCATTCATTGAGGTCGGAGGCAGTTACTCGCTGTCGCAGCTGACGGACATTGTCATCGATTCCCGGTATGCGGACTCGGTCGACCACAATGGCGAGACCTGGATCCCTCCGACCTTGCAGCAGTTTGCAGCAACCTTCCAGGCAGATCTCCAGTCGGTCTTTGGGCTGGATGTGCAGTTGTCCCATGGCACGAAGCGCAAAGCCAACGCGATCTTTATTACCTTGACCAACCAAACGGGATTCCACGATGCTGCTGGCCGGTGGACGTCCGAAGGATATGCCTTGACTGTGGATGATAAGGGAGTGGTTGTTGCCGGTGCCAGTCCTCTCGGTGCCTGGTGGGGAACACGATCGGTGATCCAGGCCGCGGTGGAAGGGAAGTCGACGCTGGCGAAAGGATCTGGAGTGGATGCACCCGGTTGGGGCACTCGCGGTGTCATGGTGAGTACCTGGTGATTTCTGGTTTCTGAGTAACTTGGTTTAAACTCACTCGGTACATCAGCTCGATGCCGGTCGACACTACTATCCCCCGGATTTCCTGGTCGAGATGTGCTCGTACCTGTCGTTCTTCAAGCAGAACACATTCCATGTGCATCTCAGCGACAACATCGATAACAATGTCGAGCTATACTCGCGGGAGCGCAGCTTGCATGACACTTATGCCGCATTTCGCCTCTGGTCCGAAGACCCGGCTGTCGCCGGCCTGAACAAGCGTGCCAACGAGTCCTACACTCGCGAAGAATTTGACGACATCCAGACCCAGTGCGCGCAACGGGGTGTTACCATCATTCCCGAGATTGAGGCTCCGGGCCATGCTCTTGTGATCGTACAATGGAAACCCGAACTGGGCCTAGGGGACCTGAGCATGTTGAACATCAGCCATCCAGACACGATCCCAACCATGAAGACGATCTGGAAGACCTTCCTGCCGTGGTTTCACAGCAAGACGGTGCACATCGGCGCGGACGAATACAACAGCAGCCTAATTTCGGACTACACGTATTTCGTGAACACGATGAACGACTTCATCCGCACCGAGTCGTCGGGTAAAAAAGCCATGCGCATTTGGGGCACCTTCACTCCCAAGGAGGGTTGTAACGTCTCGAAATCGGTATCCTACCAACACTGGGACACTAGCGCTGACCACCCCTACTGGGACTACATCCAAAACGGGTACAATGTGCTCAACTCGGACGACTACTTGTATCTCGTGGGTGGATGGTCAGGCTCATTCCCGCAGGTGCTCAACCAGACCAAGATCTTTGACGACCCATACGGCAAGCCTTACTCACCCCCGACATTTGACACATCCCTGATTGGGGACAACCCGTCGAGAAACAATCCTCGTACGCTCGGACATCTTGCCGCTCTGTGGAATGACTATGGTCCCAACTCAACTACCGTCCTGCAGGCGTACTACTCGTGGCGCGATTCCCTACCCGCACTCGCTGATAAGCAATGGGGAGGCAACATCACCGCGACGGAGTATAACAGTGTTTTTGATAAGTTGCACGCCGCAGTGCCAGGGCAGAACCTTGATCGGAGTATCCCCAGCAAGACGAAGACTATCCTGCACTATAGCTTTGAAGAAGACAACGCGAAGACGGTGAAAGACCATTCGGGCAATGGTTACGACGGCACCGTCCACGGATGCAAGATCCGCAACGGCCAAGTCCACTTTGACAATGGCTGCTACGTCGAAACACCGCTGGGCAGCAAGGGACGAGACTATACGCTCTCGTTTTACGTGAAGCCCACGAATAACGTGCCGGGCACTTTATTCGCCGGCCCAGATTCCACCTTTGTCAACGGCAACGGCACCATCTCCAACACTACCCTGATTAGCGGCGGAAATCCCTATTCGCTCAACTACACTCTGCCACTGAATGCCTGGACTGGCGTGAATCTCATCGGCAAGGGCGCGAACACGATCATGACTGTCGCAAATGCGGGAGACTCGTCTAAGACTATGGTGTTCAATACGAGGATCGGGGTTAATGGCGAGAGCTTTGCGTGGGCGCCTATTGCCGTTGAGGCGCCATTGCATCGTATCGGAGAGGGATTTACCGGGTTGATGAAGGATATCATCTTGACCGATGGTGCGCTGTACTAGGACCTAGACAGGGACAGGGCTTCTGAGAACGCAACCCATTAATAGACAATCCGAAAGCCGGTCGTATAATTATACAGCTATCCATTTGATTATAAAATGTTCGAATCCAAATGTACAGTACAGTCTAGTAACTATCTCACAAAACCAGGCATTTGTCCTGGTGTCTTATGTCCACTGAAAATCAGGGACTTAGGGTGGTACTAAGGGAGAAGGGGTTGCTTAATTTGAAAAGCAGTGCTTTTCCAGACTTTGGCGTCTATAGTGCAACCTACTGCTTCCGATACACCTGATACCTACGCCAATGTCTTGGTGTCAAGTTATTTTTGAACAAAATACAGATACAGAAACAGAAACAAGAAGCATTCAAACTACAATGTAATCAGGAGTTACCTCAAGAAATTAAGTAGCCTCCAACAAACAGCCATGACTATTCCATAAGCAACCCTCAATAACACCACTTCACCGAGCTGTAGTTAGCTCACGAGGCAGTAACCTGCTGGATACCCTGCTGCATGGCATCCAGATGCGCGAACTTGAGGGTATCCTCGCCGAGACTCCAAGCCATGACGCCGCCCAACTTCTTCGCCTCCACGATCTTCTGGTATTTCTGCGCGATCAGGTCGGGAGTGTCCCAGGTCCAGAATATGTTGACTTTGTCGTCATAGTAGTACTGGCCGCCCTCCTTATCGTCCGTCTTGCCGTCTTTCTGGGCGCGGCGCCACGAGTCGGTGATCGAGATGCCCTTGCAGGTGCCGTAGTCGGAAAGACATCCCGCCTGGCAGAAGTCGTCACCGGAACCACTGGAAAGCATATTTAGTTTTGGATTACGGACGTAAGTGGACGAGAAACATACCAGTTGCCATACTGGCTGCAGCATTGTCCATCGGGGCACTTGCTAGACGAAGAGAAACCGCACTTGCCATCAGTGCTGGTCTTCAGGTCCTTGGGCGGCGCTGACATAGAGCTCTTCTCAAAAGTAAGCACGCCAGATTTGCCATTGTCGCTTCCGTCGTCGTTCTCAAGCTTGACCATTTTGCAGCCAATAGGCTCCTTGTCACAGTCCGAATCTTTATCGGTAGTGAACCACTTGGCATAGTAAGCGAAGCCCAGGTTGATCTTTTTTGGGTCAAGTCCAATATCCAAGTAGCTCTGGATAACCTCCAGAGATCCCTCGACGCTGCTGGCAAAGCCGGTGACGTTGTCACGGCGGTTAATCAGGTCATAGCTCATAACGTTGACCATGTCGACAGAGTCCCAGATCTTGGGTCCCTGCTCCTTGGTGAAGGCAATCATGTCGACCTTGCGGCCTGGCACGGCGACGGACAGCGTCTTGTTACCAATGGCCTTCTTGACCGCAGCCAGGAACTTGGGGTAGGTCTCGATCTCGTCCGTCTTCTTCGAGTTCGGGTTTTGCTTGTAGTCCTGTCCATTACCGCCCGGATACTCCCAGTCGATATCTGTGATGCATTCTTAGCTTTTGTGACACAGGGGAGATAGACTCGGTATTTCTCACCAACGCCGTCAAAGCCATTGGAGTCCAGCATCGACGCCACGTTCTTCGCGAACTGCTCTCGCGACGCGTCATCCTTGGCTCCTTGCGAGAATCCCTCCGTGTCCCCCCAGCCGCCAATGGCAATCATCACCTTAGTGTCGGGACCAAAGCGCTTGCGCATAGTGTCAACCGGCTCAAAGGGCTGGAACGAAGGCGCCGAGCCCTGGGTAAAGAGCGTCGTTTTGGCAAAGGCCATGATTGCATGGTCAATGTCCTTTGTCTGGTTGGATCCTGGAAGGTCAACCGTATGGTATCTACATGTTGTATTAGATGTAGTCGGGCAAATTGGTTATTAGAGAGGACATACTGGTCAATGTACATGGCAAAGCGTGCACCAGCCGCGCAGTGAGCGGCCAGTAGGCCGAGAGCAAGCTGCTTCAACATGGTGATACTCGATCACGCGACAGGAAGGAGTGGATAAAGGAGAGGCGCGTCAACAAAGACGGCATGAACCAAACATCAAAAAGGGCAAAGAAACCAGCGCCGAGGCTATGAATCGGGCACGCGAAAAGGGACGAAGAGAAAGAAGAGGAAGAAGAAAAAGAAAGAAAAAGTCGGAAAAAATAGAAGCAGCGAGGGCGTAGATATAGATCAACAAGACCAGAATGATCGTCGTGCTTCGCTCTCGTCATGCTCCCTAGGGGCACTACGCACTGTCCAGCGGCCTCCCCGAGAGAATATAGGCGACGGGCTGAATTGCGGATCGTTGGCACAGAAGCTGGGTACTTGTCGCTGTTCTTCCCATCCCTTTCATGCGGTGGAGAATGCGCAAAGACAGCCTGGGGTCGGATGAAGCCCATGACGACAAGCCCTAAGCGGAGGGCGGGAATGTGATGGATGCGGTCACCAACTTCAACATCCCGATCTAGCCTCTCTATGGTAAGATCATAGAAATTCGAAACATTGAGAGTCAGTCTCTCAGGCCTCAATTTGGACAGTGTGAAGCAGTCTAGGCTAGAGATCACGCATGCCAGATCGGCGCCACAGACATTCCCGCCTAGTCCGCATTCCATTCTGCATCACTGGATGCCCCGTTCAATGCACATACAAACACTGCAATGGCAACGAAAATGCTGAGGCGGCCGCTAGGTATTCGAGTCTCGGTCGAGCCCGAAGTGTATTTCCTGAAAAGAAAAGCCGCATTTCATTATGTGATAAGTTCATCTTCGACGGTACAATGGCTCTAGGGGTATAAGCAAATCAGAGACGAGAAACAACGCCAGGTCTATACATGAAAGGTAAGATGCGAAGAAAGAAGAAGTACGCCGAAAGCCTAGTTCCAATGCCGCCGAATAATCGGCCGGGCCGGATCCCAGGGGCCAATGACCACATTCTTGTATTTCTGCAGGCTGATGAGCCACCAGCTACACCCGCCCATGGCCAGAGCAGCCAGGATGCTCCCCAGCACGGATCCAATGATGGCTGATGCCCATCCGCCGCTGAGCGTGACGCCCACGGCACCTCCAGCAACAACCACCAAGGCGAAGGTCAAAAGAGCGTGACCTGTCCAGGACTTTTGGCGCAATTGGCGGCGGAAGATGGGGAACAATCCAAAGACTTCTATGGAAAACAGCATCAGGCTGAACACGTGGGTGGTGGTCGGAAGACGGGACGCGAGCACCGTGGACGCCATCACGGCGGCATTGGTAGAAAGAGAAGCCGGGAATTTGGTGGCGTCGGCGCCCTCCCCGCTTCCGTAGTCGAAGGAGAAAATATTCATGATTAAGAGCCAACAGCTCACTGCCCAGATGGAGTCGCTCGCAGTGGATTTGGTCAGCGATTTAAGGATCGGACTGAGTCCGAGCAGGGAAAAATAGATTAGAAAGGCCGATTTGACGGTGGAGAGACGCTGTCGATTGCGAGATGAGAAAAATGATGATCGGCTGGTGGTTTCTGGGAGCAATGAAGCTTCGGCACTGCCCAAGATGGTGGTTGGTGAGGCAGAGGGCGCTATGTTGTGTATGGTTGCATCCCGCACTGCTTCAGAGTTTCCGCCGAGGTCTGTGTTTGGCCTGGACAGCTGCTCCCGGGATTCATTGCCAGACATCGTCAGACCAAGTCCATGAATTGGGCTGGTGGTTGATCCATTCGGCTGTGCATGACTGCCATGCGGGTTGGCAGCGCTGGTCATCGAACTCGAGCTGGAGCCGTCGTCAACCCCCGCGATGCCATCTGTAGCCTGCGAGGCTTCCTCATGCTCTTTCCAGATCCAGTTGTCCCACAGTGTCCAGCCCATTGCAGTGCCGACACTCCCCCAGCAAACAATAGAGACGGGGCTCACTCTGTCTTGGACGATCCCGACGAAACAACAGACAAAGATGACGACAGAGCACACATGTTGCACAATCACGGTGGAATCAGCCACAAGAGGCCAGAAATCATAAGGGCGGACCCGAGGGTTCCGCTGCAGGTGATCTAGAAAAGTTTCGGTGTCGGTGTAGTTATCCGGATCTATGGTCGACCGTCAGCATTCATCGATCAGGCAACAGAGGCAGTGACATACATGACTGCTTGACCCAAAGAAGCTTTTTCCAAGCTCCCTTTCGCCTTCGACGTCCGCTCGTCCCTCGCAGTCTCCGAATATCCTTGTGATTTGGATTCGCACCGAGCAGGGCAGTTTCCGGCCGCAACGCCGCTATGCCGGTGGCCGTGGCATCGCCGTTCAGGGCTCGGAAACTGTCCTCATAGTGCGCAGGCGCCGAGCGGATCCTGGAGATAGAATGCGCAAAGTACGCATCCTCTGGCGCCAGGCGATTGGGGTCGGGTAGGGTTCGCTCTAGTTCAGGAGGGTTCGAGCGGTTCGGGTGAGTGTCGACGGGTATCGGTGGTGGGAAAGGGGACAACGAGGGAGGTGGTGAATTCATTGAGCTGACACGGCTATTGTCGCAGCATCCTTGGACCGAGAAAGAGAGCGTCAGGCGTCCAAGCGTCGGTACCTAACAGGTTTGCTTGGATTGACTTGACATTCAAGACACAAGAGGACGCGGCAAGATGGGTGACTCAGCAGCTCCGGTCATGTGATTATCCAAGTATATGCCGTGGACAGACTGTTGAACGACTTGAAATCTTTTATTTAGATGGGTTTGGAAGAAAACTATGCAAGTAAGGGGAAAATTTTTGCTGGATGATGTCTAACTTGGAAGAACTGACTATTCCCGGGTCGGAGATTGAACCTACCGCCAGGTATATATATCACCAGACTACAAATAAAAGATTTTGAAATAAGCAGACTTTTTACGTTCACCTTTCTCAGTATCGTACAAATTCCATCAATATTTCACAAGCTCTCCCCCAAAGGTTGACGCTGTGACAGAGAGGGTGCGTAAATCAACACTATCCACCAAATTTTGCAAATCTTGTTCAACAATCCTGAACAACTCCAGTTCTTTCAGACACCAGCAACTGACACACATTTAAAGCACCGGCTTGATATCAATGACCAGAATGCCACCTCCGCCAGAGAGCTGGTCAATGTCCTCGCACAAGATACGGAACTCATCCTGACACCCTTCCCCGATATACCGAATGCCCGCAACACCTGGAATCTGACACGCAAGAGCCATAGAACTAGCTTTACGAGCGCTCCGGTAGAACTCGCGTGCTTTTTTGAAAAATACATCAACGTTCTCGCAATCCTCCACAGAGAAACAGCGCGTCATCTCGGATGTTTCCGATACGAGCTTGAATCGCGCTTTGGTAGTGGGCGAAGGTGGTGTGGGGGTGGGGGCAAAGAGACGTCGTCGCACATTCCGAATGGTGGAAGGGTCGGAGGATACTTCACTGAGTTCGCGCTTTGATGTCTGATCAGCCCAGAAAGATTGATCCGTCGTTTTATGCGGCGACTGTCTCTCGTCATCCTCAGAAGCTTGTGTAATCGGACTAGGCGTAGGTGCATAGAGTGCAGGCTCCAAAAAGGTCAGATGTGGGGGACGACTCTTGACGTTTGCGTGCTCAGCGGAATCTGTAGGTGAAGAGTCCTTGTTCTTCTTCGGTGTGGTAATGGCTCGTAGAAGTAGAGGATTGTCCTGCGCGTAATCGAACATTTTGGGGTCAAACCGAACCTTCCTGTCATCGAGTATAGGAACTCTCACAGCGGACACCTCGTTGCCCCATTGTTGGGTGTCACCGAGCCACGCAAGGAGGTAATGGCCTTTCAAACTCTTGTTGGTCATCTTGGGGCGAATGCTGGTGGGAGCAACTAGCTCTCCAGGACCTTTCTCCGACAGAAGAACCATGACGAAGTAAGGAGTGGAAATTGTATGGGTGATGACCTTGTAAATAGCAAGTTGCAGTTCGTCACCATCCCAGTCAAATATCACGAAACGGCCCAATCGTGATGCAGACCAAGATCTTGTGGCGCACGGAGGCAGTTTTTCAGAGTGTGCATCGTGCCAATCCTTGAGGATAGCACGAAGGCCGGCAGGGAAGACATTCCCTGGACCAGAGACACGTTGAAAGTACAGGAAAGCACGGCTTGACGCAGGTGGAACATCCCCAGGGCGAGGTAGTTTAAGCCCAGGACTACCGAGAGGTTCAATGGGCGCGGAGGTCTCACTCGGCAGGGAGGATGGTTGATTGGCATTCTCATCGAGTTCAGTTGAGTCAGAGATGTCGGACAGTGCCGAACTTCCACGAGGAGGTGGATGAAGAGGCTTAGTAGGCCCAGCACCTTCATTCACAGCGGAAACGGAGTTGTTCTTCACCGCAGGAACATCTAGGATGATAGTATCTTCACCAAAGTCACTAATGTGTGAGGGTAGATCCGACAGTGGCGAGCTCTCGGTAAGAGGCGGGCGAAGAAGTCTAACAAGAGTAGAGCACTCAGTCACGGTAATCTCCTTCACCACAGCATCTTGCTCGCTGGTTGTAGGCTCATCCAGCTCCTCGGCGTCCGAGTCATCTGGCACTGAGAAGCCCCGACGACGCAGGCGACGATGCGGATGACCGCAAGGAGTCTCGAGAACCTCAGTCTCGGCATCGCTGATATACACCACGGAGTCAGAGACGATTTGCGGGACGTTTGAAGAAAATATCGTGGCCACAGGAAGAACCTGATGAGCAGCAAGTGCTTCAGGGACAACAAGCTCCTTGGGGCTTGGGGGAACGGGAGGGTCAACCATGGCGGCAAGTTGAAACGAGAGTTGTTTGGGGAAAAAGTGATCTCGGTTGCTCCGGTTGAATCAAGAGAGATAGGGGGAGTGGAAGTGGAGAGAGAGGGTGAGGGAGGCAGAGGAGAAGGAAAGCGAGAGACGAAGACGGGAAACACAGAGTGGGAGGAGACGGACAAGCAACAGCCAAAGATGGTAAGAGCATAGATAAGCTTGCTCTACCTTCAAAACCAAATCAAACATATGAACGGACATGGATTCTAGTAAATTAATACACCACAGCCAGGTAAAGTAACCCGGCCGTCATTCTAATATCGAAACCAGCTCTTTCTAATATGCTGGAAGAGGGTGACAACAGGGTATACAGAGGATTCGGAGAGAAGTGGACATATCGATGAACACGTTCGAAGAACGCGGCGGAGAGCGGATGGGAGAAAGGAGGAATGGACAAGAAGCACTATGATGAGCTCGACGGCCCATTCGGTGGATCTTGGTTGAGAATACTGTTCTGGACGAGGTTGCGCACCGCCTGCGGTGCAGCCACGTCGTCGATACTGTTCCGGCGGCCCCAGTTTTGCGGCTGTCGGCGGATAAAAGCACCAACAGCACCCAGGTAGCCTTCATGACGCAGGAAATAGGCCTGCTTCTCGCCCTTGGACCAGAAGCGGATGGCGTAGGAAAGCGTGTTCATGGTCTGGCGGTGGCCGCGAATAAAAGAGCCGCCAAAGTAGATGTGCTTCACTTGGTGTTTCTCCGACTGGAGATAGGCAATTTGACCAATGTTGTTACTGTCACAAGTCAACACAATCCGGCATCAAGGATCAAGGGGCAAAAGCATACCTAATGGCATATAGCAAGCTCCGGCTCATGTCTTCGTGGCGGAAATTGACGTCGCCGTTGCTTTGGCCGCCATCTTCATCTTGAAGCAGGCCTTCGCCGTCCTCGGCACCTCGTTCGGCGGCATTCTTCAGCCGGAATACCTTGCCAAAAGTGCTCGCGATGGCCGTGCTCTTGAGCCCGATCTTGCTGTAGTCCATGCCGTAGATGTCTCCGACGAGCATGTCCACGCCGCTGTTGTCGCCGCGGTCCGCCATAGCCAGCATGTCGTCAAACGTGCGAGCGCCCGTCAACAGCGACATGATTCCCCAGAACGTGCCGCCACCAAGATGTGTTCCCCCCACCCGCTGGAATTGTCGGGGGCCCGACACCTTGATCATCGACACGCCGGACCCGATGTTGACGAGCAGATACGGGTAGACATCCGGGCGGGCCTCGGCAAACTGCATGGGCTCGACATCGGCGTCGCTGTAAGTGAAGACTTCGTTGGGAATTTCGGTAATGAAGAAATCGAGGCCTGTGTGAGTGGTTAGCCTGCATCCGCGCATTCCGTTCGTCCGGCCGCCGGGCACCCGTACCGATGATCAGGCATTCCATCTCCTCCTCGCGCAAAATATTCACATCCAGCGCCTCCTTGAGCTTGTCGTAGAATTTGAAGGCGCCGCCGCCGGTGGCGACCACGCAGAGCTCGTCCCGGGCGGAGCCATTGCGGCGCTCGTGTTCCTCCTTCAATTGGCGAATGAAGTTGATGCAGATATCGATGCGATGAGTCTCAAAATTGATGAAGTTCATGCGACCGCCATTATCGGCGGCGTCCAGCTCGCGGGTGAAATACACGAGCTTCGCCAGTGATCCGCCGATCTGGAAGATCCCCAATCCGTCAGTATTTCGGCGGGGGAGAAGATTGCGGGGCGGAAAGAAAATTCAGAAGGTAAAATAAAAGAACTCACATCGACCGCAACATGGCTCACCACACCGGTATGATGGGGCAGGCGGATATCCTTGTTCTCGTAGTGAACCCCTTCGGCGTCGACGGGGCTCTTGGACCGGGGCTCGTCGTCGACGATGAAGGCGCCGGTAACGTTGATCTTGACAGCGCCCGGGTTGGTGATGGCCTCCTCGAGGCGCGGACGGGCCTTGCGCGACTCGTCCTTGCGATCGGAAGGCATGATATATGGTGGATGGGCAGCAGTTGGTTGGCAGCAGCGGAGAACGGGGAAGGGCGAAGCTGTCCAGACAGGGCGGCGTGCCCAGGCTTACGGCGTACCGTTCGGTCCTTCTGGGCCGAGTGGAACCGGCCGGCGAGCCGAGGTCTAGTATACTATGTAGGGACATACAACGCATACTAGTACTCCATACATAGCATATTAGTCTAGATCTATACCGATCGATCGTTTCGACTATGGTCTGCATTCATTTACCACCGAACAATGGCACGCGAATGAAAAGTGTTGGGTGCACACCTCCCCATCTATACTTCGTCTCTTCTCAACTTAACATCGCCGACTCAGCACCGCCGTCTCAGCGATGCGTTCTTGTTTACCTCCTGCCTGCTTCTCTCCTTCACTTTTTCTTCTCATCACCTCACACTGTCATTTGCACCTGCTCATCATCCACTGCGCATCCTGCTGAAGCGCAGTCCTACTCGTGCATTTGGACCCTCTTGCTTTTCTCCTGATTGTCTTCTCTGTTCCTTTCCCCATCTCACAACTTGCTTTCTTTACTGGACCCTATCTTGTAACGCTTTCATTCACGATGGAACAGTTCATCGAGGCCTCTAAGCCCGAGGAGATTGCGGAGGCTCCTACTGCGGAGGATGCTGCTCGTGCTGCCCAGGAGGCTGGATGGGCCAAGCCCACTCCCTTCAACTATGATATCGATACCAACGAAGTCA
The DNA here is from genome assembly GCF_028827675.1 of Penicillium lagena. NCBI lineage: Eukaryota > Fungi > Ascomycota > Eurotiomycetes > Eurotiales > Aspergillaceae > Penicillium > Penicillium lagena. The sequence goes on along the minus strand of NW_026623222.1, from coordinate 1,561,921 downwards.
AGGAGTGGGCTGCCGTCGCACCCAAGTACGAATGGAAGGACGAATTCGGCGAGGTTGGACCTCCCGTGCCCGAGCTGGAGGACCAGCTGTTCCGCAACGACTACATCACTCGCGTGGGATACAAGCTCGACGCGTAAGTAACAACAGTCTTTCATCTGCAATATTGTCTCTGACATGGTCTGTCTGTGATCAGCCTGAATGCCATCGACGTGACTTGCGAGAGCAAGGACGCCATCAAGCCCATCCTGGACGTAAGTCAACTCAGTCGCCTATATACCTCCGCTTGGCTAACACACACAAACGCAGTGGAAGGACGCCGGGCTGCACCCCGTCATACTCGAGAACATCCAGCTGTGCATGTACGCGCGCCCTACGCCGATCCAGTCGTACGCTGTCCCTACGATCCTCCGTGGTCATGATCTCCTTGGAATTGCCCAGACTGGTATGCAAAATCTCTTGGATTCTCATGGTTCCTGCCACTGACACATCACAGGCTGTGGCAAGACGGACGCTTTCCTTATCCCCATCCTGTCGAAGCTGATGGGTAAGGCGAAGAAGCTGGCAGCTCCTCGTCCCTACGCGGAGAGCTTCGATGCTGCCACGCACACGGTTCGTGCCGAGCCCCTGGTGCTGGTTGTGTGCCCGACTCGCGAGCTGGCAACCCAGATCTTTGACGAAGCGCGCCGTCTGTGCTACCGTTCGATGCTACGTCCCTGTGTTGCCTACGGTGGTGCCCCCCCTTCGCCTCCAGCGCGAGGATCTTCAGAAGGGCTGTGACATTCTGATTGGTACCCCTGGCCGTATTCTTGACTTTATGAACCAGCCGCACGTTCTCTCATTGCGGCGTGTTCGGTAAGCGATGCCGTCCTGACAGTCCGCAATGGCTTGAATAACGATGCACCAGCTACACTGTGGTTGATGAGGCGGATGAGCTACTGGATTCTAGCTGGGAGCAGGAGTTCAGTCGGCTCATGTCTGGTGGAGGTAAGCATGTCCCACGGATTTCTTCATGACCGTCTCCTAACTTCTGCCAAGATGTCAATGAGGACGCCGACCATCACTACCTGATGTTCTCGGCTACGTTCAACAAGGCATGCCGTAAGCTTGCACGCACGTACTTGGGCGAAGAACACGTCCGCATCCGCATTGGCCGCCCTGGCAGCACTCATATCAATGTGGCCCAGCAGGTGAGTTTCATCTTGCTCCTGTCCACAGCCAGATACTGACTATACTTTAGCTTCTCTTTGTCGAGGACCGCTCCAAGAAGCAGGCTCTGTACGATCTGATCATGAGCATGCTGCCTATCCGTACTCTGATTTTCGTCAACACCAAGGACCAGGTCGACTTTGTGGACGATTTCCTCTACAACATGGGTCTGCCCAGCACTTCTATCCACAGCGGCCGTACCCAGATTGAACGCGAAGATGCCATGTATGTGTCCCATGAAGATTCCCTTTTTGCCTCGACTAACAGAATTTTTCAGCCGTGCCTTCCGCACTGCGAAGGCTCCCATCATGGTCACGACTAGTCTCTCCGCCCGCGGTCTGGATATTGCCAATGTGATGCATGTCATCAACTACGATCTTCCCCGTGGCGACGACGCTATCGGCCAGTACGTCCACCGCATCGGCATGTACTCTTTATTCTTCCACATCTGGAACTCGTGGCTTACTATCCACTAGGACGTACTGCCCGTATCGGAAATGAGGGTCTTGCAACCTCTTTCTACAACGATGGCGACTCGGACATTGGCAGCGCTTTGGTCATGATTCTCATGGAGACTAGCCAGAAAATTCCCGATTTTTTGCAGCACTTTACTGCATCTGACAATGCCCTGGTGTTTGTCGATGATAGCAACGATTCGCAGGATGACGATGCTGATGAGGAAAATGGCACTCATGGTGGTGGTGGTACGTGGGGTTCCCAGGAGCCCGCGCAGGACGGCTGGGGTGCCTCTGAGGAGACTCAGAAGGGTGTCAAGGAGACCCTGGATGATGTTGCGGCCGGTTTTCTGCGTGACTCGGCGTGGGCTACCCAGTCTCAGCAGGAGCCCACCAACAACTGGTGAACGGGGACGGGGTGACATCGGCGGGGACTTTTGATCCATGGATTTTGCGATTTGATCTGGTGACTTTCGATGATTCTAATATTGAACCCTTCTTCTCTTTCCTTTTTGTTGCGCACTGGATGACGGGAAACCCGGTGGGAGGATTTCTTTCTTCAGTGAGAGAACTTGGCAGACTTCGTCTCTTCTCTTGCTGGGTATCCTGTTGTCTTTTGGCGCTGGCGTTATTTTTTTTGCATCCACACACCTTGAAACGATTCTTTTGCTTTTATCTCCGTTGTATCGTATCCTCGTAGGCACCTGTCCTAATGGCGGTCGTTCTTGCCGTTGATATCGGGGATGTCTTCCTCGTCCTCTCCTGCTCTTCCTTCTCTTCCTGCAATTCTTCACCCGAACCAACTTCATTTGCTCATTTGAAGAATCCGCCCTTGATCAGGAAGTATTTCTTATCCATGAAGGTGATGTCTGTCCTTGCTGTCGTCCTCTTCCTCTCCGCCGCAACAGGGTTGGTCCACCAACTCGTGGAGCACAACCACTGGAACGAGCTCCGAGATGGCATCCACAAATCCCCCCAAAAGCAAAAGGCCATACCACCTCTCGTCATCGACACCTTTCAGAGCCCTACACACAATGACCTGGGATTCTGGCACGGTTCTGGTGAGAACCTGACCGTCGAGCACAGTCCTGGCTTCGTGCGCTTCACCCCGACAGATCCAGATCAGAACTTCCATACCCAGTTCGACACACACGGCTGCTTCAGTCTCTGGCCATGGCAGAATCAGTTCCTGCATGTTGTCTTTGAGGGCACGGATAAGTTCAGTGTTTCACTTAACGAACACAATGCCGAGTGCAACCCCCGTCGTCGTCCGTTCCCTGGTGTGCCAGATACAGTGGAAGCTGCGCGATATGTGATGAGGACTATTGTCAGTGGAGATGGTGAGCCCAGTCAAAGCAGAAACTCAACTACTCAACGAGGCAAGTCACACTCGCCCGCATGGAACAAGAGCCGAAAGAACGATGGGCATACTCGGGTGCCCGGTCCATATAGCAAGACCGAGCTCTACATCCCTTTGTCTCATTTCCACATTGAGCAAAACCGTGTGATGTCTGTTTCGTTCCATGGCTTCTACACCCAGGAGCCAATCACTCTGCACCGCGTCGAGATCGTGCCTATGGTTCCTTCGCCATCGCCGGAGAATGAGTACTTCAGAATACCGAGCAAATTACCGAGCGGCAGGCTTGTTTTTCGTTGTTCGCGGCCGGGTTCTTTTGCGTTTGGCATTGACGATGGACAGCCGCAGCTTGCGCAGGAAGTCATGCAAATCCTAGACAGGGAGGATGTTCGAGTTACTTTCTTCGTTGTGGGTGCTGGACTCCGGGACCCCGAGACAAATTTCACTCAGGTATACCGTGAGATGTTGCAGAAGGGACACCAAATTGCACTGCATTCAAACACTCATCCCAAGTATGTTCACAGTGACTCGAACGGTCCTTGCAAATAGGCTGACAATACCAAAAGGATGGAGGCACTCCCGACTGTGGGGGAAATCGACGACGAGATCCTGCAGACAATGCAAATTTTCAAAGAAAGGCTCGATGTCGAGTGTACGCAGCCACCCATTCTATTGCTATTCATTCACTCTAATCTATCTGCAGCATCATACTTCCGTCCACCCTATGGAACCGTCGGCGCCCGCATGCGCCAGCAGCTCGCCCAGCATCTTCCCAACCCCTACATTGTGAACTGGAGCGTCGACGTAGAGGACTGGCTGTGGGCCAATACCACCACGCCTGAGAAACAACTCGAGGCATTCACAAACAGCGTCTCCAGGGGAGGCAACCTCGCCGTCATGCACTATCTCAACCCGACCACGGTCCAGTATCTGCCGCAGTTCATTCGGTTGGTTAAGAATGCAGGGCTGCAAATTATGCGCGTTGATCAGTGTTTAGGCGATGGACCGCCGTTGTGATGACTTGTATGGAATGGGGATTGTACACGGAGTTCATTTCTTCTCACCCTAATAATTCTACCCTATTCTTATTCAGACGTACTTCCTTCAGACGGATAGGATAGAATGACAAGCAAGCCGAATCCACTCGTCTGAATGACTATTCTACTCCAAATATACTCCTCAACACAGAGGAGACTACTTCCAAGAACAGCACAGCGCACGAAGTAAAAGAAAGGTGTATATTTCGCAGAAATGCATGTATAGCAACGACCCTCGTAACGCCCCCAAGAGAAATGTAGTAGACCGACGCCACGGAATACCCCCAGACCGGCATCTATGCGAGGACACCAATGACAAACATTTTGAAGCGCAAGGAGAAAGACAAGAGGACGAGGACAGATGGAAAGCGAGGGAGAAGTAGCACAATGGGAGAACCGCAATAGACGAGACGGTTGCGATAAGATGCAGCCCTGCCACGCCACGCCACGCCATGCTGAAAGCAGTAAGATAGAGAAGAAGGGAGAAAAGCGTGAGATGTGCGGATATGCAGGCGCAGAGAGGAAAGAGGAAAAGCAAGCGGGTAACCAAACAAGCTCATATAAAAAGAGACCAATCAGACCCCCCAATCCGGCGCACTGCACAATCCCTTGTTATCCATCATTTCCCGGATCCTGGTCGTCAACCAGCCGGACACAGCATCGGAGGCCTTGGCACCAAGCCGGGGGTTACCGCTTGTATAACAGGATCCACCCTTGAAGACGAATTGTACGCAGTCCTTCTGCGCCTCGCAGACTTCGCGACAGTCTTCGAAGGAGGTAGCGAAGGGCTGGTCGTCTTCAGCACTGTTGTCCCAGTCTAGACGGGTGGGCTGGGTTGCGATTTCGGGGTAGAGGTATTCGCGAAAGAGGTCGCTGTGCAGCAGGGTGTGTTTGTTTTTCTAGATCGGACGCTGAGTTAGCAAACGTAGACACAATAAGGAAAGAGAGAAGAGAAGAGGAACATACGCGCCAGCGCTTTGACTCAAATTCCCACAGATTTTTGATCTCGGCAGGTGTCAAATGGTGCAGAGCCATGGAAGGGAAACACCATGGTTCACGGTAGAAGCCCTTGCTGAACTCGCTCAGTTCGCCGAGGTTGGAGTTTTGTAGGATCGGCCACGAGAATTCCAGATTGATGCCGGCATCAAAGAGGACCTTGCCCAGCACACAATCCCCGGCCCAGTGGAAGTCCGTATAATCGTGCCACTCCTTGGTGTTGGAGGTATAGCTCCCCACCGCACGGGTCAGAGCCGGGTTGGAGAGCGCGAAGCCCGACCCGCCATGGGCAAAGATCACATCTGCGATTTGGGTCTCCGTGCCAAGGTAGTGTGGCTTCGAGGCGTCGTAATGGCTCAACCACGCCAGCGCGGTCGTCCACGAGACGTAGGTGTCTGCCTCCATGAAGATAAACCACTTGGCATCGGGTTTCGTGCGCAGGGCCTCCTGCGCCATGGGCAGGAACTTCCACTTATCAAGCTTCCAGCCGGGATTGTTGGGCTTGCCGATGGCGGAGTTGGCCACATCGCTGAAGTCGTTCCCGCCCAGACCCTTGCGCCCTTGTTGGCGGATGCGGTTGTAGATGTCGAAGTCTTGGACGCGATCCCGGACCTCCGAATCCATATTATGGAGGACATCCCGGATCTTGACGCCTTCGATTTCTTCGTCGAAGTCCGACACGATGATGTAGTTGGGGATGCAGCGGAGGGTGGTCGTGAAGTGGACGGGGACTTTGTCTTGCGACTCCGTCACCCCAGTTTTCATCACCACCAGCACATCCTCGACGCCGGGGAGTGGCGGACACACAGTATTGGGCTCGCCGGTATACCTGGGTTCGGTGGTGGAGGAGAGTTGTCGGCTTGGTGGTGGCTGGAGTCCCGCTTGCAGGGTGTACAGATGGTAGAGGAGGAAGAGGAGGGCGGCGGTGGCGACGGCAGCCAGGCGACGGCTGAACCGACGAGGGAGCATGCTGGGGTTTAATGAGAGTGGGAGGGTAGAGGATGCCAGACGGACATCCTGAGGATAGGAGGAAAAGAGAAGGGCTGGTCAAGCCGAATCCGTCATGACGTGTGTCAGGAATTTGACCCACATGCCTAATACAGTACGGTACCCCTTTTCGACGAAACCATAGATATAGTGGCCTTTGGCACTTCTCGGCCTAGTCGGATATTTTGCACAATTCTGGTCGACAGTAGACTATGGAAAGATAGTCTCTTTGATCTACTGGGAGTGCGAGTGATCATCTGAGTAGATGTGCCTGATCTGTTTTCCCGTAGTATAGCATGGTACCCAAACACTGTTTACACATTGAGTGGGCTTCCATCACTCTTCTGAAGAGTCCCGACACTTCGGACACCCACTCTTCAATGACTGTCGGCCTCGTGGCTATCCGATAGAAAGCGATTCACTCGAAACAGTGTATCCGGGAACATAGCCTAGAAAGGAAAATCACAAGTCCTGATTTTTACGAGGTATACATTCATTGTCTTTATTTTTTTATTTTTTTATTTTTTTTTAAAAACAGTTCATCATTGATGATCTCGCTGTGCCTTCTTCTCCACCATCTTTGTATGCATCTTAACCAGCTCCGGGATAATCAAGCTCTCAATCTCGATCCCATCGCGACTCTTCCCTTGCTCAGCAGCAACGGGGTTCGCCTCCACCTCTGCATCTGGGGCCGGCACCGAGACATTCAGCCTCCTAGCCTCCGCCAAGCCGACCTGGTCCTCGACACCGGAGATGCTCTTGCTCCGCCGCGCCTTGGGTACGCGGATCCAGCGCTCATGCGGCGGATCGGGGGTTATGAAGACCACCTCCCATTTCCGGGTTGAGAGCAGATTGCCGATGACTAGGTGGTGCGAGTATCGCTGGAGCGCTGTGCGGGACTTGTAGACTAGTAAGCCCGGGTCGGTCTCCAGCTTGAAGGAGATGACCATGCTCCCGTCCGGCGCCCAGCCGTCGACTAAGCGGTGCAGGAACTTGGGGACGGGGTCCAGGTCGATGACGAGCTTTTTCCGCTGCGTTGATGGTTGATCCTCGTTCTCGCCAGTGTAGATATCGTCCTCTCTGTCGAAATGGGCAGGCACCTCCATGGACTGGATCTTATGTTCCGCCATGCGGCTGCGCGGGATGAAAAAGTCGCTGACGGCCGCAGCCAGGTAGAAGAGCGCGTTGGCGCCGAGTGGTCGCATCAATTTCGCCAGCGACCGCAGCTCGAACATGTACTCCGCAACAGTGGTGAACGGTAGTAGGAGAAGCAGATTGTTCTGCTTGGCGTAGCGGTACTTGCGCAGCACATCGCGCATCTCATTTTGATACTCGTCGCGCACGACGATATGTCCCTGGTCCGAGTTCGACGGCGCCTCGTCCATGAAGTCCAAGAAACAGTTCGTCGAGTGGCTGTAATGACGCGAGTACGGCAGGAGGCTGTACTGGCGATGTAGAAAGATCACCGCATACCCTTGCTCCAGAAAATACTCGGCGGACGTGGCGCCGCGGGTACCGGCGGAGAAATTATCAATGAACCGCACCGTCTGCGCTTCGAGCGGCACGGTTGTGCCTCCCGAGGTCACCAGGGCCACGCGCCGGTTCGCTTCGACGTGGAGGTCAATGAATGCTCGGGCGAGCGCTTCATGATTTGGGAGATTTTTCGGGGGTGGATATTCATTGAAGTAGACGGATTCGGCCTCCGCCGGTGTCATTTCACTGAGGGTCGGGGCCATTTTGGTTCAGGTGTGTGCTTTTGTGGGAGGACGTGGTATGGCTATCTCAAAAACAAAGATAGGGTTGAGCCGAAAAAGCCGCCCGCAAACCACAATGACTGCGGTTGGACGTGGGATATCAAGAAATGCAGCTCCGCATGCGATAATGATCCAATTCCCATGGGAAGCTCTGTGTGGTTGCAATAATGGATGTCTGAGTCACAACAGACAATAATAATACCCCGCTGTCAAGTTTCAATCGACATGATCTTGTCCGCGGGTGACCGGGACTGCCAAGGGAAGAGTAGCCGTTGGGCCGATGCAGGTGAGGCGTGGGGTGAGTGGTGGTTTACGCCGAGGATGCCGAGGGAGGGGTCACGTGAGACCGCATGCGGTCAGAGTATACAACTATACAACTACATTTATTGGTTTAATTTTCTCTTGACAGAGTAGATTGGTAGTTATTTATAATCACAAGCGGCGATCATGGCAGGTATTTGCTGCGAAGGGCCTGGCTGATCGTGCTCATCCGGCTGGCCATGCCGCCATGCTGCATGTTGCTCATCAGTGCTTCCTCGAGCGCGGATTGTGTGACACTGGCATCTAACAGGGCGATTGTCAATGTCGTGATCAGAGACAACAAATCAATCACTTACCATCAAGGTCACTGAAACTACTCCCCATGCTCGGAGTCCCGTCACTAGCCTCTCGTCCCGATGCGGTAGACTTACGAGGGCTCCGACGAGGCACCTCTCCTCCCCGTTGGTGAGGGCCCAATGCCGCCATAGCCTGACTCTGTCGTCGACTTTCATCCTGAGATAGATTGGCAGGGCCCACAGAGCTGGCAGAGCTTGCTGACGATTCGCTCGTCACCGGTATCCGTGGTGTGGGCTGCTGCTCTGTGCTGCGCCGTCGCTGTTCCTCTAGTCGAAGAGTTGCGCTGAGTTCCTGTGCGGGCCTCTCCCTTGATGTTGGTTCGGTCTCTCGACTAAGCGGAAGGAAGGCAGGGGTATAACCATCGTCATCTTCATCCTCGTCATCGCGCAGACCGGCCCGATGGGCAGAGAATTTCCCAAAGCGCTTGAAACGGGGTGCTAGTTGAGTGTCGTCTTCATCTTCTGATTCTTCCGAAGAGGAGGACGTCAGATCTTCTTCCTGGAGTGGAGGCGACCGCAAGAGCGAAGTCGGCGGTCGTTGCTCCTGCCTTGTGACTGACGGCCGACGCCCAAATGAATCCCAGCGCTGCTCCTTCCCTTCTCCCGTTGGTGTATCGGTGCGCGATGGATCACGAGATCTGCCCAACTGGTTGATCGTGGTGATGGATGTAGAACTCGTGCGCCGAGCACCGCCCACTGCGTGGTTGTCAGATGGTGTTATGCATGCCGGGAAGTCACCTACCCCGTAGTGGTAGTGTATCGTTCTGCTGCGATACCTGCCTACTCGGACCACGAGGTCCCTTCGATGGCTGTCCGGCCCATGCGCCGCTGCCAGATACCGATCCTGGTGCCGGAGACGGAGAAGTCGACTGCGTGGTGGGGACTTTGCGCATTTGAGCCCGAACCTGAGACAGCTGTCGGTCGTAGAGCCATGCTGCTTGCTGGAGCAAAAACTGCAGGGTAACATCAAAGCTATCCGCACTGTACATGATGAGTTAGCGGATCTCGGGCGACCTGGGAATATGAGGGTATAGATTTACAGAGCCTTCCCTGATCAATGTGTTAGCTTAAACTAATTCACGGGAAGGCAGGGATTGCATACAGTCTATATCATCACCTTTTGATGGGCGTGAAAGGATATTCCATAGTGCTTGGTCTTTGGATGCATTCCATTCAACCTGGGCAGGTCAGTATCTCCCAGAGAGCTTGATGGGCGGGCGGGATACTTACAGGCGGCGGATCGACGAAATCCCCCCGGGGGAAAGGCAGACGGATGAAAACAGTGAACTTGGAGTCAGCTGGGTCTGCTTTGGTGGCCATCTTGGCTCCTTCCGGGACTGGCGATCGGGAGTTGAGCTGGAGATGAAGGACGAAGATGACGACAGTGGGAGCTGATAACCATTGGCTGGACAGGTGCGTGTGTGTAGTAAGTAGAAGTGCGTGTGCTTACGTTTATCGCTGTAGTGCCTCAAGTTTCCAATCGCGTGCTGTTGGTAATTTTCAGCCCGATATATAACCGGCCTGAGTGTTTCCGGCTCAACCGAACGATGGCAGTATCTAATTCTTGGAATTTTGGCCGTCTATCTCGTTGGATGTGCCGCCGGAGCGGGTGCGTCGCAGTATGGAGCTAGATCTATGCTAGACATAAAGAAACAGTTGCCGTTGCAATGCAAGCGACGACGGTCCTATGCGGGCAGTGATCAGGAACGAGTCCGAACACTGACCAGGCCCAGACCGGATACTCCGACCCTGCATATCACCATCATCAACGCGAAGGATCGACATTTAATGTCCTGCCTCGGCCCCATCTCATGCTCTCCCTCCTCCTTTTCCCCCCTCTCGGTCAGCAAACCACCATGTCTCTCTGGCGGTATATTTACCACAAATGCTTCGCAGTGATTCTCCGTACCCTCACTCGGATCCGGTGGACCATCCGGCGGGTCTCGGTGCGCCCAGATGAAGTGCGCACCATTTCATCCCGGGATGCGGGCAGAACCCTCAAGGTGCATGTGTACCGCTCAGGCCCATCTTCGGGTCCCTCGCCCGTCCTGCTCAACTGGCATGGAAGTGGATTCATGCTTCCTCTCCATGGCAGTGATGATGAATACTGTCGGCGCGTGAGCCGCGAAACCAAATACACCGTGCTAGACTTGCCCTATCGCAAAGCCCCCGAACACCCGTTCCCTGCGGCACTCCACGACGTCGAGGACGCCGTCAACTACGTTCTCGGTCGGCCGGACGAATTCGACCTCAGCCATGTATCAATCTCTGGATTCAGCGCCGGAGCCAATCTCGCCCTGGCGCTCTCTGCGGTATTGTTTCCGCCTGCTACGTTCCGCTCCCTGATCGCATTTTACCCGCCACTCGATCTGAACACCGACCCTGGAGCTAAGGTCGCACCAGATCCGTCCGGGCGGGTGATACCCGTCCCTGTTGCGCGCATCTTCAGCGGCGCCTATGTGCCCACCAACTCCCCATACGATAGACGCGATCCGCGCATCTCACCGGCCTTTGCGCCGTTGGAGAACTTCCCGCGCCGCCTGCTGGTGGTTACCGCGTCCGGCGACTCCCTTGCCCCCGAAGCGGAGGACTTTGCACATCGGCTCCAGCAGCGGCCGGGCTGGCATGTAGTCTTGAAGCGCATGGAGGGCTGTAATCATGGGTGGGATAAGCAACATCCCAAGCCGGGCACGCCGCAGCACCAGGCCATGGACGATGCGTACACTCTGGCCATCGAGATGCTGAACGAGTAGTTCTGTAAATCCCTAGTTGGCGTGCCTGTCCTGGCCCATTTCTTGCCGCTCCCCCGTACCGCGGTTCTGCTCTGGATTGGTAATGCCCTAAGCCCTACCTGCCTAGTCGGGCAGGGGGACTGGTGGGAGTTTGGGCTGCCAGGAAGGATTCAGGAACCGATAGTCCGTCCGGCGCCATGATATTGTCTTTCAGTGTGCTCCTGTATATAGCCCATGCAATAACTATTTCGTTGGCGGAGTCCATCGTAAAGTAAGTTAAGTGTACCTCGTTGAACCAAGGACGGGGAAGGCATGGGTCGGCGGAAAAATAAATCCAAGACAGCAGCAGGTTTGTCTTGGCTTTGGCCCTCACTTTCCTGACCGTCTTTGACCTTTGACCCCCAGCCCCAACCAACCCCTTCGTGTCTCATCCCTCGCCCCAAATATAACGCATGCTGTGCTTGCGCATCCTCTCGTCCACCGTGCTCGACGTACCGTGGACGAGCCCGCTCCTTTTCTAATCTCTTGTTCACCTCCAGCCGGGCCGGCGCATTTCCTCTCTACCCCGATCTCCCACCCCTCCTGCCGTGCGCGCCCGCGGGCCAGGCGCCACGCCAGTCCCTGTACATTACAGAAAGAAAAGAAAATACGGAAGAAGAGAGACGGGGATAATGCAACACATGGAGCCGAGTCCAACAGCCGTCGGCCCCATCCTCGACGAGGACCAATACCGATGGGCAGTTCTCCGACAGCCCTCCGCCGAGGCCGAACAGGCGCGGGCGCAGCAACTGGCCGATGAGGCGCGACAGTTGGGATTGAAAGTACCGGAGATCGAGGCATCGGCACCGCTGGCGGCCTCGATCGCGTCGGGAATGGTCGATCTTTCCTCTCCGGTTCTCTCATCGGGGTCGTCGACGGATCGCAATTCCATCTGCGGCGATATCACCCCGTCGCACGAGCCGGCCTCGCACTCCCACTCGCCTCTCGACCAGGTCGTCTCGTCCTTCTCGGAAATCACCTTCGCTTCCTCGGACCGGGCCAAGCCTAGCAGTACGCGGTCGCTAGCCTCGCTCTCCACTCGTCCTACCTCCTACTGTTCCAGCGAGGGCAAAGCCAACCACCATGGCGGCAGTCCTTACAACCAAAGTGAATGGTTCGCAGCCAGGAAGGCGAATCGGAATTCCATGCTCAGTATCGCCTCCTTCGCCTCGTCCTCCGATAAGAAAGAGAAGCGGCGGAGCAGTTTGAAGGAGGCTATTGGGCGCATATATTTCCGCAGGAAACGGGCTCCGTCAACGGTCGTGCTGCCCCCCGAGTCGCGTGTCACCGTTTCAAAGGGCGAAAGTGGAAGCGTGGAACGAATATATATCGAGTCCAAGCCAGACCTTGGCCAACGTCCAGGAACTGCTCCCGGTGGTAACACCGATGGCTCGTTTCTCCAGCTGGAGATCCCCGTTTTTGACAAAGAAGCGCTTCAGAGGAGCTTGGATGATCCGCAGCTGAGTGAGATGTCGGAACGGCATCGCTTGGAAAGAAACCGGCATGTCGCATTCCAGGAAACCTCCCTCAGCATCCTCCGGCGCCGGCACCAGGCCGTTGTTTCTGCGCGGCAGTCCGATAATCGGCGCCTGGAGGAAGAAAAGAGCGAGAAGGTTCGACACAACCGCTTCCCCCTTGCTGTTTCTTTTTAATTAAGGATTGTATTTAGAATATTGCCGCCGCCATCCGGATCGAAGAACGCCAGCTTGCGATGGAAATAGAACAGCAGCGTGAGTTCGAGCGCGCCAAGATCAACTCTCGCACACGCATCAAGCACATGGAGGGGTATTTCCGTAACGCCAGTCCTCCACCGTCTTCCTCGCCCACCCCTCCAGCAACGGGATCTTCCGAGTCCATCCCAAAAGCCGACATGACCACCCCGTCGCCAGCGCGCCGTTTTACACGCCAGCACATGGAGCAGCTGGAGCAACAATACCACGCCCACGAGTCCATGGATGCACTGCACGAGGCCCGCCTCAAGGTCCTCCGCGAACGTCAAGAGCTCAAACTCCAAGAAGCCACTGCGCGCATGGAGCAGGAACTCGAGAAGATGAGCCAGCAGCATGTCCAAGATATCAGCAATCTCCGGGTTGAGCAGCAGCGCGAAGAGGTCTCTTTTCTGCAGGCATTGGATGCGAAAAAGACCGCTCTCCGATACCGCTGGCATCTCGAAGAAGCGATCCTCCGTTGCCAACTCGAAACGCAGCATGGTCAGTTGTATGGCCCGCTGCCTCCGCTGACATTTACCGGCCAATCCTCAGAGACGACAGCCACGCCGCCGATCTCTATCCCGGAACGATCTTCGTCTCTGGCCGGGCTGGCGCTTTAGCCAATTTCTTTCCTATTGTTTTTGATATATCCCATTTTATGTGATACCCTTTCTACCTCCAGTATCGTCTGTCTTTCTTTACTTGTGATACTGATGCCCATTTACCAATGTTGTAATTCTACATGTCGTGCTTTATATACGCATTCCGGCGGCAGTCTGATGATCATTCGTTGTGCATAGCCTTGATCTTGTTATATAGGTGCAGCCCATTGAATAGAAATCTTGTCTATTTAATTTTGATCCATGAATTATAGCTAGGTATAGGGTATCTCGAGTATGCATTCATTCATATCTGTTCGTTTCGTGACCTAGACAGCCTCACGCAGCCGTTCGAGGATAGTTTCCACTCTCCCACCAGAACCAGTCATGGCCCCTTCAACTTTCTTATCTCGACCTTGGTCCCCAATAACAACGGCCCTCTCCACAAGGCCCGTATTGGACAACTTGAACCGCCCGACTCGGCCATCTTCCCATTCTAGCCGCACATACCGCGCCTCCAGCGCCGTGGACGACAGAGACACAATCCCCGTGCCCTCAACCGGTGCCGTGTTCATGTCTGTGCTTGACTCCATCAACGCCAATTTCTCACGTAGCAGATCAACGGCATCAACACGGACATGCCAGGCCACAAGCTCGCGGCGCAGTTCGCGGACGAACCCGTGCACGTCCTGTTTTCGCGCAGCACTCCCCGACTCCTTCCCTGGCTTTGAAGGACCGTCCTCATCCTCCTCTTCGTCTTCTTCGAGGTTCATATTCTCCCCCTGCTCCTCTCTGTGCCAATTGCTGTCCTGTCGAGAGGGTGGCAGATACTTCTGCTCCAATTTCGCAATGGAAATAAAGGCAGGAACGGTGTGCCTATAGACGCGCAACCGTCTCCGAGGATGTCCCGCACCCGCATCGACACCGGCACTTCCGCGCGCGCGTTCCCGACGCAAGAGAACATAGTACGGTTTCGCAAAACGGCCATTACGCGCGCAGACATCAATGCGCAAACCTAGTAGATCCCCTGAGGCCGTAGGGGAGGGATCTTTGAAAGGGAACGCGGTCGTCCCGAACGCAATGCGGTGGTGGTTCGAGTCGGCGTGTGTTCCTGCTGCGCGGACGAGGGGTGAGATGGAGGAGATGTTGTCGAGGGATGTTGTTACTCGTGGCCTTTGCAGCAGTCTTTGGATTGGGTCTGAGGTGAGGAGGCTCGATGTGAGGACTCGGCGGCGGCGGTGGAGCGTGCGGACTTGATTGGGGTGTTAGCAGGGTGTTTGATTGGTCTGGGAATTAGGGGGTGTTGGGCGTACTTTGGGTGCGGATGGAGGCAATTTCTGAGTCTAGGCGCCCCTCGCGGGGGTCTGGGGATGGAGAGGGAGGTTGGTTCATGGTTGGGTTGGAGAGGTGAGGTGAGGCGAAGCTGTTGTTCTGTTGATCTCCGGTCCATTGTTTGTTTGGGCACGTGATGAGATCTTGATCTTTATATGTACATCCCTTCCTTTTGTAGTAGCACTGCAGGCCTTATTTGTCTAGCGCCGTCTTTAGCTATCCATGTATCTTAGTTAAATGACCGCTCGCTTGGATAGGTTCTAGTTGGTTGCCTGGCAGTCCTGGTGTTCGGGGTGCTTCAGTGGTGTTTACAGTCTTAGTAAACTGGCCCAGGAGAGCGAAGGATATGTAGCTTGGGAGCACAAGGAACGCAAAGAATTCATTGGGTACAAATCTACATTGCCCAAAATCAATCGCCTAAATCATTTTGTGGCAGAAGGTGACCATCTAAAGTAATTATTTGAAGAGATTGCTAGGTGAGTATCTATTATAAATGTGGCTCACTCGTGGTTCCCGACTCGTTCCCGAATTAAGTAAGTTGGTTCTCGGCCGCCGCTAAGGCCAGCTTGCCTCTCGCGTCTTCCCACCATGCCTTTCTGCCACCCTCATCCAGCATTCCCTCCTTCTCTCCCTTGTCACTAAACATTGGCCACTCATTCGCGCCTCGCTCGGGAGCTATCCTCCAGTGAATCGGAATTGGCGCATCTCACGGTCTAAATTCCGATCACAACGAACCACCACGCGACTCCGGTCCCATCGGTCACACACCCACACTCGAGGACACGCGTTTTCGCCCACGATACACCTTTGCCTCCCCAAAATCAATGACACGCAAGAACGGCAGCCTCACCCGACGGCGCTCCAAACCCAACCTGCAAGTGGCGACCGGCCAGAACGGCCATGCGAACGGCACGATGAACACCAACATCGAAATGCGCAAGCGGGACACCTCGACGGAGGACTCGTCCCAGCGAACCACCCGCCTCATGTCTCACGACAACTTCTCCCTCGACGAAGATCCCCCCGCACCCCAGACGCCCGCCATGTCCAACACGAGCTTCCACAACCTCCCCACCAGTGACCGGCGCAATTTCCTGTTGCTGTGTCTGCTGTATTTCCTGCAAGGCGTGCCCATGGGTCTGGCCACTGGTTCCGTGCCTTTCCTGCTCAAGCCATACCTCTCCTACGGTCAGATCGGCGTGTTCTCGCTCGCCTCGTATCCATACTCCCTCAAACTGTTCTGGAGTCCTATCGTGGACGCGGTCTGGAGCTCACGGTTCGGACGCCGTAAGAGTTGGATCACTCCGGTCCAAGTCATTGCCGGTCTGGCTATGATCTACCTGGGTGGGCACATCGGGGACATGATGGAGAAGGCTGGGGCGAACGGTGGTGCGGGCGTCTGGAATTTCACCTACTGGTGGTTTACGCTGGTGTTTTTCTGTGCCACGCAGGATATCGCGGTGGATGGATGGGCCATCAGCCTGATGTCTCCGCCGAATATCTCGTACGCTTCGACGGCCCAAACCGTGGGCTTGACGGCCGGCCATTTCCTGTCGTACACCGTGTTCCTCGCATTCAACTCGCAAGATTTTGCCAACAGATGGTTCCGCAGCACCCCAAGTGAGGGCGGCTTGCTGTCCCTGGGCTCCTACCTCACCTTCTGGGGGTGGTCGTACCTGATCGTGACTCTTGGTCTGGCCCTGCTGAAGCGAGAGGAACGCAGCAAGGAGCGCGATAGCATCATGGATGTCTACAAGAGCATGTGGAATGTATTGAAGCTGAAGAACATTCAGACCATCATCTTCATCCATCTGATTGCCAAGATTGGTTTCCAGGCCAATGACGGCGTTACCAGCCTGAAACTTCTTGACAAGGGCTTTGGTCAGGATAACATGGCCTTGGTGGTGCTGATTGATTTCCCGTTCGAGATCATGCTAGGCTACTATGCCGGGAAATGGTCCACTGAATATACTCCGATGCGTCTGTGGGGATGGGCATTTACCGGCCGGCTGGCAGCTGCCATACTGGCTCAATTCACCGTCATCATCTATCCTGGTGGCTACGACGATGCCGTCCCGTTTTGGTACTTGTTGACCGTCATTTTGGAACATGTGGTTTCAACATTCATGAACACCGTCATGTTCGTGTCCATCTCAGCATTCCATGCGCGCATTGCCGACCCTGCCATTGGGGGAACATACATGACCCTCCTAGCAACGTACGTAAACTGTTTACTCTGTTCCTGTCTCCCACTAACAAGTACATCAGGGTCTCCAATCTGGGCGGAACATTCCCACGGTTCTTCATCCTCAAGCTGGTCGACCTCCTGACCGTGGCCACCTGCATCCCTCCGACCGTGGCCCCTCCAGCCTCTAGCCTGAAAGGCGATCTCATCACCTCCGCCTTTTCCTGTGCCATTGAGCCTGAAAAGAACCGCTGCGTCAATGGCGGCGGCGTCTGTCAAGTTGACCGCGACGGTTACTACCTCACCAACATGATCTGCGTACTCATCGGCACCGTCACTTTTATCATGTTCATCAAGCCGGCTGCTACAAGGCTGCAGAATCTGCCTCTGCGTGCGTGGCGGTTGGTGGGCAATGGGCGCGAGTGATACACCTTGGTTTTTCGTGTTTGAGTCTGCATATAGAGTCCATAGACTCAGAAATGACACAAATTAGATTTTGGTATAACTTCAATGACATTCCTTGATAGGATATATGTAAGAGCGGAGGTAGTATGAATGGTACATGAAGATGGAGAGAGAGAACATCTCAATTCTCAACGCCTCGCCGCACCTCCCGCGCAGCCATATCCAGAATGAGCCTCGCCCACCCCCGGTGCAAGCGCATAACCCACTGCGGGATGACCTTCTGGTACTCCCCCTCCTCCAAAACAACCTCATAGTCATGCGCCGTCGAAAAGCGCACCTCAACCATTGTGTCCCTTTGCTCCGGCACATCAAAGGGCTCGGACACGCTCAGCTCATGCCGTCCCCCGGACATCAGTCGCCACGGATACCCCCAACGCGCAATGGACTCGAAAAATTCCCGCGGTTCAGGGGGCATGAACCACGCAATGAGCAGTCCATTGCTGTCTGCGTTCCTCGGCTCTGGTGCGCGCTGCACCGTTACAACCCCATTCAGCAATGCCCGCGGTGTAGGCGTACTCCCATTGCCCTCAGCTGAGAACCCGCTCTCCGAGTCCCCTATATCCCCTGGAGAATACCGACCATGCCGCATAAGTCCAACCACCGAAGCCTCACTGCGCAGCGGTTTGCTTCCTAGAACAGACCGCGCCCAGGCATCTTCCAGCGCGATCTTTTTGCTGGTCTCATTGCCGCGTGTTCGCGCCTGAAGAGCTGCGAGGGGGATGCGCGCCGAGTAGACGTCGATATATGCGCATCGCTGCTTCTCTGGGTTGCTGGGTGTGCGCAGTGCTACGCTGGTGGTTTTGTCTACGGGGAGCTCCGGGTATGTTGCTTCGAGGTGGCTTAGGCCCCGGTGGATGCCGTAGCTTGCCGCTGCGGTGGGCAGCACGATGTAGGTAAATAGTCTGCGCGCGGCGCGGGAGGGCATGGTTGCTTTGCGTGGAATGAGGTGGGAGGATGTAGTTATCGTGAGAAGGATTAGTTATATTGTAGAGACATCTATGGAGTTGTTAACTAACTCGGGGGATTCAACTGGCCGACTGTTTATGGCCCCCGGATAATAAGCAGTCAGTCAGCTCGGCTTACAATGTTGGTGTTCAAGTGGAGCCGCGAAGATCGTCCCGCTCATCATCTTTTTTTTTTTTCTTTCATGTCTTCAAGACACTGACTTACTTCAATCATTGGCTGTCTGCCCATCCACACTGGGTAGTTGTACACGGTCTTATCGGTACATCAGACAGACCATGACATCGGTTCGGGCAGACTCCAACTCCAGTGCGCCATCCACCCCACCATCGCCTGCCACAACCATGACCTCAACCCATTCCGATGCGGTGGACAATTCTCTGGACGACATCTTCGGCTCCTCTCCCCCACCAGAAAGAAGAGCAGAGCCCGTTCAGAATAATACCAGCTCCAACACCACGGCCGAGCCTTCCGATCTCCCGTCGCTACGCCGCCAACACGTCACCGCGGGGTATCGCGACGGAGTCTCCGCATCGAAGAGCGAGCATGTACAACGTGGATTCGACGCAGGATTTCCCGTTGGTGCGCAGCTGGGTATGAGGGCAGGAACAGTTCTTGGGATTTTAGAGGGAATTATGCATGGATTGGAGGATCGATCGAGCTCGGGAGCAGTCAAAAAGCCGCCACCGCGGGGCACGAGCACAAGCACGGAAATGTCTTCGAACGACTCAACCAGTATGGAGATTGCCGAGGCGCGTCGGAAAAAGAAAGAGCAGGTGCTCGCGCTATACCAGATGGCTGTCAAGGAGCTGGACGTGCAGTCTGTCTTTACAGGGGCCGAGACAGGATCGCCTGCACATATTGAGAAAACAGGGGAGCGCGCGGAGACCCAACTTGCTCAGAAGGGAGATACTGTCATTGCGAGGTGGGAGGAAAGGGTTGCTGTGCCGCAGTGGGAGGAGAATATGGAGGCCCTAGAGGAGAAGGAGAAGGAGGGGGGTCAGGGAGACAAGGAGAACAAGGCCGCGCAGAGCTGAAGGGGTACTTGGTTTCCTGGCTGCACGCCAGGGTACGCGACTGCGGTATATTCCACGGAGAAGGCGTGGGCCTCCTTCCACTGCTACAGGGCAGCTCCGAACCAGGCCCTGTCTGCTTGCGGGACGCGACGCGATTGTCCCTGCGCCGATGTGAGACCCAAACACCGGGACGACGCTGCGGCTGCAAGGCACATGCGACGGGCGGGCTGCGGATGGCCGGCCCGGAGCGCTGATCAAATCCCCGAGACATTGGACTGAGTCATGATGGTATAGCAGGGAGACAGCGGTTGCTACAGCGAGCAATACTGTTCAACTTTGTCACTTCCTCGGTGATATCAAGAAAGACAGGGTTGCACTCGTTTTATCAACCATATCAACCATAAGGCACGGCGGCAAGATCAGTTGCAATATCGCCTAGCTCGAGCCGCATCAGACCAGATCCCGATCCAGAGTGGCCCAATCGATGTGTTTGTCTGCATGAAGATGTTTCCGGAAAGTGGAACTCCTTTTACAAAAGTCAAATTGATCTGAAACCCGACACCCCTGGAAGGTTTCGGGGAAGTTGCTCGCGGTGCAGCCCGTAGTGTGTCGACGGCAGGACCTTGCGTGTTCCGTCCGACTGGACAGGTCTGGAAGTATGTATGCAATTCTGCGTTGGGTTGGGCAAACAGCAGACCCCTGTCAGCCGTTATCTGCCAGATATCCATCGGAGAAATGTGCCTTTCAGATTGCGTGTGATAATGAAGTGGTACCAGGTTGTAGTATCGGTTATGAATAACTACACAGCATGTATAGTACGATAGAATAGCAGATTTCACTTCCGATCTCATAGATAAGTAAGCATCCACGATTTCCAGCCGAGGTAGAACAAAAGGTGAAACGTTTCTTGGCAGAGTCTAGATGTTGGGAACATCGAGGCAAGGGAGGCGCGGATGCAGTCTACCCATCCGACTGGACATGTATCCTCGCCACAGTCGACTCAGCCCCAGTGTGCTTTTGTCTGTGGCTGTACAGAATCTTTTATTGGCAAAATTGGTCATTGTCTAGGACAGTGTGGTTAATTTATTGGTTTAGTTCGATATAGTTTGTTGTCGTGGGGTATACAGCACAGAACTCCACATTCCCCTCCAAAAGCTTCCACACCCTCACAGATCCAGGCAACGCTATCTCTTGTCCAAAGGAGAATCCCCTGAAAGGGATCTCTGCAGCCTAAGCACTTGACAGCTCCCCGAAGACAGAAGGTCTAGAGCCTCCGACGCCTCTTCTGTGCAGAACCCCACAGTTCAACCCAAAACTCACTGGTACAGGATGCACAGTACTTTCCGCGATTTAACATGTCACCCCCCTTTTCCTGAAGACCCAGTATCCGGGGTATGGCCCCTGTTACTACCTACATTTGCAGGGCATATGTACGAAGCTGTAGCTGCAAGCAGAGAGGATCCGATCCGGATAGTGGGGTACGTACATCTACATGGGTCACCGATCGGATATCAGAAAAGGGAATGGAATGAAACAAGAGGCTTTCGGTAGCCTAGTCTACTGGTGAAGGAAAAGACTTGGTGCTGTGTATTGTCTGCGGAATTGTGTGATCCAACTCCACAGCAGTTCAAGGAATGCGAGACAAAGATACAGGAAGGTGGTCCAGACTCAAGAGAGGGGTATGGAGATGCTAGAGATAAACGAATGATCATGACCATACACGCCCTCAGATCGCAGACAAGGATGTGTACAGAGACTGTAGTATTCCGGAATACCTCCACGGACCAGCCAACCCCTCCACGAACCGTCACATTCCAGTCATCGAAGGATAACTCTATCTCATCACCCTGCCAACAACCCCACTACCGTGGTAGTCTAAGGTAGCAGCTCACATTACTCCAAAATGGAAAAGAGGTAGAGAATAATACATTGTAATAATGCATTTTTGATTTCCTATCTTGTCTAATACATACGCCGAACCATCCCAAAATAAACCCAGAGATGCTAGCCAGATTCCCGCTATGTAGAAAGTATTATCGTAGGTGTTGACTCACACAGAAACAAGTTTTTCAATCATGGATAACCCTCAAGGATATGAGGATAGGAACTCGAAATGAAACGAAGCACGGGATGAACCAAGTGAAAGCTGCTGAGAACTTCCCATGAGCAAAAAGGAGAGACCAAGACAAGGACATAAAGACCAAGTAAGTGTTGGAGAACACCAGGAGAGAGACAAAAGGGAAACGTAAATGACTGGAGGCGTCAGAGAGACATGAAAACAAAAAGGAAAAACATCAAGGACAGTAAGGATAGTAAGAGGCCGGACACACAAGTCCTTGGCCTTCGTGTTCGTACGTAACTTCGTTCATAACGCATGGTCGGTCCCCTTCCATGAAAATCGTGTGTATGTCGAGTCTTTCCAGAAAAGCGTTTCCGGATTCATTAGGTCCACCTCTTGGAGGACTTCACCACTCGGATCAGAAGCGAGTGGCGAAAAAGAACATAACAAAAAAGCAGACATCAAAAGAGCGTGTGAGCAGTTGTTGTGCTCGTACATCGTAAAAAGACATTGAGAAAATACATCAAAGATCGTTGCAATATCGTTCAGAGAAGAAAAAAAACAAAAGGCTGGTCATGAAAGAAAACAGAAACAAAAACTCCAGAAAATGTGAGCAAAAGACATTAATTTGATGTTGAACTTGACCTGGCGAATGGTCGGTGGCAGTTGAGGGATCGTATTGATTCCATCACGCGCCGGTAGAAAGGCTGCGACTTGTCCTCGTCAGTGGGCTCCGTCAAGGTCGCAACGGAGGTCTGCTCGTAGCAGAGCGAAGTCAAATGTTCTTTAACTGACGGTGTACTTGGAATCGATGACGAGTCGGAGCGCTGGCGACGGCGGAACTTGGCCTGAAATGCCGCCGCGGCTGTGTGGTCGAGGTCGCTCTCTCGGGCATTGCTGTCATTCCGGGACCGGGGTCGAAGCAAGGATGTAGAAGAGGGTGCAACGAGACGTAGGGTCTGCAGACCACGAGGAACTGCCTCCCGGCTCAAGTTGGGGCGAGGCCGGTCGAAACTGGCACTTCGCAGATTTTCGAAGAATGGCTCGCCCAAGGATTCATCTGGCATGACCGGAAACTTCTCTAGTGCCTGGTCGTCGACACTAGTTTGAAGCTTGGGATGTGACTTGGCCGTGCGCAGTTTGGCACGACTGCGCACCTTGCGCAGGGTGGCGTTGGTTCTGCGAGAGATAGACTTGCGGCCAATGGACTCGGTGTCTGAGTCGGACTCCCACACGGATTGTTCGCAGTAGGGGTCCATGGTGGATGTTGATGGTCGTTCCATTGATGTAGCTGTCCACTGTCTTGAGATGGGAGGCGAGCTGGTCACTGGGCTGGGAACCGGGCTGGGACAGTCATTGGCAGGAATGAAGAGAGCTTGATCGAAGTGCGTTGCGTGCGGCTCCATGGTGACAGGGTTATAGAGACACGGCGGCGAGATCATGGACGGGTCCAGCGGTGGCCTAGTGCCAGGGCTGGATTGCTTCCGGCGGGAGCTATGAGAGCTCGTAGCGCGAGAAAGGTTAGGTAGGGTTGGATGAGGCTTCCTCCGACGAGATGAGGAGGGAGCTGCAGATTCCTCGCGCCGCATGTTGAAGGATTTGGTGGAATGGCTGGAGGATGGAGGAGCAGGAGTAGTAGAGCGAGTATCCGTAGCCACTGGGATAGGCGGCGGAGCGTATTGAGGAGGTGTAGGAGTAGGAGCAGGTAGACAGTAGCGAGACTGATGCTCTTTCTGTGCGTTTTGCGCGTGTTGATATAGTTGCTCTGTTGCCTTGAGCACAGCTTCAGGGCAGACCGGAGTAGAGTAATCAGAAGAGAAAGAGCTGCTAGGGGTAAGGTCGGGTGTTGTGCCGTCTGTTTGCACGGAGCTGAACGAGTCCTGCTTGCTATGCAGAGGCTTTCGCTCTTCTCCAGAGGAGGTGGAGGAGGTGTATCGGTGGAATCTCAAGCTGTGTTCGTGTTCCAGCTGGGCAATTGTTGAGCGTTTCACGTATGTTTCGCCGGCTGGGTATGATTTTTGGGGCAGAGGAAGCGAGTAGTATTGGTGGTTATCTTTGGTGTATCTAGCATCGCGAGAGTCGCCCGTCGGTGTCGCTGCCAGGGAGCGTTCTAGATAGAAAGGGTCGAGGTTGGGCTCCTCGAGCACCTTGGGCCCGGCCTTGGGATAGTAGGTCGAGGCACGCTTGTTGGCAGACGGCGAGGGCAGGCAGATGGTGGACTCGGATCTGTTCGGGTCCTGGTGCACGTCCAAATCGCCCGAAGCGTAGTAGTCTCCGTGAGCCATGGACTATGATTCTGCAATGGAGTGGCAAGTAGACATGAACTGGCACACACACGGTGATAAACCGGGGGGAAGGGAGAAGAATGGAGCAAAGAGGGTTGGCCGGGGTGACGAGGAGATGTTTATACATCCCAAAATAGCCATAGACCAGCAATGGTGGCTAGCCGGGGAGGAAAACAGATCGATGCATGCCACTGTGGTAAACAAAAGACCGCAGCACGGCCGATCATGACCTATCAGACCTTACATGCTCCTTGGTAGGGATGGATGCGCAGCAAGGACCACCTCACCGGGCCCTCCAGCAAGGGAGCGGAAGTGATCCGGCGGGTACTGTTGTCCTCCATGACGATCATGCTGTGTCGAGAACAATGCCCTTTCAGGAGAGTTCAGGTCCTCATGGCATCATCCACCTGCGTTTGTGATACTCTCGTACGACGCCTGGGGAGGGGAATTGGGGTGGTACGCCACAGACCGTCTGCCCCGAGTTCCGAATGTGAGATATCCGCCACCGCGGTTGGCTCTACCAGTTCTGTACAGACGTCCTAGATCGGCCACTAACGACAGTGCTGGGGCTCAATGGCGGCCGATCATAGAGGGTCCGGTCGAGACTGTGGCGGGTGAAGATACAGAGTTGTAGGCCATTTTCTTCAGACCCGCATTGCATTCCTGGCTGCTGCGCAACGGCCGTCCCCCCGACTGTCGTAATATTTACCACGAAGGATGCATTGAGCCGGTTTGTTTCTTTTCTTTTTTATTTCCTTCTTTCTTTTGTTCGTGGCTGGCGCAATCTCTGCTCTATGCTTTTTTCCCACTCCAGTGTGTGTCTGCAGGCGTTAGACGCGGAGGCAGGGTTTGTTAGGGCTTGGGTGGCCCGGCCTTTTTGCCGAGGCGCGCATAGACTCGTCCACAGTGACACTGGACAAATCACAACTGCAATCGTATTGAGTAGTGATATCACATACTTTAAATGCTGTCGACTCTAAACAGTTCCAGGGTTTGACATGCATCTATCTGCACTGTACTCCGTATATATCTGTGGCCTGCACTTGTTCTCCTACATGCCGCGGGATCCTATAGTCTATCCTCCGTTGCTCCCGCTGGGGCTTTGTAGTGTAGAAACTCGATCTCACACTCTATCTCTCTCTGCGTCAATCCCTAAGCAGCCCTCGCAGCGACAAGATCAACGGCCTTTCCTTCACGGATCGATCCGTCGCTAGTCCCCCGATCATCTTCAAATTGTCTCAGCCTCATCTAGATTGAAACTGAAACACCGAAGCTTCGAAATATCATCCGGATGCCATCCCCGGACAGAGTGGTCTGCAAGGCATACGTGAGACCCGCGAGTCATAATCTGGTCGGGGATCGAGATCGTGCGTCCGCAGACTCGTCCCGAACCGTTGGAGGGATCGAATTGTCCGAATCTGCTCTCTCCTGGCCCTTGCAGTCGGGGGTAGTCCAGACCGCGATCGTGTCTCTGTCGCGCGTGAACGTGTTTCGTGTTCGCGTTGTTTTGGTGTTGTCGATTTGGTCGCGAGGGAGCAAGTACTAACGGAGTAGTACTACCGGGTAGAGAAGGCACCAGATCGAGATGTGGAGAAGGAGCAGTTCGTACCACGAAATGAACCCGAAATGAACCCGTGGAACCGATGGGTCTCTCTTAGGGCTTTGTCTCGTGGAATCATTATGTCGAAGGTGTGTCGGGGAGAGAAAGTGTGTGTGTAGAAGAGACAGGAATTAAGATGAGGGTCTACGAATGAAGCACTCTCTACTCCGGATCCTTCCTGCCCGACCGAGGATAGTACAACAGACTGTGCCAACGCATCACTGTTGATCAATCCGGCCCAACCGTGGATTCATCATTCATTCGCGAGATCTTGTTCCTCTCCACGATTTTCCCTTTTCTTTTCCCGTCGTGTGCATTCTACTCTCCCTCGGCTCTCTCTGGACGGCCGCACAATCCCTCTCTGTACAACCACCAGCCTGGTCGCAGGCAATAATTGGGACATTTGCAGTAGTGACGGGAATAATCGAACAAGCCCAGCTGACACTTGCTTCTTTTGTGCTGTGTGGGCAGACGAGTGGTTCTGGACGGTGACGAAACCGAGGTCGATCGGGCATTCCTTCCCCGGCTTCAACGGCATTCCTCAGGCGCAAACCACCTCACTTTGCTCGATTTCATCTTCAACTGGCCTCTGCAGCACCATTGACGGAGCGCTTCATGATCCCCGAGACACGTTTGGCCGCAGCTGCCGCTGCGGCGCCTATCCCCAGCCATCCCAATTAACTAACCACCACCAGCCTCTCCCTTTTTGACAACCAACGCCCAACTTCTCCTTACACCTTTCATGATTCATTATTGATTTCTTGCCAATTATTCTTCTTTTGACCTGGGGGACCCGAACAGCCCTTTTCGTTTCTCTCTCACATTGTCGTCCTATCTCCCGTTGCGCTCTCCATTCTTAGAGGTGTCTCGCCACGCCTACGGCGCATCTGACGACGTCTACGACCCTTACGACCCAGCTACGTTTACGACCTCTGCGCGGCAGCGCCAGCATTCTACGCACCGTCCCTATTCCTCTAATTCCGTCGAATCGCACACCCGTGATCCTCAGCGTCCGTTGCGACGGGTACATCGCCAGCCTGAGGTCCGCCAATCGCCTCACCGTCGTGCGGTCTCGCTAGACGCCGCGGGGATCCCGCTCAGACCGGCGCAGTCAATTCCGGTCGTTGTTGAGCCAGCTCCGAGTGGCATTGCTGCCTTACCCCCAGCTCTCTCCGAAGCGCATACCGATAACGACGGCTCCACCGTCGACGACCCTTACCAGCTCCTTCATACCTCGTATTGGCCGCGGAGAACAGCCCGGGTCTCATCGCGAACCGCATCTGCGATCCTCTTCACTCTCGAGGACGCCATTCGACGTCCGTTTCCCTTCACAACCGATTGGGAGGAGGTGAATGCTTCTATGTCAGATATGGTAGGCGTTGCTGGTCCCGCCGCTCCGGTTGGTAATGGCCGCGTCCAAAATGGTGGCACCTCGCGCGCACCGCAAGGCCCTGTGCCGGTGTCATCAGCACACCCGCCGAGTGGTATGAGGACTCCAACCGACATCATGCGACAGCGTCGTGACCGCGAAGCTCGTCGCCGAGCCGAGCAAGAGGCCCGAGACAAAGAGCAGGAGGAATTGAAGCGATTGCAATTGGGACAGGTACAACAATCGCAACCACAAGCAGAACAGTATGCTGCTGGCGTGACCGCCAATCCACCTGCTCAAAGGGTCCCACGGGGCCCTGCGCAACCAGTGACAGCCACAGCAGCACCTGGTCCGGCTTTCCAACCCACCACGAGCGCTGCGCCAAGCGGCCGCAGATCGGATTACCCTTCTACACAGCCGACTGGAGAGATACCCAGCCAGTCAAGGCCGCCGCAGGTCTCCGGCCAGCAATCATTGGGCGGTCATGGCCGCACACAGAGTGCGTCGGCTGCAGGAGTCGGCACCCAGGGGCCTGGTCTCGCCAAGCCTGCGCAGCCTGCGCAGCCTGAAACGTCTCAGTCCCTCCAGCAACCTCGGCGCGCCGCTTTCCCTCATGCATTTGAGCGCTGGGAAACCCTGTCCTCGCACTGGGAGGGGCTCACCGGGTATTGGATCCGCAAGCTCGAACAGAACAACGAAGAGCTGGAGAAAGATCCGCTTAGCCAGCAGCTGGCCCGTCAGATCACGGATCTATCTGCAGCAGGCGCCAATCTTTTTCATGCCGTTGTTGAACTCCAACGTCTACGGGCGTCCTCCGAGCGCAAGTTCCAACGCTGGTTCTTCGACACTCGGGCTGAGCAGGAACGTGCCAAGGAAGTGCAAGCAGACCTGGACCGCCAGCTCAAGACCGAACGACAGGGCTGTGCTGATGCCGTTGCCGCCGCCCAGATTGCCGAAAAGGACAAGACCCGAGCTGAGGACTTGCTCCGGGAGATGCGTCGTGAACTCCAAATCTCCAAGGAGGAAGCGCGTCGCGCGTGGGAGGAACTTGGACGCCGTGAGCAGGAAGAGCGAGATCGGACCAACTCCCTGCGAAACGGAGAGCCAACCTTGGTCGGTGGTGTGCAGGTGGTGCCTATGATCCAAGGTCTGCCCAGCCGCCACAACACCCGCCCGCCTACGCGCGAAGGTCCGTACCCCGGCGGTCCCACTGCCACGTCCATGGGAGGAGGAGCGGCATATCAAGGCAAAAGCGCAGACCACGGCATGAGCGGACAGTACTATGAAAGTGGTGGCACGCCCATGTCCCCGACAGAATCTGATCCCTTCACGGAGAACCAAAAGCCCGTGCAAGCAGATCCTGCGACCTCCAGACCAGCCTATTCCGAGCAATACTACGAATCAGCACATCAAGGCGTGCCAACAACCTCCGAGCCGGATCAGCACTCTTACGTCGGCAGCAGCGAAGCCGAAGACGACTTTACCCACTACACGCACGACCCGCAGGGCAGTTATCCGCCGGCACTGTCTGAGGAAAGCGATGACTACGACCAGTCCCCCACGGACGAACGCCACTTTGTCACGGAGGGTGGATACACCACCAGCGCCGCCTCGTCGGCTCCAGTGCAGGCCCCATTCGCGCCTCCGACAGCCGACTACACCGGCGCCGGCTATGGCGGCTGGGACTCTGTAACTCCTCGACACCGCCATCCCACGCGGCTGAGCGATGTTCTCGAGGAAGATGAGGTCAGTCGCACCAGCCCGAGCCGCGCTAGCCAGGCGAGTCGTGGCATTCTGTAATTACGTCCATCCTGTTTGAGCGCTTTCTCTTCTGGTTGTTTCAAGCTTAGGTTGATGTTTCCTTGATGGTGCGTACGTAGAGGAGTAGGTAAAAGTGGGGACGAGTGGATTGTCTTGATTCCGCATTTGTGGCGAGTGTCTCTCCTTTCTTCTTGGGTGGGCAGTCTCTCTTGCCTGTCTGTTTTCTCTTGTGGTATTTGTTGCATTTGGCGTCGTCCTTTCGGCTGCTGCCGTTGTTGTTTGTTCTCTTTTTTTCTTTGACGTCTTGTCTTTGTGATTTAGTTTCTCAATGGTGATACTGTAATATGCCATCTCCAACAAGGCTTTGCCAAGTAGTTTTACTGTTCTGAAATCCGATAGTGACAAAAAAGGGTCAGCGCTAACTGTAGAGCACAAGATATATATTATGCGTCCGTTCCGGATCCCATTCCGAACCCAAGTACCACTTTCAATATCCCTCTCGATATATTTTTTTGATTGTAATTTCGCTACATCCCAGTAGTCAGATTCAACTGTACATAATCAGCATCACGATTTGGTTCAGTTGATTCTATTAATTAGGTTGATGCCTTGTTTGGCTCCCACGGCCACCAAGGAAACAAGGGGGGAAATAAAAGTCAACCACGGGGGCCAACCCTGTAGACATAGCGTACTCATCCCACCGAGACACCATTCGTCAAGCTCTCTCTCTGAATTGAAAGGTCCCATAAAGTGAAAATGTAGCCGATCAAAGAAGTTGGACGTTGACCGATGGTTGACTTCTCCAATATCGGACGCCATCTATCGACGCAGGGATTATAAGCAGAAATCCTCCTCGCTGTGGTGTTTCGAGTAACCGAAGAGCTACTCCGAGAACGGAATCGGATAGGATGTAGTGACTATTAAGAGCTTTTTTTTAATGCATATTCATCCGTTACACTTTCATTATTCTCTATGACCTAGAATGCGACTAAATAGAAATACAGACAAAAGTAGACAGTAACGCCGGATGCAACAGAACAAATTTCACTCATACAAGCATTAGTGTCGTTTGGATCCAACCTGAAGAAGTTGGCGGAACAAGATCTGGATCATGGACTCGTGACCATAACATGAGAGAGGCCGTAAATCATCAAACCGAAAGAAATAAAGACCAGAAAACCGCAAGAGGTTCATTTCATCGTCCCCGTCGTAATGAGCATGTCGCTTCTCCCAGGTCTCGAGAAGCGGTCAATACCAAGATGCTCCTTTCCATCACGACCAACGTAGATCCCAAAGCCATAAAGAGGCAGCTCGCGCTCACTGGGCGGGGTAACGATGAGCCTCGTCACAAGATCGGTCTTGCTCCTAGGCTCACGGAGCAGCTTATCAGTCAGCAACGGCGACTGATACAGAAAGCTCATGAGATCAGCTAGTGTGTTTATATCGTGTGGCAGATAGCGATAGCGACGAGGGAAGATAGCCAGGAAAGAGGCGGCGTAGACACCGCAGAAGACGATGAGGGCGTAAAATGCTGGCATAAATGCCGAGATGCGGATGTCGTTATGTGATGGAAAAAATAGCGACATGAAAACGCCACCGGATAGGATGGGGATTGCACCGAAGATGACGCTAGTCAGTGAAATCCAGGCTACTTTGTAGTGCCCGTTTAGCAAGGCCTGTAATGTAACCTGAATTGGCAAGCTGGATGGGTAGGCGAGGAGAATGCTTTTCTCGGCGGTCGCCCCGTGCGGGGAGGATAGCTCGACGAATGGTTGGAGTGCGCGGAAGGAGACGTCAATTGGCTGCCAGACGAGAAAGAGGACGTTGCCTATAAAGGCTGGAATGAAGCTATAAAGGAAGTTGGACGAGGAGAATGCACTGATCGATGGTAGTGTGGGCAGTCTGGGAACGAATCCGTCCTCGATGGCGTTGTGAATGAAGCTGACCAGGACCAAGGCTAGGAAGAGGACGAACACAATAGTAATCCAGACGATCACAGACGCATTCCTCAGGTACCATGGTGTCCAACGGTAGCGAGCAAATGGCGAGTATAGCTGATGGTCGAACACATCGCTCCCAAAGCGTCCTTGGTGCTCAATGTCAAAGCACACTCGGGCAAGGCTGTGCTGTTGGTTGTTTCGGCTCTTTTCTGTCTGATGCAGCGACGGTGTTCGTATTGGAGCGTCCACTTCACCAATTCCATAAAAGGTATCGGCCTTACCCGACAATCGCCAGTAGCCCAACCGAAGCACCCGCGGATCCAGAGTTTCTCTGACCAATGGCACCGTTTCAGAATGTTCAAAGTCGTGCAAGATGTTCGACCGCTGGATAATGGAGACCAAATCGGCCAGGCTCGTTGGATCCCACATCAAACCGGTCCAGTTCCGAGTGAAGCGAGCAAGCAGCAGTGTCAGCCCAATGGCCAAAACCCCGTATATTCCCACCAAGGCCCAGCCGACCGCTTGCACAGACGTCCACTTCCATAGATCTTGCCCGTCAACAGAGTAATACTTCGCTTGGAAGAGACAACTCAGAAGAGGTATCGAGAAGAAGTTGGACAGCCAGATTGTGAAGAGAGAGATTCCAAGCATGGGCTCGCCATGCCTGAAATGGGTAAAGTCGGGAATGATGAAATTCCGCGAGAGAATGGGCAGCTCCTGCACCACACGGCCCAGCGGTCTCTCCGCGGCCATGATAGCAAAGGGTGCTGTGCGATAAACAGCAGCCTGGACGACGAAAGTCCAGATCATGATAGGCATAGCCAGAATCTGGGGAAGAAACTCCATCACAAAGTATCGCGAATCACCTTGTTCCTTGTACCCCCATAGTCCGTGGTTCCGCTGGGACCAGATGTTGCAGAATAAAACGCCACCGGCCATCAGCAGAGAGCACAATATCACTGGTGCTAGAGCCCATGGCCGTAGGACAACCGGTAAGTAATCCAGAGCGGGATACAATAAGCTTTGCTCGGGAGAGTCCACAGCGACAAATGACTCCGGGTCCACAGAGGCTGCTCTTTGCGGAAGGGCCTGCGGCGATGGGGTTGCTTGTTGTTGATGAGGCATTGGAGGTGTGTAATCATGACGGATAGGCGTTCGCGTACGGGTAAAGTAGCCTAGATCCTCATTCCATACTAACCGGTCCATAGAATAGTCGTCTCTGCTGGACACGGAGCCATGTCTCCCCTGCCGGGCGACCTCGTCGCGTGTCAGCTGATCAATTGCGAACCGGACATAGGGCGAATCATCCAGGCCCGGAGTGGCAGCGGTGCCTGCATAGTCGCGCAGAACAGGCCGAGGCGTCTCTTCGGAGCTAGGGCTGAGGCGCGAGACGGTCTCCTCTCCGAAACGGACCGTGCTGGATGTGCCTGGGCGAGGGTCTTGTAGCGCACGCTGTTCCTGACGACTGGACTCAGCTATGGGTGAGCCTTGGCGAGTTCGCGACACCGGAGAAGGCGCAGATAAATGGGAGTCTGGTGTCTGAAAGCGCATGACGGTAACTCTGCTGTCTGGACTGGAGGAGTTGCCTCGATCAGAGAGGGAGTAGTAGTCGTCTGATGCTGCGACGGATTGCCGCGACCCCGTGTGGCTGTATTGGGGTTTGTTTGCTAGGAGCTGGTCAGTATTTCTCGCAAGTTACACCAGCACGAGGACATACTATTGACATTTCGCAAACTGAAGTTGGCTCTCGGGCCGGGAGGGTTGGACATGGTTTGGAGGGCAGCCCCAAGATGCGCTGTGCATAGCAATTTCACGGAAGAAGCATTCCAGACAAAGACTGGAGCTTCTAAGTAAATAAAAAAGAGAGCTAAGGTGGGCTTATGTGCAGATGTCATCGGTGGCCGTGGCTCCCCAGCCTCCCCCAGCCACCAGCCACCAGTTTCCAGTCCCGCCGCCAACAGGGACCCAGGCCGATTGGATCGAATGAGACAATTAAAAAATTAATTTGACAGATCAAAAACATTGTTCCAGATAGATGAGGCTGGAATTGTTTTCATTTTGTAGATAGTGTCGTCGATTGACTGCGCCGATCACCCGCGTGTATCCATGGGTGCGCCGAAGCTTGGCTCGAATTATGCTAGATCTATACTGAGTCGCAAATCCTAGCAATTCTGAAATTATTTACTAGCATCCCATTTCTGATACATAAATATAAGTAGTTACGATTGAATTTCTTCCCTCTTGTTGCTCGTGTATATCCGAAGTGGCTGGTCGCAAGACCCCTTGATTCTTCATTCAGACTATGTAAACCCGGTGGCTGTAGTTTTAAAGTTGACAAAACTGAAAACCGAGATAAACGATTTGCTTAAGAGGCCGCGGTTCGACTGTAATAGCTTTGACTGCTATGACTGGACTCCACTGCCATTTCCGAGGTGTTGTTATGAACAGAGGCCTGCAGCTCGGCAGGGCCGTGTTCTAGCTCGGCAGGCCCGAGCTGCTGGTGTTTCTTAATGACAGATTCAGTGATAGGCTGTATTGACATGTTAGTAGCATATGCGTTGATGCAGTTATTGCGCAATCGGCGCTCATAGAGTGCCCACCCGATGGCAGCGAGCAAGAGTGCACCGAGAGTAGCCCCGACGGCTGCGCCCACTGTCGTTTCTTTGCTATTGGGACTGGGACAGCTTGCAGAAGTGGTCCCCACATCGGGACGTGTGCTTGGGCTCAACCTGGACGAGGAATTTGTGGAAGAGGAGTTCCTTAAAGAAGGGATATCGCTGATATAAGTGGCGTTGCTCAGGCCTGCTCGACCAACGATGGCTCTTCCAGGAGGTATGGTAAACGAGGGTGAACCGTCTGCGCAGGTAAATGACCCGTTGTTATCCACGAGGCCACCGCAGCAGTACTGGGTGGCGTTTGGAACGGACATGTCGATGGGCACAATGTTGATTCCGTTGTCTGCATTGTCATTTGCTACGACAGCACGAAAAATTAGTTACTGGGTCTGCAAGAGCAGAAGCAGTCAAAGGCTTGACTTACACCCGTGACATTCCTGAGCGCAATTTGGACCCCAGCTTCGATCTGTACAACTTCCTCTAGTCAGAACGAAGCCCCGGTTGGCCTGGACATAACAGAGGCCATTGGTCATGCAAAGATCTTGGTAGCTGCAGCAGGGCGAGAAATTGTCATCGGAGCATGGAACATCGTCAAAGGCGGGGTCACCGTTCAAGAAATAGCATGGTCGTGATGCAGTCGCGGATTGACTAAAAATAAACAGACCGATGAGCGCCACCAACCCGTGCCTCGGACCTGTGTGACGCATATCGTCCTCGAGGAAATAGAAAGCGACAGCACAATTATGTGAAGATTGCTGATCTCGCTCTGGGAATCAAAATGTTTTGTCAGAGAGCAGTAGCCATGCCCGTGGTGAGAAGACGAGGCTCGACAGCCAGATCAAGACCCCAACGGTACCCTGATTTTAGACCCTGAGGAAAGCTAACGCGGGCTGAGCCTCAGGAACATTGCACCATGAACTCGAGGCCAAGTGAACGATCATTACTGTCTCTGGGCGCCCAGGTGGGGGCTGGTTGGCAGACAAATCTCTAATAGGGGCATTTGCACACTTGGATGACGAGGGATTGGCAGGGGCCGCAATGTCGGTCAGGATTGGATCTCTTAAAAAAGACACAGGAGAAAGGAGCTCTTCAAAATGT
The DNA here is from genome assembly GCF_028827675.1 of Penicillium lagena. Taxonomy (NCBI): domain Eukaryota; kingdom Fungi; phylum Ascomycota; class Eurotiomycetes; order Eurotiales; family Aspergillaceae; genus Penicillium; species Penicillium lagena. The sequence continues at coordinate 1,527,745 of NW_026623222.1, read as the reverse complement.
GCCAACTGCAGTCAAGATACCCTTTATCAATTAATCCCGGCGGTATTTGTTCAACCACGATCAATGCGCAAATGTGCGAACCACTCGTCCATTGCGCGACATGACTCTGTCCAGGAACTTATCAGTGAAAGGCCGTCTCCCTTAAGTAAAAGCGCCTAGTGATACAACTTGAAGAAAAGAAAGCAGCATTTGCGCGTGTTCCCAGCTCCGCCGATGCCAAACCCTACGTACCGCTCCTGGAGACTGGACGCCGATCCCGAGTACGCCCCGTCCGGAATGTTTTTCCACGATCGTGCGAGCGTATCCCTCTCGGCCAGCAGCGCACATCTGTCTTCATCGACCGTCTTCTTCCGTTTGGACCAGATCCATAATTTCCAAAAGCAGCGCATTCCAGCCAACAAATACCGACTGGTAGAATTGGCTTGGTTAGTTTGTTTGCGAATTTTTGGATGGTATACTCACGAACTAGTAGCGTGCAGTAATTGGGTGGCAATCTGCGATATATCTCTCGGGCTATCACCATAATAGTTTTTACCAAATCTCGGACCAACCCCGTATATAAAGGAATGGGCGCCTGCCATCACCGAGGTGAGGAGGTGACGCAGATGCTGGCTATAAGACAGTCTTTTCCGAGTTCCGACGTCACCTTACAGCGGTCTTTGGGATCCTGTTGAAACTGCTTGGTTGCAAAAAGATCCCTACGGTTTGTTTCTTCTGGTTTTTTCCGAGTCCTCAGTGCCTTGGGATTCGATGCAGCATGCGGTTCTGTGTACTCTTGTTGTAAACATATATATCTCTTGAACCATTTGTTAAAGAAATGCAGAGCCATGGCAACTGATCAGTTGATGTTTTTGTAACCATCCTTCTCGGCTGCTGTGTCTCTCCAGACTGGGATACCAATATCAACAACGTTTATCTCTTATATTTGAATTGACTTGAATTCTTGAAAGCATGGACCGACTTATCGTGATATAATATATAGAAAGAATAATTATCCCAATCAGGCATGCGCCGGGAGTGGTCAGGTGCTGGAGTGGAAAGCTCTCGCATAAGCTTAATTAGCCTCTACGACCCATCTGCTGGACGGCCAAGATACAGCCGGGGCCTTAGAGAACGGGCGGTTATCTCGTCCTCAGCCGGCTAAAATGATTTACGCGACAATGGCCCATCATTAGCTCTTCCGTAATCTCGTTAGCTCTTCCACATGGCTGTTTCAAGTAAACGTGGTTGCTAGCGGGTATGCGGATTGTGGACCTCGCCCGTTGAGTCCAGACTCCCGGCCTCAAGCATTTTCCGGGGCAAGAGGCGGCAGGTAATCTAAGAGACCATCCACCGGACCGGTGCCCCGAAAGAAGAATCCGTCAATAATCCGATAATAATAAGGGCGATTGTCTGAAACGCAGATCCTGTTTCACCTCTGATTGGCCGAGTTCCTCAGTTCCAAGGGGAATTCGGTTTCCCTCGCCACTGTGGCGAGGCCTGTATAAGAAAGTTCGTGGCAAGGAAAGATCCACGGGACGAGCAGACATGGAACCAACGCAAAAAAAGGGTTGTACAGGTTTAACAGTCGGCGGGACGAGGGGGAGTGGACTGGTCAATCAGATTGTCATCCTTGGCGAGACCAGTCTAACGTTAGGGGCATTTTCTCCGACCCGGATTCCTACTGCGGAGCGAATGAGCGGCCGAGCTGCAGAGATCTGTGCTGAGAGCAGCAGCAGCACCCAGTTACATGGTCGCAGGACGGGAGAGCAGTCGCTGATAATAAGTATTATTGTATGGATCTAAAAGACAAGTACTTCATCAGGTGAAGTAAAGTCAGGGCACCAGGAATCATCAGAGAGCTGCCTCAGGCCTCCATCTATCCAATCCACGGTCCTCAATCGCCTCCCGCTTATCGTCGTTGCTTTCTTTTCTTCCCGACTGGCTTATTCTTTCCCCCTCATTTCGCATTCTTTCTTTCTTCCATCCTTCGTTACTTTTCCTTCGTTCTTCTTACCGATTACTCACTCCCAGCCTCCCCTTCCTACCCCCTGTTTCAGGAGATGTCCCTGGCAATGTCGCGCTAAGATCGGATCGTCCCATTCGTCCCGGACTGACACCTTTGCCTTGGATCTCGCTCGTTTGTTTCTCCTCGGCTTGAACCCTACCGTGAAGGCGTTGCCTTCGCCCTCTCCTCACCATGCTGCTCAAGCCAGCGACGCCGCTCACCGTTTTGCTGCTGGTCGCTTTTGTTCTCCTGTTGCTGTCGTGCCTTTCCACCCCGATCATCAAGGGGATACCATTGGCGACATTCGAAAATGTCGATTATGGTGTCTTTGGTTACTGCCACGGCGACAAGTGTACCAATATTTATGTAGGATACACGAGCAGTTCGTCTCACCACCTCCTTTTCGCTTCTGCCTGATCTCGATGAATCGGGGCTAAATGCTCTCCAGATGATATCAATAGTACCGGCGACGATTTCAACCTCCCCTCGAGCACTCGCAAATCGCTATCCTCGATTCTCATTGTCCACCCAGTTGCCGCCTTCCTGACCCTCATCTGTCTCTGCTTGGCGGCCGCGGCGCATTTCCATGCGCCGTCGCATTCGCCTCGCTTTCTTCTGGCGCTTCTCATCCTCCTTCTACCAACCTTGCTTGTCACCCTCCTTGCGTTCCTGGTCGATATCTTACTTTTCGTGCCACATCTCCAATGGGGCGGATGGATCGTGCTGGCCTCGACCATCATTCTCGTGTCTTGCGGGGTGGTGACCTGTGCCATGCGCCGGACTCTTGTGAGCCGCAAGGCGAGGAAGCGACGGATTGCGGAGAATGCGGAGATGAGTGGAGAGAACTTTTACAATCGCCAGAATACCGCTGCCCTTGCCCTCACACAATCTCCGCCGGACCAGACCGAATTCAAAGAACCCATTGTGGCTGGATCGCCTCCCTCCGAATCAAACCCGACCTTCGCTTCCTTCAGCACTGCTAGACGAGACAGCGATGATGATCGCACCCCACTCAACACTTCACTCACCTCTCGGACAGCCTTACATGATGTTCCAATACCTCCTGCGGACCGCCGTGGGACACCGTACCGCCCAGATGAGGCTGGAAACTTGCCGCCATCCGGCCCGTACGGTGCCGGGCCCATGACACGGAACCCTTCTGACCCACGACTTCGTCCACAGTACTCGGATGGCAGTATGGGTTCTTATCGAGGCGGCGCGCCTGGGTATGGGCCTCGCGGCCGGGGCGGTTACCCTCCCCGAGGTGCTTATGGCCGTGGGGGAGGGCCATACATGGGCCCTGGACCTTACGGCCCTCCTCCCCACGGTGCGCGAAGCGGCTACATGGGACCTATGGGACCCCCCCGCGGTGGTCGTGGAGGAATGATGCCACCCCGGGGACCCCCGCGCGGACCTCCACCAGTTGGCTATGCTCCGAGTCCGAATCGGAGCTTTGATTCCTACGGGCGACCTGTCGGTCATCCGGAGGAATCCTACGAGCCCCCTATCGGCGTGGCCGTTTCATCGCCCGAATCGGAACCCATTGGACAGGCAATTGAAATGACGCCGCAGTCCCGGCGCTACGAAGCTCACTTGTCGGCCCAGTCAGAGCAGAGCGAACCGCATGCACTGTCGGTGGATGGGCAATACATGCCCCAAGAGAGCCCGACGAGCCTCTATAGTCGCGGCACCGAGTCCTATGTTCCTGCCCGCGCTGGCTGGGGCAATGATGCTCCCCGCCCTTCTGCGTCCCCCGTGCACGCCACCTCAGGTAGTAACTACTACGAAGATGTGGACCCGCGTTTCGCTCGACGACCATCACCCCAGGGAGGCAGCACAGTCCCGAACGCGCTGACTCCTGGCGGCCGTTGACACGGTCGTAGGCAGTACTCGGTTTCCCTGAGGTTTCCAGTATAATGAACTGCTTGTCGTATAGAACCGACCACACACACCTTGCACAGTACACGCTTTCCGATACCCATTTTCACATCAATGCAGTGTCAGTGTGTGGGAGTCACTGCTGGGGAGCGGAGTTTTGGCGCCCTTGTTCTTATTCTTTTTTTTGGATGTACAAATGCAACGTACAGAGTTGCTCCTTGTCCTGTATCTATCTCTCTTAGCTTAACATATTTTCTTTTTCTGTATGTTGTTCCACGGTAGACGCTATTGCGATTTGCTCTAAAGCAGGGCAGGAGTCCACGTGACATGACGTCGTTCCCAGAGATCGACGATCCTACCGTTGTTATCGATGGCGCCAGCGCTGAACTGGGTTTCGCAGGCCCGATGATGACGGTTGGTGGCCCCCCTGCTGTCATCTCCCTGCGATCAGATCCAGTGTACGGGGCGATCGTCACCAGTCCTCCGAGACATCGTTCGGAAGCGCCTTCCTTGGTCAGCTGGAAAAGATATCCTTAAAGTGATATGATTGCCCGACGAATTTCCTTGATCCCTCCTTGATTATATTTCTTTCTCCAACCAGCTGCCCTGCTCAATCCTCGGCGTCTAGCAATCACAGCATGAATGATCCCGGCCTCGACGATGCCGTCGCCGACGAAGCTGGGGTCCTTGACCAACCCTCTGGACGCCACGATACGCAAAATGATGAGAATCAAGCTCCAGTCGACAATGAATACCCGGAAGCTGCCCGGTGGTGGCTTGCAAGCACAGCGTATCCTCTAGCGGCGGTACGAAAAAAAAGTACTCCGTATAAAAAAAAAGGGGACATAGACTCATCTACTACTTTTGCAGGGTACCTTCGGGCCGATGGCCAGTGCATTCAACATCTGCTCCTTAGCACAGACATGGCGAATGCAAATCCAAAGTGATGGCGGTGCGGTGGATATTCCAGACCCCAAATGGTACGCCCAAATCAAGCTTCATGCCCGAGGCAGCGGTTTTAATTTTTTTTTACCAGGGTGATCGGGCTCAATGCACTTTCTTTGTTTTGCGCAGTCATTGCGAATCTGATGCTTTCGCTGAACATGGCCCGTCGCATTCGGTTTGTAGTGGCCCAGCCCATCATTATTGTCGGGTGGTACATGTCATCAATCCTGTTGATCGGGCTTCTCATTGCATTCAGAGTGGTTGGGGACGTTCCAACAGGCTCTGGCCGCGTCTTTTCCCAGGCATACTTCTACGGCGCCTATGCAGCGATACTCTACTTTATCATTTCCTGCCTGCTAGTGGTAACGGCTTATGGAGCATATCGGGGCCACTACAGCCTCGAGTACAAACTTACCACGAGTCAACGGACGCTGATGCTGCAGACCATCATCTTTTGTTTCTATCTCCTCGGCGGTGCAGCTGTTTTTGCCAAGGTCGAGCACTGGCGCTTCTTGGATGCGGTGTATTTTGCCGACTATACGCTGCTGACCATCGGCGTCGGCAATTTCGCGCCTGTCACCCACGTCGGACGCGGCCTGCTCTTCCCATATGCGATCGGAGGCATTGTGATTCTGGGTTTGATTATCTCCTCGATCCGAACATTGACGCTGGAGAAGGGCCAGCAGAAAATAGCGGATGTGTTGACCTCGCGCACTCGCCGGTTTCTCGTTAAGCAGGCATATTCGGATAAGAATCTCTTCAATAAGGTAGTGCCGCGCCTGGGAAAAGAGGCTGCTAGTTCTGAAGGACGCAGTTCACGCGAGCAGCAGAAGCAGGAGTTTATCGTCATGCGGCAAGTGCGACAGCTGGCGACGGTGCAACACAAATGGATATCACTCATAATATCCGTGGTTCTTTGGATGGCAATGTGGTTGCTCGGCGCCGTGGTATTCTGGCGCTCTGAGGCTCATAGGGATTGGACCTACTTCGAAGCACTCTATTTCGCCTATACAACCCTCTTGACCATTGGATATGGCGACTTATACCCTGTCAGCAGCCTCGGCACATCTTTCTTTGTATTCTGGTCGCTCCTGGCGGTCCCCACGATCACCATCCTCATTTCCAACATCGGCGACACGCTCATCCGGTTCGTGCGCGATGTCACTATCTTCCTGGGTGAAATCACCATTCTACCCGGAGACCAGTCACTCGGAACTCGCATCAAGGGACTGATGCATGCTTCCTGGGTCGACAAATGGATTCAGGAGACTACAGGCGAGGAGACCACTGGGGAGGTCCTTTCGGACGTGGAAGCCAACGACGATGGCGACCGCAACACAATTGAAGTCGAGGAACATAAGAAAGAAGAGTCAGCGCGGAAACGCGGCGACATCGCTGCCGAGAATGTGCATCACTACAACTACCTGCTTTTCCGCGAGGTGCGCAAGATGATGGAATATGCCACCAGCAACCTGTCCAAGGAGTTCGACTACCTGGAATGGGAATACTACCTCGGCCTGATCTCAGGCAAGCACAGGCCTTCGGAGTATGGAGAGACCGAAGAAGACAATGAAAAAGACAGTCTTCGGGACTGGAGTTGGATTGACGGGAAGAATCCCTTGCTGGGTCAGAAGAGCGAGGTCGAGTGGCTCCTCGGTGCGCTGACTGAGGTCCTGGAGCGGGAGTTGAAAAAAGCTAGTCGTGTGTATCATTCATCCGAGGCAAGTGAGCGTTCGCATCGTCCTGGTGACTCGGACGGCAGCCCGGAGAATACTATCCAGAGCGAGAAGCAGGAGTGATGCTATAACTATCATTATGGGTATTTTGTATCAATATTGAATTCTATGGCGTTGTGGACGATAAATAATTCAAACAGACTCTTGCTTCAACATCTACACAAACAAACCGTGACCCTTGCTTAGATTAGACAATTTTAGTGTGTTTGAAGTACAAAAAGGAGCGTAAATAGTGGGATTCGCGCTAGCTAGCAGAACATGATTCCTCCCTCTGTCACTTTAATGAAACATGTTCTTTCTCCCACAGATGCCTCTCACTCTCGGCGCCGCGCTCCAAAAACCTAGGAGTCGCAGCACTTGGCACAGAGCCGTGTTAGAGACACTGACTAGTTTAGGGTCGGAACTCAGTAGTGGGTGGGGTATCCGATCTACGGATATTCGGTGGGTGTCATTCATCCGCATTCAATATGGTTTTTCGAGGCTCGCTTGCGAAAAACCACTGGTCGGAAGTCGGTCTTAGGGGATCCGATCTACGGATATTCGGTGATTGTCATCCATCGCGTTTAAGATGGTGTTTTGAGGGTCGCTTGTGAAAAACCACCGGTCGGAAGTCGGTGTGAAGGGATCCGATCTACGGATATTCGGTGGTTGTAACTTAGCGCGTTTATAATAGTGTTTAGAGGGCCTACTACTCTAGCTTCCAGTACCTGTCCCGCAACATCAGCTAACTTTGGTTTACGATCAACTAGAACCCGCCTCAGGCCCCCTACAATGGATTAGACTCATAGTCCAGATCGGAGTGAGGGGTCTGGCACCTGATTGGCAGTATCTTATAGAAAGTCTGAAGTAGGGCGCAGCAAGGCTTTCTAGGCTAACATGAGGTTGTTTTGGGTATCAGGTATAAATACTGCCTTAGTCCTCGTTCCGATTTCTTCTTTATTCCTTAACATCAAGATCTTACGTTTTCTAAAGACAATCTACCCTGCCTCCTTACAGACAATTACTTCTGAACTCAACAATAAGAACACCCAAGATGCCAAACGCATACCACGTCCCATTTTTTGAGGCCATTAAGATCCGTCGGTCTACCCTCGCCCTAGCCAAAGAGTCTCCCATCTCTGATGAGCGCATCGTTCTTATCGTCAACCACGCCATCAAGCATGCTCCGTCCCCATTTTCCGTCCAATCGTGCCGTGCCATCGTCCTCTTTGGTGCCGATCACGAAAAGATGTGGGAAATCGGTCACAACGAGATGGAGAAGACGATGCCCCCTCCCGTGTTCGCGAACTTCGTAGACAAGATTGCCGGTTACAAGGCTGCTTATGGAACTGTAAGGTGCTGTCTAGATTTATCGACGAAGTAAGCTGACCTGGCCTTTCTAGGTCTTGTTCTTCGAGGACACCAAAGCTGTCGAGAAGCTCCCACCCCCTCTTCAGAGCGTCATTGGTAGCCACCCAGAGTGTAAGTTGACTATATCGTTGTCAGGCGCACAAGATCTAATCAGTCGACAGGGTACGAACATTCCAACGGCATGAACCAATACATTGCCTGGACCGCCCTCTGCGCCGAAGGTCTCGCGTGCAATCTGCAGCACTTCAACCCCCAGGTCAACAAGGCCGTCGCGGAGACCTGGAACGTGCCCGAGAGCTGGAACCTCCGCGCTCAACTGGTCTTCGGCAAGGCCGTCGGCCCACCTCGTGGTGGTGTTGAGAAGGCTTTCGCTCCTTTGGAGGGTCGTGTCCTGGTCCATGGGAATGGGAAGGAGAATATTGCTCCTAAAGGCAACTAGATTTCTACGCCGGCTGGCCCGCTTCACTGCTCCGAGGGCGGGGGATCAGGCTTCCTCGGGCTGGCGCTAATAAAAGAAAAAGAATTGTGGGTTTGTTGGTTTCTCCGTTGGTTTTGAGCAACGCTAAGAAGCACGGAGAAGGGCACGCAAGGCTGTATGACAGGATAAATTCGGCGTAGATGGGGCCAGCCCTGTGATCTTGGTGCTGTGATGAAATTCCCGGGAAAGTACCAAGCTACTCGAGACATTGAAGACGTTTGTTTCAACTACCTAATTGCCAGAGATATGATCATTGAGCTTTACCATGCTAGCAATACTCTTTCGTACATACTTGGCCGGCACATAGTCTAGAGAAATGATGCCTCAGGCACCAAGTTGGTTGAATCGGGCCGGCGATCCGGAGAAATCATTCTCTCACTTCCTTTCCCTCCCAGACAGACCCAACCATCAACAATGCTATTGACAACCAGGACTCCAGGCCTATTCGGCCGAGCCACTCGCTCCCTAACCTCTACTGAAACTCGTCTCCTCTCCCTCCCTCAACACCACGGCGCAGCACAATGCCGCAGAGGCTACACCCCAGCACCGCGACCGCAACCGCGCAATGCAGCAAACCCACTCCTCAATTCCAAAAACTTCTCCTCGAGTGCCTTCCTCGAGCGCGCCAAGACAATGGGCGAGCTGAAGTCGCGCAACACGACGGGCCCATTCTCATGGAAGGCGGCGCTGCTCTTCCTCCTGACGGGCGCGGGCATGATGGTCTACTTTAAGATCGAAAAGGAGCGTCTGGAGCGCAAGCGCATTGCGGAGATGAGCAAGGGATACGGCAAGCCTAAGGTCGGGGGCCCGTTTGTGCTGAAGGATTTGAACGGGAATGAGTTCACGCAGGAGGATCTGAAGGGGAAATACAGCTTCGTATGCCGCCCTCTTTCTTTTGGCGTCAGGGGAGAAGCATTTACTCACTGAGTTTCTTCAGGTCTACTTCGGTTTCACCCATTGCCCGGATATCTGCCCCGACGAGCTGGACAAGATGGCCGAGATCATCGAGAAGGTCAAGGAGGCGACCAAGGACGATAAATTGTTTCTGCCGGTTTTCATAACCTGCGATCCGGTCCGTGACACGCCCGAGGTACTGCGCGAGTACCTCAAGGAGTTTCATCCGGGTATTGTGGGCTTGACTGGGACATACGAGCAGGTGAAGAATGTCTGTCGGCAATACCGGGTGTACTTTAGTACGCCCCGGGATGTGAAGCCTGGCGAGGATTATTTGGTGGATCATAGCATCTACTTCTATTTGATGGGTGAGTGAACAGTACCTACGACATTTCTTCCGTCTCCGCTGACTCTTTCTGTTCTGATAGATCCCGATAATGACTTCGTGGAGTGTATTGGGCGTCAGGATACACCTGAGTCGGCGGCGAAGGTGATTCTCGAGCATATCAAGGACTGGCAGCGCGAGGGCAAACCACTGAAAACGGAGTGATTGTGTGTTCCCAGCGTGTACATGTAGAAAGAAACTTGTATTATTATTTATACCTCGGTCTTCAAACCCGATTTCGAATCGCCTTCTCATCATATCCCAGTACTATTTAGTGACGAATTCTCCCTCTCTCTTCACTTCATCAGATTCCCCTCTGCATCCCGATCAGCGTTGGCCCTCCACTCCATCCCCCCATCCACAAACTCCTCCCTCTTCCAAATCTCCGCCCTCTCTTTGCAAGCCTCCAGCACCTCCTCGCCGGCCCTCCACGCTGCAGCGCGATGTCCCGAACTAACCGCAATAACAATCGACGCCTCCCCAATCGGCACGATCCCCAGACGGTGCGCGATACTCACACCGAGCAGCTGGTGCGTGGTCACGGCGGTCTCCGCAATGGCGCTGAGGGTTTTGAATGTGAGGGCTGGGTATGCGGTGTAGCTAAGTTGCGAGACGGCGCGGCCTTGGAATGTGTCACGCGTTGTTCCCAGGAAGAGAACGTTGGCCCCTGCGGCCGGCGAGGAGGTTTGGTTCAGGTAGATGGTTGGGTCGAGGGGCGAGTAGGTGAGTGTTAGGTGGATGTTCTGGGTTGGGTTGGTGTGGGTGCGTGGGTAGGTAGTTGGGTCGAGGTGCGCAGGTTGAGAGGTGGAAGGGGAGGAGGATGTCATTGTGGCACTGAGCAGAGTGAGGTGTATGTGGATTGGGTTAAAGAAGAATGAACAAGGTAAGGTGTGTTGTGATGCTTATCGTTATCGTTTATCGCCGCGGGGAACATCGGAGACTGCCGAACCCAAAATGTTTAACGTCTATAGAGAAATCTAGACTAGCACAACCACTGCCTCGTACGGCTTCAGAGTCCACTGGTCGCCCGAGATCCGTTGCGCGGCTTCCTTGGCGCTATCGTAGTTGTCTAGGAGCACCTCTTTCACCTGCGCAAACCCATTACCCGCCGCGTCCCACTTCAGATCCTTCTCGGTCCAGTTGCACACGACCAAAGCCTTTTGGCCTTCAGAGGATTTCGCCCGGGCGTCGATTTTGTTCAGCAGATTGGAGCTATGAGATACGGAGGTCCGTCCAGAGCCATTGCACTGGCGTGTGTAGGCGTAGACTTCCTCGCTGGCACTGTCGACGGCTTTGTAGTCCCCGTAGACAAGAATATCGAGGTGTTTCTTGCGCAGACCAAGCACTGCCGCCCAGAAGTGGTAGGTCGAGTTGGGATCCTTGACTTCCGCTTCGGCGTTGACCCGCACGTAATCCGTGTTGATGGACATCCATGGTTTGACTCCGGGACCCGTGAACCCGGCGTTCTCGGCGGCGGACCACTGCACGGGGGTGCGCGCGTTGTCGCGCGACTTTTTCTGATACTCCTGGCGGGCGATCTCTTGTGCTTTGGTGTCAAACTGTTTCTGTTTCATGATTCTAGGCGTGGGATTCAGTGATGATTCTTTCTACTGGAAGGACTTCGCTTACCCATGCCAGTGGTTCAGACAGTCAATATCCTTGTACTCCTCAATACCCCATGATGGAGGAACGTTGCGCATCCCCAGTTCCTGGCCTTGGTAGATGAACGGCGTGCCGGCTTGCATTGTCAGAGCAATGGCGAGCATCTTCGACGCAATGAGGCGATACTCCTCTTTGGCATTCGTGTATCGGTCGATCGACCGCGGTTGGTCGTGATTCTCCCAGTAAAGCGCATTCCAGCCATCATTGTTGTACATGAAGGTCTGCCAGCGCTCGAAAATTTTTTTGAGATCGGTCAGCTTCCAGCTGCCCGGTTCGAACTTGTCGTACTCTCCGTGGTCAATGTCGACATGCTCAAAGTTAAAGATCATGTTGATCTCGTGGCGGTCAAACTGCACAGCCCTGAGCACCTCATTCTCGTCCTTGACGAATGGCATCTCGCCCACGCTGAAGGCATCGTACTGCTTGAGGATCTTACCCAGATCCTGGAGGAACTCATGCAGGCGCGGTCCATTGGCGTACCACTTATCCGCCCATTGCCAGATCTGGCGCGGGTCCTTGATGGGGGCATCGAGGAATCGTTGATCCTTGCTGATGAAGTTGATCACGTCCATACGGAAGCCGTCGGCGCCCTTGTCAAGCCAGAACCGCATGATGTCGTGGACTGCCTTGCGTACCGGCGGGTGTTCCCAGTTGAGATCGGGCTGCTCCGTTGCATATAGATGGAGATAGTATTCATCGGTTTTCTCATCAAATTGCCAGGCGCTTCCTAGGAGCAATATTAGTGGCTGCACCCAACAAAAGGGTTTTGAAAAACATACCCTGGAAGTGAGAGACCCAGTTGTTGGGAGGGTGCCGGTTGCCTTGCTCGTCATACTTGGCCGGCTTCCAGATATACCATTTGCGGTACTCGTTGTCCCGGGAGCTGCGCGATTGCTTGAACCATTCATGCTGATCGCTCGTGTGATTGACCACCAGGTCCATGAGCAGTTTCATGCCGCGCTTGTGGCACCCCTCGATGAGATTCTCCACGTCTGCGACCGTCCCGTACTCGGGTGCAATGCTGTAGTAATCGGCAATGTCATAGCCCATATCTATCTGCGGCGATTTATAGGATGGGCAGAGCCAGACGATATCCACGCCGAGGTTCTTGATGTAGTCTAGCTCGGAGACGATGCCGGGGATGTCTCCAACGCCGTCATTGTTGGCGTCCTTGAAGGATGCAGGCCAGATCTGGTAGACCGAGCACTCCTTCCACCAGGCGCGGTGGTTTGTGTTTCCGGACGAAACCATGGTGTGTAATGTGTGCAGAAAAGAGGTCAAATGGAATGAGGGACACTGAATGGATATATGTGTGAGCAATCGTCCATGTCGTACCCACAGTGTAACTTATCCCACCGCGGGGCACGGAGAATCGTCGGTGGACTGTGAGCGGCTGATATGTACTGATCGTCTCCGGACCGTCATCTTGACTGCAGTATGGCCCGAATCAGAGCTCCCCATCCGCGGAATAATGGGTGGATCGGGCTTTGGACGACCCACTGCGCGATGATGTAACGAGGGGAGCTGGCGGATCAATGTTCCATATGGAGGAGGTAGATAAACAATGCAAACTACATAGTTATAGCTCCCACCAACTGGCACTGGCACTGGGACATATAGGCGGTCGGGATTCTGCCACATCTCTATCCTCTGCTTTCACTGGACTTGCGACTTTCGAACTCTCCAGCCTTTCTATTCGATTAGCTTTCTTTCTCCATGTCTCTTAATCATGTCCCATCCGTATCCAGACAACAATAGTCGATATCCTCCTCCCGGCTCCTCACGCCGGCCATACCCTTCCCGCGCCGACCGAGACGGCCGCATGTATGACGACCGCTCCCGATCACGCTCGCCTGGCGGTACACACTCCTCCCCGCACGGTAATGATGCTGTCTAAACCGTGCTCGCAACAAGACCAAGTGTCTCCCTGGGTTTGAATTGTCACTGATGTTGTCTCCTGGAATCTGGGGATGAAAGACCATTCTCGCTCGCCTCCCCGAAAGCCGGCTGCAGACCGGAAGCGCGATTATTCTAGACCGCGTCACGACCGAGATGATTACCGCCGTCGACCATCACGATCGCCTCCATCCCGGCGTGGGAGACAGACCTACAGAGATCGCGACCGCGAGGGTTATCAGTCCCCCGGATATCACAGTCGGAGCCGGAGCTATAGTCGGAGCCGCAGTCGAGGTAGGCCATACTTTGGCCAGGAAAGCAGAGAGGTGATGATGGATGGGCTGCCTGTGGATATGGCAGAAGAAGACGTGAGCATGATCTTTGCATGAGCTAGCGCCGCATTCCCCGGCAGCGAGGAACTGAGGCTGAGACATCCCAGATTTCAACCGAGCTGCGAAATGCCTATCATGTTGAGGGCCTGGAAGATATTCGGGTCATTCGAGACCGTCAGACAAGTAAGTGGTGCACAGAAATCCAAGAAGAGCGCTTCTAATCGTTCAACAGAGGTGTCACGGCAATTGGGATTCCTTCGGTTTCAGTCCATCGATGCCTCAAGAGCATTTCTGGAACGAAATCACCCCTGCATCTATTTGTATGGCCCCAGCACCGGGAGCAATGACCGGAGCACCAAGGTGCGCATTGCCTACAGTCGTGAGAGGGAAGATCGGGGACGCGTGAAAGCCGAGGGAGACTGGACCTGTAGGATGGTGAGTTGAGTCAGCGTGGCCTGCACCTGTCCCCAGCTAATTTCACGGTGTCTAGTGCGCTATCGTCAACTACGCTACTCGCCAGAAGTGCTTTCGTTGCAATGCTCCCCGTCCTGGTACGCATATCTCCAAGTCAGGCTTGTAGTCTTGATTACTGATGAAGAACAGAACCGGGTCCCACAGGTCCTCCTGGCATTCCTGCTCCAAAGGTGGTAAACACTGGAGACAATGATGCCGCGCCTGACAACCAACCATCCCAATTTCTCCTGTTTCGAGGGCTGGAATCCTCCGTCACCGAAGAACTCTTCGCCAAAGGTGTTGCCAAGTTATACAAGCCAGCCTCGGGTGGTAGCGATAACTCTGCAAACAGTCAAAAGAAGGGGGCCAAGGTAGCATCAACAACCGGTGATGCAAATTTGGGAGCTCGAGAGGGCTCTATTCGTCGCGTCCTACTGACGCGTGACCGTAAAACCAACGAAAGCTGGCGCTATGGGTTTGCAGAATTTGCTAGCGTCATGGTAGGTTCACACTATCTGTTTAAACACGCCCTATCCTGATTTGACTACAGGACGCACAAGCAGCAGTGACACGACTGAATTCATTTGATAAATTCACAATCTCCTCTCGGCCAGTCATGGTTAGCTATATCCATGCCGGGGTTTTCGTGCCGGTCATGAACCCCACAGCTAGCACCGATCATTTCACATTCAGCCCGCTAAACAACCCTTCGTTGAAACTCATGTACTGGGATGACGAGGGATATGTGACCGAACTGACAGTAACATCGAGCGAGGAAGATGGTGGTCAAGAGCAATCCAAAGATGACAAACCACTCGGGAACCAGCAAGACAACAAAAGTTCCAAGGACGCCGACAAGGCCAAGAAACGGAAGGCGGATGCTGCGGTCACTGCGAATGCGAAGAAGACGGCCATGCCATCTCATCTGCAATTCTGGAGCAATCGACACGCCGAGCTGCACGGAATCCACAAGAAAGATGACAATGGGAACCCGGCAGATGCTGGATCAGACGGGACCGTGCCTGCAGACTCGGCCGCACCACCCACGCAGTCGTATGCGGACCCTAACCGTCACTGCTGCTATCTGTGCCTGCGGCAGTTCAAGAGCGCCGCTGAGGTCAATCGGCATGAGCGGATGAGTCAATTGCATCGTGACAACACGCAGAACGACGAATTGAAGTCCCGCGCTATGGGAAAACTGGTCAAACACGGGATTGCCCCGCCGTCCGCCGAATATCGAGATCGCGCAAGGGAGCGCCGTCAAGCGTTCGGCCGTACCAAGGTTAGTACGAAGCAGAAACCCACGCCGGCGAAAGAAGAGGACGAACCGCCGGTGCAGAGCACATCCAAAGGCGCTTCTCTTCTTAGCAAGATGGGCTGGTCTGCGGGGTCTGGGCTAGGCGCTCAAGGAACTGGCGTCACGGCACCTATTGCCACCGAGGTGTATGCCCAGGGGGTTGGTCTAGGCGCTCAGGGAAGCAAGCTGGGAGATGCAGCAGAGGAGGCAGGCCGGAATACCAGAGGTCGCTATGACGAATTCCTGGAAAAGACCAAGCAGGCTGCTCGCCAACGATACGAACAGATGGATCGGTGAAATACCTCATGTACAATAGTGATATCCAGGCCATTTCAATTGGCTTTTGGCTGGTCTTATTATTCTGTACAATGTACAATCTAGTAGTATAGTAGAACAAGCATGAGTAGAGGGGGGTTATGTATGTGTATGCATCCAGGCAATTCACTTTTATCTTCACTTCTTCTCACCCTCCAACCTCCTAGTCTTCTCCTTCTCCTTCTCCAGCTGCGTCTCAAACCGATCCCCGAGAACACTAACAACCCACTGGGTAACCTCTTTCTCCATCTCCTCATCCGTTTTCCCAGCACCAGGGCCCCCCTCTTCCAACCCACTTCGCACAACCCGCCGCATATCCTCGAGCCCGTTGATATCAAACGCATACGCCACCGCGCCGGAAGCCAGCATGCCGAACGACAAAACGTTGATGGTGGCCAGATTTAGCGCCTCGAGTGCCTCCATCGCTCCGTTCGCTTGGGGCTGGTGGTAGAGTGAGCTCGTGTAGAAGGGTGGAATGCAGGCAATCCTTTTCTTTAGGGTAGAGCGTCGCGTGATCAGGACTGAAAGGGTGAAAAAGGCAATTCCACCGAAGAGGAGCTTAACATTTGGCGCTAGGCCTGGCGGGCGAGTTTGCTGGGCTAATTGGGAGGACGATTGAGATTGGGATGGAATGGAAGCGGAAGAGGGTGATGTTGTTGGCTCATTGTTGCGATCCGGGGATGTGGTCTTCTCTTGCGATGTGGAAGGGTCCGGTTGGGGACGGGAGCCCCAGCCGAAAAAGGAGAACATTACTGATGAGGGTCGGCGTCGATGGCTAGACACTGTTGGGACTCTTGAAGGAGAAATAAAAAAGACCCGGGCGAATTGAGAGTTGAGAGATCTGGATCTGCACGGAGATTCGAGTTGAAATCCCGACAGTCACGTGCTCTTCCACTATCTTGACCCGCAAGCCTGGAAACATCTTTCTATGCTTCAGATTATCGCGGCCGGGAATGGCTGACTGCTCTATCAGTTGATTCCCAGATGGCATGGGTTATTCCTGGTTACCTGGCAATCGGCCAGCTCTTTTTGCTTTATCTTTGCCTCTCTAAGCATCACCATGGTCTACAATGGCAAGCCGAGCATGGGATGCCGCAATTGTCGGCAGCGGCATATCAAGGTACTTACTCATTCCGTCTTTTGATTATGTATCAACAATCTGACATCCCACAAAGTGCGATGAGGCTCGGCCCCATTGCAGGGCATGTACACGAACAGGTCGTGCATGTCCAGGCTATCCGGATCCGTTTGATGTGATGCACCGGGACCACACACCGTCCTTCAGGAAGCCCCAACCACTGCCATATTCTCCTGCCACATCGGGCGGTGCAACCAGCCCGGACAAGGCCTTACCCGATCTTCCGTCAAATCTCTTAGTCTCAAGGCGGGCTCCCTCCATGAGAGCATTTCCAATGGCAAGCGGACCCTGGCCGCCATCGTTGCCCCCGGGTCTTTGTCAACCACTGGAAGACACCGTGGTTCCAATTTTCTTTAATTGCTATCTATACCTTCAAAAGGATCCCCACATTCGCAATGGCTTTATGGAAATCCTGCCGCAAAACTACTCACACACCCAGCCAAATTCACATCTCCATGTCAGCACATTGGCTATTGCATTCTTCTCGGTGGCGGCCTGGACTGGTGAGGCTTCTCTGCTTCGTGCGTCGGAGCAGTATTTTACCAAAGCATTACCTAAAGTCCGGGAGGCGTTACAGGACAACGTTGATGGTGAACTAGATGACATTCTTTTATCAATTCTTTTGCTTTCGACTTACGAGGTAAGTCATCCCGTAAAATCTTTGGATATGCCCCTTACGTATCACAGGAATTCATTGCAATGAGAGATTGGAAATTGCCCATGAAAGCCCATCTGAGAGGTGCGATCGCCTTGATCAATAACCGTCGATCGAAGCGGCTCGAGACTCCATCTTCGTCGATTATCGATCATTCCATTCAGACACAGATTGTGGGCTTCAATTTCTATTACAGTTAAGGCCATAACTAACACCATTGTAGATCAAAACCACACGCGGTTTGTCTAATCCCATGGTCCCGACCCCAAAAGTATGGCCTCTCTCCCGGCCAAAGCTCCCGCCAGCACCCCGTCCAATGCTTGCCACAGCCGCATCAGAGCTAGTTGATTTGCGACATGCCTGGGATAGCATGATGGACAAGTCACCGAATGAAGACACCGCAACAGCTATCCTAAATAAGGCAACCGATATCGACGTAAGCCTCGCTGCCTGGTCACAATCAGTTCCACCCCACTGGGCGCCCGTTGCAGCCGTCCTGATTCCCCAATCCGTCCGCGATGCAGGCCTCTACCGTCATCGCTGCGACTGCTACTCCGACATGTGGATTGCCACCACATGGAACACGTACCGCGAATGTCGCATCGTAGTACAAATCATCATTCTCAACTGTCTTCGCATATTATCGTCATCCCAGGATGTGGATGGATCCAGAGCCGCATCTGTGATTGCAACGGCACATGGCCTCGTCGATGATATCTGTGCGACAGTGCCTTTCTTCCTAGGCAGCCAGCTTGAGTCGGTGCGCATGAAGTTCGGACTCGTCGAGTACCCGTCTGCAGAAACGCGGCCTGTTACTCTCACGCACAATCATACTGCTCCGTTGATAGGTGCGTGGTTCGTTATGCCTTTTCTCCGGAATTTGAAGGCTTCGAGCTTAGGTTTGCCTCAGGAGCAGTTGGATTGGTTACAGCGGCAGATGGAGCGGATTTTGTTCATATACTTCCGGCAGTAATCCCACGAAGGTTGGCGTATGCGAGGTCTACTCTGCGTGAATCTCTTGACCTTTTTAATTCATCTCTTCGCACATATTTAGATAATCCCCGAAGAAAGCCATGTACATCCAACGATACACAAATATGATACGTATATAGATACTCTAATGCAATCACATCGGCTCTTTGAACGCTCATTTCCCAATCCATCCCATGGGTCAACAGCGACACGAACGCAGTTCTCATACACGGGTAGGGTATCATAGGCCCAGAGAATGCGGGAGATATTGATGGCTAATTTCGTTATCCTCAGCGGGCAATAGATCTAATCTAGATCGAGATGTGACCAATTATGATAACAGTAAGAATATGGTAACCGAGTTCTTTTTGGTATTAGACAAAGCATAAATCCATCGTCTATGAAGACAAGGATACATGGGAGTGGGAACGTCCCTAATGAACTCGAACGAGTTTACAACCACCTCAAACATCTCGCAAGATAACTCCCACCCCCCACAACTCCGGTAACCCCCGTGAAAACAATCAACGTCCCGTACCCACTCCCATATCCATACCCTAGCTTTCCCTGCCACGGCAACCCCTTAATAAGAGCCTCACTAAGTGGTCCCGAAACCAAATTCCCGACCCCCCTGCCGGCCGCAAGACACGCAAAGACCATGCTTGATTCCGCGGAGCTCTTCTTGTGGACTACATCACGCATAATCCCAGGCCAGGTACTCGTGTATGATCCTGCGAAGAGACCGTATACGATTGAGAAGATGAGCAGTGGGGCGAGAGACATGGAGAACCCCCAGATTAGGAACACGCCTATTGTGGATCCGAGAGTTGAGACGAGGATGCAGACCGTCACATCGAGTCTGTCGACGATGGAGCCCATACACACGCAGCCGAGGACGGAGGCTACGTTGAAGAGAATGACGGTTAGTGCTTGGAGGCTGCTCGATGCACCGATCACCCCCGCGTAAGTCGGGAGGTAGATGGACGGCAAGAAAAACCCGAGGGCCTGGACGATATTGCAGATCTCGAAGAGGGCGAACGTGGATGTAAATAAAAACCGGAGGTTCGGCGGTGACGGGCTAGGCCGGTTATTTGCGATCGGCACACGCGGTTTGACGAAGTAGACTAGCGGCGCGGTGAGGATGAAGAGCGCGATAGCGAAAGCGCGTAATGTAGTCCGGAACCCATACTGGCTTAGCAGCTGTTCCATAACGATGGGGAGGACGACACCGCCGAGTCCGGTGCCGGCCCACATGACGCCGAAGGCGAGGCCCTTGCGTTTATCGAACCAGTCTTCCATTAGAAGGATACAGGGGGAGTAGGCGATGCTGCCGCCGATGGCATAAAAGATGCCTTGGGTTATGATGAGATGGGTGACGTTTGTAGAGAAGGAGCTGAGGCCGAGAGCGAGACACATTAATAGCACGCCCACACCGCAGCCGAGGCGTTGATACTTGGGCCATTGTCTGTAGGCGGCGAACACGAGAGGGAGATCGAGATACATTATCCCCTATTACGGGTTAGCTCGTTGAAAGAGGCGTTCAATTGGGCGACTAGTCAATGTTCTTACCATAGCGCAGGTCCCGACGACGGCGATATTTCCGGAGTTCTTGAATTCTTCTAACTCGCTGTAATATGCTTGGAATACACCGTAGGTGAATGCAAATCCCCAGACGAGAGCTTCCATGACGAAGCAGGCGGCGAGGAAGAGCCAGGCGTTTACCCCGCGATCGATGGGCGGGAGTTGTTGTGTGCCATTGTTAATGTTCGACAGGTGAGTAGCGTTAGTTCTCCCCTCTACCGGAGTGTACAGTCCCTTTTCGGTCTCGTTTGTCGAGGAGTGCGAGCCTGCTACTTCCTCCATTGTGAGAGTCAGAGCCGGCGATAACAAGGGCAAGGAAAAAGGAAGGCAAGGAAAAGATTGCCCAAGAGAGAGGATGCAGAATAGAAAATTTAACAATAAGCGTTCATTAGACTCAATCCATTAATAGACTGAAGTGTACCAAGAAGTCAACCACAGGGCGTGGAAAGGATCTAATTAGTACGTAATCATCGATCGGGTCGTCATTGATTGGGCCAACCATTGAATCTTAGGTGATAGTGGCGTTGCCAATTGGATCGGATTGGTGGAGACGCGCAGCGTTTCGGGGTCCGACTTTAGGGGGCGATTATATGGAGTAAGGCATCTAGGGAATCCTGGTGATTATGCCAGCGGCACTTCTTTCGCGATCTCTTATCTGAATGGGCAATCACTTCAATGTAGGCACGTGGAGGTTGGTTTACATTCTTGATCGTTTACCCGCCCAGCCCTATTCTCACCGCATTTTGGTAAGCCGGGGAGCCCGACCGCTCACTGTTGGTCATGGGGATCTCTCGCTGCTATTTTTTCGTCTACTGATCAATTCATCGATTTTGCGCTACCCCACCAGCCTATCTAGTTCAAGTATCGGAACTTTCAAGCAGAGGTTGAGCTAGGCAGAGCGGGCATGGAGCCAGTACCACCGGGAGCACCACCACTACCGCTACCACCCATGAACGAAGAATCAAGGTTCTCGTGTCCACCATCGGACTCGTCATAGGCCGCGATACTGTAGTACGAGTTGTCAATGCGTAGTCGGAGGCGTGAAACAAGTCAATGTGTTCCCCCACATTCCGGAGATGTTCATTTTCTCCCCGAAGAAGAATATCAACCCCCAGATTTTCTCGACACAATGAAGGGTGACCGGTTTGTTACTAAATGACCCATTTTCTTCTATTACAACTTGAACTGTTTATCGGCAAAATTCTTTCTATGTTCTCACCATTTGCTAGTCGCCGCAGCGCTGTCCACAGCCTCAACGGCATCGTTGCGTGTACCCAGCCCTTGGCCGCAATCGCGGGCCAGACTATTCTTAAACAAGGAGGAAATGCCGCGGTGTGTAATACATAAAACTTTAATTGACAAGTCAGAAATACTGATGGTCTTCACTAGGATGCTGGAATAGCTGTCGGTGTGTCCCATGATCTCTGAGCTACAAGGACCCAATAGCTGACACAGAACTCTCCACAGCGGCCTGTTTGAACGTGACGGAGCCATGGTCTACTGGAATTGGAGGTGATATATTTTGTCTCTTCTATGATGGCCAGACAAAGAAAGTTCACGGGCTGAATGGATCGGGGCGAGCTCCAGCGCGCATTACTCTAGAGGAGGTGCGAGGGAAACTCAACATCCCAGACAACAAGCCCGGGAGTATTCCGCTCAATAGCATCTATGCGGTGACTGTCCCAGGTGCGGCGGCAGGTTGGATAGATACCGTGGAAAGGTTTGGAAGTGGGAAGCTTTCCATGCAGCAGATTCTCCAGCCAGCGGTTGACTTAGCTGAGAAGGGGTTTCCTGTGTCGGAGATTTCAGCGTACTATGTAAGTTTACAGTGACTACAAGGGGAGATTGTGGGAATAGAGCCTGCTAATATGTACTTCTAATTAGTGGCAAGAGAACGAGCAACAATTGCGAGAAGCATCTCCCAACTTCAAAGAGATGCTCAAGGAGGATATCGCGACTGCAGATGGAAGCAGAGCTCCTCGAACAGGAGAGATTATGAAGATGCCGACGCTAGCCAATACATTCCATCAGCTTGCCATCGAGGGCAAAAAGGGCTTTTATGCTGGTCGTGTTGCCGATGCAATTTGTCAAGTAATGCAAGATCGCGGAGGCCATCTCACGTACGAGGACTTGGAGTATCATGCAAGAAAAGGCAGCGAGTACGTCAGACCCATGTCTTTGCGCTTCAAAAGTATTCAGTCAAGCGTGGATGTTTGGGAACATCCGCCTAACGGTCAAGGCATCGTGGCCTTGATGGCACTAGGAATTATCCAAGAGCTCCAGAAGTCAGGGAAAATAACTCAAATCCCATCCCACAACTCCGACGAGTATCTGCATCTTATCGTCGAAAGCCTGCGAATCGCCTTTGCCGATGGCACATGGTTCATATCCGATCCGCATTTTCACCCCATCCCTGACCTTCTTTCACCCTCCTACCTCAGTACGCGTGCACGACTATTCAATCCAGAGCACGCCTCGACTCTCTTGGACCACGGTAGCCCGGCCCTACGATCCAGTGACACAGTTTACTTCGCGGTGACCGACTACGCCGGCAACGCAGTGTCCATCGTGAACAGCAACTATCACGGCTTCGGGAGCGGTATCATCCCAGCTAAATGCGGGTTTACTCTGCAGAGCCGCGGTGCGAATTTCTCGCTCGCACCCGGCCATCCCAATTGCCTGGCACCTGGGAAGCGACCGTATCACACGATCATCCCGGGGCTGGCGACGAATGCCGAAACAGGGGGCCTACATTCGGTTTTCGGGGTCATGGGTGCGTTCATGCAACCGCAAGGACACGTACAAGTACTTCTGAACATGCTGGCGTTTGGCATGAGTCCACAAGAGGCGCTCGATGCACCACGAGTGTGTATTGCGAGCGTTCTTTCGAATGGCGAAGCTGTTGACGGCACGGTCTATGTCGAGGAGGGGATAAGTGAGGAGGCGATACAGGGGTTGGAGAGAAGAGGACATCACGTGCGAATGCGATCAGGGTGGCAGCGGGATATCTTTGGTCGGGGGCAGATCATTCGGAATATAGTTGATGGAGAGCAGCGAGTTTATACGGCCGGAAGTGACCCCCGAGGAGATGGCATGGCTGTTCCAGTGTAGAGGGCTACCATAAAAGGATGGTTCTATTATTGCGCCGTAATTTCCCTCTTGGATACATGATTCAAGATATTATACAGTGTTTGGAATTGTGGATGAGCACTGACAGTGCCAATTACCAGGCTCAGGCGTTTTGAATTTAAATTTAGTTTTTATACTGGGTACTTCGATCGACTATGCCAGACACCGAAGCAGGCTCGAGCCAACATGATCGTTTCTTTCTATTGACTGAAGCAAGTCGCGATATTCACGATCCTCTTGTTATCAGAAGTAGTCTTTGGAGGGACATGTAGGGCGACCGTAATGTTCGGGCTTGAACCCGGAGAAGAAACGTGTGCGATACGTCCAATCAATTGTGTTCCAGAAAATTCGCCATTTTGTTTTATTCTTGCGCTGCCTGGAGGAGGGGCCAAATGCGCGAAGCAAATGGGGGCCGATTCACATGTTCTCCACTGTCTCCTGCGAGCCACACTCGCACTTACCGCGAAACTGGAGTGCTTTTGCGTAGGTAGCCAACCAGCAGTGACCAGTTCGTAGTTGCTATAGTAGGTAGGTTCGATTCCCTGGTAGTGCGCCGTATAACCGTCTGGCTCTGGGAGCGGGTAGCTCGCTGTCGATCCTCCGGAGTTTTCCATTCTTCTTCCCATTGGCTGTGGATGCGGTCTCGAATCAACGCCTTCTGGTGCGAGAGGAAGTGTCGGAATGGATGTATTTTATCTAGACCGGCTGTCGCCTTGACGAGGTGGCCTCGTTGCGGCGTCCGGGTACACTCGGAGTCGAAAACAGAATCCCCTTCTAACAAGTCCGAAGAGACCAAGTGGGAAGAAGTCAGAAGCTTCGTGATTTGGCCGGTTCACATATTCGCACTGAAATAGCAGTGCGTTCTTCATGAACAAGGAGAAGTCTTTTAAATGAATAACAACAATCGAGTGGCATTTGACGCTGTAGTTATCCATGAAATTAAGCCAAATTTTTCCCGACCTCGATTCCGCAATATCTGGGCAAAAAATAGGAATGAAGTTTCAGTCACCTACGCGGTGCCTCAGATTTCCAGGTCATTACAGTGCCTGAACTTGATGAATTCTTGAAAGATGATGAAGCAACACAATTTGTTTACAAGAAATCATGGGAAGAAGGTGAAGGTGATCCCTGGCTTGTGTTTCACACATCAGGTACAACAGGTGGGTTCTATTACACCATTGAATACCTGGTTTGAGTTGTTAAGTATTCGCTTAGGGTACCCGAAACCTATCACATACACTCATGGCATGATGGCTTCTATTGACTACTTTGCATCTCTTACGGACGCTGAACCGAGTGTTATTCATCAATTTGCGCTTCAGAGATGGTATACCCCACTGCCATCACTACATGTAAGTTCCAGAGTTCGGCTTCTCTCTCGAACTAAACTTACTCTTACCCAGTTCGTCGGCACATTTTTGATGCTCTCCATGACTTCATTCATCCACACCACGATCGTCATGGGGCCGTCAGCACCTCCTTCACCAGATATTGTCGCAAATATCTTATGTTACGGACATGTCCAAGGCGCCCTCCTTACCCCGGCGTTGACTGATGAGCTTTGTCTTAATGCACGTGGCGTAGAGGCCCTCCGAGAACTGAAATATTTCCACTATGCTGGTGCGCCTTTGTCTGCCAAAACCGGAAAACAACTAAAGAACCATGTCAAAATTTCCTCCGCTATCGGTAGTACAGAAGCAGGACCCTATTTTACAGCTCTTCATGACCACCCAGAGGCCTGGGACTATGTTGTCTTCCAAAAGCATGCAGGAGCCAAATTCGAGCATCGGATGGATAACTTATACGAACTGGTCTTTGTACGGCAGCCAGAGACTGAGATGCAGCAAATCTTTAAAGTGTATCCAGACCTCGACCGCTTCCCAACCAATGATCTATGGACGGAGCATCCAGTCCACAAGGGACTCTGGAAGATTACCGGCCGCGCAGATGACTATGTCTACTTGTCGCATGCCGATGGGTTACATGCCTCAAGTCTTGAGCCCGAGATTGAAGCCCACCCTGGTATCAAGTCGGCATTGATTGGTGGCCATGGTCGCCCGGCCCCGGTACTGATTGTTGAACCTTTGCCCGAAATTGATACAGAGTCTGACAGTGGACGGCAAGCACTGATCATAAATTTGCAGCCATACATTGACAAGGTCAATTCTCGTTGCCACGACTGTGTCCAGCTTTCGAAAGAGCGGCTCATATTTGTACGCAAAAATAGGCCGTTTGTTCGAACTATAAAAGGCAGTGTAGCGAGATCGCAGACTTTGTCATTGTACGAGGATGAGATATCAGCGTTGTTTACCTAGCCGCATGCACTGTCAGATTGAGTATTGGACAGTCTAGCAGAACATGTACCACGCTTTCCCGCTCGCCGTATACGCAAAGATCATCGTCAAGGAATCGGAACGCCTTTGCATATGTTGATAACCAGCAGCGTCCTGTTCGTAGTTGCGTCAGCAGGTACGCTCGATTCCTTGGCAAAGATCCGTAGCGCCGCTTCGTGTATTTGGATGACAATGAGTTGTCGATCCTACAAAGGTGGCCGCCGTCCCTTGACTCTTTCCATTCTCTCTCCAATTGCTTTAGTGTCAGTATAATGACCCCTAGGTAACTTATCCAAATTACCACCCCAGGCTAGATCCTAAATAATATTAGCTTTGCCCTGGTGGATCAAATTGGGAGTCTACTGATTCAATCATTCTTTGTCTTGGCAACTAGCCTCACGATAACACAGGTTGTATCCGTAACAACTGCGAATCTAACAAGGAAGTAATCGGTTTTCTTTGTTGCTCGGCCTCCAGAATATCCCTGTTTCGGATAAGGACATTAGAATTCCTAACTGGAAGATCACCCCCTTTAGACGAATAGGGTGCGTATTTTTGGCATTGGCTTGCTCCCAATTCTCTTAGTAGCGCATGAGGTCGGCAGACAATCGCGCAGCGAGTGGGGCCTGGGAAATACTCCCCCACCAAATCCGCTCATCCCGACGCTTCATTTTATCAGCAGAAACTTCGGACAAAACCAACCACCATATATGAAGCTTTTTACAGACCTAGTGTGCCCGAACTGTGGAGGAAAGAGCGAATAAAAAGCCCATGCGCCAGAAACAACGTCGTCGTAAACCAAGGTCTAATCTAGATCGAGATGTGACCAAGTATTGTAATAGTAGTAATAATATGGTAACTGAATTCTTTTTTGTACGAAATGAGGCAAGTAAATTTCTTAATCGTGGTAAAGTCAGATATCAAACTAAAATATCACATAAAATTCCACACAAAGGGGGGATGCTAGACTCTTTTTCTAAGCACTAGTGACCTAGCTGAGCCAGTCGCGTACAAGCTCGTCAAAGTCTGGGCTATACAGCCACTCGAGATCAAATTCTTCGTTCTCCAGATCCGAGGATCCTGCATCCTGAGCTTTTGGCATTCTGCGAGCATCAATTTGCTTATTGAGCGCTAGGACACGATCAACCCGCTCTTGTCGGCCTTTCTGCCAAAGCTTCAACCCACGCTCCAGATCTTCCTGCCGACGCTGAGACAATATGAGAGCATATGTATAGACATCCTCGAATGCCTGGTTGACGCCCTGACCCGCCGTTGGTGGAATGGCATGCGCCGCATCGCCCAAAATCACAACACGTGAGTGGATGGAGGCCCAACGGTCTAGCTTGGGAACCACATAGAACGGCCACAGGTTGATTTTGTTGAGCGGGATATTCGAGACGGCAGATTTCACAATTGGAGGATAATCTTCTGCTCCATCGCGCAGGAAGTCAACGCACCACTGCTTGTCGCTCATCAACTTGTTCCAGCCCTCTCGGTCCAGATCCGGTGCTTGCTTCTGTCGTCCGATCAGAGACTCCGATCCATCTACCAGTTGTTGCGCAATGACAAATGCTCCATGAGTGGGATTCATGATCGTCACGGGCATCTTATACCCTTCCGGAGCAATAATCTGGCTGGTCGGCACATCAGCCGTGACGCCCATTGTATTTGTGAATCGCGGCTCCAGATCTGGGTACAGGTACTTGCGCACGCGAGAATGGATTCCATCCGCACCGACAAGACATGCCGCACGACTGGAGGTCCCATCGTCGAATTCCCATTCAACTGCGGTGTCAGTCTCAGAAACAACCCGCGTGAACTTCTTGCCGTACTGGATTGGGATTTCTCGCTCTTTGATTGCTTCCACGAGCGCATCGATGAGAACATAGCGATAGATGCGCAGCCCATCGTATCCGTATTTCTGGCGATTGCCGAACTCGTACGAATCCCTCGCTTCATCTTCCGCAGACCGGAAATACAGGTTCTGGAACTCGAAGCCGTGGACGCGGATGCGGTCGTAGATTCCCACTGCATCGAGGATGCGTAGTGCGTTGGGCGATAGCATGATTGCACCGCCGATGTCCAGAGATGCAGGGCGCGCTTCGTACACGGTGCATGGGATGGATTGCTTGTGCAGAGATAATGCGAGTGCAAGGCCTGAAAGTCCTGCCCCAATAATACCGACGTTGGTTGGTGCTGTCATATTGCTGGATTGCTGCGCTGATGAATCAATCAAGTACTTATTCAAGTGAGAACTGAATGTATTTCTGAAGATTGTATTTCTGTTGAGTTTGACCTGGCGGATTCATGAAGCTTTATATAGCTTTTACATCAAGCATCTCAGGAGGTAACTGGCTAAATTCCGAGTATACAAATGTAGTAATTCCAGACATAGCTCCGTTCGTGAAGAAAATTGTTCGTCCGCTACTGTTTTCTCGGATCCGGACGCTTCGGATCCGGAGGCGGGGTTGAGGCTGTTCACCGGCATCGCTATCCACTGCATGTCCGCCTCTTCAACCTAGTAGAGACGACCTGGAGCATCACCGGTCAAGTTAAAACATATATTTATATATATATCAATATTTTAACACCTCCTTAGGGTTCATAAGCCTATTGTATTCGCTCTCTATAGCCGCTCGTTGATTTTGGTCTCCAGGTATTGCAGTGAGAAATCGAATTGACATCACAGGCTGGAAATTAGCAACCTGATTCATAATAAGGGAACTGAAAGAACACGCAATTTCTGTGACTATTATACAGGATGGATCGAAATCAGTTTCACCACTTACTCGCGGAGATTCTTTCTCTAATCCTCTCTCGAAACACGGTATAACTAGTACAGTTACTCTGCCGCTGACCCCTGTTCTTGGCAGTATTCCAGTACACTTGTAAGTTAAAACATAGAATAGCTTCCGTATCAGGCTTGTATGATCTCCAGGGTTTCTAGAACGTCAGTTCTGCAAACAAGAGAGGAGGAGAGGGGGGCTGGATTCAGATGTCATTCCGCAACGCTGAACACTTATGATCCAGAGAATAGTATACATGCGTAGGTAGAAAACTAATCGATGAAAAATTTCTTTGCAGATGCCATCACCGATCAGTAACGTACGTATTTTCTCGCGTGCTTACGATATTTTGATCGATTTCAGGCCTATGGCCCCGCCAATAACAGTCCACGTATCGTCAGCCGTAACTGTCCCACGGCCGCCGTTCAACAGCTAGACGTACCTTGAGAAAGTAGTGTAGTCCAAGCGAATACCTAGTGCAGACGGGCAGATACCCTCTGCTATCAGATAACTTAGTGCATGTATATGAGGCATGCTCACCTGAAGTAGCACAAACCGGGCACTTCTCCTCTTGCAACTCCCCTGGAAGCCTCTGGTAGGTCTCACTTCCGCCTAGAGCAAGAGTCCCATTCCGCCCCGCTACAGTAGGTACACCTAGTCCAAAAAATCCGTCCTAGGTCAAAACTAGCCTATGCGACCGTAGGTTGTGAAGATAATATCATTTAAAAACCGAAAGAAAGCTACCCTAACCAAGAGCCAGTATATCATGCGTTCTCCCTTCGCATATATCTTGTGGAAACGGGAAATGGACTGCCCGTATCATTTGACAACAGGATCCAAGGTCGCAATCTTTTCATTCCTCTTAGCCCCCAATTCGCAACCAACAGCAACAGCAGTCGTCCGGCCATCTAGATCTTGGGTCCACTTAATAGGCCCCGGAGGCAGGGAGCGATTTGGGAGCTTCCAGCTGAAACGCCGCCAGATATTATCATCGAGCTCTGGTAGCATCCCATGTGTGAAAGAAAATCCACCGCCAAATACAGTTGGGATGTTCTCCTTATCAATGCAGTCTTCAAGGGTGGGCAACACCTCTGTGCTACTAAGCACTAAGATCTTTTCTGCCGTATTTGGGTCGATCCATGCTTTCAGGTATTTCCAGATCGTGGAAAAAAACGACGGAGCATTACATACCTATTATATTTGATGTCAGTCTGTGTACGACACATTTAGGTCATGTAAATTGGCTACCGACAAAGACACGGTGGATGGTCTCGGGGTAACACGTTGATAGCAACCAACTAATGTTTTGGGCGAAGCATCGTAAGTTCCATCCCTGCTTCAGGCCTAGGCCTGATGCGTCCACAAGATATATGGAGCTAGTGATTGGTGCCAAGGGATTCGGCCGGTCGGTCATCATAGAGCAGAGGGGTAAAACCAGGCGAGTCAGACTGTCGTGATACACGGAGGCCAGCTGCACCATATCGAGTTTTGGTGGCAGGTTTGTTTTGGACTGTGAATCTGACCAAGGAATTATATGTCGTGCCTTTTCCCAGCACGCTAAATTATGTTTATCAAGACGAGAAAGATCAAACATGCATATGGGTAAACCTCTTTTGTCTCTCCGACCCGTCCAATGTGGATACTACATTTCAAGTTAGAATAATACTTTGATCTGGAAAGAGAAAATGAAAACCTACGAATTGTCGAGCTTGTTCAAAATCAGTAACTTCAACCATGTCATGAAGCCTGACGATGTGCTTCTCCCGGCGGAACTGTGATGCTTCTTGGAATTGCTTGAGGGCAGCGGCCGTATCGTATTGGCGCGCCGTTAAAAATCGTCTGTTGATGTGAACACAACAAAGGAAGAAAAGCCAGGCATCACAGCGACATACAAGAGAGTGGACGGGTCTAATAGCCCGTCTTGTAGATCTTCGTTCTCAAGGCCCTCAGGTCGAGCCAAAAGATCGAGTTCAGCACATGACTGAATGAAAAGCCTAAGCTTATCGTCGCATTCGGGAGGAATCGCCATATTTGCTGTCTGACTTCTGGTCATTGTGCAATTGGTTTTAGAATTGACCGTGAAACCAGTTCTCTCCAGCTTTTATTGACATTGAGCAACAGATAAGAGTCGATCGCTGGAAATCATTTTAGTTTAATGTAGGGATAGAATTGAACAGGAAAATGCTTCGAGATCCAGATATTTGACGTGACACATATGCGGTATGACGCATGTAAACCGGGGCTCTATCCCGCCGCTGTGGTTCAAGGTCGGCAGCAAAGTTAGTGCCCGATCTACTGACGAATGGCAAAGAACCTCGTCCTTGCGTTGCAGATCGATAAGGACATCTTAAGTTTCGATCAAGATCGCTCCCAACCAATCGCTTTACGAAGTGGGGACCCCGAAACTTGGAACGAACCCGTTCGTGCAAGCGGAATGTGAACAAGACCCGCTCTTGCTCCCGTCTGATCTCAGCGGGCAGCCCCAATGATCATTCAAATTTATATCTGCGAGCAGAACCATGCCCCTTGACATCGCTCTGATGTCACAGCTATCGGCTTCTTCTTCACCGATTATTGAAAAGCCCTATAATCATGTCATGGGGTTTTTCTGTGCCGTGATTTCACCTGTTAAGACCCACCACCTAAGAATCAAACTGGACGAATGTCTCATTAGTTGCCGCAAGATGAAGTCATACCTGGTTCACGCTCGTACGTACCATAAGACTCTATCGTTCACGCTGGCTGTAGAGATATATAGCTTCAGGAAATCCTCTGAGGAAGTCCATCCTTTTCCCATTTTCCACCGACGAATTCCGCCATGGAATACCCAAAGTCTCAGTCAGATCTAGACGAGACCTCTTACTTGGTGACACGAAAAATGCCCACTATAGACGGGTTCTGCCATCATTACGCACTCCGCCGCCATAAGCATGAGCAGAATGCCAATGAAGGTTCCTTCCGCTGTCGCGATGACTGGAGGAAATACATCGGCCCAATTGAACGTTGGGGCAGTTGCAATCCCTACGACGGGCATTTTGCGACGGTAGTCCTGCCACTGTGCAAGCCTGAGAGATTAGCACTGGTCTCGTATATTTTTGAATGTAAGAGATCTTTGCACTGCTTTGATACGCGCGAAGTTGGGGAAACAAAAGTTGACATCCAGTTAACCTTCATCAGATGCTTTTCTGTACGACAACGTAGTCGAATCCGTATCCAAAGTGCTGGTAAGCATCCATGGCCTTCTTGATCTCGATAAAGGTCGGCCAAGATGCTAAATGCTAACCCCATGAAGTTGGATGAAGGAACCGACAATATAGCCCTGAACGAAACCGATTACCGCA
The DNA here is from genome assembly GCF_028827675.1 of Penicillium lagena. Classification (NCBI taxonomy): domain Eukaryota; kingdom Fungi; phylum Ascomycota; class Eurotiomycetes; order Eurotiales; family Aspergillaceae; genus Penicillium; species Penicillium lagena. Next base: position 1,496,202 of record NW_026623222.1, on the reverse strand, counting down.
CCGTACGATCAACAACCGGAACGAAGCAAATCCAGTCCAAAATGCTCTTAGAGCTTCTGTCGATGGACAAGCCTTGCGCTGAAGTCGTGATTACTGCTTGGAAGGAAATGGTAGCGTTGACCGCGTTTCGCGATAAATCCTGCATTTTCGACAATATTGAAGATTATGTGGAATATCGAATTATTGACACTGGAGCTCCGTGAGTTCTTTCCATACATGTGTCGGTGAGGCATGAAGCAAATTCAAAAATGCTGAACTTTATCTAGGTTTGTCGATACCGTGATGCGATTTGGCATGGGCATCCTCTTGACCGAAGAAGAAGAGAAACGTGTTGCTGCGATTGTCAAACCATGCTTTGCGGCTCTTGGGCTTGCTAATGATTATTATTCTTTCCACATCGAGTGGGATGAATTTCAACAAACAGATGATTCCGATGCGGCCACCATGACTAATGCTGTTTGGCTGTATATGAAATGGGAGAATATCTCCATTCATGAGGCGAAGGAGAAGGTTCGACAAGTCGTGTGTGACTACGAGATACAATTTCAACAGCGCATGGGCGATTTCATTGCGAACAAGGAACTATGCTCTCCTAAGTTACATGAGTACTTGAGAGCTTTGGCATTTCAGATTCCGGGGAATATCGTTTGGAGCCTCAGGTGCCCTCGATACCATCCCGAGCTCTGTGCTGAGGGTGAAACTCTGTTGCAAGTGGGCGCCGAAGACCAAAAGAGTATGAATATTGAGCAGGAGAGAGAAAACCTGGTCGCAAACTCGGAGCGGTTTGCACAAGAAAATTCAGATGCCGAGTCCACCAGTTCGTTCTCTACGGGGACACCCAAATCCAGAACATCAAGCAGATCGTCATTGGAGTCATTGGATGTAATTATTATTGGCTCCGAAACTCAAAAACCAGTGACTTTGGGTACTGAGGTCTGCTCTTCCATAATTTGAAGAATACCTCTTTCACTTGCACTGACATTGCCGAATTCTCAGCTTCTACTTGCTCCTTTCGAATACATTAGCGCTCTTCCGTCAAAGGGTGTTCGTGAGGCGCTTATCGACGCCTTGAATGTCTGGCTGTGCATTCCAGCTCGTACAGTCAAGATAGTAAAATCAATAGCGCAAAAGCTAACAGCTCGTCTCTTATGTAAGATGGATTCTAGGGCTGGAGGTAGTATACAGTGTCTAAAATTTATAGGTTGGACGACATCGAAGATTCTTCGCCTCTTCGGCGTGGAAGCCCTGCTACTCACACTGTCTTTGGCCCTGCATCGACTATCAACTGCGCAAATTTCATGCTCATAGACGTCATGAACGATGTCCGCAATCTCGATGACCCTTAGTGCATGACCATAGCCATAGATGAACTTCGAAACTTGTTCATTGGCCAGAGCTTTGACTTACACTGGACGCGGCAAGGTGATTGTCCTTCGGAAGCGGAATACCTAGAGATGGTCAGCCAAAGTACGATGCACCCAAATCATGTACAGCTATCTCACTCAATTGAGCGCTAACATTCCGTATCTAGAGACGGGTGGCTTGTTCAGACTGATTGCACGACTGATGTCACAGATGGCCTTCTCGCTTCATAAAAGGCAGGTCCCCAGCTTCAAACTGAGAGTCCCTTTAATTGGACTGACAATACTATTTAGAACCATCTCTGCAGACTTTTTGTCTGTGATCGGAAAATATTTCCAAGTTCGTGATGACTACATGAATTTGATGGATAATGAGGTACGCACTCCGGCTTCACCGAATGTCCAATAGACTCTGACGTAAGCTCAGTACACGAGCGAGAAAGGATTCTGTGAGGACCTGGACGAAGGGAAATTTTCTTTTCCGCTTATTCATGCCTGGCATTCCCAGCCACCTGACCTTATACTGCGCGGCATAATACAGGAGAGGAGCGCATCTGGTTCGTTGTCAATCCCCCATAAGAAGATTGTTTTGGATCGTTTGCACCGCGCAGGCAGTATGGTCCACACCCTGAAAACTCTCAAAAGGCTGGAGTCAGATATCTACAACGATCTAGACAGTATTGAAAAACAGACTGGCTGCGAGAACTGGGTGATGAGGTTACTGATTCACAGATTGATGGTGTAATATCACTCTGCTTCTTCCTCTTGAAGTCTCGAAGCCCTTCTTGTACATTTTCTCCCAAGAGCACAGTCTCTTTAACCGACCATTATATTCCTTTGTCCGGCTACTTCTTCGTCCCCGTTGTAGCATAGCTTTTGGACCAATTTCGCGCACCGCATTGAGAAAGTCGCTATTGAAGCCATTTCAAGTCTATCCGTTTCTGACCTGTCTGGAAATCACCCAGATGGAGCCCGTTGTGCTACCTAGTAAAACAATTAATCACGATCATTTACTGAATGCCAGTTATCAGTTCTGAGTCTGGACCCGGTGGTTTCTGTTACGAGAGATATTCCGAACCTGTCTCATTGCAGACTAGAATGCGCCACTGATGCTCTTCGGTATTATCGAATTGTAGAGGCTAAAAGTGAAAGCATATCAGGGCCAGAGTCAGCCTTGGTTAAAATGGTTGTATGGAAACATGTAAATTGTCGAAAAAAAATCTCTTCACGGCCCCCGGACTGCTGCCTAGGAAATAGAATATGAGTCAGAACATTTATGCACTGTCAAGCCGCCCCCATGCAATATTTACATTCTCGAGTCATAGACGGGGAATCCTGCGATCGGCCATCCAACCAGCTGTAATCTTTCTGGGGCGGCCGAGGCCTTCGTAGCGGAGTTTTTAGAATCCACGACGCATTGTCGTCTTTCAGCCTTCGAGACTAGCATATTAGCCAATAGCTCTCGGTAAAGGTTTTAAGCCTGTCTTAAACCTTGCCGTCATTGCGTTCATTGCGTCACAATCATCTTTTTATCCCGCAGATCTCTTGAGGCTCAACTGAGAGAAAAAGTGCATTCAAAAACACCGAGCTTTCCCACACGAAGTTCTACTTCGGCAGAATTGTCTTTGATGTGCAAGAAATTCATAATGCAGTCCTACGGTTGCTTCTATCGCCTCCTTGGAGAAAATGGCCCTGTGAAGAGCTACCTCCCTCAGGTGGGGCTCGATATCCATGCGCATGTGCTATCTAGCAGCACTGGAACGACCATCACCCAGACCTACCTGAATCCATCTTTAACACCGAAGCCATCCCGGAGCTCTTTTATTCTTTCCCTCTCTATGATGGCGCCAGCATCGTTGGGTTCACGTGTCATGTTGGCAACGCAGTGATTCGTGGACAGGTCAAACCGAAAAAGAAGGCCGAGGAGGTATATCAGAAGGCCAAGTCGAGGGGACAGACCGCTGCCATTTTCGATCAATCATACGATGCAGCTGATATCTTCAAAACTCGCCTAGGGAATCTTCCTGCTGGAGGCAAGGTTCACATCGACATCGTCACATCGTCCTAGTTAGTGAATCCAAGCAAGATATCCAGACCGATGGAATTCGATACACAGTCCCGATCACGATCGCGCCACGATACGGTACTCAAAATAACGATCAGACACCTCGAGCGTTTGAGGGTATTGCTATCAAGACGGCTATTAAAGTTGATATGGTGATGGAAAGGGGCTTTGATATTCGCAATATTCTGTCGCCAACTCACCCTATCGAGGTGAATATCGGTCGGACATCGACCATGCCAGAAACTGCTTTCAAATCGTGCTGTGCATCTGTCAAACTTCGGGAGAATGTGGTAATTCAGGAGGATTTTGTTGCGACAGTCGGCTTAAGCAAGCAAGATCTTCCCTTTGCTTTCCTGGAGACGCATCCTAGGTTGCCGAACCAGCGAGCACTGATGGTTTCTCTGATTCCGAAATTTGGCTTGCCCCAGAGTGCTTCTGAGATTATCCTTCTGATTGATCGCAGTGGCAGTATGGAGGACAAAATTCCAACCCTTCGATCGGCGCTCGAAGTGTTCCTCAAGTCCCTCCCAATTGGTATCCATTTCAATATCGTGTCGTTTGGGAGCGAGAGCACTTCTCTGTGGCCGCGCAGCAAGATATGTTATCGAGGAAACTTGGAGGAAGCTCTGAAGTACACAAAGAAAATCAAAGCCGATATGGGTGGGACAGAAATCTTAAGTGCCCTCCAGAATGCCGTGGCCAATCGTTACCAAGACAAGGTCCCCGAAGTCCACCTTCTGACAGACGGAGAAGTCTGGAACCAGACGCTGTTTTTGACTTCGTACAAAAAGCCATGAAAGAAATTTCGGCACGGTTTTTCACTTTGGGTATTGGAAATACTGTTTCCCATTCACTCATCGGTGGAATTTCTCGAGCGGGTATGGGGTTCTCTCAGTCCGTCCAGAACTATGAAGAGCTAGACAAAACGGTTGTACGAATGCTAAAGGGTGCATTGATGGCGCGTGTGACCGATGCTATCTTGAACATGAACTTGCTGGATATCGAAGGCGAAGATTTCGTGGCGGTCGAGCTGATTAAAGAACACACCAAGGAAGGTCTTGCAGAAGGAACTAAAAAGCCGATCGAATTATTTGACGACAAATACGAAGAATCTGACAATTGTGCACCAACCTCTTCCAAAGGTCGCTGTTCCGAGTATCCTTCAAGCACCCGTTGAACTAGCCCCCCTTTTCCCATTCATTCGATCCACGATCTACGTTCTCCTCTCTGGCGAGATCTCATCCTTTCCTGAGACAATCAGTCTTCGTGCGAAGAGCGACCATAGTCCATTGGAACTAGATATTCCGGTCCAAGACATTGGACACGGCGAAACCATCCATCAGCTGGCAGCTAAAAGAGCGATGGGCGAACTGGACGAAGGACATGGTTGGTTTCACACTATCAAGGATAGTCACGGAAGACTTATCACAAGCAAGTGGGAAAGCCGGGTTGAGGAGCTGGTTCAAAATGAGTGCGAGAGACTTGGGTTGCGCTTCCAAATTGCTAGAAAGCACTGCTCCGTTGTCGCAGTGCAGGACTCCCATCATTCCAAGGACAAAGATGCAGCCCAGATCTGCTCTGGGGCTGATACTCTAACAGTTGATGAGAATGTAGAACTCGATGACGATTTTGAATTTTGGGCTTCGGCATGTGTGATACAGGGGATGAAGATGAATCAGACGAAGACATGGGATTTGGTCTTTTTGATGGACCAAGCGAAGAGGATACGGCGGATGAGGAGAATTCAGTACTTCGACCAGCAATGAAAATTTGTCGCAAGGCGGCTGCTCCAGACTCCGAAGGAGAGGCTGGGAGTGATGAGGACGACAAAGAAATGTTGAAGTCGCATTCCATGGATGGGTCGTCTGCATTGCATATGCTTATATCTATGCAAACATTTGACGGTTACTGGGATTGGTACAATGAGCTTCTCCAGGCACTTGGTCTCGAACCAGAAAGCGCCAAAGCCAAATTGCAGACACATTACAAAGCTTTGACTGGGAAAAATTCCGATATTTGGAGCCTGACTGTTTGGAAGAAGGTTCTTGTTACTTGTCTTGTGGGCCACTTTCTGCAAACGCAGCTTTCGGACTCGAAGGACGTTTGGGAGTTTCTCAAGGAAAGGCGGATATTTGGGTGCAGAAATCTTTAAACGACATGAATGAGACGGATCGAGAGATTTTGAGGCAATTGATCGACCAAGTTGGGATTTGCTTTTAACATTCTCTCTGTTTAATGTTTTCAAATTCCACCTGCGAGCCTCAGGGCATTGTTGCCCATATTTCTATCCTACTGCTTGGACCGCGTTCAACTGTAGAAGTAAAGTTTCAAAACATTCCTGAGATACAGCAACTTTCGACATTAGTTATACCTACACAATCTCACGAATTGATTCCCGAACCCTAATCTGAGACGGGCTAGTCTTATTATGGTATGGCCGTCGATCCTATGCCCTGGGTCTGGATTAACAGCATTGCGGACTTCCCCCAGGTCGAAGTAGAATCTGGTGAGCCCCAGTCCGGGATGATGTCCAAGATCAGACATGGTTGGTAGAAGTCATATGCAAGGCAGACGAATGGGATGTGTCAACGTTGTGGGAAACAGATGTGGGGAAAGAGATGAAACAGAAGGAGGTTGGAGGGAGAAGAGAAGTTTATTGCTGTGGTGGTAAACAGCTGTATATAAATAAAGGACATTTCTTTGTTCACCATTAATGAACTCTGCCTTCATCCAATTCAACCAACAAGTAGCCGCACACATGGCATGTCAGTCTGTCACTTACAATCTCCCCAAAAAGATGGCACCGCGAATTCTGGAAGCTTGTCCTAACGATCTCATCTGGGACAACATGTCTATGATGTGGTGGGAACGCGACTTGCGTACTTTCGGCATCATTACCATAGTTCGTCTGATGCTTGTCGGCTGGTCGTTTCCAATCGTATTTACACGGTTGCTATCGCAGTTGACATACATAGAGGGCGCATTTACATGGCTGTCCTGGTTGAGAAGCCTTCCTGATTAGCTGCTCGCTGCGATCTAGGGTATTTACCCACTCTTTTTTGGTCTATCCTAATAGTACTCCTGCCCCTGGTTCTTCGCTTCTTAAGTCGGATACAGGGCTTGAACACTGGTATGGCGGTGGAGTTGGTGGTACAAAATTACTACTTCGCTGTTTTGTTCGTGTAGCTATTCTTGATTGTCGCCATCGGCACAGGTTTTTTCGACAAGCCCTGATACCAGTGATATGACTAGGTTGGCAGAAATATTGGCCTAGAACATTCCGAAGTCCAGTAACTACTTTTTCCCATACATGATATTGCAGGCCATGTCTATCAGTGCTGGCGCTCTTCTACAAACATTTAACTTTCCAACTGGTTCATTCTTGCTCTCATCATGGATACCACCGCCTGGGAGAAATGGGCTCGAACGACCATTTTGATTGAAATCCAATGGGGTACTTTCTTCCCGTTTTATACGACCTCAGCTTCCATTGGTATGCCCAGTATTTATGCATGTGCTAACGATTCATATGTAACTAACCTTTCCGCTAGGTCCGATTTATTCCGTGGTTGCGCCTCTCATCCTTATCTTCAATATCGTTACTTTCGGTCTTTTCTGGTTCGTCTACCGATACAATGTGCTGTATGTCATCAAGTTTCGCTTTGATACTATTGATCTTCTCTTCCCTCGAGCCATAAATCAGCTTTTCACCGGCTTGTATGTAGTGGAACTGTGTCTGATAGGACTGTTCTTTTTGGTTCGGGACGACAACGGCGAAATTGCATGCGCCGCCCAAGGCATTTGTATGGCTATAGTAAATACTGGACCAAGACCAACACGTCGCGTGGGATTGCGCCAGACGCCATATAATTGTGCCACTCCCACCTAAACATGCGAGACCCCCTTCCGTCGTCGTAGGAGACCCCCCCCTTTCCGTCTGGGCACGCACGCAAAAGAAGGAGCGGGGGTCCCGGACGGCGGAGGCCGTACGATAGCCGGCCACCCTCCATCAGCGGAGAATCAGGCTGCACAAACAACGACAACACAGTATGCCGGTGCTGAGCACGAGCCGCGGTTGAAGTTGGGCATACAACGGAGCGAGGCCAGCGGTTAAGACGGTGAGCAGTACAGCTTACACGCCTTGTCTGTGAATCCGCTGGCTATTATTTCTTCCGAATTTAGGTCACCTGATACAGACACCCCGCTTGCTCGCATCGCTGCCCCTCTTTTGGCACAATTTATTTAAAGTTCGTGGATTTTTTGGTAACCTGTGAGGCAAGTAACTGTTCCAAAAATAATTGGAAGCCGTGCTTTGGATCCCCCTGGTCAACAAATAAACCTCAGAATTTGGGATGATTTCATCTCCTGGCGCTCCAGATGTTCTAACATTGGCAACGTTTGCCTATCAAATTTTCGATACATATCAAGGCGCTCCAAAACGGTTCAAAGGTCTTTGTGACGATATCAGTGGACTCGGTATGGTGTTAAGGAGGCTTGGGAATAGGCTAGCCTTACAACAGGCAGACTCGAAGGTCGCCACGCTGTCCGTCGAATACGCCGACTTGGAAAATCTGGTACAGCAGACGGGGAGGCTTTTAGAGCAACTGCAGAAAAGACAGGGCTCCGGCCTCACGCCCCGAGGCCTACACCGCTTCAAATGGTCACAGGGCGAAGTTGAATCCATTAGATCGCGGATCAGTACTCTCTGCGCCATTATCGCAGCATTCAACAGCAGCATAGTGCTTCCAGATATTAGCCATGCCCCACCTAAGAAAGTTTCCAGACCCCGGTTCTAGGAGGCCCCGCTAATATGACGTAGTCCCGATCAAGAGCGAGTTTTGGACAAACTTGACGATATCTTAATCAGCATTCAGGAAGGTCGTAGACCCAGCTCTCTCATGTCGACTGTTGATACAGTTATGATGACGCCGCCTTCAGACGAGGATGACATGTGGCAAGAGCTAGTGCGGGAGATGCACACGTACGGCATTTCTGAGGCAGAGGCGAATGAAAATCGGCCCATGATCCTCAAGTGGGCAGCAAAGGCAGCTGCGGCTGGGATACTGGAGGAACAGCGGCCCAGCAATCTTTCTCATATGGTTACCGGATTGCAACGTCGGAGCGACGATTTCGAGGTGCTTTCGGCTGTGTATGGTCCATTGAATGTGGCAGATACCGTGCGTCACATCTTTCGCGCTCATCTTAGAGTCAAGGTCCCAAAAATCAGCTTTACCGCAACAAATGAGACGTTCGGAGGTGATCCGTGGCTCAATAATGTCAAGGCATTTTCAATGGTCTGGAGGAAGGCGATATACCTAGACTACGGCACTCTATATACGGCGCCGCAGAAGGTGATTGCTGAGGAAGGCGAGACAATTATTATTGACCTCAATGCTCCTCTCCCGTACCACGAGTGCTTCGATGACAACCCGGGCTCAGTCCACATTCTCATTGCAAGCTGGCACAATCAGGATGTTACAGAACAGGTTGCCAAGGTCGCGCGCACATATCGAAAACCCAGTATTATGGCTTCAGTCCATGAATTTGGTTGTGACCCGTGTTTCGGTCATGTGAAGAATCTGTCAGTCACTTGGGCATACTCGGATACACCTGCAGCTTTATCCTACTGTGACGTGAAGACGGTACACGAAAATGAAAATTTGGATATACCTCCTTTTCTGGACATCATATGTGCAAACTGGGGTGGTCTAGACATCACCAGCGTGCTTCAAGCTCAGATCGGACCGCACCAAACTCTTCAATTGGATACCAATGGCGTCCGGCATATCGCATCACCAGATCCCTGGCCAGATAATCACCATAAGACTATCTCCGTACTCTATCAGTATGGTTCTGACCCTATGCAACTACTAGTCGCTGGCGAAGGATCGGGGATGGTTACCGTCGATCCACAAAGTCCATTCCGCCGAAACCACTTTTTTCCTCCAAGAACGGGCCCTCCGCAAAGATTGAAGTGTTAGCCGTAGTCTGGGGCCTCCACCCCGTGTCCGAAGTGTCATTTATCCAGGTGACATTGCAGAACAAACAAATTCCCTGCAATAATACTTTCTTTGCGAGGGACGGATGGGTCGGAATGAAGAAGACATGCCAAGTCTTCCTGCAAAACAACCTCACGGGTGACATAACCTGCATAGTTGGACGAGAGGGTACTACGCTTACCCTTCCCACTGTGTGGCCAGGCGAAGATGGAGCGGAAGATGAAGAAGGGACCTGTTTCTGAGTATATTCAAGGTTCAGGCGCTGTAAACGTTCTGACGATAGGATTGATGAACAATAACGTATCCGCTTTCTGCATACTATACAAGTAATACCATCAGTAAACCTTACTCCGGAGATACAAGAGCATCCGCGCGAGACAGTTGAGAACTAATTTATTTTTAATCATCCCGTGGGGAATTTCAAGTCTTCACAAAATTGTCGAATTGAGTAATCTGCCCTTAAAAAGAGTCAACATGTGAAAATCTTCTACTACGTCAGCACATATACAGACCTCTGTCCCTTTCTCCCATGCTCCTATACCTTAATAGCCAAAGCACCCTGTTCTACAATAATTAGGAAAAATCTGACTTCGACTAACAGCCACATCTAGAGCTCCGCAAAGGCAAACCTGGACCCAGTAACTTAGGCTTTTTGTGGATATGCCTTGAAAGGTCGGTTCAGGCAGCGTTGCGTTCCTGCGAGGCTGAGATCCGGCTGAACGTAAACCCCGCCATTTAGCAACGACTTTCATCGAGAAAAACAATCTTTCTAAATTACAGTACGATAGTACAAAATAAAGCTCAACCTGCAATTGGAAAGAGTCATGCGTCCCAGAGATTGAACATATCATCGATGTTATGGCCAAACGGTATCACATCCATTAGAGTTCCGTATCCACACTGCTCCTGACTGCAGACAGTACTGGATATTCCAGTTCGGCTGGAGTGAAAACTGGCTGTGGTTGCAAATAAAAAGGTCTAGGCTGAAGGTCCTGAGCGAATTGCGGAGCAAAATGCCGAGGGAATTGCTGCTGAGCGAACGGCTGCTGTTGTTGAGCATTCGGCTTATCGATCAACCGTATCCATTATGTACATCACTTGTCGATGGACTTGCCGGGGCGGCCTTGCACTTGGCCAAGCGCACTAACCTAGTTGTCATAGCAAAGACAAGACTAGACCGGCTTTATGATTACAAAGAACGAGGCTAACATAGCCTCCGGCTCATGTCGTCGCGCAGTAACACGTTTAATCGCGATTCTCTCTTAGAGACGGGTGATGGGACCCAGAGGGCGGTCTTACACGTATTTTCGCGTGAAGAACAAGGTATTCACCACCACTAGACGAGTGAATCGGTCTTCAAGCGCGACAATTCTAGCTCTCACGAGCCAACATGGATAATATACGGCCCTCGACGTGATAAAGGAAGCGCGTGGAGACCGCGCTGTCTACCCGAATCTACAGTACTAGTCATATCGATATACCCTTTAGAAGACTAAACATCTTCTATTTCTGAAGACGCTTGACCCTACGGAATTGTCAGCTCTTACTACGCGAACTAGACGTCTGCGGCTTCGAACTGCACCCGCCCCCTTAATTCGACAAAAAAAGATCAATCAAGAGCTTAGTATTGGCTTGCACCACAATCTGAGTATTCCGTTACAAATGTCGAGATACATGTGAGTAGTCCTCTTGGAAGCCTAAATCGACCCGTGAAACTTATCCCGCTTGGCGCAATCTTACGACGAAGAGGACTGTCCTACAAGCTGTTCACTAAGCAACCACATTTTTCCGCCTCATTGTTGTCTACACTTATCCATTTACATCTCCCACCACAATTTACCTGCCCTACTATCAAAAATCAAGACCAAGCGACCTGTACATACCGACTTCGCGACCAAGGTGAGACATTAATCCTACGCCACGAAGTATAAGGTACGGGCACCGTCCATATTAGGGTAACGCCTTAACTATGGGGTTGATTTTGGCACTAAGGGGTCCGTCCCTTATGCTTTCGCCGAGTCGCCCGAATGTCTTCCTAGCGTTGTAGAATGCTCAAATTGTAGTATGCTAGGTCACTCTACCAAACCCTTTCCCCTTTGTTTATAAAATAAGATACACGCGTTTTCACGTGTTCTATGCTTTGTTTTGCTCTTAAATACTATTTATAAGTAGTACATACTTAGAATAATAGACAAAAGACGTGAAGATGATGTTATAGTTCAAACGTGCATTTTGGGTTTAGCGTGCATAAAGGTGTATAATTAGTCGGCGTTCTGACGGTAGTTACTCTCAAGTGCGGAACTTGGGAGTACCCAGAAGAGTGGGTCAAAAAACTCAGGGTAGAATTCCTGGGTCTTCTCAGCTGGACCCCCCAAATGTTTGCATTCTAGTTTGGTAGTAGGTAAACCTTACCCTTATGCGCCATGGGTATTGTCAATCTCTGAGGGGATCAAGGGACTTTACCATGTTCGCTAGGCGGTGGCTTTATCCACATCCTGCCGAAATCTGGAAATCTCCGATAAGCGAGAGTTAAAAGGAAAGTACGTCATCGACTAGAAGGACAAAAGCATCGATCACGAGAGGAATATATTGCAATTGCTCGTACCTGCTTCTGCCTTCCTAGACTATCGCCTACCATCTAAAGCCAGCAATGCGACGATGTCACCATGGCCGCGTCTGATAGCTATCCCTCAAGTGGGACGGAGAAGCATCTACTGGGAATTATCTGGGGCGCCACATCAATCGCCACCTTCGTCTTAGCAATCAGAGTTATCGCGAAATTAAAAATGAGGCAATTTGGACGCGACGACGTGATCATGGTTTTCGCAGATGTGAGCAACTTAACAGCCGCCAAACTTTCTCGTGTTGGTAGCTAATCGTGTTGCCTAGCTTCTAGCAATAATTGGATCAAGTATGTTCACAATAGGTGTGAAGCATGGCTTTGGTCATCACGTATGGGACATCCCACACGCAGAAGTTTCGACAGTCATCATGTATGACTATCTCACTCAAGCATTCGGTGTCGCTGCATCATGCATGGGCCGAATATCTTTTATTCTCTACATTCTTGGCCTCCTTGCAATTGAGAGGCATCATCGAATCATTCTGTGGCTTTTTATCAGCTTCCAGTTAACTACAAATGTAGTTTCTATCCTTATAATGTTCTTGCAGTGCCCAGGACATGCTTCTGACATTTGGAGCCGACCACGAAATACAGGGTGCTGGAATGTTCACATCCAAGCATACTATGGGTATTTTCAAGGTGGTAAGATATATTATCTTCGTTTACGAACAAAGCTTCATTATACTGACATGTTGGAATTATTAAACAAACAGCCTTTAACTCTGCCACAGATCTTTACCTTGCTGCTTTTCCAGCATATATACTGTGGAACATGAACATGGACACCCGAATCAAGCTAGGTGTGATAATGCTTCTCGGTTTAGGTGTATTGTGAGTACTCGACGGATACTTTCATTCTTATCAGATTCATGGCTCACTTTTTGTTCTCATCAAGAGCTGCGACTGCATCTGTCGTGAGAACCTACCACGTTCACGTCCTTGGGAAACCAAATAACGATCCCACTGCTGCTACTGTGGGTCTCGACTGTTGTTTGTACATTGAGACCGGTCTTATCATCATCGCGGCCTCAATTCCCTGCATACGCTCTCTCTTTCGTAAGCGCAAGGGCGCAAACCGCACAAACTCCTTTGAATTTAGCACCAACGCAGGGTACTCTAGCCGCGTTCATTATCGGAAAGGACAGGATTTATTCGATGAAGAGTTATGCGCTTGCCAAAACACCACTAGCCAAGACGATATCTGCGAGGACTGAGATGTGTTTAACGGGTGACTACGTTTAACCCAGGACGGTTTCGGAGAATTATCCCAGCACCCTAAAAATCCTAGACTACTTCAGCGAGCCGAGTGGGACAAGGAAATGCCAAATGATGAGCTTCTGGCAAGCTACATCCGGTATATAATAGAGTGGAAGGCTACAGTGAATAAGAAAGTCATCTCAGGAGACACGGAAGAGGACGTAGCGCTGACTCCGCGTACTTACTAGTCGGTGATAGATGCGAAGAAACAGGGCCTTTTCAATATGGATATCAAGCTTAAAAAATTCATGACCCTTGAATAAGTAGGAGCACCAACGATATCGGTCTTTCGATTGTGAGTTCAGTTGTACAGCGAGTTCCTTTCATGTTATGGGCAAACTATCTTACCTCTATCCCCAATAATCACCTTTTTTAGCTTTGTCAGGGGCCCAGAGGTCGGCCCTCTTCGCTGAATTGCTCACAACTGACGACCTGGAAGCCGTGGGAATGAGCTTGATGCGCCATACAATTGGAACTTCCGACCTGTCTTCTTACGTGTACTCCTACGATCAAACTTTCCGTTCCTCAGCAAATGGTCGCGAATTTGACCACCCAATAAACACGTCATGACATACTATTTGGCTGAATTCTAACAACTCAGCAAAGATCGGGCTTTGGACCGTTTGGCTGCTCCTTAATCCACGGTGCCTCGTAGTGCCTCGCGGTCAGAAATTCGCATCTGGCTCCGTGGGAACAAAGTTGTCCAGCGCATATCGAAGAACATTTGCATCCCGGGGCACGAACTTGGCTCGGTACCTGTGTGGCTGCGATACTAGTTTCTTGGGATTTGCCGTCCCCGTTACAGGATGAATGTCGATGTCTTCATCAACTTGAATCTTGAAGCAGCTGATTATTCTCATGAACAAAAGGTAAAGCTCACGATTGGCCAGCATGAAGCCCGCACACATACGGTAGCCGATGCCATAAGTGAACATGGGCGCATCGGGTTGCTCAATCCAGCGCTCAGGCCGGAAGATGTGCGCGTCTGGCCAGATTTTCTCGTCTAATGTCTGTTAGAAACTTCACCGAATCTGTGCCAATAACAAATTTATGGAAGAGCCGTACCCATATTACATGCATATGAATTGATGAAGAATGTAGTCCCTTTCGGGTATGTCACGCCGTCGTAAGTGATGTCCCGGATGGAGACCCGCGGCAGGTTGAGACGCAGCACCGAGTACATCCTAAGAGTCTCCCGTATCAAAGCTGCAACATATACGCACTTTTGGTCATCCTCAGGGTGGCAGAGTGGCTGATCCTCCGGATACATGTTGCGAATCTCGCTGAAGGCGCGCTCTTGAATATCGGGACGCTTGGCCAGGAGTGCAATCAACCAGACTACGGTCGTGGGGAAGGTGTCCAACCCGCCAGAGATCATGGTCAAGTCGACTGAGCTCTTCTCTTCCTGGTTCAGATGCTTGCCCTCGTCGGTGATGATGCTCTTTTGGATACATGACATTTGTGTACCCTTTTCCATTCTGTCCGCCAGCTCCCGGTTGAGGTGGTTAAGATACAGGTCCTGCCGACGACGAGTGTCGCGAGTCCTGGCGGCAGATCCATCAAAGGGGTTCCAGCGGAGCAAAGGTACGTAGTCCTGCAGGTTGCCGGTCGTGCTACGGAAGCTGCTGATTCTCTCCTCTATGTGGATGATCTCGTCGAAGAATGCATTTCGGGTCGGGATTCTCACCCCCCAGTTGATGCACGTCGTGACAGAAAGGCTTAGTCGTTGGATGATGGTCATAGGATCAATCGCAATGGCCCCAGCCTTTCCATCTTCAAGGAGATCGGCCATGACCTGCTTTATCTCAATGTCGAGGAGCCACACGTATTTGGCCGTACCCGGGCGATTAAGCGTGGCAGCAGCCACCTTTCTTCTCTTCTTCAAGCTATCACTGTACGAAGCCGTTCCTATGGTCGTGGCGAGGCCGGTGAGGCGCTGGGAGATGCCGTCAGCAACTTGACGTGTGTGCAGCAGGGGTCTGGTTCATGCACTTTATGAAAGGTGTAAAACTCAGGCCGTGAGCTCAGAGCCTGGGCATTCAGACCGAAGATGCCCTTGGCGGCCTCGGCCGAATTGACAACGATTATGGGGATGTTTCCCAGCGAAACCTGGTAGACAGGGCCATGCTTCTCAGCCCAGAGCCGATACTGTTCTGCGGCGTTTTTGCGTATGGCCCAAAGGTTGCCAACGATGGGGAGGCCCTTGGGGCCGCCTATGCCTGGCACTCTGGCAGAGAAGCGCAAGAACTCATTATAAAAGACGTATATAACTGGCAAAATGATAAATGCAAGGCCAAGACTGGTGAGATGTTCTTCGCAAAAGACCCTGACCATGAGGTCTCTAAGGGATCGACTTGTCAACATGGTGAGCGACTGGTCAGATCTACTGCTTGTAGTGAATGAGCACTCCAATGACTGCGGTAGGATCTCTGCAGCTTATATATACATATTGGTTGTTACTCCCCTCTGTGCGATAAGTGTAAAGTTGCATATGGTTACCATGATGCCGGTCGTGTAAAAAACGGACACGGCATGTTGTTCCGCCTTTGGGTGCGAAGACCAGCAGTCGCGTGCGAATGGGAGTGGAGTTCTAGTCGTCGGAAAAGAATCCGCAATTTGGGGTTTGGTATCGCGCCGCACACCCCACCCCACTTGCACCCGCGCCTATTATCAGACAGTCGTATTCTGTGTGGGGTAATAGACATCTTAGCTGGCCTGGATCTCGCTTGTTTCTTAGAGGGATGTGGAGGGACTAGATTTGTCTCTATCGGAATAGCATCGGCAGCGACTCTGGCTGCCTACATCCTCATCGGAATAGCAACCGCACGTCCTCTCGCTGCCAGCACCAGCATTATGCACACAAATGGCAGACTCCGGGTCGCAAACAGCAGAAGCGACGCTGGAACCCCAACGGATAATAGCGCCTAAAAGGCCCCTCGACTTGATGCTCTCCCCGTCTGTGCCCGACACGCCAGCTAGAACTGCGGCTAGGCCCTCCCAGAGGAACAAAGTCAGCAGAGCATGCGATGCCTGCAAGAAGTGAGACAACTCATCTCCTATCGCGAGGTTAGACCCTGCTATTAACACTTGCTAATAGGCGGAAAACTCGATGCTCAGGGGAGCTCCCATGTGTTCGATGCCACGAATTGAGCTTCCGTTGTCAGTACACGGCGACCTATACTCGTGGTCGTTTGCCCCGGATTCCGGCTGCCCCAATCACGTCATCAGGCGGCCTCCCGACGTATCATTCTAGTCAGTTTTCCCCAGTGACGCATTCTCAAACCGTGCTGTTCCAAGACGAACTCGTTCCGGCGATCCGGGACTCGTCTAGTAACTCGCCGGTGCCGAATACCGAGATTGAAGGACGATACCACGGGCCATCATCTCCACTCACTTTCTTGGAGCGTGCTTGGAAAAGGTTGAAGAAAACCCATGTATCAACGTTTTTCGACCACTTAGAGCCAGGGGCGTCTGGTTCAGGATCGAACCCAAGGCGACGTAGTCTTTCGCAGGCACCGAGCCCGACCCACGCTCCTCAACTTCCTTCCCAACGCCGTACCGAGCAACTAGTTGAGACCTACTTTGACGTCTCAACGCCCTTCTACCGGTTTCTCCACCGAGGCGTGGTAGATGCATGGGTTAAGATAGCCTATCAGGATGCCGGCGGCAGTCTCAGCACTCACGGCAGCTCTTTAGCCTCTGGAGAGCTGGCTGTGCTCTTAATGATAATTGCCGAGGCCAGCTTCTACCAAGAGCAAAAGAGCGAAGAATCCATAGGGGAATCATTGAATAAGAGGTGAGACCGCTGGAAACCCATATGCCCAGACCTGCATGTTGACGGACAGTGAAGTGTGGAATATCATGCGTACGCATGCGAGTGTCTTCAGGATGACCTAAGATTCCCGACCCTAGAGTCCGTTCAGGCCCGATTGGTTGAGTGTTACTACCTCCTCTCGACCGCCCAGGCGAATGAGGTTTACTCCAAATTCGGAATGCTTGTTTCCATGGCCGTCACCATCGGACTACACCGCCAGAAGCGCAGGCATGGGTACAAGACTGAGATTGGGCTCCTGGAACAGGAGTGTCGCAAGCGAGCCTTTTGGGCAACGTACATCCTTGACCGCTATCTCAGCGTCATGGCTGGTCGTCCTCGACTGCTGCAGGATCACGATCATGATCAAGATGTGCCTTCGATCTTGGACGATGAAGCCCTGACCACCGATGGCGTGGGACAAAGGCCCAAGCATAGTGACAGCGTCATGGATGCAGCTAACGCACACGCTGAGTGAGTGTCACCCTTCTTGCACCGTATTTGTAGCTAACTTGTTTCCTTAGGTTAGCCTGCATCATAGGCCAAGCATCCCACGAGATTTATGCTCTCAAGTACTCGACGCCCGAAGAAAAACTTGACTATGTTCAACGCGGAAATCGAGCCATCGCGGCATGGAAGCGTGACTTGCCAGTCATTTTTCGAGAAGTGGCACCCTCCAGCCTGAGCTCCCTGTTCAGGCGCCAATCCATCCTCCTCAACATTGGCCACGCCCACGCCATCATCCACGCAAACCGCCCGTTTCTTTTAAGCCGCTTACTGAATCCGAATAGTGATGAAACGCATAGTGAAAAGTGTTTTGAAGGCTGTATCCGTGACTGCGTTGCTGCGGCACGAGACGTACTCAAAGCCCTAGACTGCTTCACTGACGATGATGACATTTTTCAGTCGTCGTGGTTTGTTCAATATGTATCTTTCTGCGCTATTGCCATCATCTACATCTTTGTAATGCTGCAGCGGCAGCAACGCAGTCTTCAATACACCAACCCTGCCAGTTCTCCATCAGTCTTCGACGCCACCCCCTCCGTTCCACTGGACCAAGATCTTTCAAGTGCCGAACTGTGGCAGCATCGTCTTGCCAAATTTGCAGCCAGACATTCGCCGGGCAAGAAGCACCACACGATACTAGAAGAGTTGAGGCACGAATTCTTCTACGGGGAAGAATCTGCCCAAGACGAGCCTAGCGTTTCTGTAGCGTCGACTGGCGGTTGTGCGCAGGTCCAAGGCATTTACAGCACACCGCAGCCTGGCTTTCCATATCGCGAAAACGAAGATGTCGGCTTCAGCGCAGAACTTGATATGGACTGGGCGCAATTATTCGATTGTTGGGGACTGCCAGAGCGTATGCAATCCGGCTTTGATGTAAGTTTTTACTTCCCAAGCCTGAGTTTTGACTAATAACAATGCAGACAGACCCAGACCCCGCAGAGATGAACGCAGGGTCCTCAATTCAGTTAATATAATGGAATGTATCAAGCGAGATGCTTATATTGTAATAAGATACATCCGACATGCCTTCAATCTGCATTTGCCGCGGCTATTCATGGGTCTCTTGAGTTTTGAAGCGGACTAACTGACCTGTGGATATAAGCCTGGCCTGTCTCAAACGCGTCGGACTGGCTGCATAGCTCGAACCGTAATCTTATACCATTTACGAGCCAGACGAGCCAGGCTGGGAGGCTGCGTGATCAAGGGTGGTCGGCCGGAAGGAATATTCCTGCCGATAAGAAGAAGGAAAACAGGTCTCATGACCAATAAAGCGTCTGTAAAATGAAGAGTGACGACTTCCGCTTACGCTGCGTCGCCCTTCTAACTCGTGCACTTCTCCAGCAGGTCCAGCAGGTGGAGCCGCGATTTTCGGAGCCGTACTGCCAAGGTAAAAACAACAGTTCCGAGATGTTGTGGCCAAATAGCACAATTAACCGCTAATCCGACAGAAATCCGAAAGATATGCCGGTCGACCCCACGATTCTACCAAGAGCCCGCAGCCCACCAGATAGGGTTTGGAGTGGAGTTCACAGCAGAATGAGAAGTGGAGCGTTCGACCTATTGAATAGATATTGAATTCCCGAGCGGGGATTGGCCCATTTACCCCAGGATTGTCCGATATATCACAAAAGACATCCCCATCCCCAGGCTTCAACTCTCCACTGACTCTGCTGCTGGCAGCTTACCACGATTGGCATGATAGCACACAGGTCACTAGCACAACCTACTCATTATGGTTTCTATCCTCAAAAGGATTATTCACAATGATGCGATGAAAGTTGATCCACCCGAGATATATGGGTGGAGGGTGTTTGTTTTGACTCTGACCGTGAGTCGCGATCTAAGTTTCCTACGTGGTTGAATACGTTTGACGTTGATGGAGAAGGCATGCTCCGCCGGGATGTTGTTCGGAATGGACACAGGAGTTATCGGTGGTGTTATTGTGCTTCCAGCTTTCCAGGCGTAAGGCCTTCTTAGAGTCAGCGCGGCCGGCATACTAACAAAGGTATCTCTTGAAGAAAATACGGCTTTACCGGGCTCTCTCCTTCAGATTCGGCAACGCTCTCTGCAAATATTGTGTCAACCCTACAGCTAGGCTGCTTCGCAGGTGCCTTGGCTGCTTATCCCGTGGCCGACAAATGGGGCCGCCGTTTGTCGCTCATCTTTTTTGCCTTTGTAGGCTTGGTGGGCATCGTTCTACAGTTTGCCGCCTCTGGCTTCCTGTCTTGCATGTATCTCGGAAGGTACACACCGCTATCCTCGCCCGAGGAATATGGCCACCCCCGATACTGACGCTCAGTTAGGCTTCTGGCCGGTATTGGTTGTGGCGGTGCCTCCATGGCCGCGCCTCTCTACGTGTCTGAAAATGCTCCACGAGCGATCCGTGGTGCTCTGACGGGTGTCTTCCAATTTTTTAATACCTTCGGAGCCATGCTCGCCTTCTGGATCGATTACGGTGTTCAGGCTCACGTCCACGGCGCTCCCTCGTACATTGTGCCTCTTGCCCTCCAAGGAATCCCGTGCATCTTCCTGATGTTTGGCATGTTCCTGTTGAGCGAGACGCCGCGCTTCCTCGCCAAGCAGGATAAATGGGAGGACGCCAGGGCGGTTCTCGCCATGCTCAGACAGCTGCCCGCGGACCATGCCTACGTCGAAGGCGAACTTCAGGACATATGCCAGCAGTTGGAAAATGAACGGCTTCTCATCGGCGGTGCGGGATTCTGGAGCCTTCAGCGAGAGATGTGGACCATACCCGGCAACCGAAACAGAGCCCTCATCAGCTTCTCCCTGATGATGTGCCAGTGCATGACGGGCGTAAACTCAATCAACTACTATGCACCCGTCATCTTTGAGAGCGTAGGCATTACCGGCACGTCAACGGGGCTGTTCGCCACCGGAATCTACGGCGTCGTCAAGATGGTATCCTGCTCCTGCTTCCTGCTCTTCCTCGCCGACTCTTTGGGCAGACGAAAATCATTGCTTTGGACGTCGATTGCCATGGGGGTGGCCATGTTCTACATAGGCCTCTATATCCGCATCTCGCCTCCTGTAAAAGGGGCCCCGATCGCCCCGGCCGGGTATGTTGCGTTGGTGTGCATATACCTCTTTGCTGTCTTTTTCCAGCTTGGGTGGGGGGCGTCCTGCTGGATTGTCGTTACGGAGATCCCGAGCGCCAGGTTGAGGTCGATGAATGTGTCGCTCGCGGCTGCATCGCAGTGGTTGTTCAACTACGTCACGGCCAGGGCAGTTCCGTCGATGTGTAAGTGGAGACCCTCTTAAATGGAACTTCAAATCCTAGTTAAATCTCTCATTTCCTGTGTCATCGACTGTATAGCTAACGTTCCATCGTTCATAGTGACCAACTTGGGTCGGGATGGATATGGGTAAGTCAACTTGTTATCATCCCGTGGAATGCACCGCAGGTTGACGAAGGAACAGAACTTACATTTTCTTCGGTTCTCTCTGCTTTACCATGTGGTTCTTTGTGTTCCTATGTGTTCCTGAAACTAAAGGTATGTTGTTGTTGTCGTCGTCATCCCGTTTTGCAACCTCGGAATGTTCTCGCGTGACTAATCCGGTTCAAGGTCTCTCTTTGGAGAAGATGGATGACCTTTTCGGTGTCACCAAGCTCGTGGACAAGGAGGTAGGTGGTTCGAATGTGAACGAACCTAGTTTGACTAATCCTAGCCGAGAGGAAAGGGCTCTAGATGAAGGGAAATACGGAAATGAGGAGCGGGTTGAGGATGTCAGCGGGGTTGCAAAGTGTTTTCGTATACAGTGATTCTCGAAATCGCCTTGACCAAAACACACTGAGAATCTCTTTTCTGGCCCCACAGCCAAGACTTCAGCGCAGATCATTTATTGAGCTGGCCAAACTCGGTTGAGGGTTCGCTGTAAAATCTATCTTGTATGATACTATATCATACCCTGTAATATTACATCCTGCGCTGTGACTGCGGAGCGATAAACCTCGATGGTCACTGTACTATACCAGCGGCGTTTTACGGCGGCCCTCAGCTTAGTGTGGCCAGCTCAATAAATGATCTGCGCTAAAGTCTTAGCAGTGTAGAGATCGTAGTTTAATTGCGAGAGCTTAGGATGAGGCATAGTTGATAAAGATGGCATTTCTACGCGATGTCCGCCAAAGGGAGCGGTTGTTTATTGAGCGTCGTGCTCCAGTACACCTGTAGAGTATCCAAGACACGACGCCCTATCATGATGTCACAAGGCTCGCTGAGCGCCTTCCCTTCACCATAGCATCCTCAATTCACCGGAACTTTCATCTTAAGCCAGTTATCCATAACTGCCGTCGCAGGATATACCGGATCTCCCAATCGAAGCAGAATCTGAATATGGCCTTCAAATCCCTGCCCCTCAAACACATGCAAGTCCGCATCCGTACCCGCAGCCTCTAGCGCCACAACAAACTCAACAGCCTGTCGAATATCCCCATGTCGATGGGAATGCAGAAGCAGGAATGCACCGGCATTGGGTGCACGCGCATTGCACGTCGGTGACACGGCACGTAGTCGGTTCAGATCCGTCCCAAATGCTTCTGTCATGTGGTCCGCAATTTGGCCCGGATTATCAAGAATTTCGGCGGCAGCGTTGTAATCCGACGCGTCCACGGCGATGACGGCTTTCACGATGGAGATGTTGACCCGCGCTCGCTCGAGGTAGCTTGTGTTTGTCCCCAGCAGTGAGACTACGTGTGCGCCGGAGCTGTGGCCCATGAAGATGGCTTGGTTGGGATCGATGGAGAGACGAGCTGCGTTTGCAACTAGATAGCTGATTGAATTGGCTATCTCTTGTACTTGTTCTTCCACTGTCACAGTGGGAAAGAGTGTATAGTTGATACTCGCGAATGCATAACCTTGTTCAGTCAAATGGCGAACTTTGGCGGAGCCAACAGAATCCAAATATGTTCCTGATCGCCAACTACCTCCATGGACGAAGACGATGAACGGAGCTTTGGATGTTTTGGTTGTGTTTGCCTTCCAAAAACGGAGACGATGGGTTTCCGTCGCTCCGTAGGTCATGTCTGTGCCTCCACTGGGTTGGTCGGCGTACATTTGGGACAAAAGCTCCTCAAATCTGTGTGGACCTGGGTCCGTTGTTTTTTGATAGATTTCGAGACCTTTGATTTCATTGCCCCTGGCTGCAATGGCTATATTGTCAAGCGCGGTTGAGGATCTTTTGGAAGAATTGGCATGGGCACTGCTAGTTGCATCCATGATTGCGGTGTTGAAGGTGTAAAAAAATTGACGGGTAGTTGAGTTCGGTCATATAGGAAGTGTCGGGTTAGGCAACATCTTAAGTATACGGCAGACGTTAATCTCTTTTGCTATCACAGCCCTGATTAGCAAGGCTGCAGTCAATTACCTAGACTCTGTGATTGGTCTGTCAGCAGCCTTTCAGTGAATGGGGCTGTTTCCTTCGAATGTTGCGTCAAGATCAAATGAATAAGCACCCACTGAATGCGGAGTCCGTCGGTCTCACCAGGTATTGACCAGTGAATGAGTGGTGCCTATTTAGAGTCTTAGACCAAAGAGCCGTCTTAGCAGCAGGATGAAGCCGAAATACAGCGTCAAAACCTGCAAGGCTGCGCTACTATGGGGCTCTCTTTACTCTGTACTATACGCGGAGCTCATACAAGACACCCAGATGGCTGAGCTTGAAAGGCTTTCCGTCGAGATAGGGGATGCTGGGGTATTACGAAACGCACGTGATATGACTCACCTGAGATATTGTGCAGAGATGTGGAGATGTTTGGCCAGTCGACTTCAAGCCCTACTCTGCTCCCTGTTTTAGAGGGCAGTGGTTAAACAGCATACTTTTGCCCGTCTGTTTTAGACTCTCCGCCTTTGTCTCTCTGTCTCTAAACCATCTTTATTTTTGACCTTCGCAAGCAGTTGCTTCTCCATCGGCTGCGATTCTCCTGCGGTTAGCAATGGCAATACTATAGTAAACCGTTTTCACCAAGTTTATTTTTGGCACAGTTTGGTTGGAACCAAAAGCTATAGCAATTTTACCGTCCAGTTGATCATTCATGTTTTTCACGCTCGACTATTGACATGTCTACCTGCCGGGAAAAATCAATCATGTGTTCATACGTCAAAATGGTCTTGTGAAAGCACAACCGAACGGCCCTATCAAAACTGACCTATGCTCTTACATTGTGGATTGGAGCAATCAGACTACACGAAACTTTCGAGAGCTTATAGCACAGCCTATGCAAGTCTTTGACTAGAAACACTTGTTGTGGCAGAATAGCAAGACCTGCAGGCACTTAGCAGCCTTGGTCCAAGATGTACAGTGATATTCGAAATCAGATATACCAACATCCTCACACGAATTAATTCCCAAACCCTAACCTGAAACACGCCAATCCAAATTTGGTGTAGTTGTAGATCCTCCGCTTCCCAGAATAGACGTTGTATTTTACATGACGTTGGCAAGACATTTGCATGATGTATTTTACACGAAAGTGCTATACGCTTGCTGGCTGCGTGCCCCTCCTTGGTTGCTGTCGACCTCCCCAACTGACAATTCATCGGCATTTTGCCCTCATTTATCTTCTGAATTGAAGAAATACGAGGATTACATTGATTAAAGTCGATGGTGAAAATTTGAAGCTCAGCTCCCAGGCCAAAGACGAGTATTTGTTGTTTGAGCCGAATCCACAAGTGCGCTCCACATTTTCGCCCCCAACCCTTGCTCGGCAGCCGGAAGCTGAAGCTGGGGTCTGAAGCTGAAGACTTGGAAACCCCGTTTTGCGATTCTTTCCTTTTCCTTTTTTTCAACACTCGATCCTTCTTGTGGCCCGTCCGTGATGCTGCGTATAAAGCGACGTAGGAATTGCAGCACTCGGTCGTTGAAGGGATGCCGAACATGCCGGTGGGTATTTATCCCCTGAACGTTCAATGGCTGACTGGCTCCTGCGGGGTCAAATGGAATAAGCACCGCATTGACTGGTGAGATGAACAGCATTCGACACGTTAAGTGCGACGAAACTCCTGGGACATGCAACACCTGCAAAACTACCGGCCGGAAATGCGATGGCTATGATCTGCATCGCTTGCCCGTCAGGAAGCGAGCTCTCACATTGACCCAGAGTATTTACCCTCACCCGGGGTGGGTGACTACCATGGACGAGCGACGATGCTTTTCATACTTTCGACATTGCTCCATTCCTGGCCTCGGAGCTTTCTTCGACTCTCCTCTCTGGCAGAACATTATCTTGCAGATTAGTCATGTCGACCCTGCTGTGTATCATGCCGCCAATATGCTCGGTGCCCTTCACGAAGACTCGGACGCGAACGAAATGCGCTTGTCTGGAGAAAACCTCCAGCGAGCTCGTCATCGCTTGGCACTTCAGCAGGCCTCGCGAGCTTATACCCATCTCTCCCAACGCCAGTCCTCGAACGACCCTCAGTACCGGGAAGTTATGCTCGTATGCTGCCTTCTTTTTGTCATGTCCGAGCTGTTACTGGGACGGTATGACAATGCCTTCCAGCACCTGCATAGTGGGCTTCGCATCCTCAAAGAGACACAGGACTATCATTCAACAATTAGCATAGACGATTCGCTGCTCCAAATCTTCGGACGACTTGATATCCAATCCGCCCATTTTGGGCCTGGCACCCCGTTCCTGTTCACTAATTTTGGAATCGATGATGACGTGCATACCCTGAATCGTTTTTCTGGAATGCAAACTGTGTCAGATGTACACAGAAGCGTGACTCTTCTCTTAAATATAGGTATCCCTTTCCTCGCCCGATGCTGGCCGTTATCCGCTGTTGAAACTGCAGCACAATATGATGAGTTTTTTCAGAAGCAGCAACAAATTTTGCGCCTGAACGATCAGTTCCAATACCATCTCGGGATATTTAATCGCGATTTCTATCACACCCTTCGTGGTCGTGAGCAGCAAGCTATCGATCTGCTTCAACTCCAGAGTCTTGGACAGATCCTCAGTCTGAAGACCTGTCTCATCAAAGGACAAGTGCCTGCAAGGTTGACACCGGATTATATCACCCTGCTCTCGGCGCATCAGCAGTTCCTAGCCAAATGTTCTGATCGCCCAACATTTACTTTGGACTACGGCGTCCTCCCGGGCTTGTGGGTGGTGGCCTCGCAGTGTCCAGACTATTCAATTCGCTTGCACGCAATCTACATCTTGCAGACCTGGCCCCACTGTGAGGGAATCATTAATTCTAATGTCGTCGTCTCGATGGCTTTAACACGTCTGAAGGCAGAATTACGGACTCATGGTCAATTGTACAGCTCGATTGTGGACGCTGACATGGAAGAGGAGCTGTCCAAGTTTCTGTTTGACACGTTGACGTTGACGCAGCAGTCGACGAACTGGTCGGTCATTCGCGGAACTGATCTGCTTCGGAAACATTCTTGAGTGAATGCCTAGATCTTAAAGCTTATTTCATTATCGTCCATGTCGATGTGAATGAAGTAAATAAACGGTGGTGAATATAGTGTCCGCCTTGGTTGTACTGTTCTTCTTTCAACCATAATTCAATATTCAGGGCAGAGTAGCCTCAAACAGAGCAGTAGACTGTCCAACAGAATCCTCATTCCAGACTTGTATCACCTTGAATCCAGCCTTTTCCAAAAGAGCCACCCATTCCTTTTCGGTTCGCTCTAGGGAGGAGAATATTTCCATCATGTGTATATCGAGTGTCGCGGCCAATGGAGGGACATTGAGGTCATCGGACATTGTATGCTCATGAACGAACAAAACAGAGTCCTTTGTCATGGCATCTTGGATACGCGCAAGGGATTCCAGAGCTTGCTCATCCGGATAATCATGCAAGACCGTTCTCATATAGTACGCTCTAGCACCGCAAATAGGTTGTGCCTCAAACATGTTGTAGCCGATAGCCGTAATCCCTTCGGGCAGAGGTTCCTTGATGGTGTCAATCACCTGAGGGAGATCCTGCAGGACGAGCTTGCCCGGGAGGTCTGGAAAATGCCTCTTAAACGCCATGATATCGTGGCCCATGCCGCCACCTATATCAACCAGCAAAACCCGGTCCGGTGAAACCTGCAGCTTTTGCTGTACAGGATAAATTTTGAACCAGTCTGCACCGCGATAATGTTGGCTCTGTGTCATTACTGAATTGAAGACCTCTTGTATTGTTGGATTTTGACTCAGCCATTCAAAGTAATGGCTATTGGTGTTGTAGGCGAGCTGAAAGGGAGCATTATATGCATCTTCAGGGTTCTTGTAGCCATTCAGTTCAAAGTAATCAAAGAGCTTCGCAGTTACTTGCATGCTGATGTGGCTGGAATCTATTGTCAGTACGCACCATACCATATAGACAGCCCAGAAAAACCTACAAGTGCTTGATCATGTCCCCGGGCACCGACTCGTTGCCAAATACCATTGCCAAAGGCAGAGGCTTGTATGAATCCCTCGTGGTTTGTTCGAAAATATGGTGAGCAGACAGAAAACGCATGATACGTCCTAAGAAATAGTCAGCAGGAGCCCAGTTCCACGTTAGATAGAGTATCTACTCAGAAGCGTCTCGTCCCCTTTGACTTCGGAGGACAACTCTTTCAGTGACATATCTGTGCCTTGAGATCCAACGAACGCATCAAAGATCCCCATGCCCTGAGCTATCCGGATGACGACGATGCCATAGTGCTACCCAAGATAATATTAGTGATCTCTTCAATAAGAGAAAAAAAAAATAGGTAAATTGAGACTGGAGGAGCCATACTGAGAAGCAAAATCGCTGGATAGGCAGTTGGGGAGGCTCTAGCGCTGATTGCAGTTGGCCTATGACCCCCAGGAGCTGCATGCGGTCGGCATCTTGGATCTTTTCTGGAGGTGGGAGATTCGATAGAGCGGAGATCAGGGTAGAAGTCAGATCCGAGAGGGCACTTGCCATGGTTGCAGTTCAATTTCTTTGAAATTGGAAGAACCAGGTTGGGTATGTTTAAGAAGAGCAGGTAGCCAGAAGGAGGAGATTTTTGGCCATATTTATAGTCTGCTTTGTCTCCCCGCAGTAGCTATGTTGATAAAAATTAACTTTAGACCGCGAGGCTCGGCGATTGAGAAGTCCACGCTTCTACCAATAAGAAGGGCTCTGGCCGCGCTAAGTCTTAGCTTACATTTTAGCTTGTTCAGTCTCCACGCTTCGACGAATAAAACCGTTTTATATAATAGCAACGCGCGAACGTCCCACTTTAACCCACTTCCCAATATCCTCTACTTTCCTCTGCATCTCGCTGTGCATCTCATCACCGAGCATTCTTTGCCTCACAGATGACTTTCCTCTTTCCCCGCTTTCCGACCAGCGGATGTAGAAAATGACGTAGTTAAAACTGATTATCAGCGTAAGTTCTTTACCACGAACTAAAAGATCTGACTATATCAGAAGCTGCTTTTCGATGGCGGTCCAGGATATATCGGTATCGTCAAATCGTTTGGTCAGTTTTCGCTTGGTGCGGTAGGTTGTTGATGCGATTATGATAGTATAGTCTGGTCTCACCTAGTGATGGCGGGTAGTTTTGCGTCGTAGAGCTTTTTCTAAGTTTTTTTTCGAAGGATAGCTACCAAAAGGCGCTAGGTGCCAAAAAGATATCTTCCTCGGTGTCCTTTGATACCTCCCTATTATTGATTCACTCCCTACTCTACAGTATACGGTAGTGGATGCACGCTAGTGGGTTTTCATCATAGGCCTTCCCATCTTGCCACTCACACAGCGGGAGAAATTTTAGAGTGCGTGGGGCGGTTTCACTCGTAGGCTCCATGCCACTCTCAACTACACTCGACGGGGAAGGCCCATAGTAGATAGCGCCGCGTAGGGGCTGCCACAATAGCCAGGATTTGGGGCGTAATCCGAGTTTTGTTCCCATAATTCGAGTTCCGTAAACTGAGATACATCGTCGAGGTGATATTAGCTCATCTCTCCAAGTAATCAGTGAGCTGTCGCACTTTCCTGGTGGTGACTCGGTCTTTCGTTTCTATAGCTTCTCTGTTGAAGTCTTCATTTGTTGCCGGCGTTCGTCAGTATCCAACCAGGCTAGCCGTGCTCAGAAGAATTCTATTGTAGCTAGTGATGATGCAAAGCCTCTTTCACGTCAATTTTATCTCGTTATATATGTCTTGAAGAGTATGCTTCGAGTCGGTCATGGATGTGGCTGTAGTTGAAGAACCTAGAGTGAGGTTCTCGCTAAAGCCAAAATGGATAGATGCGGGTTTGTAAACAGCCCTTGGGTGACAATGGCAAGGATAACTCTTGCTGCCAACGTATCCAGCGTGCAGACTTTATATACCTTGGTAACCGCTATTCAAGACATCATGCAGAAAAGCTCCTCTAAATACCACTCCCCCTTCGCACTTCGTCTGTTTCGCGTAAAACGAAGAAACGTTTTTACTTCCTCTGATCTCAGACCATCTCGAAAGCGTGAACTGGCTAGAGGAGAAGTTCCATAATCATGGACTCTGCAATTCTCTGAAATAAGTTCTTGCTGCCCATCGGCAGTGGACGGGTACCACTCTTCATGCACGACCATGACCAGTTCGTCCTCGCGCGAAGGCAAACTGAGATTCCTTCCTTCCAGCAGCACGCGTTTCCTTACTTCGGAAAGCCGTCCCTCTTCAATTTCAAGGACCTTCTCGGCCAGAGCAGCCCATGACGGGCAGTTAAAGAAACCTTGT
Source organism: Penicillium lagena (assembly GCF_028827675.1). Lineage (NCBI taxonomy): Eukaryota > Fungi > Ascomycota > Eurotiomycetes > Eurotiales > Aspergillaceae > Penicillium > Penicillium lagena. Next base: position 1,466,893 of record NW_026623222.1, on the reverse strand, counting down.
ACCGAAGGCGCTCGTCGAAGGAGATCCAGTGCCTCTCGGCGTAGGGCCGGATGACGGCACTTAACAGTGGTGAAAAATAGAGGCATGCCGACGCCCATTTCGAATGTGAACGGTGATTGTGATCGACCTGGCGTCGCTGAGAAATCTAGAATATGCTTTGACCAGCTAACAATAGACCGGAATTGACCGAAATGCATATCATATTCGGTCTCATGTTGTTTAAGGCAACTTGAAATCATGACTGAGATGGCTGCGTGCCAACTCAGTAGAGTTGCTGCAAAAGCTGTTCTTGCGAACGAGGAGTCCTTTTCACTCCATATGGCAAAGTCGACCCTCCACCGCTGGAGCTTGGACTGAAGATCCCATTGACGCGACTGGAATAGGGGCGACCTGCTCACGACCTCTCCAGCACGGGTTTGTCTGTTTGCTTCTCTTTGGAGAAGCATCGTTTCCGCTATTAGCGAGATGATCGTTGTTCGATAATCGTCGGGGGTACGAAGCGCAGTTTCCGTGAATTAAATAATTGCCGATGAATTTTTAATCGGATACCGCGTAGCTACCAACGCGAATGTACCCAACCGGAGGAATAATGGGACAATAACATCTCGCAGGACTGATGAATTCCAAGACGCATCTCTTCTGTCAGGAAGAGCTGCGATGAGACTAGCACCCTGGTCATATAAATGTAGGGCTTCTTCAAAGTGACCCTGGAGAGCCTCGATACAGATATATAGGACGCAGGTCACAAGCGCGATATATATATCAGTGGCTTTTTTTTTAATCTGCCGACGCATTTGGGAAATTGATCGGCGATACCACCTGAGTGCTTCGCGTTGTTTGGGCCCTAGTTCCGTTGCAGTAGATACCATTGATGTACGAGCAAGGCGATCCACATCTTCGTATAGCCCGCTTATAGCAATAATGGCGTCATATACTGCTCGTTCAGAGCGGCAAGTCTCTAGGACTATGCCTTGCCAAAAGGAGAAATCAAAGCAGCCTCCGATCGCAGGACCTACTCGTTCGAAATAGTACTTAAGTGCTAGTTCTTCTCTATCTTCTCGAAGAGATAGGTCAAGTGGGGAATAAGTATGCAGAATAGATGCCGGGCCCGGCGCCTCGAAGGCATTGTCATATGAGCAGGATCGGATAGAGGTTCGACAGCGTAGGCAGTAGGGCTTTTCCTCGTCACATTTCACTTTGCGGGTCCTATAGTCCATTAGATGGTCTCTGTGGAGGAAATCGCTACGCACCTACAGGCAATACAGCCTGTTCGGGATTTCAATTTTACAGCTCGATGAATTGACTGTCGAAAGGTCATGCTCTGGAGGTAAAAGACCAGCCAATGTAAGAAATATCCGAGGTACGTGGAAGCGATTTTGGACAGAGCCGAGTAAAAGTGTTATTAATCCATCCACAGCAGAGATGGCGTGACGATAGAGTGTGCTCGAGTCAAACGTCAATGCAGAGGATCGAATGGCGAACTGAGGGGCGGGTCTCAGGTTACACGGGAAGGAGTGGATATTCGCTCTATAACATGATTGGCCGATGTAGTGCGATATGTATCTACGATGTCAGAGGATCACGCTAGGGAACCGAGGGATAAACACCATCCGAGAAGGTAATAAAAGATCTGAGATGCGCATAAATATAGTTATTACTTGTATGTTCCTTTTGACTGAACCACTTTCTAGACCCCGAAGGGTCAAACTTTTGCTATCTAAGCAACTTGAACTTCAGTTCTAGTGGGACTACAGACTAGCCACAACCTCGTACAATCGTCGATCTGTGAGTCTAAACCTAAGCTGGACTACTATTAGTAACTAGCTCTAATATGGAAACCGAAAAAGGCACCAGTTAAATCGACGGCCTACGCAACTACCATGAAGAGTGACAGCGATGGCAAAGGCAGCTTAGTTGTTGGTCTGTTCATCCTGGGGGGTGCAATCACCACTATGATATACTGCGGAATCCGACAAATTATTGAAACGATGCCGACATATGGCGTTCGAGACATTTCTTCGGATCAAGTCAAGTACATGCGGGGTGTTCGGCGGAGGAATCTGAGTCGGCTATGGTATAACTCTCGGACAGAAGATAATGCCTCGGCGGCGTGATGGTTTCTCGTATTTACTATGATTGCAATGAGGCTTTCATTTATTGGCGGTGGTTCCAGAAAATAGTTATAATGTGTATATTGGTCAAGCCGATTTCGAGAACGACTGTAGAGTGCGTTCCGACCTGGTCGACCGACCGGTCACGTTTCGTGGTGGCGCATTAGCCTTCAGCGGCGCTGTTGAGCTCCTAGCAGCTTCGAGGGATCGATAGATTTCAAGCTTGGAGATTGGTTGCCACGGGATTTCGGCTGCGACGCAAGCTAGGGGTTTGTCCTGGGGAGGTGCCATCGCTGGGAAGAAAGAGTCCGTGAAGGCTCGAAATTTCTCCCTATTATCGGTCATCTCTCTGTTGCCGACCTTGAGGACGGGGATGCAGCCCCAGGAGTCTCGCGGTTTCATGTACGTAGCTGCCTTCCAAAGCTTCCCTTCGCCTGCTTCGTCGAGGAACTGCTTCCAGTGTGATATCTTGGCTTTCTCGATCGAAATGACCATGACCACACAGCACGTGCCTACACAATACATGCCGGAAATAGCCTTTGGCGCTCTAATCTCTTGCATCTACAACTTCAATATGCCGTTCGATAAGAATATGAAACCCTTAGGCCAGATTTTCCTCATAACTATCTAGAGATTGATAGCGAAAGAACATTGTAGAAAGGAACAGGAACCATAGGAAAAAGTTAGCATAATCTCCTACCACGGTTAGTTCTCTCTAGCACTAGCAAAGCCTCCTATATTGTATGTAATACGAGCGTAGGCGAAGGCTAACTGCAATGGAGAGAAATAGAAACAGGCACAATATTGGTTGACCCCCTACACAGGTAACTCCCGCTCTATTCGGATTATTTACGCGGAAGATTCTATCCGATGCTATAGAGCGATACGGTATTAGAACAATGACTCATCGATCAGTGTCAGGAAATACGATACATTTCAGCAGGGATTGCTAAGGTAGAATTTAAAATTAGATTAGCGCGTTTCAGGTTAGGATTTGAGAATTAATTCGTGTGAGGATGTTGGTATATCTGATTTCGAATATCGCTGTACTCGGTACAAAGACTGTGAAGAAAGTTCTCTGCTTCGGGCTCGGTAATTTTTGCCGCTCCGCGCCTGAATGGCTAAAAAAGCAGCACGACTCTTAGGATGAGAACTCGGAGGCTAAAAATGTGATGGGCTGCATGATCCAGCACTCGATGGCTCTTACTATCGCTCAACTTTGTCGTGGCAATGAAACATTGCCATTACTTGCTCAGGACCCAGAGTATACAGAGGTCGCAGAAGATATCCTGACCAAGAAGGGATTCAAAATTGTTGGGACTCACGGTGCAGGAGGATTCGCGGAAATCGACGAGGACTCGATCATAATATCGCCCTTTGCTGCCGCCCCAGTCAAGCAGATTATCGCCGATCTTGCTCGGCCTGTGCTCATTATTTCCACCGGCTTTGACGTCTTCAATAGCAATGAGTAAGTTCGCTTTTATCGATCCTCGAATCTGTCTAACCATGGCACCTCACAGAAAACCATTAGCTGATGCTGAATCTCCGAGGTCATTGCTGATTTGTTTTGGGCTTATATGGAGAAGGGCGTTCTTAGATGGTGGGTCAAATTTGTCACGTCGGACGGAGTTTAGCCGCAGGGATCGAGGAGTCTCATTAAGTATCTTGTTCTATTACTGAGAAGTGCCCCTTGTATTATATGGCTGCATCTATAATTCCATCATCCCACATGTTGCTAAGATAGTGTCTTCCTGCTGCAGGTTGGCCAACCTCCAGCGCACAGATATCGAGTAAATATACATAGAACATTCTTGTAAAAAAACCATCACTCAGCTGCAAAATTCGCGCTTAAACTTCATCGACCTTCGGGTCGGAGCGCGATGCAGATGGAGTGAGCTTGACGAAGTCTGGCTCAAATACAGCCGACAGTCCAAGGGCCATAACGAGGCCCATGACAATTATTTCCTCCAGCACATCCATACATAGATAGATGGTCGGGTTTCCGTCGAGGCCAAAACCCTGAATGTCGGCGTAATCGCTGATCGCCGCGTAGACCAAACGGACCAACATGAAGGGGAAAGAAAGGACAATGGCGAGGAACAGCTTCTTCTGGAAAACTTTGATCGAAGAACCAAGCTTGAGATATAGCCAAGCAGTCATCACATTGTAGATGACGAACACGGCGAGGAAAATGCCCATGGATGCCTTCACAATGCTGTCTGGGTGGTAGCCGCTCTTGTCGTCGTTGGCACTGCTGACTCCTGCAATACCGAGGATGAGGCCGATGATGCAGACGATTGCCAACACTTTGAGTCCTTTGGGGTGCATCCTTTCTTCCGTATCACTAGTAGAGACACGCCTCCGTTAGTCTTCATATACCATGTTTGAGGAATTCTCCGGTACCAACTCACATTTGCCTCAGCAGTCCAACAAAAGTCAGCAACAAAGGCGCAAGACCAATCAGCTCGCACACTGCCACGGCGACCTCGATGTTGTATGCATTATTGCTAATCGTGAGCAACGAACAAATGCTGCCGGCAATGCGAATAAGAGAGAGCGTGACGCCGTAGCGCCAGATCTTGCTGCCGACCCTCCAGCCAGTCCGATTCCAAATGAAAATTGCGGCAACAAGGATAACTGGAAATACGATGAGCTGGAGGATAGCTATGCCATCTCGGTAGGTCACAGTCCCCATTGTAATAGTGAAAAATTAATAGAAGAAGTTTGGTATGAAGATGAAGGATGAAGAGGAAAGGAACTTGTGGTGTGCTTGTTATCCGAAAGAAAGGGGACAATTGGTCTACATTTATATTCCTGAGAATTCTTTCTTGCGTGATGGGTAGTTAGCGTTGTTGAGATCAGAGTACGTGTCGTGGCGTTTACTAGCGCGGGAGTTCAGATACCCAAAGGGGACCAACACAGGTTCCCTTTGATGATCCTGGGAATCATTTCGTCTCATCCTCCTGCAATTACCACTGTAAAGCGCTGCGATATCCCAGGCGCTGATTGGCGGAGCATCTCAGATACCCGAAGAAGACTAGCACACCCCGACGCTCAACCAATCACAGCACCATGTGAATTCAGCCCCGATCTTTAACTGTTGGTGATCCTTTGCCATTCTAGGTAATTCGGGATAGACTCAACGACGATCTTCTGAATTTGGCCCAGACCCTCGGGTGCTAAAATGACAACGGGGGTACGACTAAGTACCTATTCGGGTTCCCGCGTGGGGGCCGTTGGGCTATTTTAAGGACGAAGTCCATTTTGGCCCCCAGTTTGGCCATGGGATTTGGAGGCGAGAGCTTGTTCACGTTAATCATCCACAAGCTCGAAACCAGCTGTGGGGTGCACAATCTTCCTTCCTGGCCCGCCCCTTTTGATGGATAAGTGCTGAGTATACCACAGCGCAATAGGGGTTTGGGGCAAGGGAACGCGTACTATACGAGCTAAGATTGGGGCGCGCTGTCGCTAGGCTTAATGGATGCATTATAGAACAACTGCCGGGCTGTCCAAGCGACGGACTTATGTCCTTCTGTCATTTTTCCCCTTTGTTCCTTCCTTTTCTTTCTTCTCGTGTTGGCGAGGTCACTGCTATCTCCGTGCAACGCGACTAGCAGCTTCCCTCTTGTGGAAAGTGCATTCGTATAGTACGCCTATTCGCTGGACGCCGAGATGAACGGGAAGTCTTTCGCTTTTAGATCCACCATACTCCATATACTTTTGTGATCAGCGGCCAAACCCCTTTCGCCCAGATACCTGTGCTTTGTACCGGTACATACTATCCTGTCTATTTATAGCGCTAATGGCGAGCGCCCGACACCAGTTAGGAGCCAAGTTTCGACACCCGATCTAAGGTCATTTAGCATTGTGACGAAAAGAAATTCCATCGTAAAGAAAATTGCATTGGTAGGGAATCACTATACAAAAGGTACTTCATACTTTTTGTTTTCTTTTAGCAATTCATCGATCACATATTCAACTTGAACTAAAATGTAACATTATATGCTACTAACTACCTGTGTAGCCTACCCTTAATTTCTTATAAAATGAGAGCTTATACGATGCCGAAATTTGAGCCAAGTATACAGGGCTACCTAGTCCAACGGGTCGGTCGCACACTGGCATGGCTGATCAGGACAGGCAGATCGAGCAGAAGAACCAAATGAATTCGGCTTGCTCTTAGCAGATCATCGACGAACAGGAACCATTAAAACAAACGAAACAGTATTTTCGCTTCCTAAGCGGAGATGTGTAGGTTCTGTCAAGAAGTAGATATAATTACCACGCTACCGGGGTTGCGCGACCACAAAGGGTCGAGGGGCACAAAGTTACTGCCCTGTCCGTAGAATGTGTGACCGTTGATCTGCAAGCGGGAAGTGTCTTAGAGTTGCTGCCGTTGGTGATGCCCTGTGACGGTTGCAGGTCATTGGTGGGCTCCATGCTGAGGAAAATGGTCCGAAACCTCATTCACTTGTTGACTTCGAGACGCCTATTCTCTGTTTACTTGCATCGCGCGCAATAACGGAATGGAGTACTATGACCGTATCGCTGAAGTCGTCACTGCGCGTTCCAAAGACGGGATCAAGAAAGCCGTTGATCAATCGAGTAGAGTAGTTACAGCGGTGTCAGCCCATTACGACTCATTACAAAATCTAAATGATATCCTGCTCAATGGATGATGACTGGACGGCTTTATATGGTCCAAAAAATGCAAGAAAATCCACCCATTCCTCTCATTTTGAATTATCTCCTTCCATAGATCCTTGATTATCGAACAGTGAGCATCACGGTGTCTTCAATATTACGATGAGATTAAGAGCCCCAACATCCCGGACGAAAATATGCCGCATCCGAAGGTTTGGAGCCTCAAACAGTTGCGCAGAACAACGTGAAAGTCTTCATTGCAGCCGACAAATTTGACATCTCGCTTTTAAAAGACCTTGCTGTGACCGGATATCAGATCAAGAAAGAGAACAACGATGGTATTCGATTTGTGAACGGTAGTCGACGGGAGATCCAAGTTGAGAAACGGAAGAGACAGAGGAAGAGTCTCTACTTATCTACAACAATCAACGTCCTGTGTTTCCTATCAAATGCAGTCCTCAAACGCAGTCCTGGGCCTAGTAGTCGATTGCTCTTGCATCATGTCGGAGTTACTAGGGTCATGGCGGTCTGCATCATGGATGCCAGCCAGCGTTGTTCCCGAGGCAGCGGTCACATTTTTTGCAGTTTTCCAGGATCACAAATGTTGATCCAAATTCCACGAAGTTTAAAATATGCTATATTTGTTGCTTTTTGATATACTTCTATTATGGGATAAGAAATTATGTTCACTATCTTGTATTATTCTATCCGATAAAAATTTCCACTTTCTAACAAAATCCTCATAAGATGCACATCGACATCTTCTCCACGGGGATACTATTTCATAAAGGTGCGTATTGAAGACGAACGCTTCTCCGAATGGCCTACTGAAACCCAGAGTGATAGTTGGACTTGAGCAGCATTCACAGGTCTGACTATCTGAACATGGGCAGTCAGTTCATATCACTTGCTAAAATCCCTTCGACACAATCCGTGACACAGATACGGGATCTAGGTTATCGCACGTTGCGGATCTCCCACAGAGCTACCTTGAAAATTATTCTACCTCACCACCCGGGGTATTTAAGGTCGGTCTCTAGGGATATTTTAAAAAGAAAACAGAAAAAGTAGACTACACTTACTGTTCAAACCCGAGCACATCGTTCTCGTTGAATCCCTGATATATTGTTTTGACGGTATAAATGGCATGCTTCAGCCGTAAGGGGTCCATACTAGTATTGGTTCAGGATCGTTTGTTGCTACGGGTCTTGTAGTTGGCCTATCTTTTGCTGCTACTCTTGTATGGCTTTCTGAGTTTTTTTGCTGCTGTATTTAATAGTAGTTCGAGAGGGTACTAGAAGCCCCAGGTGAATAACACTTAATTTTTGACTCACAATTTTCTTAGAGGAGCCTGAAAATTGATAAAATTACAGGTGTACCTGCGACGAGTTGGTAAAGGAATGGAGAGGAGGGGAAACCCCACAAAGCGTAGAGATCGTGTTAATTCTTACGATCGTCTCTATCTTTGTTTGTCGGGAGAGTACTTTGTATCTTGGGAAACGGGGTTGTTTGTTATCCACAGGTATTCTAGGCCTGCAACGAGCGCGAATTTTCACTATGAAAAGTACTGGCCCCCAAATAGGACCACTGCTGTGCAAGATTACTCAATCTAGGTGGCCTAATTGTGGGCGATCGGGGACTGCTGGCTTCCGATAGGTTTCTTCGTCGCCTTGCTAAAATGTTCTCCTACTTTTACTCCACAATTCAATACTGCAGCGCGCCTTATCCTTCGTGATTTTATTCCATGGTCCACCCTTTAGACTCCTGTATGACTTTGTAGTCTCCGTCTGCTCCAGATTGCCTTAGACATGAGCCCTTGGGTGTAGCATACAACGGGCTAAGGCAGCTGAACTGTTCGTGGGCATGGCCATTATTTTCTCTTATTCCACTATGCCTAGTCTCTTTTCCCTTCCATTCCCGTTCGTTGTACCCACTACGTTCATTAGGTCTTTTCCTCCTCTGTACTCTGTTTTTTTTTTCTCTATTTTCGACATCGGGTCACCGCGTGGCGCAGCACTCAGGGGTACTACTTGGGGGCGAGTACTTCGACCTGAAACCGAAACTTTCATACAGCTGAATGTGACCGGGTGGGGAGGTGGAGGGGCGGAATCATGAGCTTGAACGAGACTGTTGAAGAAGCCGCAACAGTATTTAACAAGAGAGTCTTCCCCTTGTCTGCATCCTCTGGCCAATCTCCATCATGCATCTGCCTACTGCTTTTCTGACCACTACCTTGCTAGCCAAGTTGGCTTATACTCAGACTCTTACCTTCGTTGCAAATGGTGATGATGACAATTGTTGGGTTCAAATCGACAACTACCTCGGATGTACGGGGCTTAGCGACTCTAGCATTGGGATTTTTGATTCGAACAACAACTGCGTCGGTGGTGAGTACATTAGAAGTCTTCTAGTTGATCTCCATACCCTCTACTATGCAATTGTGGCCGAACTTAATTTTTCCTACGCAGTTGACGAACCTCAAACGCTAACGCCTGGAATATGCGGAAATGCCTTTCTATCTGTATCGTGGAATGACGGTAATGGTTATATTGATTTCCAAAATGTTGGAAATCCGGCGCAAACATTGGATATTACTACTTGGGAGATAAACCAGCCCAACGTCATTACTGTCACCGACTTTGGGCCATCTTCGATTGTTGGGAGCATGCCTGCTGTCACTGCTACGGCACTCTAGTTCAGCCGAAACTCCACTGAGTCTGTTGAAAGACAAGTGTGATTAAGCAGTGGAAACTGAAAAAAGTTTCCACTGAGCGAAAAGAGCTTGCGGCGAATTTGCCGGAGTCTTGCCTAACAAAACGAAGAAGTGAAAGAAGTTGTACTATACGAGATGGGATGTAGATTTGTTGGGTGCTGGAAGAAGTCCCGAGTAAGAAAAGAAACTGGTTGAGATTGGACTAGCGGAGCAGCTTGTGATTTTCTTCTTATGCTTAATTTCAGTCTCATTGACAATCCATTTATGTTTTCCCCATCGCTCTATCGTACTAATGCGGTCCGATTGGGACACCCCATAGGAGTCACCTTTGACCGGTCCACCTCTTTAAGTGCATGGAATAACTTCGCACTGATCCTCTAAGTTTTCACATTTATAGGAGCTGGCTGCACAGGAGACGGTTTCATGATATCGTTGGTGTTATTGAGAGTCTAAGTAGGCAAGTAATATGGCCGGCTTCTTCCCTACTTCTCAACTTGCTTGTATACTGCTTTAATGCTCTCGCGGTTCTCTGCGAATCCCATACTGACCAATGGAATTCCTTCAATTTACCTAGGATGCTATCACCTTTTCACTCCTGCGTTCTATGGTTATACAAACACTCCTTGGTCAATCAAGAAATTAAACCTCTATATAAACTACAAATCGATTATTACCTTCGACTCGTAACCCTCACCTTCCATCCCGCCCGCAAATGCATAAAAATGTGATATTTCACCTAAATTTGAAGGAGTAAATGATGATCGAACTAGATCAAATAACTAAATATTGTGCACTATAATGAACCAGCTCTCCAGCACAGAGCTGTGGGTTTTGATTACGTGAATATCCGCATTTGTCCGCTTTTTTAGGTAGAATAGGTCGATCTCTACCCACGGTGGGCCATTCTCCAAATGGGCGATAATAACATCACGGTACAGACCCGCTTATCACCCGCTCATCTCCGCTTCTCAATTACATGTGATTGTAAGTAGGAAACCATGCCCCATCCCTGGGCTAAACATGGCCATTTTCTCGGCCCGTTCTCCATGCTTATAGATTATTAGAGCCAGTGCAGACTCCACTAGTCGATTCTAGAGATCCGCGAAGCTGAGTTTCTAGGGGACTGAGTGCGACCGTTAACGGACATAATCCACCTCCCCCGCATATCACAAACGCAATAAAGTCAAATATTGTGGGAAGACCAACGCGGATATTTCCAAATTTCAATGCTACTTGCGTCAAAGCCCCTACACGGTATCCTACCAATCATGTTTTGGACTTTCTTGTCACTACATTTTCAGTCTCACCTGATTCAACAACAACTAGAGGTAATATCATCAACCGTTGTGTATGTTGTTTAGTTCGACTTGCGCCAAATCGTGAGAGCATTAACAATGATAAGTTAGGGTTGGGGAAAATGGCTTTGCACGCTGGTTGACTAACGCGGACCATCTGGACAATTTAACGATAGTTGGGACTTGCCCAGGTTAATACAATCTTGGCTGATATTCTTCTCCCTCTTGTTGTTAATAATAACCTGTGCCGTCCCCGGGGAGCACATTGCATTCACTCTGGAAGTATCTGCAGATGGTGAGTAGTAAAATCTCCACGATCACTGCTAGCAGCTCTAACGCTGGCTAGCGCCAGCGTGTAATCCTCGCGGGCCTTGATCTCCTTGTTCATCGTATTTTGTTCAGGGCATGCGGCTCGGCAGGCTCCGTTACAATCGATTAAAATGGCAGAAAGCTTATTTTACCCCCTATAGCCCGGCCGCGAGATTAATATTACGCTAAGGACAAATAGTCCCTCCACACTCTCGAGATGAGATCGGCATTGCCTGGTGAGCACATGAAGTTCCTAAGAATTGATGTAACCCTAGGGCTTGTCATTCACCGAAATTAGACTTTCCGTATTTCGTAGTCCCTGAATGACCCCTGTTCGAAGAAGACTACTGGTGCTGGAGACACTTTTACCAAGGTGGGGACTTATTCAAGCTGCGAAACTTGCCCCTGTGTTCCACTAGCGTTTGAAAAGGTTTGCTCTGCATCGGAAAAGCAAATGATGTCCGTGATTGATCACTTAATATGTCCGACGAATTGCCAGACAGTAAGGGTTGTTATTCGGCCTGCGGCTATTTTGAACGGTCTGCACTCTATTCTCCAGATGCCAAGGTCCTCTGCCGCGTGGGGCTTATCGGAGTGGGTATAAACTTCTTAGGCTACTTCGACCCTGTTTTATTCGACTTCTCGTGGCAAATTTCACGTAAACTCACTTCTACGCACTGTTTGAAGAAGGGTCTGTGGTCTGACGTAGAACAAAACTTTATCATTCTTAGCCTGTGTAATATTATGGAGTTGCTTGCCTAACCATGGACTTCCAACCATGGTTCGTAACGGAGATCTTAAGGGCACAGGCCAGAAGATGTCCTAATCCTGTAGTAGCAAGCCCTGATACGAGAAGGTCTGAGTGAAATACCTTGTCTTTCTCCTTTAACTAGTAGCTTTAGAGTTCCTTCTCTCGACAATGGTCTCCCTGTAGACTCTGTTCTACATTCTCAAATTAACTTAAAAAATTCCGTCTCGTATATCTATTTGCGTCCCTCTTTTCCACAACTTTCATTTTGCCGCCTGTCAAGAACAATTAGCGCATTTGACTATTTTCTTTTTGGAGCACCCGGTCGATAGGCTTTCTTTATTCTTCCTTGCACATCAACCAGAATTGCAACTTGAACTTCGACCGCAACGCCAATATCCTCATCTCAGCATAGTCCACGTTTCCCCCTGTCTCCTAAAAGGGCTGTGCTGGAAGGGATTGTATCTTTGAAGTCGTTACCACAGAATCATTTGAAACCCCCATCGGTGCTCACCCTACTTAACATGCTGCTGGGAAACGACCCTGTGGAAAGTGCGATGAACCACGCGTTGGTGCCCCGATGGGCTAGCGATGTGAGGCCAGACATCGATCCTTTGCCTCTGACACAGCGGAGGGGCCTCATTGCCGTTTCGTTTATGGCCTTTCTTTCATTCCTTGCCACGATATCTCTTCTTGCTTTCATCACGTTCCGCCTAGTTTTCTGGAAATCATACTTCCAAAGATACATCGGTTACAACCAGTATATCATTCTGATCTACAACCTGGTTCTGGCAGATTTTATACAATCAGTTGGATTCTTGATCTGCCTTAAATGGATAATCACCGATAAAATCAAATCTGGCACAGCGGCGTGCTTTCTCCAAGGCTTTTTTCTCCAAATTGCAAACCCCGGCAGCGGTCTTTTCGTTCTCGCTATCGCCTTCCATACCTTCTTGCTCGTCGTTTGGGGAATCAAGATGCCATACAAATTCTTTGTCGCCTTCGTTTGTGGTATCTGGGCATTTGTCGTTATTATTATAATGATAATTCCTCTGGCAATCCACGGCGCTGATATATTCGTTCCCTCTGGTGCCTGGTGTTGGATTAACGAAGACTTCGAAAATATTCGTCTCTGGACTCACTATATCTGGATTTTCCTAGCTGAATTTGGCAATATATGTCTTTACACGGTGATGTACTTCCAACTTCGGCGACAAATTACCGCATCCTCGATTCTGGGTAATAGCCAGCTGGAGAGCTTGAAGCGTCTGCGTCGTGTGGTCGGATACATGACAATTTATCCTCTTGTCTATCTGGTCCTTTCTTTGCCCTTGGCTGCTGGACGTATGGCAAACGCGAACGGCAACATACCATCTATCACTTTCTTCTGCTGTGCCGGTGAGCATACCCTCTGATAATATCCTGCTTCTCTTTACTAAGAAGAGTCTTGTTCGCTAATTTCCTTTAAGGTGCCATCATTACTAGCTCTGGCCTCATCGATGTCATCCTGTATACGCTTACCCGCCGCAATCTCATCATCGATTCCGAGCCCAGCCACGGCCGTTCCTATGATAGGTTCGCCAGCGACCGTGGACACTATGGCGAAACCCACTTGACCACTATCACGGCCGACCCAAAGTCCCGGAAGCTAGGTGCTAAGGACAGCAGCATGGTGGATGAGCACGACGGCTCGACAGATAACATCGTCCAGTCGGGCGTCGAGATCGCACCTATTGGAAAGGTCTATCAGGAGACCACGATTGAAGTCACTAGCGAACCCGCATATCCATCCGACGGTGAAAGCGAACGCTCTAGCAAAGATGATTTCAATGAAGCTCCCTCGGGAACGATGTGGAGATGATGAGACCTCTTCGTCATGGCCATACGTTCATTATTCTAAGACGATAGTAAAAGGGGAATTTCTGTCCTGACTCGGGAACCATTTTTTTTGAGGAAATGATTTTCACCCCGCCTATTACCATTTTAACTTATAGAACCTAGATCTCCTGGCTGAAGAGCGTTTACTCTACTATTCGCAAACTCTTGGGAACACATTGAGAGCCAGCATATGCCTAGGGTTCAGTGGCCTACGAGTTTGCAATCCCGATTATTGCACCGTTCTTCTACCGCCCCCGACCGCCTGCTTGCACCGCCGCGTCCCTTCCCTTCTGGCTATGACGACGGGGGTGAAGCTGTAAATCAGAGTGGATGTAGCATCATGACCTTCTTAACGTAATCGCGAGGTCTCTCTGTGAACCGGGCTCCCAGTACGATCCTCAAGGGCTACAATCGCCCTTCAATAGCGTGGCATAGTCTACTATCACTACCTGATGGTTTACGTTCTACTGTACATAATGCCCCCCCCCCGGGGGAGTATAAAATACATCCCATATTAAGCAGCCCAATCCAAAACTTTGCACAAGTAACAAGAAACAAGTAATTAAAGATCTATTCTAGCGAACAAAGAATATTCTTCCCAGGCTTCTTTAAACGAGAGAAACCCAATAAGAGCATACTTGATTTTGAACCAGGAATGGTCCAATCCATCTAATTATTATGCAACATTTGGCACCCTGTTCACCACAATTAATTCGGATTTGAGCGAGAAAAGACGTCGTGAGTAGAGAGGCATTAATCCTGAGGAGTATCGATACAACCAAAAACAAAGAGTCTAGCACGTCAACCCCCGACTGGAGAAATACTCGTCCAACTGTGATTCCATCACTTCTCCCGCAAGGATCCCTGCAATGTAATGGTCTGGTCGCAGCAAGTAAGCAGCATCCTTCTGAAGACCGACTTTTCCATGCTGTTTATCCCAGTCAAATACGAACAATTGAATGTTCCTGCGCGTGCACCACTCCACAATATCTGGCCTCGAGTCTCCATATACGTGGACCTGCCAGGTGATATCCTGTATGCTGGAGAAATTATCCCCTTGCTTGGTCTTAGCCCATGGCAGACGGTCGCCAGGCTGTATAGCCCCGAATCCACCTGCTGCTTGGCTTAGGGAACTTCCACGGTAGGAGAGAATGAGCTGAGATCCAGTGCGGAATATCTCCTTTCCCGCGGATGGGAAATAGGGAATCAGAGGTGCAACATAAGGCAGTACCCAGCGGCGCAGGATATAGGGAATCCAGCCGTTTGATGACATCACGGTGAATCCGCGGTCTGTTGATTCAACCAGCTTCAATGCGAAGGCGCGGCGTTCATATTCGTAGGAGCCTAGGAGCTGGTCTTTGGATTCTTCGGTCATTGAGCTTTGTTTGAGCACAGTGGCCAGTTTCCAGGCCAAGTTCATCGCATCCATGATACCCGTGTTCATACCTTGGCCGCCAACGGGACTGTGGATGTGGGCAGCGTCGCCGATAATGAATGCTCGATTGGCTCGAAATTTATCGGCCACCCGATGGTGGCTGCGATATGTTGAAAACCAGTTGACCTTGATCGCTTCCACGTCCAGCACTTGTTTGATCTGCGGCAGAACATCGTCGACCGTCACTTGTTGTTGCTGGTCCTTATGTTCATCAAGGGACCCGTCTTTGGAGAGAGTAGTGCCGACTAGTCGCACATGTCGTTTCTGGGAATAGGGCAGAAGCAGAAGAAACTGGTCGCGTGTGAGGGAAAGATGCGCCTCCCCATTGAAAAGAGGGCCATCTTCGCCGTCGATGTCGGCTATGTAGAAGAGCGGCTCGTAGGTGTCTCCTTCGTATTTGGCATGGATGCCATGGCGAACAGCTGAACGTGCCCCGTCGCACCCAACGATATAAGCAGCATCCCAGGTAGCCTTGCTGCCGTCAGTCTCACTGAGAAGATTTGCTGTGACGCTAGGTCCATGGTCGACGAAGTCTAGTAATCGAGTGCATCGTTCAACAAATATGCCCAGTGAATTCAGTCGTTTTTCAAGAAGCCGTTCATGGTCATCTTGCGGCAAGATAGTCAGAAATGGATACGGCGTCAAGTCGGAACCAAATTGTTCCAGAGGAATGTGTGCTCGGTGATATCTATCTACCCAAAGGTTGGTTGCGGACAGTTTGTGACCATGTTGCAGTATTTCGTCGGTCAAATCCAGCTGGCGATATAATTCCAGAATGCGCGAATGGATGACCAGAGCGCGAGAGTTTTTGGCGGGCGCTTCTGCTTGATCGATGATGTGAAAGTTAACGCCCTGTTTATGAAGCCATAAAGCTAGGACAAGGCCAGTGGGGCCTGCGCCAACAACCAGAACGTCGGTTTGAGGCATGTCTTAGGGCTGAACGAAGTTCGAGGAGCTCCCTCTGAAGAAGCGAGAGGGGCTTTAAATATTTGACAATCACAGCTCATTTCGGTTCTCGTGATCGTTTGCGAAAACTACGCGGGATGCCTTAGACGAGTGACTCTTCGTGTTCGGGTATTCACAGGCACCGGTCCGAGCGAGAAAAGATCGGCGAGTCGCCCGCCGATGACTCCGACTCCGTCCACAGACCCGGCCAACATTTATGAGCATTGTTACAGCTGCGAAACAGTGATTAATCCCACGTCTATCTTAGAACAATAGCTCCAAATCATTTGACCGACTTTTCGGGAAAGCCGTCGACTGGTATACAGAATGTACAGAGCGCCTTCATGGGGGTCATCCTAAGTCTGGCATGAACGGTGCATCCATCAAGGATTCGTTGAACTGATTGAGGAGACTGTCCCAATCATTCCAATCCTCCGGGCTGTTACCCAGAAAAAATCCAAAATCATCGGCTTCTAGCCCGGTAGATGCAGCAGCCAAGTTGGGGTCGGGTTGACCTGAGAATGCAGCGTCTTGTTCAATAACCACAGGGCCACTTTGCACTGCACTCGGTTCCGAGCGATTATCGGCAGAAGCTAAGAAATCCGCGACTATGGTGGGACAGGATGTAGGAGTACGATGGTGGGAGTGACACTCTTCAATGTAAGCCCGCCAAGCCTTGACCATCAGGTTCTGGATGGCCAGGTGAAGCGGCGTTTGGGTCTTCTTGCGCAAGTTCCGACGGTACCGAGAATATATGTTGGCAATGAGTTGCCACACCTTGATTTTCTCCTCTGGAGACCTGCGATGCCGCATTTCTGATAGCATGATAATGATGGCATCCCATGGGGCATGATTCTCCATATGCCAAGAAAATCCTTGGATAGATGGGTTAGTTTGAGCTTGATCGCAGTACTCCGCCATCTTTAAACAATTTTCAAACACAATATCCTTTTCGGATTCGGGCATTAAAGTGCTGCTGTCTTGGTATTGTCGGGGATGATGTGCCATCAGTCTCGTAAAAGCGCTGGCCGACCGAATCATCAACGTAGTAAGCAAATGAAGAGGAATGGACCGATCGCAATGCCGTAGAATTGACTGCTCTATAAGCTCGTCCAGCTCATCGATAATTCGGTCCTTTTCTTCTATTGACTTGGACGAAGAAGATAAGATCCCCCAGGACCAATCATTGCCATTGTCTTTGGCGTAGCGGCGAACCCATTTGCCAAATTGACTCCGAGCTTTGCAGAAAATCATCTCGGTTGGACCGGCCTTATTTAAAGGGGGCTCTGTCATACGCGGGTCAAGATCGCTGTCGTTTGCATTCGCTGGAGGCTGGACATCCGCTGACGATAGAAAGGGAGACGGGGAAACGCCACTGAACTGCGCTGCTGTGGAGTCTAGAATTATGAGTTGAAGCCAAATCCGCCGGCGCATCTCTGTTTCAAAGATTGACAGCCCAAACCCAGAGCCGTCTCGGTGAAGGCCAATTCGCTGGGCAATGCGCAGCGCGATACCACACAGAGTCCATACGGTATGCGGATCTGACAATGCGCGCGTGGTGAACTATCGAACATCTGTTAGATGGAGGTGTACTGGGTGGCAGGCTGACAAACCACGTAGAAGATGAAGGCTTGTAGAACAACAACACTCGATGTACGGAGGAATGAGGCATTTCTAAGAGCAAGCTGAGCTCCTCGGCGATACTTCGAGAGAAGAGACCCTTTGCTCTCTCCGAATGACTTTTCAACATCTCCTGGTGGCAATGAAACTAGAGAAATGCAGTAAATCGAAAACATCAAGGCCTCTAGATCTTTCTCTACACGAGACAAGTCGCTCATGGCCTCCAAAATTTGCTGCTGCACGGTTGGAGTATGTATAATCTTCGTCAGTGGGTTGACATTCTCAAGGAACGTTTGCCAGAGCTTGAAAATATGCAATGGCTGAGGATGTAATTCTGTGAGGGATTCTCCAGATGCGGGACTCAAAATCATCATTGTGTCATCCGCAACGCCTGGGGTAAAGGTGTCGGTGTCACTTTCAGATGCATTGTCCAATACATCGGCTGCATCTGGGAGCTGGACGGATGTTATGGATGTTGCCATTCAGAGCGCATTGAGGTTGCATACCTCATTGCTAACGCTTGTCCAAAGATTACTGTCATTAGTTAGATAAGGCCCGTATAAAATGGGTTCCATATACCAACCTATCAAGATAGACCGAATTACCCTCTCTGGTGATCATTCTTCCCGGTCCATTTCTGTCCTTGACAGCTGATGAAGCTGCTGTTCTAGTAGACCGAGACTGGGCTGTTGACAGAATACTGCGACCATCTTGCTGTACACTGCGCGTCTCACTGTCCCGTCGCCGTGACTTGTCGCGACGTTCACGAGAGACGCTTTCATTGCCACGGTCTCTTTTTCGGCGACGCGGAGGAGGCGGAGGGCGATAGATGCACTCAGCCTTTGACTTCGCGCAGTTAGAACATGGATCTTGTCGATCACATTTTACCTTTCTCTGGTAACAGATCACGCAGGAGTACGACTTCGATGAAGCTGCCGGGGAATCTATTGTTGTTTGGCCAGCAGTTCTTTGAGTTGTCATGGCTGTAGAAGAAGAAGAAGAAGAAGAAGAAAAGGTGATAAAAGGGAGGCAGATCAAATAATTAATGCATTATATAGCATGGCAATTCAAGAAAGACAGCGTAAACATGCGAAGCGAGATGTCGGCACGAAGGCGGCGATGGGGGCGAGTTATTTGTGCCTGATTTCCCAGGTGTCCCTTTGCCATCTTCTCCAGGCTGCAACCTCTTTCTCTTCTCTCCTTCAAATTGATTCACCTTCGCACCGTCTCATGCAACCCAATAATGCTTGTGACAGATGGTTAGTTTTATTTTTAGTCAATTATTCTCGAAAAGCCCAGGCGCCTTTCCGGTTTTGGTCGGCCCTCGGAATTTCGGCTGCGAGTGATCCGGAGTCCGGCGATGTCCCCTTCTTTTGACTTCACAACATTCACGCACTACATACAACTCATCTGGATTGCAATGAACATGTCTTGTATTCATTATTATTAGTTATTCTCTCTGGGGAAGCCGATTGTGCGGAAAGTGCCACGGAAATCATGTCTGCAGTAAGTGGCATCCACATGGGATACCTTGAACCGCAGTTCAGATTGCTCAGTCGCAAAGCAACTCAAATTTTATATTTGATGATCTTATTTCACTAAAAATTCTCTATAGTGCGATTTATGCCACACCAGAAAGGTCAGAACAGTTATCCCAAGCCTGAACGTCTGTCTGTGCTAAATCAGTGCAATGTAGGTGAAATGCGACCGCCAAAATCCCTGCATGAACTGCGTAGATGCAGGTGTGGAATGCCATCGTACTCGTGAAACGCGCATTCATCGACCGCGTGTCTCCCGGTATGTGTGGCCGTACTTCGCGGAAGAAAGACATGGATAAGCTAACATGACCACAGTCTTGATGCATTGGCAGCCCGTCTTGCTAAACTTGAAGAATCAAACTCAGCAGAAACATCGGTCAAGTCTTCATCAGCTGCTGCACATGGCCATGCAACATCCGCATCGTCACCACAGACTAAACATCACAGTCCTCATGGGTCAATTTCGAGCCAGTATACCGAACCGGCTTATGAGAAAAAGAGAAAGCAATACACCGCACCGGGTGAGACTATTATACTCTCTCCCCCAGAGATTAAGCGTAATAAAACACAAGGTGTCGTTCGACAAAAAATCCATGAGGATTCTCCGGAGTCGACGCGCCATGCAAGCGAGGCTAGGGAGTTTATCGAGCAGGAGCTCCAATGCAACCCAGAGCTTTCGACAGATCGACGTACTGCGCTTGAGTTGGCGCGCAAGTTTGTTAGTCAGTTATCTAACCCTGCGCTTCATTGGGAGTCTGGGGAGTCCCGCGCTGCGGATCATATAGCTGAAGAGAGTCTGCAACCTCCTACTCTTACGCCAGAGTTGCTACACATGCTACTCCCAGGTATTTATTGGAACTTTGATTTTTATACAGTATATGCTAACACACGCATGGGCCCTGATAACAAAACCAATTCCCAAGGCACCCTTTCCTGGCCAGATCATATCTCTGATAAGGCCCTAGAACGAATGGGACTTGCCATAATCGAGGGCAGTGAGTGTGAACAAGTGCTCCAATACTTTCGGATAAGCGTATGGGTGAAAGCAATCTCCTGTATATCAAAATTGGCACCATTGATCTCGAGTGAACGTCTCAGGGTCCATTTCCGCACATTGAAGAAACAATACGAAGTGGCTGCTCAAGAAGAATTGAACCAACTCCCTTTGGCAGCGGCGCCTAGCCTTGGCTTGCTTCAGTCTCTGCTCTCCGGGGTAATTTTTGCTTTTGATTCTCTTCTATCTTAAATTTTAATTGACATACACGTCACAGTCACGCTTGATGCAGTATCAAGGAAACATGTCCCGTTGTTGGATGTTCACAGCACTTGCCTCGCGAATCATTGTCTCATTCGGTTACCACAACATCACAGATACAGAGCCTCGAAACGAGGTGGAAGAAGACATTCATGCCTCTGTGTATACTTGCTATTACTTCGACAAGACACTCAGCTTGCTGCTCCTCCGGCCGCCGTCTCTACCAGACCTAAAAGTAGAGCCTGCTCAGTTAATCCACGTTGATCCCGACTTACCAACATCAGCCATGATCGTTGGCATTGTCGAATACTCACAGCTGAAGCATACCCTGCTGAATGTTCTACTGGACATCAAGGTAATGCGGGAAGTGGAGAAGGCCAACATCTTGTCCAATCTCGTGGAGCGAGCGCACTCAATTCATTCGAACTTGCAGATAGTAGGTGCTGAGAGATAACCAACTAATTAAATAGCTGACAATGCTCAGTTTCGACGTCGTCAAGAACTAGAGTTTCCAGGAGAATCATGGCACTTTCTACGACGAGAATGGCTCTCCATGGATTTCAACTACTATTCCGTCCTAACAACCATCATCCGAGTACGCTCCTCTGTCTTGAAATCCCGCTTGATCTGCGAAGACTGTCTTTACGCAGCCCGGGAATCTCTTACTACCCTCCGGGCCTTGCAAGAGACATTCTCAGGGCATATTACATCCGTTGATTCGTACCCATACTTCCTCACTTGGTATAGCATTCACCCACACCTCTCAGAGAAGATATACATTAACAAATATTCTAGGACAATGTTGCTCTTCCCACTAGCCCCCTTCTTCGTCCTGTTCTGCAACGTCGTCGCCACATCAGACCAGCGAGATTTCCACATGATCAAGAATATCACCGACGATCTGCATCAGTTCGTCGGGGCAAACCCGTCCATCGATAAACTGTATCGGCTCTTCTCTAAATTTCTGGACTTATGTGCACCATTGATACAGATGAAACCTGCACAACAACAGCCCGAGAGACCATTGTCTGCTGTCTCTACTGCGGTCACACTAGACAACACAAGGACGGACGGAGCTCAGATAGAGCGTGATGCTAATTTTCTTGGTCCTGCCGCTACCACTAGCACTAACCAGGCCTGGACACCTCCGGGGTGGAATGATAGTCTGGTGTGGGAGTTGTTTGATAACCAGCCCTCGTTGGGATGGGCAGAGTCGGATCTGTGGGATGTTATGGCGCAGTTGCCTGCGTAGAGAAGGCTTCTGTATAGGATGTGGAGTATTCTGTAGTTGCACGATTGCTTCTTGAAAGGACACAGTCCTGAAGTTGGATTTATCAGATACATCCCAGAGTCTAGCCATAGGTCTCAAGAATAAAGAAATATGAAGTGCTCAATGAGTGTGAGAGACATGCAAGGTAGGCATCATCTGTCAGAGGGCACAGGCGGGCCTAGCTATTATAATACAGTACAGGAATAGAAAAGGGTAGTGCGAGAACGGAAAGAATGTGTCTATCACGAAATCAACACCCAGAGAAGGAAGAAAATCTGCCGAAATAGTTAGCTCAATTGTTCGAGAATATAGCAGAGACAGACGTACCATAAGAATCCCGAACATCTTGGCAATCAACCACCGATTCCCGGACACGCGAGTCCAATACTTCATCAGTTCTCGTTGAGCACCTTGGACATTATCCACCACATCTTCTGTGTTGGCGTCAATGCGCTGGATCATTTCTGATTGCTCGCTGACCATCTGTGCCAGCTGTCCAAAGATGCCTCCCAGCTCGCTGATTGTCCGTTCAATGGCTTCGATAGCCTCGCCACGGGCCTGGATGTATGAATTGCTCGACTGTGCCTCCTCCATGACCAGCAACTGCTGATCTGACTGCATCGATGGTCGGCCGAGCGGGGATGGATTGGAAGGATCGAGTGACAACAGGTCGGAGGAGTTGCCTTGGTATCCCGGCTGGGGCGTCCGTCGCCCTGAGGTGTTATACAGGGGAGAATCTGAGCGTTGCGTGTCTAGTGCGGTTTGCGATTTGGACGATACGGATGACACAAAGTTCTCCGTTCTTGTGCGCGATGCCTGGATGTTCTTCGTCCGGACCTCGAGAACCTCTTTGAAGCTGGCCCCGACATCTGCCAGCTTCCCTTGCAGCATGACAACAACGTTGTCATTATGCTCGCCTTCCTGATCTGTCTTCGAGCGACTCGACTTCGGATGTTGTGACAAGGTCAGTGACTGCAGCGATGCGATCTGGGAGTTTAGCGAGGCGAGATCTTGCTTGATCACGTATGTCAATTCGGAGATCTCAACGGGTCGGTCGTCAAAAAGGGTTTTGCGCTTGGCCACTGATTCTCACTGTTAGATCAATGCGACTAATTATGCCATGCCGAGGACACCCACATTCAGCCAACCGCTGCAGCTTCGCTGTGGTGGATGTGATCCCCGTCCAATGTCTGCCGCCTTGCGCGCGAACTCGGACCGTGCTCGCTTTTCGTTTTGTGCACCATTGGGCGACCCGTTGGCCTGGCGCCGTTGGGTGTCTGTCAATAATGCCTGGCGCTGCGAGCCGACTTTCGACGTGCCCAGACGCCTTTGGGCATGGCCCAAAATGGCGCTGAACTCGGTCGTGCGATCCTGAATAGACGGGCCGGTCATTTTGCGATAGGTGGGGAGGGCGAATACGATCTTCAAAAGGCGTAGGATCAACAAGGAAGAGAGGAGGCCGCACTCGGCGACTGTTTGGGCTGGAGAGATCGGACTATCCCTAATCGATACGGGGGAAGAGACGTGGCCGGTTGCAGCAGGGGGTGGGGGAGGTTTCCCGGGGATGTGGAGGACGACGAGAAATGGAGCACGGGGAGAGTCTCTCACTTTGGTCTCATGGGAGACACGCTGGCTAAGTCAACACTCCGTCTTGCACGACCGAAGGCCAACTTCGCCTTCAGCCACTCGATGCAAGACACCACGTGACCTCCATTGCCCCTTACATAAGTCCCATCTGCGCTGCGCCCGTTTCACATCTAAATTTATCTACTGGTCAGGGGGAAAGAATTGATGATGACGATGCAATAGCTTCATTATTCTCCTATACTTGACCACCAGCCCTATATTTCATTATTCTCTCACAGTGGGGGAATTTCTCCCTTCCCACGTCATCGCCGGCCCTATTCCTGTTTGGCGGCCAACCCAGCCTTCTGTTGATCCGAGCTGATCGGCGTCTGCGGCGTTGTTGGTATGCGTGGCATTGCCACCTTTTGTCCCTCCTCCCTCTCCCCGAACACGAGACCCTCCGCTCTTCCTCTCCCCATCCTGGACCAGAAACTGTCCGGGGGCGAGGCAGTGGGACTTGCGATCTACAACTCCCTAAGTTAAGCGGCCACTGATGCTTGCTGGTCATCGAGCTTGCCTGCGCTTGACTCCTCTAGCTCCCTGATGGCGGATCCTACATCCAGATCGCACGGCCGAGGGGCCTCAAAGATGTGAGCTATTCCTATCAGCTGCCTTGGCCCGTCGGTCGCACAAGTACTAAGACATCTTCTAGTCCGGGCCCACCCAATGCAGGCGGTAGAACGCCCGTCTCATTCCAACCGAACGTCAATCGTGCGAAAACAAAGCGTTGGGTCGAAGCGAAGCAATACTCCTACGATGGCACGGACTGGGGTGACGAGGAGGATGAATATCAGGAGGAGGAGGCTCCCCCAGTACCACAGCCGCCCTACACACAACAGAGAACCGGCAGCTCATCGGACTTGAGTTCCAAGCGTTTGTCGGGCCTTGCTTTCGGCGCTGATGGATCGCAAGGTAGTCCCGCGGCGGAGGATTCAAAGGCTCTGCCTTTCATCAGGCCCGCAGACATCTATAAGCGTATGCGTGAACAGCAGGGAACACCGCCTGCCGCAGCGTACTCGGATTCTCAAATTGATAATTCGCAAAGCTCGCAGCAGCCGGAAACAGCTCCAGCACGGGCTAGCGATAGTCTGGCATCCCAGGGCTTAACTGTTCCCTCGCAGACACAAACCGCCCCCTCCATCGGACTCCCCGAACTCAAGAGGGTCTCTGGCTTTGGTACCGATTTCATGAACAGCGGTTTCCAAAAGACCAACACCGAGCCTGCGGAGCCCTCTCTGCAGCACCAACAGTCCCAGGGCTTCCGATCCGTGGTTCATCAGGCTTTCGATGTCCCAGAAACACCGACCTCCACAACAGGCAGCGTTGGACGATCTAATAGCGACGGTACGTCGGTGGTCAGCCCCATCATGGGCGCTCGCAGTATCAATGATGATAAAACGCCCACCATCCCCGAAGAGCCCGAGGTGGCTTCTCCCTCGGTTGTGGCTTCCCCCGAACCTGTGAACGAAGGGCCCGTCTTCAAACCGGGTCACCGTCGCGACCTGAGCCTTCCTAGCCGTGATAATAGCCCTGCCAGGAGACCTGTGATCACCGAGCACGATGCTCCCTCGGCAGGCCAAGCGGAGATGTCGCCTGAGATCCCTTCGCAGGCAAGCACTCCAAAGCAGTCACTTGATGCGGAATCATATTTCAAGAGGGCATCCATGCAAGGACCCGCGAGTGCGACTGAGAACGACTTTGTTGCGCCGCTCAACCTGGGCAATAGCCGGCCGACAAGTGCCGATACCCGTCATGGCAGTATTCCAATCATCGTGCCTGAAGGTGCGGACGACTCGCCGCGGGATGTCGACAACGATCTGCTGAGCAAAGATATTATTCGCTCATTAAGCAGGGAGAATAGTCCTTTTGACGGCGCGGAGCAGGAGACTCTGCAATCCCAGTCGCAGGCGCCTGACGAAGTCTCAAAACCTCACCCGGATTGGACTGGCCCGCATCCCTCGGCGCCTCAAGATCTTTACTCCAGCAGTCAGGCTGCCGGTAGAGATGCGCTATCGGAACAGCCGAAGAAGCCTAAACTTGAACGAAAGTTTTCCTGGGAATCGTCATCGTCGGGTGATGGGGCTGAGCCTCAAGTTCCGGGGGGCTACACCTCGCCGCCCCCTCTAAGTGCATCGCTGGCTGTCCAAGAGCCCGAGCCTCTGTCTTATGACGCAGCTCCTAGGGCAGAAGAACCGGATGCAGCGCAAATGACTGCTGCTGGTATGGACGCCGATAGCGAGCGCAGCCTTGAACGGCCCATACTTTCGATCATTCCTCCAATGGCGGAGAGTAGTTCACCACCCGAGCAGGTCTTGAATTCGGAGATTCTACCAGAACCTGTCAGTGAAATCAGTGAAGCGACGATGCCTCCAGCTACCAGTAACTTGATTAATGAAGCAAGTCTATTGGGCTTCCGCGATATCCTTGGAATCAAGTCGGCTGATGAACGCATCCGGGCATTTGATCGTACAAGAGGCCAGTTTGCTGCCCTTGACACCGGCCTGCAGCATTGGATTGAGTTCACCGTCCACGACCACCCGGAGTATGCCGACCTACAAAGCCAGGGCCCGTCTACTGGAGCTGACAGGACGTCGCCCACGCAAAGCCGATTCCCGAAATTGCCCTCGTTAGGCAACCTTGCCTCCACGCTTAATACCAACTCTCCAACCAGTGCAACCCATAATCGACGCCCTTCGGCTCATCTCGGAACCATCAAGAACAGGCAGAATGTCGAACTCCGCGGCAAGGAACTCCTTCACACAGCAGGAGCATTCAGTGGCAAGGCGGGCGAGGCTGCGAAGGGGCTGTTTGCCAAAGGCAGAAATAAGTTCCGTCCTAGCGAAAAGGTAGATACATAATCTCTTACATTCTATCATGTTGGGAACCGGTTCTGTGCTTTCTCTTCTTGTTTTCGCGCTTCCATTCTTTCTTTCACTCTTTCTCTCTTTCTGGATACCACCATGTAATTTCGTGAACCGCTTGGCTTTGATTCTAGAATGCGACACGATTGATGCCTCCGACCTTTTTACCTTCTCTCCCCCTCCTTTTACCTTGGCTTCTGTTCTGATGTGGGTAATTCTGTAGGTTCAAACGCCGACAGCGACACGCAGGAGCTTGCAATTCCCCTTCTCTCCCGGAGCCAATGGCTCCAATGTTAATTTCTCCTTCCGGAGCTCCGTCACTTTGGGCAATCTCTTCAAGGCCTCTCGGAATGAGGAGAATGTATCCATCAACACCAAAGAGCCCATCGCCTCGCCTATTGGAACAAACCCTGGTCTCCGCGCCAAGTCAATGGATCTCTCGCGGTTGCAAAGCGAAACCGCTAATGATGGTTCTGCTCAAAAGCGGGCTCGCTTATCTCTTGACCAAACTCGGCGTGCGAGTAAAGCCACGAGCGGGTCGGACTATGCTGGTGCTCTGGAGAGGGAAATGGTTGCTGCTCTTGGGCTGTCGCCAACGGATTCCGGACCTACATCATGGGAAAGAAATGCCCCATTTGCACAGGGCACAGAGGCACAGGCCGAAGAGGATACGCCCGAGCTAAATGAGAAGAATCTGCGAGGGTTTCCTGAACAAAAACTCGATCAAAAGAGACCAGAGATTGCACTGTCATCTATTCGTCCGGTGTCCGATGAGATAGGCCCAGCTCCTCCGCCAAAGGACGTACCTCCTCCCCCACCGAAAGACAACCCCAATACTCCGCCAAAGTCCTATCCCTTCATGCCAAAGTCAAAATATTCAACGGCGGGTCAGCCATCGGACTTTTCAGAGGCTGAGGGCAAACCCTCGCTCCCACCGAAGGACCAACCTCCTACCCCTTCAAAAGATCAACCGATTCCTCCGCCAAAGGATTATATGACCGTTCCGCAACCGATGAATAAGGCACAGAGCCATAAGTCAATTTCTTCAATTGGAACTGATGACCAAAGTACGAATCGACCGCCGGGGAGTTCCGAGCTCTATGACAGTCCCCCTTCGCCTCTGCAAGAAACGCCTGATCAGGCATATGGCGAACCTGCTCCCCAAGCTAGTGTTTCAAGAACTTCCCTGCCGTCTGCTGAGGAGGTGGTGTCAGACTATAAACCCGTTTACCCACCCGCCCCCCCACCGACATCTTCCGAGGTCTTGGGCTACAAGCGACAGTCGATCAGTGGCGCACTGGAGACCACTCCGGGAGTGCAAAGCCCGCTGCGGAACGAAGTCAGATATTCCCCTGGAACAAGAAGCAGTATGATGAGCTTTGGTAGACAGAGCGGCACCAGCAAGGGAACCCGTCCTGCCACGCCTGCCAAAGACATTTCGCAAGCTGCGGGAGCAGGTTCTTCGGGTCAAGATGAGGATTCTGCCTTAGATAAGTTGAAGAAGTTCGGGAAACGACGCCGGGCGTCCGTGGGAGATATATTTTCTGGTCTGCAGGGAGGTCAGAAGCGAACATTCAGCCGAATTAGTGTATGTTTACCCATCCGAAAGTCGGTACGTACGAAACACGGTCTAACGAGGTACAGGGTCTTTTCGGTCGGCAAAATGAGTCTCAACTCCAAGAAAACGGAGCGAGTGAGCGAGCAAAAACCAACTCCCGCCCGACAGAGTTCAAGGTGCTGTCAAGGCCACCCCAGGTGAACGGAAAGACGCCACATACCGCGTATACCAAGCAACCTGCTCCCTCTATACCGGCACCCCTGCCCTCAGAACCCGCTGTGGAACAACCGCCGCCATCCTTGCCGGCCGACACAGAATATCTACGACAGCCACGCCAGCGCGCCAGTATGCCACCTATCTCGACTTTGAACCCTCTTGCCTCGGACAGATTTTACTCGCAAGTCACTGGCAGCACACCAAACGAGGTCTCCGATGCACCTTGGCACACTCACACCGAAAGCCAACCTTTCCCAGGCCAACAATATAAGATGTCATCCACACCATGGATATCCGAAGACAGCACTGCGCAGGATCAGCAGCAACCAACAAGGCTTAACAAAAGCCTCTGCTCCGATCCCTATTCCACCGCAGGCCACCCGCACCGCGATGACGAGCCGCGGATAGTCAACGACCCACCACAAGAACCGGTAGAGCTGGCTCTCACGAAGGACGATTCGAGCGACGAAATCCTCATGTCTCCGACGACATACCCGGGCCAGGAATGGATGCCGATGCATATGTAGTTTTTCTATTTGTTTATTGTTTATATCGTACACTGATATGGCGCGATACCCTTTTTGTTGTCGATCATACCCTTTGGATGTTGGACATGTATATGTTACTGGTGCATTCATTTACTTGGATATAGTATCTGTTTTATGTTTTTATGCTCTACGAGGTACATACAAGAATACGGGGTATGTTGTATACTGTGAAGTGGTAGTATGAATATATACTGTACGTCAAAACTCAATCTCGATGTACAAGGCACATCTACGTAGCAGATTTCCTCTGTGTTTGGGGCTTTCCTATCTTACGTGCCGAACTCATCACTACCGGATCTCAGCATCTACATCGAAGACTGGGAGGAAAGGAGATCCAGCTGCTAGCTGTCGGAGGTGCCATTGGAACATATCGCACTCTTGTACCCACAAGTAGGATGTCTCCCGATAATCATCACATAGCACTGGCCTTGTTCACATTATAGTAGTTTCCCTTGTTGTCCGACTCGATGCGGAACCACCGGGCACCGTACTCGCGGCTCCGTAGAACCAAAATGCAATCATCCGCAGAAATCCACGCAGTCTTCGACGAGGCCACCGTCTCCTCAGACTCTGCCTGAATTTAAGAACAATCCACAATGTAAATATGAGAACAGCAGCGCTGGGGAGAGCCACAATCCAGAACAAGCTCTGGTTGAAGGTCCCGTCTCGGATGTCGACGCTATTCATGCCGAGGTAGGAGGTCACAAACGACAGAGGCAGAAAGATGACCGTCACAATCGTGAAGATGGCGATTGCTTTGCTATTCGACTCTTTTCGCACTTCGATCATGGACCGTAGCTGTTGAAGGTGGTCAATTGAGATGGAATGTGCAAGGCAGAAGGTGCACCTTACCAGCATGGATGTCTTGTCGGACATAAGCTCTAGCTCATCTAAATCACATTTCATTTGTTTGAGCAGCCTGCGGCTTTGGCGGATGCTTTGCAGGCTGATTTGGTAACGGGGATGTCTGAGACTGGTCCACACCGTACGAAGCCTGTCAAGAACCTCCAGCTGCTGGTCCAGTACGGTATGGACAATATTCAGCTCTTCTCGGAGTCGTTGTATTTCGTCAAAGATTTCAGCATTTGGAGATGTCCGAGCTTGTAGTTCCTACTACTAGTCAGCTTTCGTAACGATGGATAGCGTGCAGGCTTGTCAATCGTACCAGGCCCAAGATATACTGTCGATAGATTTGCAATAGATTGAACCCATCTGACAAGGATATCCCGCTCGTATTCTCATTCGGGATTCGCACCAAGCGCTCTGTTACCATGGTCACAATGTCCTGGGCGTTGACGCTTCGGAAAACTTTGGCTTCGCTGAAGTCGCCTGCATGGATCATGGAAATGAGCTGATATTCGGCAGTTTTAAGAGATTTGAGGGTTTTTCTCGCACATGGGTCAAGAAGACCCCAATCTAGTCCAAACTCCTGACTAGAAATGCAGACGTATATAATCATGGGGTTGAAGGCATCAACCAAGGCCTTGGGAAGGTAGAAGGTCCGGTGTTGCTCATCAACACCGTGTGAGACCCGAGCGTGAATTTGCCTAATATATTTGAGAAAAGCGGATATACGACCACCAATTTTGTCGAGATAGGCATCATTGAACTAATTGAAGAATTAATCTCTCTTCCATCGCAGAGAGAGAATGAACGACTCACATAGCCAGACGTTATTGCTAGCAATGCGCCGTAGAATTTCTTGATCAACAAATACTGATGGTTATTCTGATACTGCACAGGCACGAACGCATCCAGAATTTCAATCGCGTTGGAGATCAACTTTAGCTTTTTCTGCGTGGACTTTTTCCCGACAGATCTTTCAGCCGCTGAAGACCGGTCTAGAGGAGTGTCAACGACTTTCATCTCGGCAAGGACTTCTCTCCGTGAACACTCTGGAATTGAGTCGAAGTAGTACTTTTCTCGCCCATGCTTGAGGAGATAGAGTGTTGCCTCTGCCTCTCGTTCTTCCAATATCGCGCGAATAGTCCCATCCGCATCTTTGTAACCAAACATTGGCTCGCTTGTCTCCATCAGTGTAGGTGGCAGATCATCGCCTGTTGCAACCTTCCAAGCAAAGATCGGACACATTCGTGTTGTTTCTTTACCAGTCTCCGGCTGTGCGTCTGCTGCAGGCTCCTCTGGGCTTGCTAGTTGCGATGATGAGTCCCGCTTGCTAGACTCAGTCGAGCTCGACGAGGTTTTGTCCGAGCGAGTCGTTAAAGATAATCCGCGACGATCGCCTGAGGCTCTTCCCACAGAAGGCAAAGGATATGCAAAGTCTACGGAGGAGGTTTTTTCGGTAGGGATACTATCCTCAGCAGTATCCTCGTCGAAATCTTCAACAAAGCTCTGGGTACCAGTCGATCTTCGGGATAGCCTTGGGACTCCGTCATGTTGTTCTCCAGTTGCTGTATAAATGTTTGTATCCAAATTGAGAGGAGAATTTCTACGGAGAACCAGAGACATCTGCGACGAGGGCTCAGGCTGAATTGCTCTCATCGTCAGATTGGACCCACTCGCAACGTTCTCGATATCATGGACGCTAGCAGATTCGTTGGGCTCGCCAGGAGTCTCAGAGTTTGCATCCCGGGCAGAAACGCCATCTGAAGAATTCCCAGGATACTCAATCTGACGGGATGTGTCGATTCTTTCCAGAGGCCTTGGCGTGAATGAATATGGCTGGACTGCAGTGTTGATGGAGTTCTCGTCTCCGGGGTCCGATCTTGAGTCCCTATAGCGAGAGCGAGGCCTCGACATTCGTCCAATGGTCTCAGGTCCAGTAAGTTTGAGCTCAACTGTACAGCCAGGACGGATTTTTTCATCCCATTCTGCGGGCGTGATGGGCCCATCCGGACCAATCAAGATGTAATCCCCATTAGTATAAGGACGCCGAGAAACATAGCTCTGCTGCATCTTTGTACCAATTACGGATTGCATTTTCTGTTCAAATCACGAATCTGGTTAGTATGCGTTCCGGCGTAATAAAGGGTGGGAGTGGCCGTACCCGCCAGGTCTTGCCAACACGCCAGGGAATACTCAGTTCGAAACCATTCAGATCCTTCAAACGAATTGGTTTCTTGTCACTTTGCCAAGCATGTCTTTTAACGGCATTGGTATGGTATTGGCGTATTGAGTCGCCGTCGTCTCTGTGCTGACTGCTGATGTACATCGGATGTCGAACGAGAATGTCGTCGCGTGTTATATTCGAGGCAGAGTATATAGACGATCTTTTTCTCAGCATGGAGTCTGTGGAAGCCGTGTCAATGGTTGAAGAAAAGACCTATGAGTACAGATGCTTGAGGAAGCTGAGAAGCTTCGAAGGTGGACTCACCATGATTTACTGTTTGAGCATAGTGTGACCTGGGTCTGTGGGTAAAGTTAGTCCTACTGTACGATCGCGAGGGTCGCGAACGACGAGGCAAAGGCCGTGGGGGCTTCTCGACGATATAGATCGTTATATCACTTTCAGCCCGGAGAACAGTTTCTGACCAGTTTGCTTCCGAGATAAGCTCGTTCCCAAGCCGTAGCTCGTATTCGTCGCTCCAGGAGCCATTTATGAAGGAAGTCAGCACTGTGTTATCTTCTTCCATTGAGCTGAACATGCTGATGAACTCCTATCTCACTGAATGAGCCGGTGCCTCGCAATATTAGATAGGATTTCAATCTCAAACTCACCAACCATGTCTGACAGCTCCGTTTTGGGAGAAAGTACTGTTTCCCTTCGAAGTCGATCAATCGGATCTGGGGCATTGCACCTCCCACTTTCGCCTTTTCGAGGGAAACATACTCCCCCCAATACGAGCGAGGTCGTTCGGGCTCATGCTTAGGATCAATTCTAGCAATTGATCAAAATTGAGTGACTGACCCCGGTCAATTGGAACATACCTTCATTGATCAGAAGCATCCATGTCTGGGGCACATGAAGCACATCTGACACCTCTAGAACTTTGCGAACAACTTGATCCGTATCCCGCTGCCCAGTCGACTGGAATGAATAATGAAACTGAAGAAGACTTCTCACCGGGTGTATCGGTTCCGCAGGAGAGGGGTCTTCAACGTGTAGCGGCTCGAGACTGAAGTATGGAAAAGCTAAAAATGCAATCGATGCCAATTCTTCTCTTAGCAGTATCTCGTCGTCATCATCCCTGGCGACGAAGCTCAGCGCAGTTGGATCGAGAAACCTCCCGTGCACATATGATTTCTCATTTCGTTGCCGGAGGTATCTGAATGCTGAGCGGATAAGAATGCTGGTCGTTTCTGGAATATTTTGCTGACGCAGAGCTTCCATCTTCAATGCTTTAGTCAAACCTCCGGTAATACTAGCAGGGGTCATACTTCAAACAGCTCGAGATTCATGTAATTGCTTTGTACGTGACTGTTTTGTGATTGTTTAGTAAATGCTTTCTCGCGTCGACAAAACCGACGAAAGTATAGAATCAAACATACACCCATTGAATTTCTGTCTTGGACGATGCGGCTTTCTCCTCGTACGTAAGAATTGCTCGGTCATGCAATTCATCCTCAGAGCGAGGGATTAGTCGTGACTGGATAATATGATAAGTCTCCAGAAAGGCTTTTTCATCGTGATTAAACGAGGATTGATGAGTGAACACCCTGCTTCCGAGCCACTTCTGTTCTTCATTTCCATGGCTGGCAGCGGAGCGAGAGGGATGAACGTTAATGACGTGGTGAACTGTGAAACGCTCTTCATCAGAGTCATCCGCGAGGTCATCGTGGTCTCTGTGGAGGTATTGGGGTCTTCGGCTGGCATTTGAAATCGCGAATGTGGAGATATCCTGTCCTCTCCGTCGATGGGTTGGACGACGAAGAAATGATTCTGGAAAATCAGATGCAACTTCATCGAAGTCATTTTCGTAAACGTCTTCGTATCTTTCGGGCCCTTCTGAATTGTACCGAGGCGGCGATGTATCGTCCTCATCCAGATGTCTTTCAAAGTAGTCAGGGCCGCTTGAAAGGCCTAGAGTGGGTGGTCGGCTTGAATTGAAAGTGTAAGCGCTAGCCGAAGTGGAAGCGCGAGAGCCGTTTGAAGTGTAAGCGTGAGGAGTATTCGATTTATATCGAGGCGGTGATATATCGTCCCAATCTGCCCTGGCGGGTATCCTAATGGTCTCATAGGACCGGGTCCTTAATCGGGATCTGTAACTGGGCCGCGATGGACTTCTTGGTCGAGGACGAACGAACTCCGATGTAGTCGCTGATGATGTTGAGGACAAATCTGGCGGCGCAAAAGCCACCCTGGCACCTCTCTGCGGACGAGGGCGCACATAGCTGTGGACTGACTCGGTGGGGGAGCCAGCAACGGAGTCAACGCCGTCTGACCCATTTGTTGAAGAGTGGGCATCCGAGTCGTGTTCATTCATCGTGACACCTGAAGCGGCCGGTATCAATATCAGAACGAACTGTCGCGGCCAAGGACATGCTCAGGACACGAGGCTGATCGAGGAAGGACTTCGCTGTTTTCGATTCATCCACACGAGATCATGTAAAGCGCCTGCAGAGTGAATGTGCGATCGAGAAGGCGAAAATCAGATTAGAGTGGTAACTTCGCACATCTGATCGCGCAACGCCGCATTGACCTCCCAGCTGAGCTACAATATTGGCCCCTGAAATATTTGGCCCCGCTCGATTCACCGGTTCCTACATAGCGACCACACGTCGGGAAGCTATCTCTATATCTATCTATCCTCTAGATACTCGGAAATAGTGAATTTGCGGACTGCGGTTACACTACTTGTGTCCTTTTGATAGTTTGTCGGGATACCGCTACCTAGCTTATTCGCATCCACACTATTCGGATCCCCGAGAACGACCCACCATGCTACAAAAAGTCTATAACTACATCACTCCCCAAAATCATGTTACAAGCAAGCCACAATTCTAGACATATTATGGCACTGGACATGGTATCGCGGTTACAGGGTGGCCATCTCGAAGAGGAATTGTCGGAGTCTGAATTTCCTGTATTCACTAGTAAATTTTGTCATGTGACAATGATTGAAAACGATGGTATTCAGGTCTAGCTATCATGACTATCATGTCCATATTTATAGCAGAGAAGCGGTAAAACTCTACATAGTGAGATCTGGCCACATCGGGGCACAGTTCCCTGATGGGGAACTCCCAGATGGGTAAGCGGACAGATGCGGCAGCGGGATAGATTACCCGGGGGCCATTATTCTGACAGGAATCTATAAGCTAGAGGTTTGCAGCCGCGTGGAACTAGAATTTTTGGAACTAGGCCTATTCAATAACACGTTGCGCCTAACTATATTCCATCCTGAATGGCAGAACAAAGAGAATGCGCACGGTGATCGGAGTAAGTCATTATCACATCTTCTCAAAGTACAGATCTAATGCTTAGCAGTGCGTCACCTTGGTCCTACCTAGTGGGAGAGCGAATATGCATATTTTCGTAGTCAGATGTTGGAATTGCCTGAAGGGGATGGCAAAAGTGAAAATGACTACATCCACGATAGTTGGATCCCCGGAGGCGGAGTATGAGTTTGATAGACAACAAGAGACGATTATTAGAATCAACTTGTAGCATCAATGTACTGGCTTTGTCAAAAAGAGAACGTCAACCAATCTTCAATACTCAGGCCGGCGTTCCGAAAATGGTCCCTAGAACTGTTTTCTCTTACCCCATCCCGAACGGTGTGACTGTGACAGTTGTTTTGTTGTAGTATGGCCGACTCTTAATTGCACAGTATATCACAATGCTTGAAAATTAGTGTATGTGATGGGTTCGAGTTAGAATTAAACCTAGCCTTCTTGGTTATATTGTTCAGTTAGTTGTGGATCAAATTCCTTCCGCTTCCGTCCCTAATAGTTCGTTATGTAATATTAGGTGACGTTCTCATACCGCCCGGTGGCGATAAACCAACACTAATAACATCCCATTCACGACACTTCCAGTTGTTGAGATCGCCTTCATATCCTTATAAATGTTTTCGTTGGACATGGATGACAATGCACTATACCATACAAAGCTGGATACTCTGTTTCAAGGAGTCCGCCACCCCCACAGCACGGCATCCACACCGGTCACCCAATTCCGAGGTATAAAGTACGCCTCCATACCAAAAAGGTGGAGACAGTCGCGATTATTTGAAGAGTACTCCGACCGATATGATGCAACGATTTATGGGTAAATCAAACATGATAACCTCTGAACACCGATACTGACGGGTATATCAACAGGCCGTCATGCCCTCAATATGCTTCTCCGGTAGCAGCTGAAGACCTATTCAATGGCATCGACGTGAACAGCATGGATGCCGTCAAGACCGAGGGACCATTTCAATTCAATGAGTTTGAATGTCTAAATCTGAATATTTCTACTCCGACGGATAGATCAAAAAGGAACAATATCCCCGTTATGATATGTATTCATGGGTGAGACAAGTGATCTCTCCTTGCAATAAGGGATAAAGGGAGCTAATTAGTAACATTAGTGGGGGGCTATTAAATGGACGCAATGCATCATGGTTCGTCGACGGAGGAGCCTTTGTAGCAAAAAGCGTGATATCTAGGAAACCAGTAATTTTTGTTACTTTGAAGTAAGTTCGGCTAATATAATATCTGCTCAATTTCTCAGTTATAATGATAATATCGCACAGCTATCGGCTCGGATCACTGGGCTTCCTTGCATCTAAGCAGCTTCTTCAGGATAATCAGGAGGCCGGGGATGCTGGGGTTGGGAATTATGGTAAGTTTTTAGGGCGTCGAACCAGTAAAGAAACGATGCTTAATTTATAATTTATTAGGACCCCATGACATTGTAAGTCCTGGACAAAGAAAATGATCCGGTAATAAGCTCATTAACGTGTCTAGTACCTCGGGATTGAATGGGTCTACCGCAATATCACCGCCTTTGGGGGAGATCCTCGCAATATAACCCTGTTAGGAGAGTCTGCTGGCGCCTTGGGTGTTCTAATGCAAGTCTACTCGTCTCTGCCACGCCGGTTTCGAAGAGCTGTTGTTCAGTCCGGACAGATCGACTCTGGAACTATGTCGTACCCCGCAACACTAGAAGAACAACAAAGCATCTATGACCAGCACCAGAAAATGTTGGGAGTAAATTCTCTGGAGGAAATGCGAAGATTGCCGGTTTCTGAGTACGAATCTATCCCGATTCAGTTGCAGAAACTAGGATCTATGATCTGCCGGATTACCATTGACAATATTCATTACAATTCTTCATGGCAAGAAAGTGACTGCACTGGCCTTGAAATCATTGTGGGAGACACATCTCATGAATATACAGTGTTCGAGGCCATTGCCAGAGAAGTCTCTCTGGGTCAAGACAGTAACCGAACTTCAACCGATAATTTTATCGCCAGTCTCAAAGACGTTATAGCAGAGGACAGACTGCAGCAAGTTTTGGCAACTTACAGCATAACACCCACCCTGGACAATGAGGAGATCTTGCTTCGCCTTTGGCAGCTCATAGAAGACTCTACATTCGCAGAACCGACGGAGAGATTCGCGTCAACCTCAGTGAGACATGGAGCAGTGGTATACCGATATCTCTTCGATGAGATCAATCCATTTGGTGGATGGTTCGTTAACCGAGCAGCGAATCATGCACTAGAACTGCCTTATCTGTATGGTCCGAACGGTATCTTTAGTAAAGTTGAAGATCCACTAAAAGAACAAAAAATCTCGACGGATCTTCAAGAAAAATGGCTGCGATTTGCTTATGGAGAGAGGATTTGGAAGCCATTCAACGAGGGCGGGTACTATGCCTTCGGTCCAGAAGGCAAGTTTGGTCAAGTGGACCTTGATGAGGTTAAAATCAGACGCAGAGTGCAGAGATGGGAGTGGGTGAGGGTGCTGAGGTTTGAGGAAAGATGGGAGTTAGTTATTCGAGCAGTCGCATATGCTTCGAGGCTTTTGTGGAATGAAGCTGAGAAGACATAATGGTTTCGCTATTGACAGACACTTGAGGGAAAGGATCTCAAATGACTGGATCGATCCCAGCGCACCACAACAGCCGTGCTCCAGCGCTTTCGCAGTTTAAAGGGCACGTGGTTCATACATGTGCTTGATATGTCGCCTGATTAACTCCAACTTTTACTTTTCGGGCCTCAAATTGACGATTCTATATCAAGGGATAATATCCTCGATTACTAAGGCAAGCATATAGCCATGATCGGAAATGGTTCGTCAGGGATTCAATCTTTTGGTTCCCTTCAAAAAACCGCAAAGAGCATCATTCATTATATATTCGCAGCCCTACCTAGATTTCTCCGAATTATGAAGCCCAGTCTACAAAGGATGGCGGAACTTTGCATGTAAGTCCCTCTGACGCGGCCTCTTCTAACCTCCCAGAGAGAAAACAGTGACCCTAATTCGTCTTCTTTCCTAGATTTAAAGATTCGAACGAAGA
The DNA here is from genome assembly GCF_028827675.1 of Penicillium lagena. Lineage (NCBI taxonomy): Eukaryota > Fungi > Ascomycota > Eurotiomycetes > Eurotiales > Aspergillaceae > Penicillium > Penicillium lagena. Next base: position 1,428,908 of record NW_026623222.1, on the reverse strand, counting down.
AAAAGAGGCCATTAAAGATCCTGCCGTATTATATGAGTACCGTAAAATGATTGAGCCAGCCTCAATTACGATATTCAAGAACCTTATACATCGGGATACTTCTCAAGGGGTGAAGGAACAGTTCCGCGCCGCGATCACAAAATTGATGGAAGAACGCCTGTCAACGGTTTCGGCATTGCGAAGTCGACTTGTTCCAATTATGAGCCATGGTGCCGTCGCCTTATCCCCTTGTGATGAGTACCTGGTCGCAATCCAGCAACTAAATGCCAAGCTCGTCGATGTCCCTATTGAGGCAGTTATATCATCCGGAATGCGACGGTTGACAAAAAGAAAGACCACTTTGACATAATACTTAAAGCCACGGGATTTTTCAACTCCACACCGTCCCCTAGTTCATGAAGCTGTTGCTACCATCTGGAATTCATTCCAAAGAAAGACAGTCATCTCGTAAAGGTTTAGATCAGGTTTTTCGAGTAGGTTGCAGAGAACTTCTAGCATATGCGGCGTAGTGCTTCATCCCTGAGTGATACAAGTTTTGAGGACGAATCCAAGTTTCCGAACTGTCACAAGTTCCTGGAGACATTTTTTGTCCGTCCGTTCATTGTATTAATTTGCGTCAGCCATTTGAGAGGTTGTTAGTGACTGGCTTTGTATCATATCACTAATGAAGTATTGCTTTGAGGGAGGTAGCCTCGGTACCATGTGTGCAGAAAACCTAGCAACTCTCGAGATGATGAAATGAATGCCAGCGCATTGAGGGTCAATGAGCATGGAGTTGGCACCAGGAATGGTAATCAGGACGTGCACAAGTTAAGCTCGGCATATGGTTATTATGCGAGGGCCTGTAATTTTGGTAAAAATCGTACGGCCCGGTTACTTAGCCCTTACTCATTTGGAGAACCACCCTCAAGAAGAATCTGCAAGCTAGGCATTCTCTAGATATTACTGCGTTCTCATCACTAATAATCAACCACTCTAGGTACAGGAATCAGTGCATAGGTTTTGTTTGTGACCAATCCCACCCTCATATCCCAGAACTAGGATCTAAGCCATGAACATGGCCACCATGGAAGTCAGAACGAACACGACACTGAATTCAGCCCACGGCCGTACACCCTTTGCTCCATTTGTAGAGGTTGCGCTGGCAGCGGTCGAAGTGGAGGAGGGCTTGTCATTATTGTCCTCGCTCGCGGCCTGGATAACACCACCCTGGACCATTGCTGGCACGTTGGAACTCTTTGTACCCGACGCCGCCTTCTTGAATGCTTCGAGGGTATCCGCGCCACTAGAACTAAAAGTAACTGTCAGTGTCTTAATTCGATCGCTTCCGCTGGCATACTTACGGTGGATTGATCACCCCAACCATTCCGGCCTGGCAGTGCCCAACTTGTCCGCAGTAGAACCAGATGGGGTTTGTGTCGTTGACGGTCAGGACAAAGACGTTAGACTAGTAGAATATCAGAAGGGCCTTCAGCCTGCGAGATTGACAAACGCACCGACTCGGAACTACCAGGGAACGAGCCGCTGTAGAAGCTGCTGGAGCTCATGGGTTGGCATGGATTATTGAATGCGGCTTGAGCCACCGAGTGATCGCCCGGAAAGAAGTGGAACTCGACTTCGTCTCCAGGGGAGACCATTAGGGTATCCGGTTCAAACGTGAAGCCGTCTTTTCCAACATTAACGGAGTGAGTGGAGCTTGAAGAAGAACTGCTCATAGTGGTGGTTGCAGCAGTCGTCGTCGTAGTTTGGCTGCCACCACTGCCACTGCCACCTCCCCATTGAGCCGCGGCCAAAGGAAGAACAAAGGGAACAAGGAGAGATAGAGATGCCTTCATTGTTGCAACTGCTTGGACAATTCGGAAACGGTGTGGATAGAAGTACTTGCGTGTAAATTCTGCCTCCTGAGAATCAATAGCTGGGCCATCCTTTATATATACATAGAAGTATAAACAATAATATGCGGTATGTGGAATTTTCATTTACCCTTTTGGGTCGTATTCGTATCCAATAAACAGCATTCAGTTGAAACGTACCTAGAAGACCTTCGGCATAGCCCCATCCTTACTAGTCAGAGACAGATCTATTCCAAATACCTGACAGCACTAAAAAGCTAAAATAGCTTACCTCCAGAAAGTCTAAGCAATTCCTTTCTGGAAGAGGAAAATGTAAATGGACTCCAGATCAGACAACAAACCTGTTCTAGAACTGAACACCGAAAGATACGCCAGGCGCCATACTGTCACCGCTCTCGTCCTCTGGATCTACATATCACAATTCAACAAAGACAATCTCTTGACAACTCAGTCATAGATCCTGGCTCCGGGGTGGCGCAGCTCAAGGGAGCTGCAAAGAAGGTTTGGCATAAGACACGGCCGCTATTCCCAAATAGGAAGGCGCAAAATTTCCTTCTCCAGCTGCTTGCATTGCTAAGCAACATCTAAGCAATCTGTGGACGTGGAAACGATATTCCGTGGAGAAGACAGAAATAAGTATCTCGTGAATTGCCATTTCTAGGCAATGCGTGATATCCAGAGAGGCTTAGTATGGACAGTCTCTTGACAATCTCTTAGGGATTTCAAGTTGCTACAATGGTTGATCCCTTGTCCAAGATGGGGACCGCGTGAGAGAAAAATGACAAATTGTGAGCTGAGGCATTCCGAGTTACCCATTTTCGTTCAAGTCTTTTCTTGAATCCACTATCTGCTCGAGGAGCTTGGTCTTGGTGCCTTGGAGACATAGGACTTGTCTTCATCGGAAAACGACTCAAGCTCTGCCTCCATCACGCCTTCCAACTTGCCAAGGTCCGTGTGGTGATTGATAAGATCGAAATTGTAGGGTGGGCCTTTCTAGCGAGATAAAGAGGGGTGATTTAGGCACCAGTTGCGAGGCTGTGATCCAGAGTGCATCTGACAATCCAAGGTGACTAATCATAGGTCTCCCTGGTAAAAATGTAAGATCAAAAGCGCAAATAGAGTAGTTCCCAAGAAGCGACAACTGTTACATATTCAAGGTAAAATATCACGAGTTTATTCTATCTTGCTTAAGAGAACACAGACGGGATCTGTCCAGGGGGTACACATTGTCGGCTCGACAATCGGCCCGAACCGACCCAGATCCATATTCCCTACCCTTCGCCCTGGGCAGAAGCCATGGCTCCTTGGACAACACGGCCCTACAACTGGCCAGTATCATACCAGCCGATCCGTCAGTCGGGTTTGAGAGCCAGCAATGGGTAGCGAGTGGCCCATTCCGATGACATATTAGGGGCCAGAGCACCGAGGAGACATTGTAGTAGCCTAGGCAATCCCGTCTGAGCAAGTTATCTGATCTGATGATTCAAGATTAGAGAAAGGTTAGACAGGCGCGGGGATTGCATGACAGGACACTAACGGAGCGCAGAAGACCTGGGGCTTCCCTTTAGGGCCAGGACGTGAGGTCTTTGACGGAGCCCTCCCAGGAGCCCTAGAGGCTCTAAGAATTTCAAATCGAACCAACTGCAATGGCCTTGTCACGATTTTTCTCGACTCCCAAGTGGCTATCGCAAAGCTACCACACATGCGAGCCGGCCCGGGATAGGCTCTTACGCTTCAAGTGCATGCAATAATCCCGGACCTCATATCCCTGGGCCAAAAATATATTACTCAATGGGCTCCATCCCGGTCATGCACAAAAAGAATTAAACGAAAGAGCAGATCAAGCAGCTAAACGGACAGCCAACAAACCTGGATCGATCTCATGAGGCCTCTTCCCCTCCATTCATAAGGATGGCTTGTACGGAAATCGCCAAAACACGCAAACAGGCCTGGCGGACACAAACACTGGGGAAAGTATCCCACCAGAACCAGCGAGCATATCGACCTTACAAAGGATAGAAACTGGACCTGGCAGCATCGCCAGCCCCTATCAAGTGGCGAGCCGACCACCAAACGTAGAGCGGACATGCAGCGACAGGGGCCCACCTAGACCAAATTCAGCGCCAGAAAATCTCCGAACGCAGGAGATGTAGAGCACCAAAAGAAACGATACTGTAGTACTAAGGTGTTCTATGTGAAACAATTAAAGAGAGTTTGGATGGAAGCCGAATTCGAACACGACTATATAGCAACTTGACTCTGGACAACTGTTGCTGGACTGGGCTTAGCAGGTGTTTGCGTTTTAGTCTTAGAGTGAAGTTAGCTAGAGGTAGAGTGGATGAGCAGAATAAGTGCAGAAAGAGAGAGTCATACTGACTGCCAGCCTCTTAGAGAACGCATTAACAATGCCATCCACAAGCATTTCAAGCATCTTCCCACTAGGGTCATTGTTGGCATTCACCTCTGTTACAACCAGCCCCATTACTTTTTCGCTTCCCGCAAACACCCGCAAAGCCGTCATAGCTTCATCAAACTCCAGGCCTGCATAGTGAGGGTAGTTACCAATTGGGAATTGCCCAGTGTCGATAACGTCCAGATCGAAATGAACGACAATTTTGTCAACCCTGGACTCGAGCCACGTCAAAGCTTCTACCGCGGCTTTCGTTGGGTTTTTGCTCACCGTGGGACGTGAAAAGACCTTGAATCCTCCTTCTACAAGGAAAGTCCAGTGCTCAGCACTTGGCTGATTGGGGTCTAGACCAAAGAGAACAATATTCTCATTGGTCACAAGTGGAGATCCGTCAGGTTTTGAAAAGCTCTTCATGCTTTCCAAGCCTCCATCTCGATGCGTAAGATGGGTGATAACCATCGAGTCGAGGATTCCGGTCATGCCTTCTATGCCATCGTCAGTGGGGAGAGTAAGATCCGCATCCCCATCGAAATAAAGGAGGCCAATGCGGTCGTGAAGATGAACAGTATTAAGCCCAGAAAGCACACCACCCTCAATTGAACAATCGCCTCCCAACACTAAAAGAAATTCGTGGGATGAATTCACGGATGAAACAGCAGCTGCGACCTTTCTCATCACTTTGATAGTGTTCTCTTCATTGCGGACGCCATTCAAGATATCTGTTGGGAGCCAATGCTCTACCTCATCAAGAGCATTGAAATTCAAGACTTCATATCCTATCTTCTGGAGCTTCTGTACCAGTCCGGCATCTTTGAGAGCTTCGGGTGCTTTTGACTGACCCGGCCAATGAGTCCCTGCCTCGGTTGGGACCTCCAGGACAACAATTTTTGGATTTAAGCTTGACGTAGCCATGGCGACGTGCGTGATCGATAAATTTGAGATCGAGCGGATATCGGTCTTAGTGACGGATATGCTTTTCGAGGCTTCAACGCGCGTAGTCTAAATCAGGGAAGTGATGGAAATGATGTTTCATCGACAGTTATGACCCATCGAAGACATAAAGTATGGGTTGCAGAAGCGGATGACTCAGTCGTAAGTCGAGCAGGGTCGTATGATCGTATCTGCACGCAGCGCATCGTAGCTATAATAAATAGACAGACACACCACTGTGAAGTTATCGAGAGGATACTGTCCTGAACCTTATCAGCCTTCGTACCCCGCAACTTGGAGCGAACACGAGTTGGCTCGTATCCTCGACGGCCCAGACTGGACCTACTTTGAGGGTCACCCTGATGGCCCCGATCCGGACCATAGAGGTCGTGGTCATGTGAAGATACCCATCTTTAGTGGCCCCGATCCATAGTAACACCAATCTTCTTAAAATATGCATAAGCACCGGGTAGAAACAGTAGAACAAACATCAGAGCTGCGTTATGCACACATTGAAGAGCCAAGCTGCAAGCGTCAAGTTCGAGGCGTCCATTTCGAGGCGTCAAGTTCGTTGCATAGCGACGTAGATCTAGACTGGCAACATTCTACAGTGAAGCAGTATAAGAGTGAGGGACAGTATATCGGAGTTTCGTGTATGACTGCCTGCTCACTGTGTCCTCGTCTACTAGGTCTTCCGCGTATTACGTATGTGGATCTTATCTTTGTAGCCTATTTCTGTACAATGTTAACCAATTTTATGAAGTTCACGTTGATCAGCCCCACCCAAAACGAACCCATTCCTCGGTCCGCAATCGTCTTAGTGTACCCCCATGTGATGGTGAAAAGGAAAGCCTAACGGCGACCTCATCCACTCCTCGGTCCGCATGTCGAGATAAACTCATGAAAACTAAGCAGCTCTATAAAATCCAACACACCGCAGAGAGCATCTCATGGCTACAAAGATGAATCCAACCCTATCTCACAATGACCGAACAAGCACCAACTCAAACAACAACCCCAGCTCTCCGCCGGCGAGCCCTTCAAACAACCCCAATCTTCCCCCCAGTCACCGAGCCCAAACTATTACACTCCGTCGTAGAAAACGACATCTACCTCCTGGGCGGGCAGGTCGCAATTCTATGCCAATTCGCGCACCCATCGCTCGCTAAGGGGAGCTACGAGCACTCCGACTTCGCAGCGCGCATCCACATACGACTTCGAAACACTGCGCGGTTCCTCAATGCCGCTGTGTGCGGCACTCCGCAAGAAAAGAATGCCATCTTCGGCGTGATCCATAGATATCATTCCCGGGTTAAGGGGGATGGATATGACGCCGATGATCCGGAGCTGCATAAATGGACAGCTGCCACGCTCTTTGTGGGTGTTGTTCTAGTGCACGAGACGTTCTTTGGGAAATTGTCCAGTGAGAAAATGGAGGAGTTGTTTAAAGAAGCTTCTGTCTTTGGGACTTCGCTTCGAATGCCGCCTGAGATGTGGCCCGCCACGCTGGACGAGTTCTGGCAGTATTGGGACTATAATATTGCCACGTTGGAAGTCACCGACATGGCGCGCAAGATGAGTAAGGATCTTTTGTATCCCAGGAACTTGCCCTTCTCCATGGCGCTGGCAAGTCCGTTTGCCCGACTTCTAACTCTCAATTGGTTACCTGAGCGATTGGCGCGGGAATATGATCTGAGGGCTTCGGTTGTGGAACAATTTGCGTGTCAGGGTCTTGTGCTTTGGATGCGGGTTGTGTATCCGTTTGTGCCGAATTTTGTAAAGCAGTACCAGCATAGGGCTTATATGGAGGATCTAAGGAAGGCAGTGGAGAGGATTGAGAGGACGGGACATTGGGGTGGTATTTGATTTGAACGCATAATATGAATGAAGGACAACATTTTAGGGGTTTCCTGTCAATAGTACTACAGATTGAAGGATCTCGATTAAATAAGCATTGGAGATTTTCTATGGTCTAGATATAATATATCCGCTCCTCACTATACAAGATTCAGAAGGATGCTGCAGACCAGCAGGCATCAGGCAGAGAACAAGCTATGGACTCTGTAGATCGAGGGGAGTTAGCAAAATGATAGAAAAGAGAAGATAGCAAGTCTATCCTTCAAACACATTCTGGTTCAGCTCAACTCCCATATCCTTAGCCATATGCTGCATCTGAGCCTCGATATCGTCCTCCATACCACCACCCAGCCTCAAAAACTGTCTAATCTTGGTGAACCAGAAGAAGATGTCACTGGCGAACAGCACAAAGCGGAAGACGACATGACGGCCGAGATTGCGGATCTTCTCGTTCAGAGGAAGATCAGGCGATTCGACCAGCGCTCGCGAGGCCCACATCCCCGTGATCTTGACGCGGTTGACCGGCGAACCCAGGAATTGATTGTTCGCCTGGACAATGCGCAGGTTGCGGCCGATGAAGATCAGTTCGCGCGGCCATTTGGTTTCATCACCGAGTATCTCGCGGATGGCCTTGCGTGCGGCCTGCTGCATCTCATAGTGGCGCTCGTTGCGCTCGGATTTGCTCAGGCCTTCGAGACCGCGATGTGTAGATAGGTCGCCGCCACGGTAGGGGCGCATCAGGGTTGCAGAAGCAAAAATGTCGGGGTTGTTAACGCCCCAGCCTTTCACGATCTCGCCGATCGTGTTATTGTCAAATGTCAGCAGCGCCTTCCAAAACCGCGCATACTGGTGCCGAAATTGCGGCTCCATGTGAATATACAGCCCATGGTCGATCAGGACCAGCTCCGGCTGGCCAGACGGCTTGCGCCGAATGAAAATGTTGCCCGGGTGCGGGTCGCAGTGCACCCATCCCCATAGGAACATCTGTGCCGAGAACAGGTCCACCATAGTCGTCATCACGTCCTTCAGTGACAATCCCAGGCCACCCCGCTGATTTCGTCCTTTCCAGTGATCCCGCTCCGGTTTAACCAGCCTAGACTGCGGGCTTTGTGCTGTCGCCGCTGCGCTATTGCTATTCGGTGCGTCCAGCGGCGTCCCATGACATCCCGGGCTCCCCTGGCGCCAGCCGCCGCGCCAGGAGCGGGTTATGGCATCCTTGTCCCAAAGCCGTACGCCCTCCACCCATTCTGCGGTCATGACGCGCCTCGAGCTCAGCTCGCGGTGCACCCGCGGGATATATACCCGATCCCGTAGGCGCGATTCGCCGGCAACCAGCCGAGCCATGTTCTCTGAATTGTCGGCTTCATTCAGAAAATCCGTCTCCAACGAGAGACGCTCGCTGATGTATGGTACCAGGCTGTAGAAGGGGATATCGAACATCTTGCTGTAGATCCAGGTCACGACTCTAGAATTCCTCTGTTTAGTATATGATTGTCACTCCAACTGGTTCTAACTCACTTGAAAGCCCATAGGTCCCATGCCAGCTGCTGGACAATCTCCCGCTTCTGGATTTTAATGGCCACCTCTCGACCATCCTGCAAGCGAGCCCAATGCACCTGGGCGACACTGGCGCTGGCGCGGGCCCTGCGTTCCATGACACCCTTACCGGGCTCACCGGTGAAGGAAACCCCAAAGACTTCCTCAGGTGATTTCCCAAAGTCCTCGCGAATGACCTTCTCCACATCCTTCCAATCGTTCTGCGGGGCGTCGTCGAACATGCGTGAGAACATCTGCTGGAACTCCGGCGGAAGGATGGCGGACTGCATCGCGATCGCCTGACCCATCTTCAGGTACAACCCCCCATTATGGCGCAGCAGATCCGAGAGGCGCTCGGCATTGCGCTGATGCACGGCGGCGATGGAGCTGGCCAGCGGTGGATGCGGGCGGAAGTTGATCTTGTAGTCCAGCGCGACCAGCAGACCCAACGAGAATGTGCGGGTTGTGCGCGTCAGTGACGAGGCATAGAACTGGGTGTCAATCCCCCAAACAACGCCTGTCGCGAGTGATGCGTACACCAATCGCCGCAGCCATTTGCGGGTGCGGGTGTAAGACTTGGCCGCGGTGGGTTTGCCCAAGGAGCTTGGGGATGGCGGGACAAAGGGTTGGAACCGGCCGGGGTGAACATGGCGATGGGATGACTGTCCGATCGATGACCGAGGCAGGAGAGAGAGAGGGCGAGGCCGTAGGGAGCAGCGCAGCGACGCCATCGCAGGAGTTGACGAGGGAAAGTGACGTTTCCGATCGGCACGCTGACGGAATAATGGCCGTTGACCCTTACTATTATAGTCGTGCAAAAAAACATATTTACACAGTAGGATATATTTACTAATTCTATATACACATGGTATCTCACAATTCATCGTGGCTCTCCGCCTCCGGCTTCCCCAGTTGGTCGCATACGCTGGCATAGTCGCGCATGTTATTGGGGATGATGCGCTCCCACAAATCGTCGCCCTCGAGATAGCTGTACTGTTCCTTGCACAACTCCTCGGAAGCCATGGGCAAAAGGATCGGAATGTGTTTGATCGCTGCCTTGACGAAGTTGCTCTTGAAGCAGTTGCCAAAGTCCGCCAAGGTATCCGGGTCGGAGCAGATGTGGCGTCCATGTAGCTCGGGTCCGCATCGCTCCTTGATGATGACCGCAACGTCGTCGCCCATCTTCAGCAGAGCTTCTTCCTGGTGTGGGACGTTCATGCGACTCATAAGGGCGCGCACCGCGGGAACGAACGAGTTATTGCGCGTCCACAAGTCCCAGTGCGGCACTGTCGGCTGGCACCCGCGCTCGCAAATCTCGGTCTGGAATTTATTGTACAGGTCGCCGGGACGGCCGGCCAGCTTGCCGACAACTCGGAGGCATGTCCAGGCGACTGCAGAGACGGGGAGGAGGAGGTAGAGGAGGGCGAGGAGGGTGATGAAGATGCGCATGGTAGGCAGTGGTGGATGAATTAGTTGGAGTGGAGAGAAAAAGATGAAATCGAGGGGAAGCGGAGATCGGGCTGGTTGGCTTCCGATATGCAGGCATAACTATAGATTTGACAGCAATTCCCAGTGACCTATTTAAACAAGTCTCTAGGGAGTATTCGATTGTTGAAAGTGATATGCCGTAATGCAATATTTTACATTTCAAGATTTCACCCACTCCAGGGATCATTTAGATCATATCGATCCGACTTCTTAGTGGTTCACCCCATTTTCTGATATATACATTAAGCCATTGTCAAAAAAAATATATCTGATCATGGTCTAACACACCCGCGAGTGATCTCTTGGAGTTATATCTGCTCTTCATCTGAGTCCGCTGAATCAATCATCCTCGCGATCGGACATCAAGACCCGCAATATAACGTCACCTTTCTTTCGGTCACCTAACAGTCGGTAGAGTACTTTGGATTGAGGAAGCGGATAGAGGAGGTCGAGATCGGGGTGGTTGGCTTCCGACGTGCACCTTACTTCAGTATAAATTTGACAGTCATCATTATATGGAATGTGGTTTTCTCACGTCACTCGCGGGGCAAAGATGTCCTGAGAGAAAAAGATGAAATCGACGGGAAGCGGAGATCGGGGTGGTTTGGCTTCCGATATGCACCCTAGTTCAGTGTAAATCTGACAGTCATCACGAAATGGAATGGGGTATTTCTCACGTCACTCGCGGGGCAGATATCTCCTACCGTCAGCAACCATGTCACTCACCGAAGTGGACGCCCTCGAGGCCATCGTCATCATAGACAATGAACTGGACCCCATGTCTCCAGCGGCTCCAGATACCGTCACGGTCGGCGGCCAAATGGGATCCATCGCTATGGGATCGACGCACAACTTAACCGACCGCGGCAACGCCATCAAGGAGTTGAGGATGGGCGATATCTGCTGCGCGGCCCATGGACTGTCGGTTTTGGTGGTTAGTAGATTATCATATCTTCTATATCAAAGCCCCATTGTATTTGACCGGTGTCTAGACGGCCACCAAAGGTGACAAGAAACACTCGGTCCTCTTCGATGTCGGACCAGAAGAAGACGCATGGGAGAGGAACGTCAACCGCCTACGTCCGGATCTGTCTTCCATAGAAGTCATCCAGCTATCACACTGGCATCGAGATCACTCCGGTTCAATCCCTCCATCCCGTTTACGAACCATTCTGACAAGCCCGCAGGCGGCCTCCTACGAGCTATCCGCATGATTAAACAGGCGAAGCAAGCCCAGGGACAGTCTGATAAGCTAGTCGTGGACGTCCATCCCGATCGACCGGAGTACCGGGGGTTTGCTATACCTGCCCTGCCGGACAATGTCATCTCTCTAGAAGCAGATCCAACCTTTGATGAGATGCAGGCCGCTGGAGCGGTGGTCGACAAACGCAGCGACTCGCACACGGTCCTGGATGACTTTTTCCTCATCTCTGGAGAAATCCCGCGTGTGACGCCTTACGAAACGGGCCTGCGGGGCGCGATGCGTTTCGATCCCGAAGATAAGGAATGGTTTTCAGACGAGACCATTGCCGATGAACGTTTCCTCATGTGCAACCTCAAAGGTGGGTGGGTGTCCACATCTATATGCAGGAGATGCTGACTATCTTCTTCTTCTTCTTCAGGGAAAGGACTCGTTGTATTCACGGGCTGCAGCCATGCCGGTGTGGTCAATACAGCGAGACACGCACTGAAATCTGCCGGAAAACCAACACTTCTTCACGCCGTGGTAGGTGGCTTTCATCTGGCAATGAGCGACCAGCCCCAGATCCAGAGCACAGTAGCAGACCTGAAACGACTTGACCCCGCCGTGCTCATGCCTGGCCACTGCTCTGGCTGGCGGTCCAAGCTTGCCATTGAGAAGGCGATGCCGGGGAGTCTAGTGCCGTGTTCGGTGGGCATTAAGATTGACTTCTAATCTAGATCTATGATGTCTGCTAGTATCCACGTGGGTTTTGATTGATGTTGAATCCCGATACGGCATTCCTTGGGTTGCCGTTGGCAACCCTGCCACTTTATCAAGGGATACATGCCTCCATTATCGGGTCTCGGCTTGCATTGTTGCGGTGGGCTGTTCCACTATCTTGATCATTTGATTCCCAGATCAGATTCCTTGCTGCAGTCACATGAGTTTGGATTCATCATTGTGGAGGCAAGTATTGAAGCGGACTTGATTTGAGTTTTAAGCAACCCAATAAAATTCCCGTTTCTTTGCGTAGCAAGTGCCTTGGAGCAGTTTATTTATTTATCTCTAGCCACTCTCGTTCTTGGACCTAATGTTGACCATTTTTGTTAGAATAAGGTCTTCGAACTAAAACAGCAGCATAGTTAATTGTGATAATAAAAGCTACGAAGAAAAGAGTCCTTTTTCTTTGATGCTCTTCATATGTCTAAGCGAGCGATGGGTAGATTGCAGATATATATTTAGTCTATTGCCTGACACATCAACCCGTCAACCATCCCGAAAAAACTATTGACGTTGTTTGACATATATCTACTAACTACTAGGACTAAAGTCCGAATATCACCCAGCACGCAGTACAGCTACTGCTTTAAATGCCACTACCACTACAAATAAGACGGGCATACTATTCCAGAAGCGTCGATATGCCCACGCCCACCACCGTAACGAAGCGCAGGAAATCATACCGATTTACCAACCCGTCCGTCCTACATATGCAATAAATGTCACAGCCAAGGCCCCTATCTCCCGTACAGCCTCCGCCAAGACCAAAACAATTAATAAACACCCTTGCTCTCCTCTCCTCTCCACCCGCTGCTGCTAGCACGACGATCATCGTCGTCCGCCGCGTACTTGCAGTGGCCCGCCCCATGGTTGTCCGGTCCGACAAAGGGGGCGCACCTGACGGACACGATCTGTTGGACTTCCGCCAAGACGATAATGCGGACGAGAGGGATGCATGGGGCATCTTGGCGGTTTAGGAACAACGGCGGAAGTGAGGTCGATCATCTCATGATCAAGGGGTGTTTGGACCATTGTCCTCCTTCTTGGTATTGGGGTTTCGGGTCTAGCAACAGTAGTTTACAGTTCGTCTGTTGCATGTTGTCCCGGCACCTATGCACACGTAGGTCGGGCATATTGGATTTGCGCCAAGGATTATCTGATTTGCCCCAAGGGATCCCCGGGCAATGCTACTAATGATCCTTGGATGTTTATTCTGAGGTCTAGCTCGCCTGAAGGCATCAATTTCAAGTACTTCCAGGTGGTTTCTCCATATGGAGCAATCCCCACTGGAGAGGGGTGCTGCACCCAGGCGAACAGCTTTTGAACACATCATCCATACCGGGCAAGATGGGTGCATACTAAGTTAACGCCCGAAGTCCAGTGGGTCATTCCTCGGCTGGTCTAAGGGTAGATCGTGCAGCGAGCTCTGAGTTCGCCACTATAGAGCTGGGCACTGCCAATAATTAGCTAGCAGGCTGCATTGAGATCGTCAAACTTGCCATGAACTATAGTTACGTATCCTTGTTTAGCTTGGCAGGTTGGATTCTGGAGAGACACCCTAGGCGGATTGCATACGGATGTGTACGGGGCCAAGCCGAGGAGTCGGTGTTAGTCCGGGCACAGCTATGGGGGTGTTCATATGGAGTCTCTGGGCACGTATTGTCGGTGACAGACTCCCACAATAGCAACAGCCGACATGAGGGATAATCTCCCGGAACATCGGGAATCAAGAAACGGACAACTGACGTCGACTCTAGCCCGAACTCAAACAAAAAATTGTACAGAAGATGTCATCGAACAAAGCCACCAACCAATAGCCCCTACCCGTTTGACAGACAGACAAGACAAACAATAATCGGAAATCTGCAGGGATCGACACTGCCCAGGTGCAGCTATCGGTCTCGGCATACCTGCCTGCGGCGAATAGTCTAGTGTCCGCCCCAGGCAATTCTCTGCGTAGGGATGGATGGACCCAGAATAATCAGGTCCATGCAGACCCTGTCTCAGCTCGATCCCTACCCGTTGCGAGCATGGCACGTGGAGAGGTGGGCAATTGGAGGATTTGGATTGAAATTATTTGGGGGTCCGTTTTTCTTGCTTGTCCCCTGTCGATCGTTGTGGTTTTGTTTTGTTTATCATCGCGAATGAGACACGCGTCGGGGTTGGTAGACGACGTGTCTGGCCCCAAAAAAAGGGGCCTTGCACTATCGTCCTTAGCGGTATACATCGCAGTACTACTTGTAAGAACTATGTAAGACTGTTCTTTTTTGGGCTCTTGTATTTTATCTCGTGTCCAGCTGCAATTTCATGATCGCTGTCCTTTCTTTTCTAACGGCCCGGGCCATGCCTGTGCGTTCACTAGACCATGTCGTACAGTACAGGGTGTGGGCATCCGGACGATGCCAAGAAGTAGGCAAGGCCAATGTCTACACGGTCATTGGCAGAGGCTCGATTATGGTTACTGTGAGTACTGTAGATGCGTGTTCATAGGACCGAGATATGTCTACCCATCAGCGTGTGGCAAGATCGGCACAGGGGTTCGATGCAGCCAAGACAATGACGAACACAGTATAGAGTCCACTGAGCCCCATGAAACGACACCCCTCTACTACATAATTCAGTGGTATACACAGTATTCTAGAAGCGCAGTGGTGCAGAAGATAATGTAAATATATTCTATGACATCGGCCATCCCACTCGCCTATCAGAAGCGCACCAAACAAAATTTCAAGGTTTTCAAAGTTTTTTCTTTTTTCAATTGAAGTCCCTGAATCGCGAACACATCCTGCAGATAGAGAATCCATGGTTCCAAAACCTGCCACCAGGCTGAACCCTTCGATTGTGGCGCACGGTGCCGAGCTGCCGTCCGCGTCGGGGATATCGGGAAGGTTTGTGCCCGGCCGAGACCATCCGCCGAAACAAGACATTTTTTCTACGGGCACGCAAGAGATGTGCTCGTTCGCGTGGCGACAAGCCCGAGAAGGCTTGCCGAATACATAGAATACTTCTCGGCCGTGCCGGAGGAATGATCATCTGTCGAATTGGGCGATGGCGAGAAATGCGGCTTTGTGGGATGATGATGACGATCATGTTTTTTTGGTTTCTTACCGTTCAAGGTTTAAAAATCCGACATAATTTATTTTTACGATAGTTGTACACAAATAACCTTGAATAAGATTGGCTCGTCTGACACCTTCTTCGGGTGGCGGCACTCACGGTTAAAGCGGGAGGAGATAGCCAACTCATAGTCCCTGAAGATAAGCGCACAACACGGAAAGCGTTATTTTTTTTTTGGTATCCATTGCTTACTTCCTTGCAGACGGTAAGGTCGGACATTCGGGATGAATTTCTGCGCGACTGCGGGCTAAAATCTCGTCGGACATGCGGTGAACTTTTTTTTGCCCGACTCTTTCCCTTTTCTCCATGGGCAATTCTCCAGAGCATGTACGTAACTACAACACCCAATCCTGGGGAATGGGTTTTAAGAATAGAGCCGGGACTCCTTGGCGAACCGGGCGTTAGGGTTCGGGCAGCTGCATAGAAATTATTCAATCCACCGTCGCTCGTGCACTATTTTTTGGTAGCAGCACGGCACGACTTTCTAGATCAGGTCTGCGGAGCAACGCGGGATGAGATTGAGCTGAGCGGTGACGGTTTTGTGTTATTCAATCAATTGATTGATACGATGGCGCCTGCAAGGAAAAACCCAGGGGCAAAAAAATGCCTCACGATCTACGCCCAAGCTCCGGGTAAAAAGCGCGGCGCACGCCGGACATCGGGGCGGACAACCATCAAGCAGCGATGTGGCAGGCGGGCGATCGGCCCCGGTGGGGACCGCGATGATTTCTTCGTGCGGTCCACACCGGTGAGTTTGATTCAGACGAGTGGTGGAATTAAATGGGGGGAGGTTCCCCATCCCACTAGCTACTGTAAGGCACACAGCGGCTCTGCCAAGTCGACCAACAATGCCCGCCGAGAGAATGGCCGTGGGATGCAGTGGATAACACCGCCTGGGCATGCATCATAACTATGCCGTGTATAAAAATGTGATGTCTGGAGGCGATGGGAGGAATGCTAAAGCGAGTAAATTCCTCCTAAATCGCCCGCATAGGGCGGCACACACCCCTGCCTTCAATCCAATTGATGGGGCATAATTGGTGGATACCGTTCAGCCCTAACTTAAACGGGCAATTCGGGCCTAGCTTTTCGAGTCTAGTCTCACCGCGCACGAAACGAAAACGGCACGATAAGAAGAGCCATGACGCGATAGTTTCACTCTTATCGATTTTAGAAGTAAGTAAGTGCCGATTTTCCGGGCGGTGGAAAGGGAAGGGGGGGCGAGCATTATTATTTCCAAAGAACGAAAAGGCCGAGAGACCGAGAGCATACAGTATAGGGCGAGAAGAAAATTTTTTTTTCCAATTAGGCGCGGCACTTTCCATGGGTGTCGGCGCGGAAGGGAAGGCTTCTAGAAGGCGTCGAGAACCACCCGGATTCGGGCTGGGGCGACGCACTCTGCGCACTGGGCCCACCGCGGGAAAAATTTCGATTAGGAATCCTGATTATTCCCGTGCCAGCAGCGGATCGGGTGCCGGTGAGTGCTGGCCTTGTATGTAAATAACAATGGAAATGTATTGCGACACCCAATATTAGTTGTGTGTAGACAGACGTTATATTTTTTCCTTTTCCAGTAGGACTGTGGCGTTGGATCTTCTGCTGCTGCTTTCACCGCTGACGGGGTGGCACACCATCGGAGCCAGCGACAGGCAGGCATGCTGCACGAAAACAAGTGACCTGTGCTGTCCCATTATTTCCCCAGACACATCCCCGGCCCATCGACATCAGCGGCGCGCTGGTGATCCACGTGAGCGTGTGACACCCTTGTCAGACTCGTAGCTAGTAACTACGACAGCGAAACGGGAAGCTCCGATCCAAGCGGGATCGTGCAGAAGCTCAGTGCGACGTATTTTATCGGTTGGGGTCTCCGCGGAGAGACTAGAAGGGCAACTTGTTCCAGCATAATCACCATAATCTACCTGAAGGTGTCTAATTACTGTAACATACATTTGTCCCACGGCTCGTCGCGTGGGGAGTGTGTCCGCATTCGGGTTTGTCAATGTTTCGTCTGCCCCTTCACCAGAGCTCTCCACTTGGTCCCCTGTGGCCCCCCTTTTTTCATTTTTCATAGTTCGCGACATCGTTGCACATCGGATTTCCAGCCCCCTGGAAAAGCGCCCATCGCGATCCTGCGAGGTGATTCCCGTGATTAGTCTTGCCCGGATTCTTCCTACTCCATGGTGACACCCTGGGGCAGATCAAGAGGGGCCTTGGCTGACGCGGGATCAAATTGGCGAGAATCCCCCGGAGCGCCAAAGTCAATTGCGACGCGCGCACGGGGATCGCAGGACGGGCAGGCCTCGCCCAGCGAGCAGTGTTGGGGGCCTCCGCTCGCTCGCAGGAAGCCAGGCCAGCCTTGTGCCAAACTGTTTCGGGAAACCGACCGGGTCTGTCGTTAGCTCTAGCAAATTTCAGGGTGACGACCGGGGATGGGGCCATAACACCCCCAACAGCAAATGACGACACGCGATAGCTTTTTCTGCTGTGATTGCGATCCTCGTGCTATTGGAGCAATCGCAATTCCAATTGCAAACGGCTTTACAGCCGCGATGTGCGCCTTGTCCAGCCTAGTCGGGTAGACCGAATATTCTTATGGAGTTATCATATTGTCGTCGACAAAAACCTGGGGTTGCAATTGCCCAGATGCGGCGGCCAGCTGGACGGGATCTGGCGTAGTATGCCCTTGTAACTCCCTCCCGTCGAGCTCCTCACGAATGATCTGCCTGATGTTCATGGCCCCATCTCGCACCCTTATAGCTCAGCTCCCCCCGATACTCGTTCCGGCGTAGTGGTCTGCAGCTCTGCCCCGTTGGTGATGTCCAGACCGGGAACGCGTGTGTGTATGGGAGATCCGTGCATTTCGCGCGATGGCGGTCCGATCGACAATGCGATGAAATCATCAGGGGCGCGCCTACGCCTGGTGATTCGACCGACCTTCGCCCGGGGCTCACAGTCTGCCGGCGCCCAGGGCCAGTGAGAGCGCCCGAAATTAAATGACGCTCTGCCTTTCTCCCCACGAGGGTAGGGCGATCTTGACCATGGTTGGCGAGAGTGCAGGAGTTGTGGTGCGTGGGTGGAGGAGAGGGGCGTGGCGATTAGGTCGAACCGCAAACAGTGCCCGTGGTGGCTGTTTCCGGGTGCCCCTTGCGTAATGGGCAACATCGGGAGGGTCTACGATGAATTTGGCTGGCCCTCTAGCAACCGGAGCGATCGGGAGTGGTGTAATCACCTACGAGCGCGACGGTTCTTTCCTTGAGGGAGTCTGTACCTGGTCCATGGGCCCGTACGGGGGAATCGGGATACACGGTACGGGGCATTTGGCTGAATATAGCAACATTCTCCTGCACGAGCGATGTTGTTGAATGCTCCGCGCACGTTGGCCATCACGCCCGGGGGGGTTTCGCGATCGAGCAACGGGCCGATGCAATGCTTCCTGGACGACTCTCGCGGTCTCTTGAGCCTCTGCTGCCCACGCCTGCTGTCCTCCAGGACTCCCCGGCGCCCAAAAATCGCGCATAGTAGGCCGAGCGTGGAGGCGACCCTCGGCAGGTCAGTGCCGTGTATGGGCATTACGTCGGGTTGGTTCGGCGCTATCCCTGTTTCGGGCAGGACTCCACTGCCCATCCCAAAGGAAAAAAAAATAACAGAAAAAATGGGTCCAGGTACCTCGCCTTCCCTAGCAACGACCGCGAGAGGCCAGGTACCGCGTCTGGTCTGAAATACCTTTCGGTCCCAAATTTTCCCTCTTTTTTCCCTCACTGCTCACTTCGTTCCTTATCCACACACCCACCCGGTTCCCTCGCTTTCCCGTATTATAAAGTAGTCCTTCCCTCCCCCGAACCGTTGTTACTCTCTTTTCTCTCCTTTCCTTTTCCTTCCCATAGGACCATTCCGTCTCGTGCCATCCCTGCCATCCTGGTGTTGGCTCGCATCTGCTCATATCGTTGGGTTCCGAAGGCTTTGTGAGCCGAAGCAGCAGCAACAATGGCGGAGCGGAGGATCTCCTATGCTCCCGACGTCGAGAACGGCGACCGTCACCGCGAGGCCGGTGACATCAACGACGGCAACCTCGATGAGTACTCGGCTCTGAACCGCTACATCTCGACCGCCCGTGATGGCCGTCGTGGTTCCACCTCGAGCGCTGGTGCCCTCAGCGGTGCTGGTGGCGAGAAGCGCCCCTGGTACAAGTTCTGGGGCAAGAAGGGCGACGGTGTTGAGGATGGCTTTGTCTGCCCGGATGAGTGGCTCGAGACCTCGCTGCGCCAGGGTCTGAGCAACTCCGACATCGAGCCTCGCCGCAAGCGCACGGGCTGGAACGAGCTGGTGACGGAGAAGACCAACATCTTCATCCAGTTCATCGGTTACTTCCGTGGTCCCATTCTGTATGGTAAGTGGTCAATTGACGATTCGGCACCCCGGGAACGCGTGATACTAACGCGTTTTTCTCACAGTCATGGAATTGGCTGTTCTACTCGCTGCTGGTCTGCGTGACTGGATTGATTTGGGTGTCATCTGCGGTATCCTGTTGCTGAACGCCCTGGTCGGTTGGTACCAGGAGAAGCAGGCCGCCGACGTGGTGGCTTCGCTTAAGGGTGATATCGCCATGCGCGCTATCGTTGTCCGTAACGGTCAGGAGGAGGAGATCCTGGCCCGTGAACTGGTTGTTGGTGATATTGTATGTTTTTTCTTCTTACCCTGCACCCTCTGCCATGGAAACTCCTGCTAACAACGCATCTAGGTCATTCTTGAGGAAGGCCAGGTCGTCCCGGCTGATGTCCGCCTGATCTGTGACTACTCCAAGCCCGAGAACTACGAGACCTACAAGGAGTACCTTGCCAACGCCAACGATGACACCCTCAAGGAGAAGGGTGAGGATGACGACGATGAGGATGCCCGCGAGGTCCACCAGGGTGTCTCCCTCGTTGCCGCTGACCAGTCTGCCATCACCGGTGAATCGCTCGCTGTCGACAAGTACATGGCTGATACCTGCTACTACACCACTGGTTGCAAGCGTGGCAAGGCCTACGGTATTGTCACCGCCACTGCCCGCTTCTCGTTCGTTGGTAAGACCGCCGCTCTGGTCCAGGGCGCCAAGGACCAGGGTCACTTCAAGGCTGTCATGGACAACATCGGTACCTCGCTCCTCGTTCTGGTCATGTTCTGGATTCTCGCTGCCTGGATTGGTGGTTTCTTCCGTCACCTGAAGATCGCCACCCCTGAGAACAGCGACAACAACTTGCTCCACTACACTCTGATTCTCCTGATCATCGGTGTCCCCGTCGGTCTGCCTGTCGTCACCACCACCACCCTGGCTGTCGGTGCCGCCTACCTGGCTGAGCAGAAGGCTATTGTCCAGAAGCTCACCGCCATTGAGTCCCTCGCTGGTGTCGACATTCTGTGCTCTGACAAGACCGGTACCCTGACTGCCAACCAGCTGTCCATCCGTGAGCCTTACTGCGCCGAGGGCGTTGATGTCAACTGGATGATGGCTGTCGCCGCCATTGCCTCGTCCCACAACGTCAAGAACCTGGACCCCATTGACAAGGTCACCGTCCTGACTCTCCGTCGCTACCCCAAGGCCCGTGAGATTCTCTCGCGTAACTGGGTTACCGAGAAGTACACTCCTTTCGACCCCGTCTCCAAGCGTATCACCACTGTCTGCACCTGCGACGGTGTCCGCTACACTTGCGCCAAGGGTGCCCCCAAGGCTATCCTGAACCTGTCTGAATGCACCGAGGAGGAGGCTAAGCACTACCGTGACAAGGCCAGCGAGTTCGCTCGCCGTGGTTTCCGTTCGCTCGGTGTTGCCGTCCAGAAGGAGGGTGAGCCGTGGCAGCTGCTGGGCATGTACCCCATGTTCGACCCCCTCGTGAGGATACCGCCCACACCATCGCTGAGGCCCAGCACCTGGGTCTGTCCGTCAAGATGTTGACTGGTGACGCCATCGCTATCGCCAAGGAGACTTGCAAGATGCTGGCCCTCGGTACCAAGGTCTACAACTCTGAGCGCCTCATCCACGGTGGTCTGGCTGGCTCCGCCCAGCACGACCTGGTCGAGAAGGCTGATGGTTTCGCTGAGGTCTTCCCCGAGCACAAGTACCAGGTCGTGGAGATGCTCCAGCAGCGTGGCCACTTGACTGCCATGACTGGTGATGGTGTTAACGACGCTCCCTCCCTGAAGAAGGCCGACTGCGGTATTGCCGTCGAGGGCTCCACCGAGGCCGCTCAAGCCGCTGCCGATATCGTCTTCCTGGCCCCCGGTCTGTCGACCATCGTCGATGCCATCAAGCTGGCCCGTCAGATCTTCCAGCGCATGAAGGCTTACATCCAGTACCGTATCGCCCTGTGCCTGCACCTCGAGATCTACCTGGTCACCTCGATGATCATCATCGACGAGACCGTCCGCTCCGAGCTGATCGTCTTCATTGCCCTGTTCGCTGATCTTGCCACCATCGCCGTCGCCTACGACAACGCTCACTTCGAGGCCCGCCCCGTCGAGTGGCAGCTGCCCAAGATCTGGGTCATCTCCATCGTCCTGGGTATCTTGCTCGCTGCCGCCACCTGGATCATCCGTGCCACTATGTTCCTGGAGAATGGTGGTATCATCGAGAACTTCGGTTCGCCCCAACCTATTCTGTTCCTCGAGATCGCCCTTACTGAGAACTGGCTCATCTTCGTCACCCGTGGCGGTAAGACCTGGCCCTCGTGGCAGCTGGTTGGTGCCATCTTCGTGGTCGATGTCCTGGCCACCCTGTTCTGTCTCTTCGGCTGGCTCGCCGGCGGCGAGTTTGAGCAGACCCACCCCAAGGATCCTGCTGGCCCGATGTTCTCGAAGAACGCCAATACCTCCATTGTCACCGTCGTTGTTATCTGGGGTTACTCCATTGGTGTGACCGTCATCATCGCCGTGGTCTACTACATCCTGTCCATCATCCCGGCTCTGGACAACCTTGGCCGCAAGACCCGCTCCAAGGCTGACACCCAGATCGAGAACATGATCGCCCACCTGTCCAAGCTGGCCATCGAGCACGAGCTGCTGGAGGATGGCAAGTCCCAGTACACCCTCGGCGCCCGCGCCGTGGATGTCGAGGACGACGAGTAGATACTTACTCCTCTATCCTGCCACGCTTTTCCGGGCTCGATACTGAACCGAGGCCCTCTCTTTTCTTTTTTCCTTTTTTCTCTCTCTCGTGACCCCTTCGCGATAATACTACACACCATCGCCTATGCTGCCATCTATCTGGAGACATGCATGCCCGTGGGAGAGCTGAAAAAAAGGGGACGGGTGCCGTCTTTTCTTTTTCTCTCTTCCTTTCTTTCGTATCATAGACTTTGTGTTTCATTTACCCCTTGATCTCCATTTGCTCCCGGGTTGATAAAGAGTCAAGTTTTCTTTCTCTACGTGTATGTATGTCATTAATAGTGGTACTTAGTCAATCAACAAGGGATTCTAATGATTACTGTTCACAATAATAACTCACTAAATCTAATTCTGACTGCGAGTTCAAACTCCAGCTCTCTCTTCTTACAGGCGGAAGTCATTTCTCCGTCGCATCTCCGTCTTCCGTGGCCCGGCGGTTCTCCACGCGGGGGTTACCGTCCCCTGTCTTCTTCAACCAGTTAATCTGCGGAGAAGATGATTGACCGTGCACAATGACTGCTCGACTTCTCGCTGGTGGATCTCTCGCCCTGGCGATTCGGCCTATCCCAGTAGCCGCCAACTTGTATGAGAAGACAAGATTTTCCGTCCGTTCCTGCACCATAATGACTTCCCGTTTATTTACAAGCGTGAAGTAGTGTATATAAGAACGGGCTCTTCCATCGAGCTTTTCATTGCACAAAACAAACCCCCGTGGCTGCCAATATGGCCCGTCTACATCTCCTGTCTCTTCTCGTTCTAGCCATCCATACCATCTGGGCGCACTCTGCCGCCATCCAGCAGCAGCACAGCAGCACATCCCGCCAACAATGCCAGGCCTCTAGCGCCCATTGCCCCTACGGGACAATCGTTGTCTCGGCATCAGACAAATACGCCGACTTCACAACCATTCAAGCAGCAATCAACTCCCTCCCCAACGACACATCCACCCAAACAATCCTCATCCTCGCCGGCTCCTACAAGGAACAACTCAACATTACTCGCTCTGGTCCGATCACCCTCCTCGGCGAGACCACTTCCCCGTCCGATGCAGCGGCCAACCGCGTCACCATCACCTGGGATGCAGCGAACGAGGACAGCACGGGCGAGAGCGTCGACAATGTCTACTCAAGCGTGATGATCGTTGCGCCTACCCTGGATGCGAGTCTTACTGGCTCCGGCACCACGGGATATCCCGTGCCAGATGATACGCCGTTTGGGAACCGTGACTTCCGCGCTTATAATATCGACTTCACGAACACGTATGCCGAGTATTCGGCTGGCCCGGCGCATGCGCTGAGCTTTAGTCGTGCTAATGGCGGGTTTTATTATTGCGGGTTCTACTCGTATCAGGATACTGTCTGTCCCCTTTCAATGTGTTCTGTATTGGTATCCCCCGGCCATTCCAGCTAACGGTGTCATAACTAGATCTACGTGGGCAAACTGGGAAATGCATACTTCTACAAGAGCATTCTGGCCGGCCAAACGGACTTCTTATACGGCTTCGGCACAGCCTGGATCCAATCCTCCGAAGTCCTCCTCCGCGGGTGCGGCGGCGGAATCACAGCGTGGAAAGGCACCAACACCACCTTCGAGAACAAGTACGGGATTTATATCGTCGACTCGAACGTGCACGCGGCAAACGCCTCCGTCGCCGCGGAGATTAAGGGCACCTGCGCTCTCGGCCGGCCGTGGAACAGCCAGCAGCGGTCCATCTTTGCGCGTACCTATGAAGATGCTAGTATTGAGCCGAGCGGATATATTGATTGGATTGTTGATGGTGTTGGCCGCTATGAGCCCGGGATTACTTTCATGGCGGAGTATGATGTCTTCGGACCTGGATTTAATAGGACCGGTCGTGTTGATGGTGGTGTTGATACGCTGCTCGATAGTCGGGGTTATGAGCCGTACAGCACGCCGGCATCGGTGTTCCAGGATCCAGAGGGCCGGTTTGGGGATGTGCAGTGGATTGATTGGGAGACTGCGCAGGGGAAAGGACATTGATGATGTAGGAGGTACATAACGTTGATTCTGAAAAAGAATACCTTCGTCATCCACAAGATCCGTACACATTTAGTCCTCCACCGAGCACATCCTGACACCCACTCCTCTTTCGATCCCGACTACTCCTCGTCTCCGTCCCCTCCGCCCCGTCCGTCGTTACCTTGTCTATTCCAGGGACATGAATCCCCTCCACAACACCCTTCCCCTTCCCCATCCCCGCCTCTCCATCTCCAGTAACCAGCTCGCCCAACCGCCCCAATCTGGCCAGATACGCGGCACCCGTATCAGCCCAAATCATATACTCCCAAACAAGCAGCTTCCCCTTCTTCCCGGGGTCACGGCTCGCATCTGTCGCCAACGCAATGCGGTACATGAAAGTCTCATCCCATGCCTGGCCGGTGGCCTTCCATTTAAAAGTCGCAGACCCACGCAGCGAGACGCACATGCATGCGTCGTCGACGAGCCAGTTGTCGTCTGGTTCGAAGGTCACGTCTGAGATCTCTATTAGGTCCGCGAGGAGTTCAAAATACCGCGCTACTCCGTCTGTGCCACTGAAGGTGTGACCGAGGAAGGGGGCTAGTTGGGGGAGGCCGTGCTCGTGGACTAGCGGTGTTGGTTGAGTGGTGAACGTTGAGAGGAGGGTTGAGACTGGTGCGTGCGTGGTGAAGGCATTGCAGAGGGAACGGACGGGTTCGAGGAGGGTGGTTCTTGGCGTCATCCTTTTTGGTTTGTTTCTGGTTATAGATGGATAGATAGATAGGCAGGGTTGGAGTTGAAACAGAGTTGATGTATAGTTGCATTTCAGCAACGCCCTTACATAACCATGACGTTGATCAAATGGATTCGATTCTAGGAAATCCAGAGAGGTGATAGATAATCGATCATCGCCTAGATTCAAAATGTATTTTCAACTCCAGAACCGCCGCCAGGGCCCAGATCGCAAAAAACGCAGTCGGAAAAGAGCAAAAAGCATGGGAAAAACACCGAATCCACTCCCCGGAAAGGAAAGGAAAAAATAAGATAGTACACTTCTGTCTCTCCCCAGTTGTCAAAGATTCATTGCCGCCACGACTTGCCGCAGTTCAGACACGTACAGAACAGCGTCATCGGCTCGTCGGCGCTGCGCGTCTGGGCCTCAGTGTAGGTCACCTTCCGCTGACCGCACTTGCCGCACTGCAAGCTAGTACTGATGCTGCGCTCGGCCTGTGCAACCATGGCCTTGTCCATGTTCTCCTTCTTGATCTTTTCGTCGGCGTCGCGCTGCTCCGCAGAGCGCAGCTCGTCGTGTGTCATGCGGATGAAATGGTCCGGGGTGATCTCGCCGCTCATCACGCGCACGCGCAGCATCGGGTTCGACTTGTTCTTCAGGTTCTGGAAGAGACTGCGGATCTTCGTGCGGTACTGCTCCTTCGTCTCGGGGCCCAGCGTGTCGTATGCCGCGGCCTCCACAGCAGACGCTTTGGCGAGAACCGCCTTCGGAGAATCTGTCGATCCCACACACAGCCCGTCATACATCAGCCCCAAACAGCTGTCGCGCACTTTGTTGCCCGTCTGGTTGATGTCCACTGCGTCCGCCTTCCATGTGCGCTTGTCCGGCGGCACGGACAATTTCGACGCCTTATCCGACGTCGTGGTTGAGGAGGGCGTGGCCGCCCCGTTCTGTGCTGGCCGCGGCGACCCGCTGGATCCTCGGTTTGCGGCCGATGCGCCGCCCGTCTTCTGCTTGTTCACCTCGTTCCGCCACTTGGACACGATCTCGCCCGACAGCCGTGCCACCTCGGGGGACTTGTGCTGCTTGAATTTGTTGACGATGATGCCGATGCGTGTCTGTCGAAGCAGGTCTTCTGTTGCCCGCACCCCCTTTTGTAAATCTTTGAGCATGTTGAGGATCACCGATGCGGGCTCATTCTGCGTCGCGGCTTTGGTCAAGGACTTCGCCTTGGCGTCGATCTCTTTGGCATCCATGGCCACGGGTAGGGAGGATGTGATGTGCGATTCGGGTGGTATAATAATAAAGAGCGTATGCGTAGATAATAGAGCGGGTCACAAACTGCGCAACGGTCCTGTTAGTCAAACGTTCACTCAGCCTTTGGGTCCAGAGAGCGCATCGCAGAATCTTGCCCGCCGCACACGTATGATAATTCAAACAGCGGAAGCATCCCTCTTCCAGATGATCCCGCCCGGTCAGACGTCTGTGGTCGAGTATGCTCTCCCTCGTCAACCGCACGTGTCATGTTCGCTTTCCATCCAGAGGTTTCTTATTGCCATAGACCAGAGACAAAAGCAAAGAAACAATGCGCGTACAACTCCGCTTGCACCCGCCGTTATGCGGTATGGAGGAACTGGAGGGTGAGGGGGGATGGGTTGGGCACTCACTCCAGGAGAATCCTGCGGTCGCAGCGATCGGACGAGAAAGGTGTATAGCAGAGGAAAGAGAAAGAGAGAAGGAGAGAGAGGATTGTGTCAAAGAGGGTGAAAGAGAGGAGGGAAAGGAGAGAGATGGTGGATGGGCGGGCGATGAAGAAGCAAAGTTCTTTTTTCTCTCTTCGGGTCTGGGAGGTTTGATGCCAAGCCAATTCGGCAGTGGATTCCGCATTCTCACCAACTATACTTCTAACAAGACCATGATAAAAGTTAACAATACACACTGTTATGATAAATAGTCCAAAGTGTATTCACGTCTATGGGAAAGTGTTGTATCCTCCAAGCAAGACACTGGGAATGGCTATGCGTGATTTTTGTGGGATGGGATTATGTGCAGTCGTGGCCGACGGGGGTATATGGGAGGGCGGCTTTGGGGCGTAAGTGTCGTCACTCAAAACTCAGGCTGAAAGACGCAGATGGACGGGGACCCATGAATGGGATGGCAGCAAAACAGACAGCCTGGCCTACACACCAGTCTTGCCCAGGGCCTCGGCCAGCGCGTCGACGTCCCGATCCTGCTTCTGCGCAACCTCCTCCTCCTCGGCGAGTTCGGTGTTCTTCAGATCCTTGTCGGCCTTGCGCTCTTCTTCTTCTTCCTCCTCCTCCGACTCCTCCTCTTCTTCGCTACCCTCCTCCTCGAGCTCGTCCAGCTCATCAAGACCCCAGCTATCCTCAGGGTCGTCATCAGTGCCATGCTCCTCCTGGCGACCCTCCAACAGCTCACGCAGCTCCACGATGTGAGGATCCTCATCCGAGAAGATGTTTCCATTGAGTTCCACACGGCGCAGACCGGGTAGTGCTGTCTTGGCCGCAAAGGCAAATTGCTTCACGCTCTCCGCCTTCATCTCGTTGTACTGCAGCCGCAAAGTCTGGAGCTTCTGGTTCTTGTTCTTCCCCAGAGCCTGAGCGACCTTGACACCACCACGTGCAGACAGCAGGCAGTCACCAACGCCCAGTTCGCGCAGTTCGGGCCAGCCCGGCAGAACCATTGCCAAAGCCGTGGATCCCATAATGGTAAAGGTGTTGTCCTGCAAGTCCAAGACCTCGAGGGCGCTCGCGTGGCGAAGACCGCTCTTCAACAGATGCGAAATACCCTCCTGCCGAATACCGTTCTGGGTCATCTTCACGGATTTGATACCGGCCGCGTGTTTCTCATAGGCACGCGCCCATGCTTCCATGCTGCCATTCTCCAAACGATTCCGTCCACAGACAATGCTCTCCAGCAGCGCAACCTCCTTGCCGGCCTTACGGGCCTCCTCTTTGCGCTCCGCGAGTTCGCTCAGGGCATCGGCCACCAGCGTACCGGCATGGGGACCCAGTCCGTTGTTGTTCAGGATCAGATGGCGGAGCGAGGTGTGGCGCGAAAGAAAGTCAACGAGGGGCGCCTGCGTGTTGAGACCGAAGGCATTGTCGGATAGGTTGACGGTGTGGACGGCCGGGATCTCGAGGATTGCATTCAGGAGGGAGGTCAGAGCGGGAGGGATCTCCGACAGCAAGCGAGAAGTGAAGATGTCGGCGAAATCGGCAACTTCAAGGTTCTTTTGGGTCGCGAGGACAGCACCCAGACGCTCCGAGGCACCCACACCCAGGGTGTTACCGCCGAAATGGATCTCCGTGTAGTCAGCACTCTCAACGAGAGGCTTGATGTGGGCGTCGATATCCTCCGCGGTGTCGAGTTTGAGGCCTTTGCCTTCGAGCGAGAAAACCTTTGGAGGGGCCATGGCGGGGGTAGTGGCACTGGGGATTGAAAGAATTCGGTGGGAGGATGAGAGAAACAAAGAAGAGAAAACCCACGTATTAGGATAGAAGGAAAGTTCCCACGGAGTCAAAAACCAAAATCCAAGACGAGGAAGGCAGGGCAGAAAGGAGGCAAGAACCCGTCTGTTTTGGCCGGTGATAACAAAAAAAGATCTACGGCGGACAGCAGGGAACAGCAGCGCAGTTTTGCCATTACTAATTCATCCAGTCTCTCTCTCCGAGAGTCTCTTGTCTTGTTTGACTCCTGCTATTCACTTACTTGCTCACCTTCGTTCTCTTGTCTGCTTGTCTTCAGTCCAATTTCCAGCCATGTCGCTCTTCGGGTTCTTCGGTTCAGGTGGTAAGTCCATTCAATGCCCCCCCTATAAACGCAGTCATCCATTGTCAGCCCATGCTCGCGCAAGATCGTGCTTGTACCCTTGATCGCGAACTCACTAACACATTTATTTCGCTATCAAGAAAAAACCACCGCCGCCTCTCAAACCCAGGCACCAGCTC
Organism: Penicillium lagena; assembly: GCF_028827675.1. Taxonomy (NCBI): domain Eukaryota; kingdom Fungi; phylum Ascomycota; class Eurotiomycetes; order Eurotiales; family Aspergillaceae; genus Penicillium; species Penicillium lagena. Next base: position 1,399,933 of record NW_026623222.1, on the reverse strand, counting down.
AACCCGCCCAATCCGAGAAGCCCAAGGTATGTTCCGAGACTACCTATCCAACCCCAACGACTCGAACCCAGGCGCAAAACTAACAGACTACCAGCCCTGTTGCGTGTGCAAGACCGAAAAGACCGCCCGCGACGACTGCATGCTCTTTTCCAAGACCGACGATCCCACCCAGGAATGCAAGCCGATGATCGAGCAGTACAAGACCTGCATGGCTGGGTTTGGATTCAAGGTCTGATCCCAGGATTGTGACCGTGAAGTGTATTATACTGCATTATTGTACCATAGCATTTACGGGCTGGAGTTTTATTGGATTCTGTAGATAAGATCTATCACTACTAGGCGCAGGATTTACGAATACACCTATCCCAGCTCTTTCAGAAAAATAGATTCAAATTTTGGAATGTGCTAGCACAAAGTCTTTTGTGGTCCTCCTCTAAATGGGGTATCAATTCAACATACACGACTGCCGCCCTTGGCAAAAAAATAAATCACCCGCCTCACGACTGCTTCTTCGGAGTGATCTCCTTGGCTGGGTTGCGGCTGCTGGGCCAGCTGTGGCAGATCAACTTCCACAGACACCATAGGTAGGCGATTCCGAAGCCAGCGGCGCCGATGAGGGCGTTCAAGACGACCCACAGATCCGGCTTGCTCGCTGGCGGAGGCACCCACGCTTCAAGGACGTGCCAGGCAATCATCGCAAGATAGAAACTGAAATGCACGAGTTTGGTGAGAGTCCAGATTTCCGGTGAGCCTCGACTGCGGTACGTCTCCCAGGAGAAAACAGGAAGACCGATGAGATAGGCCCACAGAAGAGTTATAACAATGTACGGCACGCGGAGGTCCTCGCGCTTCAGCAGCGGGTACATGGTCCATGAGCCCAGGACGTTGGCCCAGCCCACCCATGCGCGGATCTCCTTACTCAGACCACCATCCCCGGCCAGAAGAAGGGTCATGGGAAGGAGGGGCAGCAAGACACTCTTCTCGTGTACCTGGAAAGAAAACAGAAAGAATCCCCAAGAGACACAGGCCAGAGCAGGAAGGAGCAGAGACGCACGCGGGTGCCGGAATATGATGACGCAGGGGAGGAAAATCGAAACCACCGTAGCCCCCAGCGAAGCTTTCTGAAGCAATCCGGTATCGAAGCGATTCAGCTTGTAGAAAGTATGGATGGCGCACCATGCGTTGGCAACTTTGTCCTCGAACAGACCCCGGGCGAAGGGAAACACTCGGTGGATGGTTTGTGTCAGCTGAAAGAGAATCGCGTACACTACGGAGTTCTTGTCCACCGCAATTGGCAGTGACTGGAGCAAGGGCGGGGGCTGAGCCACAGAAAACGCTTTCCGAGCCTCAGCACTCGTTGCGCCGACCAGGAGAGGGGCAAAAAGGAGGGTAAAAGCGGCGATCGTGATCAGAGCGATGCCAACGAGCCGGAGCACCCGAATCCGGGGGAACACACAGACGCCCAGGAGATAAGCGAACATAACCGGAGCATAGTAGAGTGCCATCTGCTTGAATCCCAATGCACCCACGAAAAAGATGCAGGCCCAGAGCATGCGACCGGCCAGAATCGCATCCAAGCTGGCAACCACCAGGCCCAGCATCACTGTGTTGTACTGAAAATGACCATGATCTATGAGGATAGTCGCAGGCTGGAGGAGAATGGCAACCAATGCAATCGATGCGGACCATGCATGGACGCCCTGCATGCGAGTGTATCGGCGGAGGAAATTGACGACCGCGGGGATGTAGACCAGGTACTCGGAGATCACGACGGTGGCGCGCATGAAGATTTTCAGGTTAGGATGTTCAAAGCCACGGGAAGCATCCAGGGCAAACCAGGCGGGATCAACGACAGAGCCACTATGCAGGTCAGTTATCATAGTCCACCGAATCTGCGCCGAGAAACTTACATCTTGCCCACTAGCCAGCTGTGATACGCAGTCAAGGGAGGGTAGTCGAGTCCCCAGTACTGCAGGTCATAGAGATACCACTTGAAGGTGGGCAGGTGGATGGTGAGCTCCATCCAGTGTCGCTGCGCTTCAAAGTCTCCATGCATCGGTGGAACCTGGAATCCTAGAAGGTGTTAGACCTCACAACAAGCCCAGTGATATGACCGAACCTACCCGAGTAGCCCCAGAGCCCAACTGCCCACCGGAAGAGACCGACGGCCATGAGCGTGAGAGGCAGGATCAGCCATTGCGAAACGCCCGCTCGGGCCGCCCAGAGGAACGAGACCAGTGGGAAGGCAGGCTCCTGTTTTCCCGCTCCCACATGCAGAATGAGATTGTTGTTCAAGCGAGGCGTAGTGGTGGTCGCGGCGGTGGTGGAAGTGGTCGTGTGGAGCTGTCTCTTGCGCCGCGGCCGATGCGACGATGGGGTTGAAGGGGCCATTGTGGGAGATGAGAGGACAGGCCAATTGGCAGCTCAGCCCCGTCACATCAGTTGTAGAGTCAGCGGTTATGGATGAGAGAAAGTGGGTGAATTGGAGTGAGGGAGCGTGAGTAGTGAAGGTGCCAGATACGCGTTGTCCGGAGCAAGACCAGCACAGGTACCCACCCACTTCGCATTCTGCTGGGTCTGTTCCTTCCGCTAACCCCGACCAGGAAGGCGGTCAGCGCGACAGCCTCTGACTTTTTTTTTTTTTTTTCCCCTGTCCTGCCTCCGGAGTTTTTTTTCTCTTCCTTCACACTCTCATCCAACTTTTTCTCTTTCCCCTTCCCCTTTCCCTATCATTCTGTTGGTTCTCCTCTTAAGGTGACCATCCCCTGCAAAACCTTCTCCTCACTAACTGAGTAGCGTGGGCTGTACTTTCCAAGTACTTCAACAGACATCTCTGTGGGCTGATCATATCGTGGGCTTGAATACTGCAAATCTATTCCTTGGGCTCTTTTCGTGGGTTTCATACTATAGACAGTTGTGTATCTCCTGTCGGTCTCTGTGGGCTTGAACACTGTCGGTTGCGGGTTACTGAGGGTTACTATCACACACATCCAAATCGGGTGCTCTTGAGGGTTGAAGGCTTTGCCGCACATTCCAAACACACATCTTATCTGTATCTATTACAGTATGTCTTGTCCTCCCTTGATCTGGATCCTCACCACTAACACTGTCTGGCCCAGATGTCGAAGACGAAGGTTTCCACCAAGGCTGAGAAGCCCAACAAGACCTTGAGCAAGGTCAAGGACGCTGGTGTCGCTAAGGCGTCCAAGTCCTCGTCGACCAAGAGCAAGGCTGTTGCTAGCAAGGTCGCTGCCAAGGACGAGAAGAAGAACAAGAAGAAGAAGGAGCCCACTCCTAGCAGCTCCGAGTCCGAGTCCGACAGCGATGAGGACATGAAGGATGCCTCTAGCAGCAGCGAGAGTGAGAGCGAGGACGAGAAGCCCGCCAAGAAGGAGGTGAAGAAGCCTGCTGCCAAGGCTGCTGAGTCTTCCTCTGAATCCGAGTCGGAGTCGTCTGAGTCCGAGTCGGAGGACGAGAAGCCTGCTGCCAAGGAGGTGAAGAAGGCCGCTGAGTCTTCCTCCGAGTCGGAATCTGAGTCGGAGTCTGAGGAGGAAGCTCCCAAGAAGGCCGCTGCCAAGGCCGACTCCAGCGACAGCTCTGAGTCCGAGTCGGAGTCTGAGGATGAGAAGCCTGCCAAGAAGGACGCCAAGGAGGTAAGTTACTGGTCTCTCTCCCGTTTATCACGCATCACTAATTTGAATTCGACAGGATTCCTCCGACGAGTCCGAGTCTGGCTCTGATGACTCTGACAGCTCCGAGTCTGAGTCTGACAGCGAGGATACTGCCAAGGCCTCCAAGAAGCGCAAGGCTGATGACGAGCCTGAAGTGGCTGCGAAGAAGACCAAGACTGCTCCCGCTCCCGAGGGCGCCTCGCCCAATCTGTTCGTTGGCAACCTGTCGTGGAACGTCGACGAGGAGTGGCTTCAGCGCGAGTTCTCCGAGTTCGGAGAGCTGTCTGGCGTTCGCATCGTCACTGACCGTGACAGCGGCCGCTCTCGCGGGTAAGTCGCCTTTACTACGATTGTATCTAGATTGATCGCTGACCCGTGTTTCCCAGATTCGGTTACGTTGAGTTCACCGATGCTGCCGATGCCGCCAAGGCCATGGAGGCCAAGAAGGGTACCGACCTTGATGGCCGTACCATCAACCTCGACTACGCCACTGGCCGCCAGAACAACCAGCAGCAGGGCGGTGACCGCGCCCAGGCTCGTGCTCGCTCTTACGGCGACCAGACCAGCCCTGCCAGCGACACTCTGTTCGTCGGCAACCTGCCGTTCAGCGCTACCGAGGACGCTCTCCGCGACGTGTTCGGCGAGCAGGGCAGCATCCTGGGCATCCGCCTGCCGACTGACCAGGAGACCGGCCGCCCCAAGGGCTTCGGCTACGTCCAGTTCTCGTCCGTCGAGGAGGCTCAGGCCGCCCACTCGGCTATGGCTGGCCAGGAGCTCGAGGGCCGTGCTATGCGCCTGGACTTCAGCACCCCCCGTCCCAGCAACGGTGGCGACCGCGGTGGTCGTGGTGGCTTCGGCGGCCGTGGCGGTGGCCGTGGAGGCCGTGGAGGCTTCGGTGACCGTGGTGGCCGTGGCGGTCGTGGAGGCCGTGGTGGCTTCGGCGACCGTGGTGGCCGTGGTGGCTTCAACAAGGGCAAGGGCAGCATCCCTGAGTACAAGGGCACCAAGGTTACCTTCTAAGCATTACCTTTTTCTCTGTTCTGGTCTTTCTACTAACCTGGCGTGGCTATGACTCTAATTATTGATTTGTGCGACGATCTAAAAAGTTCTGTATTATTCGCTGTTATTATTCTCTTACGAATTGAATCCATCTACTTCTGAATTCTCGACGTCATCTATATACTTGCCGTATACTGCCAGCCCCGTCCGCCTGCCCCCTTCAGCACGGGCTTCCCCGCAGTCTGGGCCTTGGGTTCTTCTCGTTGTCTTGCCTGGTCTGGTCTCTCTGTCTTCTTCTTAGCAACTATTCCTCTCCTCCTTCCTGCTGTCCTCGTTGTTCTTATATTTTCTCCTTCCTTGCCTGCTCTCTGCAGATCACGGGGTCCCTTCTGCACATCACCTGTTCCGTCTGCTGATCTCACCTGATCATCCCTTCTGCCGTGCTCTCCCTCCCTCTTTCTTCCTCTCTCTCCCTCCCTCTCCCTCTCTCTCTCTCCCACTCAACCATTCTCAGAGTCAGTTGCCACATCTTTCGGGTGAGCCTCTGATTTTCAGGGACCAACTGAAATCCAGCCCTGGCAACACACTGACTGACCACGTTGGGCACCACAGGGATGGAGTGGATCCTGATCTCCAGCTTGATAAGATAAATCGTCCCCACGTTCTTGACCGCTCAGTCCCTCTTCCATCAGCCCACCCCGGCTCTCTTCAACACTCTATCCCTATTCTTATCAACATTTTCTCCTCGTCTCTTCTTTCTTTCTCTCCCTCCACCCTCCTCAACTGACCATGCAACCCAATCACTACGACCTCCTAGGTCAGGTGCATGAGCCCAGAGCCGCAAGTCGGATGACGCGCGATGGCCATCAGCCGCCTCGCGAGAACGCTGGTCAGCCACGGTCAGTGTCTGGTGCTGCACCCATGAGATCAGAGGGTATGTTGTCCCTTTTATACCGCTCGACCCTCTTGCACTTCTTCTCCCCCTGTCGATCGAGTTCACCATGCCTTATCGCAACGCAATGTACTCACTTCGCTATTATATAGACTCCTGGATCGAGGTATCCTCACAACCATCATCTTCATCCCTATCATCCGCTGCCACGAACGATGATATCATTACCACTGGCCTGCGGGTCGAGCATCGCGGAGCAGGCGCATACCATCACCGCAGTCGACGACGCCGTCTGCAACGCCTGGCAGCGGTCACGACGGCTCAGGTAGACTATTCCTCGCGAGAAGCCAGCCTCACAAGCAGCAGTCAGGAGGAATACGAAGAAAGTGAAAGCGAGTCAGATCGGATTCTCAGCAGTTCCAACGAAGAGATCGGCCGCCCCCGTATCCGCGCACCACTCCCCACTCAGCCACCCTCGGCCCAGTTTGACGCAGCATCATCCAGCGATGAAGATGACGCCTCCACCGCACTAGGAATGCGCATCAGCGAATCTCCATTCGTACCTCAACCCAATGTCTTCACACACCCGCCAGTCACGCAGCATCCCTCCTGGACTCGGCCTACCGATTCTCGCCGGTCTCAACCCAGTGTCTTGTCAAACTCCAGTCGTCGTACCGCGATTCGAAGAGACTCTTATCCCACTATGGGTCCGTCGCGCAGGCATCCACCTCAACACAGCCCTTATAACATGATATCACCTTCCCACCATGCCGACCACGACGCAGCCCTTCGTGCGAGCTTGTCCACCTTGCTTTCGTGCGCCGCGGCTGCACGAGGAATTCCCAAGCCCGACCCTCAACCCTCGTCTTCTGGCCCGTCAGGCGCACAGCCATCAACATTCCGCCTTGTAGGCGAATCGGTCGCCATGGGAGAGGAAAGTGGCGGCGAAGAACCACCATCGTCGACTCCCTACACAGAAACCAGCCCATCCATCGGACCACCCCTACCACGACGACACCCACACGGCCCCGCGGTTTCCGCCGGTCCCGCCGTCTCCAAAGCCAAACGTCGGTCTACCTCTCCTAAAGAGCGCGGCGCCGCATCAAAGAAGAGCCGCCGCGCCAGCATAACGGACTCAACCACCGCAGTCAGCCCCACGATCATGACGTGGGTCATCAGTGCGGGCGTCGTAGTTCTATTTTCCGCCATCAGCTTCTCAGCAGGCTACATGATTGGTCGGGAGGTAGGACGAACCGAAGTAGGAATCATGGGCGACGGAGGCGTTCCTGGCGCCCGGCCATCATCGGCTGCGTGCGGCCAGGAAGCTGTCCGCGGAGGCCTGAAGCGACTACGCTGGGGCACCGCTGCGGCTGGATCGGCCAGCATTATGCAATCATGAATATCAAGGGATGATCAAGATGAGACCAAATAATTATGCTAAACGTTTTTTCCTTTTCTCTCTTTTGTTTCTTTCCAGTTTGACAAGTCTGGAACCGAGTCAGTCTCGATGCATAAGGACGAAGTCTCCTCAAAATTGGCGTTTCTTCTTCTTATTTATTCCTCGTTGGAGCAAATGGGGCTGTGACATGAGAGCCTTGTTTTCTGTTCGCTTGGGAAAGTCCTGGTGACGGTGTTGCAATGTATATGTTTCCCTTCTATACCCACTCTCCTTTTGGGGTTTAGCTCATTTGTTCGTATTACCCTCGATAGTTAATGATTACTTGAAGTTAAGCATCTGTACATAGTAGCTGGATTAATCTCTGTTGGCTTCCGTTGGCATTTCTTTTATAATTTCCCAATACAAAGTAGGTATAGATGATGGGTTGCGTTAGGGACACTCTCCGTGCCGCAGTATCAAACTGGGTTACTACAGATATGCCCACTTGAATCATTGACGCGCAAGGTACATAAACAGGATGAGCTAATTAAGAAAAACCATGAAACCGCTAGCGAGAGTACAAATCAATATGAAGTATGATACTATAACTTGAAAATCATATGCTCAGCTCAACTCCAAGGGTCAGGTAGACAGTCATCCCTGTTCAGGGGACTTTGCAAATAAAGGTATTCAAAAGGCTTTTTGTGACATAGACAAGAAATCAGTCAGTCAGACTGGGTACAGTGCATGTCAACCGAGTCTCTTGCAAGCTGGCGTTCTGACAGCCATCACCCTTAATAGCAAAACCGGTGTCTGTAGTGGATATGAAACAGGGAAGTGACATCGCCCCGTAGCTCAGTTTTCGGCCTGGCAGACCATGCAGGGCAATGTCCCCATGGCGCAAGTAACAGATCATCATGATCACCATCCGTATGATCACCGTCCCCCTGATAGCGGTCTAGAACTTCCATAAAGATAGGAGACAACGTTGCAATAGAAGGTAGTAATACTGAAGGGAAGGAGGATGAAAAAGAAAATATGCAAAATGGCATCATCAGTTTAGGTTACCACTAACATAGACCCCACGGGGCAGGGGGATAGACAAGGTATTCCAAATCCTTTTCATTATTCGATCTGAGGAATATGGGCTGACGCGTGGCTGCCAGGGCAGGAAAGGAGTAGGGGCATAAGGAAGAGTTTGAGTTGGCGCTATTGGGTTACTCGCGGCCCGGGCCTCAGATCATAAAATCGGTCGGCCGGAGAAAAAGCGTAGCACTGATCTGATGAGCTTTCATTATTGCTCCACACACGCATATTGAAACAGGATTGATTTGTATTTGGGTTTATGCTTTCCCACTGTGATATAATGTGATATACGATATAGTGGTTTTAGTTGTGCATTAGAGGCTGTGGGAATGCGGGCGAATATATTTCCACCGTAATATGCAAGATTTTCCATAAAGGGAAAGACAAGGTTGCTTGTAGTCAGGAAACTGTGGCGCAGAATGAATATTTAGTCAGCTAGCACTGAGCCCTGCCCTGTGGTAGGTTGGGTGGGCGTGGCTTCCTTCAGGTTGCTTGGTGGAGTTTGTCGATCGGCGTTTGGGAGAGGAGGCGATGGCTGGTGCGAAGGATCGGCGCGATGCAGGTCATGGTTTCAAGTGAGTTTCTTCTTTTGCTTTTTTTGTTTTTTTCTTTTCACAATCTATAGCAAGCTTTTGTGTTGGATTTCCGCTATGATTGCCACCTGAGTGTCTATAGTCCTGTCCCATACGGAAGATTTTGTCTGGAGCAAAGACACCCTACTCAATCGGTGGGCAACAACCGACACCCATGCATGATTTAGTAAATATTCGAGTATAACCATGGTCTCGTTTGTTCATCTGTTCAAGTAAGATTCCTGTATATACATCAAATGCTCAATCCAGAGCTCAGAATAGAACGCTACAATAAAAATATCCACACCAATACCCATACAAAAACCATAGAACACCTTGCTAATCCCTCTCTAGAAGAGAGCATTGTAGTAATAGAAGAGACGTGTTGAGGAATAAAAAAGCGACTGGGGGCGTGCATCCCTGACATAGGCTAACCGAACAGACGAAGTAAAAGAGATATCGGCGGCGGAAGAGATACAAAACTATGCGTTTGACTCAGATCGTCGCCGGTATTTGAGGTCATCTCGACTGAGGAAGCGACGCAATTTAGTGGCAAAGCGGCAGGGCTGTTGGTCTGCAGCGCAACTGATTAGTATACAAGTCAAACATGTCTCAGACAGCACCGCGCACCATATTTCCGTGCAGATGACGATGGGTCATCCAGGCCTTGTGTTGTGTAGGCTGAGGCCCAGTAGCCTGTGTGGCGGTAGCCCGTGAAAGTACAGCTGTTAGGGTTATACCGCAGCTGTAGGGCTGCGACATGCGGGTAGAGTGTTGCCAGAGGGGCAAGCAGTTCGTCCGGGGGTGGCGAACGGCGGTCATGTAGCCTGTCTCGGCTCTGTGTGAGCTGGTCAGCTAGGGCAGGGTAGGGCAGTGGGGCCCTCGGTATACTGACGTGAAGCTCATAGTTGTTCTTGTAGCTCATGGTGGGCTTGTGATTACCAAAAAAAAACTTGTTGGGGATGTTGAGCTGCAGGATGCGAGCAAGCTGCATTTTAAACACGATGTCTTCGGACATGATTTGAGATAAGTAGCCAAGGAAACAAGCGGGGGCCGAGATCGTATAGATCGAAGTTCGGCAGATGTCTTGATGAATTTAGCGTCATTCCACGGGGAGCCCGATGCGCGAACTAACAGGGGTCATCCCTGTCCACCCCCTTACATCCTCTTTTCCACGTTTAATCCAGGGACCGTGAGATGGGCCGAATACATCCGCGACGCCCATCAGCCAGCCATCCCCGGGCAAGATCAGTGATCTGCCGCTAGCGAGCATCCAGGTCGAATCCTGGTGGTCGGGTCGGCGCTATTGAAGTTGCTATTGATCCCCGCCCGTGTTGGGGATGCTGTCATTCGCCGACAATGCACATCATCTCCACCGGACACAGCCACAGCCTTGGATTAGAAAAGCACGCACGGACACCGGACATGTCCGTGGCTGGTGGATGTGGCTTGATGCTTCTATTGATCGGATCTTCAGAGCTGCTCTCATTTTCACCCTTTCTTCCTCGGTCTGTCCGTCGTGCCCGTCATGGATGAACGGATCTTCCTGACACCTATAAGGCCCCATCACCCCCATGGTTGATGATAGCCCTTTCATTCTCATCGACTTCACTTGACTTTGAACTCGTTTTATCTTCACAACTACACATGCCCCCAACCGATCATGTCGCTGAGCATGCAGGGTTCCGGAAGAGAGTCCTGGGAAAGCTCTCCGTGTATGGACATGCGCGATCGCTGCTCGCGCGAGCCAGCCGCCCATCCCAGTAAGAGATCCCACCCCCTGCGGTCCCGATTGTCCCGCCTTTCGCACCGGGTGCGCCACGGCCTGAGTTCTGAGAAGTTTTGCCCTGGTCCAGGATCTATCGAGCAGGATGCTGAACGCTCCTCGGACAGGCGTGCCCTCGAGGATGCCCTCCTCAACAACCCAGAGGCCCAGTCTGTCCTGCAGGAAGGCGAGTTTGGCCGCGTGGATCCTACGGGCTGGTTCCCCCACTACAAGCGCTGCGTGCAGTTTTTCGTCACAACCAGTCAGCATTCACCCATAGTTCAGTCCATTGCTGCGTTCATCAACATCCGACTGCCCTGTCACCAGGACATGGGCCTTGTAGTTGCCGGTGCACATCCCCGTCCCGCCGCACCGGCGCCGTTTGTTTCTCTCAGGCCGTATATTAGGCGCCTGATTGTCACCGCACAAGACTCGCCTGCTGTTCTACAATCTTTCTTCGGGGATGGTTGGGAGGCCGGCGTGGGCTGCATTTACAAGCAAGAGCGAGTGAACTTCCTCTTCACGGCCAAGAGCAGCGGGTGGGCCTCGACCAAGGCAGCCTACGACATCTTGCCTGATGAGCAAGCACCCTTCCTACGTCCACTGCGGGACCCGTCGGAAGATGAGATCAGGGCAGCCGAGGCGCGGTGGAGTGAATGGCTGGCAATGGAGGATTGGATGGTGGGGGCGCGCAGTCCCTGGTAGGACTATCGATTCCTAATGAGCCATGACCCGTTTTGTCTCTCGTTTGTTTCACTTTGTTCTTTCTTGCACTTGTTACTTTGTTGGTTGGGGGCGATGACGATGGCACCAGATGACCCAGATGTCGAGAAGTTCTATGCGGCGTTGGTTGATTTAATTTCTCATTCTCATGTGGCGTTCTTGGATGGGTGGTAGTCTGCAATATTATTCTGACAGCTGTCAAATGAAAATCCTGGTGTCCCAAGCTTTATGTCAGAGTCTTACCGAAAGGCGTTAAACGATGCGCCCAGACCTTTCATCCATTATAAATAATAGGGCTGCTCCACTGTACGAACAAGGGCAATGCTTGGATTAATATCTAGAGTGGGGGTTGCTTGTATATCACAATCGATAGCGCGCACCGCCACAGGCACGGACCTGGGTGACAAATTCTGGTCGCTAGTTTGGTGATGATGGCAGATCCTTTTAGTGTCGAGTGCACTATACTCTGGGTAAGCATCGTATCCGAAGGTAGTTAGGGCTGCGCTCTAGGGCGGCTCCACCCTGACTCACGCCATGACCGACCCTTGTCAATCTCTCCTAGGAGAGCTGTCAACCTGTCAACTCGCACTAAGAGATCACTGCTATCCAGGTACTCGGGAATAATCGACGATGACAGAACCTGCAGCAGTGGAAATCTACAAGCACGACGCCACCAGCATCTTGCCGGCGCTCGCGGCTCACTTGCCGCACTCTGCTACCGTCGTGCGGCGCATCCAACACGGTCTCGCGTACCCTTCATCTAGTGCTGAGATCCTAGCTACGTTCGCCCCCGGTACCCCAGCCCCTGAGCAACAGCCGTGGCTGGCTGCGCGGGTGGATCTCTTTCGCGGACGTGAGACCCAGATGGTCGTCTATTCCAGCCTCGAAGCGGAGCACACGTCAAATCTGCCGATCACAGGCTCTGATCATATCGTGTCTGTGCTAGATGCCAGCCCGTCGGCACTAGCGCAGGTCCGCGCCCAGCTACTAGCTCTGTTGACATACATCAAGACTCATTTGCTCCCGTCGTACCTGTCATTCATGCAGGAAGCCAAGGAAAAGGAAGATCTCCAGACTCACAATGGCGTGCCTTTGATCCCTGCGCCAGACCCACACGCTTTCCTCATTGGTAGCCTGCATACGGGTCTTTTTACGCTGCTCCAACGTGAGCCGATTTACTCCGCGGACAACCCCCTGCCGGGGATCAAGGTGCATCGCTTCGATAACCCTGCTTACTCGAAATATTCCTTCCCACAAGAGATCTTCAGCTCAGGCAGCGACTCGGCTCTGCCTTCGGGGTACAGATACCAGGACCGCCGTGGAAGGGTCGGCCTCCTCCCCGCGCACCTGGATCTGGTCCAGAGTCGTACGCACATCCCCCGCTCCAGCAAGAGTTTGTCTACCATGCCCGGTGTGGCTGTCTATCATGATCCTTCGTCGGCATCAGAAACAATAGTCGATGATCGTGACGAGATGCCTATTGCCTGGGCCTTCCTCGGCACGGACGGTGCGTTGGCTACTTTGCATGTTGAGCCGGAGCATCGCGGTCGGGGTCTTGCGTTGCGGTTGTCCAAGGAAGTGATGCGACGCGGTATGGCGCCGGGGGGACTCTTCGGGGCTGATAGTGTTGAGATTCCTGATTATCAAGATCGGCTTGGTGGATGGGTGCACACTGAGGTAGCGCAGTATAACCACGCAAGTCGGCGTGTCATGGAGAAGATTGGAGGAAAGCCTTTCACTACAGTGACTTGGACTGTGATTGAGTTGGTTGATTGAACATTGGTTAAAAACATAGAAGGGCACGATTGCAAATAATGTTAAATATGTCACGTGTCCTCTATTTGAGCATATATTTGGAGCTTATAATGGGCTACAATACGGCGTGGACATTGTGATATACCGGATTCTCCTTTTTGTTTATCCCCATGTATTTGAACAGCCCCTTTGATGTGAGCTGGACATGAAGCCTCTATTATACCTTTTTTACCTTCTTCTTTGGCATTTCAAATTGTGCCCATAGATTGTCAAATTCATGCATAACCTCCTTTTCCTTCACCCTCTGTACACCCCAAGCCTCCAAGGGGTCGGCCTCATACTCATATTTAAACATTTCGATCTCCTTCTGGCAACGAATAGAGAGCGCGTCAAAAAGCTCAAAGTCTGGACAAGATCGGGCTCGCAGGTTGATCTTCTTGATCATCTTAGACCAGTAGACTGCTACATTTAGTTCCACGTCGGAGTACCTGAAGCTATACTTGCGGTGATGGAAGTGTGGGTCCTCCCAATTAGGGTTAGCGTGGATGATTCACCCCAAGTGCTTCCTTCTCTTCTTCTGGACATCTTTTCCTTTCTCCTTCTCCTCCAATTGACCCCAACATCCAAGATGAGCAACCCTAAAGTCGCTGAGAACATGCTCTGGGGAGGCCGGTTCACCCGTGAGTCGCTTGCAGTGTCTACCCCGGCACATTATCTTTCGTCCCCACTGACTCACACGATCATTCCACAACAGAGGGCCTCGATCCCCTCATGGTGCAGTATAACGAGTCCCTTCCCTACGACCGAGTGTTCTGGAAGCAGGACATCGCAGGCTCAATTGCCTTTGCCCGTGCAAACACCAAGAACGGGATCCTGACCGCACACGAGTTCGCCGAGATCGAGCGCGGCTTCCAGCAGATCGCCGAGGAATGGCGCACAAACACTTTCGTCGCCAAGGAGAACGACGAGGATATCCACACTGCCAACGAGCGTCGTCTGGGCGAGATCATTGGCAAGGAGATCGGCGGAAAGTTGCACACCGGCCGGTCGCGCAACGAGCAGGTGGCTACGGATATGCGGTTGTGGCTGCGTGACGAGCTGCGCGCCATTGAGAGCTGCCTCTGCGACCTGATCAAGGTCTCTGTTTCCCGCGCCGAGCAGGAGATCGATTACCTCATGCCGGGCTATACGCATCTGCAGAAGGCTCAGCCCGTCCGCTGGTCCCACTGGCTGCTGTCGCATGCCACCGCCTTTGCCAGCGAGCTGCAGCGTCTGCGCGAGGTCATCCGTCGTGTCAACCGCAGCCCGCTCGGTACCGGTGCGCTGGCGGGTAACCCATTCCAGATTGACCGCGAGGCCATGGCGAAGGAGCTCGGGTTCGACGGTCTGCTGTACAACTCCATGAACGCTGTAGCGGACCGCGACTTCGCTATGGAGACCATGCAGTGGGGCAGCTCGTTCATGCTGAAGATTTCGCGCTGGGCCGAGGATTTGATTATCTACAGCAGTCTGGAGTTTGGCTTTGTGCGTCTGTCGGACGCTTACTCGACGGGATCGTCGCTCATGCCCCAGAAGAAGAACGCCGGTAAGTGTTGTCTCCCTCTCTTCATCCTTTTTCTCGCCCAATCATCGCTAATGCCTTTATAGACAGCCTCGAGCTCCTCCGCGGCAAATCCGGTCGCGCCTTTGGCCAAATGGCCGGCCTGATGTGCACGATCAAGGGCCTGCCGACAACCTATAACAAGGACCTGCAGGAGAGCGTCGAGCCCATGCTGGACCATGTCAAGACCGTCAGCGACAGCATCCAGATCGCCACCGGCGTGCTGTCCACCCTGACTGTCATCCCGGAGAAGATGACCGCCGCCCTGGCGCCGGAGATGCTGGCTACCGAGATCGCGGACTACCTCGTCCGCAAGGGCGTGCCGTTCCGTGAGGGCCACCATATCTCTGGTCGCGTGGTCGCGCTGGCCGAGCAGACCGGCGTCCCCATGGACACGCTCTCGCTGGATCAGCTTAGGAACGTTGATGCGCGGTTCGGTGACGATGTCCAGGCTTGCTTGGACTATGAACGTGCCGTTGAGCTGAAGGATGCTATTGGTGGCACCAGCAAACGGGCGGTTATTGAGCAGACCTCCGTGCTTAAGGGTCTGCTGTAGATCTCTTGGGCTGCTCAGATATATCTAAAAGATGTATGTATGCGGCATTGGTTTCGGTTAGATAAAATGCTACGATGTATGAATTATGCAGTAAAAATATCACATTTTGAGGGTGAAACCAATATAGAAAACGTTGGGGGAATCAAAATCCAAACACCTAGTATCCCAAAGGGAAAAATCGCAACATGTTTCAGTCTCTTATCCTATCGTCTCACACGGAGACTTGACATCCTTCGGCGACACGCCCTCCTCTACTGCATATGTTGGCGGCATGTCACTAGGCGAGTAGACCACCTCGTCCTCCCGAAACAAAGCCAAAGAAGGCATTGACGTCAACGCCGGAGCAGGAGCGACAGCGCCAGAAATCGAAGTCTTCCTAACCAGCGACTCTGTTCTTGTCCTCGGATTCCCCGGTAGCTCTACCGCTTGACTCGATCCATCAGTCCCAGTTGCATTATCGTACTGCATAAAACTCATAACATGATCATGGTCACGGTCATGAGCAGCACACTGCTGTTGGATCTCCTTCCCTTTCTCATTTGCAGTATCCACCGGCGACGATGTAAACTCAAACGCAGTCGAGTAGCGATTCATATTTGCCCCGAGCACGACTCCCTCCTTCGTAACGATCTGTCGCTGCGCAGGGAGAGGAGGTGCGTTGGCGAGGCAGTCCTGACTTGAGCTCCTAGGACTACTGCCAGTAGAACTAAGGAAACCCCAGTTCTGGAGAGTACTCAGCTGATGCCGGCTTAAGCTCTGCTGGAACTGCTGCTGCACGGCTCTACGTCTTCGCTGCGAAAGGGAGAGGTTGATTAGTTCTCTTTGCGGGTTATGCGGTAGTTCGCAGTACGTGCGCCAGAAGCCTGTATCGGAGAGTTCAGCCGTGATTCCCATCAGGGATGTGCGGGTTGTTGTTGTTGTGATTGGGTGAATTTGGGGAGGGGAGGCGAGGTCTTTGGATGAGGATGTTTGTTGGGTAGCTTGGCCGAGGGTTGACGACTCGATGGAGGATCCTGTTAGGAGACCCGCGGAGGAATCTGATGGGTTGGATTTTGAGGCTGTGGTTGAGGATGTTGCGCTTGCGTATGAGTCTGGATTATGGAATCGTACTAGTCAGATATGTTTACCTATAACTACGGCTTTGGAGCTTGCTTACTGCTCAGACAGCTAGTGTCATTGGTAGACCGTGAGAAGTTTGTACCAGGAGTAGAGGTCATCTCAGGATCGTGGTAGGAGGCATTGGTCTGGCTCCTTCGCCAGCTGATGGAGAAACGGCCTTGTTTCTTCTTGCGCCGCCAGCAGAGGAAGAAAAGGACAATGCACAGCGCTACGGCTGCGATGCCGCCAACGAGTCCGCCGATTATTGCCCCGCGGTTGTTATAATGGGTACTCGGTGAACTGCTCGAAGTAGCAGTAGCAACGGCAGTTGAAGCAGTGGTCGGAGCGGTGACAGAAGCTGCCGATGTGGTTGTCTGTACGGCCGTTGCGTCTGCTAACGTGCTAGTAGTTGGCAGTGAAGGTATCGAAGTCTTTGTCTCTGTCGATGTCTTTGACGGTGATGTCGACGAAGACTTGGTGGGTGATGTGGTTGTCGAAGAAGCAATCGAATCGTCATCTGGACATATGCCCTTCGTGCATGGATCACTAGAGCAGCAGCCGCTGTAGCCTCCTTTGCTACAGACATACCACTGCGTGCCACTGGAGCAGGTGTGGTACAGACTACCCGCTCGAGGAAACAGATCGAAGACGTCCATCTCTGGGACGGGCGCCGTAGTGGCAGAGACTATACGAAAGGAATCAGATTAGATGCAGGACTGAAATCACCCAAAGACTCCGCGGTTGTTGGAAATGGAAAAACCCAGACCTTTGCAAGACAAACCAGTTTTTCCAGGATTTAGGGCTGCAGCGGCACGTTGGCCAGAGTCGCTCCTTGACGATGGCCATGAAAGAGAAACCCATGTTGTGAAGAGACATTGAGGCTCCTATTCTTTGTTTGTCAGACCGTCCCCCGTGTCGACCCAAATATAGGAATGCAATGTAAGAACTGTTGGTGCGTTAAGACGCTCTCGATTGGGTCGGGGATTGTTGGTGGCACAGTTGCATGAGGAAACCACCAACCTAACCCCCCGTCATCGCGGGATACCTTGTAGCCGTACGGTGTTGGAGGCCGAGGGTCGGGGAAGGTGGTTCTGGGTCGAGTCTCCTGGGCCTTACTCCGTCTATAACGCCACATCCAAAAAAATCCGCCAACAAAGAACGAGGCTGTGCTGTTCCAGCAACTACGGGCAACACAACTGGCTCAAAAGAAACCAATTCCAATCATATAGGACAAATTGAGAGAAAAACACTGCTCAGTACACCAAGTCTTTCTTCGCCTGAGAGATAAAAGGAAATAATATGGCTATACAGGATGGTAAGTAACACAATCAAATAAAAACGTAGTCTTTTTCACGACTCCTGGGGGTCGATCGACAAGACAAGTCAGTCCGGAACCAAGATGCCGGGACGTCATCGACACTCTGAAACAACTCCTCCACCGGAGATCAATCCATTTCCGGGTTACCGGGCTTAGTAGGTACGCTTGAAAGGAGGCACCGGCTTGCACTCGTTGGCATCCATAGTGTTGCCCTCAACGGCACGGTAGTCCAGGTCGATCTTGCCGTGGGCCTTCTTCTGCCAGGTGAGGGTGTGCTTCATCCACTGCTCGTCATCACGGTCGGGGAAATCCTCCCGGGCGTGAGCACCACGGGACTCCTTGCGGTTGGCGGCAGCGACGGCGGTTTGGGTACTGTAGACACAAATGGTTAGCAAGATATCAAATGGTACGTCAGCGAGTATACATACGCGCAAGTCAACAGGTTGCGGAGCTCCAGAGTCTCAACCAGATCCGAGTTCCAGATCATGCTGCGGTCCTTGGTGCCAACCTGGTCATACCACTGGTCGATCTCGGTGATCTTCTCGACACCCTCGTCCAGGCTCTCCTGGGTACGGAACACGCTGACGTCCGTCTGCATGGTCTTCTGCATGGCATTCCGGATCTCAAAGGTCGACTTGGGGCCGTCGGCATTGCGAGCGAAGTCGAGGTCCTTGATCGACTGGGCACCCGCGTCGGAGGACAGCTCCTTGTGGGGCTTGCCGGGCGTCGAGATATCGCGGACGCGGTGCGACACAGCACGGCCGAAGACAATCAGATCAAGCAGGGAGTTGGCACCCAGACGGTTGGCACCGTGCACAGACACACAGGCAGCCTCACCGCAAGCGAACAGGCCAGGCACGACCTTATCCTTGCCCGCCTCATCCACGGTCACAACCTCACCAGTGTACTTGGTGGGGATACCGCCCATGTTGTAGTGGACGGTAGGCAGGACAGGGATGGGCTGCTTGGTGACATCGACACCGGCGAAAATCGAGGCAGTCTCGGAAATACCGGGCAGACGCTCGTGCAGAAGTTCAGCGGGCAGATGGCTGAGCTGCAGGTAGATGTGGTCCTTCTCGGGACCGACACCACGGCCCTCGCGGATCTCCAAAGTCATAGAACGAGACACAACGTCACGCGAAGCCAGATCCTTGGCGGTAGGAGCGTACCGCTCCATGAAACGCTCACCCTCGGAGTTAAGCAGGTAGCCACCCTCACCACGGGAGCCCTCGGTGATCAGGCAGCCGGCACCGTAGATACCAGTGGGGTGGAACTGGACGAACTCCAGATCTTGGTTGGGCAGGCCGGCACGGGCGACCATAGCCATACCATCACCAGTGCAAGTGTGGGCCGAGGTACAGCTGAAGTAGGCACGTCCGTAGCCACCGGTGGCCAGGACGGTGTGGTGGGCCTTGAAACGATGCAGGGTGCCGTCCTCCTGGTTGTAAGCGAGGATACCGCGGCACTCGCCATCCTCCATCAGCAGATCAAGAGCGAAGTACTCGATGAAGTAGTTGGTGTTGTGGCGGAGAGACTGGCCGTAGAGGGTGTGCAGCAGGGCGTGGCCGGTACGGTCGGCGGCGGCACAGCAGCGGTAGGCCTGGCCACCTTGGCCGAAGTCCTTGGACTGACCACCAAAAGCACGCTGGTAGATGCGACCATCCTCGGTACGCGAGAAGGGGCAGCCGTAGCCCTCGAGCTCACGAACACTGGCGGGTGCCTCCCGGGTCATGTAGTGAATCGCATCCTGGTCACCAAGCCAATCGGAACCCTTCACGGTATCGTACATGTGCCATCTCCAGTCGTCGGGGTGCATGCTATTCGGACTATTAGTTGCAATTCCAGCACATACAGACCACGAGTTGACCTACTTTCCAAGGGCGGCGTTGATACCACCCTGAGCAGCAACCGTGTGGCTTCTCGTGGGGAACAGCTTCGAAACACAGGCAGTGTTGAATCCAGCCTCCGCGAGCCCGAAGGCAGCACGCAGACCGGCACCACCAGCACCGACGACGACGGCATCGTACTCGTGGTCCTGCACACGTCAGAACATCTCTCGGTATCCATAGAGCGAAGTCGACCTACAATGATGGGGTATTTCTCGGAGATGTAACCATTGACCTCCTTGGCGCGCAGCGGCTGGTTGGCGAAGATGCGGGCTGGAGCAATTGCGGGTTAGCGCGACGAAAGAGGGCAACAACGCTCTCGGGATAGCGTACCAGCTGGCCGGGACGACGAGAAGAGACGTCTCTGATCCCTCAAGACACGGGAAACCTGTGCAGCCATCACCAGTCAGTGCCGAACATGGCGAAAGCAGACGGGCCGAAAATCACTCGGGCGACGAACCTTGGATGCGGGAGCTAGGCTCCGCATGCCGAGCGAGCTCATGATGGCGAGTGGATCAGAAGGAAGACTCTAATCCGACAGAAACAAACACAAAACACCGTAACCGGCGATGGGGGGAACGGACAGAGGGGAGAGGCAGGACAGTGAGGTGGAATGTCAACTGCTGCTCCTGCTAAAACCAAAGGGCATTATGTCAGCATCCACACCCGTGATGTGCCGAGCAGACAGCCGGGGACCAATCACGGGTGAACAATTTGATTTCCCTCGGTTGTCTCCCTAAACGAATATCCGTGCTACATAGTACGAGTGAACAACATAGATAGCTGGAATTGAGGAGTAGATGATGGTAATACACGTCGACTAGTTGTACTGCATGTACGTCGCAGTCGAGTTGAACTTCAGGTTGCCCTTGATCACCTTCTCGACCGATGCCAAAAAGTCCTTCTCCGTGGCCACCTTGCGCCGCGCCCGGATCGCGAACATGCCCGCCTCTGTCGCGACACTGCGCAGCTCGGCACCCGTCGCGTTGGGGCACAGCCGGGAGATGAGCTCCCAGCGAATGTCCCGCTCGACCGACATGCTCTTGGCGTGGATGCGCAGAATGTTCGCCCGGCCCTCCACGTCCGGCAGTGAGAACTCGATCTTGCGGTCAATTCGACCAGGCCGCATCAGGGCCGGGTCCAGGGTGGACGGCCGGTTGGTCGCGAACATGACCTTAATGTTACCGCGGGAGTCGAATCCGTCCAGCTGCGTGATCAGTTCCAGCATGGTGCGCTGCACTTCGTTGTCACCGCCTGCACCGTCATCAAAACGAGCGCCACCGACAGCATCGATCTCGTCAAAGAAGATGATGCATGCCTTCTTGGTACGGGCCATCTCGAACAGCTCACGGACCATCCGCGCACCCTCACCCACGTACTTCTGGACCAGTTCACTTCCAATCACACGGATGAAGGTCGCATCCGTTCGGTTGGCCACCGCCCGGGCACACAGGGTCTTTCCTGTACCGGGGGGTCCGTAGAGTAGAGCGCCCTTGGGCGGGTCGATACCCAGATTCACGAATCGTTCTGGCGACAGTAACGGCATCTCCACCACCTCTCGTAGCTTCTCAATCTGTTCTTTGCATCCACCCACGTCACCGTATGTCACGTCGGGCTTGTCCTCGACCGTCATCATCGTCACGCTGGGGTCGATCTTCGGAGGGAGTGGGAGCATGATCTGGTACTTATTCCGATCCACACTGTAAAGCTGCGTCAGTGACTGAGCAGCCATCAAAACACGGATAAGACTTACCCAACGCGCATGCCTTCCTCAATATCCGTTGGACTTACGCGCTCCCCTAGGTTGACGACGAACTTGGCGATCTGCTTGACGTTGATGACATATTTGCTCTTGTCCGAGTCCTTTTCATCCTGGATGATCTTCGTGCATCGAGCGACTTGCAATGGCTGCTCTTCAGCCATGCGTTGCCGGTCAGCAGCAACATCCCAAAGGTGTGGAGGTGCGAGACCGGTGTCGGATTCCTGGGGACATGAGCTCCTGCGTTTTTAGGAGGGGACTGCATCCGCACCTTGACACCAATCTTCTCGTTGACACTTGCTTGCTTGTCTTTGATATCCTTCTCGAGCTTCTTCAAGGCTGTCGCGTAGGGAGCCGCCCCGTAGGTCTTGAGTACTGCGATGTCACTGCCGGGGCCGGGTTAGCCAGATTGACATCAACCCAGCGGCGAAACTTACTCGTCTGTGAGTGGTGTGATCTTCTTCTCGGGCTCCTCGTCGTCGGCGAAGGTCTTCTTGTACTTCTCCCAGTTCTCTCCGGTGGCGCTAGGCATGGTGAGAGATGATGACAGCCCCGGGCCCAGGAGCTAGGACGGGAGGCAGACGCAGTAGCGAGGTAGAGTAGGGAGGAGAAGGCAAAACCGAAAGGCTAATTTGGGGGAACTCGAACGCAGGGACCGATAGTGATGAAGACGTGCAGGGGGAAGAGATGGAACGACAGAAGGGAGCGTGTGATGTAGCTGCTGAGCTGAGCTCGTTCTCACCGCCTTCGTAGAATTTCCCGTCCACACTGACTGAACTGACAATACATTGCACTCCTTTCCCTCCATCCCACTTCTTGCCTCTCTTTCTCTCCGGTTGCTTGTGCCCCAATCTTCATTATGGCGACCACAGCAGTCCCGGGTGCCCCTGTCAGCGGCTCCTTCAAGGTACGTGCGATGCGGTGACTGTGGGTGTGTGTGGTGGGATGCAGGCTGATGGTGTTTGCAGGATAAGGAGAAGCCGATGGCGGTGCGGGCATCCAACATTCTCGCGGCTAGAGGTATGTGGTTTAATTATTCGAGTCTTTGCGAGTGTTTGACTGACAATGCATAGCTGTCGCCGATGCCATCCGGACGGTACGATTGTTCACACATTTTGGGTTACGGAGACGAGGGGCTAACCAGATACACAGTCATTGGGACCTCGTGGTATGGATAAGATGGTGAGTACATATGCGACCATCAATATCTACTCCGATGCTGATGGATTTCTAGATTCAAACACCCAAGGGCCAAACGATCATTGTACGCTATTCCATCCTGTCACCGCGACCCCCGACTGACCCCCGCAGACCAATGATGGAAACACCATGTTGAAGGATATGAGCGTTATGCACCCGGCCGCCCGGATGCTGGTCGATCTCAGTGCGGCCCAGGATGTCGAGGCTGGTGATGGAACAACGTCTGTGGTTGTCATTGCTGGCAGCTTGCTCGGCGCCGCCGACCGGTTGCTATCCAAGGGCATTCACCCGACTGTGATTTCCGAGTCTTTCCAGAGAGCCGCAGGCGCCGCCGTCGAAATCCTCCACAACATGTCTCGTCCGATTAACCTGACCGATCGCGCTACCCTCCTCCAAGCCGCCGCGACCTCGCTTTCCTCGAAGATTGTGTCTCAGCACTCTGGCCTGCTAGGTCCGATGGCTGTCGACTCGGTGCTGAAGGTGGTTGATCCCAAGACTGCCGAAAACGTGGACCTGCGTGATATCCGGATAGTCAAGAAAGTTGGTGGGACAATTGAGGATAGTGAGATGATTGATGGCCTGGTCTTGAACCAGCCGGTTATCAAGAGCAGCGGAGGTCCGACGAGGATTGAGAAGGCCCGGATAGGTCTCATTCAGTTCCAGCTGAGCCCGCCTAAGCCAGATGTGCGCTTTTCTCTCCCTACGAATTATGAGTTGCGGCTGACTGTTCGTTATATAGATGGAGAACCAAATTGTGGTGAACGACTATCGCCAGATGGACAAGATTCTGAAGGAGGAGCGCCAGTACATGCTGAATATGGTGAAGAAGATCCAAAAGACCAAGTGCAACGTGCTCCTGATCCAGAAGTCTATTCTCCGTGACGCCGTCAACGAGCTGTCGCTACACTTCCTTTCGCGGCTGAAGATCTTAGCCATCAAGGACATCGAGCGAGACGAGGTCGAGTTCCTGTGCAAGAGTCTTGGCTGCAAGCCAGTTGCCAACGTCGACTCCTTCACCGAAGACAAGCTGGGCACCGCCGACCTCGTCGAGGAGGTTCAGGCTTCCGGTGCCCGGTATGTCAAGGTCACCGGCATCAAGTCGCCCCCCGCCGCTCTCAACCAGACCGTCTCTATTGTCGCCCGTGGCGCCAACAACCTGATCCTGGATGAGGCCGAACGATCGCTGCACGACGCTCTATGTGTGATTCGTTGTCTGGTCAAGAAGCGCGCCCTGATCGCCGGCGGTGGTGCCCCGGAGATTGAAGTAGCTCACGCGCTCGCCATGCGCGCACGCGAGCTCACCGGGACCGAAGCGATCTGCTGGAAGGCGTTCGCCGAGGCCATGGAGGTTGTGCCGACCACGCTCGCTGAAAACGCGGGCCTGAACTCGATCAAGGTAGTCACCGACCTGCGACACCGCCACGCGCAGGGCCAGCACAATGCGGGTGTGAGTATCCGCAGCGGCGGTGTCAAGGACGACATCACCGAGGAGAACATCCTGCAGCCGCTGCTGGTGAGCACCAGCGCCATTGAGCTGGCGGCCGAGACGGTGAAGATGATCATGAGGATTGACGACATTGCTCTGTCGCGGTAGGCGCTGAGCGTTGTATGATGCGATTGCAATGAGTAATTAAAAAGAAATGGAATTTGCACAATAGAAAAAAAAGCTGAACTGTATACTCTGAAGTTCTTGATGGTCGTAGAAAGTACATATTTGCTTCGCCCTCAAACTCCATCCCATTCGATATATATCTGCTCAGGTGTATGCCTATCCATCTCCCTGACAGCAGCACCCTCGTTCCCAAGCCTGTTGATGGGCTTACCTACCCAGACTACCTACTCCAATCTTTCTTATCGACAGCCGGGCCGATGTCGAAAAGGGATTTGAATAAGGGCCACCGCCAGCCCTCAATAAGCTCTTTGTCGCCCCAATAATCATGGGCGCGGGAAGGAACAAACACCCGATACTCGGGCGGGCCATGAATCCTGAGAACTGGATTGAAACGCGAGACTGGAATTCGTCTTCTCAATTCCATTCCATCGTGTTGACAGCTCTGGTACATATTTTTGTGACGGGGTCGTTGAACTCCGCATCCCGCCCCGATAAGAGGCGGATCTGACCTGACTCGTTTATCGTGGAGTTCCATCTGACCAAACTGCCCATTGAAACGACCATGGGTAAGCTCGACGACGAGGGCAACCCGGAGTCGGTGCCGTTGACACGCCAGCGGTCGGCCTCCTTTGCCTCCGAAACAACATTCGACTCAGGCCTATCGGTCGCCTCCGCCGCATTCCTCGATCGGTACAAGGGGTCCAACATAGCGGAAGCAGAAGGGGAAGCCGAACACACACCCTATCGAGACATCGAAGACGGAGCAGAGCCGGAACCCGACGAGCCTTTTTTACCTACGCATACGAAGAAGAAAAAGACGGGGTCCGGAAGTCGCACGCGCCGGATAGTCTGGTTGCTCGGCCTCCTCTGTGTCGGCGGCTGGGTGCTTGCATTCGTGCTCTTTCTCACACAGAAGCGGACCACTGCCGCGGCCGTATCCTCCAACTCAGCTGTCAGCATCCATGACCCGGACTCGGCGACCGGTGGTACGAGCTACGGGAGGCCGGTGACACTGGAGCAGGTGTTGACGGGTCAGTGGTATGCCAAGTCGCATGCGATCTCTTGGATTGCAGGGCCGGATGGAGAGGATGGCCTGCTTGTAGAGCGTGGTGAAGATGGAGAAGGATATTTGCGCGTGGAGGATATTCGCAGTCGCAAGGATGGAGGCGCTGGCGCCGAGACCAGAGTTCTGATGAAGAAGTCATACGCGTGGACCGTCGACGGTGACATGGTCAAAATGTCCAAGATGTGGCCAAGTCCCGACCTGAAGAAGGTGTTGCTCTTATCGGAGCAGCAGGGAAACTGGAGACACTCTTATTACGGAAACTACTGGATTTTCGACGTGGAGACGCAGAAGGCAGAAGCCCTGGACCCTGAGCATCTGGATGGACGAGCACAGCTCGCCAAGTGGTCGCCCAACTCCGATGCTGTCGCGTTTGTCAGAGAGAACAATTTGTATCTGCGGAAACTGAACTCCTCCAACCCCGTTCCAATTACGAAAGACGGTGGGAAGGACCTCTTCTACGGTGTTCCCGACTGGGTATATGAGGAGGAAGTTTTCGCGGGCAACAGCGGCACCTGGTGGTCTGGTGATGGCAAGTATATTGCCTTCATGCGTACCAACGAGTCCGCCGTCCCCGAATATCCTGTCCAGTATTTTCTCTCCCGTCCGTCGGGCAAGAACCCGGCGCCGGGGCTTGAGAACTACCCTGAAGTTCGACAGATCAAATACCCCAAAGCGGGAACCACGAACCCGGTGGTTAGCTTGCAGTTCTATGACGTTGAGAAAAGCGATGTTTTCTCTATCGACATGCCTGATGACTTTGTCGACGACGACCGAATCATCATTGAAGTTGTCTGGGCATCTGCTGGTAAGGTCCTGATTCGGGAGACCAACCGCGAAAGTGATATCATCAAGATCTTCGTGATGGACACCCAGGCTCGGTCTGGCAAGTTGGTCCGATCTGAAGATATTGCCGGGCTGGACGGTGGTTGGGTCGAGCCCTCACAGTCGACCCGATTCATTCCTGCTGACCCCGCCAGCGGCCGGCCGCACGACGGGTACGTCGACACCGTGATCCACGAAGGCTATGATCACTTAGCTTATTTCACGCCTCTCGAAAACCCGGAGCCGATCATGCTCACCAGTGGAGAATGGGAGGTGGTCAACGCTCCATCGGCCGTTGACCTGGCCAGAGGCCTGGTGTACTTTGTTGCAACGAAAGAAGCACCAACCCAACGTCACGTCTACCAGGTCGGGCTAAATGGATCTGACCTTCGACCGTTGACGGATATCTCGAAGGCTGGATTCTTCGAGATCTCGTTTTCCCACGGAACCGGATATGCCTTGCTCAGCTACAAAGGTCCCGCGGTTCCCTGGCAAGCCGTGATCAACACCCACGGTGACAAGGTGGAGCACGAGGAAGTCATCGAAGAAAACCCTGGTTTGAAGAAAATGGTCGAAGACTTTGCTCTCCCAGCGGAAATTTATTCAAACGTGACAATCGACGGTTATACGCTTCAGGTACTCGAGCGTCGTCCTCCACACTTCAACCCAGCCAAAAAGTACCCAGTTCTCTTCTTCTTATATGGTGGTCCCGGCTCTCAAACGGTGGACCGCAAGTTTACTGTGGACTTCCAGTCCTACGTCGCTTCGAGCCTGGGCTACGTTGTCGTTACTGTGGATGGCCGCGGCACGGGATACATTGGACGAGAAGCGCGCTGCATCGTCCGCGGTAATTTAGGCTACTACGAAGCGCGGGATCAGATTGAAACAGCCAAGATTTGGGCAGGGAAGAAATATGTGGATGAAGCCCGCATGGCCGTTTGGGGGTGGAGCTATGGTGGATTCATGACGTTGAAGATCCTCGAGCAGGATGCTGGCCAGACATTCCAGTATGGCATGGCTGTGGCACCTGTAACGGACTGGAGATACTATGGTTGGTTGCCGATCGTTCTGTTTAATGTTTTACAGCATATTAATCATTACTTCCAGACTCCATCTACACAGAACGCTACATGCATACCCCGGAGCACAACCCCTCCGGCTACGAAAATGCAAGCATCACTGACGTTGAGGCACTGGGCGAGAATATCCGGTTCATGATCATGCACGGCGTGGCCGACGATAACGTCCATCTCCAGAACACACTGGTGCTGATCGACCGGCTGGACCAGTCGAACATCGCCAACTATGATATGCAGGTGTTCCCGGATTCAGATCATAGCATTTACTTCCATAATGCGCACTCGCTAGTCTACGAACGTGAGTGCACCCAAATCTTGAACAGGAGTAGAGGGAAGGGGCTAACTGTTGCATGACAGGTCTTTCGATGTGGCTCATCAATGCGTTTAATGGCGAGTGGCATCGCATCGAGAACCCGAAACCGATCGACTCGATGTGGAAGAAAGCTAAACGCGCCGTATCGCTCTCTATTTTCGGATGAAGAGTTTCAGGGGTTCCTATTCACACTGTACTTTCTTTAGAACTATAAATAAATACCTGCATGGATTTAATCTGGCTGCGAGAGTAGAATTACTATTATGGGCTTACGGGAGTAGAAGAAGAATTGCTTCCGGTTTTGTGATACCGGGCAAGCCATTCGCGGGTTCCCTTTTAAAATATAATTTTGGATCTGTGGTTTCACCATCCTGAGTAAGAGTCTTCATATGGTAGTAGATAGTACGGACTCATTGGCCTTGCTTCCTTCGTACAAACTGTTATACTATTATCATTAAAATATGAAGGAAAGCAATTGCTCTAAAGTCCCTCAACATTGAATATTATGATTGCCGTTCATCTAGTAGACACCATCGTCACAATCCGGAGTGCTAGTCCTAACACTACTAATCTGTTTTATTGAAGAAACGTTTGATTTAACCACGACGCCATTGCTTGGAATTGCGCTCCGGGTGGATATTTCCAGAGAAAGTCCGTGATCGGCTCGACGTGGAACTCTCGAGGAACCAGACTAATGCTCACCTCGGAATGTTCAGCCTATTATGGTGGCAAAAGGTCAGACAACACACAAAAGATAAGTGAGGGTGACTATACCTTCAGCCTCTCCGCAAATGCTACGATTGAATCCAAAAGCACTTCGTCACCTCCCACTCCAACAAAGATCCTCGCAACAGGAAGGTCCCGCCACCAGCCCGCTGGCGCCTGCGTAGGGTGACTATACTCGTCTGGTGTAACATCACCCATCACTGCGTGCGCCCAGAGACCAAGAGGTTTTGACGATATGAAATCTCGATCTGCATTCTTGCTGTAGCTCTCATATTGAGTCCGGAAGTCTATCCAGGGAGACAGCAGCATGGCGCCACCGAGGTATTCACTGAGCGACAAGGCCGGCACACTACCTTCAATTCTAGGATGAGCGAGATGCGACAGGGCCGCCAGAGCAAGATGAGCGCCAGAAGAATCGCCTTGGAGTACGATGTCGGACGGTCGTTTTCCCAACGTCTCGATGGCATATCGTAGAAGGGCAACTGCCTGCTCTAATTGGCGGGGCCACTGAGCACCTGGGGCCAGATCATAGATAAGGAAGAGCACGCCTATGTCGTTGCCGTGATTTTTGAGGTCGGTGGAGAGGGCCTCTACGTGGCTGAAGTGGTTTGGTAGCGCGGGGATGCAGTAGCCACCACCGGGGATATAGATGATGAGTTTATCAGCCTCTGGGTTACCTAACCAGAGAGCTTGGGTGCCATCATGAAGTTTTAGAATGTTGGGTATACTCTTGTGTTGTTGCATGTGTTCTTCGTAAGATTTTAGGACAGAGCTGGCTGGAAGGACATGTCTGCAAATTCTCTCGTCATTATTTGCCTCTTAAACTGGAATAAATCTGCACAAAAACAGAATAAAACTCACTGGATCTGCTCTACAGAAAGATTGTCAAAGAGTGTGCGCACAGAAGAGATAGCTACATGCTTGAAAGCTGTAGCACCTCCCTCCTGGCCTCTGAAGGGTGCGGTGACACCAGACCAGACTCCGGTGCTAACTGGATGGAAAAGCATCTTTATGAGAAAATTGTACGTGTGTTAAACTGGAGAATGATTGATGACCTACAGGCCCTGCCCACTACAAATCCTAGTCCCAACCACATGCCCGCCATGAGGAGCGATTCCTGTATAGTGTGTCGGCTAGCGTCAGAGAAAAACTAGAGCAACCCTCATATACTTTAAAGCAAAAAATAAAAATAAAAAATGGAAAGAAAATTGAAGAAGGTCGTCCCAACATATAAGTGTAATACGGAAGAGGTCGGGCCCTGGTTGACCTCGTGAGATCCGAAGTTCGGCGGAAGTAATTGGTTGGGACTAATTTAAATGCACTACCCATCCCTACCTTACCCTCTAATTTAGTCTGAATTAATTGTTGCAGATTCGAACATGCTCAGTCAGTGGTGTGCCAGCCAGCGTCTGACCGCATGGGGGCCAGTACATAGACCAAGAACTTAGTCTCGGCCATGTCTCCTCTTGGAATGACCCCCCACCCCCCAAAAGTGGCGTACAGGTGCATGAATAACTGCCTGCCTGACTGCTGAATCTCCAACAATAATAAAAATGGACCTTGCTGTCCTGGACAGCCCATGATCCAGCGTTCAATGGTACCATTACTGTGCGACCATGGCTTCCCAAGAATAAGAAGCTTTTCAGATGACGGCCAATAAAGGCCCTGGAATGACTTCAGCATGCATCACCACGACGGCCGTTGCTGTTGTTGTCTTCGGGATGCGGTCTTATTCACAGCGTTTGGTCGCGGAGACTTTTCGCCTTGATGGAATATTCCTACTCACGGCACTGGTACGCTAATTACACGACTCCATGTTAAAATTGCCATTCTAACCCCTAATCAGATTCTGACAATAGGGTTGTGCATTGAAACATGCCTTTGTAAGCGAAGTATCAAAGAAAGCTTTCAGGAGAGTCTAACAGGCAGACCAGGCTTCCGCTGGGGTGCAGGTCTGCAGCGTAGCAATGGGACAGCCCCTGGAAACGTAACCTGCATATTACCTGTCCTCACTCTCTTAGGCCTCGGTGCAGATTTTAGATGCTGATGTGATTTCGCCGCGCTGTCGTTGGATTTTCGATTATTCCGCCGACTCGGCGGAGGTGCTGATACAGGGAATCCGATCCTTTTTGCAGGGTTAATACGAACAGAACTTGAATATTGGTTTCGGCGAGAACCAAAAAAAGAAAACGAATAAATAATCCGATTTAGACTTTCGGCGGTTCTGTAATAGATATGGCCTGCCGTACACCCTTGCAGATACGAACTCGAGGTTGGAATTCAGGGTTAGGGGCGGGCCGAACAGCCAATGCCGATGCCTAGTTACTAGCACTAAGTTATGAATAGCTATCAAGCAGAGTAAAGCTAAACTTATCAAAATGTTCATATCTTATTTTGTTCGATGCAATGGAATGACTCCCCAAACGCCATCTCCCCAGTAATATCAAACGCCAACATCTCAAACCACTTGGTCATGTCAAGTCCAGAAGGAGTAGTTTTGCATGGATCCGGATTCCTTCAATAAGTCCGTCCACGCAATCCTGGATGATTAGAGACGTTCCGGACCAACTGCAGGAGCATCCCAAACATTTGGTTTTGCACGCCACTCCTCCACAGTTATTGATTATCAGCCCCATGGGCTTTGTAACTGATAAACTACAAGCCCACTTGAATATTACGAAATTGTGGCTCCATGGAGAGATCAAGGGAATTTCATTTTTGCTTTTGACAAAATTGGGTCGGAGCTATTGACTGGTTCAAGCTTTTATTGTGTCTTGTTTCATTGTTAATTTTCTTGCGATATTGAGACGATCAAGGATCGGTAGATCAACATCGTTCCACCACACCACTTTAAAGCCTACTGACCTCGATTTCAGACTTTCCGGCTCACTTCGGATACACTACGATGCCATGACAATAATAATATAGGGGCCACGTGAGATTATTATTGGAAAAGTGCAAAGCCTGAGCTGGTATGTGGCTAGACGCGCTTGGCAGAGTCATTGTCCCAACGAGTTCTAGGCTTCCAAATTTTCACCCTTTGGACTTCCAGATGTTGGCACTCACTGTTTTAGGCGTTTTCTTTCCTTCCGTTGACGTGCTTCCACCCAAATAGTTTGATGTTGACGACCATCTTCACGTAGGCCAATTGACCAAAGAATAAACGTTGCTTAAGGTTGAGAGCTTCCATCCCCAGTGCAGCTTGGTGCAACCATCCACTCTTGAAGGAGCGCTATAGTTTTCGCCCCCACATGATTCCGGCTCAGCCCCTTGTTGGACCCTTTTCCAAGCTACATGGTTCAGTTGATTGAAAGATGTCTATGTTTCAAGCGCCCTGCTGATTTTCTTCTGCTTTGATCACATTTTTAAGCCGGGCGATCCTTTGATCTCGCTCGAGTTGCTCAGGTTGATCTCGCCTTCCATCGTGGTGCCCGTTGGTACCGTTCGGCGCACAATTACTGGGCTCAAATTCTCTCTTTCTATCCAACTCTGTGATGGCGAACCAGTCGGCAAATTCGGGATGGTGGACTTGGTCATTGAAGAAGAAAACACTAGTATTGTCCTTGGCTGTGCTCATCATTGTAGCGCTTGGTGTGGGTCTGGGAGTCGGGCTTGGGATCGGGCTCAAGCACCACCATGGAAAGAGCAGCGGAAACGCGCTGACCAACACTGGGGGCATTGGCGGATCTAACACCACAATCAAATGGCAACCGGTGGCTGGGACCAAATGGCAAATCGAGCTACTAAATCCCTTGAACGACACTTCGGTTGATGCACCCGTCTACGACATCGATATGTTCGACAACAGTGTCATGGTGATCTCCGATTTACAGAACAAGGGACGGAAGGTTATTTGCTATTTCTCAGCGGGAACCTACGAGAACTGGCGTCCGGACGCCAGTGATTTCCATACCTCTGATTTCGGGAACAATCTTCCTGACTGGTCTGGCGAATGGTGGCTTAATACCAACTCTGAAAACGTACGAGAAGTCATGAAGGCTCGACTCGACCTAGCAAAGAAAAAAGGCTGTGACGGTGTTGATCCAGACAATATCGATGCGTACGACAACTCAAACGGACTCGGGCTAACCAGAGCGGACGCCATTAACTATGTCAATTTCCTGGCCAAAGAAGCAGATGCCCGTGGCTTGGCCATAGGCCTTAAAAATGGCGGCGAGATCATCGGCTCTGTTATCGATAACATGCAGTGGTGCGTGAACGAGCAATGTGCCCAATATGATGAATGCGCTATGTTCGACTCGTTCATCCAAGCCAACAAACCAGTCTTTCACATTGAGTATCCCAAGCCCGACGGGATCAATAACAACAACGCCGTGACACCAAAGCAACGGTCAGCGGCATGCAATGC
The DNA here is from genome assembly GCF_028827675.1 of Penicillium lagena. Lineage (NCBI taxonomy): Eukaryota > Fungi > Ascomycota > Eurotiomycetes > Eurotiales > Aspergillaceae > Penicillium > Penicillium lagena. Next base: position 1,367,688 of record NW_026623222.1, on the reverse strand, counting down.
GGCGAATGAGAAAGGATTCTCCACAGTGATCAAGAACATGAACCTCGATAACTGGGTTGAATACTGTTCCTAACTTGAATCTATTGTGCTCGCATAGTACATGCAGATGGTCCAGCAGCCAGCTTATTGGATGTATAAATAACTAGACTGTTATAATATTGCTACTGATAGAAAAAAAGGTAACTTTGCGCGTGCCTATCGAAACTACCGACTTCTGATCCGTCGTACCCATGAAGCTCGCGAGCTAGCCAACAAATTCCTTAAGGAGAACGGGACCCGAATGCCGACTTTGCGGCTATTCCCGCGCGATTATCGTGACATAACAGCAATTCACACTTTGGGTCTGCGATACCAGGTTCCGTCCAGATGGGATGTTGCCAAGTCAAAAGGAACCGGCGTCATTCATTATGCGGCACACAAGCCTGTCAAGGAGAGTATCAGACAACCACTGAATTACTATGCCAACAATGTCAGTGGCTGGTAGATTTTGTCTCGACGCTCGGCGAACTTGGCATCAAAAAGTTCATCTTTCCTCTTCCACCACGCTATATGGCACGATATACACGGATCACGAGGGAACGCCAAGAGCTGTTCAGCCTGTGTCTTCAGGTATCGCCTGGGAGGTTGTGGAAGCATCATAGAGTCTGTGGTTAAGATAGTATATTGATGTTAGTCATGTTTCATTGCAAAAGCATTTTCAATAATCGCGGGATTCCTTATTGAGTTTGCTCAAGTTGAAGAAAACGTCAACCCTGGACTGCTGTGGATGGGACATAAACAAATGCAGCCTGAGGCCGCATAGATAACCACGTGATCAGGTCTCCGGCTTGGCGATCCACGCCGCAGTTTTTCTTTCGAGTCGCATCAACCTCTTGGCGCGAATTTGAGCCACGCGCGGACCCTGGATGAATGCGTGAATTTGTTTCTATTTTCCAGCATTGTGAATTGATAACCCTTCCCCAATCAATCGCGCACCATGATCTGCAGAAGCTGTCGGACGAGTCTGCGCCTTCGGCTGCACCAACAACCCTCCGTGGCTTGGACTGCCTCTTCACGCCAATTCCCAATCGCTCGTGTCCAACTTCGATCATACAGTGATTCTATTCGACCCGCCGCCGCTCCTCAACATCCCTCCGAGGGTCGTCAACCTTCAGTCGGAGATGCCACCACGCCGTCCGCAATCTCCTCCGCTACTCCCGGAATTTCCCAACCCTTGAGCACCCCTGAAGGTGTCCACACCAATGCTCATCCCGAAAAGCCAGCGAAACCTGCTGTGCAACGCCCACCTAGCAGCTGCCCAGCGGGGACCAAGATGAACGGTCTCAACTACTTCAAGAATAAGCCCGATGTCTTCGCAAAGGAGGACTCGGAATACCCCGACTGGCTCTGGGATCTTTTGGATGATTCGGGCAAGCAGTCGAACAAGAAAATTGGCGGCGTTGACCCGAACAGTATGCGACCCGAACTACTCACATAATAGCGAAGCTAACTCCTTGTCTCGCAGCTTTGAATAAGAAGCAGCGCAAACGCTTTGAGAAAAAGCTTGCAGCGCGCACCAAAACCCTGCCCCCTCAAATCCCCGCCCATCACCACGCAAGCGATATCACACCTGCCTTCTACAACCGTGACGGCACTCCTGTGGACACTGTCGCTGATGCCACCGAGAGCCATCAGAAGCGTTCGGAGATCACGAAGAGTGCGAGAGAAGCCAGGCGCAAAGCCATCAAGGAGTCCAACTTCTTGCGTGGTCTGTAAATTGTCCCCTGCACACGCCCGGTGGTTATCTTAGTGGAAGCAATGTCAGGATTTTGGATTTCTTTCGTTATGGGCCTTTTCCTGGGCGCTCTCATACTTGCGCCTGCTCTCACTTCGAGTAGACCGGGCCTTTAGGGCAACCTCCATGTATTACTATGTCAGTCGACTTCTCAATTGTGCTACTATATATCCAATGACAATGAGATACAATATTCGCCTTTCCTCATTTCGAAGGCTACTGCGGGATCGGCCAGTCCTTATCCTGGCCCTGGCCCTCCATCCATGGCAAACAAGCGTCCCAAAGCGCTTTTAACTCCCCATCTCCTTGTGACATGATTATTTCCCAAGCGTCCAGATCAAATCGATGGAAGAAAGCTATCCAGCAAACGAGGACCATGTCCGCATAGCCCGGCTTCTCACCCTCGAGGAACGGTCCCCTTTTCCCTTCTCTGCCCTTCAACAATGTGACGAAGAACTTGGATTCCTTCTCAAGGATCTTCCACAGAGCTTGTATGCTCTCCTGGTCCGTGGGTCGCACTTCGGCAAGAGGCTTTCCAAACGCCTCAGATCGTGTGCGAATAAAGTACTCCTTACCTCTGGGATCCAGATGCCCCGCCACTCGGGGAATAATGAGCGGTCTCATTGGACTCAGCCCGCTAATAGCCTTCTCGACGGCAATCGAAAGCGCATAGCTAGCGTCGCCCGAAGGGAAGAGCGGCGGCGATGGGAAAGCCTTGTCCAGCTGAACTGCGATGGGCCTCGAGTCCATCATAGTCCCGTTGGAATTGGACTCCACCGAGGGCTTGTGAATAATCGCCGGCAGGGTGTATGGCGTGCCGACCTCATTTGGCGAAACGGCTAATCCCTTCATCAGCGGTGCGATATCGGGATATGAGATCCAGCTCTGCGTATATGGAATGCCCTTGAAGTTGAGAACCATCCTGGTCTTGAGGGTATTTGGAGACCATGACTTGGATGCGCCTGATTGAACTGTTTTTAGCAACGAGTTGTGTCCGCGGAGGAATATCAGGCACCTGGCAAATCGGAGAAGAGATCGAAGAAGTGAACAGGTTCGGAACCAGCCATGGTGATGTTTGGATGCTTCTCTTGGGATACTCGGACAAGAGGAGAAGGATGCCAGGCATGGCGAATGATAAATATCAGATCTGATTCGTAATCAAGGTTGTAAATGAAAAGGCGGGGGCTCGAGGAGATACGAGGACTACGCCACGCTCCCACGGATGTATTTGCTGGATGCTCGAGTCATTTTCCTCCAGTGCTTCTACCAATAAGTGTTTTCTAGCGCTAACTACGATTTCCTTTGCATGGGATACCTATTACCCACCTGGAAAAGCCATGTGAGGCTTGAATCAGATAAACAAGGTAGATTTCGTGGGCCTTATCCTGGTCGAAGACAGGCGATAGCAAATCTCAAATTAGGCGGGACTTTGGTCTAACCAGGTACATCGCGAGACAAACATATGTTGAACGCCTCTAGTAGTGATCTGGTTCCTGTCTTGATCTGCTTATATTAACTATCGATCGGACTGCGGTGAAACGTGGGGCATTGGCGATAAACCCCACCACCCCCTGGTTGGGACGGCTTGTGCCTTGATTATCATCATCCCAGTCAACAATAACAATGGAGAAGGTAGAAGGGCTCATCGACCGAGCTCGCCATCTTGCGCTCCATGAGGGCAAGGGCAGACCCTCCGTGGACTCATTCCACTCTTCAGTGGACTCGCATCTGGAGAAAATCCACAGTCTTGTCTCCAAGTCCGCCCCGACTGCGCACTACTTTCTCACCACCATTCAACATGACTCGCCGGCTGCGGGTGCCGGGAATGAGGCAACTGCAAATCCTCTGGCGTCGGCAGATGCCTTCCGTGCTTACATGAAAAATGCCGACTCAAATGCGCAGGGGCCAGCAAAGGAGCTGGATCTCGCTGCACCCATCTCTGATTATTTTATCTCCTCGAGTCATAACACGTACTTGACTGGTAACCAGCTCTACAGTGATGCTGCGGCCAGCGCATACACAAATGTGAATTTGCTTCGCCTTACATGAGAAAAATATGCGGAGCTTTGCTAATTACCTGCCAGGTGCTTCTACGGGGTTGCCGCTCAGTTGAGATTGATGTCTGGGACGGCGAGCTTCAAACCCCTGGGTCAAATGAAGGGGAGGAGAGCAGTGCGAGCAGTGACTCCAGTGATGATGAAAAGGGGGGCCTCAAAGCTGCAATCAAGGAAAAGGTCAAATCTAAAAGAAACTCATTGAGAGAGCCCACCAAATCGAAGTTAGAAGCCCTGCGTCAAAAGACCGCTAGAGGCCCCCAGCAAATAGCAGGGGAAAATGCATCCACCAGTCAAGTGCCAGTTCGAGGGGAGCCTCGAGTGCTACATGGGCATACCCTGACTAAAGGCACCACTTTTCGCGAGATTTGCTACGCGATCCGCGACAGCGCCTTTGTTGACAACGACCTTCCTATCATAGTCAGCTTCGAAGTGCATGCTTGTTTGGAACAGCAGCAGGTGATGGTGGATATTATGAAGCAGGCCTGGAAGGGGCTGCTGGTAGAACTTCCGTCGGGATCAGAGCAGCAGAAGCCTCCTACATTGCAAGATCTCAAAAGAAAAATCTTGATCAAAACGAAGACAATTCCCCCGACCAAAATCACAAAGCCGCCCGTGGAAGACAAAGCCCCCAACATTTCGCAGGAAACAGTTGAAAAGTCTGTCGATTCGCAGCCCCCGAAGCCCTCAACGATCCTCGAAGCTCTGAGTGAAATGGCCGTCTACACCAGGGCATATCATTTCAGTAATTTTGATCAGCCAGGTACGCAACAATATCCCGATGTGAATGCTTTGATATGCTAATGGACTGAGTAGAAGCGAAAGTCCCTTTCCATATCTTTTCGTTGTCCGAGAAGGCGGCCCGCGATGCACACATCAACCATCGTGAAGCTCTATTTGCCCATAACCGTTCCAACCTGATGCGTATCTACCCCTTCGCATTGCGTGTTGCCTCTTCCAACCCCGATCCACCCTTCTACTGGCGACGGGGAGCTCAATTGGTAGCCCTGAACTGGCAGAATCTTGATAAAGGCATGATGCTCAACACTGGCATGTTCAGCGGAACAAAGGGTTGGGAACTGAAGCCTCCTGGTTACAGAAGCACCGAGCCTTCTTCCACTGTCGCCAAAAGGCAAACACTTGACCTGGCCATCGAAGTTTTCGCAGCCCAGGACTTGGCCCTACCGCCTGGTGATCACCGGGAGAAAGGATTCCGACCCTATCTGAACTGCCAATTGCATGTTGAAGAGCCGGACAGTGAAGTTGCCACAGGCCAGGACGATATCAGTTCAGACTCGGAGAAGAGCAGCTACAAAAGATGCACCAAGAGTGCGTCAGGAAAGAATCCGGACTTCGGGGCCCAAAAGCTTGTTTTCCCAACAGTAACGGGCATTGTAGAGGAATTGAGCTTCATTCGGTTAGTATTTTCTTATTTTCTTCCACCTTGTTCTTCAATACGTCCGACAGACAGGGCGATCCTGGCATCACGAAATTTGTCCCCGAAATCCCACGATCTACTCTGTTTGTTTTCGATGACGTTTATCTCTGCCAAGAATCATCACTGACTCCCTTCGCTTCATCAGATTCAAAATAAAGGACGATGAGCTTGGTCGTGACGAGCTGGCTGGGTGGACTTGCATTCGACTCGATCGGCTGCGTGAAGGTTATCGATTGGTTCATCTTCACGACTGCACAGGGGAGAAGACCGGCGGAGTGCTGTTGGTCAACATCACGAAACACTTCTCTTAGCCTATGCAGGCTAGAGGATATTGTTCTTCGGTGACGTGAAGAGTGCAATGGAAGTGGATATTTTAAACGGGGTCGTTTTTCCGCCATTATGAAGAGAGGCCTCTCGTGTCGTACAGGGTAGCCACCACGAGAAAGGCTATCGTGATGTTGCGGTCTTTCCGGGACACCGCTTGATATGGTTCCTACCAGTGATGATGTGCCACGAGTGTTTCGCCTTGCTATCGCATGAAAGAATGGCGCCAGATGTCGGGTGTTGCCGTCGGTGATTGTTGTCGGAAACCAGCATTGTTTTGGCTGTATCACATGATGCGTTTGCGGATTTCAGAGTTTAGTCCAATTGATGGGGCCAACACTATTCTGGTAGCTTTGCTGTTACAAGACTCGGAGAATTAAAGCACGGTGCGAGTAGCACAACAATGACGAGATTAGTACAGAAACAGAGACTCTAGTACTACGCAAAAATGCAGAACCGGCGGGAAGCAAGGAGTAGGCAGAACGAAATACAGGGGAGCAGTCTGCAAAGGATAGTCTATTATCTGCATCCTGCCGATGGCGTGAGGGAATGCGGCTATCCCGACTCACATCAAATTGGCTGCGAACTAGAGTTCTTGGGGATTTAGCGGCGTTTAAACCATGACGTCCAGCAAGGATGGATAATGAGATAACCTACTGGATCGAGTGACAATAATCACCGATACGACCTCAGGATATCAGACCGATCCGACACTACGCAACAGGGTATCTTCGAAAGTCGGTGTACAATTTTACTTCCAGATAAAGTATACCAGTCCTCGGTCCAGTATGATCATACTCTAGCATCCCCCCTTCTTGCATACTATAAGCAAACAATTATGTTGCATGTATGTATTATTCTGCACGAGTATGCGGGCAATAGACCACAGTCACTACGTCCATCGAGTCTCAATAGTCTCACGGGACCTATACAAGCGTGAATTGTGGGACTCTTTAGGGCCGATCGACACACGCTCGACAATTTAGCAGTCGGATGGAAGCGAGTGGACCTCCCAAAGGTCGGTGAAGCTTTCGCAAGCGACGATGAAATCAAGATGCAAATTTGGGCACATGTCGTCTGCCGTGAGGCACAACAACCGGGCTGTTATGGGCCACTCAGCATGGCCCGATCAGCAACACCTACGGGCGGCATTCATCAAATTGATCCTTGGTGGCCTGAGATTGCAGGAGACAATCAAAAGCTAAATTCTCCGATCTGGTAGCCAGGGTTTCCGACAACGGGGAGTTTTTTTCCGTGCTCTGAGAGTTCCAGTGAGCGGGGTTTCGGCAGTGCAACAATCTCGACCTGTCAGGTTGGAATAATGCTAGCAAGGAACGAAACGTGCCGATTCAGCCAATAATCGACAGTGATCGTGATACTGCGAATATTCTCGATTGATCTGGGTCATGTCAAAGCTAGTCAACAAATCAGCGCCTCCATAATCTGCACTCCAGACCAACACCGAGGACGTCCGAGCGCAGGGCCCACCAGTGGATCGTCCCTGGGGTCATGGTGAACAGATACATCAACTTGTGATGTCTTCTGATCAACCAGTCTATGCCAGGCCGGGCACTCGCACCGAGTTACCGGCGCCACCGACCGATCAACAGTCCCTTTCTGGTCCACTAGAAAGACAATCTCGCGCGTGTCCGAAGCCAGCGCCCATGATCAGCAAACAACAAAGAACAACTCTGGATACATTTTCACCTTGAGTGGTTGGTATCTACCAGACCCGGGGTCATGATTGGCTGTGAACTTCCCGGTGGCTTGAAACCGAATGGTTGGTCTTCCTTTTGTCTACGCAGTAGTCAAGCCGTCATCCACCAGGATGGGAGCGATCGGGTGTCCTTACTGGCTCGATCGAGGACAAAGAAGGATGGTTCATCGTCGTACTATCCAACAACGGCACCTTCCGAGTTTCCGCAACAATGCAGCCGGATGAGAGATCTGTCTGCCGTGGATGCACACACACACGGGCGGGCGGGCACGTAAATGTACCTGTAGATAGCGGGACTAAAATTTTCAAAAGAAATTAGTACTGCTGGGATTTCAATTCTGCGATCGTGGGATCAAGTCCCCCTTTTTTGGGTTCTGTTCTTGGGGCCATATAAACCCCGTCCGGCCCAGTCGATAGCTCATTTCAAAGTCGGCGTTGCTAAGATTTCGCTGAAAGTTCAAATAGAGCCCGTCGAGAACGATCATCCTGGCTCAGACCACACACAAACTTTATTCTATTTACTGTCTTACATTCTCCTTGATATACAATGCCTGACTCCGTCAAGTGTGGCACGCCGGCTTGCCCGAGCTCCCTTCCCACTGACAAGGTTCGTCCTTTATTATATTTTTTTTTTTTTCATTTTGTAGATGGATGCTTACGCCGCGAGATTGTAGATGCCTGGCGTCCGGTGCCCAAACTGTGCGAAGAAGGGCAAGGAGGTCTGGGTCATCCCAGGCAAGAGCTGCCATGAGTGCGGGACGCCTTGCGCATGAAACGTTGGTTCACAGTGATCTGAGGGTCCAGAATCGCGAGACACACATTCGTATCGATGTCAAGTTTCTTGAACTTCTCGGTGATTGATTATTTTTAAAATCTCCCGTTTCCCTGTTGAATAGGGATTCGATGGTGCATTCGGCGACTATATCTGGAAATCGTTCGAATATTGGGGTTTGCATCGGACGGCCAAATGACTCGGGGCCAGGTGCAGTGGAAGCAAATTGTTAAAGTGTCATTGTATCTCTTTCTGCTAGTAATTGACGTTCCAATATCCGTACTACTGTCTATAATACCCGAACTTTTGTCTTGATCCTATAGACCTTACCCACAAGATGTTCCAACAAAAGTCCCGATGACATCATCGTCTGGTGAACATTGGAAAACGCTTTCTTACTTTTGCCTTTTGACGGTTATGTACTTTCTTAACTCAGCGCCATTATGTCTGACACCTACCCCATCGGTACAGCGGCTGAAAGTGAGCGTCTCGTTCGCAGCTGGGGGTTCCGACATGTCTTCACTTGGGAAGATGGAAGGTATTTCCCCCCTATGGCACGAAGAGTCCATGTTTTCCCACTTTTGTACTCTATACATTAGCTTTCTGACAGTATCCAAGCAACTCTCATTACTCTCCACATTCTCACGGTGGTCTGACGACGCATCTTATCCGTCGCGGCTCCCTCACAATCACTTACCCTGAAGACAACGTCAACCTTCATGGGGGCCAGGTCTTGAAAGAAACTTTCGGTGTGGGAGCTCGGATTGACGTACCAGCAGGGAAACTTCATGAGGTCTGGATCGGAAATGAAGGTTGTGAATACGTCATTGGGGAATAAGCTTGAAAGCGTTGTTTTACGACGTGGGAGATATATATTTCGCGAGTTATCAATCATCGATTGCACAATGGGGAATCAAATCCATTGTTGCTCTCTAACAGAGTACTTATTGAATACGAAAGAAAGAACCTCCTGTAACCGCGCCATAAAATCATTTCTTTAGTGCGCAAATCGGAAATCGACCCTGTGGTGGGCAATATTAGTTGGAGCTTGAGGGGAATATAAACTGAACAGACTCGGCAACCTACCTCTTGTTCCCAAGATCTTTGTTCTCGACCACGTATCGTTCCCTCTCTTCGCTCGACATGTTATCCCAGATGGCGGCATTTTTCCTAAACACACATCAGTCAGGACTAAATCAGGAGCAAAACAATGGAAGAGTCGTACTTGTTTCGCCAGATATAGTAGAATTTCGAAAAAACAAACAACGCCATGCTCCATACTGAAAGGCCAATGAGAACCTTGTTCCCAACGTGGTAATAAGGCTTGTCGTTGGTGCGGTAAATCTGTAGAGATTGGTTAATAAAATACCTCTATTGTCTCCTATAAAGGCGAACTTACGTTGTTGCCGATGATGTTGCTGGCTTGTACCGCCATGTTGTACAACGCAGTTGCAACAGTTCTCGTCCGAACCGTGCCTGCGTTCCGTGAGGTGATCGCCACCACGACGGCATGGATATACGGCATGCTGATCACGAGTGAAATACACGCCCAGCGAGACCAGGCACTGGCACTGTCTGGCATGACCTCCAGGCCAATCAAAGCCGCCAGAACCCAGAGCTCGGCAACTGCACCGAGAAGCAGGCGTTGGTTGAACCGCTCTGAAACCCATGTCCAGAAAAGCAAGTTTACGATGAAGAGAACATAGGCGGGTATCGTAAGAAGGCTCGTTTGGAAGGTCGAGAAGCCAAGCGCCTTCAGTTCCAAAGTAATGTAGCTCGTTGCGGGAACAGTCGGGACCATCCATGTCAATCCCAACAGGTAGATAACCCACATGTCATAGTCACATAGCGCATGCCACAGCATTTTGGGAGTGACGGCCTGACGATTGTGCATGCCACCCTTGCTGGGGTCATCCCGGATCACCCGGTTGACCATGATCTTTTCTTCGTGCTCAGTGAACCATCCTTTTCCACGGAACCGTCCGGCAGTCTGTGTGGGAGAGGCGGGCATCCAAAATGCGGCGACGATGCCAATAACGCCGGTGATCAAACCCTCGTAGGCAAACAAGTACCGCCAGCCACCGCCGCCGTCAGGGCCTCGGATGTGCAGAAAGCCGAATGCCAGAAATGCACCCACAATTGCAGTGGCTTCATAAGAGACCCAAAACCAGCTCAGGCGACTCGGGAGTTCTTTGGATTTATACCAGAACGAAAGAAATAGGATCGTATCAGGAATGCTGCAGCGGGTCAGCAACATGGTCAACCACATATGTCTGAGGCTAGGACTCACAAACCACCCTCAAAAAGACCCAACATAGCTCTGCACGCAAAGAATCCTGATCTACCCTTGACAAAAGCTTGGCAAGACGCGATAAGACTCCAGCAAACCATCTGCACAGGAATCCAACGATCCGGCCCGACCCACTTAGAAATAAGTTGTGATGGAAGCTCGGCAAACAGGAAGGTCAAGTAAAATATGGTCTGGCCAGTGTTATAGTCATTTGTGGTCATGCCGAGGTCGGTCAGCATATTGTCTGAATTAGCTTGGACGATATTTCCTCGATCCAGCTGGAGGGCGAAGAAGGTCATGCAGGCAAATGTGCAAACTCGGAGGTCAATCTGCATTCTCAGTCATGTTAATTGAGCTGCGACGAAGACAGGCGGATTCAGGACACACCTTTCTGACAACCTTCTTCTCTTCCTCTTCTGTCCATTCAAACTCGGGATCCCATCTGTGAATCCCCTCATAGTCCGGGATGGGTTTGTAATAACGTGGGTCCTCAGTAGTGTCAAAGGTACTGTCAATGTCCTTGTACTGCCCTCGGCGGCCCGTAACCGACAGCGAGGTCGACGATCCCGACTTCGCTGACACAGCAGCCGCTGCCTTGGTTTCCTCGTTATCAGGGACCGTTTTGCTATCCTCCTCGACTGTCATTGTGTCGGGTCTTGATCTGGATTGGAGATTGGGTACAGAGAAGATCTAGCTATGGAAAGTGGTGGATGGGAATCCAGAGCTATAAGGACAGAGCGTGCGTAGAAAGCACCATGCACACTCTATCATCACGCCATATTGTGGCACCTGCGCTTGGGAGACGTGCGCGTCTCCTAAGCCATTTCTATGCGAATGATACCATGTAGTTGGAATATGATGCCAGTCCGTGAGATCTTATGCAAGGCGTGTTGAATCCGGAAGGCGTAATAGACATCAAGCGCGCCGCCATGTGCTCTGCATGTCCTAGCGTTCCACAATACCGAGAGGAGAAGATTATCCCGACTGGTCAATTGGGACCTCGTGCTGATCTGAATCCCTCAAAAACTCCGGTTGCCGAGTCTGGTCCATCGGAGTTTTGTGCTTGCACGTATCAAACGTGCAGCCGACACAGTCTTGCCGAGGAGGGGCGTTTGGCTGGATCACGCAAGACAGGATAATGTGACGTTAGGATACGCGAGTCTAAGTCGTCCTTGGTCGAGAAGCATGTTAGACGGCCTCGTATCTAAATAAAACAACCTCCCCACTTCTCACAGACCACGGACGGGCTTGCAAGAGAGTTGAAGCCGTCTTCTTGACTGCTGTTTGCCGGGGACTTAAAAGGATTTCCCCGCTTCATCTGGATGAGTTGCAAATGGCCCTCCATTTCCCATACAACATGGCTAGTGCCTTTATGTTCAACGAACAGCCACAGCGGAGCTCCATATCGAGACCTTGATAAGATTCCGGCCATACGATCATGACAATAAAATGGCAGAAGGCGAAGAACAAGCTCTAAAGTCTTTTTTTTGGTTCAAGCCGATGGTCCGTGAATTCCGGAAAAGCGTTGCGGATAAGGCCATCACGCCATCACCAGCGACCTTGACAACACCAGAAACGGGCCAAAAGCGTAATAGTCTCCTGGATCTGCCTTTGGTCCTGAACAGTCGACGCGTTGCACGCCAGTTGATAAGCCTGAATTGGCCTCACCCTCGGGTCACCCCCGGCTATGAGTGGACGTCGCCATCGGCCATCACGCCATCTCCTGTCCACATAACGAACGAACCATAGCGTCACGTCAGAGAGGGACAAATCTGGTTTCACTCGATAATAACAACCCCGCAGCGGCGCGACTTTATTCCAATTAACTTCTTTGGAGAAAAGATGCCACTTTGGCATTCTGAACTGGGTAACTGCTGAACCCCGCGGTCGTGTCGCCATCGGAACACTCGGCCGAGATGGGTATATATATTGACATACTCTCACGTCCAGGACAATGGGACTAGCAAGCAGGAGAGATACTAAACTGGCCTCTTTGTTAAAACAGAATAACACAAAATGGCCCCCTCTCTCACCGAGACCACCGCGACACTCTCTCTCCGCGAGCCGGCAAAACAGATCCTCAAGACTGATGGTGGCTCCAATAAGGAGAACTTGATCGGTTACAAGTACGACAGGGACGTTGAGATCAACGGCACCGCCACGCAGCCACCTGCTTCCTTCCCCAACTATCTGCCCGTCTGGGATAACGAGACTGAACGGTACGTTAACGATTACGTTTGACGGTCTCACATTGTCTAACATCTGCCAGATACCCCCCTCTGGAGCCATTCGAGCACTATGATCATGGCAAAGATGCCGACCCCAGCTTCCCGGATCTGCTGCCCAAGGGTGTGGCCCAAGTGGACGACATTTGCCCGTTCATCGGTTCTGAGGTGCACGGCGTGCAATTGAGCAAGCTCTCCGACAAGGGCAAGGATCAGCTGGCCCTTTTCGTCGCTCAGCGCCGTGTGGTTGCCTTCCGGGACCAGGACTTTGCCTCTCAGCCCATCCAGGAGATGGTTGATTACACCGGCTACTTCGGCCGACACCACATCCACCAGACCTCTGGAGCGCCCCCGGGCTTCCCTCAGGTTCACATTGTGCACCGCAGTGCAGAGGATCGCACCGGCGCCAAGTTCCTGGAGCAGCGCACCAACACCATCACCTGGCACTCAGACGTGACTTTCGAATGCCAGCCCCCGGGAACCACTTTCCTGTACGTGCTGGACGGCCCATCCAGCGGCGGCGACACTCTCTTTGGCGACATGGCTCAGGCATACCGGCGCCTGTCACCCGAGTTCCGTAAGCGCCTCCACGGCCTGCGGGCTGTTCACTCTGGCGCGGAGCAAATCAACGCCAGTCTCAACGGCGGTGGCATTGCTCGCCGCAACCCCGTGACACATGAGCACCCCATTGTCCGTACGCACCCTGTGACCGGCGAGAAGGCGCTCTATGTCAACCCGCAGTTCACTCGGTACATTGTCGGCTATAAGAAGGAGGAGTCAGACTACCTCCTCAAGTTCTTGTACGACCACATTGCTCTCTCGCAAGATCTCCAGGCCCGCGTCCGCTGGAAGGCTGGCACTGTTGTTGTGTGGGATAACCGCCTGGCTGCCCACTCTGCGGTCTTTGACTGGGAGGATGGCCAGCGACGTCACATTGCTCGCCTCACTCCTCAGGCTGAGAGGCCCTATGAGACTCCTTTCGAAGGCGACGAGAACTGATTTCCCTGATATGATACAGAGTACGATCCGAGTTAATGATATCCAATACCAAAACGCACATTTTGAAGACACTACTGCCTCTCACAGTGCAAATCATAAGATTGCGGAGTGAGAAGCACTCACATGTTGTAGGCCTTTCAGCTGGCATTAAATCTTCCATTGAATATCGTCGTCATAAAGTGCTGTCACGCTTGAAGCGGTGTAATAGTCCCACTTGCCATTCGTTGAATTTCCGGGTAGAGGACGGTAGCATTTCGTTCCTTTCTTTCAGAACATCCCGCACATCCGTGAAGACCTTGGAAGGCAGCTCCAGCTCCTCGAGCGAAAGAGGCGTCACCTTCCCCAGTTCGGGGCTGAGATATCGGTCCACATCTTCCGTTTCCTGGAACAACACCTTCATGGCCTGCTGTGGTATGACACAGTTAAGGGAATTTGAATACCGCATATCGGGATTGAAGACCCAAAGCTGCTACATGTCAATACCCGAGACAAAAATGTTTGTTTGTCTAAGCGAAACATACCAACAGTCCCTCCTTCTCGCCGCAATGCACGATGAACCTTCGGGCGCTCTCCCTTTCGACCAACTCGAGCAGCTGCGCCGCTACAATTTTGTCTGCGCAGTGCGATTCCCAGCCATGGGAGGGGTTGATACTTAGTCCCGTGAACGCCTTGAGAAGTCGCCATCCATTGACAGTTTGATCTTCGACTCCTATGGTCGAATCACATTTCTCACATTGTAAGGTGATCTTGTCAAATTGCCGGGCAGCGGAACTGGCTTCTTCTTTGTTGCCCTGGAAGTAGGTCCGAGTAAGCAATCGGGTTGAATCCCAGAAAATAAAACGGTGACGCAAGATCAAGATGGCAAGTGAAGAGAGCGAACGGGAAAACTAATCGCATTAATTGGCACAGCTATTGCTCCAAAGTGTCCCTGGCCTTAATCGCACCATAACCACTGGAAAAGTCCCGAAGAACCAGATCTGGCGTCGAAAAATGCAAAGGGCGCGCAAAGCCGTGATTTCACCGGAATTCAAAACAGCCAGCCCAAATCCGTGACATCAAAAACCAAAGAGCGAAATCCATCTGACAGGAGAGAATAACTGCACTCTGGCTTCCTAGACATGAAACTGTGACGGACCGCCATTCAACCAGCACGAAGACGAAGCTCGGCACGATATAAGCATTGATATAGGGCAATAGTATCGGAGGCCATCCCATGGCAAAGAGATGGTCTCCTTCTGAGTTGCCCACTGAAAGAAAAACAAGAGCAAGACAATATGTAGCGAAAGAAAAGAAAGAACGAATCCTACCTTTTTCAATCCTATGCAATCCGACTCTACAAGCAGGAACGTCGCCGCATCAATAAGCACAGTTCCTGGAATTGCAACGACTCGACTGGCGGCTCCGTACCCCTTGAGCTGAGCGGTTTGCTCCTCTACTTTGAGAGCAGTATCTTTCGTTCCATCCTGGTCGTCTTCATGGGGATCGGGCTTGTGGCAATGCCAAAAGTCCATCATCTCAGCCCAATTTCCACTGGGGAGGTCTTTCCAGATCCATCTCCTGGGTTGGCCAACGTCTTCTCCGGTCTCGGAGGAGGACGTCTTGGTCTTCAGAAACATATTCCCGCACCTCTGACAACAGAGTCGGGTGGACGGTGACATGTCGGCCGCTGTCCAGGGGACATAGTCATCGATGGTCTCGGCTCGAGGCAACAATAGGGCTTCGTCAGATGAATCAACTTGCATCCTAAAAGAGCAGTCCTGGCTGGTATCCGTGGACTGGGTGGATACTGGGGTCACAGCAGCTCCGGTACGGGCATTCACAAGTCGCCGATACGCGTCACTGACACGCGCAGGCAGCTTGATAGTCTCGGAAACATGATTAAATGGAGGTAGAAGAAAGACAGTGGCTTCTTTGCGTGAATCTGAGAGTTGAATCGCCGGGCGAATCCCTTCCAGCTCAGGGATTCGTGGCAGCGAAGCGTAGAGTGTTATCTGACGTATGTTGGGAAGCAGCTCGGCGTGTAACCGCAGGGACACGTTTGCATCTTGCGTCCCTGGTCTTATGGACATAGCCGGCTCGAAACGTATCGGATCTGGAGACTTGGAGGAAACATCTTGGAAGGAAGCAACACTGCTATTTTTGTGGCAAACAGTGCAAACATCGCTTTGTATCACGTGATATCTAAAGGCGCCTCGATCGAGCAGTCCATTCACTCATCAATATTTTCTGATCGAGTTCTTTCTAAATGAGATACGATGCAAACTAGAGGTATTCGAAATGAATCAAGGTATGAGGCTTTTGAGCAGAATATCAGCGCTAGATAAAGATCAGACGAACCCACCCCAACCACTAAACTCATCTGAAAATTTAACAGCCGCTTTCAAAAAGAACTTTTCAGGATCACCCCAGGTAGAGGCTGACTCTCTCAATGCCCGGATCGCCTTGACATAGTGCGCATCCGTCGAAAACTCTGCTTTGATACTTTGATTAGTCGCCCATCCCCAATCTCTTCCCTTCAAATCAAAATCCCGAATCCGGTCCAGATCGATCTCGGGCCGGAGCTGTGCAATATATACCGCCAACGTCATCAGTAGCCACTGTCTGACAAGGGGAATCTGGAACTGCGTTGGGATCAACGGCAGCAAGACCCGCACAGCATGACTGGTCGTCAAAGTATGAACGAGGAAGAAATCGTATTTCTCTCCGGAGTCGACGTGCGCAGCGACCAGGAGCGCAGCGGCTAGTTCCTGGCTCTCTCGGAATTGCTCGACGGGATTGTCGATTTTCCATGCATTCCAATGGTTCAAGAGCACGGCCTCGCGAGTGCGGAATAGTGTGTCGAGGTTGTGGTCGCCTGGAGTAGCGAAGAGGCCATCCAGCTGCTTGTCTGCTCGGATGCGTCTTATAATCTCAAAAAGCGATGTTGTGTGGTAGGATGCTTCGAGTTGGGGGAGCACTGGATCGTCAAAGAATTTGTGGATGTCGCTGTAGCAGACTGCTGTAAGACCCAGGGCTTCCATTGCCAACTCGCGGCTGGACATTTCAAATGCATATGCGAGATGGATTAATGGGTGGCCCACTGTAGATGATCATATTAACTCAATCAAGTATGTAGATATTGCAGAGATGAGACATACGATCGGCGATAAGAGCGTTGAATATAGGTTCCTTGCCGGTGAAGAGATATTCTGACACCACTTTCTTCCAGTCATAGCTGAAACGCACCAGCTCGTCTTCAAAGTAGTCCACAAAGGCACGCTGGTATCTAAAAAGGTGATTTAGCTAGCTAGCGAGGCATAAGTACGGATTAAGGATTAAAACATACTCTCGACATCCCAAGTACTCTCTCCAGTCATCAGTACTAATTTCGCCAGGCGAGTCAGCCCATGGATCAAGTAACTTGGACTCGGTCTCATAGACACGAGTTAGACCATCCGCATCTGCGCCCTGCAGGTATGCGGAACAGAGAATCTAGACAGTGATCAGTCATACAAACACGGCATCCATATTCAGCACTATAGGACGAACATGAGGGGCATGATTATGGAATTTGCGATTGTTCCACAAGATGGCGTGGTTGGCATGGTTCAGCTTGAGAAGATGCTTTAGCGCGCGGGCAGGCTTCTCTTGGGCGGTTTCAATCTCGTGGACCTGAACCGGAGCCAGGTCGATGCTTTGGCCTTTCTCGAATGAGAAGATTTTGAGCGACGGCAACGAGATCGAGAACATTGTCGTCGTGTTCAAGGCGGGGCAAATGGATGTTAATCGAGGGGTTGTCAGTCTCGCGATACGAAGTGGTTGTTTACGCCAGAATCATCATGGGGAACAAAGTCAATCACGACTGTTGCACAAGATTCTCCATGGTCGTCGTCGCATGTAACTTGGGATCCGGTGCGACAGCCGTTGCAGTCGATGGGGCGTGTGAATGTTGGGAAACTGCGGCCTGAGGCATGAAGAATGATGTAATGCACGGCAGTTCGTTACCGCCTTAGTGCCTCATCATAGATAAGATAGTGCGGGCTTATCAGTCCTTAACTATGGGAGATTGTCTATTCTTCCCACCAACCCCTCTCAAAAGGCCTCATTGTGTATGCCACTCTTTGGGAGAATAAATTGTGTACATTCTTAACTTACAATTGATCTTCTAAGCTAGCAACATATACCCAGTAAGCAGTGCCCAGTCGTTTTTATTTCTCACCGTCCATCAGAGGCAAAGGCTCAGCAGGAGTACTGCCGACCTGGCCGGACAAAACCTCCATCTCGATACGAGGCCCGACAAAGTTCTTGCGGCCGTCCACAAACCATTGAATAGTCGAAATGATGAAGACTATCCCGAACGCAGCCACACAGTAGTCTGGAGAGCAGTCAGCGCTGGAAATACAGTACATGTCACAAAGGATTTATCCTTACTCATGTTGCTCCCGGTAGCAGGCAAGTCGGGTGGGAAAAGGAAGAGAACCGTTGTCAGAGTGACATAGACCAGAGAGATCTAGAAAGCAAAGTTAGCATTTTGCATCGCAGAGGATGAAGGGGTCCGTACAATGTTCAAGGTCCAGCCAACGGCGGTGGGGAGGACGAATGTTCGTTCTGGAAGCATTTTGCGGCCGCGGATGCAGTTAACCGCAATAGGAAGCCCATAGGCAAGATCCAGCAAGACCACTGATGCCGAGACAATTGCGTTGAAGGCGCTGTACTTTGTTAGTCTGGGACTGGTATACTAGGACCGGAAATCCTTACCTAGACGAGCCCAGGAAGATAAGGCCGAACACCGTGACAAGTCCCAGATTAAGGTAGAGCGCATTCATGGGAACCTTCAGTTTAGGATGAACCTTGGAAAAGAAGGGAGAGGCAGGAAGACCACCATCCCTGTCATGCTCGTGAGTATACTAGCTATTACCGAGAAGGGGGCAACATACCGTGCGAAAGCGTAAATCATGCGACTACTAGTAGTCATGATTGTTGTTGCAGCGAAAAGCACACAGATGAGAGGGAACCTTGCCATGAATCGTCAGTGCCGACATCCACGATGTTCATGTATAGCTACTCACATCAAAAGGCAAATGGCACCGGCGTTGCTCTGAGTTGCATGCTTCAGAATTGCCAGAAGCGGTGTTGCAGTGGACTTGATAATTGGCTGGATGGGACCAGCCACGAAAAGCAGGACGACGAGGAAGATCACCCCAGTGACGCATCCAATGCCAACACAGGCAATCATGATCTTGGGTCCCTCCACGGAAGGGTTGGGGATCTCTGCATGACGGTCAGACCAAATGATAGAAAGGGTGGTTGGTGTATTTGGTGGTACCTTCGATCATATGAGCAACACCGTCCTGCAAGATGGTCAGTGGCTGTCTGAATGGAAACTTGTCGCTTAGCAAATTCACTTACAAATCCAGTCACACCGAGACCTCCTTGCAAAAGCTATTCGGGTGTCAGAAGTGTTCACTAAGGTTTAGAAATTAAGACATACACCGAGCAGCCAAGCGATACCATCAGGCCCTGGAGTAAGTCAGCTACTAGCATTCAGTCTCAAGTGATCGAATCAACATACAGCCTGTCTGGTTGATAAAGCCACGGAAAACAAAACTGTACAAGTCAGCGCGTGTTCTCACGCATCCCCCGGAAGGTTAACGTACTCTCCGGAATTGAAGTTAGGGGCAGCACATGAGAGAACCGTGATGCAAATGACGGCGAAGCCAGTCAGTGACCAGATGACTTGAGCAAAATTAGTTTCGGAGCTCAAGGGCTAGAGGTGTGGCTTCTCACAGGCAGCTTTGGTCACGTAAGGCAACACGTTGTTCATCACTGCGTTGATCACAAATGCAATGATGTTGTAAGCCAGGTAGATCAGGAATTGATGCCAGCGCTGGGGTTCGTAGCTCTGCAGGCAGACATTAGAGACGAAAGTCTGGAAACCCGGAACCCTTCTTTACCTGGTGCATGAGAGAGATAACGCCGACAATCAGCTGACTGCCCAGAAGCCCCCCGGTGGCAACCAGGGCCACCCAGCCCGAGCAATTGATCCAGCCGGTGATCCAGGACAGGATCGGCATCCAGTTGTCCCACGAAACTATTTGACTCTTAGCAACGGTTCGGCGGCATGTCGACAACTAGGCACGTATACTTACTGACTGTTGAAAACAAGGATTTTGCGGTCAGTCAACACGCTCTCAAGTATTAAATCGAATGTCACTCACCAGCAACCCAATGGTATTGACCTCCCGCGCTAAGAAATCTGTTAGTAAGAGCAGCAATGGGACAATGGAGCAGCCCTCGACTGACGTAGGATAGGCCGAGAGGAACTCGGCCAGAGAAGCGGCCATGCACAAGTTACAAACACCGGCGGTGATCAAACCTGCATTGTATCTGGTCAACATTTTATCATCGCAAACAAATCCTCGGGCGCATACCCCAAACGACACTAACGCTGCCACCCGAGGGCAGACTGAGCGACAAACTCGCCGACAAGGCCGTCCATGACTGCGCCGCAACCAATTGTCAATATCCATCTTTGTCTCCAATCAATGAACATCACTTACGTTCAGAATCGCGAAGGCAAGACCCAGCATGGACCTAAACAGCACGCGAAAACGGTTAGCGCTGGCCAAATAAGCCACCCGAGATGAAAAACATACAACAGAGAGAAGTGGCGTTTTAGCTCCGCCTTGTGGCCCATCTGCGCCAACTGGGCATCATCTTCATTTGGGAATTCGTCTTTCATCATGATGAAGGGATGTGCCGTTCGAGCAGCACGGCGCAAAAAGGGATGGGCAGAAGTAAAACAGGAAATGGCAGCAGCACAAAGGAAATAAGAACCCGGTCAGCGCATGACGCCAGAAGCTCGATATGCACCTTCCCCCGTTGATCCGGGCGCATCCACCGCGGGGGCGGTTTTGACCACTCCATCGATTTTGGGGTAACTGAAGATGATAAAGGGGTGGCGTATGTATCGCAATTGGCTCGCGCTACCGACGAGCGGTGGTTGGGGCCAGTGGGAGGGAAGCAGCGCCATTGTGGATCAGGACGAGGTACAGTTTCCATGGCCGCCCCAGAGCTTATGTCAGAGTGCGCGAGTGTGATTGGACTGGGTGGAACCCTCAAGGCGGAACATCGTGGGGCGGTCCTACGCAAACGCTTCCGATGATGGTTGGAGAAAGCCGGGGATGTTGCGGAGAGGATTGGAGTATCGGGTCGGTTGAGTAATAATAATTGTGATGCAGCGACGTTGGGATTTGAGATGCAAAAAAACGCGATGTCCGGGGTCTAGGCACTTGCTTCACCATGCTTATCGCGCAGCCCCAGGGACTAGTGGAGCCCGGGGCCACTCACTTATCTCCTCGTTCCAGGGGTATTCACGCAATCTTATTATGGCACTATCGGACGGGGATGGAAGTCTCGGCACTCGATTTTTAAGTTTCTGCAGCGGATCGGCCGGGTTGGATGCCGGTGAATTAATTGGACCCGTTCTTGGATAAAATTTACCACTGAACGCGTGTGGAATATTCCATGGCGCCGATCTTCGGAAATAATATAACACGAACGATGGCCCACGACCGAGAAATTTATCTAACCACGCAGCGAGATAACTAGAGTAGCCGCTGCGAAGGTTTTAGGAACCCTTCTGATCATAAGCATTCCCGAGAACATTCCAGGACATTTGCTATACTTCGAGCAATTCTTTACCGTGGCTGACTACGTACTCGTCAGCTCAAGCTTCTCGAGATCGCAAGCTCTTCGACTTGAAGCTTCTTTTCACACTAATACATTTCACCGTCATGAGAAGAGAAACCCCCGATTTTGATATGTTAGATGGCTTAGAGCACTCGATTTTAGCAGTATTCCTCAACGAAAACTGCGCCACCCGAGTTCCTATTTACTGCATCGAGTACACAAGTATCCCAGTCTGTAGTAATAAGATACCATCCCTCGAGAGCCACCACCATAGAGAGTGCAATTGTCACTCCGGACCACAATCCCTTCAGTTCCCAACCCAGGTAAAATGCACTGAAAAAGCAGAAAGGCAGTGCAAAAATGTAAAAACATGCTAGGCTCACAAATCCGCCAATTCTCTGTCTTCCCAAGCCCCTCAAAATCCCATTTCCATTCGCACCAGTTGCGTCAAAAAACTGCATAGCTGCTAATATAGGAAGCGCACCAGCAACTAATTCAGTGACTTCCTCATCTCCCGTGAACAGGGGTAGAATGTACCGCCTCATCTGTGGTAGGGACAAGATCACACCATTGAAGGCGCCTATTCCCATCGAGACTACAGTTGCAGTCTTTGCACTTAATTTCGCTGCATCTGCCTTGCCAGCGCCAATCAACTCTGCAATCCGAGTTGTGGCCACGATGCTCGTTGGGAATGGCAGCTGCCAGAAAATTCCACTCAGGCTGGCCATGATCGTCTGCGCGGCCAAGTGTTTCGTGGATAGGTAAGATGCTGCGAGAGTGAGGATTTCAAAGGCCAAAAACTCGGCTTCAATCATGCAAAGACCAGGAAGGGCGAGCAGGATCATAGGCATCCAGTCATGGAACAATCTACGGCTCCACCCCGGCCAGCATTCTCGGTCTGCAAATAGGAGAACGTAAACGATGAGTAGGAGCGGCAGCACGTTATATGTGGCCACGACGGCGAGTGGCACGCCAATGAAACCAAAGGATAACCTCTGCAATATCTTTAGCTGTTGTTGCCGATGTTGGTTGAAAAATGGGATGGGGCCTTACCACTACAAGCAGCCAGGACATGAAGATATTCGCGGCGGTAGCCACGCCTAGCGTATATAAAATGGCAGCGAAGTGGCCTTGGGCTTGTAGATATCGCTTGACAGTCTCAAAGAGCGCAATACCGGGGGCTCCCAAGATCAACACTTTCAAGTATAGCCCGGCGAGCTGCGCAACTCTTTGATCCGGGATGATAATGCTCAAAACCCCCGAAGCGTTGAACCAGAGAGCAGCAACAGGTATGCTGATGCACCAAAGTAGAAAGGTCATACGCTGCACATGGAGACCAACTAGCGCGAAGTTTCCAGATCCATAGGCTTGAGCGCAGAGTGTATCAAGTGTGGTAGCGAGACCTTGAAAAACCACTATTCCGGTGACATTCGAAGTCACGTTGGCAAGGCTTACGGCACCAAGCTCAGATGGCCCAAGCCTCCCCGCGATAATGATGCTTGTAACAGGGACTGAGTAGTAGAGGAGGGATGCCAACACGAGAAAGCTCGAGTTGGTACTCAGGAATTTGAGCTCGCTTTGCCAACTTCCAGATGAGTCCGGTTCTCCCCTGTCATCGCTGTGGCCATCTGGAACTTGCTCTGATGCCCACAATAATGAAGTTGTCTCTCGAAGGATGTTGGATGCTGCTGATCCGTCAGTAGATTTCTGGCGCAGGGAACTAGGCACAGCGTGCGTATGGGTCATTGTGGCGTGGCAGCACGGTGGTTCGAATGTTGAATGTAAAGCGATGCAAATTTTCGGGCATAGCAGACAGAAACAACCAAAGATAGATTAAACCTTTACCAGGTGCCCGAGATATATAGACATCAAGCCCGCGTAAGAGCAACTATCAACATTCCATATTATCTTGAAGCGCGATTCATGATGATCGTTTGAGGTTGGCGGCTTCAGTCACGGGCAATCTCAGTTAGGACTCCAACAACGAGCGACAACGACTGCGCACGGGCAATATTGCGGGCGTCGGAGGCGCTAGTGGACAAACACCCTTTTTCGGCCGACGATATCGGCCATGGGCCAGAATGACTAACAACTCCCTATCAGTAATTATCAAGGCAGCGGAACCGGGTGGGGAGAAAAGACTCAAGACAATTATAAGTCCAGTGGTCAACCCAATTTCTCTATCGAATTGTATCTCACTCAATCTTACCCAGGGCCAAAGTTGTATTGGTCTAGATCATATACCGCAAAGCTTTCAATTTTATCATCTATGAGTGAAGTTATCCGTCGACGAGTCACTTCTGCCAAGGGGCGTCTTGCGGAGAAGACACGAAGCAAACCAAAATTATTAGGATGGGTCCTTCCTCGACAGACAACCACTTTCGCAGACGAAGGCTGTTGGACAAACATTGATGCTGACGTGACACCGCTGCACTGGATAGGAGTTGGCATAGAGAGAGGAGTAGACGACAGAGTCGTAGCTAGAGTTTCGGATTAATTAGCTATGAATCCTTCAGGCCTGTCTGGTTAAATTACACTTGCACCATGTGAATTATGATCGATGTAAGAAGTAGTCAACTCCATAAAGTTTGACTGGATCTTCTAAGACTGCGAAAATTTCGGGAACTCGAAATGCCAATTGAGTACTCGGTAAACAACACAGCGACACCAATATGGATAGAGTAACAAGAAAAAGCTTCATGATATTGTTTATTCTCTTTTGTTTTCTCTTTTGTTTTCTCTTTTGTTTTCTCTTCTGTTTTCTCTTCTGTTTTCTCTTCTGTTTTCTCTTGGCTTCTGCTCTTCTAAATGAGAAGCCGTTAGCTGCTACCTTTTACAGCACTTTGGGACTCGTCCCCACTGTCCACCTGTACATCGGCAGTTGGCTTCCAACGATTCAAATAATCAGGATATCCGGAGAGAAAAGAGTTTGTCCACGGATCATGTTTGTCCCAAGGCCATACATCAAAATTACCGCACTGCCCCAGACATTTTTGCGTGAAATAAATTTCCTTTTAAGGATAACCATCAGCGAGATCATTAGCATCAAACTGGTTACTTTGGGAGCAAAGGATGGGAGGAAGGTCTTACACTGGCGAGCCAAGCATAGCTATCGCAATTTGCATATGCATGCTTAGACATAGACGGGTCGACATTTCTCAGTAGATTTGAGCCCGAAGGAGTATTTGCGCCTGAGAAGTGTTGAAAATCTTCAACAGACAAGAAACCCTGGACGTTATTTTCACCCTGGGCATTCTTTTTATTCAAGAATTCATTTACAGAACTTAGCCCAATTTCGTACCAATGACTACTTGACCATCAGTTTTCGATATTCTTAAAGGGGCGAGGGATATCACGCACCCATACTCATGGATTAGCGTATTTGCTAGGGTGTCCATTTTCAACGACGCCGTGGTTCCCAGATCATCACACTCCACCTGATCTAGATTTCGCATCCACTCAGTCATTTCCTTCATGCAACAGTGGATAATGACGTCTCCTTCGTGAGGGTCCTGCACACCCGCATCCTCTTTCAGATATCCGTAAGTCGAAGAATCCGGGCCTTCGACGCTAAACGTATAACAGTAAGGGGGCGGTTTATCTCCGTCAAGAGAGCACCAGTCGGTAAAGTCCTCATTGTCGATCCATATGCTATTTTCTGGGCTTCCCTGCCGCTGTAGTTGATCCTGCATCTTCTTGTAGACCTTTTTTACGATCTGTTTCCCATCCACTCCGTTGGGGGTTGGCGGGAAATAGGTATCGAAAACAGAATCAGCGGAACCCCGATCTAGGGCCTCAATAGCGTTGTTGATCAGTGTTAAGCTATCTTGCCAGCCTTTTTCGTACTTTAGGAGGTAGTCCCTATCGTCGGCGTTGTTTTCATCGAAGTTTATGTATCGAAACCTTGCCCCGGAGTGATAGCCATCTCTAGCAGCGAGAGTTTTTCTTGCATCTGAGAAGCTGTATGGCAAAATTATGGACATTCAGCGTCAAATTTATCATGTACTGTGTGCCGGGGAGTAGGGGCCACTCACTTTGGGATGGCCAACGACGAGCCGACGGAAAGAAACACAAGAAACAGACTATACATGTTTCGCATAAATAGAATCGACATGGAGATGTAAGGAGATATCTCCCACACGAAAAGCGCCTTTTATACATACTTAAAAATTGTTTACGGGACCGACGGGCGGGCTGGAAAAGGGGGCCGAGATGCATAACGGCCCACACAAGGTTGTCAAAATCTTTTACAGCATCTGGAGCCAATATTAGGGGGCCAAATTTATAAATATAGCAAACAATCTGCTCCTATTCTCCGCTATAGATCAGTTGTAAATATGGGGCGGAAAATCTTGGACTAGGGCCAACCCCTGGGCTAATTAGACTCTCATGCATAGCAAGTGGCCTTCGAGACCAATGAAGGCAAAAAGGCTGCGCAGTGCACGAAGAACACGGTCGAGCTTTACTGTATTGGGCTTTTAATTCAGTGACGCTTTGAATGCCCAGGCTTGTGAAGGACCAAATCCTATTATCCAGCTCTGCCTAACATGGAGAGAAGCTTTTTACACCAGTGACATGATAGGCAGTGGAATCCAGCATCTGTATGACTGTGGCTACCTTTATAATTTTGTGAGCGGTGCTCTCATTAACGTCACCTTACGCAAGGCTTTCCCTCCTACGGGAACGCTTCTTGCAGAGCCGATATACGATCATTCTGCAATTTTGGACTCTAAAGAGCATGCTGATTATACTCTGGATGAACTAGCCGCAAATGAGTATGAACAGGGGGAGGAAGGGGAAATGGTACCATGAAACAAGGATTTCTTTCCAACGTCGATCCAACATGACATGTCAATATCTACTTCGTGACGCTACAGAAGTATTAGAGGGGACTGGATTTAGCGAATAAACTAAAATTTAAATGTTTCCAGTGAGATAGAGGGGAAAGTTCCCATACATTCCTCCATTTGGTTCTTCAATTTGAATCCGAATCCACTTCTGTACCCAGAGAACAATGAGCAGAGAAAGAAATCCTTAAAAACAAAAGTAAGAGATTACTAGATCAATAATCAATCGTACATCTTCCATCTCAAAGCACAGAGCCATAACGAAACAAACGAAGTCTTGATCTCAAAACACAGGTAACCCCGATGAAAAAGAAGAAAGAATCAAAAATCGGTGATCAACCAGGTGTACACGTGGGTGATGTGATGGCCCTCGAGCCCATACTCCTGTTCCATAGCTTTATTCTCCATGCCGAGACGTTTACGGCACATAAGCCAGCCAGCGCCCGGACAGTCACGCAGGTGGGCGAGGAGATCGTCCCAGGGCCGGAAGATGAGCGAGCGACGGAAGAACTCACGGCCGAGGAACTCCTTGTGCTTGTTCTCGGGAACCTCGGGCGGGACCATGGCGTTCAGAGTTTGCGGGGAGAGCAGGCGCATGTAGCGGTTTTCGTCGAAGAGTTCATAGCATCCATTGCACAGGTAGGTCCTCTGGAGGCGCTCACGGTCAAGCGACACGTAGGGAAAGTCGATGGAGACAATGCCCGGATGGATGCGGCGTGCGGAGTTCTCGTTGAGCTTGAAGGGAGGGAACCAAGGCTCCTGGGATGCCCAGACTGTCGGGATGGCGGACGGCGGGGATGCGAGCAGGGCCGGGTTGAAGTTGATCGGCTCCAGGGGCACAGAGCGCAGGTAGTCGAACCATTTCAGATAGCTATGTTCGACCTCGCTTGCATCGGCATAGATGATCTCGCCGTGGCCGATGGTGTGCTTCAGGGCCTCCAGTGAACCGTGGATTTTGACGGCGTGCTTCAGGGCCAAGCGGACCGAGGCGTGCAAGACACGACGATGGGGGATCAGACGGCGAATCGGTTCAGTTGCGTTGAACGGGATCTCAGTGGTAAAAGTGCCGTTGACTATGGACAGAGTGCGAATAGTTGGAATTTCCTTGAGCTGCTCCTCAGTCAAGCCGTAAGCGATGCAGGCCACGCTGCGAGGAAAGGTCCAGTAGGACGGGTTAAGCTTGAGACAGGGCTGGCACACGCGCTCGCAGGTCGGAAGAAAGAGACACTTGCCCCTCTCGCCGCAAGAGCGGCACTTTTCGTTCTTCATCTCGCACCAGACGTCCTTGATGGAGTGTTGGTTGTCGGTTTGGGTGGAGTGCAGGATACCAGGCATGTAGGGCGCGAACTTCAGCACTTCGACAAATATCTGGCAGCTCTGGACCGAGTAGCGGGTGACGGTGGAAACGGCAGCAAACTTTTCAATGGTAAGGAAATCCATCTCGCTGACGATGCGGTCGACGATCTCCTGCGGGATTCGCTCGAGCTCACCCAGCGAGGAGGAAGTCCACTTTGGCTCGACGACGAGGGCGGGCTCGATCCCAACGTGCATAACCTCCTGGTGCTGAATAGGTCGGTCGAAGGTAAGCCTAAGCAAGATTTCGTTGGTCGTCCAGTTGGCCAGGTCGGTGTACTCAGCCCACTTGGGTAGTCTATTGATGACTCGCTGCATGGTTTTCTCCGGGCAAAAGAAGTTCTGGAAGAAGAGAGGAAACTGGAGCCAGACACAGGGTCTGGAGTGCGGGTTTTAGAGGCGAGAAAGGCTTTGGAACACCGAAGAAGCAGGTGAAGACTGGAGATCTTGAAGCTCAAGTCCTGATCTTGAGGGTTTGTGAGATCACGTGATGATTGAAGGAGATGCACGCAAAGGATAAGGATGACAGGATGAGGAGAAGGGCGAAGGAACAAGAACTGGGATTCAGTAAATGAAAGCCTCGGTGCCATGGCGACCATAATACGGTGACCACAATACGCAATAAGACGACGGGCATCTCACTTACCCTTTTAGGAAGCACCAGATGCTTCAAAGTGGCAGTGGTTCATTGTATGGGTTCGTTCAAAGCACTAGACAGAAAGGAAAAGGCACATTCCAGATTGGCAATCAAAAAGTCTTTCTAAAAGGCAGGCGATGGGATATCATCAAAGCCATACACATGAGAATTCAAATATGTCAAAATGTTAGTATATACACACGGGCTGGATAGTGCAGCTCACGCAGGGACAACATGGGGAAAAATCTATTCCACATCCTCCATCGGGTTTGCAAGGTGATCAGTTCGCACAATGTAATCATCTTCATCTTCACCATCCACCACTCCGTCCTCCATATCATCATCGCCATTAACAGTGCCATACTTGCGTGCAAGGCCAGAACCATTCACCGAACCAGTGACCTTGAAATTCTCAAGGGACGAGTCAGACTCAGGACCACCTTGAGGTCCCTTCGCCTTTTTACCAGCAACTCCCTTGCCCTTGCCCTTGTTTCCTGTTGCTGAGTGTCCGCTCGCACTGCGAACAAGGCTTCCGGGCCACTGTTTCAATCCCTTGAGGCGGCCATGGATGCCCCCAGCGGGAGTCGGAGGGACATCTCCATTCATCGTGGGAGGCTCCTCAGCAGAGGCATGGCCCCCTAAGTTAAACGCCTCCATAGCCTCGGCAATCGTCTGCGGGGCAGCTGCACTGGGGTCTTGCTTCTGCTTGTCGACCGACTCGAAGGTCTGCCGAATGCGTTCAAAGTGTTCGAGTTCCTTGGCACTGCAAATGGTCAGTATTGTCGGTAATTATCAGCTTCGGTTGAAAATTACATACCTAACACTTGGAACAAGCTCAGTCTCAGCTGAGAAGAAGTCCTCCTCCTCGACCATCACAGCCACATCGTCCGGTGTAGCCAGATAATCGAAGAAATACGCCGTGCTGACGGGGCCTTCGGGTAAGCGCTTGATCTTCTCGTCCACCGCGGTGGCCTTGCGGGTGATGGCTTTCAGCATGGCATCCGAGCACAGCGCATACAGATCGGCACCGGTGTAGGTCAAAGGCAAGCGCTCGGCAACGCGGTCAAGAGATACGCCGGGGTGGAGTGCGAACTTTCGGGTAAGTGCCTCGAGAATAGTTGCTTGCTTGTGGTGCGTATCGGAGACACCCAGGTACAGCATCTTGTCGAAACGCCCAGGACGAAGCAGGGCAGAGTCCAGCAGATCAGGACGATTGGTCGCTCCAATCACAAATACTCCACCGCTGTTCTCCTCACCACCATTCATACCATCCAGCTCCGCAAGCAGTTGGCTGACAATGCGATCCATGACACCACCACTGTCGCCCTGGTTTCCACGCTTGGGGGCGACAGAGTCCAGCTCGTCGAAGAACACAACGCATGGGCGAGCGTCCCGCGCACGCTGGAAGACCCGGCGCACATTCGCCTCAGATTCACCAATGTACATATTGAGTAGCTCGGGGCCCTTGACGGAGAAGAAATTCAAAGAAAATTCGGTAGCAATGGCCTTGGCAAGCAAGGTCTTGCCCGTACCAGGCGGACCGTAGAACAGGATACCGCTGCGCTTCTTCATGCCCTTGGCGAAGAGCTCCGGTCGCTCAAGCGGGAGCTGAATGGTCTCGATTAGAGCGTCCTTGACGTTCGTCAAGCCACCAACATCGTCCCAGCTGACGTTGGGGATCTTGGGTGCACCAATCGAGTCGGCAAAGTTCTTCCGAGCAGCCTCGACGGCGGCATCGAAATCGGCTCTGATGACACCCCGTGCGCCGTCCCCGCCTGCAAGGAGAACATCTCTGACACAAACTTCAATGCCAGGAAGCTGCTTGCTTGCAGTCGCAGCCAGTTGTTCTAGACGAGCAGTTCGGGCTCCGGCAGCTCGCTCCACCACGTCAACCAAATCGCCAGCAACCAATGCAGCTGTCTTCAGGGCGACAGTGCCCAGATCGACGTCAGCAGAGAGGTTGATACCGCGCTCTGCCACGGCATTTCGCAAGATACCTTCACGCTCTTTCTCTTCGGGGGCCCCCATCTCAAACTCGTGAGTGAACATGCTCCGAATACCTTCCGGAATCTGCTCTACGTCGGTGGTGGTGGCAATGATAACACGGGCTTCATTCACAATATCCGCCATGGCTGTCACCATTCGGTCTGCAGTGAGGACTTCAATGTGCTTGATCAGCAGCGCGGTGCAGTTGGCACCACAGTGGAAAGCACGCTCGGCCCGCGCCTTCAGATAAGCCTCGGTCTTAACATCGCCCCCATTCGCCCCACCTTCTGTCAAGATATCGTAAGCGTCAATTGGGAAAGTGTGTAGACCGATGTCTGCGCAGGATCGAGTCGCGACAGTGGCCTTGCCGATGTGTCGCTGCTGTGACTGGAGCAGAATCACAACGGGCTTCATTCCCAGCTGGATCGCCCGAGGGCTTGTCGCAGCCGCCATCAGATCACGGATTCGCTCTTGCAGAGGGGGAATGAAAGCATGAGGCGGGTCCGAGATGATTCCATGAGCTGGTGAAACGCCACTGCCCGTTCTGGAAATTGTCTTTGCGCCCAACCAATACTCCCATCCATTACCCAAAACGCCAGGAACACGGCTGATGTCGCTGCCAGCCTGCACCATGCGAGTTGTAGTCGGGTCAATTACGGCCACTCCACCCCATTGGTCCTCTCCCGTTTCCTCCAGCTCTTCTACGGAAGAGGGAGCTACCTGTCCAACGCGGAACCATGCGACACCAACTTTGCGTGCTCCAGCAGTATTGGGGTCAGCCACTTGGCCTAGCCGACTAGTGATGTCTTCTTCTTGGTTCACAGCATCACCGCCAGCAGTTCCAAAGACTGCCCTTCCAAGTCCCTCGTCGACACTGATGCCGACAAGATCACCACTCTTCAGAATTCGCCGGCGCGATTCGAAGTACTGCTTGAGTCCGGCGAATAATGCAGGTTGCAGGACACGATCCATAGAGAGAGGAGTAGAGACTTTCATGAGAGTAACTTCCTTGGCTAAGGGTGGATTTTTGGTGGTCGCATTCTTCATGTGGTGGTGCAAAAGACCAGCTTTCGAGGGCCCGTTGGCAGAGGCAAACGTCATGGGAGAGATCCGGAGATATTTGGGGTTTTCAATATTGCTGAGGAGGAGCGGAGGAACAAAGACAGAGGGAGTCAAGCGCGCAGGTTGTAGTTGGGAGATGCTTGACCGGCGGTCCCCAGAGTGATTGATGGCATACCGAGGTTTCGAGGAAGGAAGACCGGCAAGACCGAAGATCTTGACCGGACGCCAGTCGCCAGAATCCTCGGCGCTTTCATTGAAGCTCCCGAATTTCAGCGATGCGAACATATTCATCTGGGGCTCCTCGGACGCTTCGATCCTCACCCAATCACCCGAAAAACAGCCGATCTTGGCAAGGGTGCTGATATCCACAAACACAAACGAGTCCACGTCCTCATCGTCTCGCGGGCGAGGATGGAGCACCTCGTTGGGAACTTGCTGCAACAGTCCTTCCACTTTGAAGACCTTTCCTCCACCACGGCCGGGCCGCATGGTGGCCGATGTGAAATTCGACGCAACCGAGCCGGGTGTATGGATGCCGTCTACTCGTCGGCCGCCTGCACGGGGAGTTGCGGAAGTAATAGAAGACAGGACGCCAGAGGGCGGCTGTGGCAATTCGGGGGCCGTGAGAGAGATCATGTCCTCCAAAGACTCATCTGATGAATCACTCATGGAACCCACCGAGCCTTCCGTCTCCGACTCGTCCGCGGCGGATGTGCTCTCCATTTCGGTAGTCTCGCCGGGCTTGTCCTCCGCAGCCGAATAGAACGCTTCATTGGAAGTGTCATCCGCCTCATCTTCGGCCACTTGCTTGAGTAGAGCCGGTCTCGGGGGTAGCGACTGTTGTGGGCGGTTGGCCTGAGGGCGCGCTTGGACGAGCACAACCTTGGTCGTCGGCATCAAAAGGCCTTGCGCCACCGGCTCACAGAACGAAATGCGCGCGGGAGGTGGCGGCGCGTAGGTGATGGGATGCGGTGGCAGCGGAAGTGGAAGCACATCCCCCGCGTGCACAATACGCTGAGCCCCAAGAGCCTCGCGCACCGCAGCGGTCAGACGCTGCTCAATGTCCGCCGCAGCCTTTTTGGAGAATTTCTTCGCGTCCGCCGCCCTTCCCGTCTTCGGCCAGAGTCCATTGGGCCCCTGGTTAGATGTGAACCCTCCACCAAACTTGCTCTGCACATCGTCGTGATTCCGAAGAAGGTGTCGCTCAACACTCACAAAGATTGTATCCAAGTGAAGCGGGGCGACATCGAGGATCCGAATCTCGACAGTGCGGTGTGCTTGTAACGAGTTGCGCGAGGCATCCAGCTTCCCTAGTGCCTGGAGGAATGATTGGAGCGAGTCGGCCGAGTCCGGGAACAGAATGGTCGAGTGGGATATGGGTGCGTGCGATCGCGGGGTGGTCTGGATGCGGACGGGCAGAATCGTCCAGGTCTGCTCCTCCACGGTGGTGTAATTGGGGGTGTGCGGAGAGATGGCAACGTAGAGGACTCCATCGTCGGTCACTGGGCGTACTTTCAGTCAGGGCGATTGATCGTTACCGGAAAGGATCCGCCACTTACCTTGAAGATCGCGCTGCTGGAAGAGGTCGTTGGCGAGGTCCTCGGATAGGACGCCGACGTTACCACGCAGCTGCGCGTCCAGCACGAGGCGCGCTGCGATCGGGGCCTTGTTGCGCAATCGCGTTTTGCCCGCCTTCCGTCTCCGTTGTCTGGGCTGATGGGAGCCCTGCCCGTAGTGCTCGTGGTCCATAGCCGGGGGGGTGGCTTCTCCGACCGACTTGCCGGCGGCAAAGAACGAGCACGGTTGACCGGGAGGTGTTGATGGTCAGGAGGAGGCGGAGGGGAGAAGGAAACACGCAAAAGACCAACAGGTTTCACTCATAGACGACTAGACTAGGATTCGGAGGTAACTTCGAGGGAGAGGAACTGCGCCGACTGGAGAGACAATCCGGGGGAAACTGCAACTCGGCACCGCCCGCTGCCCGAAGCCGAGGTCCATCCAGCACAACAGAAGGTAACTATGCCAGTACTAAGTACTTCGGTATATTATTATTTTATTGGCACTCAAAGTAAAGTCGGCAATTCATTTTCATACACACAGTTTTTCCTTCCCAGAATTCTTAGGAGTTGTGTACCACGGTGGCGACGCGGGTCGCCGACATGCCTGTGACTCGGCATCGGAAGTCTGGACGAACAGGAGTCACTCAAGCAATGGCTAGAAGTGATTGTACTTGTGCTGCGGTTGGATATGGTTTGCAATATGCACATTTCAGTTAATTCAAAGCCACGGTTTTCTGATCGGGGTGAACCGAATATATATCTTAGTAGGGTCCGTGTATAAAAGATCAACAATCCAGGTACGCTACCGAGATATCCCACTACTTGCACCACCATTAACACATAAATCCAGACCAGGGTTACAAACACCCCAAAACCCAGTGAACAACATCCACCATCTACCGAGCGGCCGTCCAGGCTGGGCAGCATTTGAGGGCGACATTCGAGCAAGGTATTGAGAGTAAGTATCGTTAGTGAACGTGGTCCCCCCGACTGATGCAGGGGAAAGATTGAGTACCATAACCAGGATCTTGGCAAGTTTCCGACTGTCATCAGAAGATCCCCTGTTCTATACCCTGCTGCGACACAACGTTGAATTCCTGGATCGCGCTGTCATTTCAAACCTTTCAGACGGGAATTCAGACACTAGAGACCTCGCGAAGATGTCTGCGAAGATGTCTGCTGCCGAAGTGACCCGTGCTGCCAAAATAGCAACGGCGAGAGAAACGATGGCTCTCATGACGGCAACCCAACTAATTCAGCTTCTCTCCATAAATCTCTACTGAATCACCAGGCCAAATTCAGCCGCGTCTTTTTTATAAAATCTGCTGTAGCCACTCCTCCCCCGACAATGCGTGTTCTAAGTCTCAATAACCCTGGAAGAGGGAGGGCTCGGCGTTCGTATTCATGCATGGCCAGCCTATATTGCCTCCCGTTGGCGATGTGCCAAGTGGTTAGGGTTAGCCGTACGAGCGGCCAACTGCTGCAGCTCATATTCAGCATTGTTATTATGGAGCAGGAAAACCAAAGCATGCCCGTGCGGTTGCTGACCAGATGATTGATTCTGTATGCCATTACTATTTGTAGGCTATGGTAGCACTAATAATAATGAGTGAAGCAAGCCTGAAATACCAGCTTCATTTGACAGTTTCACGCGAGAGCTAGCTTGGAGCATGGATCATGGTGCTAATTCAACATTAGCGACATGCCGTGGGGTCTTTTGGGTGGCATCATGGATTAAAGCGATATGATATAGTCAATCGATCTACAGAATCATGAGCCTCCGTTGAGGTTCAGGTACGAAGGTAAGATCACTCTATATAGGGCGGATGAACATCTAGTCCCCGGTCACGTTAATCATATTGGGGCACAGTCTCGCTCGTTCTGCATCACATCACGTTATCGCTGTTCTTCCCGCCCTGATGGCGGACTCTGGAACGACGCCCTGCCGATCAATCGAGGTGTTCCAATTCCTTCGTTGGTGCTCGAGCGGCCAGAAAAATGGCAGCCTGAGAACCAAGAATAGAACATTCAGGCATCCAGATAAGAGGGCGAGATTTTCTCCGCCAATGGTGTTCGATCGCCCAAAGATGGAACCCTGGGACCCTGGATTCTGGTTCGGAGAAGGAGTGCGTACACCCACCGAAAGAAGAAAAAGAAGAGAACTCACTCGAAGGACATGATCACTCTGAAATCAATGGGACGGCATTGGCTCCAGCCGATCGGCCCCTTTGCCCGTGTTAGTGCAGGAAGGCTGTTGTGGTTGGGGCGGTGTGGCGGAGTCCCCTGTTAGGAGAAAATCGGAAGATCAAAGGAACCCGATGGAACGGAGCAATCCATCCGGCCGGTCCGGAAGGGCCTCCACTCGTATTCGGAGGAATGATGGATTCTAGGCAGAGAGCTGACGCCGTGGATGCCTAGAGGGCGTGCGGCTCTGTGGGAGGTGACGGTGTATTACCAGGAGGACGCACGTTGGTCGTGTAAGAATGGGTAATTCGGTAATCCCCAAACACCCCCAAGCCAATCACCATCGCCGAGCACATCCCCCTTCCAGCCTAGCGCGCATCGTCTATCAGGCAGACACTTGCGTGTTCGCCAACGCCTTCTCCTGTTCTCTCCCCTGTTCTCCATCTCTTTCTCCACGGTTCCTACTCTTGAAAGTGAGTCTTAGATGTCCTGAGGCCTCGTTTGCTGCCGTTGGAGACTGTTCTTTGATTTCGGTCGACTTTGTGTTGTCGAACATTGCCCGATCGGCGGATCCCGTTCCACGCTTAGAGGGTCCATCATCATCGCCTGTCGACCAGCTGACACGCCCGCTTCATCGTGGTCGATTCATCCATCCTGAACAGCATCCGGTCTGGCGCTGTATGCCCAGTCACTTGGAGAGACAATCTGCGACCGTCTCGTTACCCGCCAACGTGAGGGTACACCGCCGCCTTCTCTTATCAGCCTCGACCACATCAAGATCACCCGCTTTGTCGACGAGCACGGCGGTATATATAGACCAGCCGCCGACCCATCGGAGTGACTCGCTCAGCCGATCGTCCGTTTTCGAATCATCCAGGCAATCAGCCATTTCCTGTGAGTCATAGGCCCAGGCCAATCAGTCGCTGACAGCCTGTTCATTCCATCCGCGATCTGCCGCTAACTCCATGTAGACCGGGCGCAGCTATGACAGCCTCTGTCGTTGAACCCGCCCGGGTGCACCCCCGCCGGCGGCCGGTCTTAAGCACCGACGCTGCCCCCTCGTCCGAGGCTCCCTCCGGCCCATCGAAGATGCGCTTGCAAAAAGGAGAAACGTTTCACTCGCCGACAACCCCTCCTGCCGAGGACCGTGATCCGGTTATGAGTGTACGCTCGCTGCCTCGTCGCTCCCCAACGTCTCTGGAGGCTATTGCCGCCAACGAACACCGGATGACCTCGCTGCTCGGCCGTCTCAGCTTGGGGACGGATTCGGAGGAATCCAGCAGCAAGGATCTCAACCGCAAAATCGACACTGCGATCCCGTCTGCACCCTCTGTTGATGAGGATGGCTCGGATGATGAGAAGATGACCCATCAAAGCCACAGCCACGAGTCCGACAGTGGACTGGGAACCTCGGTCAGCAGTGTCGAGAGTGTCTCTTCAGATAAGAACAACGGTGAGTTTTTAGTCCCAACCTCCGTCATCCCCTTGGGGGAGGGTGAATGCCATATTGTCCCGTTGAGGCAAGTGCTGATGTATAAAACACAACAGTGAATGAAAAAGCGAATGCCCTCACGGGCACCACAGCAGCAACTTTCGACAAGCGCCAGCTGGGATTGAATGCCTGCAAGCAGATCGAGAAGTTCATTCTGGCTCCTATACTGAAGGAATCTCGATTGAAGCCATTCCATCCGCTGGTGCAGAGTGTACCTCAACGCATTTTGAATAAACAGATTGTCTGCCTTCGCGATTTGGAGAAAACCCTATTGTGGTTGGCGCCGGTAAGTGAATGATTCGATCAATGGGCTATTGGCGTTTTGGGTTCGAACTTCTAAATCTTTCATTCAAGAAATCTGCTCCTACTCGACTTTCCTATCTCAACTTTTGCGAATTCACCATCCAGTGTCTTCACACTTCGGCCTCGCACCTGAACGCGCGCGACCAACGTCTTCCTGCCGACCGCCCATACACTAACGGATACTTTCTCGATCTTGTTTCCCAGGTTAGACGCTACGCCGCCATGATTCGTGAGTCCCGCGAGCGGATTGAAGCCGCTCAGGCGGCCAGGTCGGCCGATGACAAGAACGAAAAGGCCACTGAGCCCACCATGTATGCTATCTACCTCTCCCACCCCGACAGCTTCCTAACTGGCAATCATAGTACCGGAACACTCAAGCTCGAAGGTGGCTTGTCCAAGACCGGAAAGCCTGCCGAGCTGGTCCTCGTGCAGGAGGATGGCAAACCCGTCTCGATGCGCACTGGGGAGCCCTACGAGGCTGATCTCACCAGCCCGGTTTTCAAGCGCATGATGAGTTTCGATGAGTCGGTTGATGAGGGTGTGCAGCGTTCTATGGCTCGCCGCAAGAAGAATGCCCCGCCCATGGACATCAACCAGAAGTGCAGTCATTGTGACAAGGTCTTCAAGCGCCCCTGCGACCTGACCAAGCACGAGAAGACTCACTCGCGCCCGTGGAAGTGCACGCAGCCATCTTGCAAGTACTTCCAGGTTGGCTGGCCGACCGAGAAGGAGCGCGACCGTCACATCAATGACAAGCACTCCAACACTCCTGCTTTGTTCACCTGCAGCTTCAAGCCCTGCACCTATGCCTCCAAGCGTGAGAGCAACTGCAAGCAGCACATGGAGAAGGCCCACGGCTGGGTCTACGTTCGCTCCAAGAACAATGCCCGTGGTCATCACGTCAAGCGCGGCTCGTCGTCCGTGCAGGCCACCCCCCAGACCCCCAGCGTGTCCACTCCGGGCTCGAAGCCAACCGACTTCTCCACCCCGACCAGTGGCCCTAGCCCATCTCCTCTGGAGTCGAACATGGGCTTTGCGGACAACTCCAACTTCAACTTCAACGATCCTCCTGCGGCCCCTTGCAGTGATGACTTCCCTCTGTTTTTGGAGAACTCGCCTTACCATACCTCCTCTGCGGGACTGAGCAACGACGTCGACCCTTCATTCGGGTCTTCGATGAATCTCGACGCTTTCCAGGCCCAGTTCGGGGCCGGCGACCCGAATGGTCTGATTTCGTCTCTGGAGATGCACCGCCAGTCCATGAACACCATGTCTGTCCCCTCCGCGGACTCGGTTCCGGACCTGATGGGCCCCGTGTCTTTTGATGGCTCTCCGCTTGCCTCCACTGAGAACGCGAGCCTGAACTTTGACCTGGAGTGGAGCCAGCTGGACATGCAAAACCTCGGCGAGGACTACACTGCGATGCAGATGCAGCTGCCCCCTGCCGGCAATGCGATGGATGCCGTGGCCATGAAGGCGTACACGCGCGACCTTCCTCTGATGGGCGATGCCACTGACTTTTCCTACAAGCTGTCTGGCCTGTCCCCCCATGCGCAGGGCAACCCGATGCTGTACTCTCCCCACTCGGGTCGGGTCGAGGAGAGTCTGTCGGACCACTATGACTACACCGCGCAGCACCACCAGGTGGGCAACGACTTCACCCTGTACGAGCAGAATGTGCAGATGAACCCGACTGCGACCACCAACACCATGCTGCCGACCACCACTGCCCACCAGTCTGCGGGCCAGTACAACCAGAACCACGGCATGTTCCCTCCGCTCGATCGTGAGCAGGCCCTGCACGGCATCCAGACCTGGGCGGACCAGCAGCAGCAGCACGGCGCGGCCCAGGGATCGCGCATGCCCTCTGACATGGACCTGGACTTTATGGGTTAGACGATGATATCTACGATTTGTGTTTGAAACTGAGCGATGTTTTTCCGGATTATCTCTTCATGTATGGAGTGACCATCTCTGTGTTTAATGACCCCCCCTTTTTTCTTTTTGTGTCAACCGAGTAGCTAGTTTTCAAAACCAGAGACCCTGTCAGCTTACATTCTTGTCCTGATCTGCGTATTAGAGTCCAGTTTGTTAAGCCCCAAGCCACCGTAAATCAAAGTCAGCCGTTGGCGTTAGGCCGCGTCACTGCAGAAACAACTCCCGTGCGGTGACGACATCGTTCATGTGCTCCCCTCTTCGGCTTCTTTCCTTTTCACCCACCAACCGCAATTCTGCTCTCCCGCTCTTTCCCTTCCATTCCCTCCCTTTTCCAATTGATTCCTCTGTACTATTATCCTCCAACGCGGGGACGGAGGACGGGAATATCCCTGGAACGGCTTCGGGATTACACTATTGATCTTGGCCCTGTGCGAGCTTCTTGTTTAGGCAGACGAATTCGAATTTGGCCTCTCTCACACCCGCACACCCATCTTGACTACACGTCTTTGTTGTCCTTCAGTTTATCATCTTCGTCACCATGCCAGAAGCGCATAGGCCGGCTCCAATCGGCACGAACGGTGCGGCGGGCGGGGGTGAATTGGGCGGACCATCTGCTCCACCAGATGGACAGATCCTGACGGGGAAGCAAGAACACTGTAAGATGGACATGTCATTTCGTGATGTCCAGTCGCTGACAAATTGTGATGACATCCAGACCTCAAGCGCGAGCTCATCGCCCGACAAGTCCGCGCAGAGATCACCGAACTCAACTCCCCCACAGCCCTGCAGCGATTCGGCGCGCCTTTCAGATCGGATTTCGGCGAGGTCGCCCCCGTCGACTCCGAGCTACCGATTCTGCGGTACATCTTCGTGCACCATGTGCGCAACTTTCCGTTTCTCGACAAGGCACGCGAGAAGGAGTTCTGGCAGGATAAGTTGCAGGTGGTGCGTCTGCCATTTCTTACCCATTGCCACGCGCGAAATGCTAAATCAGCATTGATTGAATAGTTCTTGGAATCGTTTGCCAACAAGCATGTCTCGTCCTCGGAGGATCGGCTGGAGGAAACGAAGCGGCGGAAGTTGGCCCGGAAGTGCGAGAAGCTCATCGAGCTGATGATGGTTTCGGGTGTGCCTACAGCGTCGGGATACGAGGAACGGGTTCAATTCTCGGAGATGGAGGTGGTTGATCGCGGTGCGGATGAGAATGGGATACTGGTCAATATCCCCGAGGGCCAGTCGATTCATGGGTGGGATGTGAATGTGGCTGCTGTGCGCGTTAAGTCTGTGAAGCGGACAGTCAGATATCATCCGCACGCGGTAAGTGACTCGTGAGAGGAGATATGAGCATTGGCTGACTGGAGCCTGCATAACAGGAGTTCATTATTCGAGTCCGTCAAGACGACAAGCCGGAGATATATGTGGGCAGAAGATATGGCGACTTTGTCAAGCTGCACAAGAGACTGCGCACCGAGTTCCCCGGCAAACACCTACCCCCTCTACCTCGCAAGAACAAATCCTCCACGACATCCAGCTGGTTCGGCTCCGCGGATGACGATAACTCGTCCATTTCATCCGCTTCAACTCAAGGACCGACCACCCCCCAGGAGAAGCAGTCATCCCAAACTCTTGCTCCGATCGATCCCAAGGGTCCTCGGCACTCAGTTTCGCGAAGCTCATTACGCTCCGCCATGTCATCGCGCGCGTCGTCGGATGTGCCGCCAGAGAATGTACTCTACCGCGAAGAACAGCGTGTATCTTTGCGCGCGTTTCTTCGTACCATCTTGCAGAACAAGCGGATTGCTGAGACCAAGACCATGGCGGAATTTTTGTCTGGTCAACCTATCACTTTGAACGAGGAGGAGATGATTGATGTTCGCCGGAGAAAGGAGATGGATGCCGTGCGGATTGAGGAGCAGAAGCGGTTTTATGAAATCGCCAGACAGCGTGCTGCGGAGCTGGATGTCTACATGGAGAACTTCCGCAGAGAAATCGTCGAGAGCAGTAAGCTCCCGAACTTATCCTGGACATGAGGGTGCGATGCTAACCCGCCTTGTTAGATGGCTTGACGAAGCTTTTCACTGAGATCAAGGAGAAATCTTCCATCCCAGATCTCAGCCCGCAGTACCAGAAGTTCGCCGAGTGGCTTCGCATTGAGTACGTCTTTTGTGACTGATGTGGTTTCCCCTTGGCTGACTGGAATCAGGGTTGCTGCGACAATATACCATTTGTTTTTGGCGGAGGATAATTCCCCCGAACTGTTTGCGCAGGCAAAGAGAATCCATGGTCTTGTTCCCTACACTCTGCTGAAGAACGTGATCCGCATCGCCAACCCTGCTGCGGTCATGTCGGGCGTCCTCGATCTGTTTCTGGCCCAACCATTTGGATCTCGGTCGCTGCTCCAGCGAATCTTCTCCCTGACACTGAATGATAGCATTAAGGACTTTCAGAAGTCAATTGATTCGTTGTCTGCCAAGGTTGAGGACCAGGTGTTGGCCCAAAAACTCAAGAGTTTCGCCGACGCCGAGGAGGACGTTAAGAACATCATCCGAGAGGAAGCTGTTGCGGAAGATATCGACATCATTGTGGCCATCTTACGCTCTGAACTTCTAACTCCAGAGCTCACCCCCGAGCAAATCGGGAAAGTATTCAACGGCTGGGTGGCCTGGAACAACGCCGTGGAAAACGTGGACCTTGAGATGCAGCAGGGAGCCCAGTGGTTTGCTCACATGAAGCAGCTGTTGAAACTCTACACTCGGCAGCGTGACAAGTCGATGATGCTTAGCATCGTCGAGGAGCCGGCTACTCTCCAACTCTTCCGTGATCTTTTCACCATCTTCTATGAGCCCCTCGTCCGGGTCTACAAGTCGGCCAATGTGTACAGCTCCATTACAGACTTTGCCATGTTTGCCGACGATGCCATCGGCGTCATCGAAAGCGCCCAACGGCAAGACGCTTCCGCCGACCCGAACCAGACCGTGCAGGCCTTCATTGACCTGTGTGCCCGCCACGAGGCTAACTTTTACAAATTCATCCACGAAGTGCATCTCCATGACAACGGTCTCTTCCACTCCTTGATGTCGTGGGTCGAGGAAATTCTCGACTTTCTGCGCAAGGGCCCCAAGGGTAACAAGCTCGACATGAATGCCTTGTTTCAGGGTGCCGTTGGTGCTGGCCAAATTGACAAAGATGTTGCTCTGGCTGAGATCAATGCGCTGATTAAATGGCACGCGGACCGGAAGGCCTGGCACTTGAACAAAACACGCCAGAAGATGGCAGCCGAGGGAACGGGCACCGACTC
Organism: Penicillium lagena; assembly: GCF_028827675.1. Classification (NCBI taxonomy): domain Eukaryota; kingdom Fungi; phylum Ascomycota; class Eurotiomycetes; order Eurotiales; family Aspergillaceae; genus Penicillium; species Penicillium lagena. Next base: position 1,325,765 of record NW_026623222.1, on the reverse strand, counting down.
TATTCCGGGCTCTGCGACCTTCAAGGGCAGCGATTTTGGCCTTGATCAAGTATGTTCTTCTCCCCCCACAGATTCATACACTAGTTCTTACATATTCCTACAGGGCGATTTGGAAGACTTGACTATTTCCGACGAGGCCTCTGACGCCTCTGACGAAGATTCCGCCGAAGATGATGAAGATAACCCCATCGCCGCTGAACGCCGCCGACGAACTAAGAGGCAGGATCAGCTTCGTCGCACAGCCGGGGAGCCCCTGAAACCCGAGGTTCACGAGGCCCTGAAGCTGACTGATCCGTTCGTCGTGATGCTCCGATACGTGCTGGCAGACTAAACTGCAGCGAACCTCGCTTTACATTCATTCATTGTGTATTTGCTAATTCTACTTTTCTATCTCGTGTGTTTTGTCGCTGCTGCGTGGAGGAGCCGGAGGAGGAGATGAAATGGGAGCGCAACATAGATATGGCTAGAGCACTTGCACCGGGATACCATACAATTAGATAGACGGCTGGCTCATAATGATGATGATCTCACGATTATTGCTTCGCTTTATATTCTCTCAATACCTCACTGACCTTGAAATTCCCATTCTCCGTAGCCACCGCCAGCGGTGTCTTCCCCTCCAAGTCTGGCAAGTCGGAATCAATGCCCTCAGCCGCAAGCAGGATTTGAACAACGTCCAGATGTCCAGAAAACGCAGCACTAAACAACGGCGTCTGCCCATTCTCATCACGCGCATTAGGATCCGCATGCCGCTTCCCCGTAAGCAATCGCTTCACAATATCTCCATGGCCCCTATCCGCCGCAGCGCCCAACGGCGTCACCCCATACACATCGGGCATCTCCGGATCAACGCGCTCGCTCTCCATCAACACATCTACGACGTCCTCATGCCCATTCATCGCCGCCGCAAACAACGGCGTATGTAGTCTCCACGGATTCCGCAGATTGGGATCCGTCGCTGTCCACGACAGTAAAAACCTGATCACCTCCACGCGCCGGGACGATGCAGCCGCCCAAAATGCGCCCCGCACGTATTCGTCCGACTTGCCTGTCGGCTGGAGTTTGTCCCCGTGCGCTGACACGAGGTATTTCACTGTGTCGACATGGCCTGTGCTGGCCGCGAAGAAGAATACATGCTGACAGTCTTCCGCGGTGTCGTGCCCGTCTAGTATCAGGTCCAGATGCGTCGCTAGCAGCAGGCCGATGTTTGTATTGCGATTCCGCGCCGCAACTGACAGCGCCGTGGCGCCTTGTCTGTTCGGGACCCGGGGATCTGCTCTCCCGCTGCAGAGCAGCAATTTGACCAGATCAGGCCGGTGATTGATCGCGATCATGAGCGCTGTGTCGCCCATGTTATCCTGTAGATTGACATCCACACGATCGTCATCCAGCAACGCCGCCACGATAAATATGTATCCCGCTCTAACGGCCCAGGAAATCGGCGGGCGCATGTATCGTCTGTCCCGCGAGTTCGGATTCGCCTCCTCGATGGTGAGCAGGTACCGCAGGACCTCGAGATTTCCATGCGCGGCAGCCAGCATTAGCGGCGTGCAGCCCTTTATAAGATTGTCTTCATCGGTCATGGCTAGCACGTCCGAGCCAGCGGCGATGGCTTTCCTCGCAGTCCCAACTTGGTTGTACCGCGCAGCCCAGAATAAGGCATGGTTGACCTGGCCATGGCTCTGTGCCTGTGCCTGTGCCGCATCGCGCCGGTAGAGACGTTTATTGAGCAGGTTGTAGAGTGTAGAGTTGACCTGCGCGAAGGCGTTTAAGTCAGGAATTGAGTTGAGGGACTCCGATATGTAGAGATATAGCTCCTGGGATAATGAGATGAAGTTGGTGGCTGACTGCATGGCCCATGGTGGGTGGGTGGGAGGAGTTGGTGCGAATGGGAGGATGTCGTAGACAGTGGGGGTAGAGGAGATGGAGTGACAGAGGTGCCGGACTGTCTCAGATGCGGCTTGGGTGGTGACCTCGGAGATATGGGTTCATTTGTGGCCTAGGTGCTACAAAATGATGTATTATTAAAGGGAGGCAGAGAGATATCGGTGTATTTATTCACGAATAATAACAAACAGACATCGAATTTCCTAAATATGGTGGGATGTTATAGACTCCTGCCTGAGGCAACAAGCAGTCTTATCTCTGATAAGATAGCAGTTTCCCCGGCGACCCGGCATCATCAAGTACTTCCACTGCTGGACCACTCACATGAGTGACCAGTTCACCCATCACCATGATATCTCCTCATAAGAAACCTCCAGACTCACCTCGAACGGGTCGCCATTTGGATGGCCTCTTCAAAGATGGTATCTGGTGCTGCAACTGTCCCGAACGGCCCCCTGCGATCAAGCACCAAGTCAAGAAAGACAACGAGAACCATGGCCGGTATTGTACGTGAAGCAGTCCCTGAAGCTCAACCCGCGCTGACTCTCTTAGTCTATGTCTGCGCTCAACCGCAGCCTGTGCGCTGCCGCTTCTTTCTATGGCAGAGCGATGCCCAGGTCCGCGAGAGAGCCGCCGTTCTTGCGAACACCCGATCGGAACCTGATCCCTTCGCTCAGACGCCCTCCAGAACATATCGTGCAGGAGCGGGCCTTCTCACTCCACAGACCGAACACAGATTCGTTGACGTCCCGCCGCGCAGATACCCGTCACCACCCAAGACCGCCAAGGCGCGGATGATGGCGGAGGACACAGATGAATATGGTTGGAACGATGACCAAGATGATGACGAGGAGCTCAAGGAGGCGCTGTCAAGCAGCCAATCTGCCACGGCGTCTTTCATCTCCCAACCCAATTTCCACCCCGAGTTGCCATCTAAAGCAGCGCGCACATCGGAAATCACATCCCCTGGCAAAAGGAAGATGTCGGATGTCGCAGACGACTCCCCTTCTCGTGCACCATCCACATTGGCAACACCGCTGTCTAGCCGATCATCTCGATTCCCTCCGTCATCGGCGGAAGTGTGCATGACACCCACACCGAGCAAATACCGCGATGTGATCAGCGCCGACTCGAAAACCAATAGATCCGACCTGGCGAAGGACGCTTTGGCTATCCTGGACAAGCACAGCGTTGTACTTCCGAACCATGCACTGAACGAGCTGGTGGCGCTGCTCGACCGCCAGGAGTTGAAAATGAAAGGAATTATTCAGGGGAGAGATATGTCGCGGAAGGCGCTGAAGAAGAAGGAGGAGCAAATTGAGATGCTGAACGAGCGGATTGAGCATATGACGGTGCAGCGCGGAAGTGATAGTGATCATATTAAGGCGATGAAAAATCCTTGATGAGTTTATGCTAGAAATATCTCAAGGGACTGACTGGTTTACGGATTGTGACGGTCAAACGGAGTTCGGCACCTGCGTTTCCGCCTTCTCGGAGCAAATTGGTATTGTAGTGATGTTTTCACCCGCTCATCGACAGCACAGTCTATTATCCGTAACGGCTCAGACGGATCATCAGGTCGAAGACTATTCCGAATTGTTTCGGTAGAGAGAGTGAATATTGCTTCTCTTCTCCGAATCCCGTATAGTTCTGCTATCGATAATCAGATAACGGTCACGTGTAAGATAAAGAAACAAATTGTCGCATGTGCACTCGGACCAGCTTCTGTTTCAATCGCCCATCTCGACCCCCAGTAGAGCCCTCCGACTATCGTCAATGGAGCCACCGGGCGAGGGCCGCAGCCGCGAACTCCCCGCCATGTTTCGCCCGCCCGTCAACCGCGCCATGCGGACCCTCGACCGATCCTTCTTCCGCAAAACGGTGCCCATCTCCGCCGCGCGCGTCTTCCAGCACTCCGATATCTCGCGCGTGCGCAAGGAACTGAGCAGCAGCAAGGATCTGCTAGTTGTACATCGACTCAATTGCGTGCGCGACGTCAAGGATCCGGATGGACTGACGCGGAAGGCTCTTTTGTTGCGCGAGGATCTGAAGCATGATGGTATGGGATTCCTACTGATTTGGAGCAAATATGCTGACGCAACTACGCAGACAAGACAACGTGGTCTCCGACTATTAGTGAGCTCGTGGAGAAGGGGACTGTGGGGCTGGGTCCTTACGAACTGACGCTCGAATATGATTTCTGGAATTATGGTGCGTGGAATTTCTTGCTGAATAGGCACAAGTGCTGACATTCGACCAGCCGATATTATTGCTGCGATACTGCCCGAAAACGATATGCAGGAAATTCCCCAAGGATTCACCCAAGTGGGCCACGTCTGTAAGCTACCTGCTGCATTCGATTAAACCTGCAAAATAATCTGACCGGATAGTGCATTTGAACCTCCGAGAACAATTCCACCCGTATAAATATATCATCGCCGAGATCCTCAAGGACAAAAATGCCGCCATCCGCACCGTCATCAACAAGACCGAAGATGTCGGCTCGCACAGCGAATTCCGTACATTCCCATTCGAGCTGCTGGCCGGAGACAACGACCTGAATGTCATCCAGCATGAGCAAGACTGTGAATTCCGCTTTGACTACGCGCGTGTGTACTGGAACAGCCGCCTGGAGACGGAGCACCGCCGACTGGTTGACAAATTCCAACCGGGCCAAATGGTCTGCGACGTCATGGCGGGCGTGGGACCCTTTGCAGTACCCGCCGGCCGCAAAAAGATCTTTGTGTGGGCCAACGATCTCAATCCATATGGGTACGAAGTGATGCAGGACGCGATTCCGCGCAATAAGGTTCAGGAATTTGTCACGCCTTTCAACCAAGACGGCCGCGAGTTTATTCGCTTTGCGGCAAGGGAGCTCCTGGATGCCGAACCGGTCACCGCCACAATCAAGCCCAAGGTTCGCCGGGACAGGAAACGAAAGGCCGACGGAAGCCAACAGGAGGAGCCACCACTTCCACCACCCGAGACGTATACCCGCCCTTCTATCGTCGACCACTACGTCATGAACCTGCCCGCCACGGCCATCGAGTTTGTGGATGCTTTCCCTGGTCTCTACACCGGCAAGGAAGCGCTGTTCTCACCAAATACGTCCCAGGAGCTGCCCATGATCCATGTGTACTGCTTCTCTGGCCATTCCGACAACGAGATAGATGACCACATCGATATCTGTCAGCGTATATCTGAGCGTCTGGGCTATACCATCACTCCTGAGGACTGTGTCGGGGGAAGTGGAAACCAGGAACTGGAACTAGCCATCCACAATGTGCGACTTGTCAGCCCCAAGAAGCAGATGTTCTGTGCCAGCTTCCGCCTGCCAAGAGAGGTGGCCTTCCGGGCGTAGAGTGCGATGCTGGATAGTGAGTAGTTGCATAGACTAGGCGTTTGTGACATTAGCCTAGAATATAACCAGAGTTCGGATACCCTGAAACTAGTCTGCGATCATTCTTAATAGCTGATAGGTATTCAACCACGGAATAAATACACTGGATAGTTCGTGCCACAGGCTGCTGTCGACGACCCAATACCCGATCGGGCAGGAGGCGGCGCTGTGTTCACCGCCTTCAACTGCCGGGTCCTGCAAGAGTTTCCACATCTCCTGCCCTGGCCGTCTTCTCTTCCAGTTCACACGCACACCACGCATCGACATATAAGTTGCGGTCGGGGTCAAACAAATATTCAATCGGAGTCACCTGTATAACGAGCGCCCGATCTCCAATTCCGACGTCACGATGAGCGTCCAACTCCCCCCGCCTACGCATCGCAAACGCACTCTGCCCCAAGGCGAGCTCGAAGCCGCGTCGACCCTCAAACTCGGCGCTGACCAAAATACCCACACCCTGTCGCTGTCTGAAGCGCGACTTGTCATCAACAAGGTGCTGGAGAACAAGCGGCGCGGAGGGAACAAGTACGAGGAGCCGGAGTAAGTGTTGCGATCCCTTCACTCTGCGTCCGACTTGAGACGCTGACTCCGGAAACTTCTAGGAACCTGACCCGGACTCTGGATTACCTTGAGGTGTTTGCCCGGTTCAAGGACGAGGAGAATATCAAGGCGGTGGAACGGTTGCTGAACTCGCACACCGAGCTGGAGATGTTCGAGCGGTCACAGCTTGGTTAGTTCGGCTTTTTCCGGGAGTACTTGAATCCGTGTTAACTATCAAATAGGAAGTCTTTGCTGCGATAATGCAGAGGAAGCCAAGTCGCTTATTCCGAGTCTGCAGAACAAGATCTCCGATGGAGACCTGCAGGAGCTGCTGGATGAGCTGACCAAGCTGCGCAACTTCACCGAGTAGACTTGCAATTTTATTTTCTGGGAAGCATGGCGTTTCGGGGTTTGCATTTCATGATCCAGTGCTATACAATTCGACAAATAGACAGGAACCTCGGTCACGATGAATAATAAAATGATTGACGAATCAACTATGGTCTGATTTTCTGTTCTAGTAGGAGGCCGGCGTCACGCTGAGTCGCCCGCCATCAGTTACGAGCACATTCCCATTACAATATGCCCCGGCCCTGGAGGCAAGGAATAGGATCGCGCCAGCCACGTCTTGCTCATCGCCCATCCGCTGCTCTGGTATATCTGAAGCCGGGAAAACCTTCCTCATTTCCTCTGATTGCTTGGCCATATTTGCGGCTGTCATTTCAGACGGATATACTTCCAAAGGTTAATCAACGATTCATCTGCGACTAAATAATACTTACTTCCGGGAGCGATGACGTTACTCCGAATCCCATAAGGCGCAAGTAATGTTGCAAACTGTTTCATCATATGCGTCGTGGCAGCTTTGCTCCCCCCATATGCAAAACCACCCGGAACGTTCCTATTAAATCCCGAGATGGAACTGGTAGCCACAACCTGGCTTCGTGGTCCTCCATTGCGCTTCTTGTTGCCCTTGTCAAGCAGGCGTAGAAACGCAACAACGGTGTAAAATGTGGCCGCCGTGTTGACGGCGTAAGTGTTTGTAAATGTCTCGGGCTTCGGGCTCCAAAGTGTTTGTTGTAGTTCCTCAATTGATGGAGATTCAGACAGTCCCTGGAGATCAGGTCCACTGATTCCTGCATTTGCGATCAGGAGATCAACGTGTCCTGCTTCTACGTCGATATGCGCAGTGATGCTTTTTAAATCCATCCTTGAGGTTACATCTCCCAGAACCGGAATGATATTGCCATATTTCTACAAAACCGTGAATATTTTTGACTCTGTGTGTTGAATGAGGAGGATGGGCTAGGTACTCACTGATTCTTTTGCGGCGCTCTCGAGAACGGAAAAACGCCGCCCAATGATAAACACTTTTGATGCTCCATTTGCAGCTAATGCTTTGGCCATCATCAGTCCAATTCCTGGAGCTAGTCAGCTGGTTTCAATTCAAGCCTCGAAGAGACTACAGACCACTTCCACCTCCTGTGATGACTGCGACCAAGCCATTGACGTTGAAGATATCGGCTGCATTAATCGATGCACTCATTGGAGCAAATAAAAATAAAGTGAGATTCCAATATAGAAGCTAGTATTGAGTGGCCTTTTGGAATAGGCTTTATCTTTGGGCAAATGAAGTTAGCGTCGGAGTCTGAATTTCCTGTATTCACTAGTGAATTTACTAGGTAGTGAGTGTCATGTGGCAATGATTGAAAACAATGGTATTCAGGTCTAGCTATCATGTCCATATTTGTAGTAGAGAAGCGGAAAAATCTACATAGTGAGATCTGGCCACATCGGGGCACAGTTCCCTGATGGGTCAGCCTCAGGATGCGGCAGCTGGATAAATTACCTGGGGGCCATTATTCTGACATTTAGTCTTTCCCCAAGTGCAGCCAAGCTCGTCGGCTCGGGTATACCCGCAACAAGATATTAGCCGACAATTGTCACCGGTCAGTGCGTATCATTAGCGACAGAGGATGGCTTCCGAACACTGATCGAGGGGCTTCATTGATGGTCAAAGACTGAGAATGGATTTCGACGAGGCAACGGAGTCTCTTATTATTTCTCATATTTATGGTTTCTGAAGTATGTTTGCTTCGGTTGGTAGAATGTAAGCAACTGCGCTAATAGTACGTCATTCATGACTTTCAATATTATTTTGAGAAAAGTTGAATCGAGTATAGGTTGAAGAGAAAGAAAATGATTTGTAGAGATATCTGCTAGCTACTTCATTCACACAATATTCTCCCTCCGCGCTGGCGACTCCTCGATATGATTGGTTGTACCCGTAGCAGCTTCAAGCGCCTTATCCCTGGATGACAAGTCCAAAGTCTTTTCTTCCTCGGTAGGATACGCACGCTTCAACATTGTGAAAGCAGATTGCTCGAACAGACGATCTGTGGATTCAATAGACCTTCCCTTCAGCTCGGGAAGGAAGAAAAATGCCCAGATCGCGCTCGCAAATGTGAATACCGCGAATATGAGATAGGCGCCCCATTTATCCAAGTTGAGCATCATGTATGGCGTGGCTCGAGTGATTGCAAAATTGAGCAACCATTGCCAGGCGAAGATCGATGACATGCAAATGGCACGAATGCGATTGGGAAAAATCTCGGAGGGCACAACCCAGGGAACAACGGACCAGCCGAAAGACCATCCAAATGCATAGATGTAGATAGCAACTACACCAACATATCCGCCGGCGCTGACCTGACCATTCTGGATAGTAGCCAACTTGACGAAGATTGTGAGATAAAGCAAGCAGCAAGCTTGGATTACCGCGCCAGTCATGAGTGGCTTGCGCCGGCCAACGTTGTCAATAATCAGGGAGGCGTAGACCACTGTGGTGCAGACTTTGACAATTCCATAGACGCCAGTCGCAAGCAAGGACGTGCTCGTTCCCGTTAGCCCCACAGATGCAAAGATTGCCGGGGCGAAATAGTTGATTGCGTTGGTGCCCGTCATCTGTTGGAATATCTGCAGGGTAAATGCCAGAATATATCGTCGCCGATTTGCTGGGACAGTACAGACTTCCTTGCAAAGACTGAAGACAGATGATCCTTTAACCGCGGCTGTTTCTGCTTTCACAGACTCGGTGATCTCTGCGGCCTCGATTGCAACGAAGGGATGGTCGGCAGGAAGTTGGCGATAGTACGTTAAATTTTGAATTGCTTCATCCGACCGATCATGGCTGATTAGGTACCGAGGGGATTCCCTTTGGAATATCATTCCAATAAGCAGAAGACCACCGGGAATCATCTGGATGGCCATTGGGATGCGCCATTGTTTGTTTGAGGGATTGCTCCAAATGCTCACGGCATACTGGATCGAGTTAGAAGGAATGGATAGCCAAGGAGAAAACCCGAAAACCTACATTTATCCAAAAGGCAAGAGAGAGTGAAGTCACGATAATAAGGTTGAAACAAGTAGTCATAGCGCCTCGGATTGCCTTCGGCGTGGTCTCGGAAATGTACATCGGTGCAACAACGGAGCACAGGCCAGTTGCAATACCAGCTATGACACGACCTGCATAGAGCGTGCCTGGATACGAGATCAGAAAAGTGTAACTTCTTTCGGCTTCGGATTGACTTACTGAGACGTGCAATCAGCTGGAGAATACAGCCGATGAGGAAGACAATAGCCCCGATAATCAAGGTCCATCTGCGACCAAGTCGATCCGCAGAGGTGTAGGCCAACAGAGCGCCCAGAACAGCGCCTGCTTGTAATGCGGTCACAATATTTGCGGAGAGATTTGGCGCCTGATACGCATTTGGGCCATTTGCTGTAAGGCCAAATGTCTCTTTAAAGGAAGGGAGGACGATGATGCCGCTGGGGGTAGAGAGTCAGCAACAGCTCCAAACATGGACTTCGATAATTATATTACCCAATATTCCCAGTATCAAATCCAAATAGAGATCCGGCCATACAGGCACTTCCCGTTGAGAACACTAGTCTCCAATTGAAGACCTCCCGAGGCATCGCCTTCACATCGGGGCTGGTTAGGAAGTTGGACATTTTGACGCTTGCTTGATGCCCATCCACTGTTTTGTTAAAATTGCAGGAAGGATTCCAAGATCTCCCATTTTATGGGGGAGCTAGGAGGGGTAAAATAGGTTCGTCGTCCTCGTCGGCTGAGATTTATCAAGCGATAGGCTATGTCGGTTGCGGGACCCCACATCCCCAGATTCTCGGGAATGCCCCAGTGCAGCAGGGCCGAGTCGGACTCAAATGTGAGATCAAGACACTTGGAGAGCGCTGATATAATGCGAATGAGATATGCCTGTATAGTACTTTCCAGATATAAAAACAGGCCGTTCGGTGATCTTGGAGTTTTCATGTGGACTGAAGATCTCTATTTCACGGAGAAGAAATAACTAGCAAACATTCTAGAACTAAGAACGAAATACACTCTATTTCGCTAGCTCAATTGAGTCTCATCCACATGGACAATTTTGATGCCTCGTCGTTCATATGTATAACTGACATAAACTCCACCTTCACCGTCGCTAATTATAGCGGGATAACTGAATTCACTCTCCCCGTCATTTACAATCCCCTAAGTTCTCGGATTAGTATATCGACGGACACCTGGATCAATTATATACATACAGTGTCAAATGCCACGATTTTTGAAAATCCAGTAGGTGGCGGCTTTGATTCGAGGATCACAACGACTTTCCAAGTTTTGCCCTCGTCTGATGAGCTTGATATCACCAAAGGTGTCCGAGGGCCCTATTTTATAATCTGTCAACTGACGCCAAAGAAATTCACAAAGGTAGACTTACCCATCTCTGCTGAACTGGATTGTGTACCACGAGCCAACTCCCATTGTCCAGGCGCAAAGCATCCAACCCACTATTGTTGTTAAACAGTGGGGTTAGATACATTTCACCCCAGGTCTCCCCATTGTCTTCAGAGTCAGCTCTGCCGACATGACCAGTAGAAGTTCTCGTGAACATTGATATCTTTCCAGGTGCAGAATTAATCAAGCTTGGTTGAATGGCACCTTCACCCGGCCAAGTTTCTCTGTTAATAATCACAAATGCAGATCTCGTCCAGGTCTTGCCTTGATCGTAAGAGGCATCGGTGAAGCAGTCCCACTTGCCATCGGGAGTTTCCAGTGATGCTGGTGCAATTATCTTCCCATCAGAAAGGACAAGCGGCTTATTCTTCACAGGGCCTCGACCACCTTTGAAAAGTTAGGATTGGCAAATGAAAAGCGAAATGCTTCTCACCTTCATCACCAGGGATGAGTTCGCGCGGCTTAGTCCAGGTTTTCCCTTCGTCGTCCGATTCGATGATATTTGTGCGCCATGAGGATATTGGAGATCCTACTTTATAGAACAGTAGGATTTTATTTCGTTCCGGGATTCTTAGCAAGACTGGATTCCAATGCGCAAGACCCTCTTCAGATGCCACTGGATATGGCTTGGTCCATGTAGCACCAGATTTGGACTTGTCAAGTCTGGAAATCCAGATTTTAGTGTCAGGAAGGCCTTCCTTTGTGCCACCAAACCAGGCACAGAGCAGGTCCTGATCTAAAAGAACGAGCGTGCTCGCATGGACCTCGGGCTGACGAGGATCAAGGTGGACTGGGAACGACATGCCGACGCTATTAGAGAGGAAGTGGTTATGAACCTGAATATGCCAGAAGTATAGTCATGTTGATATTTACTGCGCTCGTCTGTGCGTCAGTTGTAGGGCCACTCGACTCAGTTGGTTAGCCGGTCGAATCGACCAGATTCTCAGCCCGCCGCTGTAACCGATCGCTTATTTCTCTCATCTCGGGGTCATTCCGACCGCGTATTTTCTTTCTAGATCCTCCTCAGCAGGTTGCTCCATCACGCTACACCAAGAGGTAGCGATCGCTTCGTTGTTGATAATAGTTTTCTATTTGATATCGGTCAGACCTCCCTCGGAGGCGTTATGAACCCACAAATGGGCCTCGATGCCCTCGGCAGCGTTGCTCCAACGCATGGATCGTCGGCGAGCCATACAGATCAAGGAGCTCGCATTACAATCACCTCGGTGGATCCGAATAGCATTCCATCCCCAACAGCTGGGCAAATAATTGCCTCCAGTCTAGGCTCGCGTCTACAGCCCTCGAAGGATGCTAGACGATCTCGCCGAGGTTGTCTGACTTGTCGAAAGAGGTTCGTCGCGTCGACTTGTGTTTCCAGGCCGGTTTTTTTATTTGTTTTCTACTAAAATACCTTGTAGTTAATTGCTAATCCCCTCCAAAGGAAGGTAAAATGTGACGAAGGGCGCCCAGTCTGTGGACACTGCCATCGCCTGCGGCTTGGCTGCAATTATGAATCTGTAGCATCCCAGGACTCTTCAGCAGGGGTAGAGAAGCGTCGACAGAAACCATCTCTCCTACGACAGAAGCCTTCCATTTCAGGTAATAGGGGCTCAGTGGTAGGACAGCAAAGCCTGCCTCGTCCCGGAACTGATCATGTCGATCCAATTCGCCCACAGACTGTGGGCTTTGAGGGCGAAACTCTTCATGATTCTGAAACGGCGGCCTTTGGAAATCTTGCACCCAGCTTGAATCTGGATGCTTCGATGGGAAATCAACACTCGCAGCAAAGTTTTTCGGGCCCAGAGAATTGGGAATTGGAGCTGCTTGGTGAAGACAGTTTATGCACCAATATCCCTATTATTTCGAACTTCACAGCGGTTCAGCAATCAACTCCTTACGAATGTGTTCCATTTTCCTCCAGTCTTGCTCGATCCCTTTCAAGTTCTCTCACAGAAAACTGTTCCCCATTCGATGCAAATTCAACTGCAAAGAATGGGAATAGCGTCGCTGCTTTGTCGTTCCGGAGTTCTGAGCAAACGTCGTGCAGCCCGATAGATGAAATGACCCTTCTCAGACACTTTGTTAACTTTGCAGTGCCACCAATCCTGGTAGGCGTTGAGCCACGGTGGCATACTTATCGAGATGCCCTCCTCCGTCTTTCGAAATCCAGCCTTCCTCTACGCTACTCGATATGCGCCTTTTCCGCGTTATCGATTGAAGACCCGCCTTCCCAGCGGGCATCTCCAGCTGCAGAGTCATCTGATTTCTATTTTACTGTCGCAATGAACGAACTAAAGAAATTGCTCGAAAGCCAATCTGATGCAAACACCCAACTGGACTCCCGCGAGGCAATCTTGGGAAGTATATTCTTCTTATCATATGTTGGAATCATTGTATCCAAAGCTTCCAAGCGCTCTGCGGAACTATTGGATCAAGCTTATCTTCTGCTAAGTCAAAACGCACCTTCAACCTCGGCATTATGCAATAAACTTCAAATTTGGCTGAAATTACTGGATGCGAAGGTCGTAAGTGCAGGGGGCAGAGGCTTTCACTTGTACAGCAATCCAGACAGCCTAGATTTAAACACTGTCCAGGGCAGTGACTCGCCCGCCGGAGATGGCGAGCAAGTTAGCATGGAGACGGAAGATATTCTTTTCACTTCTCTCAACCGACAAGCCTACAACTTCTACCTTCAAGTGCTCAACTTCTCATGTCGAATCGCACATCTGGATAAATGGCATCGCTCTCGAGGATCTGTGGAAGACGAGCTAGAGGTATTGCTTGCAGCGGACAAGATAATGCGCGATCTCAATGCGCTTTGGACTCGCAGACCTGCAATTATTGATCTAGCGGATCAAAAAGGGCTCCAGCAGTATATCGGGTCTGGGTTAACAACTAAGGTACAGCATCACCTGAGGACTTACACGGCCAACTTCCATGCTTGCTTCATACATCTTCAACGAGTCGCATACGCGCAGTTGAAATCGATTCCGCAAATCAAACCTGCGGTATTGAAGATTGTGAATCTTTCACGGATGACATTAGAAGAAGGGCAATCCCTACCAGTCAGTATGCTGTGGCCGCTAATGATGGCTGCTTGCGAGGCTGAGGAAGAGGACACACAATCTTGGATTATTGAATGTATTGAGGGGATGAAGGTCAAGGTTGGAAATACCAGCAGGACAGCGAATCTAGTGCGTGAAATCATTGCGCGGCAGAAAAGCGGCCAGAGAGCAGACGCTAGGACTGTGATGCATGAGGCTTTCGAGGGAGAGTTTGCGATTATTTGATAATGAGCTCTTTGTCAGGTTAGATTGTTTTCTAACTCCGAGGTTCCTTTCTCTTCCATAAGTGGTATAGCCCAGGGGAGACCTAAGGATTGAGTTTGTATAATATGGAATACGTCAGAGTTATACGCTCGCCAGGTGGCCAGGTGAGGTAAAAAGTGGTAATTCTAAATAATAATAATAAAAGAAAAAATCTACTCTCTACTAATAGCTGCTAGTAGTTGTTGGTTTTCATAGTATTTACTATTTTATCAATTTTTTTTCTAATTTCTCGCACACTGTCAGACCGCAGTCCTGACACACTCCAGATAATCTAAGAGTATAGGTAGTAACTCGAGTAGTCAGGAGTAGCAAATTGACCTTTAAGTTACGGCGTATGCAGTTTATAAATATTTCGGTTGAATGACCGTTTTTGACCTAGGCGTCTGGTTAATAGATAAAGCTATTCTAGTCTATCTCTGCTCGTTTTGACTTGCTTCTGGGAGACATCTTGAATGTAAATTCTTATGGACAATGACTCTGACTCGAAATCTTAGATGTATCGAAGAATTTTGCATCGAAAGAAACAGAGCTGGTTATTCCTTTTTATATCTGCGCCAGCTGTTGTATACATATGTGTCATAAAATCCGACGCTAGGCCACATATGATGTTAGCTGGAACAAATTGTTAGAGCGGCGACTGCACCGCGGAAAGACCACGACCACTCGAGTCCTTTCCGCCGTCATCTCGAGTTACTACTACGTACATTACATCGAACCGCGATCTCTCAAGCTTTGCCGTTATTGGCAATTAACTGATCATCCACGGCCGTCGATCTGAAACCCGAAAGGGCTCCGGAGGGATTCCAGCGTCGCAAATGCGAGTGATTAACTATAGAGTCAGCAAATCAACAGGGAGCTGGTCAGCCACCATGAATAATGTGTAAGACACGGGGCGAATCAGGTGCGCTGCGATTTCTCCCGATCCTCTTAGCTATCATCGCCACCCGGAGTAGCATTCTGGCGAGGGGGTAACCTGGATAGTCCACTTGCCCGGGGAGGGCTAGCGAGGGGAAGGTTAAATGAATCATAAGCATCCTCGGTACTCCCTGTTCCAGGCACGCCACACGATTCGGGGTCTACCTATTAGCTAAGTTCTCCAGATGTCGATCGCAGGAGGGCACCGAGCGGTCTTCGGGATGCCTGTTTAAGGTCGTTATGGTCGAGAGAGGGTCATCCACGTCGATTATAGGTATATAGATCGATCACGATGAAAGGACTCTCGTAGCCATGCGTCGCTCATGCGTACTTCTCCAGGTTCTTGGATCTCGACCTCGTCCGCGCATAGTAATCCTGGCAGCCCAATTAGGCAGAATGGCCCGCTGACTCAGCATTCTCCGTACGTAATGCACCGGCCGACAGATCTCCCGGCCAATCAGCACGCACTGACTTATCTGCGGTGACAATTGCGAAGGCATAATCTGTTACGAGAGCAAAACGGGCAGGCCCAGAAAGCTGCTCTCCATATGTCATCATCCGGGCTGCTTTTTTTTCCCTCGTCCCCTCGTGCCTTCTTACCCTCTGCACTACGTACCTCTCTATTGTCGCGTGTTCAGGAATGACGGAGCGAACCATCCGCCATCTGATCTTGCTGCAATCGCTCGCGGGCTCGCCGGCCTGATTTTCTTTTCTTCGACTTGTTGCTCGCGGCCCCCGATCGAGTTTCCCGGAGATAACCAACCCTGATAAGCATATCGGACGTATGTGCTTGTTCGCTTCACCCCTACAATCAATCCTCTACCACCACAAATCATTCATCGGTCCTCTTATCTAACAGACGTCAATGCTCCAGTCACAACCGTCCTGTTACCAATCCGCCCCCGAACTTGTCCCTTGATTTGTGGAGTGGCAGTTCCTGGGGTTCCCTTACGTGACCAAATCGCGTAGCCCGAAGCTCTATCTAGGGATTCCCTCTTATCTTCATGGCCACAGTTATCACCATCCAGCCTTCCTCGACGGCTGGTCCAGCGGCCTCAACGGCCTACCCTCAAAACCACCATTCTCCCCCCGACCATCTCCGCCGCTCTCGGCCCCAGACGGCCGCCTCGCCCTCGACTCTATCGCCCTCCCCCAGCTCGGTCCACTCGACTCTCTCCCGTGCTCCGGGTCGGGATGGAGCCAGCTGCGACGCCTGTCTTCGGAGAAGGAGCAGGTGTGCTATGAATGAAATGGTCAACAAATGCTACTCGTGCGACTTTCATCGGCAGGACTGCACTTTTCATCTCTCCGCCGTCCCGCCCGCGGATGTCCCGCCCAAGAAGCGGAAACTGGACGATTCCTCCGCTCGAGAGCATGTGGATTCCGTGAAACGTTCATCGACTGTTCAATCGGCTCATTACGCACACTCCACCCACGAGACTCCTCCGCTCCGGAGCACCCACAACATGATTCGCCCTGGGTTCTTCAACCTCTCGACACAATCCATTGGGATGACTACGGAATTGGAACCCGCACTACTCGACTACCTTCCGCTAGATGAGCACGACGAGTGCACAGTTTCAACATCCCGGGTGCGCCGGTGTGCCGACGACGGCACTTTCATGCGTGTTATTGATACTGTTCCTATCGGTGACTCGCAGGCCGTGTCACTCGATGCTATCGAGAGCCTGGTCGCACCATACGGTGCAACCCTGATTGAGAAGTTTTTTGATCATGTACACCCTTCGTTCCCCATCCTGATGGAAGAAGCGTTCCGTCAATCGTACCGAGAACGGCGAGGACTGTCGCCTTTACTTCTCTCAGCAGTCTATGTTTTAACTCTCAAGTTCGTCGATGTGGGAGCGGCCTCGCAGACTGTACGACGACCCGATGCGGCTAGGTTGGAGAGCACGGCAATGAAACTGCTGATGGACTCTCTCCCATCTCCAAGCATTTCTACTATCCAAGCAGGTCTGCTCTTGACCCAAAAATCCACTTTGGCCACTTCCTCTCTCAACGGCCAGATGGTCACAGCCGGCTTCGAGCTCGGTCTGCACCAGGACTGCTCGAACTGGCGTATGGAGACTTGGGAGAAAGGTTTGCGGAGACGGCTCGCATGGGCGCTGTACATGCAGGACAAGTGGTCCTCGCTTGTCCATGGCCGTCCTTCTCATATCTTTGCCTTCAACTGGACTGTCAAAGATCTTGTGGAGGAGGATTTCTCGGATGCATTTGCTTCTGGCACCGACTCTGCCCATGACGAAGCAGCCGTTGGACACGGGCCCCTTCTCTTCTGCCACATGGTTGCCCTAACCACGATTTTGTCGGATGTTCTGGATCGATTTTACACCCTGAAGGCCATTGATGACTTCAAGGCGGCTGGGAAGCAACGTACGCGCCTAATCCTCGACAAGGCCAAGCCTGCACAGATCCGCTTAAAGGAGTGGTTCTCATCCTTGCCGGCAGCATTGAAAATGGAGTCGTCCTCCGGAGAGCTTGTCGAAACCATTACCGATGAACACGCCCGCAATGGTGCTCTGCACTTGGCCTACTTCGCCACGGAGATCACCCTTCATCGATACATCGTGCGCTCCCTCTCCGAAGACGGAACGGACTCGTATCTGGCTCACATTTGCCGCTCGGCTGCGAAGACGCGTCTCATCTCTGCCATGGATTTTGTGAACAGACTGCGGCCCGCTCACCTACGATCGTTCTGGCCTGCCTCCGCACGCACGAACTTCTCTCTCATCGGCTCCTTTGGAATGCTGCTGCGCATCACTGCCCCGAGCAAGGAAGAGGCTGAATTCTATCGGGTCCGGCTTTGTGAGTATCGCTGGACTCTGAGCGTCAGCCACAAGAATGCCGAGTTCATGAGCTTCGCGCTTGAGAGCCTTGACAACGCCTCCGCTCTGGATAAACACGTGCCCGCTAAGCCTGGCGTCGAGGAGCTGATGGCCAACTCGGCAAAGTCTGCCCCTCGGTTACCCGTTACAAGTGTTGTCTCGTACGATGACTCAATGATGGATGCTGACGGCACCCTCGGTGGTACAGCTGCTTCATCGTCTGTCATGTCGGGGCTTGCTTCTCCGGCAACCTCTGTTAGTGATGGAGAAGAAGAGCACGATATGTCTATGCCTCCTCTTTGATCATGTCCTTCCTCATCCACTCCCTCCCCAAAATAACCCCCTCTTCTTCCTCAAACCTCCGCTTCCTCTCTCACATATCTTCTCATTCTCCCTCGCCCTTTCCTCTTTCTTTCAATTCTTATTTTCTACCCATGGCGTATCGACGGAGTCCATCCTTCTCAGCGTTTGAATGATTTGCATGATGGACTTGATGCTTGAACTATTACCCCTGTACCTGACTGCTTGTGCCAGTCGCAGCAATATGGATGTTTTGTTATGATGGATTCCCTTGGTTAGGTTTCTTGTGCGTGACGTGGGTCTTGGGACTCGCCCTTTTGATAGATCGGACCTGGGATAGGATATAGATCGGTTTATGAATGAATGATTGACCTATTTGAAACTCCTCAGCAAGTCGTAATAGTATGCACAATCAAAGTTGATCACATATGTTGACTAAATCTTATGCCATGGGAAGTCGGTGATGCTGCCCTTAGTTTGGCAATAACTTCGAGAAATGGCACTGCGGATTGGGTATCCCATGGAAGTGTCTTAAAGCAATATATATATTTGAAAAAAAGCTCCAGGTTCTCCCTCAGACTGTGCACATGCTGCAAGAAGTCAGGTTTCAATTGGTAATAGAAACGCGAGAGCGCCTTCATCCCCCGCATTAATTCTCAACTGCCGAGGCGGAAACGGCTGCATGTTTCGGCTCTTGAACGAGATGAGGTTTAGACATGATTTTTGTCCTCTCTTGTTCCTGATAACATATCATTGGCCCCGACGAAAGCGCCCTGATAGCGGATAAACACGGCGGTGGTGGCGGAGATAATGCGGACTCTCGATTTCATGGCTTGTATATAGAGAGTTGGTCCACTCTGCAGGTTACATCAAGACGGTAATGATCTCACACGGCCTTGGTCTCCACAGAGCTAGACAGGACATTGGTATTCAGTCCTTACCCTCGGAAACACCCAACAGACACGCCCACTATGATTTGGGATCAAAACATTCTCCGGTCTCGCTTTTGCAATGCTCTTTCTGAGATGTATAAGAGCGAAGTCCCTCTTTATGGAAACCTGATCGATGTGGTTTGGGAAGCGGACGCCAAAACAGTCCAAGACAGCCAGAAACTTGGAGTTCTGCAGGCCATTGACCCAGATGATGTTCTTCCCTCGCGACATCGAGTTGAAAGACACGGTGCCATCCGACTGGGTACGGCATATGAGTTAGCCACGATCCGCCGCATGTTCGCTGTCATGGGCATGTACCCTGTTGGCTACTACGATCTTAGTCTAGCAGGATTTCCTATGCATGCTACGGCTTTCCGTCCCAAGACCCAAGAAGCTCTGGCTCGCAACCCCTTCCGCGTCTTCACGACAGTGCTACGCATGGAGCTTTTGACTGAGAAGACGAGAAATTTGGCGCAGAGAGCGCTAGAACAAAGAGATATCTTCCCACCTAGACTTCTTGAGCTTCTCGACCATGCCGAAACAAAAGGTGGCTTGACACCGGAAGAGTGTACGGAGTTTATTGCCAACGGCTTAGAGACATTCCGGTGGCATTCAAAAGCGACCGTCAGCTTGGACGAATACAAGATACTCAAAGCCGAACATCCCTTGATTGCCGACATTGTGTCTTTTCCTAGCTCTCACATTAATCATCTCACACCTCGCACAATCGACATCGACCTAGTGCGACGGCTAATGCTTGATCACGGTATGCCCGCTAAGGAGCGCATTGAAGGCCCCCCAAAAAAGGTCTTGCCCGATTTTGTTGCGACAAACCAGCTTTAAGGCGTTAGAGGAGACCGTCTACTTCCGAGATACATCAGACACGTACATAAAAGGCTCACATACAGCTCGTTTTGGAGAGGTAGAGCAACGAGGCTACGCTTTAACCCGCGAAGGTCGGCAACTATACGATCGAATCCTAAACCGAGTCAATGCAGAGGCTACGATGCAAGGAATCACAGGCGCAAATTACGACAAGCTCTTGGCAGAGCACTTTGAAGCCTTTCCGGACACCTTATCAGCACTCCATGATAAGAATCTAGCATACTTTTGCTACGGCTTGACACCAACCGGAGAGCGAATCGCAAATGATAGTACTTCAGCCGCAGTAGAATTAGGAGACTCGACGGTCTCCATTTCACAATTGCTAAAGAAAGACATTGTGATGTATGAGCCTCTAACCTACGAGGACTTCTTGCCATTGTCTGCTGGTGGCATCTTCAACTCCAATCTGGGAAATGGGTATGAGTCCCAGTCCAAGCAGCTCATCATGAACGCAGACCCGGATCTCGATGACTTTCAGCGGTGCCTCGGGACACATGTGGCGGATGAATTTCATCTTTATGCTGAAATACAGAAGGAGTCACTGGAAAGCTGTCGGGTGCAACTGCAATTGAAGGAAGTCACACTGTAGGCGGGAGGCTATTCACAGACAGAAGCTTCTGTTTCTTTCTACTATTGGCTCCTAAACAAACAACAGTCCTTTTACCCGTTTTGCCAGTTAGTATTATTAAAATAGACTAGTCAGGTTCTTTCGCGAGGCTCGCCGGATTGGGGAGGTGTGACAAAAGTATCGTACGAGTGGCAAATCCAGAAACTTGGGTCAGCCAATAACGTGATCTGCGAAGCTGAAAAGTATGACATCCTACGTTTTTCAGTCGGTACCTCTCGGGCGCCGTGCAATGATTATCCTCCTACTGCATATGCATACACGATGGAGTTGAAGTGGAGACCGCTCATGTTGTATGCACCCCGGAGCTCATCATCTCCCTATGGGGTATGGTTGGACGCTAACCCCGATACCGATCAATATGCATATTAGAAGATTGGAAGAGATGATATGATTTTTCTTTGGCATCAGTCAGATATATCTATTTTCTGTTATTTCATATCCCATCCTGCTCATACCGTGCTCCGCGATTCCTGATTACTTTCTAAAGAATTTTATTGTCCATTTACCGATTGAGATGATCCTCACATTTCTCCTCACTTTTCTCTCTCGGCATAAAAATGTACGTCCAGAAAGGTATGTTCCAGTCGCTCGGTCCGCCGTTCGGCCGGGCCACAAGTCCCAAGCCCCGCAAAAATCCCGAGCTCTCACCATGCGGGCCGGCTGCGCCACATCTCTATTTATCGGGTCCGCCCGACGGCTGACAAAAAAGGAAAGCGGCTATGTGCTGCTGCCAAATGTCGGATCCGAGTTATCCCATCTAACAAGATCTAAAATTTTGCTCGGTCTCGGTCGAAATGCACTTTGTACTTAATAACAACCTCTCCCCCAGAGTCGGACAATGGTCTCTGTCAGCTATTTTTCGATCTGCTCCATTTTGTCTGTAAATATTGTTAGATATGCATGGCGCCTGCTCAAGCACCTCCCGATGAGAACATCGCATGGCATATCTACGTGGGGACCATAGTCACCATTGTTCCAGCTACAATTGCGGTGATCCTTCGATTTATCTCTCGACGTGTTGCTCGCGCTGGACTGTGGTGGGATGATTACACTATTGCGATAGCTTTGGTAAGTCGTTCATCAAGATCTCACTTTCCCATCATTTATGAGAAGCATAATGATTTACTAATCTCTTGCCTAGGCAATAAACTGGGTTATGGCAATCTTGCGATGGGTTCAAATTCCTGTCTTCGGCCTCGGCCATCATGCCTATTATCTTCCAGATGACAATATACAAGGCTTTTTCAAGGTAATTTACAAAGTTTCTCGCTTAGTATCCGCATATTGACTCGAAATTAGAGCTTTCTTGCCAACCAGATAATTTATTTCCTCAATGCGGTTTTCACAAAGGCAGCGCTGCTGTTGTTATATTGCCGTATCTTTGGCGTGGTCAAGCATTTCCGTTGGGCTTTGTGGGTATCTGGATTCCTGGTCATCGGATACTTCATTGCATGCACCCTTGTTTCAATCGTCGGATGCTTCCCAGTGGCTAAATTCTGGAACCCAAAGGTAGCAGGATCATGTATTAACCAGATCGATTTTTTCCGTTGGAATGGAGTTACAAATCTTCTCCTCGATGTCCTGGTTCTTTGTCTTCCATTTCCCATGGCGTGGAGGCTGAAAACGACAATTCGACAAAAGATCATTCTAACCGGCATCTTCATGCTTGGCGGGTTGTGAGTCTCATCCTTGGCAATATATCTCAAGTCAACTCTCGTTGAAAACCACATTACTAACACTACATAGCGCCTGCATTGTTTCTGTTATGCGAGTTACGAGTTTCGACTATACGGAAATGAATGATCACACTTGGACCGGCGTTAATTCGGCAATGTATTCATCAATTGAGCAATCTGTTGGAATCATTTGCGCCTGCCTTCCTACGCTGCGCCCTCTGTTCCGAACCCTGTACGGTCCATCAACGGACCATTCAAGCGAAGGTCCTATGTCCAGCCTCTCCTCACAGAACAGACCCTCCGTCAGTCTGCAACTATCGTCGTCTGGCAGAGAGACAAGCACTTTGGCTCTTGCACAGCCATCTCCGGCACGAACGCCAAACCCTCGCGTCTCTATGTTTGATATGGGTATTTACAGTGTCGTTGATCGTGGATCTTTGTCTCTCGAATACGGCGACGGGCATAAGGTGGATAAATATGTTTCTTCTCAAGTTGAATCAATGGTTTAGGCCATGCAGTTCCGAAGTTCTGGTGTGAATCTCTTAGGAAACCTGTGATACCCCTACTGGTGAAGTTATTTTTACATCAAGCCACTACATTTGCGACAATGCTCGCATTACGCCGAGATCTTCATTGTATCAATCGTGGCTATGTACTCCATATCCCCTCTTGCCCCCGAAGTAGATCGTCAAAAACTTCGGTAATGGAATCAGGATTCGTCAAAGCTGTTTGGAAGTTGAAATCCTGTGGCCAGTTCAAAGAGTTCAGTAACATTCCCGGATCGAAGGGCAACAACTCTGGGGCCGATGTGTAGAGCGTGTCACTGCTGTATCGGTGCTGGAGTTGTTCCACGAGCCGTTTGGTAGTAATATTGGTCAAGGATTCAAATGTATCGCTAAATTTGGCAGAGGCTTTCCATTTTGCGGACAGGACAGCCAGCACGTTTGAACACATTCTACATGACTCGGTAACTTCCTCCAATCGCAGACTTTTGGAAAGAATATCGCTGGACCAGAGGGAGTATAGCATGGTGATACCTGCAAGAAAGCATCCGGATATAAGCATCCAGGAGTGTTCCATCTCGTTGGATCGGAGGAGAGAATAGTAAATTCGGACAGCATTAACCGAAGCTTCGTAACATCGCCTGATGGAATCTTCTGTGGGCCGTGGGAAGAGCGGTGTCGCTCGGTGAAGTGAGGAGGTGGTCGTGTAGTAAAGCCGTTCATACCACTTGAATGAATGAGGATTGTGATGTGCGGAATAGACAATATTGAGTTGCGATCGCCATTCATTGAGCTGCTGCTGTATACTGGCTAAAATCTCCGCTCGCTGGTGGTCGTCATTGAGAGCCTTGGACTTGCCCAAAGTATAGACCTCGTTGATTATGCGGGTTTGAATGCTTCGGAGCCGAATATGATGCAAAGCTAGAGCAATACTGGGCTCTGGTGTTTGGCTTTGGCGTTCAGAATGGGGGAATAGAGCATCAATATGATCGTCGGAAAGTGTGACAGGTCGCCCTAAGTTGAAACAGACAGTTCGGTCCATGGCATAAGTCACCCAGAATAAGCGTTGTCTAATGTCCCACTCATCAAGGGAAAACTTCCAGTCGGGGTTATGCCGATGTAGGCCCATATCAATACAGAGCTGTGTGACCATTTCGTCAGCTGCCCTCATATGGAGGTGGAGCAATAAAAAGAACGAAGAAACATACCCTCATCGCGATTCCCACTAAATGCCACTGGCTACTTCCTGTGGGACGATAGGAAGAGTATATTGCCAGCAATAGGACAATTTGAAGACCTTCCATTCCATCTAATGGCAGGACCCTATCGAACCAAGTCATCGCCCAGTTGAACATTTCCGCGGCTGAAGTCCCTGGAGGTCCAGACACGTCAGTCAGATGACCTTGGTGCCATTCACCGATGGCCATCACCAGATAGAAAATTGTCCACTGTGAAGCAGAAAGTATGGATGGATCTTCATACACTAAGCAAACAAGAGAATCCAGCGTTGCTTGATGAAATATGGGGTATGTTAGATGTACCCACTGCATGTACGTAGTCAGGTAGCTTTTTGCTGTCTCTAATGGCGGTATCGTCAGGGCATCTGCAGAGACATAAGAGTCGTTGTGATAATTATGTGGGATGGACCCTCGGCTGGACAGTAACCAGCGTGACTGGAACTCTTCGTTTTGTCCACGATCGGCATTGTACAAATATTTCTTGACGGTGGACGCGATCAGTCGCGAGAATAAGACTCCACTGGGGCCGCCCATAAAGCGCATTTCTCCAGTAGCATTCAGCGATAACACGGCCACATTAGCAGCAATGTCGCCTACTTCCTTTTCGACCGTATCGTCTTGGCCCTTTGAGGATGGCTGCTCTTGTCGATCGGCGGGTGGCTGGGTAAACTCAGTGTCATCGAGTGACGATGACCTAACCGATGATTGGGAGATAGGAGAAACGAATGACTCCCCAGTTGGGATGCTTCGCACCTCATCTGCCGATAAGCCATAGACAGGAGCAATTTCGGATTCTAGCCACGCAATGCGTTGGCGTAGTTGCCGCTCGTCTTCTGTCGATAACCCAGCACGTCGAGTGCGAAAATGAGGCTCACAGTGGACTCCGCGACGAAGGCATTGGCCACATCTTGGAGTCAACCCATCGCACTATCTTTTTGTTAAACTATACATCGAATATTCTGTCGCCGATCCCACACACCTTGATCTTGCGGCGGTGACAGGCTCCACAGGCCGTGGTTGTGCGAGAAGCCGGCGACCTCGGGCTGTCTAATGTTTGCATATTGATGCTAGCGGTGCGGTTCATACAGGAGAGAGGAACGTCCCTGATAGTTATCGCTCGGAACAGGGGCGAATCAATCAGTGGATTCCATTACGTATTACATAAAAGGCCCGACTGTCCGGGTTTCTTGTGGAAACTCCACTCCTCAGCGCTCCCCGCATTTCGGCACTTTTGATCGATGGTGTTTGAAGCTTGAACTACATAGTCACTCTACTACTCCGTGTATATTTATGCAACCCATGGGTCCAACGCAATGCTCATGTCCGTGTCGTCATATTCCTGCCGCACCTGCACTGCGAACGCCTCGTCCACCAACACTTCAATTCCTGTGCGCGCCATGGCTCTGCCGCATTTGACTGCCCGCTCGTGAGAGTCCTGTGTGGCTGCGACTTGCTCGAAAGCTTTTGTGTGAATTGATCCATTGGGACTGTCCAGCTGTTTTGGTTATTAGCAACTATAAATTCAAGATCGTAAGTTATGACGCCTACTGCAAATATTGGGTGGATGCTGGGCACTTCATAGGTGACATTGCCCATATCAGTACTGGCGCAGGTCATGTTCGCCTTTTGTTCATGCATCGGCGCAAATGGAACGCCCATTTGCTCCATATGTTCCACATACTTACCTGCCAATCTGTGGAAAACCGTCAATTTGAAAGAAGAATATTCGATTAAATGACTAGGAACGTACCCATGATTAACGCGTATGTCCCAATAAGCCGGCATCCAATCAGTCTTCAGCTCGCAACCAGTCGCCAACGCCGCGGCTTCAAGGCAGTTGATGAACTTCCGCTTCAGGGTACGGTAACGCACCAGACTGGCCGATCGCACGCAGTAGCGGGCTTTGGAGTAATGCGGAATGACTCCAGAACTCTCTCCAGCACTAAGTACTACGCCCCGGATACGATCGGTAGGCATTATCTGCTGGCGTAACAAACCAATGCTGGTGTGTAGCAAGGTCATTGCATCCAGCGCATTGATTCCATCCCAGGGAGCGGCCATTGCGTGGGCAGGTTTCCCAATGTACTCAATGGTCAATTCTGATCCGCACATGCTTGTAAAGTAAGCATTGTCGTATTGCCTGTTGGATGATGAGCTTCAAAGATCTTGTCTGTTTCATCAAGCAGCGAAGAGGATCATACATTGCATGAACCATCATACAGCAGAAGATATCCTTGTAGATTCCAGCTTTGATTAATTTGATCTTCCCGCCGCCACCTTCCTCTGCAGGGGTTCCGATTGCGACAACACGTCCTGAAATTTTGCCCTCCTTGATTGCCGCCGCTATTCCTAAAGCAGCAGCCACACCAGCAGTTGCGATAAGGTTGTGACCGCAGGCATGTCCTAGAATTGGCAGGGCATCATACCTAAGAAATTTGTCAATAGACGTTCGAGTAAGGGCTTAGCATACAGGGCAGAACAAACTCGAGATTGATTGCAACCGCTCTTGTCAGCTGCCCATCTGGCCCTTTTTCGGGACCAAATGACGCTCGGAAAGCTGTGGGTAGACCTCCCGCTCCCCGTTCAACTGCGAAACCTTCCTTCTCGAAGTAGTCACATAATGTATTGTGAGCATATACTTCCTCGTATAAAGTTTCCGGATGGTTGTGGATCTGCAAGAAAAGAGTGTTAGTGGTTTGTCTAGTCTCTTTCAGGGATTCAAAGACTTGCATCTAAGTTTATTTTTCTCAGATCCGCATTTGCATTGGCGACAACGTCGTCGGCGACTTTGTGAAGAGCTTCCGGGCTAGCCATAATTTCTAGGATCGAATGAGCGCGAAAGAATAGAATTTCCTGATCACGCCCATGTGCGCCAGACGAAGGTCATATTTATCTAATAATTTGATTAATTTACGCGAGAACAGATAATGCATAGCTTTCTTCCGGCTTTGTTTGTTACTTGCGGCGATTTCTCGCCGATGCCGAGAGTTTTGACTCCACACGGCGGTCG
Source organism: Penicillium lagena (assembly GCF_028827675.1). Lineage (NCBI taxonomy): Eukaryota > Fungi > Ascomycota > Eurotiomycetes > Eurotiales > Aspergillaceae > Penicillium > Penicillium lagena. The sequence continues at coordinate 1,298,878 of NW_026623222.1, read as the reverse complement.
TCGCCGCGGAAAGGGTGGCTCGGAATAGGGCCTAGCTAAGACCTTAGCAGATTAATTGTCACCACTGTGCGCGTTAACGATCCTGTACGTTATTTGACGAGACAGTGTACTTATCTTGTGCACATCCAAGCATGGATTCGAAGATGAACAATATGGGGTCGAATGCGAAAAGCAGCCTGAAGCGTGATTGGCGAGAAATTGTCGCTCGCAAACGCCGAGATCAGGCCCAAGCAATTGAGGGCTTTTTGCAGAGGCAGAAAAAAACAAAGCCTAGCAAGTATGGCATTGAAATTTGTTCTTTGGACCACAAGACATTGCTGGAGTCACTCAGCCGGGGCGACCTAACGGCCGAGAGTGTGGCATTGGCCTACATCAATAGGCAAGTTGCTCGATGTAGTAGATTTCAAAAGTGCTAATTACTGACATCAACCTTGTAGGGCAATAGAAGCGCATCAAGAGGTATGAGTACATCAATTCCTAACTTGGACCAACGGGCCTCTTACCAGCCACAGACCAATTGCCTAACCGAGGTTCTGTTCCCCCAAGCTCTTCAACGGTCTCGTGAATTGGACGAGCACTTCCGCCGGGATGGTAAACCTATAGGACCATTACATGGATTGCCAATCTCTCTCAAAGACCAATTCAACGTCAAAGGTTTTGACTCAACTCTGGGCTATGTGGGCAGAGCATACTCTCCCTGTACTGAGGATGCAACTCTCGTCACAATCTTGGTCCGGCTAGGTGCTGTGATTATCGCCAAAACAAATATCCCACAAAGCATTATGGTATGTGATAGTTTTTCGCTTCTTTCTCTAGGTGTATATACATTTACAGCGGGCTGACTTGGGCGTAGATGGCCGAAACCGACAATCCAGTGTGGGGGCTTACTGTCAACCCAAATGACCCCTCATTTACTCCAGGTGGTTCATCTGGTGGTGAATCTGCTTTACTCGCATGCAAAGGCTCTATTATTGGATGGGGGACAGATATAGGGGGTTCTATCCGAGGACCCAGCAGTATGATGGGGTTATATGGACTCAAACCAAGCGTAGGTTCCGTGGTGAAATTACGTCAAGGCTTGATAACCAAACTAACGATGTCAAATAGAACGGTCGTCTTCCTTACTATAATGTTGCTGTCTCTACTGAAGGACAGGAACATGTTCCATCCGTAATTGGACCCATGACACGATCATTGCATTCGCTCTCTGAAGCCACCAAGGCCGTGATTGACTCGCAGCCCTGGAACCTGGATCCACGCTGCATTGCCTTACCATGGAGATCAGAAATGTATCAGGAGATGCTATCCCGTCCGTTGACTGTTGGTGTTATCTGGGATGATGGTGTGGTTAGAGTTCATCCTCCAATTCGACGGGCACTTGACCATCTTGTCGAAAAGCTGAAGTCGGCGGGTCACGAGATTATTCCTTGGGATCCAACCGGCCATGCAGACTTCATTAAAATCCAGGTCAGTCTTTTAACGACTGTTGCATGTCTAATTTCTATTCTCATCGTCTTTACAGGACCAATATTACACGGCTGATGGAGGCGAGGATATCCGCCGCGACATCGCCGTTTGCAATGAGCCATTCTTACCTCACGTGAAAGCCCTGGTCGATCGAGGAGAGCCAATTTCTGTCTACCAGTATTGGCAATTAAATCGCCAGAAGCTCAATTATCAGAAGATGTACCTCGATCGGTGGAACAACACTCGAGCACCGATCTCGGGACGAAAAGTAGATGTGCTCCTTGCCCCGGTGATGCCTCACTCAGCAGTGCCTCATAACTCATGTCGGTAAGCTATGATCTATTTTCTAATACAAACCCACAGTTCTAATGGAAATAGCTGGGTCGGATATACAAAAGTGTGGAACTTCCTGGATTACTCGGCTCTCACGTTCCCGGTTACGACGATATCAAAAGATATCGATATGGCTGATCCTTCGTATGAACCTCGCAATCCAATGGATGAATGGAATTGGAATTTGTATGATTCGGAAAGGATGAATGCGCATCCAATTGGGCTGCAAATTATCGCACAGAGACTCCAGGAAGAGAAGGTTTTGGCCGCAGCAAAGGTATTTGAGGACTTGCTAGTTGATTAGGAAATATTGATAATCACTCTTAAAGTGCTAGAACATAGTCATCTGTATTCAAGAGATCATTATCTTCTCACCGAAAAGAATCAGTTGGATTGACACGGTAGTACATTCAATACACATATACAAAACCGGGGTTAGTCTCGTCCGTCAAATCGAAAAACTCGACATTCTCAACAGCTGCCTCCGATGTTGAACGGTCAGATTGACGTCTCTTATTCTGCCAGTTGAGGTAGAATCCCATCACCAAAACCAAAACGATGAGTATGGCAAACGAACACAGACAGGCTCCAATTCCAAGGCCTGTATTTTCTGAGTCAGTTATGATCGAGTCATCCAAAAGAATCATGCTGCTTACCATAGCGAGGTGCCTGCTTATTTTTGAAAAATTGAGGCCCGGCGATACTATTTGATTCTCAAATTAGCGATTCTGTTCCACGAGATATTGGCTGTCAATTATTTTACTTTCCAATGCAATACCCAATTAGAAGCATCGCATTAACAGTAACCTTCTTCGTGTGACCGGCGATATTGGCAGATGCCAACGACAGAAGGAGAATATAACCAGTTGGGAAAACGTAAATCTGAACATGTTAAGGTTTTCTTTTCCATTCCATGAAACTTAGAGAACTTACCAAGTAGTAACCCGCAAGAAGAGCACCTTTATTGTCATAGGGCGCTGCATAGACCATAACGGATCCCACCAGTGCGAGAACTAAAGCCACTGTCATGCAATACACACGAGTGTTGTTGAATGAGATGCACACGTAGGTGATAATCAGCATGATCACAAATTCCAACGCTCCAGCGGGCATTCCGAGCTACAGCCATTTCATATCAGTCAGTATTATGTGACTAACATTGAGAGCGGAGACACTTACCAAGGTTGTTTCAAGAGTAGAGTACCCGAAGTTTTCCACAAGGAGATTGCCAAACTGAGGTATCGTTAGCAGAATAACATGGACTCAGGTACTACTCAATAGCCTACCGTTGCAACCGAATTGGGAATATTCCACACTAGAGCCATGAGGAACAGCATCCAAGCCTTGGGGTCACATAATGCTTCCATGGCCTGTTTCTTCTTGAACTTCCTGCTATGGATACCGGTGTTATTCTCCCGAACCATCTCAATGGCCGCATGTTTCTCGGCATCGTCTTTCAAGAACCATGCTGTCAATTGGGAATCTGGTAACGCTAGGAAGAGCACAATTGACCAAATAATGGAGAGAGCTGCCGTGATGATGAACATCCATTTCCACGGCGCGATGTTGTTCACATGAATATGGCCCAATCCGTAAGCGAGTAGACCGCCGACAATTTGTGCGATACCGTTGAAGGAGAACCAGAAACCCATTCGCAGTGGTTGATCTTGGCGAGCGTACCAACCGGTGCTGATCAACATAAAGGCTGGTGTGACACTATATGGTATCAGGATAAGCACAACATGGCTTAATTTGTTGGGGAAACGTACACCCCCTCAGCCATTCCCAGGAAGAATCGAACAGCCATCAGACCAGCCCAGTTCTTGCATATAACATGCATAAACAGGATGATGCCCCAGCAGAACCTATGGACGTTAGATTTAGCCCTCGTAGTTTCTTGAAGTCGGATCTCATACACACTGGCAGCGAGACACTTCGCCGGTGCGAATTTCTGTAAAAGGTAGCTTCCAATTGGCTGCATTGCAAAGTACCCTGATATGAAAGTCAGAGGACACGCGTGAGTTGTTGACATGGGATCTAATACTGACCAAAGTAGAAGATACTAGCCAACCAAGAATATTCTTCTCCTGACAGGGTCTGAGTGTAATGAGCATATTTCATTCCAAGAAAAGCGAATGATGGGAAACAGATAAAGGTTCTGACACATACCAGATCTTCAAGGATGCCAAAAATACCGGCATAACTGAGGGTTGACTTGTCCAGAAATTGCAAAAGAGTTGTAAGGCTGCATCCATTAGCACTCGTTCCAAATACGAAAGCAACTTTCCAACGACTCACGCAAGCAAAGGTAAAACAAAAAGATCAACCTTCCAACGAACGCGACTGATGAGTTCCGGGCTCACTTCGGTCACATCTCCAGCAAACTGAAGCGCGATATCTCCTTCTTCAACGACGATCTCCTTCGCAGGGACAGGGTCTTGGACGCTTGCTTGGTTATCCAATGGTGCTGCCATGTTGGCGGGAATAATGTGATAGTGGAGCACGATCCTATCGAGGAAAAATGGATACGGCGACAGACATAAGTACTTGATGGCAAGTACGCTGTGGGCCCCTTATCGGTCATCTGGGGTACAGCGGCGATTTTTCGCCGAAGTGGTTCAGAGCGGAGGGGAACCGCCGTGGGGACTCGACCGAACTTGAGCTTGTTGTATGTTGGAAATGGATTGCAATCATTGATAAGAACGAGGTTCGGCTGACAAGTCTCCGTTATGAGGATTATCGCAGTTACCAGTCGACATGGACGCCTCTCAGCCAGTGATTACCGCATCAGCAGCTAAACTTCACCTATCACCTACGTTGGAGATCAATGAACTTGTTCATCGCGTCCGCGCGTCAGGAAAGAAGGTGATTCACTTGGGCTTTGGCGAAGCGACATTTCCAATTCAGGAAGAAGTTTTACAATGTCACCGCGAGGCATGTAATCTGACTTCTTATTTGCCGGTAGCCGGGCTTGGAGAGCTCCGAGAGGTTGGTCTACCATAATCGCATGCATTGTTCAAGCTTCAAGGACTGAGAGTAAATTACAGAGAATAGCTGCATACCAATCAGGTCGTCTCAACATTCCAATTCAAGCCGATCAAGTGGTTGTCGCTCCGGGATCCAAGCCTCTTCTCTTTGCTCTCTTCGACATCTTGGAAGGGGATGTACTTCTTCCTCGCCCATCATGGGTCAGCTATGAGCCCCAGGTTGCGCATGCAGGAAAGCAGTTGTTTTGGATTGAGACTGACGAGCACGATCGTCATACGTTGACGGAGAAGGCCCTCGACTCTGCCTACACATCTGCGGTTGATGCTGGCGCTCGCCCGCGTATCATGTTGATCAACAGTCCCTCCAATCCGACAGGACAGGTTTTCAGCAAGGAACAGATCTCACTAATTGTGAAATTCTGTCGCGAGCGATCAATCACCTTAATTAGTGATGAAATTTACTCCGATATCTGCTTCAATGCTGAGGATGTACAAATCAGCGCCTTCGGATCAGCATTCGGCGAAGATGGCACCGTGATCATGACGGGGGGTCTCTCAAAGGTAAGTCTAAATACCCCCTTGGGCAAGCTAGTCACAGAATACTAATTTCTGACAGACATACTCTGCTGGTGGCTGGAGAGTTGGCTATGCAATCTTTCCGAGCTCCCCAGTTGGTAAGGCAATCCGACGAACTACCCTTGCCTATGCTTCAGAATGCTGGTCTGCCGCATCGGCGCCCTCACAAATGGCATCCATCAAAGCATTTTCGAGTAGCCGTGCTACGTCTGAACCCATTGGGCCTGCCATGGATACGTATCGTGAGGCAGTGAATTGTCTGCACCGAATGTGTACAACGCGACTCTACCATGCTCTGAAGAACTGTGGGATTGCAGTCGCTGAGCCCAAAGGATCATTCTACCTGTATCCATCTTTTCAGCCGTATGCATCGCAGCTGCAAAAAATCGGTGTTCTTACCAGTCCCGACTTGTCGAAATGGCTGATTAAAGAGTGTGGCCTCGCAGCTTTGCCCGGGTCTGCATTTGGTGAGAAGGATGAGCGGCAATGCGTAAGTGGGGGCAACCTCCGCCTGAGAATGGCGACGAGCTATCTCTATTTCTCGTCCGAGGAGGAGAAATATAGTAAAGGTTATGCTTTGTTGAAGTCGGCAGCAGCAGGAGAAGAGGTCTCTCTGCCACTGTTGGAGGAAGCGATTGCGGCTATCCAGGCAGCCATCAAGAAGCTGAAGGCTCAGTAGAATCTAAAGACATCTAGGCCATAGAATCTCGGTATTTTAATTGTTCATATCTATCGTTTTTTGAAATGAAGCTCTACAGGTATAATGTCACATCAAGTCTGTCAAATGATGATCAACCTCGGTGGCACTATCTAAACTCAAAAAAGGCTACTTTACCTCGGCTATTTGGATCGCTTAGTCGAACTTCACCTACAGACCAAGCTCAGACACAGGTAAGGCATTTTTAAATAAAGCAAAATCGTTACAGCTAAAGAAAAAGCCCTGTCTCTGCCATTAAAAGCGCTCTGTGAACATTATGGAAAATCTTGATCGGATTCTCGACCATTTCACAGATCCCTTTGCGGGGTCATTGCACGGCGCAGCGTTCATTGCGATTGACAAGTCAGGTACGTCTTTTGTAATTTTTCTCACGGTATTCTGGGCTTCCTCGTACTAGTACTTGATTCCGTGTGTGCTTAGGGATCGCTGACAGTATAACAGGAAATGTTATCTACAAGCGTGCCGCCGGAAAAGCGGATTTTGATACATCTAGTGCAAAGCCCTTGGGAATAGACTCTCTATACTGGATTGCCTCAATGACGAAGCTGGTCACAGCAGTGGCTGTCATGCAGCTAGTGGAACGCGGAATTATATCATTAGATGATGACGTCCGCGAGAAAGTCCCAGAGCTCAGAGATATACAAATTCTAGAAGATATGAAGTACGGTATGCTATCCAAAGCCGGATTTACGTTCTTCACTCTAATCGTCAGCTTGGGGTCTCTAGACTCTTCTCTGGAATCAGCTCAGCCAAAACTTGTGCCCGTTCAAGGGAAGATTGCTATTCGGTAAACTACTCCTTCCAGGATATGGAACTTCTTTCTGTGGAATGCCAAACCATGGGCTAATTTGAGACTGAGTTAACTCAGAGATTTATTGTGTCATTCTGCCGGCTTTGTGTATGACACCTCTTCGCCGTTGTTAAAAGAGTGGTCCAAGTCCCAAGGGAGGACAGCGCACACTTTTTCTGGCAGCATGGTAAGCATAAGCTCTCCATGCTAGTTATACTTATATTTGGGCAAAAGGCTAATTTTTGATGGTCTGAATAATAGGCAGGGTATACCCATCCATTAGTTTTTCAGCCTGGTACCTCGTGGTTATATGGAGCCGGGCTAGACTGGGCTGGTCGGCTGGTAAGTCTCTCCATTTGTCTCGGAATCAGATCAGAGCCTCTTATGTATACAGATCGAGTGTGTGACCAACTCTACCCTGGAAGAGTATATGCATGTCAACATTTGGAGTAAGCTTGGAGCGACATCGACAACTTTTCATCCGGAATTGCACCGTGACACCCTACCTCCACAAATGGGGATGGGGTATCGAGTCAGTGTCGGCCAGGGTGCTAAATCGGTCAAGCCGTGCCCTATTATTCTAGGTCAGCCATTGCAAGATGACTTGGGAGGTATCGGTCTCTGGAGCACACCAATGGATTTTACCAAATTGTTGGCCGCGCTTCTCACAGGTGGCCAGCCATTGTTGACCGAGGCTAGTGTGGAGATATTGTTCAAACCACAATTGGGTGGTAGATCTCGGGCAGCAATGCCAAAGCCACTTGGAGGCCAAATGCGGCGTATACTAGGGATCAAGGGCGTGGATGACATTGAGCAAGCCGATCATTGTTTGGCCGGCACAATAACATCGAAAGATATTCCTGATCGCAGACGAAGTGGTACGGTCAACTGGAGTGGCTTGCCAAATCTCCATTGGGTAAGACAATTTCTATGCTGGAGGTCTTCCTTACCAGTAAGACAAATCTCTTACCATTTTTTCTCTTACAGTGGATCGACCAGGAGACAGGCATTGCAGCCGCTTTGTTCACACAGCTCATGCCACCGGGAGATGCTGCCGTCACTAGTCTTTTGATTGAGCTGGAAAAAGCCCTATACAAGGCTTTGGGCAGGAAGTCGGGGCATTTTAATAGTACTGTGAAGTTGTAGACGTTTCCTGGCCCCAGTCTATATCATAGGATTGAAACCATACTTATCAAGAGCTGAATTCGCTGATGAATTCGGAATAGTCAATATAGAATACAGTGCACAGAAACAGCTAATCCATCTATCTGTACAGGATATGCCGTAGCGGACAAGAGGCTGACGACCATAGGATTCGGAACAAATAAGAGGGTCGGGTGCGAATATCACCGAATGAAGATGTTGTAATGAGAAGATGCTGTAATGTAATGTTTGCAGCATATCAGGAAATTGAGCATGACTGCATCACATCATACCTTAGCCTCGATGGCTGGAGAGTCCTCACCTTCCTCCACAATAACCGCTCCCTCCTGCAGCAACTCTTCAGGTGTCTTCACCCGCACCTCCATCACTCTCATCACCGTATACCTTTCTTTGCTGCGGATCTGCTGAACATGTCGTTGTCTCCGCTTGGTCTTTTCCTTGATCCGCAGAGGCTCAGCATCTGTACCCGTCACGCGAACGCGACACTCAAACAATCGCTCGTCAATATGCGGGTTGCCCTTCAGCGTAAAATCGCGTGACCCGAGAGCAGAAGCACGGTTGAACCGCAGAATATCTCCTGACTGAACTTTGGGCATAAGGAACGGTAGACGAACGTGGTCGCCCGGCGTGAGGAGGTATGGCTTGTTGTGGAGCTTGGCAACGACGTAGTGTGGCGCCTGGCCGACGAGGTGAGGGAGGCGCTCCATGAGAGAGCGGGTCACTTTAAGAGGTTCTTTGAATTCGGGGGCAACGGCCCGCTTCTCGTCTGGGATATGAGAGCGATTTTGAGGGATGAAGGTATTGGGAGGAGTTTGTTGGTTGGCCGTAGGCTGAGAGGTTTGTGCTCGTGGAGTTGCACTGAGAGGGGAGTCAGGTTTTGTTGATGACAATTGAGAGCTAGTCTGCTCTTGAGAGGTCTTCAGCGAGGCAGTTTGGTGCAAGCAGCTGGCTCGTTGCGGATGAAGAGCTGCGCCTGAGATCGTAGACGGGGTGGACACTCGCAAGTCCGAGGCGAACCTCCGCAGAACAGAGCGAGAGAACATTGTGGTTGTAACCTTCCCCTAAGTCTCCCTAAGTGGATCGAAGTCGAGGTGGTGGACAATGCGTGGAGGAGATGTTTGTCCGTGTCCATTCGCGCTCGAGAAAATCGGTGACTGCGCTTGTGGCCGCACCGCCGGCCGTAGAGTCACGTGGCTTATAGTACATCACGATCTCTACTAGGAGATACTTCAGTATTGTAGGCTTAATATTCAGGGGACAAGTAGTAACTAGGATTGCCTTTAAATTGACACCAAATATACATAACCTTACTTTCCAGTCTCGCTGACAGTCAGTGCCTTTGCTGCCAGTATTTATGGTGCGGTTGATAAGAGCGGTCAGGTGACCTGCTATCTCTGCCGCCTCTCAACTTTTTTCTGATCGAGCCCGTTCCTCCTCTTCATCCCGCACAGCTTGGTCACTGCACGTTCAACATGGTAAGTCTCCCGAAAAATTGTTTTCGCAAATCTCTAGATCGGCATATGCTAACAGCTGTTTCCCCTATAGCCTCAGAACGAGTTCGTCTTTCCCCCCGCCCACCACCACGATCACCACTTTCTGTTCCCCAAGGTCAACTCAACTAACCAGTTCTCACTAGGTATATTGAACGCTGGCAGAAGCAGCACGGCAAACGGCTGGATCACGATGAGCGGTTGCGCAAGAAGCAGGCGCGTGAGTCACACCAGCAGTCGAAGGATGCACAGAATCTGCGTGGCCTGAGGGCCAAGCTGTACCAGCAGAAGCGCCATGCGGAGAAGATCCAGATGAAGAAGCGCATCAGGGCGCAGGAAGAGAAGAATGTCAAGTCTGCCGCCCCCGACGAGCCCTCCAAGACCCCTCTGCCCCAGTACCTTCTCGACCGGTCGCAGGCGACCAACGCCAAGGCCCTCTCCAGCGCTATCAAGGATAAGCGTGCTGAGAAAGCGGCCAAGTTCGCCGTTCCGCTGCCCAAGGTTAAGGGTATTAGCGAGGAGGAAATGTTCAAGGTTGTCAACACGGGCAAGAAAACACACAAAAAGTCGTGGAAGCGAATGATCACCAAGCCTACTTTCGTTGGAGGCGACTTCACCCGTCGGCCTGTCAAGTACGAGCGTTTCATTCGGCCCATGGGTCTGCGGTACAAGAAGGCCAACGTCACACAGTAAGTTTGTTCTCCAGGTTACTTGGAAGTTGTGCAGCGTGCTGATTTTTCGCCCCTCTAGCCCGGAGATGGCTGTCACCGTGCAGCTGCCTATTCTGTCGGTTAAGAAAAACCCTCAGAATCCGCTGTATACCCAGCTGGGTGTTCTGACCAAGGGTACTATCATTGAGGTCAACGTTTCCGAGTTGGGTCTTGTCACTACCAATGGCAAGGTCGTTTGGGGTAAATGGGCTCAAGTGACCAGTAAGCCTCCCAATGGAACGAACACAGTTCCAAGGATTCAGGAAAGCTGACTTTTTTGTCTAGACACCCCTGAAAATGACGGCTGTGTCAATGCGTAAGCCATCCAATGCCTTTTGAATGCCGTGGTTAGTCTAACAAGTCAATAGGGTTCTTCTTGTCTAGAGCAGTCACATTTCTCGGCAATCCGTCTTCTCTCGATACCATCATGTCTCAGACATCCTCCCTTTCGTTATCTTGTCCGGGCTATTCAGATCATGCTCTTTTGGCTGGTGTTCACGGCGTATCATCAAAGCACACTGGCTCTTTTGACGAAAAGTATTCGACAGTTTCCTTCTTGAAATGGGCCCATCTAGATTATCTACCTAAGCATATAACAATTATTGCATGAACAAAACACGTCTTGTACTGGGTTACTCGATAGTGGTGTGTAGAATCGGTCCCTGGGTATACTTGACACGATGACGTGCAAATCTCATGAAGACTACGCTAAACTCCCAACAGATGAGTCGTACGATAGTAAAATAAAATGAAAACAAAGGACAGATTTGAATAGGCAAGTGGTCAACTAGACTGATTAACCGCATGCAAGGAAGACTGGAAACTCCAAGAACCCCAATGCTTGAAAATCGTACCCAATGCAATCAGGTAAAGAAATCAACCAAGTCATATACAAAAAAAAAAAAAAAAAAGGCATCCACATGCTGTGCTGAACCGCAGTTGATCAGAAAAAAAGTCCCAACAAGTAGAGTTGAAACACATGAAGAGTTGGAACACATTAAACACCCAGGAGGATGAGAAAGAAAAAGGAGAGGCTAAGTAAGGAGAACAAAATCGGCAGTCAGAGAACTCCACAGAAACCACCAATTTGTCCAAAAAGAAAAATCCAGTCAACACCGTTCATTGAATCGTTTCAACAAAATGAAAAAGAAAGATAGGGCAGGGTCAATAAGACAATCCAACAGAGGAGAGGTTTTAAGCACTCTCCTCCTCCAACGCTGCTTTGATTTTGGCGAAAAAACCGGCGGGCCATGCAGCGAGCTCTTCTTCCGTGGGCACACCACGGACCTTGCAGTGTTTGACCACGTTGACCAAGATGCGGCCGAGCATATCCTGGGTGACGGGAACAGCTCCTTCGAGTTGAGCATCAGGGGACAAGAACGGGTCGCGCTGACCGAGCATCTCCTCAATGGTTGGCCGCAAGGTCTGGTCGCGCTGCAAGCATCGCTTCAAGGTTCGAATCAAACCAGGTGGGACGGGGGCTCCGCCAACTCCGAAAGCTGGGAAGTCGATTTGTACCCGGGGGTTGGGGATAGCCATGATCCGCTCGTAGTATTTGGCAATCTTGGCAAATGGGGGCTGACCGTACACCATCTTGTACAGGATGCAACCTAAACTCCAGACATCGCTAGGCTTGCCAAGTTTCATCACTTTGCCAACACTAGCTGGAAGTCCAAGTGACGCGTTGGAGTCGACCAGGGCTTCTGGAGACATGTAGTTGGGGGTACCGACTTGCTGCTCGCGGTGCACATTGACCGTGTGGTCTTGGATCGCGTTTGCAATTCCAAAATCGATCAGCTTGAGCCGGCCTTGAACCAAAAGGAAGTTAGCTGGCTTCAAGTCGGAGTGAACAATGTTGTGATTATGGACGGCCTGGACACACTCGAGCATCTCCTTCCAGTAGTAGCGAGTGAAGTTGATGTCAAAGACGGCATCCTCAGCATTCAATCGATAGGTGAGAATCTTCTCCAGATCAGATTCCCCAATCTCCATAAGGACGCTGAGAGCGTGTTTGTCCGAATTGAGCTCCCAGTCAAACAGGCGTACAACGCGATCAACATTCTCCAGCTTCTTCAACAAATCAATCTCGCCCTTGTACCCCGTCAAGGTGAGGGGATCGACATCTTCCAAGTTAACTCGTTTGAGCGCGAAGATCTTGTAGTTTTCGGCCATCACTCGATACACACGAGAACTGCCACCACGGCCGATGCAATCCAATCGAGTGAAGTGTTTATGGTTGATGGATACCTGGGTTCGTTTTTTTCGAGACTGGGATGTCGAGGCACCACCAGTCGCCGTGGCAGTTTCGAGCACAGACATCTTTGGTGGTGGTGGAGCAGGTCTGTGAGGTGTGTTGTTGTTCCGCGTGGCGAGAATCTTGCGAGGGGAGGTTGCAGCTGGGGCTTCGACCGCATCCTTCTTGTCCGTTTCATAAATGACAGAGTATTTTTCGGGCTTATCCAGCAGGCTCAGTCCCTGAGGTTTCGTTCTCTTGAAAGTTGGCGGCGGTTCATTCTCCTGGTCTCTGGCTGATGGAAGAACTGGCAAGGATGGAACCTTGTAAGCTGGCTGCTCTTTGATGCTTGAGGATTTGGAAGACATTTCCGATGATGCAGGTGTTGACTTTGACCCATATGATTTCGGCGAGGAGGACCTGGAGAAGGGGCCATCGCCCGAAGTCGACGCAACAGGGTGTTGTGACCGGTTGGTTCCGCTCTCATAAAGCGGGCTAGTGTCAGCCCATGAGACTTTGGGGGACAATGCCTTTCCTGAGCTGGGAGGTCGATATTCATCATTTGTTTCCGGTTTCTCTCCCGCGCCATCGTTGAAGTAGGGATGAGGGTCATCGTCGTTGTTCTCCTCACTCTGTCTGCGCAGTACGCCCCTTCGGGCAGGACCGTTCAGGAAAGTGCCAGTGAGTCTGCCAACTCTCTTCACCCGCAGAGAGCTCTGAGGTGCCAAGTCGTCTCCATTGCGGCCACGCACGATTGAGGATGGGTTAACTCGTGACAGATGATCGTCTTCATAATGTGATTTTCGATCGCTGTCGGATCGCTCTCCACTGCCGTGCTCACCCCCCGAGTTGCGTTCCGAGGACCGCTTGAGAGACGGCGATACTGAAGCAGGTGAACGTGTGCTACTGCGGGATACACTAACTCGAACACTCCGTGGCCGTGGTGCAGGAGTAATAAAATCATTGGGGCGGTTCTGGGCTTCTGGCTCCGCAATCTGGCTGTTGGACAGTGGAGAGCCTTCTCGAGAGAATCTTGAGGAAGAGATTGCTCCAATACGGACGACTCGCGGTGCCGGGCTGCCCGTAGATCCATCATGGGGGAAGTCGTGCGCGGCGACTGGCTTCGTTGTCTCGAAGCTGCCGCAAAACGGTCGTTTACTTCTTGTCGAGAAAGATGTGGAGATGAACCCAAGCCATCTTCATCCAAAAGCGCTTTCACTGACGCGCTGAATTTTGGTTCCGGGACCTCGTCATCGGAACTGTCTCCTGCCGAATACCTCCTGGAGATATGGTGGTCCTCTGTTGATGGGTGCGGGAGTGCTGGTGAGGCCCGCCTGGAACCCGATCGTGAAACCGTGGATCGGGACATGGGTCGGTAGAGGCCGCTGTTGTAGGCGGATGAGAGGGAATTAGGGGAGGCCATTGCAGTAATATCTACATTGAATTGCCGCAGCAATGTAGATGGGCCCAGACCCGATGGTGTCGATTGTTTGTTGTGTTCTCCAGGAGAAAGTGTCCATCCTGACGTTCGGTCGCGAGTGCCAGGCGCGCTATAGGTCACGTGTGGTATCGTTGCCATGGCGACAACCACAACAAATATGCCGGGATGCGATGACCAACACGACTAGCTGAGCTGGAGGAAGTTGGAAATGGGCTCTCAACATGCTAAAGTGAGTTTGTAGGTCTGATCTGTTCTCATTCCCAAATACCTGTCGATTCGAGAGCCTGGGTGGGTAAAGTTGCTATGTCGAGTCAAAGCATGAACGATTCTTCATTTCATGTCGTACAATAATTCAATTTAAGGGTCGCAACACTTCAACATCTTCGATTAGAAAAAGAAGTACTATTCAATTTTAAGAGTTATCGATACTCGAGAACCGACTTCTCTAGTAAGTAAGGTGATTAGGGAGAAGTTCGTAATAAGACCCGTGACGGACAGCCAAGGATGAATGATCTGCTATTTTGTTTACTCAAAAGATCAGTGGTATTATCTGTATTTTCTCACGACATGTCATTAATGGACAGTGATTCATGAGATTTAATGATGATGTTGATATTGAGGGATTGCTAATACGAAATCCTTTCAGCATGTTCTGGATATATATCCGAGGAGTGATGCCCAAGCAAGCACTACAAAACCATCACCGCCATCGCCCGAAAACACCAGAGAGTTTATGAAACTGTCCATTCTCCTTATGCAAAAATAAAATAAAATAAAATAAATGTGATAGGTCGGAAAACACCAGCTAGCGTGGGTGACAGGGATATGGACGAACTACTAAGCGGGCTAGCCACCTCACCTCCCAGGGTAAAGGTCGTCTCCCTGCAAGCCAAGAAGGGCAGACCCGAGGATGGCGTTGGGCGCGACAACCGATTGGTGAGCTACACGTCGCATCACGAACTGACTACTGCACAAGCCACGATTCATGAACCGGATGGGCGCAATCAGGGAAAATGAGACCAAAGCCACAACATGCAGCTGTGCCATCTGGGCCCACTGGAAATCGGACTGGTCCCTTCATTCGCCACCGATTTGATCAGGCAGGCTTTGACGGTGGTGGAACATCATCGACCGAAAGATGGAATAGGCTCATGCAGTGACACATCATGTCTCTTGTCTCTCGCACTTCATGCGTTGTGATGTGTCGCTACTACACACCGCAGGGTTCACGATCGCGGCGTTCTATGAAGCCTCGAATGACTCGGAATCCACATCGGCGACTTGTGAGTGAGACAAGCATATCAGTGCTTAACCGAGACGTTCGATTTTTGCAGCTTTTGCCATCTTCGGTGGAACTGATACATAGTATGTACATACTCTGTGGAGCTCGCTGTGAAGAAACTTAAAGGCTGAGAGACATCAAGACCCAGCAAGGTTAGCATCTCCTTTGCTCCGAGTAGCACTACTCCGTATTTCGGTTAACCAAACTGTGCCGAGACGGCCGGCGTGTGGAACACTCATTCGCCCCCGTGTTTACTGCACAAACAACAGTTTTCGGGACGATTGTACAGGGGTAACTATACCGGTTGGGCAGTGATGAACACTGAAGGCATGGAGATCCGCACGAGTTGGCGAAACCGATCGTCGTCGAAGGGGGATTATTTTCTGCAAGATACCATCGTTGCGATGTCGACCGTGGCTGCCGTGCATTGCAGGTACCCTTCGCTTCAGGATGGTCTAGATTCCGTCGCATTACGTGAAATCCAGCTTGGCTGATCTGCTGGCTCCGCTCGCTCATTTCCACCAAGGGCGGAACACGGTTGTATCGTAGAATAGTAATTATGAATATTGTTCGGTCATTCTTGAACATGAAGTTTACCGATCAAGCAAGGGGCCTCGCGCAAAAAAAAAAAAAAAGCCCCGCCTGATAAGATCGCCTCTGATCTTTGGGCCTTCCAAAAAGGCGCACTATAGGCTATAGGCTGATATTACTGAACCCCATGAAAACAGGGTGTGCCTTGGCCATCTTTTCTTAGACGTATAGGGAGCATTGGTGCCTGAACTATTCGACCGTCTCTCAAAGGCTGCAGGAAGGAATTGGCTGGGTTTCAAACTGGCCTCTCGGAAAGGAAGATGCCCCTGGATGGGGAAATTATACATGTCATTTGGGAGCGTTCGATTCATCTTGCAAGCTTGTTTAACCGACGAAGCCACGGAAGGATTTAAACGGCGGTCAGTGGATCTCGCGACGATCGCAGACGCGCTAATTTTAGGGCAAGGGAGAAGCGCAAAGCCGTGCCTGATGGTTCTGTCACTTCAACCCACACGGTAGCCAGCAACCATGGTCCAACACCTGTCAGGCCCATGTCCAGATGATTCGATATTGTGGAATTGGTCGGTATGGAGCAGTCAGAATCAGGATTTATGGTGACATGACGTTCAGCGGTGCCTGACTCGAGGTTCCCCAAAATAGGTCATTGACCTCTCAAGAAAGGTTGTCTCGGGTCTCGGATGTTCTCACCCATGCTGTAGTCGATCTGCTGGTGGCTTTTGACTGGCAAATGGGTGCTCCACCGGGCATGGGAGGTTGCCTGTATCCCTAATGCGAAGCTAAAGGGGCAGATGGCTCGAAATGTGGACTGCGGCTTGAGACCGGGGTCGCCATTTCGTCGAGCTCCGATGCATAGTGTCCAGTACTGGGCTGTGAATCGTCCGGCTCAGAAGCCCGGTGCATTAGGGAAATGAGGGATATATAAGGACCGGTCAAGCTCTCCGATGCTATTTGTTTGCTGCTCACCGATCCTGGTTTTTGTTCACTTTTCACGCCTCTTCATCAGTTATCCCTAATTTCTCTTGACGGCTTAAAGCCTCGTCGATTTCCTGTTCAAGTCTGTCGATTCATCACTCGTTTTTTTCCATTGTCAAGGCCATTTTGTGTACTGAGGGGAGATTTCCGTCGAATACCCTCGCTATACCTTATTGTCGACTATTCGTCCTCGGCTCTAAGTACAATGCGTTCGAACATTGTCCTCCTCGCCGGCCTGGCGGCCTCGGCCCTCGCCCTGCCAACAGATATCTCCTTTGATCGCCGCGGCCTTATCGCTGCCGTCGGCCTCGACCTTGGCGCCATCCTTACCAATGTCCTTGGCGGCGGCGAGGAGCGCTCGACATCGCTCTTCTCCGGTCTCAGCGCCCAGGGTGCGGCAGCTTTGGAAGGAGGTGCCTTGGGATGCAATGCTGGCGATATCCACTCCGAAGCTCGAAGTGAGTTGAAGTCGTGGCTGTCGGGCTCCCAGGCCGACAAGCTCGACAAGTCTCTGAGGGACCACCTTCTGTCCTGGTGCGGCTCTGATTCTCTGACTCTGTCGGCCAATGTCTTGGCCGCCTTGTCTGTCTACATCCCGACGTGTGCAGACATCGCCGCTCAAGAGCAGCTTTACGTTACTATTGACGGTATATTCTCCTCTGCCGACCTTGAGTCTGAACTAGTCATTAGTGTCTCGGCTCGGGCTGCTCTTGATGTTTTCATTTCTGCTTCCCTTGATATTGATGCCAACATCCTTGCTGGTCTTCGGGTCTGTGCTGCCGGTGGTGCTGTCACCAGCATCTCTGCCGATATCAAGGCCGCTTTGCAGGCTTGGTTGTCTCGCTCGGACTGTGGTCTTGACTCCTCATTGCGGATCACTGTTCTCGCCTGGGTGGAGAGCCGGGTGGCTGGTGATTGCGGTCGTATCGGCACTCTTCCTGACACTGCTCTAAAATGTGTTTCCTGCGGTTCCTCCATTACTGTCTACGTGGAGGAAAGCGGTGTCTTGGGTGCCAGTGGCATGGCCTTCCTCGAGGCTTTCCTGGAGGCCGACATTTCTGTCGATATTGACGTCAATGTCCGGACTGCCCTGGAGGGCTGTGCTCGCGGTGGTCTGGCTTCCGACCTCGACCTTGATGTTCGCGTTTCCCTGGCTGTGTGGTTGTCTGGCTCCAGCTGCTCACTGGGCTCTGAGTTGAAGTCCGTCATTTTCTTCTGGCTGTCCTTCGCTGCATCGGCTGAGGTTTCCGTTGACCTTGTCAGCGGCCTGCTTGTTGATATTACTGGCTTCTTGTCCGAGACTCTCATTTCCACCCTCAGTGTTGGTCTACGAGGTGCTTTAGGTCTCTGCGCTGCGGGCGAAAGCATTACTGTCCTGTCGCTCGACACTCGCGCTGAGCTGGCTTCCTTCCTTGGTGGTTGCACTGGTATTGAGATCGATGTAACCATTGAGATTATCATTATCGAGTGGCTCACCGGCTGCAGCATGCCCGGTGCCCCATCTGGCCCTACTCATACCAGGACCGCTCCCAGCGGACCGACTACCACTCCTTGTGAGACCAATACTCCTCCGCCTCCACCTCCGACAACTACCACCACTCCATGTGAGACAAATACTCCTCCGCCGCCTCCAACAACTACCACCACTCCCTGTGAGACCAATACTCCTCCGCCGCCTCCAACAACTACCACCACTCCCTGTGAGACCAATACTCCTCCGCCGCCTCCAACAACTACCACCACTCCCTGTGAGACCAATACTCCTCCGCCGCCTCCAACAACTACCACCACTCCCTGTGAGACCAATACTCCTCCGCCGCCTCCAACAACTACCACCACTCCCTGTGAGACCAATACTCCTCCGCCGCCTCCAACAACTACCACCACTCCCTGTGAGACCAATACTCCTCCGCCGCCTCCGACGACTACCACCACTCCCTGTGAGACCAATACTCCTCCGCCTCCTCCGCCTCCGACGACTACAACCACTCCCTGTGAAACCAATACTCCTCCGCCTCCTCCGCCTCCGACGACTACAACCACTCCCTGTGAGACCAATACTCCTCCGCCCACAACCACCCCTCCTCCGGTCTCGCCGCCTCCTGGCACCGTTACCATTACCGTCACGTCGACCACGACCGTCTGCGAGTGCGATTAGATGGCCGCTGACAAAAAGATTCTGCGGATTGTCACCTCGATGTGATTATTTTCTTTACTTTTGAATTCTCTGTTTTACGCATGAGAAGATGACCTTCTACTCAGAAAACGGCACAGCCGATAACCAATCTGCTTCCCAGCCTTTTCCTATCTGTAGATATCTCTAATTCTAATGCTGTTATACTCCGGGAGATCGTGCCCGGCCGATTACCCTGTCTCAGGATGGGCTTTTTGGATGCAAACAGCCCCTGGTGGTTCGAGTGGTAGTTACTGGTCTGCTGAAGACGCCTTGCTGTACTCTCCCTAGAAAACTTGGCACCACTTTTCTCTCTTCAATGGAATACATTCCTTCTGAATCTATATTATCCTGAAACATTCCTTGTCTGACGGGTTGAATTGACTGAAAAGCTTCCTGCTATTTCTATTCCATTCGTCTCAGTGACGCCATAAATATGAGGCTAAAACACACGAGCCCACATAACAACATTGAAATCAAGGCGATAATATTGTTAATAAATTTGAGATTCACAAATCGCTCAACTATAGGCGTCCCAGGGCTGGCTTTCTGTCATAGCCAGTGGTTATACCAGGTCCGTCTTAGAATAGTCACCTACCTTTTCTCCGTTAAAGCGTTGCACAGCAATCAACGTCTCACGAAGCAGCTCTTTGGCGCAGTTCAGGCGGAGGTATCTGGTCGATACATGCTTTTGGGATCTCTGGAATCGTCAATTTGTTAGCATGAGGCATGGCCATGAAAAGGCGAGGTCAGAGCAGAAACGAATGGCCACTAACCAACATAAGGCAAGATTGAACCCTCCACACATAGGAAAACTTAGGTGCTCTCTGAGGTTCGGTGATCCACCTCTTCGGCCTCCGTCATTTCTTTATCTTCCTGGTTCGGTGGATGTGATGGCCGTCTTGCGGAGTCCTCGTCTTCATCAGTGGTCTTGCGTCTTTTATCATCAGGGGCGGATACAGAGCTGTCACGCCGCATTTTTGCGCCAGGGTGATATCGCTCTAATGAACGCCGCCGCTTTCCTTCCTTGCCTCGGACGTCCGATCCTCGCAATCGCGAGGGTGACCGAGAAGGTGATCTTCCATGAGAAGATCGCCTCCTGCGCCGGTCATTCCGAGGAGATGAGGTCACGCTACGGGAGACAGATCGCCGTCTGTTTCGGTCTCTTCTGGGAGTACGTGAGTGTGATGAATCACTGCGGGAATTGGATCTAGCTCGATCACCGTAGTCCGGACTGCGTCTCCTTGGCTCTCTACGATCCCGTCGACGGGGGGACATTGATCTGCTGTAGGACCGGCGACGGCGGTCATGAAGTCTATCCCGACCTTCACGGCCTTGTCCACGAGGCGGAGGCGATCGAGAGAGGGACCGCGAAGGAGAGCGTGAGTGGGCAGGGGATTGGGAGGGCCGGCGACCTCTGCGAAAGTCGGATGGGACATAAGAATCGAAGTCCCGCCGGGGTGGAGCTTCACGGTATCTGTCACGGCTCCGATACCTGGGCGGCGAGGGTCGGGAGTCTCGAGGGCCTTGCCTGTCGTAGTCTCGGCCACCACGACCACCGCCCCGTCCCCCTCTTCCTCGGTCTGTGCGCTCTCTCCTTCTCAAATCCTCCACTTCGCGTTCTCGTGCTAGTTCTTGTTCTTTCTGACGTCGCGCAGCTTCGGCAGCTTTCTCGGCTTCGATCTGCGTACCTGGCATCAGATTATGACAACCAATTGGGTATCCCGATTTTCCATTACCTTCTCTTGTATGAGCTCAAGCTTCTTAGCTTCTAGAAGCTCTTTTGGAACTCCCTGTGGATTTGATTGACCACTGAGACACAAACCCCACAGCTCTTTGCAGAATTTGGATGTATCCTTATCTAGGAACCCAGTGAGCTGGATTTGGAGGGATTTGATGTCGGGCTGTTGCAAGCAAGTGATTTGTTCATTAGCAGTCTGTTCGCCGTGAGTGCAGGGGAAAGAAGACCTACAAATCGCGTTCCCTCGAGGAGGTTGAAGCAGAGTTCGATGACAACATCGTCTTCATTTCCCAGAATCTCGGATATCCGATTGGCAATCCATCTATCCCAGGGCAGGGTCAGCAATTGGCGGCCCACCATGAAAAGTCGCGACAAACGATTACTCACTTCTTCATCACCTCGATGTTTACCTTGGTCATGTCCACCTTCTGATTGAACTCGGGGGGGAACTTCGTCCGTTTCAGCAGCTTGGCATCGACAGGGGTCGCCATGATTGATTGCCAGCGTTTGCAGGAAATCAGAAACAAGGAAACGCGCGAATGTGAGTTCGTGACCGAAACTGCGTTAGTGGCAGATGTAGAATACCGTAATACCGTACTACCATATCTGCCTGAGGCAGGACTCCAGATCTCGCTAGCCCTAAACAGGGTCGTCTCTTTTGTTTTCATTATTATTGTCCGACAGGTTTCTCCGGCGTGCCTAGTAAGTCTCATAACGCCAGAAAACAAAGAATAACACCACATATCGATCATCAAGCCACCAGCCGCCCGTAATCAGCAAGGGAAACCGCAGTCAATGTCACGCAACCCATCCTGCCACCCGTTGTTAGTGCTGCCAACGCTGCACTGACTACCACTGCTATCCCAACTCTCTCCACCATACTTGAAGCTGACTGCCGAGTCATCCGAGTCACCCGAGATAACCTCCAGAATCCACGCCAATGGACCTTGGATGACCACAGCATCCCCGGAAGCCGCGTCTGTTTTGGGTGTGTACGAGATCATATCCTGCTTGGCATCAAACAAAGTAAGCTCAAGACCGTAGTTGTTTCCAGGATTCTCATAGTCATCAGTCTCATCGCGCTGGTATTGGCGAATGTGCAACCCGCACCAACCACTGTTGTAGGTCGAGTACGAGAGCGCTTGAGTGTAGGCCGTGCCAGTGCCAAAGAAAGCAGTGACAGGGGACGTAGGGTAATTAGTAGTTGCGGATGCAGGAGGATCAGAAGAAGGGTTATCGCAGGTGAAACCACAGTTGCCTTGTCGTGTCCGGTAAGTACCGTCAAAAGAAGAGTCATACTGGCAGTCATGGGCTGCCGAGTCAGAAATGCACCAGTATTGATCAGAGTACCAGAAGCAAAGACTGTCCGAGTCGTCACTGTCTTCCATTGTAGCGGTCAAATTATATGTGAGCTTGCTTGGAATGATAAGCCCGCCTTCCACGGGCTGCTTCGTTGCTGTCGTCAACCATGTTTGAGACCCGTCA
Source organism: Penicillium lagena (assembly GCF_028827675.1). Taxonomy (NCBI): domain Eukaryota; kingdom Fungi; phylum Ascomycota; class Eurotiomycetes; order Eurotiales; family Aspergillaceae; genus Penicillium; species Penicillium lagena. Next base: position 1,276,764 of record NW_026623222.1, on the reverse strand, counting down.
AAGAGAGTAATCTCAAGCTGCCACTCGTCCAGAGGGTTATTATTTCCCTCGTTGGGCTCCCACTGGGTGAAGTGCAGACCGCACCAGCCCGGCGTCCATCCATCGCTATTGACGTTCGGACTGACTCCATCGGAGTTAGGGACAGTGGCACAGACCGGGAGCGTCCCTTCCACCGCATTATTTTGAGCCTCAGTCGCGTTGAGACAGATCGTGAAGTTAAAGAATCCAGGAGTTTGGATTCCACCAATGAAAGGTAAGCCGCCATCTTGAATAGTGGACCAGGTGTCATCTATCTGAAGTGAGCTATCGTCAGGCATCGACTGGAGTCCTAATCAGATATCAAAAGCTTTCGTCTAGTGTCACAGAAGCCTTACATAGCCGTTCTTGCCACCATTTTCGAGAAATCCACCGTAGCTGCTCATGATAATATCCCTGCTCATGTTAGCTCCTTATTCCGCGGTGCATGCTTTTCAAAGCAGGTATCTTACTTGATGGTGATACCACCCCAGCTGGTGCCATCCAAGACATCCGAGGTTCCCCCAGCGAGTTCTTGGAAAGGATAATATGTCTTAGTGCTTACACAATTTTCGAGATTGCTGGATCCACACTGCTTATTCTGGACAGCGTTCAGAAGAAACCAAGTGTTGCCTCTGTTTCAAAATTTATGTCAGTGTAAACATCAAACCCTCCACCAAGTAGATACCCACTTACGAAGAATCACAGATTTGCGTCTTTGCTGCCGTATCAGAGCTCATCATCGTGCCGAGGTTGAAGCCGTCGTACCACTCATCACCTGGAGGCGTCGTAACGGGATCACCGCATGTATAATCACTCCGATCGACTCGCCTAGCGCTTATAGTTAGTAGTTGAACAAGGATTTGGGTCGGTACTGGGGTATGCCATACAAGATGAAAGGGTTCATTTTTGACGGAGACATGGGCCATGCCGCAGTGATAAGCCGACCCCAAAATAGCTGGAGCGTAGCAGTTTGCAACGCCATAGGACTCTCGTCAACTGAGAGCAGCGAGTACAAATTACCTCCCGCTACCATGTTACTTAGCTGGGTCTGGGTGTCGTTAGTTTTGGCATGTAGAGTATCATACAGGAAACCTGACAGACTGCTCATGGATGCGTTCAGAAACATAGTATCCAGATCAGTCAGATCATTCTGAAGCTTAGCCCATTCATCTGACTCAGTTCCTCTGTAAGGTAGAAGTAAGCCGGTAAATCTGGAGGGAGAAACACCCGTCCTGGTAATAACTTACGAAGGCATACTGTCCTTCCCTGCAGTCATCCCATATGCCACCATACCATTGAAAATATCTTTCCACATCCCTCGATAAGTGTCCTCTATGAGAAGCAAGTTTGTTTAGTATTTTGAATATCCGAAAGAAAGTAGTATGCTTACTGAGAGTGAACCATTCCGCTTCCTTGAAAACTAGATAGACTAGATTAGAAATGCCAGAATTAAGCTAAAGTTAAATGGAAATTACTCACAGACGTTCCATGTAAATGCAGAGCCAATACCAACACCGAACGTCACAGAATCCATAATAATCTTCAGGATTTCAGTGCTTAACTGGGATGGAAGTTTGGTGAAAGTGTGGACAAAGTCTGTCATGCTGTTCTGGATGAAATCTTGACTATCCATAATAGCGGAGTGAGTATATCGAACTAGCTATGACAAGTGAGTCAGCAGAAAACCTATAGATCAGTTGAACAACCATACCCCATTCAGAGCTGAGATCGAGTCCAGAAGCAGAAACTCAGCTGGTCTCTTGCCGTTGGAACTGCACGACACTGTCCCACAGCTGTCGCTATCCCAGTTCCAGCACTGGGGATAGTCATTATAATGGAACGCATTCCACAGCCACGCATCAAACGGTTGATATTCAACACTGGGGTCATTAAGGTCTTTCACAAAGCCGGCCATTGCCTGGTTCCACGCGTCTGAAGGTTGTCAGTTTACTCAATACATACACAAAAAAACCCAAAAAATTAATAACAGACCTTGCGCATCTGCGACTGCCCATCTGGTGGCGACCGGGATCTGATCATCAGTCACACCCGAAGCATCACATGCAACGGTTAGCCATGCGCCAGATGCGGAAAACAGGACGCCTGAAGAACCATCGATTTGAGCGTTTTTTTGCCCCAGGAAACTTCCAACCCTGCTGCTTGATGTGATAACAGCTGAAGAGGCGCTGGAGCCAGATGAGATTTTGCTTGTTTTTGTCGGGACTGAGACTTTAATATGTTTGATATCCGATGGCAGTTTATTGTGAGAAGATAAGTCAGATTTAGTGGTTGTCGATGGAGTTGATGCGTTTGGGGATTCGCTCTTCACACCTCCTGGAAGTGCCCCGGTAGGCCCAATTAGGGCGAACAAAAGAAAACCAGAAAATTGAACCAAATGCATATTAGGCGCAAAGTATGCAAATGAAATGAGTCTGGCGAAATTGTTTGTGTAAGCATTTCTCTGTACGTTTTAGCGGAGGCTCTATATACTTACGTGATTCTATACAGTTAACACGCCCCAGCTGAAAAGAGATTAATATAGAGATTCATAGCGGCTGCTTTGTGTCGCGTGAATCCTTCAATTGGCCATATTGCCATGAGATTTCTCGTTCATGCCCATCGAGCTGTATAGTTCGACACACGTGCGATAAATGGCCCCAGAACCTTTGCCAAATCGACTAATTTCTGACCGCGTGGAGTTCGCTTGGGAATTGAAGGGTAGGATCCTCAGAAGCAGGCAGTGTTGATGATTACTAGTTCTAGTTTAGTAGTAGGTGAGTGCTGTGGCTTAGTGGATCCAGGGCGTGGTTTCAAATCGAGGATTCGTGATCGTCATTAGCACTTGTTCCTGAATTGCCCTTTTTGGCCCCCCCAAAGCATAGGCAGCACATAGCACGTTCCCATATCGCTATTGCTTATTTGCTCCGAGACTCTTTTCCCTGGTATCCATTTATGTGTGAGTCAGTGGCCCTTTTTATCTTTGGATGCGAATGCTATTTTCAGCTTCCACAAGACTTCTATTACCCACGTTCTCTCGGCTCCGTTGGAGACAAACAAAACGTTTTTACATTTTGGCCCCCTGGGCGCCCTTGCGTTGGCTCAATAGTAAATCTTCGGAAAGAGCTTGGCGCTTGACTGTGACATCCATATCGAACTTCTGGTCACTTTTCCCCGGCCGAAAATTCTGTCTTACCCGATTCAATGATATGAATGCCAGAAGCCAAATCGAAGTATAAGCTAAAGATTGATACTTGTCGACGGCAGACTGAATCAACCGTGTGCTCTCGAGCAACACCATACTGCATTTACGATGGCACAAACTTCGTTTTCCAGGACTCTCAGGGCAATTGCTTTGGCCCTGAGTCTTTTGGCTGGGTTGAGCTTAGGATATGATTTCTCTTTGAGGCCCTCCCTCCCCCCATCAATTCGGGATCTCTCTTCAGTGACCAAGAGCTCTTCCGTGAACTCCTGGATCATACCTCTGTCTGGTCCCGGAAATGATATTTCCTCCGCATGGGGTGTCAATGTCACGACAAACAGCAACTCGTCCCCGAGACTGATTGCTCTCGCCATCAGCAATGACACACAAATTGGCGTCCTTAGCAGTTCATCCGGATCTTCTGCTGTTTTAATAAACGCAGAGTCGCCAGCGATTAATGACAACAATGAGTCTCTCGAAGTGAACCTCACGGACCCGAAAGATTCACAGCTGGTTCTAGGCCAGAATTCTGTGCTCGGTTTCTCAGATTCGACAAAAGAATTGTCAACAGTGCCTTTTGGTCTTAATATAGGATTTGCGGGGGAGTGGAATGGATCACTTTCATTTGGTGGGAATTATGACGCGAATCGGATTTATGGACAAACCGGATGGGTGTCGATTCCCGAAGCCAACGATACCCAGAGCACATTCCTGGCCACAGGGTATCTACCAGTTGACTCAGTCACTGTTCGATCCTGGCAATATAACAGCGACGAAGGCGACTCAGGGTCTACTCTAGGATACACCTATCCGTACAGTGACTCAACGGCAGACAATATCCAATACACCGTGCCTGCCGTCCTTAACTTTTCCAGCCCCTCTGTGGTTCTACCTAGTAAAGAACTATGTGGGAAGAACCTCACCCTGGAGTTCAACACCAACAGCAAGATGTGGCAATATACTTCATTTGTCATTCCCATCTTTGCCGAATTGACTGCCTCATCAAGCCGTTGCTCGGCGAATGAAGACATTGGGAATACCAGCTCGTCATCTCCCGTGGTCCTGGGAATACCCTTTTTCCAAGCGACTTACATTTACGTTGACTCCAATACCAAAATGTGGTTTTCATCCGTGAATGAATGGAATATGTCTTTCAGCCCAAAGCCGTTCAACGCAAATGGTGAGCTGACCAATCCAAAAATTCCTGCCAGTGTCACTCAAGCTGCAACAACACCCACTCCGACTGAAAATGGAGATGGGAAATTTCATTCTAAGGTTGATTTTGTGGTAATTGTATCAATGGTGCTGAGCTTATTGCTTCAATAAGGAATTTTGAAGTATGGACGCCGTTCTGGACTTTTACTAACTGTTCTGTTCAAGTGAGAAAAATAAAATGAAATTCAATTTGCTTTGTAGTACAGTTTGCTGGATGTAAACAGAAATTTTTGACTTCGTGAAGTTTAAGAAAGATACCATGATCCTGAGAATATATTCTGGCTTGGATAGGAGACAGAGGCCGTAGGTACACGGAGGCAGTCTGTCGGGCAAAAAATTACTTGACTGCGACCTAGAATGTCCAGTTTCGGCGATACAGCTGCCCATTATGATTCCCAATCTCCTCTCCCAAGTTTAACTCCGACTCAACTTTATCCCCACCGTCTGTAATAACTTTCGCGCGAAGCATCGCATAATCTTTTGGGCCGCTTTCTAACACGAATCGGATATCTTCCGCACTTCGCCCGAAGAATCGACCCGCCCAGCTAAGGTAGCCTGTGCTAGATTAGCACCATGATAAAAAGACAGTTGGCGTAAGGCATATACCGTCAATATTTCCAATGATTTCATTTAAATCCATTTGAGCGTCTCTGAAACTACCGTCATCTTTCTTCGCTCGGCATCGAAGTGTCCCGAACTGGTCAACAGTTATATCCTGGCAGGAACAATGGAAAGGCTGAAAAGGCATATTGGCGAGGAGAAGAAATAAGAGTATAAGAGAACAGATGGAAGAGAGCACCAATTCTGGACCCACTCTCCTGGCAGCTATGATGTGATGTTTACACTAGTGTCTTAAATAGCCCAATGTGTCATTTTTGCGCACAAGCGGAACAGTACCATGGATGACGATGGCTGGAATCGAGGCCCCCAACAGTATAAAGTACATTCAAAGCGCGACATCACTGATATTATCCATAATATAACTTGACCCGAAATATCTCTTTAACCATTTAAGAAAAATGATTATCATTCTTTGCCAAAGACTTTCCTAATTGCAACGCCTAGATTTCGGATGCCTTCGGTCATTGTTTCCGGCGAGCAGGCTGCGAAAGTCATTCGGAAGAAAACCTTATTCATACCATGTCTGCCTTGATCTGGTAGAAACCAGCTTCCCGGCGTTATCAATGTCTTGTTGTCGATTGCGGCATCCCATATCTGCTTTTCGATTTCTTTTGGCGAAAGATGAGTTGCATCAGGATGTTCCCTCCAGTTGATGGAAACCCAACCCTGAAATTAAGGTCAGCATCATGATGCAATACAAACAATCATATCCGAACTAATGCTTTTTCAACTCACAAAAAACCCAGCTCTGGGTGGCTCCCATCCGACCAAGTCATCGGGCAAGTACTTTGCGCAGGCTCCGTACATGACGTTGCGACGTTTGGTGTATTCATGTCGGAGATATGTCAGCCACTTTGCCAAACCTAGTTGTCCCCAGCTATCGTGGAGTAATTTGAATACTGCAATCTGAGAGAAGCCACTCGGATTCTGGACGGAGACCTCATGAGCTCTTGTCATTCTTTCCACAACCTGGTCCGAGGCGACCACCCACCCCATGCGGACACCAGGGGCAATGATTTTGGAAAACGAATCCATTCGGAAAACACGGCCGTCTGTGTCCAAGCTCAGATACGTTGGAATGAGGGAATCCCGAAATTCTTCCACAGTTTTGGGATCGGGAACTGGCTCGATGTCCTCACCGTCTACATATGGGGGAAGCTGGATGTAGTAATAAGGGTCATCCTCGAGGATATAGAGGTTGTGACACCGAGCTACCTCATAGATCTCTCGACGCCTTTGAATAGGAGCTGTGGCCCCTGAGGGGTTTTGACCAGTAGGAATTGTGTATAGTAGAGTAGGCTTCTTTGCTCCTCTAGCGGCCTCATCCCAGTTGGATAGAACATGATCGAGATCTTCTTGAAGAATGCCGTGCTGGTCCATTTTTATGCCACAAAATCGATACCCTAGTGGAATAGCGGTTTCCAGAAATGCAGCAAAGGTGTATTCTTCTGTGAGGATATACTCTCCTGCTTTTCCGAACATGCGCAAGGCAATATCCAAAGCAGAGGTATTTCCAGCAGTTAATATGCATTTCCAATTTTGATATGGAGGGTTGTGGAGAAGCTATTGTATACATCTAGTTGTCAGACAAAGCATAATCAATGATCAAAAATTAAATTAACTTGCCTGAACATGCTCATTGATAAACTCCAGCAGCTGAGCGGAGCCAGTCCCTTGTCCATATTGCAGTGCAGTTGCAAGATCGTAGGTGCTTAAATTCTCTCTCCTGTCATACTTTCCAGTGTGAAGTGTGGTTGCACTAGTTGACCTTTTTTGGTCGTACGCTTCTTGTACTCTCAATTTAGGTACCTTCAAGTTCATTTCATTAAAGGGAAAATATTCTGGGGACGGTGCTCCAGGTCCGAGGGCACGAATTCCTGTCGAATATCAGAGGTGCGATAATTACGAGCTACTGATAGTAGCGATCGAAAGAAAATATTCACCGGGCTGTTCCATAATTTGATGCATTCGTTGCATTACCGAGTGCTATGAATTATGATCAAGGCTTAGTATCGTCTGAATGAAGCAACATCAAAATCATGGCGGGTCTCTCACAGCTCGAGAAGAACATTCAGGACTGAAGATATCTGATGAAAGTTTGACAAGAGTGAATCCCAGTCTATTAGTATACCCTTATTTCAGATGAGGACACATACATTTCCAGTCCTTTGCAATAGCAAGCTCTCCAGCATGCTCATTCTCTCTTCTTCGTCCATGTCCCTGGGGATTTTCCTTGATCGCAGGACATGGTGACATTTTCAAAGAGTGACTGGGGAGTAAATCATAGCATAGAAGTAGGTATTAGACCTTGTTCCGATTTAAAGCCGGTTGGTGGAGCTTGGACATCAGGAGTTTGATTACTTAGCTATTTGATATCGTGCTACATTATGTACTCTACCATTAACTATTGAGAATGACCTCACGCTGCAGGTCAGGCACCGCGATTACTAAACAAAGTGCAACGCAGCACCATAGAGTTTTGAACGTAACTTCCCCATCCAACAATTCAAGAGACAAATAACATATATCAATAGTACTATAATTAATTGGGATATCAGACGATTTATTCTCATGATGTGGAGCATTATGCAACCTGCAAATATATCACTGCAATTGTAGACTAGTCCTCATATGCAGGGTGGGGAATATTCAAGCAGATTAGCGAGTTACCTGCATATCCAAAATTGCACAGAAAATCTGATTCATTTTGTTTCACCATTATAAACATGATTCGAGGAACCGGAGATGTTGTATTTAAAGAGCACTTGTGTTCTTATGTTGTGATGATCGTTGAACAATTAGAGTTCGAATCGCAGAAAGTTTCTTATCCGTTGAAATTCTCCATTAAACATCCTTCTTTTCATAAAAATGCCACTGCCTCTTGTTGATCCGGAAGTACCCGTCGGTGTCGTGAGGAAAACTCATCCCAGCTACGCCGGATTTCATCATCTTGGCTGGTACGTTGGGAATGCTCGCCAAGCGGCAACCTACTATGTAACTCGCTTTGGCTTTGAGGTTGTTGCCTACCGTGGCCCTGAAACTGGCTCTCCTCTTCTGTCATCATATGTCGTGAAGAATGGTGGTGCTTGTCTGTCTTTCACGGCGCCTTTAATCGGACCGCATCAGTCATGCGACAAACCGTCCTGTGAAGAGGACAGGCAGCTGGTCAAGGAAATTCACGACCATTTGACCAAGCATGGTGATGGTGTCAAGGATATCGCATTCGAAGTTGATGATGTACGCGGAATTTGGGAACACGCCGTTGCCAATGGAGCTACATCTGTCCATCAACCTACCGAAGTTGCCGAAATAAAGAATGGCAAGATTACAAGTGCCACTATCACCACCTTCGGTGACACCACGCACACTTTTATCAATCGAAGCGAATACCAGGGATCGTTTTTACCAGGCTACAAGAAAGTTACCGAGCATGATCCTATTAATGCTATACTGCCGAAGACCGCCTACATTGAAATTGATCATTGTGTCGGCAACCAGCCGTGGAATAGACTCGATCAGATTGTGCAGTAGTATGTCGCTTTAATTTTCAGTTCATCTGAATGCTCGCTCTTCATGATCGCAATGTTTACCATATCTCATTACAGCTATGAGAATGCTCTCAACTTCCATCGTTATTGGAGTGTGGATGACAAGGACATGTGCTCTGATTACTCCGCTATGCGATCCATAGTTGTTGCCTCTCCCGATAATGTGGTCAAGATGCCGCTCAATGAACCCGCAGCAGGACTAAAGAAGTCACAAATTGAGGAGTACGTCCACACCTGTTTTTGACTATTAGGTCGCTGGTTATTGAGTACCTGCCTTATTTAGGTTTGTCGACTACTATAACGGCGCCGGATGCCAGCACATTGCTTTCCGCACCCACGACATCATCTCAGCTGTAAAAAGTCTCAGCAGCCGCGGCGTCAGCTTTCTATCAGTTCCACCAAGCTATTATACAGCGATGCAAGAGAAACTCGCGGCCAAAGGCGTGACGATTGCCCAGGACATCAACTTGCTACAGAAGTACAATATTCTCATTGACTTTGATGAGGGTGGCTACCTTCTCCAGATCTTTGCTAAACATGTACTCGACCGTCCCACGGTTTTTATTGAAATCATTCAACGAGAAAATTTCGATGGTTTCGGGGCTGGTAACTTCAAGAGCCTTTTTGAGGCGTTCGAAAGAGAGCAAGAGCTAAGAGGCAACCTGATATGATGAAACAAGAAGACTGTATTGAGCTCAACCTTAAAACGAAATCTCGGGCTGAGGCGCTTCTTTTTAAAAGGAAAAAGAAAATGAAAAGAAAATTGATAGATGCTTATTGATAAACTACAATACCTAGTCAGATGCAGGCCACTGCGGTAATGCGGTGTGTTGATATTATGCTGAGTACATTCGCGTATCAAAAATGGAATGTTAAAATTCATTGTGCGTATTTGTACCAACATTGAGGTTGTTTGAACTACTATATTTGCTCATATACTCTAACATCGCGTTAACGCCTTACAACCGCATCATTGTTGTTCCAAAGTGAACCTTCTGATGCCTCGGCCACTTCATAACAGTTTCCGAGGAACTTCATTTCTCGCAAATCGGCCTAGAGTTTGGAAAGAAGTCTGGATCCAGGAAAAGGTGTTGACACCAAGTAATCAAGGTCTCTAGTGTTGACCAAACCCGGGTGCGCCTGCGATGTGTGTGTAATTCCAACCAATCTCATCGCACTCTCCAGTTCGGCTTGGAGCACTAGATCTAAGATCAGCAACGAGCCATATATATCATCCTTGAAATTCCTTAACTCACAATCAATTAGATGGGACACCCCCTCCTCACCATAGCTGAGAGCGTACAAGAACGGGCGTCCGATGAGCACGCCGCTAGCTCCCAGGCATAATGCTTTCAAAATATCGGTTCCTCGAGTAATCCCACCATCAATATAAACTTCAGTTTGCGTGAAAATGTTGGAATTATAATGCCGTAGTTCCAAAAGAGTCAGCAAAGCCGGAGGGGAGGTGTCCAAGTTTCGTCCCCCATGATTGCTAAGATTCATAATCAGCATTCTATTGAGGCAGAAGCGCTAATTGCATAGAACTCACCTGAGAACAATTCCATGGACGCCATATTGCGCGGCAAGCTTTGCATCTTCCACACACTGAATGCCCTTGATCATTAATCTTCCCTTCCAGATACGCTTAAACCATGCGAGATCACTCCAGTCGAGGGAGTTGTCGATGAAGCCACCCGTTGTGCGTGTGAGTCCACCTCCTATCTTGTCATTTCTTGATACGGTGCCTGTCATGGGCATTGAGATGGCCTGTTCTGTTTTGATTCTTTCGTCTGCTTCTCGCTTGCCAGCTGATGGGGAGTCGATTGTCACCATGATCGTTCGTATTCCTGCCGCCCAGACCCGCTGAAGAAGAGTCTCCGTTAAACCCCTATCTTTGTGGACATAAAGCTGAAATATGAAGTTTGTATTGGCCGGAACAGAAGCCACGATATCTTCTACTGGGTATGATGCAGTCGTTGCTATCTATTTATGTGGGTCAGCATAGGTTAAAAATGATATTTTAGTCCACCTACACATTGAATAATGCCATTCTTCGCAACAGCTTTAGCTATTCCCTTCTCTCCTTCCTCATAGGCCAACTTTGCCATTGCAGCTGGCGCGACCATAATAGGCAAAGATGATCCCATGCCTTGCATTTCACACCGCGTGTCCACATTCTTGACATTGCGTAGGAGCCGTGGTCGAAACCAAACACGGTTCCAAAAAGATTTGTTTGCCTCCAGTGAAACGAGATCTGTGGCTGCCGATGAATAAAAAGCCCACGCCTTTTTGGAAAATGTGTCCTTAGCGACTTGTTCAAAGTCATGCGTATTGATAATAGAAGATAGAGGGGGCCTTGGGGTTGTTTTAGTGTTTGAAGAAGGTAGAAGGCTGTCTGGATTTAGGCGATCGTTCCATTCAACATCGACTGTGTTAATATCGAGTCGACCAATGAGCTTCGAGGGAGAGAGAGTTTTCTCAACAAGGCCAGTGTTATGCACATCCAAGTAGGATTTCGTTGCATCGTGGCCTGCGTATTGGAGAATAGCTGATTGGTAAATAAAATACAAGAGTTAGAAGCACGATGGAAGTCCATGCGGAGCGACCGCCTGCTTTCGATGATCCTCGTTGCAAAGAGTAGAGAATAGCGACTCACCAGCTTCCCCGCCTGGGTGAATACTCGCGAACTCGCTGAAATCCCAGACATTGTTCTCCACAACAAGCCAGCAGTGGCCTAATGTGCAATGCTTTGAGACTTCTTTTGTCGAGATGAGCTTCAGGTCAGACATGACCAGATGAGTCGTGGACAAAGAGGCAAGGGGCGTACTGGGGTGAAATGAAGGAGTAGTTAGAAAGTAGATAGGACCTTGGATTATTAACTATTTATTGGTCCCTTTTCTTCACACTTTTGTCAAACGACCGAAGGGCCCCAGGCAGTGGGCGTAAAAATTCATTCAAACTTAAAATGCACGGGAAAGTCCCCGCAACCGAGGTAGTGTTACTGGAGCGATTGCTTGTTAATATTTGAATCAATCTAAACCGGACTTTTTTATCAGAATACAACGCCTTCAAACATTTTGTAAAAGATATCTCAATAGTTGTGGAAGGACCTACATCGCACAGCAACCGGGTCACTCGGCAGAGCTATACTGAGGTCCTAGATCGAAAAGAAACTATTGGCGAAAATTATATTATAGATCACGTCAGTCTTGATGTAATCTAGGAAAATATGAATCAATAATCATTTTATGTGTTACATAATTTGTTTTCTCGGAAGGGACAATTGCTTTGATGTGATAGCAATGCATAATTAACAACCCCGTGCAGCACTATGCAGTCCATCAGATGCAAGATCGGTCTGTGCTATAGGCCGTCGAACTAGTTGGTTGAAATATATCGTAAATTACTCTGTAGTATCCTACTCGGCATTTATGTCTTTTCAATATTCACTACTCAATGAGCAGAGGCTAGATTTCAGTCCGATCTAATAAATTCCCTGTGTTCGTCACACCTACTACAGCGCAAAACCAATATGAAGTATACTAGGCGAAGAAATTGGCAGACGGAAGAAGAGTCATTCAATTTGCCGTACCGGTCACGAGCACAATCCAAGGTTCATTTTGCTTATTTTACCTCCATCTTTTCCTTGCTTACCGCTCCGTGCCTCTTCTACAAATTTCATGCCTGGCCGCTCTTGCGATTCAAGATGACCGACGCAACAGAATATACCCGTAAGAACATCTTAAAACAAGCAGCTACACGATGTCAAAAGGAAGATTCTACTTGGAGCAGGACTTCAACGCATTAAGTCCAGAAGCCAACAATGATCTCCACTATACAGTACCTGGTGAACACCAACCGCTGCTAGGAAATGACCCCCCTATCGTACCCGAGGGCCTGAGTGACAACGAAAACGATGAGCAGCAGACTGTGCCCAAAAACGCCGCGCTTATTATTTTCTGCGTTGCCTGCATGACTTTTATCGGAAGCTTCTTGGGTGGGCTCATCACAGTCGATATTCCACAGATCGCATCAGAGTTGAAGTTGGAGCCTGGGGTAGAATTATGGTTAGTTTCAAACAAGAGTAATAACTAAAAAGATGAGATGCATGGAATACTAATTTTCTTTCTGATCAGGCCAGTTTCCATGCAGTCACTGTCCACTGGCTGCACCCTCTTGTTGGCAGGGTCCATCTCAGATGCAGTGGGGAGCAGAAAGATATTTCTGCTAGGATGTTTCTTGCAGTGTATCTTTACTGTTGCGTGTGGTCTGTCTCAAACCGGCACCCAACTTATTGCCTTTCGTATTATGTCCGGTGTCGCTATCTCACTATGCTTGCCATCCGCTATGAGCATCAATGTCGAAAATTTCCCAGCTGGGAAGCTTCGAAATATGGCTTTTGCTTTTATGGGTGGAGGACAACCCATAGGCTTCGGTACCGGCGTCATTGTTGGGGGAGTTTTTGCAGATACTATTGGATGGCGATGGGGCTTCTACTCCGCTGCCATTGCCAGTGCCCTCGGTTTCTTGCTATCTCTCTGGCAACTTCCACTTCAAGCCAAGGACCTAGAAAAGATTGCATGGGAGCAATTGGTAGTTGGCATTGACTGGGTTGGAACCTTTGCTGCCAGTGCTTCAATGGCTTTTTTGTTGTACGCATTAGCGTGAGTGGCCATTTGGAACTTTAGCAAGTGGGCAACACTACAAAAGGCTAACAGATACAAGTGTCATTACAGACGATGTACAGAAAATTCGTGATCCAGATGTTTTGGGTCCCTTGATTCTTTCTGGCAGTCTTCTCGTTGGATTTGTTGTCTGGCAACGCCGCCAAGAAATTCTTGATAGGCCGACAGTAATCCGAAATTCACTCTGGAGGAACACAGCATTTACTGCTGTCTGCATGAATGTATTCCTGATCTGGGGCTCATTCAATGCTACCGAGCAAGTCATCAACTTTGTATTTCAACGAGTGCAAGGATTGTCAGTGCTTGCAACCTCTTGGCAGTTCCTACCAATCCCGATCTCCGGTACACTCAGTAGCCTTATTACTGGGCTTATCTTGCATCGGGTTCGGGCGGACATTATTATCAGCACTACGGTAATTATCTCAAGCTTCTCGCCAATAATGATGGCGTTGAGCGACCCAGCTTGGTCATATTGGAAATGTTCCTTTCCTGCCATTTTTCTCAACTGCATTGCGGCGGACTCTTTCTTCACCATTTCAAATATGATTATTGCCGGTGTCTTTCCTGCTGAAACACAAGGCTTGGCTGCAGGAGTATTCAATACCATCTCCCAGATTGGAAAAGCAGTCGGGATGGCTTTGACTGCGATGATTGCAAATGCTGTCACAGAGCATGGATTAGAAGCACATGATATCAAGCATGCCGAAGAACGGTATCGAATGGCTTTAATGAGCGGATATCGGGCAGCATTTTATTTTTTGTTTGCGATGAATATTACGAGCTTGGTGGTTAGTCTTATTGGATTGCGAAAAATTGGATATGTTGGAAGAGCAGTTGAATCTCGACACTAGAATTCTTGACTGGCTTTTTTTAATAGCACAGATAAGAAGAACAGACTGGCAGAGACTCCTATTCAGTGATCCCAAAACACATGGAATTGGTCAGCTTGATGGTTGGGGAACATTCTGCTTGAAATCATCCTTAATAGACGCGGCAAATTGATCGTCAGCCAAGATCTGACAGGCCACAACAGCCATTCCAGCCCCGCAGTCTATACATCTCTGGTATGCCTCAGGATTCCCAGCAGACGCTGTAAACTCAGGGGTATGGTTCGGTGCTGTTCCGGGGACTGAGAAAACTCCATGGAAGGATGGGATAGCGTAAGATACATTTCCTGTCGCGAGTTTAGAAGCTTTGCTCGTTATAATGGTTAATGGATAGAACACATACCCATATCTGTCGAAGCCCCAGTGGACAAAAGTGTATTCCCGCCTCCGACCCAGACATTCCGACCAACCTTCTTCATAGCATCCGCATACTTTTCGCAGATAGGCATGTTTGATTTCACATCGAGATAGTTGTGCAAACTGTATAAAAAGCAAGTGTCAGTTAGAAATATGAAATATCCGTTTCGCATCGTCACCACCTACTCTTCATATTCCACTTTGCAACCCGTAGAAGTGGCAGCTGCTTCAAAACATGCTTTGACCCTCTCAAAAAGGGTTTGCAGGCTTTCGGCATCCAGGGAGCGAATATAATATTCCATAACAGCTCTCGGCGGAATTACATTGGCCCTATCTCCGCCATGAGTAATGATGCCATGCAGCCGCTGAGTGGGTAGGAGTTGCTGCCGAAGAACCGAGAGATTGACGTAGGCGCTAACAGCAGCATCCAATGCATTGATGCCTTCCCAAGGGGCCATGGCCGCATGGGAAGGCTTGCCAGTAAATGTAATCCGGAATCCTCGGGTCGCCAGAAAATCGCCAGGAGGAATGGCTGCAACACCGTCAAAGGGAAGCTCCTTAGAAGTTGGCATTGGGTGGACCATTAAGGCGGCATCAACAGATTTATAGGCACCAGCATTGAGAAGCTTGACTTTCCCGCCACCTCCTTCTTCAGCAGGTGTTCCAAGGAGGCGAAGTGTATAATCTGTGCTATCTGGGAAACAGCTTCTCATGGCTTCGCATGTCGCGATAAAAGCAGCAATGGAGCTTGTAGCAATGAGATTGTGACCGCAGGCGTGGCCCATGTTAGGAAGAGCATCATATTCGGCACAAAAAACCACAGTGCGACCGCCACTGCCTTGAGAATACTCAATTTCAAAGGCAGTATCGATGTCGTAACTTTACGGGCGAACTCTATAGCCATCTGCCGAAAGCGAGGTAAAAAGAGTACAGATGTTGTCATGTGCATGGAATTCTTCATATGCGAGCTCTGGGTCATCAAAGATCTGAAGTTAAAATGTATGCGTGGTGAGAAATCATCCCTCTTTTTGGGAGTCGAGCCTACCTTCTTATTAATATCATTGAGCTGCACATCGTGTCTCCGCAGGGCTGCCTGTACAGCTTCCACAACCTCTTGATGCTTCTGGTTTTCCATTTCAGTCATCGAGCTGGCTGTTGTCCTTGTCGCAGGTCTTTGGTGCACACCGGCGACTCGGCCATTAAATACACAACTTAGAAGCCGGCACCCGGACCCCGCAGTCTAGCTGCTACCATGGATAAATGACCGACGACTAGGTCAAATAAGCGACAGACAGATTCTGCTCCACGGCAAAATTATGAGCAAATGAGATTGTTCGCTGCCTCGGCTCTAAACTCGGCCACTCAATCAATCCACAGAGAGATATGAAGAATACTGTTTAGTCCGTAGAGCATTTATACTTATATTCCTACTTATAGATAGATTCTCCGAATTTGGTCAAAGACGAGCTTCCATTAAAGCCCCATTTTCCATGGCCTGAGAGCGAATGCCCCAGTGTTTATCCACCTATTCGTCAGGCTTTTAGCTCATGAAGGAGGATCTGGCGGATAGAGAAAATACTCACATCGGCGATATGATCATACCTCAACAACTCGGGAGCAGTCCCAGGGTCGCGCCAAACCATCGCCTCGCCTGGAGGCGTGGGAACCATCTGCATTTCCCTATCACGCTCCTCTTGTTCAGGGCCGTCCGGCATATGCTCCAAATATCTCTGTTTATGTGATCTTTTGATAACCATGTGGGTTCGGTCCTTTCGACATTTCTGAAAAACCTCAAGAGCATGACACTTGGCGTCCAGAAACCCCTTGGATGATTTACTGGTTTTGGGATCGTTTGGGAGACGGGAAAGACATTCTCCAAGAACTGCCCCATCCTCAAATGCCATCCCCGCTCTAAAATACAGCACATTAGCAACATGATATAGTAAAATAGTCTTGGATGTGAAGATGCTTTGCTCACCCTGCTGCTAGATAGGGCAAGGTTGCGTGGACCGCATCTCCAAGCATCACCCATGACCCTGATGGATGTGACCATTTGTAATCACCGAATCTGATGCACAATCTCCATTTGTGGACTGATGTGCAAAGGTTTAACAGCTTTTCAATGCTATAAAGAGTCAGTATCAATGGCAGTTCTGCTCAAATGATTACGTTCCTCACCGAGGATCCCATTCCTTGAACATGGAGCGCATCTCTTCAACATTTCCTTGTACGGTTGTTGCTAAGGAGTCTTCAGGAATATCATCGGGAACCAGAAGAACCATATTGAAGAGTTCTTTGTTAAGAACATAATTAACTAAAAGTGATAGTCAGCCAATAAAAAATTCGCTTACCATTTCCATAAAACTAACCAATATGTTTGTCAGGGCCGAGCCAATAGTTGATTTGAGGATCAGTTATGAGTGGACGCAATTCGGGATCTTTCATCATATCTGGAACAGAAAGCAAGAGTCGATATGCCAAATCCCCTGTCTTCACTGGTGGGTCTGGACGTCCCAGGAAGCGTTCTGTCAGGTTACCAAATACACCATCGGCCCCTATTAGAAAGTCACCCGTCCACTGACTGCCATCCTCAGTGCGAACAGTGGTCGTCGCTCCGTCCGGACTAATAAGCACGTCCACAACCTTGGAATTACAGGTTATTTTGCCGCCAAGCTCTTCAAGTCGGTGGATCAAGGTCTTCTGCAATTTCGGTCGATGAAAGCAGCGATACCAAGTTCCTGGGTAGTGGCTCTGTGACTCGTCAAAATCCATAGAAGATATGCGATTCCCTCTCCACCCATTAAAGTGGCACCACCGGGGATTCACCCAGTGTAGTGAAAGTTTCTCTTCTAGCCCCCAGTGTTGCAGCACTCGTGAGCTGTTGGGAAGAACTTGAATCCCAGCTCCTACCTCTCGAATTTCGGAGGCTGCTTCCAGAACGTGTACATTATGGCCAGCGAGAAGACAGCTTATGGCCGCGCCCAACCCGGCCAGCCCTGCACCAGCAACCAAGATCTATGACAGGCGATATTAAGAACTGCCATAAAAGTTTCAATATCAAAACAGCTTGAACTAACATTCAGGGTGCATGATTCTGCCCGCATTTGCTGTGTTTTGATATGGACCCTGGGAGCCATTCTTGGGGTCTGCTCAAGTCAGTCCAGGGGTATATCTTTCGTGGATGCAAAATCAGGGCCAGGTAAACTTCAGAATATGGTGCATCTTATATTTAAACTTGCAAGATATACATAGTGCTCTTTGCTAATTGAGATTTCTGTAGACTATTGAATTTTGTGTGCAACTGTCGGGCTTTTGGTTCCCACTTGGTCAGAATTGGTGCTTCATAGTTTCTTTCGAGTCGCATTGTTTTCATGGTTTTAAATAGGTCTTGTATTTCTTTTTACTGGTCCTACATCATATATGATAATAATTGAGCCGAACACTTTTGTAAAATTATGATGAACGTGCGTAATGCATAGTCACACAGACTATAAATGCAATGCACTTTGTCCTCGGAGTATGCAAGGTACTCGATGGTTTGAGCTTCCGACAATAGCTGGTTTTTCACATTCCCTTACTAGAACCAAATATTTCCCTTTTTTTTACGAACGAACACGATTTTGAATTCCATGCTGGAAATATGAGAGTTGTTCGATCTTCGCAGGCACGTTCAGACATCATAATATCAATTTCTATTATTATTATCCGGAAAAAATAACGTACCACATGCTCATGAAGATCTAGATACTAGCACAAGTCTAATACTAGAATTGGATATCAAACCATAGTCTCCAGGTCTCCCCACACTTCACGAACATTCTCTCTCGCTCGCCTCAAGTCTTCATCCACTTCGCCATTAGCATGGCGGGCCTTCATTTCATAATGCAATTCAACCAGTTCTTTGACACGGAGGAGATCTTTCTCCTTTTTTGAGAGTTGTCCATCTCCTTGTGAAGAACTCTCTGTCCCGGACTTTCCGGCTCCAGCAGTTTCAGTACTAGGTATGATTGTGTGCACATTCACCAGGGTGAGCGCCTCCTTGTTGCCCTGGGGAGTATTAGCTTTCTTGGTATACAGGCAACGCATCAGAGGTCAGCAGGCGATAGGGTAGTGAAGGCGAGAATCTGGGCCTGTAAGAAAAGGAAGGGACAGGGATATTAGAAGCAAGCCAGTAAAGACGTACACAAACTCGTAATGATGTGATATCAGACAGAATTTCTGCGACTTGCATTTTGCACAGCGGCGAAAGATGGTTGTTTCGGATGACGTTGAGTCTCGATAGATGCGACCGCGGAGAAGAATGTCTTGGCGCAGAACCGACACCTCAATGCCCCCCTCCCCCTCCCTCCACCTTGCGAATCGTCATCCTTTAGAATGGAAGAACACAGATAGTTAATCGAGCTCACTAACTCAATGACTACAGCGAGTAAGTCGAAATTATTCTCTGCTAGCGTGCGGTTTTCCACGGAGGTACGAAATGGTACATAATGCTGTGGGCTATGCTAGCGGCGATAGGACCGACCTGTATACGCCGGAGTCCCATTAGAGAACATATAAGCCACGCATAGTAATCAGCAACTGCTCTCAAAAACTTACCCAGTGGACCCAATGGTATCCAGGAAATTGCGAGCCAACATAGACGCCGAAGCATCTCGAAGGGTTCAACGCTATCGTCCCTTCGCCACGGCAATGGCGAGGGCAAGATTAGTTCATGGAAGCAAAAACTACAGGCGCTCCTCCTGATTAAAAAGAAAAGAAATGAGAAGAGTAAACTTACAGGCACCGCCATACCCTGGTCTCGTAAATGCCGAAGCCCAACTTACAACGCCTAAAGCAAGCCCAACCAACCAAGGAGATAGCGAAGCTCCATAGACCTGGAGCTGTCTAGGATCTAGACCAATCCCAAAAGCCAGAAATATGAGCGTCAGGCAGCAAATAAACTCTAGGACGAGGGCCTGCTGCGCCGACACGAGCGCAGTATCCACAGCGCAACCGCCTACAACGAAGTTTCGCGACCCGTACGCTGTGTGGAGCATAAGGCCAGCTAGGGTGCCGCCGAGAATCTGGCCAGCAATATATAGGACCATGCGTGGGAACGAGATTAGTTGTGCGGTGAAGGTGGCCAGGGTAATAGTAGGGTTGAGATGAGCCCCACTGACGGAGGCGAACGTGAAGATAAAGAGGGTGAGGAAAAGGAAGTTGCTAATGCCACCTACTAAAGGCCCCAAGAAGGCAGCCGTTGCGTAAACGCCGGCTGCGGTAGTCGTTGTAGATGAGGTCATTGTGGGTGATGGTCGCGGGTGCGCTGCGATCCACGAAGTCATAAAGTCTAGCATCATTGTGCCTTGACGCGCAGTTGTCAGTGCGCTTCGTATAGATAGGTTTAGAGTCACTGCCTCTGCTTACCTACACACTCAGTAGCACTAAATTTCCAGAGGTCGATATCAAGAAATGCTTTCAGATCAAACACCTGCCGCAAGCTTATCAAAGGCGCCGCATCTGGCATGCGCTTCAGCAGCTCGGCGTTGCTTGCATCGTTAGGGTCTAGCACTAGGCCCTGGTGGCCACCAATACGGCCAGCGAAAGGCTGGATTGTCGGCTTAAGGTCCAGACGCTCAATATTAGCGTGTATATTCATGCCGCAGGAGCCATTCTGGTCTTCGGCGAACGGGGCCGGCATTCTGGATTGGTTGTGGTATTAGAGGAATATTCCAAGAAAATAAAACACTGTATAATGATTTTACATAGAGCAAAAGGAGGCAGGCTGGAGAAAACTGCCAAATATGCAAGACTGAGTCTTCATATAGTTTGTTCTATCGGAAACCGAGTCCTCTACGTGGGTGCTGACAATATCCTGAATAAGCTGCTTAGTCGCCACCGATGGATACTATCGCCCACAAGGGTATAAGACAAGAGGCATGTAATTAATTCGGTAAAATACTGTATAAATAAAGACAGAAATATTTATTGCTCTTCCGTAGCTATTCTCGATAACGTTTGGTAGACCTTAGTATTAGGGTTCGAGAAAAAAATCAAAGAATGCAGGTGGACATACTGTAAGAATTGTTCATAACGGATGTCGCTCGATGACATCGGCGGGTCCCGCGGGCCCCGTGCGTGGATACCTCGACGCGTTGACTATTACCTTCCATCGTCTGAACTGTTGATCCTGCAACCGCTGCTTCCCTGCTGCAACCTTCAGTCGTGCCAGGCACTGGGTCCGCGGCACTATGGGAGGTGTTTTCTCCAGCATAAAACATGTTTATGTCGATCTGAGCGCCGTGATCTCTGAAATCAGCCAAACTAAACAATCTTTTGACGCGCTGCTTTCTCGGGTCTCGACTTCAATACTTCCTGTGCCAAATCCATCCAAATCCTTTTGGCAAGAACACCCGCCGTTTCCGAACTTAGTTGATATCCAATCTCCGAATCTGCCAGCGACAGCGGATATTGTCATCATCGGGTCCGGTATCTCAGGCGCCAGTGTGGCATATGCACTCTTCAAGCAGTCGCACAAAAGTGCAAACTCCGTCTCTCCTCCGAAAGTTGTGGTTTTAGAAGCGCGGAATCTTTGCAGCGGCGCGACCGGAAGAAATGGAGGCCATATCAAGTGTTCACCATATCTGGAATACGCTGGACTGAGGACGAGATTTGGGGTGACGAATGCAAAGAAATTACTCACATTTCAGAGACGACATCTGGCCGTCATACTTGATCTGGTACAGAAGACCGAAAAACTGAAAATTAGTGAGGCCAGAGAAGTTCAGACAGTGGATACTTTTACCGATGAAAAGATGTGGAACGATGCTAAGAGAATGGTGCAAGAGTTGAGACAGGATGTTCCTGACATGGCGGAGGATATCGTGGTTCATGAGGGCATCGGAGCATGCGAAGTGAGACTCATGTGTCTTTTCTCTTTTTGCTATCTTACTAAATCACCATAGGAACTTGGGATCGACCCTCAACACTGCTATGGCATCATAACCTACAAGGCTGGAGCGCTGTGGCCATATCGCTTTGTGACAGCCCTCTATGAATCCCTTCTCTCAGCATACAGCTCTACTTTTTCTATTGAGACCAACACTCCTGCAACTGAAATACAAGTGAATTCAGATGATCCTAGGCGACCATTTACTATTCATACACCCCGGGGACAAATTACTGCAACCCATGTCGTCCATGCGACAGACGCATTTGCAGCGAACCTTTTGCCGGGATTGAAGGGCAAGATCTTCCCTGTCCGAGGACATATGACAGCGCAAGAACCTGGGACTTTGTTTCCAAAGCTTGACGGTTCCAGGTCATGGAGCTTCATCCACAAACGCGGCTTCGACTATATCACCCAACGCCCGGGGACGGGCGGTGCACTCATGGCAGGTGGTGGCGTGGTTCAATCACCAGAAAAGGGAATGGATGAATTCGGGATTTGGAGAGATGATAAAAGCAGCTACTCCATCAGCGCCTATCTTCATGGTCTCTTGCCCACGATCTTCGGAGCACACAACTGGGGTCCTGATAACGGTACTAGGATAAAAATGGCCTGGACTGGTTGTATGGGATTCACGCCAGACCTCCTGCCTTATGTTGGCATTCTAGACCCAGAATTCACCCAGCGCATAGCACCACGCTCAGCAAAAGAAGGAAAGCAGCCCGCGGAATGGATCTCAGCAGGGTTTCAGGGAGAGGGAATGGTCCTAGCATGGCTATCTGGCATCGCGGTCGGATTGATGTTAGTTGGAGGTGAGGACGAAGTCTTCGAAGAGGCCCCAGGGGTACCGGGTGGGAAAATTAGCGAGTGGCTGCCTCCAGAGCTTGTCTGCACCAAGCGAAGGGTGGACCGTTCAAGCGTGTCTGACCTCGCAATGCTTCTCTAAGATTCTGACTTGATCATTGACTTCAGTGTTGTGACGATACAACCACTTTGAATCAATGGACGCGAGACAACACCTTTGACGTTCCAGCCATTACAGCATATGGCACTATCACGTCTGCAACCGTTACTGTGGCAGGTACTCAATCAGGCACGGCCCTCATCACGTCAGCTTCTACGGGCACTGATGCGTCTTCTAGCGGTAAGGTTGCTAATATCAAGTCCGAGGCTACGAGTACTACTGCCTCAGGACCTGGTGTGGTGAATACCGCAAGACCCATGTTGCTCATGGGTGGCATTCTTGCTGCTTTGCTGCAGCTGCGATAGTTACTCGAGTCTAATACTTGGAAAAGAGTTAGCACAGACACCCATAGGCTAATACTGTGGTACTGAACATAAATGCCATTATTACCAAGTTATATTGGTCTAACTATGCAGTGTAGGTAGTTAACCGGACCTAACAATGGATGCCCGAGGTCTACATCGGATCCATCCGACTGCCCGGCCAGCTCGTCCGAGGGCATACAGTCGTGTTCTTGGTACTTTTGGCAGTATCTATGAATAGCTAAAAAAAAACTTAGATCCTTGAGCACTTCTTGACAACAGTGCTATGCATCACAATTAAAGAAATGTGATATTAACTATATCGGAGTGCGGTTAAAGATACAAGCGGTCGGCGCGGGCATCCGCCTCCGCAAGTCGGAGGCCGGCCGAGTTCAACCTCTCAGCATTCCTATCTCATTGTTACTCTCTCACCTTTCTCCCCAAGTCGCACAGCATAACCCACCCTCGCTATGGCGTCCATCCGAGCCAATTGCCGCAAGATTATGTGCATCGGCCGCAACTATGCGTATGTTGTGCCCGGAAGATTTTCCCGCAGACTCAAAAGAAGACTGACTCACGGAATCACCATTAAAGGGACCACATCACCGAGCTGAACAACACCAAACCCAAGCAGCCCTTCTTCTTCCTCAAGCCCGCCTCCTCGATACTCCTTCCGGGTGGCGGCCCCGTCCTGCGGCCCAAGGGCACGAACCTGCACTATGAGGTGGAACTGGGACTGGTGATGGGCAAAACAGTGCGGGACCTGGACCCGGAGGACGAGCAAGGTGCTCTGGACGCGATTCAGAGTAGGTGTCCTCTTCTCTTCAGTCTCCATCCACCACAGTGGGCAAGTAACCCGTCTATTTGGATTCCGACTGACAAGACATGTGTGTTTACACAGGTTACATCCTTGCCATCGACATGACCGCGCGCAACGTGCAAGAGGAAGCAAAGAAGAAGGGTCTCCCCTGGTCGATCGCCAAGGGGTTTGACACCTTCCTTCCCATATCGCAGGAGATCGCCAAGTCGCGCATCCCCAACCCGCACGACGCGTTCCTGCGCCTCAGTGTCGGCACCACCGAGCGCCAGGCGGACTCGACCAGTCTGATGCTCTACCGCATCCCGCAGCAGCTGGCGCAGATCTCGCGTGTCATGACCCTGGAGAAGGGTGACATTGTCCTAACCGGGACGCCTAAGGGAGTGGGCGAGGTCAGGGCCGGAGATGTGATGAAGGCGTCGATTGAAGTTGATGGCAAGGAGATTGAGGAAGGGCGCATTGAGGTTGAGGTTGTGGATCGAGAGGGTCGCTATGAGTTCAAGGAGACCTAGAGACCGTTATTGTTGATTTCTATATCTTGCACATATCATCGGATCAAATACATACGTGTATTCTACGAGCTAAACTTGAGACACAGTGTAAGAAGAGAGGCCGTATAAATAAATCCAGCGAGGGCAGCAGTAAATACCTATGACACCAGTCAGTAGGACATCCATATACGATAATGCCTCAGTGGGTTCTTGTGGGTTTTGGACAAACCCATTGTTCTATAGACTAAAATAGAGAATAGGACGAGGGATACAAGGCAGGAGATGTACACGAAAGGCAGCATACGAGAAGAAACCCCGAGGGAACAAGTCACATTTTGGCCCGATCTATTGATTAAGTACGAGAGCAGCGGCATTCTTAACCAACCGGAGCGAGCTAAATACAGAGACGGGGAAGTAGAACACGGAAGAAATGCGAGAAAGAGGAAAAAAACAACCGTGGGAGCAAGAAAAGGCACATAACATGTCGCATCTCCGGGGGTGCAAGGAAACATAGGAAACCATGTCCGTGGCAAGGACCCGAAACTCAGACCGGTTTCACCAGGCCGTTGCGCGCGGAGTTGTATTGGAGACACAGAAAACCACTTTTGACGCAGGTTCTGCCATCATAATCCGCATCAGACGTAACAGGAGGGGTTGAGGGTGTTTAGATGAGGTCAGCAACGTTCATGGGCATCTCCTCGACCTGGGTGCTGTAGAACTGCTCGATCTCACGGAGCATGCGCACATCATCAGCGGTGACGAAGTTGATGGCGACACCCTTGCGACCGAAACGACCACCACGACCGATGCGGTGGATGTAGTTCTCACGGTTGGCGGGCAGATCGTAGTTGATGACCAGTGAAACCTGCTGCACATCAATACCACGGGCCAGCAGGTCAGTGGCAATCAGCACACGGGAGGAACCGGAGCGGAACTCCTTCATGATCACGTCACGCTGGCCCTGCTCCATGTCACCGTGCATGGCCGAGACGGTGAAGTCACGGGCAGTCAGCTTGTCGGTCAGCCAGTCGACCTTCCGGCGGGTGTTGCAGAAGATGACAGCCTGGGTGATGGTGACGGTCTCGTAGAGATCGGACAGAGTATCCAGCTTCCAGTCCTCCTTCTCGACGGCGATGTAGAACTGCTTGATACCCTCAAGGGTGAGTTCCTGCTTCTTGACCAGGATACGGACGGGGTCACGCATGAACTTGGTGGTCACCTCCAGGACGTCCTGGGGCATGGTGGCCGACAGCAGAGTAACCTGGGTGGACTGGGGAAGAAGCTGGAAGATGTCGTAGATTTGCTCGGTGAAACCACGCTGGATTCATTGTCAGTGCGGTGTTCTTCTTAAAAGAAGACAGAAACAAACTTACCGACAGCATCTCGTCAGCCTCGTCAAGGACGAACAGCTTCATGTGGTCGGTGCGCAGAACACGGCGCTGGATCATGTCCTGAACACGGCCGGGGGTACCGACGACGACCTGAGGGCCCTCGCGGAGAGCGGTCATGTCCTCACGAACGTTGGTACCACCGATACAGGCGTGGCACTCGAGGCTCATGAAGTCACCAATGGCCACCACGACCTTCTGGATCTGCTGGGCCAGCTCACGGGTGGGAGCGAGGATCAGAGCCTGGCAGGACTTCAGGTTGGGGTCGATCTTCTGGAGAGCGGAGATGGAGAAAGTGGCGGTCTTTCCGGTACCGGACTGGGCCTGGGCGATCACATCGCTGCCTGAGATAGATTTGTTAGGCCGTCATTCGGGCATGTTGATGGACCAAAAAACTCACCCTTGATGATGGGCATGATGGCACGCTGCTGAATGGCCGAGGG
Source organism: Penicillium lagena (assembly GCF_028827675.1). Classification (NCBI taxonomy): domain Eukaryota; kingdom Fungi; phylum Ascomycota; class Eurotiomycetes; order Eurotiales; family Aspergillaceae; genus Penicillium; species Penicillium lagena. The sequence goes on along the minus strand of NW_026623222.1, from coordinate 1,250,901 downwards.
GCGCTCGAAACCGTAGGCGTAGACACCTGGTTTTATCGGTCAGGAAATTTTCTCAATGTACCCCACCAGAGGGGGCGTTTTGTCAGGATCACCTACCGCGAAGCAGCTCGGGCTTCAGGTCCATGGCGTCGAAAGAGTCGGTGATCTCATCGTAGTTGGACTCGATCATTCCTGTTGTTGTGGAAGGCAATGGTCAGCGTGTGGGTTCTCGTCGGCCATCGTGCAGGAAACGCCATCGCCACCGAGCGCGATCACGATCGCCGTCTCGATAGAATATGGAAAACCAGGCACGAGGAGAAAAAGATCGTACATACCCTCGGGAAGTTCCTCGAGGCCCTTGTCGTTGGAAGCCATATTTGCGGTTGGAAGGTGGGCGGTCACAGGCGTGTGTCGCTGTGATCCGTGTGGTGGGGGAGAGGGAAGAAGTTTTAGCGAACGAGCGCTGTGGGAAGTCTTTCTGTTATAAAAGACTTGATCTAGTACCGCAGCTCTTGAAATCCAAGAGCCAAACTGGGATACTAGAAAGTGGGAGAGTAGAAGTGAGAATAGAAAGTCCAAATGGTATGGGTGGGTAGGGAAGGGAAGAAGAAGAAAAAGAAGAGAAAAAAATCCTCCGCCAGTCTTAATTCTTGGTTCCACGCTTGGGGGTTTTTTTTTCTCGGGAAGAGCCTCACCGCCTTCCCCTTCCATCACCGCAGTGTGTGGCTCGGGCGGTTCCTTGTTCGCCTATTTTCCGTATTGTTCGTGCCTGGAGTGCCTTTTTTGTGCTGGTGGCGCTGGACTGGATGGCCTGCATGTTGGTAGTGTCACTCTAGGTAGGCTTACTGTGCCGTGGATGCTGTGGTTGTCCCGATTCCCTCTGTGTGAGGTCGAGCCCCAAAATCCTACAAGCCCTAATGTGGCGGACTGCCGACCATGCCTGACATCACATCTCTCCCCGGCCATCCAGAGGGGATCAGCAGCGCCCACGAGGCGATCCCCTCGCATCCATTAGGTGTGAAGCCCAGTGGTAATGCGCTCTTGGCCACCTGGAGTTTGCGCGATGCGATGGGCCCCTTCAAGCAACTGCCCGACGAGTTGATCCTGACGCTGCTGGAGTTTTTCGACGGGCCCAGTCTGCTGCGTGTTGGGAGAACTTGCAAAGCATTCTATGCCTTTACGCGGGCGGAGGAGCTGTGGAAGGCATTATTTGTGAGGTAAGATATCTCTTGAATAATTACATGCATTGTCCAGCAGGCAAAGATATACAGTGCCTGAGTTGGCAAGAACGTCAACGTAAAACCTGAGTACTAATGATTTGTCCAGCTCTGACCTATCCTCCTTCACATGGAGAAGAACATGGAGATCAACGTATCTCAACCTGCCTGCCTCCAAGGTGCCCATGGTGGACTGCTCTCATCTGTTCTCGGATGCACTCTACCGGCCCTTCAATTGCGCACATATTGCACTGGAGCCCTTTGTATCGAACATCCCCGCGCGGAATCAAATTGCGCGTTTCCAGGACTTGTCTCCTGATGAATTTCTGGCCGACTGGACAGACCGGCCGTTCATCTTGACCGAGCCAGTCAAGGCCTGGCCAGTGTATAAAGACTGGACAGTGGGCACACTGCTGTCTCGCTACAGCCAGATCAAGTTCCGCGCCGAAGCCGTGGACTGGACTCTGCGCACATACGGCGATTACATGGCGGATAACTCCGACGAGAGTCCGCTATATCTATTTGACCGCGCCTTCGTCTCGAAAATGGGACTGACCGTCGGTCCTCCCGATGAAACACCAGACGCCGCGTACTGGCCACCCTCATGTTTTGGCGAGGACCTCTTCTCAGTGCTGGGTTCGGACCGCCCCGACCGACAGTGGCTCATCGTCGGGCCTGAACGATCCGGAAGCAAATTTCACAAAGATCCCAACGCCACCAGCGCATGGAACGCCGTGCTCCGCGGCCCGAAGTACTGGATTATGTTTCCGTCCGGCGAGAAGCAGCATCCTCCGCCGGGTGTGTACGTATCAGAGGATCAGAGCGAGGTGACCTCGCCGCTGAGCATCGCCGAGTGGCTTCTCAGTTTCCACGCCGAGGCACGGCGTACTCCCGGATGCGTGGAAGGCATTTGCGGCGAGGGCGAGATCCTCCACGTTCCGTCCGGGTGGTGGCATTTGGTCGTGAACTTGGAACCTTCCATCGCCATCACCCAGAACTTTATCCCTCGGTCTCACCTCTGTGCGGCGCTCGATTTCTTGTCAAACAAAGCCGACCAGGTATCTGGGTTCAGGAAGGATGTCAATGACCCATATCAACGATTTCTGGATGGTATGCGAGAGAGACACCCCGATCTGTTGGATCAGGCGCTGGAAGAGCTACAGAAGAAGGCAGATGGGAAAAAGCGAAAATGGGATGAGATCGTCCACGGAAAGACAGGAGAAGAAGCCGCAGACGAAAATGCTGGTGGCTTCAGCTTTGGCTTCGGAGACGATGGTAGCGATGTGGAAGTTCCATAAAAGAACCCAATTCGGGACAGAATCTGGACTCTCAACTGGTGACAATACAATATGATAATTAAACCTCCATTGAAAGTAGAAAAATTCGCACACACGCTTCATTCCGTCCAAAAGGAATAGCAATATATTTAATGACAAGCAACCGTCTTGGCAGCCGGAGTGCCGTCGGCGAAGAGGAGATATCCAAAGAATGCGCCAACAGCGACTGCAAGCATGATCATGCCGTTATAAGTCATGAAGAGAAGCCTGTATCCAAGTAGAATTCCGCGAGTCAGCCAGCTCCAATGGACAGAAACCAAGCACTTACATGATAAAAAAGCTATAAAACACCTGCGCCGCATACAACGCAGCCAAGGTAATCCGCCCTCGACGCGCCAGCGCCGCCCTATTTTCCCTCCCTACAAGCAACGGTGAGCCTTCATCCTGAATTTGGCGGCGTGCAGCGTCCGCAGAGACGTTGGCAGTGGCAGAGGAAGATCTGGCAGTGATCTCATCGTCTGCGAAGAAGCAAGACGTCAACGAGACTGGCTCAGCAATATACAATTGAGGAAATGTAGGACCAGATCCACCATGCCAGCGCCTTGTAGATTGCCAGAGGAGGAAGGAAAGAGAAAGACTTACCCCCTGTTGTGGAAGTCGTCGTAAACGCGTTCAAGCGCTGATTATGGGCAGCTTCGTACCGCCGGGTGATTTGGCGGACGGCCTCGTAGCCCGCCGTGAGAAGGACGATGAGGACAAGGGAGAAGAGGAAGGTGAATGGGCCGGTGACGCGCCACTGAGGGAATATGATACAAAGGTTCTTGGCCGACCAGGTGAAGAGCATCTATTTAGTCTGATTAGCATGAGGTCCAGATGGTGGGTTGATGGGACAGTTAGCTAGGGACTTGCATTCATGTCGCACTGTCCCATGTCCATGTCGCCATGGTCGTGGGACATGTGGTGCATCGAGTGATCCATTTTGAGAAACGATATAGACTCGAAGACAAGACAAGGCCAGAGGACGTATAGTGAGTACGAAGGCAGGGCAGAGAGTCGAGTGGGGACAAACAAGGGAAAGTGGCCGATGCAAACGTGACAAACAACTCGATAAGGCCGGCCAGCCTGAACACAGCTCCTACGCATCCTCGCCTGGTTTTCTTCGGTCGTATTCCGGGCGCATGAATCCCCCCATAGACACCTTCTGAAGGAATCCATTCGACAATATGGCGGACACTACCTCCGCCACCGCCGCGCCCACGACCAACGGCACCGCGGCCCCGGCAGGCGGCACAAGCACAGGGGGCGCGAATGCGCCAGCAGACCAGAACGGGACGAATCGCGGGCTGCCATACTATGAAAAACTGCGGCGGGAACTGCGAGACTCATTGCAGAAGAAGCGATTGATGGACAAGAGCATGGTAAGTTGCTGAGCTTGAAAGTCGCGTCTGTGTCTTGAAGACAACCCGGCAGACGGCCAATTCTGCAAAGCTCTCTCTTCGATCGCAAGCAAAAACCGAAGAAATAATCCCTGCTAACATACATTCCCCTCTTCAGGCTCAACTCGAAGACCAAATCTTCCGCTTCGAACAATCCTACCTCGAAGAAACCACCGCCGGAAACATCATCAAAGGCTTCGACAATTACATCAAGGGTTCATCTAGCGGAAGCAGTCTCGGCGCGTCGGGGCTGGGTCTCTCTTCGAGTGTGGGTGGTCGGCGGAAAGCCCAAGTCAACGATTCAGATCGGGTCTTCTCGCGCAGCTCCGCAAGTTACATGGTCGACTCACCCGGTCCGTCGTCTGCACAAACCACTCCTTCCCACGCAGCCACGCCGACGTCCACACCCGGCGGAAATATGTCTTCATCTAAGAATAACGGCGACGCGTCTTCGACTGCCTCCGGTATGAAAGCCGCGGCGGGGTCTAAGAATAAGAAGAAGGGTGGCGGCGGTGGGTCTAAGAATACGAAGGGGAAAGCTTTTGATGATTCGGATGATGCTGGGGATAAGCCGCCTGTTAAGCGGTTGAAGATCAGCTATGGGAGAGATTGAACCGTATGGCGGTTGTGCTTTCCTTCTTTCTTTCCTGCGAGCTTGGAGTTTAGGGGACTTGTTGTTTTTATATCATTCTGGCTGGGACTGTATGAGCTAAGGCGCAGGAAACTTGTCTCGATTGTTCAGACGACATCATGTACATCACAGATTCATCAAAGCCGACTGCAGGTTCGCCATGTCTATGCATGAATCTATCGAGGTCAGATTCAAGGGCTACGGGGAATACCCTCAGTTAAAACTCAAAAAGCAAAACACATTCCATTCATTCGCCTCATCACAAAAGAATACAAATTACAGTTGCAAGCGGAATGTAGCGACTTCGAAAGCCCTCAGCTCAATATCCACAGCGGAGCCATCATCCACATCTCGGCGATCCAGCTCCTCTTCATCATCCTCGAGGATATTGCACTTCCAGACCCGTTTGACAGGGAGAGTACTCTGAATAGACCCACGAGCCTTTCCACCAAGCGACTCATAAATGCGCAAAATAACACTCTTGCCAGGTCGTGAGGGGAGATCGCCAGTCGAAACATCTTCGTCGTCCTCACCACGCTTAACGGCATCCAGGATAAGAGACGGAGCACCGTGAATAGACACAGACTTGAAAATCGAGTCTGTTGCGGAGGCCTTCGGGCCTGCTCGCTCCAGGACAAGCGGGTGGTTGAAGTTGTACCCTGCGCGTACGGTGCGGGCATCAAGACCACCAGAATGGGGTAGGATGGCGTAGCGGATGTGATGGCGACCCATGTCGGCGTGGGCATCAGGGGCTTTTGGAGCACGAAGTAACGAGAGGCGCATCACGTTTCCAGATGTAGCAAAGCCATACTTGGAATCATTGAGGATCGAAACGCCGTATCCGTGCTCAGAGAGATCCGCCCATTTATGGCAGCAGACTTCGAACTTGGCCATGTCCCAGCTGTGCGGTGTCAGTATACATAAAACCGATCAACAGAAACAGGATGGCACGTACCTTGTGTTATAGTGAGTCGGTCGGCGCATGATGCCGTACTGAGTCTCATAGGAGGCCTCTGTGTTGGTGATATCAACGGGGAACTCGACCTTGAGGAACTTCATCGTCTCCTGCCATTCAACCTCGCTTTCCATTTCCACATACGATGGCTCACTTGACACAGAAGCTGACAAACTGATAGTAGTCTTCACCCAGCTCTTGTCACTGATCTTGGTCTCGGTCACGACACTGGCGCGGTGTGGCCCCTGTTCTACAATGACTGTCTTGCTGCTGCGCAGCTCTTTCCTGGATTCGAGATGGAAGACCTCGACGTCCCATGCTTGCCAGGCAAGTGGTTTATCGTCGAAGATGACGAATTGGCCCGCCTTGCCATCCTTGGCGACAACCTCCCGGTTTGCTTCCAAGTCAAAAAGCGACGTGATAGCGCCATCTTGGACATCGACTCTGAGCTTGCCATTCATGAGACGGAAGACGCCCGGTTGGATCTCACCCACCAGAGCCGAGGTAGTGGAATTGAAATCCGCTTCCGCACAGGGAATAACTCCATTGGTCCCATCGACCAGGGCATATTCGGGTCCATTGGAGCTGGTCAGCGTTTTGGGGATCTTGACAACCTCAGAACGAGACCACGGTAGAGTGTTAATAGCGACTAAGTTCTCGCTAGCCGCGTGGCCGCTAATCCCAAGAGCTTCCAGAGCATCTCTCCGCAGCTTTGCACCAGTCTTGAAGACCTTTGCGTATAGCTCATCTGAGTCGTCGTAGCACATCTCGATGGAACTGCCAGGAAGGCAGTCGTGGAACTGACACAGAAGAACGCCCTCCCACATTTCATCGATTTCTTTTTTCGGGTAACTGTAGCCCTTATCGGAGCCTCGGAGAGTCGCCAGTGTGGCTAGGAATTCAATCTCGCGTAACAGGAACTCTGACTTGCGATTGTTGCGCTTGTTATTGGCCTGGGTGGTATATGTGCCCCGGTGAAGCTCGAAATATAGCTCACCGTACCACGTTGTAAACTGCGTACCATTGGCCGCCTTTGCTTCCAGTTGTTCGAAGTAGTCATCGACCGAGCCTCCCATCTGTACCCGGGCCAGGGAGCCAGTCTGGTCACTCAGACCTCGGCAGCGGCGTAGTTTCTCCAGATGCCCAAACGTGGGACCACCGCCGCCATCTCCCTTACCAAAGACAAGCAGTGACGTCTTATCCTGGTCCAAAGACTTGTGCTGTGTGATGCTGCGCCTGAGGTCGCCGAAATTGGCTTCGGCTGTGTAAGTCTCTGCAGGAGCCATGTGGCAGAGCACCTGGCTACCATCAAGAGAGACCCACCGGAAGGTAGTATGAGGGAAGTTGTTGATGTTATTCCAACTGAGCTTCTGGGTGAAAAACCGATTCATGCCAGCCAGGCGAGAGAGCTGGGGAAGCTGAGTAGAATATCCAAACGTATCCGGCAGCCAAAAGGTTGTGCATCGTTTGCCAAAGTAGCTTTCGAACAATCTTTGGCCATAGAGGAATTGTCGCACGAGGGACTCGCCGCTCGGCAAGTTGGTGTCGTGTTCGACCCAGCTGCCACCAATAGGCTGGAAATGGCCTCTCTTCACCCAGCGCTTCACCCGGTCGAAGACAGACGGATAGTACTGCTTCAGCCATTTGAATTGTTGCGCCTGCGAGCAGGTGAAGCGGTGTTCTGGGTAGCGCTCCAGCAGATCACATTGGTTCGACCATGACCGCGCTACCTTTCGCTTTGTCTCAGCCCATGGCCATAGCCAGCATGTATCGATGTGGCAATGACCGATAGCATAAGCTACGGGCGTGGTGTCGGTTGAGTAGACCTCGGACGAATCCACCTTGTCTCCCAGATATCGTCTGGCGACTTTGCGCGCCTCTAAAATACCTTCTTGGCTTCCATCGCCAGCGATGAAGACGTCGATCATCGAATTGGCCACCATGTTGGCTTCGTGAGCCTCCCAGGAGTCCCCGGGGAACTCACGGGCGGCATCACCGATGACCCAGAAATCATAGTACAGCGCTCGTGCCTCGAGGTTCACAGCTGTGATACGGGCTGTGCTCAGTGTATAGTATCTATCCGGGCTTGGGGGCTGATAGGTATCACCGCCCGGGGCATTGCCGAACATTCCGTTGCAAGCCATCTCGATATAGAATGTGTGTTGCTTGCCATCACGCCATGCGTCAGGAATAATCCATTCGATACGCTCTCCGCCGCCGGTCAAACCCTGCAGAGGATGGCCATCCTCCGTCCACACCATGCCCTCATTATTGGCATCCCAGTGGAACTCCAGGTGCTCTTTCTGGCGCATGTCCTCCGGGACGGTGAGACGAACGCGGATCCAATGAGTGGACCAGCTGGGACCAAAGGAGGCGCCGATGTGGGTGGGTTTAAACTCCTGTGAGGTTGCATCTTCGAACGTCGGTCGCTGCAGGTTGGGGACGGAATAGACCGATAACTTGACATGGTCCTCGTCTGAATTCACAGCCTCGAAATATTTCGACACCAAGTTCTGACCCGAATAAGCGCCCGTATCAGTAAACTGGCGTAACCGATCAGTGTAAAGCTTGGTGATACGCCGGCCGACTGGGCGCTCAGCGAGCTGGGGGAGTGGCTTCGAGGCTGGGGCGGGGAAGGGCTGGGGGGTTTCTCCACCCATGATGACGATGTGCCGATGGGGAGATGGGGAGGGAAGATTGAAAAGGAACTATATAGAGAAAGGACTGGGATTTATGGGGACAAGGAAGAGAAGCAAGAAGATGAAGAATAGGTGAGTGTGAGAGTGAGAGGAGGAAGGAAGGAGGAGTCGAATGCGGAGGCACGGGAATGCGGAGACAAGGGGAAAGCGGACTAGTAGTATGTAACCTTGCCCTAACTACTGTAACTACCCTACGTACTGCCCATATTTAATAAACTCCTCGTCTGCCTTCAATCTCTCCCAATCTTCCTCTCTCAAACAAATCCCTACTGCCATCTCCCCCGATGGTGACTTTGGCATCAAATAACCCAAGCTCTCAATGGGAGTCAAGCACGGTCTCCGCACTGCCTCCGGGGTTCCTAGCCCCAGATTGAAATCCAGCTCATAGCAATCGATATTAGCCCAAGAGCTGATCATAAAATCTCTCTTGCTATCCACTGTCGCACCGACCGAAGCGACGGTCTTATCAGGTGAGCGGCTGAGAAAGGTTATTAGCGCACGAGTGTTGAATGCCAGATCAACCTTTTTGGGATCGATCGCCGAGCGAAATTCTGATGCGAGAGTTCCCAAGGGCTCCTCGGCCAGCGTCTGGACTGAATCTCTGTGATATACTAGATTCTGTGCCAGGCCAGGGTAGCCCGATGGGACACCCAAATGACGCCGAACATTGACGGCGCGCGTGAAAAGTGCCTTTGCACTCGGCTCCAGGCGAGGCAGTCGAGAACGAATGATGCATTGCCACAGGAAGGCACTGACAGCGTCATCAGTGGAAATGAAGCCGCAAGTAATATGTTTGGATGCGAGAGATTTGAGAGCAGCAAGGGACTTGGCGGAAAAGGTCAGATAGGCCCAGATGCATTTCGGAGGAGGGGGAAGCGGTTCTGCGGCGTTCTCTGTAGTTTGCGCAAGAGGCTTTACGATCTGTTCGGCGAGCTCAGGCCCTGGTTGGTATGAGTCGTCTAGAGGGGGAATGGTGGTGGCGCGGGGAAGGTTTCCCGAGAACACCTCTTCGCTTGTAAACGGTTCATTATGGCAGGCCTTGGAAAGTAGGCGGATCATATGTCCTTGGCCGGTCATGTCCATAACATTGTGTTGACCGACAAGAGTCAGCATCAGGCCACCCGTGATGAAGTTGGCTTGAACGCAGAAGACCGGCGCCGAGTCTTTGGCGAGACCAATTGAGCTTCCTGGTAGATTGAGAGTCATACAGGGCGCAATGAGTTCTTCATCCAGCATGCTGAATGGGTAATTGGCCCGGCGGAGGTCGTCCAATGTTGGCACAGACCGATCGTGTCGGAGGTCCTTGACGACCAGCGGGATCTTGTCCCCCGGGATTATGCGGTAGACTCCTGTGTTGCCTTCACTTGCCCCCTCGTTGATGACCTGCCCGGCTAGCCATGGAAAACTACCTGCTAGCCGATCGAGACCCTTGGCTAGGGTATCGACAATGGCATCGTGCGCGGACGGATCGGGTACTGGGAACACGCAGCATATCTGAGTGTATAGCTTGTAAAGAAAGGGGGTCTGCCCAAGCACTTCGAGTACGTCGTTTTCCAACATGCTGTGCAATTGTTATCTGAAGAGTTGTTGGAAAGGTGTCTAGATTGATTTTTAATAACAAACGCACGGCCCACCTCGGTCGGCCGGGGCGCCCGCTCATCTCGAGTCAAGTTGAGTCAAATCGGCTGGATCGGCGTGTCATTCGGTGTCATTCGGCAAGGTCTTTCTTTGAATAGCTTCCATATCTCCATCTTCTCTCACATTGGCTTGCGACTGTCAATCACAAAGACTGGGGCAGTTGTAGCTACCTTGGTAAGCTAAAGGATTCAAAGGCATTATCTCATGATCAGATTTTTTTAACAAGTCAGCAAGTACCTGTCCAATTTTGGTATAACTTCATGCCAAGTCACGTCAGACGATGGACTACATATCCGAGTGGAAGCATCCTCCATATTTTGATTTCCCGGGGTTCCAATCAGTTATAACACAATCGTCCTTTCAAAGGGTCATAAGGGTCGAGTCGGTCATCCATCCCGTAAATGGCTCATTGCCGAATCACACGGTTCAGGCGAGGGATTTACTGTGTCCAAAGACTCCGATCACTTGCACCAATCAGCGCCGCCGACTCCACATATCATCTCCTATTCCCCCTCCACATGATGGGGCGATGTTAGTGATCGTAGAGGATGATTAGTATCTACTCAGAGCTAGTGCCTCAGAAATTTATCCGTGGCCAAGATAGAACCCCCGCTGATTGGTTGCGGGACCAATCAATTCGCGCAACCCTTCAGGAGACAGCATCATCCCTCATTATGAGATTTCCGACTTAAATATATCTGCTTTGCTCAGTTTTGCAACCGACATTGTATATCCCTTTCTCGCAATCTTGAGAAGGCAGTTTGGTACATTCAGGGAATACTACCAGTATGACCACAACCCAAGGATATGACAGCCTTGACCACAACAACGAGGATTGTGAAGATTCAGTGTGCGAAGACAGTACAAACCTCATTCCACGTTCATATCCCGGCCATGGTTTACCCGGGGGATCTTATTTTCATTACCGAAGTCTTTCGCGTGAGTTAAATTGAGCACAGAAACTATAAGCCTCTATCCTGCGGATGCCAATAATTGGACCATACAGATGAAGCTTCGAGATTTCACCTCAAGCAATGCGTCTGTCATCATTTCAGAAGATTATGTGAGAAATTTCAGAGTGGTCTATCACCAGAACACTCAATACCTCGGACCCCCCATCATGGCCACGAGCTCTGCCTCCAACGCATCCCAGCATTCAAGGAGCAAGCTAAAGCTCTCTTGACCTTTACAACATTATGCTCTCTCGGACTTTCTGCGGCAGCAATCCTAGTGTCCAACACTGATGTCCCGGCCCTTGCCATTTTTATATTGAACTTGATCGCTATTGTCCCGTTGTCTGTTACTCTCACCCATGCAACAGA